>NC_134590.1:34620000-35989166 GCF_037038515.1 Microtus pennsylvanicus
GGATTGACCTTTGTTCCTGCGACTCAGGCTATAGGTCTAGGTCTCTGCACCTGGTTCATTGGGATTTTAGGGGACCATGAGCCTTACGGTTGTGGTTCTAGATGGGAACCACTCCACATACCTATCAACAGGCTGTGGTCGTTAGCTTGTAGTCTGTGCTCTAACAGTGTGCTTACCATGCCCGACCTGGGATGACCCTTTTGCTCTTTCTAAGCCTATGTTTGCATGGTCAATATAGCTGCCGTGTCTCCCCCAGCACAGCACAGCGCAAGGCCAAGTTCAAGACTCTGCTTTGTGCTCTGAATTCCCTGGGAGCTCAGAATCCCCTGGGAGCTCTGAATCCCCTAGCAATGGCTTTTAAGAGAATGGAAAATGCTGTGGTGCTCAGTGTTGTCTGCTCAGTGTTGTCTCGGGGCTTTGGTAAACTCGTGTTTTTTTTAATCTGCCAAGGGAGTGGCAGTGAGCCGAGACAGGAAAGTAGCCTCTGGGGAGAGCACTACCAGAGGCTGCTGTCCTGGGAGGGACTTTATCAGGCAAGCTCTTTGAGCTCAGGTGTTTTGGAAAAAGAAGACAAGGAGCTCCTTATTCCTATGGTCATTGTGGGCCCAAAGGAGAGAGATAGCGGACTAGTGGGGCTCAGAGACCATTTCTGTTCCTCCACCACAGCAGTGCCCTGTGTCAAATCAAGCAAACAGTAGCTGGTGTCAGATTTCAGATACAATGATATTTCTCCATTTTGAGATTTTTTTTTTCTATAAAACTGTTGGACAAACCAGCACCATTGGGTGGACTCACAGTTTGTGACAGTTTAATCTTGCCTTTTTAAGGCAAAAAGCAAAAAACAAAACAAAACAAACAAACAAAACAAAACAAAACCAAACAATCACCTTGTCCCATGTATCACTGACTGAGAAAAGCGAGTTCCGAACCCCAGCACCCTTGTAGAACAGGTGTGGTGGTGAAGGTCTCCTTAGCCCTGAGAGAATGGCCACAGGTAGCCCTGAACTAGCTGGTCATTCTTGCCAATCAGTGAGCTCAGATGCAGTTGAGATCCTGTCTGAGTGGTAAGTGGTAGAGGGGGACCCTTAAAGTTGAATTTTGCATGCTCAACACACACACACACACACACACACACACACACACACACACACACACACACAAAGAAAGAATGTCAACACTTGAGAACTATAAAAAACAATTTTAGGTTGCTTTTTTTCTCTAATGCATGATTCCTTCGGAAAAAAAATAAGAAAGAAAAAAAAAAAGAAAAAAGAAAAAAGCTCCAGTCTGCCGTAACTGGGTAATCCTTTAATGCTTCAATAAAGGAAATAAGATTGGCTTGTACACCTCTCTCCCATCTCCTGAGCTAATTGTGTCATCCTGCACTTGAAGGCAGATGTTAAAGGATTCCTTTGATGCTGAACAGCAGGCAGACTCCAGTTGTGCCTTGTTAGCCCTTGATGCATATCTGTTGCTTGAGTGAACTTTGGCTTTGGCAAATTAGATCTTGGTAGTTATGTTTTTATCTGGAGCTGCAGAATAGAATGGCGGATGATTTCACTCAGCAAGGTTTCCTGTGTGACTCTTTACATAAGTTGTTTTCAGATCTCACGAGTCCTACAGAGCCCTGCAAACTGTACCTTTATTGATAAGAAAACCAATGTATAGAATGTGGTTAGAAAACACACTTAATGTTACATTGTTAGTAAGTGTCCAGGGATTTGATTTGGTGTGTGTGTGCGTGCATGCGCGCGCCTGTGCAGGTGTGTGTGTTTGTGTGGCTGTCAGGATTCTAAACTTTGGTCCTAATACTTAGATCCAAATGTTTTACCCTGTGAACTGCCTCCCCAACTGTGCAAGTATTAAGTGGGGATAAAGATCTTGATGAATAAGCCGGGCGGTGGTGGCGCACGCCTTTAATCCCAGCACTTGGGAGGCAGAGGCAGGCGGATCTCTGTGAGTTCGAGACCAGCCTGGTCTACAAGAGCTAGTTCCAGGACAGGCTCCAAAACCACAGAGAAACCCTGCCTCGAAAAAACAAAACAAAACAAAACAAACAAAACAAACAAACAAAAAGATCTTGATGAATTAGGGGTAAGGAAAAACCCTATTAGCCATACGCCCCTCATTTATCATTTATTCAGCAGATATACATTGGATTGGTGTTTGGAGCTAGATGCTCTGCAGGCTGCTGACAGTTGGCTGGTAAGGAAGGCTTACAGTCCGTCTTTCACCGGATCTATGGGGAAAGAGGGGTTGAGGGTGGCAGCAAACAAACCAGAAGAGAAGCATGGGCGCACACGGCGTGTGATGGTGGACTTTACACTCACCAACCATGCCCATGGCAGGCAGGGCAGCGGTCAGCTGGGTCTCCTGGAAACACCATTGGCTTTCAGTGCTCCAGAGGGACTGTAGCTTCCTCTGCCTTCTACAGTGGCTCCTCTGATTTTCTACCCATGCAGGAGCCCCTCAGCTCCCCCCAAAGAGACAGCACACTCTTTATTCTAGTCCCCCAGGTTCTGTTTGAAGGGTACTGTGTGGTTTCTTTGTGTGCAGGCTGACCACGCGGGCCATTTTCTGCTGTGCTCCTAGCTATACTTGTCCTTCTGATAGGATTTTTGAGCCTGCTTTAGACGATAAGTTAAATGGCTCCTTACTAATCAGGCTTGTGTAGTGTCCTGTATCCTAAAATCTTTATGGCACTCGACAATTAACATAATGTGAGTGCATTGTCAGCACAATGACCTCGGACTAGTGTCTGATATCATATAACAAGCAGGGGGAAAAAGAAACTGCACAGAGCTAAAAGGGTCAGATGTGGGAGAAGCAGTTGTTTGAAAAAGCATTGTAATTGCCGCTGGTTGCTGGCAGAGCCATCAAGAAAGGGCACCTAAAGGTTACCGGGGATGGGGGGGTCATGTGTAGGGACTCAGACACCCTCCTAGAAAGCTCGGATGCCGGTTTTGATTTAATTCCAGCGTCTCCACACCAGGAGTGATTTAATGCAAATGCATTTCAAAGTAGAACATTTAAAAATTATTTTGTTTAGAACAAAGCTTTTGTCAGGTTCAAAGAAATGACCGGAGGGAAAGTAGTTAAATTTAAAAATTCCTCCCAAATCTTATGTTGAATTTATCTTTTGTTGGGGTTTGTGTCGACATTAATTCCGTGAACTGGGTGGTGACTCCACAAGCTTTAATAGAATGTCTGCTGGGTTTTTTCCTCCTAGTAAATCGGCCTGAATTAGCCTTATAGTTCACATACATGACCAAGAGCCTTTTGTGTTTAGGCCATGCTTGATGAAAATTGCAATATAAGGGCTAAAGAGATGAATCAGCGATTGTATGATCAGTGGCTGTTCTTCCAGAGGACCCAGGTTCGATTCCCAGCAGTCACATGGTGGCTCACTACCATCTGTGATCTAGTTCCAGGGAAGTACATGAATTCTGTGGATTCTGTATGTATGGGATACACAGACATACATACAAGCATACACTCATACATATAATATTAAAATAAACCTTTTTTAAACATTGCAGCATAAGATTGTTATATTGGATTAAACATGCTTTCGATCAGTGCTTTCCATCTTAATAATTTACAATACAGTGATATATTTTTCTTCTAGGTTCTATACATACTTGTTGCCTGTATTGCCTTTTAATGGAGATTAGACTTCTGTAGTAGGGCTGTGGTGGTTTGAAAGAAAATGGCCCCCAGAGGGAATGGAACTATTAGGAGGTGTGGACTTGTTGGAGTAGGCATAGCTTTGTTGGAGGAAGCGTGCCACTGTGGGAGCAGGTGTAGCTTTGTTGACAGAAGTATACCATTATGGGAGTGAGTATAGCTTTGTTGGAGAAATTGTGCCACGGTGGGAGCGGGTATAACTTTGTTGGAGGAAGTGTGCCTCTGTGGGAGTGGCCTTTGCTGGAGAGGTTGTGGAATAAGGGGCACACTCATCCATTGCTGGTGGGAATGCAAACTTGTGCAACCACTTTGGAAATCAGTGTGGCGGTTTCTCAGGTCTTTGAAGTCTGTTTTGTCAAGCCTCACTCATGTGACTGCCAGTTGAGTTTCTGCTGCCTTCTGGTCAGCTCCAGCACCACATCCAGCTGCGCACCTCCATCCTCCCTATCATGATGATAATGGTCTGAACCTCTGAAACTGTAATCCAGCCAGACCAATTAAATGTTTCCTTTAAGAGTCATGATCATGGTTTCTCTTCCAGCAATAGAAACCCTTCCTAAGACAAGGGGACAATTTCTAGACAATCCTGAAAGGCTGATTGTCTTGAACCAAGTTTTTACTCAGCCCCTGGCTGTCTGGGAAAGGCTCTTTTTTCTCCCTAGCCTGTGCTTTCTAGCCTGTGCTTTCTGCCTGTACTTTCTAGCCTGTACTTTCTGCCTGTACTTTCTAGCCTGTACTTTCTGCCTGTACAATGGAAATACTAAGTGTCTACAGCACAGCTCATTGATAATCTGCTTCTTCATTTCCGACTCTGGGATTAAATCACATACAGTATTCTATGAGGCCCAGGGTGGAGAGATACATGATTGTTGGAAAAGTGAGATTTGGAATCCCTAGCAGTCAGTGTCTAGCAATCTGAATGGGTGCTGGCTGTCAACAATTTTGAATGGTCAGAATGCCCCAGCACCCTCCCAGTTGAATGTCAGCCTGTGTTGTCAGTGGCTAGCATTCTTTTCAGCCTGTGATTCTTTGCAGGGAAGCCCATGGCATTTCCCGGCTAAGTGAAAGCCTGTTTTCTGCATTGATTGGGAAAGGAAAACACCTTTGTATGCTGAAGTAGGTCTGGCCTCTGTGCTCGACTTCTATTCCAAAGGGTCTCTCTTCCTTTGGGGACCACGCTAATCATGTTGCCATGCATTTCCATTTTCCTATTCCAGTTCTTATCTGGAAACAAGTCTTTAATTACCCATAGAAGGTAGAAGTTATGTTTTATGACTATTAACTAAGCTTTGTGAGTCTAAAATTGCAGACCCAGATGCAGTGGGTTCTTAGGTGGCATTACAAGATCCTATACGTATTGATTTCTGGGCCAGGCCACCAAATCCTACCTACAGAAGTGACTGTAACCAGATGTAGAATCTAGACAGAAAAGCCCTTAAGACCCTGAAGAGCAGGGAGGGGGCTTCCATCTTTCTTTTTTGAATTGTTTTCCTTGCTGGCTCCTATTTCTTACCTCGTCCTTGGATGACTGACAGTAGGAACGCCATCTCTCACATGGAAGATCCCATTGCCTTCTGTGTGGAGGAAATAGCAACAGCCTTAGCTGTCAACAATCGGGTATGAATGCAGATGCTTCCCACATGTGACCGTGTCCTAGGACAGTGGTGAGTGGATTCAGTCATATTGGACAGATACAACTTTTACTAGTCTTCAAAGAACCGTTTTACTGATTTTCCTGCTAGGAGGTGAAGGTGGTACCCTCAGGCTGGTATTGAGGAGGATGGGAAGCATAGAAAATGGCTATCTTGTCCTGGTTTTGCTATCTGCTTACATGCCTGGTAAGCATACAGTTTGTAAAATGTAGGAAGTGTATGTAGAGTTTTCAGTTTCTGCAAGAAGCATTGGGGTTTTGAATAGGGATTGCGTTGAATTCACATATGTTTTGGGTAGTACTGACAGGTAACCAATATTAAGTCTTCTAATCTATGAACATGGGATGACTTTGCATTCATTTAGCTCATCCTTAATTTCTTTTGATGATGTAGTAGTGGTTTTTAGAGTTCAGGTTTTCCCCTTCTTATATTATTATTTACTATTATCAATTATTATTTGTCATTATATAGAAATACAACTGATTTTTTTATGTCCTTTTTATTTTATATCCTACAATTTTGCTAAATTCATTCATTCTAACTTTTGGGGTGTGCGTGTGCGTGCACATGCATGTGCTTGTGTGCTTGTGTGTAAATCTTTTGGATTTTCTACATGTAAGATAGTATATGCAAAGAGGGTAAGAATACTACTCGACTATCTTGATTGAGGAAACCATTATGGGGTTAGCAAGAAACCTGACACTAGGGAAATCCCAGGAATCCACAAGGATGACCCCAGCTAAGACCCTAAACAGTAGTGGAGAGGGTGCCTGAACGGGCCTTCCCCTGTAATCAAATTGATGATTACCTTAATTGTCATCATAGAAACTTCCTCCAACAACTGATGGTAGCAGATGCAGAGATCCACAGCTAGCCCTGGGGCCAAGCTTCCAGAATCCAGCTGAAGAGAGGGAGGAGTGAGAATATGAGCAAAGGGGTCAAGACCATGATGGGATTACCTTCAGAAACAGTTGGCCTGAGCTGGTGGGAGCTCACTGACTCTGGACTGACAGCGGGAGAACCTGCATAGAACCACACTAGGCCCTCTGAATGTGGTGACAATCGTGTGACTGGAGCAGTCTGTGGGGCCACTGGCAGTGAGACCAGGATTTATCGCTAGTGCTTGAACTGGCTTTTGGAGTCCATTCTCTTTGAAGGGACACCTTGCTCAGCCTAGATATAGGGAGGAGGGCATTGGTCCTGCCTCAAAGTGGTGTGCCAGGCTTTACTGGGAGGCCTCACCCTCTCTGAGAAGTGAATGGGGGGGGGGTGGCGTGGGGTGGGTTGAGGATAGCAGGAGGAGGGGAGGGAGAGGGAACTGGGATTGGTGTGTAAAATGAGAAAAGCTTATTTTAAAAAGATAGACAAAAGAGATCTGAAACAATAAAAAAACAAAACCACTAAATAAGAAAAAAAAAAGAATACTACTCAAACTGGGTTGTTTTCATTTGTTTTTCTTGCTTGGTGACTTTGTCTGAGACAGGCAGTCATTTTGAAAGACATGATTAGAATAATGTTGTTATTGTCTTCCTGAGCATAGAAGAAGTGTTTCCAGTCACGTATCATCAAATATGATATGAACTGTTTGCTATTCATATATGTTTCTATTATGCTGAAATTGTTTTCCTTCTGTGCCAAGCTCATTGAATATTTCTATCATGAAAACATTGAATTTGTCAAATGCTTATTCTGCATCAATCAAGATGATCGATGTTTTTCTTTTTTCTGTTAATGTATGGTATATTACATTAATTGATATACTTTAATTGATAATTCATATATTGAACTATCCTTGCATTCCAGAAATTAATCTATCATCCTCATGGTGTATATTCCATTAAAAATACTATTGAAGTTGGCCTACTATTTTGTTGAGGCTGTTTTGCATTGACATTTATAGAGGGGCTGGAAGTGTTTGTTTCAGTAATACAGTGTCTGCTTTACATGCACAAAGTCCTGGGGTTAGTCCCCATACATACATACATACTTAGATATCTATATGCATATGTTTATAAAAGGTAATCCAGATAATGTTCTTCCTGTAGAGTAAATTTGGAAGTGGAAAGGCTAATTCAAAATCAGTTTCATATTTTCTCTCACCCCGGTTAGAAAACTGCCATCAGAAAACAAAATAAACAAAATAATGTATGTTGCTGAGGATATCGGGAATGCTAAGTTTTTAATCCAGCGTTGGTGAGAGTAAATTGGTGTGGTGCCGACTGTAGAGATCAATATGGAGGTTCCTCAGAAAAGAAATTAAAATTAAAGAGATAACATATGACCCAGCTGGTTGACCCCTGGGCACATAGTTAAAGGACTGTATGTTCTTCCACAGAGATAGTTGAACATCTGTGGTTATTGTGGTTCTATTCATGATATCAAGGAAGCAGAATTACTGTAGAGTCCCTGCAACAGGTGAGTGGTGGAACATATACATACTGGAATTTGATCAAGCCACAAAGAGCAGTTACAGGACAATGGATCTAGAAATGATTGGACCGAGAAAGGCACCTGCCGCCTTCTCTCATATGTGGATCTTTGATTTTAATTTTTACATATGATGATGTGACTGTGGCTACTGGTCGTGAGGCTAAAATGAGGACCGCAAGTGAAGGAGAAGAAGTTTTGAGGATGCGGGGTTGGGTGATACAGCACAGGCAACATGAAGGGGGAAAGACAACTCCTCCTGGTGGGAGAGTACCAAGGGCATGGGGAAATAGTAGAGGATGTTCAACCAAAGGTGTATATGAAAAAGCCTAATGAAACCCATTACTTTATATACTAACTTAAAAAAAATAAACATTTGAAAACACGCAGGGGAGCTGGGGAGAGATAGCTCAGCTGGTGAGGTGACTGCTGTGTAAGTCTGATGCCGCATCTGGATCCCAAATACCCACACAGGGCCTGCTGTAGCAGCAGTGTCTGTAGCTGGAGGGGACTAAAGCATTCCCAACGTGGGTCAGCCAGTGTACCCAGTCAGCGTGCTCCAGCTGTTGGGAGAGGCCTTGTCTCCGCAGATCGGGGGTCTAGAAAGACACCAGCATTGACTTCTAGTCTTCATACACATGCCCACACACATGCGCGAGCAAACACACACACACACACACAGACACACACACACAGACACAATGGGAGTACAGCATTAACTCATTTGGACAATTGGGGAGTGAAACTGTCTAGTGACCATTAGATATTTCAAGGGAATTCACAGCACAGGGAATATATGGTAAAAATGGCCTGGCAGTTGATGGCATTTGAAGTAGGATTTACATCACCATCCAAAATGAAACACCCTCCCCCCCAGTCCCCATGAATGATTTTTTAGCCTGACTGCTGTGACTGAAAGATTGATTTCTTGGCAAATCTTTCTGGAAAACACCGCAGTAAAGAAACTTGGATGTGTTCGCCAAATTTCTCATTTATTCTGTAAACTGTCTTTATAGAATGTGTGTGGTGTAGTACAGCCAGCAGAACTGAGCTGTTCTTAGTCACGAAGGGCTTCCTCAGTTTCCAGAGACAAATGGTCACCACACTGAGACATTTTCTTTCATCATGTCCTCATTTCTATTAGTGTTATGATGGCGTCTGACTCTTTTATGCAGCCCTTTTGGTCCTATCACCAGTTTATTCTGAGATGTCTCTCTCTGCATCTAGCTTGGTCTGCAGTCTGTATGTGGTTAGCCTAAGACACGTGCAGATAAATTGCCTGGGTTCAGCATCCTCAGCTCGGAGCTGAAGATGCTTCTGTGCCCTGTGTAGATGGATGCCTCAGCTTTTCAGCTGAGAATAAATCTCGGGATGCCTTGGTTTGCAGTTTTTATTGTCGTGTAGTTCTTGACCACTCGTTCCAGACTGCCTCATTTCACAGAAAACCAAGTCTAAGCAGAAAAGCAAAGAAAATTGCACTTCCTCACCCACCGCTCCTCTGCCCTTCACAAGTGGATTCATGAGTGTGAAGGCCCGGCTAGCAGGGAGCAGTGACTGTTCCCATTGGATGCCAATTAGCGTGCTTCTGGTACAGTCAATTAGAGGGTTAGAACCTGGAATGTGGTGATGATGGAGGAGAAGAAGGCAAAGAATAGGAGAGCCAATGAAGAACAGCCTTAACTTGTAGCATGCCAGGAACAAGTTTCATTTGTCATCTGTTCTGCTCTGGAATTGTAAGAACACAGACGTTTCATCCTTCCCTTCAGACTATTGCCACTGTCTACCTGTGTTTCGGGGCAGTACAGCAATCAGACTTGACACCTGGAAGTGATGAAGACTGGCTGGGGGATTGCGGAAGAGAGGAACCGTATTGACATACCGGGCAGGCTCTGTCAGCCAGCTTATAGCCAGATCTGTACATTAGGCTTAGTTCTCTGTAGGGTCAGCACTACTGGACACTAGATATTGGTGTTTCTAGTTACAGCCCCACAGGGACCAGACACCCCAGGCCATCCCTGTTCCTTCACCCCTTGATGCTCCTGGGCGAGGTGTTGCTGTTGCTCACCGTCATGACAGATCCTTGCAGCTCAACCGTCCTCTTCACATCTGTGGCTCTAAGTTCCTGGTTGGTGTAAGGCTGAGTCATGTGCTTATGCTTGAGTTGCACAGGACTCTGGGAAGATGAGTATCTGGCTGTTTTTATGTTGGAAAGGGTGTGTCTTAGCAAAATTCACATGATGAGAAATTCCCTACATATGGGAAAGGGGTTCCAGTGCTGTACAATTCTCTCCCTTGCCCACCAGACAGTCTCACTGAAAGAAGCTCCAGTAGGGCTTGGTAGATGAGGAAGTGGGTAGCACTTAAGATGCACGTCCACCTGGAACAATAATGGGTGGACTTACGACAACAAAGATGGTTGACTTTTTTAAAAATCACATTGGTTTTTATCCATGTGTGTATGTGGGCACATACAGACTGTATGCTGCATGTGTGGAGGTCAGAGGAGCTTGTGGGAATCAGTTCTCTACTAAGTAGGTTTGAGGGGTTGAACTGAGGTCATCAGACTTGGTGGCAAGTGTCTTTGCCCACTGTGGACTGACATGCCAGGCCACCTCACTCTTCCTGGTGCTCTGGTGTCCGAGGGCCCCTTCTGCTTTTGCTCTGTGCTAACTGACAAAAACTACAACCGTGAAGACTGGTTATGTTTGACTTCTCACCATGTTCCCCAAAGTAATAAAATGAAATAAATTAAATTGACTTAGCAGTTTGATTACCCAGAAGGAGCTAATTAAGATTTATCTGTTTCCTTGTTTATAAACTAGACATTGAACTTTCCCATTAGTTTGTCTTTTATACTTGGGTGGTTTTATGTACTTCATTGATTTATTCCCACTCTTTTAAAAAGTGTGTGTGTGTGTGTACATACGTGTGTCGATGTTACATGCCACTGAATGCACAGAAACCAGCAGAGGACATCAAGTGTCCTTTTCTCTGCTTTATTTCCCTTGCGCCTGGGTCTCTCCCTGAACCTAGAGCTTGCATTTTATCCACTGTACAGGAGTCTCCCATGCCACAGCTTTCTTCCTGTTCCCCCCTCTGTCCCTCAGCTCCCCAGCACCGGGGTTATAGACACTGCCATGCCTGGCTGGAGATCTGAACTCGGGTCCTCATGCTTGCAGAGCAAACCCCAGCCCTAGAATTCCATTTTTAAGTTGCAGTAAATACAGATAGATAGCTTGCAGGTTCCTGCTCCGTTTTTCTGCATTATCATTTCAATAGTACGACTACTTTAAATTCATTTAGTTCTTCAGTTATTAGCTTCCAAATAACAAATTGATAGGTTTATATTGAAATTTCTTTTTTGTTTCTTTACAAGTTGTGGTGGTTAGTTTTAATTGTCATCTTCACGGGATCTAGATTGCCTGTGAGGTGGTCCTTTGGTGTACTGCAGGGAGTTAACTTGATGATGTCATCATTTTCACAGGATCTGGATTGCCTGTGAGGTGGTCCTCTGGCGTACTGCGGGGGTTATCTTGATGGTGTCATAACCTTCACAGGATCTATGTCACCTGTGAGGTGGTCCTCTGGTGTACTGCGGGGGTTATCTTGATGCTGTCATCATTTTCACAGGATCTATGTCACCTGTGAGGTGGTTCTCTGGTGTACTGCGGGGGTTATCTTGATGGTGTCATAACCTTCACAGAATTAGAAGAATGGGAATTTCTTGCAGTGTTTAATGTAATTAGGGTGCATCAAGGCTTATTTGTTTTTACTGTCGTAAAAACAAAAGGGTAGTGCACTCCAATTTTAAAGGCTCTGATTCCTGCAGGGGTTGAGTATACAGCAACACGGCCTGGCTTCTGACAGAGAGCTGATAGCTCCTTAAGGAAGTCTTCAGCTCCATATGGTGGGGCTAGTGGTCTTTGCTTTGAACACCTTGTGATCATCAAGGTTGAGAGTGTGTGGAGGTGCTGGGAGGAAGTGTTCATGTGTGCTGACTCCTGTTGCCATCGTGACAGACTCACTCCCGGGGCATCTGTTTTGTGGTGGAACTTCCTAGAAGTGTCTCTGCACTAAGCAACGGGCAGGAAGTACTTCTGTCCTTAAAACCAAAATAGACAGTCTCCCTCATTATCGTAGCTCACAGGCATGCAGTTTTTAATGAGATGGGCACATCCCTTGTGGTTTTCACAGATTTAATGATCAGATTATTTAATGCAGAGCTTAGGGGGAAGTGGCCATGGCAAAACAGATGATGGAGATGTTGCTGGAAGTTAAAATAACAACTTTATTCTCTTTCTGTGTTTTATTTCAAACATTTTTTTCATTTTTTATTTTTGACAATTCGTAAAGAGATTTGCTTGTCTTATTTTATTAGTGTTTTGGTAGATGTACACCCTTCTCATGTTTTAACTTCAAAAGACTATTACCTGGGACAAAGTAAGTCTTTTTAAGAAGAGTTAGGTGTGGTATGATTCTACATAGTCCTGGCTGTCCTAGAACTCACTCTGTAGACTAGGCTGGCTTTGAACTCACTGAGAGCCACTTGCCTCTGCCTCCTGAGTGCTGGGTTAAAGGCATGTACTACCACCGCCTGGCAAGAATGGATTCTGCTGACCAAGAATAAGGGTCTAGGGTACACATAATGGTGAACTCTTTTGCAGAATACTTGAGACCTCTTTGATAAGAATGGGTACTGTTGGCCAAGAAAAAATGCTCAGGAGTCTGGGGGGATTTGAGTGAAGCAAATTTGAGATGGCAAAAGATCACTAGATTATTAACTAATCCACTTCCAGTCTTCTGGGCCAAAATAGATGTAAATCTTTTCCACTGAAGAGAAAAACCTGCAAGCTTAACATTCCTGGTTTCTCTAGTGCTGTTTGTAACCATGAGAACCTATGACTCTCTAGGATAGGGTACACGAAGATGTTTCACACACTGCCTGGTAGCAGATATTTCTGTAATAGTTGCTGCAAGGGTTATTCTTAAAGAGAGAAAATGCCCATGAAGTTTTTATAAAGAAAGAAAGACCTTCAGCTAGATGCTAAAGAAGAAGCACAAACAGAAAAACATATTAGAGAACAAAAGTTCAAATCTGCAAGTAATAAAATATTTATATTTCTTTTTAAGTAGTTAGGGGCATTTTATTTATTTGTTGGAGGAAGGCCTCTTGTTTTGTTCCCAGCCACTTAGCCCCGAAATAATCACACAGAAACTGTATTAATTAAATCACTGCTTGACCCATTAACTAGCTTTTAATTGGCTGACTCTTACATATAAATTTCTATTAATCTGTGTATGGCCACGTGGCTGTGGCTTACCAGCTAAAGTGCGGCATCTGTCTCTGGCTGGGCTACATGGCTTCTCTCTGACTCCGCCTCCTTTCTCCCAGCATTTTGTTTTGTTCTCCCTGCCTAGCTCTGTTCCCCTATAGCTCTACTATAGGCAGTTTCTTTATTAATCAATTATATTCACAGCATACACATCATTTATTAGCCAAAAAGCACTGTTTATCAAAAATATTTGGCTCAGGCCAGGCTAGGCTACCCAAGAGCCCGTCTAAATACTAAAAATCATAATCATTACTGTTGCTTTTGGAGAAGAGCATTGGGAGGATAGTGGGAACCACATAGGGCTGTGTCCTCTGCTTCTACTCTAGAGATTCATTAGTGTTTTAATCTCTCACTGAGAGCTGTGTAGAGGAGGCATTGTGAGCCCATTTCACAGATGCAGCTTCAAAGGCTCATAGCCCCCATGGCCTCTCACTAGTCCAATGACAAAGCTCTCAGTTCCCCAGGTTTCAAGTATGCCCTTGCATTTCCAGAGGTAGCTGACGGAAGAACCAGTGTTTCTGTTGTGCCACATCAAAGGGCCTGTGTTAGGCTTGGCTGTGTTTGTACTTCTTGACTTCAAACGCTTAAGGACTAATACTGGAATTTTCTAAGAAGGAAGAAGTAAACAAAGAAGGCATCTCAACTGCCTTGTGTGTTCAGTCACCCCACACACTTCAGACCTTGTTTGTAGCTTGGTATGTTGAGCTTCGGTCTCTTATACTCAGGATTTCGGCTTTCAAGACCATTGCTGAGTTGAAGGAAAGGGAAGGTTGGTGCTTCAGGTTGCTCTTCAGGGTGACAGGGGAAGTGACCTGAAGAGGAAAGGCAACAGAGCATCCTTCCAAACCTAGCCACCACAGACAAGCCTGGGGCTAGAGGACACAAGCCCTGTGAAGCCCACAGGTTCCGAGACCCTTGCCACTGGCCTTTACCAGGTTGCTGTAGCCCCTCTCCCAGCAGCTCACACATGAAGTCAGTCTCCCACTCGCCTCTGTGGTTTTGGCTGCAGGCCTGGGTCAATAACTTGTGTTTCACTCTAGTTCTCTGTGCTATACTTTGCAGCTGGTGATTGAGCTTCAGTGGTCTTTCTGATTGTCAGTTTGTCCTGTGTGCCTCATGGCGGAAGAAAGCCAGCTCCTGTGGACCACGGAAGGTGTGTTCCTTCTCCTTGGAGTGCCTGGGCTCATGTTCCAACACAGCCAAATAATTAGTGGTGTCATTGATGACCGTGTGATAGCAAACAATGATTAATCATACTTGGAATTCTCTGAGAAAAACATTAATCCTCTGTGGTTGAAATTAAACCCGTTTAGTGCTGAGACTGGTTGTCCCTTCAATTATTATGAAAATCTTGACCATTCTTAATGACTTACTCTTTGAGTTTGTTTTTTTTTTTTTTTTAAAAAGCATAATTCTTACCATGTTGTAACAGCTGGGATGATGGTGGATTGTGATTTAATGAGTCACAGGATATGTTATTTTGAAGAACACAAGCCACCTTCTTGGTAGTTCCTCTGATTTAAAAGAAAAAAGTTCCTTGGGCAATGCCAGTATTGAAATTTTGTTTGCAAATTCATCTTTAAGGTCAGTATCACCAAATAGTTGCACAGGAAGACTATCCTGAAATAGTTAAGCGAGGGGACCAGTGGTAGCTTGGGGAGCTGTTGACATAAAGTATTTACTTTGAAGAGAATTCTTAGCGTTTTTGCCCCATGTCAGCACAATAAGAATTTGCAGGAAGGGGGGGTCACATTAATGTACTTGTCGGGGATTAATGACCTGCTGGAACATTCGTGGTGGGGAATATGTTATGGATAGTATCATAAATGCAGTAATTAAAAAACTGCACACTGAACACTTTGGACTGGCAGAGAGATTCCTTCCCTTCCCTGGCTTGCATTCAAGTGAGTGCTGTGTTGTTTATCTTGCTCCCTTGCCTTCTGGAGAGTGGAAAGGGGAATGCCCATCTCAAGGGGTTGTTTCTGTGCTGTCAGTGCGCTCCAAGGCCAAGTGCAAGCCCAGTGTGTACAAGCTGCTTTCCACGTGAGCCCTGGAAAATAGTGTGTTGGGGATGTATTGCTCACAACATATTATTTCTGATTACGGGCACAATGAGACTGGGAGGATAAAGTTACTTTCTCTCAGTCAGGGAAACAGACAAACAAACCTGTCATGTAGAACATACTGGTAAACTATTCCTCCCTTTTCGAACCTCTGTTATTGAGATTATTTCCAGACAGATATTAATGTTGTTCTTCTGTACACTATATGAGACGTGTTCCATAGGGTCTGCAATGCCTCGGAGCTCATGTGTTAAAAGGGAAACTAATAGAATTGCAAATATGTTAGGACAGAAACACAGGCTGCACCTGGGGTGGATTTTCAAGGTAGCGAGTCTTGATGCTCTCCTCCCAGTTTATCTTGCGGTCCCCATGGGTTGAAGCCAGGCAGGTGGCTGTGAGGTTGAGCATCTGGGAGCAGTGGCACCATACTGCTAGAGTGATGAGCCTGTCCTTCAGAAGGACAACAAAGCAGGTGAGCACATGTAGTCTTCAACTCCTGTTCCTTTGTGTGCTCGGAGTCTTTACACCTCTGCTTATTTCCCGTTTAAAGAGCATCATCCCATAATTTCGGCGACCAACCTTGTGCTATGTGTTTATGAACTCATAAAGACTCCCTTTTGTGTAAAATAATTGTAGTTGGATGCGATTTACAGTGTTCCTTTGAGTCTCTCAGGGTAGGACAGCTGGACTGTTTCTGTTCTCACCATTTAATTGGCCTCCTTACCCTTTAGCTGGGAAAATTATTCAGTCATATACTGGTTTATTGAATCATTCACATTTATTGCATGCTGACTGTCTTCTGTGCTCTAGGAATACAAAAATGAATGACCCAGTTAGTGGCTTCTGCTGCTTTGATACATGTTCTATGGCGGCTAGATCTATGGCAGCTAACCCGAGTGATGAGCACATGGTTCTATGAGACTGTCGCCATAGTCGTGGCCTGGATCGCATTTCTCTGTAGAATAGGCAAAAGCCTAGAACAGTCAGACACTGCCCGGGAGACTGCATATCCGATCCTCAAGGTGTTTTTCATTGTGTTCGGTTTCTAGTGAATATTCCTGCTTTTGCTGTTATCGTCGGGATTTATTCCAGTAGCTGAGTTGATCCATGCATTCCTAACCCTGTGGGGAAAAGCCTGAAGTGGGGTGTGTATGGTCAGTTTTTGAGGCATTGGGCTAGGAAGTCTCCAGCACATGCCCCTGTTATCTCCACTCCACCCCCACCCCTGCCCCCTGCTTTATTTGTCAGTGTTTGCCTGTTGCTGCTTAGGTGGGTATCCTTTTAGGTGTTGGAATTGCTGTGGCTCACAAAGACTGGCGGATGGTGACAGAGCCCTGACTGTAGCTAGGGAACTGTAAGCAAACCTTGGGAACATGGGAACATTGGCGCCCAGAGCCAGAGCTTGTCTTAGGAAGCACTTTCTTCCACATCATTCACCCATGCGCTGCCTTAATTCTAGTAGGCAATGTGCGTCCCTGCTTTGATAGCCAGCATGCATGTTTGTTTACCTTTAAACAGGGTTGGATGGTTTTCATTGGGCGTGGGGGCAGGGGTCACATACCAGAGACCAATATCTGTCTTTTCCACTGTTTACTCGTCACCTCATTCTTGACAAAGAACTGTGCGTGTGTGTGTGTGTGTGTGTGTATGTGTGTGTGTGTTTGTGTGTGTATGAAGTGCAAGTATCAATGTATACAAATATAGGGGACAGAGGAGGACATTGAAAAATCTTCTTCTATGATATTCTCTGTCTCTCTGTCTGCCCCAGGAGTTGTAGATGAACCTGAAGCTTACTGTTTTGACTAGGTTATGCTAGTTGACCAGTGACCTGGGATCTGCCCATCCCCCCTCACTCCACCCCTACCCCGTTTACTAACATTAAGGCCTTACCTAGCTTTTATGTGTGCGTTAGGGACTGAACTCAAGTCCTCTTGCTTTCACCCCAAGTGCTTTTCTCAATGACCTGTCTTCCCATGTATCCTCAGGAACGGTAACATTATTTGGTGTGCCTTCTCTAATATCCCAGTTCTGCTGTGGATGCAGTATAACCAGATTATCCCTTATGCTCCTTCCAGTGTCAAGGGCTATGGATTGTTCTGTTACGTCCAGTCTCTTCATCTGAACTCCTGTCCACTTTCCTGCCTCTGGAGAGCTAATTCATCTTTTCTTGCTCTGGTTCTCCACGCCTTCCTTGCCACTGTACCAATTCCTTCAATGCACAGCTCTGTGCATCTACTGGCCCTGAAGCTCTTACAAAATGGTCTGTCCCCTTACATGCTACTCCACTCGGTCTATTGATGCCATTCCCTGTCTCCTCCATGGCACTAATTCCACCCTCAGTCAAGGCGGCCAGCGACTTTTCAAATGTCAGAATCAAAAGTATTTTTGTTTTTGATCTTCATTTGCCTCTGTATCCCATGGCGCTTCTCTGGAGACCTCTGTAGCCTAGTTTTTGCTAAAACAAGGGCGTGGTTGGCTTTCTGGTCTGACTTTGCTAGCGCCTGTCTCTTGGTACTAATGGTAGTCTTCTTTCTGCCCACAATCCTGTGAATCTGTGACATTGCTTCTATGTCTCTGCCTCTCTATGCGAGTTCCTTAATGCTTTTGCATTTTATTCTGTCTTCTTCTCCAGGCCTCAAATCTTCAACACCTCAGTTTTTAAAGCTACAGACTGACCTTTTGGTCTTCCTATTCCTTCCCTAGTGTTCTACACTTTAGATCTAAGGCCATCAGTCTGCATGGAGTTGTTCAAGTTTTTCTCCCTGTGACATCTAGATGTTTCCAAATGCTAATTTGTTTCATTCTTCCCTGCTCACTTCTATTTTCTCGGTCTTCAGCCTGCCTCTTCTGTCTGTATGGTTGTAACAAGTGGGCTGGCCTTGCTACTCTGCTTCCACTGTGCCCCTTTGGATCCACCTGGAGAGAGTAAACCCTCTGGAACCCACATCTGACCCAGTTATCTGGCAGCAACCAGGTCTAGTCAGAGATTTCTGAAAGAGATACAAAGTGGCCAGCCGGCCCCAGTCTTCTTCCCTGGTCTGATAACATGGGTGTCATTCTGTATGGGACCAAGAGCAGTAAGCCATATGGTACGGTTTCTCTCCACTGCCTTTGCCTAACTCCAGCCCAGCCTTAGACATGTCAGATACCGTTTGTTCCTGGATGTCTTCTCTGACCTCTTCTTGTCTGGGCTAGAGCCCTCTGCTGGGTGGTGATCAAATCATTGCACTCACCCACCACCCTACAGGGCCCATTCTGTGCAAGTCCCTCAGCCCAGTGAACCACTATCCTTAGAAACCGAGATGCTATTTTATTCATCTTGTTGAGGAATGCTTGACTTCAAGTAAAGTTGTAACCTGTGCTTTTTAAATGAAAAGTTAATGAAAGTAAGTCCACAGAAATGCATAAAAATGTGAATATTTGTTACCTTTCAAAGGGAGCACAAAAGGACCTCTGTACAGAGTGTAATTGATGTGTGCAGAAGTGTTAGTGTCCCTCCCTCCCTCCCTCCCTTCCTCCCTCCCCACTTTGACATGTAACCTCTCCAATTCAATACATTTTCTTCTTTCCATTTGAGTTCTTATAGTATTATTGGCAGGGTGTTAGTTCAAGTGTCACGGCAACAAGCCAAGCTAGTTCCATCCTTGGCATTGACTACGGAGATACACAATCTTCCCAATGCTGTGGGATAGGTGGACTTTTTCTCCCTGACCAGTGATTCTTAGGTACCTGCCCTTTGGTCCCACTTCACCGCAGGGGCCACATGCTAACCCTCTGCAGGCTCCATGCCCGCCTGCAGGAACAGAGTGATTCCTTCCCGCATGTAACAATGAATAATTCATAAACACGGTTATCTGGAAGGAGGTGGTCATCATTAGCATTTTAATGAAAAAAAAAACGCGATCATTATCCTAAGACTGTTTTATTTCTACCTTTTTGTGTCCTCTCCTTCAACAGCTAGCCATCTCACTGTTTCCAGAGTCCTTGGGAGTTCCGGAGTCCCCTGGTAACGTGCTGACTGTCGCTATGGGCAGAAGGTACCTACAGGCTTGCCGGTGTCCAAGCAGCTCATGTATGTATGCCACCCTGCACGTGTGTCTTCTTCCTCCTTCTCTCCCTTTACCTTCCCTTCCCTCCCTCCCTCCCTCCCTCCCTCCCTCCCTACCCCCTTCCCTTTCTCTTCTCTCACTGTAGAATATCCCAGGGCTCTAACCTGATGAACGCTCATAAGATATATATGAGAGTATTTAGAAACGTAGAAGAACGTTTTGTTCTCTGTTAAGGTTTTCATATCAGATAGTGATGAATGTTATCTTAATTAGTATTTTTATTATAATCAAGTATCTCCATCAGACCAGATGATGCTTCTCTATTTCAGTGTATCCATTCATATGTGGCCTTTAAAATGCTTTTTCTTTTCTCATCACAATATATAAAACATTTAAGACAATAGGAATGCCACAAATTAAAAGCATTTCCCAGTGACTGTTTTAATTCCATTAAAAAAACACACACACAAAACCCCAAACCCCACTCTGGTCCTAGAGAGGCCCCAGCAGTGTGCCTTTGTTTTCTGTGCTTTGGGTAGAATGGCTTGGTTCGTGGGTCTCCGAGCTCACTGTAGGCAGACACACTGCCCTGGAGAAGGCTCTCTGTCTTTCAACACTGGCCCTCATCCAGCCGCTTTTGGGAAGTGGTCTGTTGCTCTTCGGATGGTCCTTACCCGCTGATGAATGTTGCTGCAGGAAGAGAAGGGACTGCCTCCCATCTGACTGTGTGCCCCTTTGTTGATGTCTTTGACCGTCTTTTTCTTCACTTCCTTTGATCTTCCATCTGTATAGATGGTTCATTTATTTTGTTACTTTCCTTTGGACTCTCTAGAATGTTGGTCCCCGGTCAGGGAGGCGTTGGGATGTCTCCCCCACACTCATTTTTTTCCTATTGTGATATTTATTTATCTTCACCCTGCAGCCCCATTTCCTTGTACAGCTCAGGTTTTGTTTTCTTCCTAGAAAAGTTAGAAACCTCTTCAGGCGCTTGTATAGTCAACCTGGCTATTAGAAGCAGTGGTGTTTTAGAAGCCGTGGGGATGGACTGCTCTTCGCAATAGCAGAGATTCCCATCAACTACCAGCAGCAAGCCAGCAGCACTGGGGCAAACAGGGACCCCTTGAAGAGCTCTGCCACTGCTGGGCGGATGGCTCAGCGATCAAGTAGTCGATCTTCTTGAGGACCCAGGTTTGCTTCAGAGCAGGCACAGGGTGACTCAAACCATCTGTAACTCCAGTCCCAGGGGTCCTTGTCCTCTTCTGGCCTCTGATGATACCAGCACACCTATGGGTGCACATACATACATGTAGGCAATCACCCATACACAAGAAATAAGTCTTTAAGAACATAATTAAAACAAGAAGTAAAATGAGCTGCCTTAGAAAAGAGCGTCGCCAGGGTAACACGTGTACCTGGGTGCTGTAGAGGGAGACAGACGGACACATTGTGGCCAATGCCTGTGGGAGCTGAGGGTGGATTTCTATATTTTTAAACTTTAACATTTTAAGTGGTTATGTAAGTACCTATGTAATCTCTATTTTGTCCCTTACCCTCAAAGCTGAAATAATCTGCGATCTTGCTGGGGGTGGGGATCCCTACCCTTTTTGTAGGGGGACACTGAAAGGCATGCACACTGTTGATCCACGTGCCTTGGTAGGATATCTGACATTTTCTTCTTGGCCTGCACAAATGCTACTTTCACAGGGTCCACTCAAAAGTGTTGGGAGAGGGATTCTTCCTTCAAAATTCTTACAGTTCTATTGCTTGGGCTCCGAGAAGAGTGGTGAAATAAATCTAGACAGGAGACTCGTGTTTGTGGAAATGCTTTTTCCTCACCGTCTGGGAACAGAGACACCACCTGTGATTTTCTCGAACATACTATGCATTCCTTGTCTCACAGGCCTGTACTGCCCGTGACTTTCAAGGAATCACTTCTTTCCCTCCTGAGGTGTTTCCTACCTAGAACTCTCTAGGAGAAAGCTGTTCCTCCCTCTCTTTCACTGGGCCATGCATATCTAGCTGGCCTCTGAGTGGAGGTGGCTTCCAATTGCTGTTCCAAGGCTTCTGCTAAGGAGGTCACGTGCATCTGTTTGGGATGGAAGGAGAGGGTTATATGTCACCTGGGGCTGCCCTCCTGGGAATCTAGACGGTAGCTCACACCTTCTTGTTTCCATCTCTGTGGTATTTATCTATTTATGTATTTTTATTTATCTCTGTGCTGCCTGTCTATCTATCTATCTATCTATCTATCTATCTATCTATCTATCTATCTATCTATCTATCTATCTATCTTTATTTTCTGTTATCACTCCTCAGTCCCCTGCCCCAGCATCCCCTTTTATCTGTGTGGCTTCTTTCCCATTCCCTTCCTCCCTCCTTTGTTTCTCGCCTTTCCTGATGACTCCATGAGGTTTGCTGGTGGAGATCTGCAGCTGGCTTCCTGGAACCCGTGCACTCAGTGGCCCTTTCTGCTCTCACATCAGGCAAAGACACTAAGAGGACCCAGGGGCCCAGTGCCAGGCCTCTGTCTCTGGAGGGTCATACTGTTCCCTGGGTAGTATTTCACAAAAAGACAACAACAAAAATATCTCTTCTGTTTATAATTTTATCCTCAAGCGTGATCAGAATAGCAGTCAAGGGTTGGCAATACACACTGCTATACTTGGGGTTGTCGTTGAGGCTCTTGTGTCAAATTGGAGTTTTAATTTTCTTTCTGTTTGGGGAATCTGCCTTCCAGCGGTATCTTTTCACACAGGAGAGCACTCCTCTGTGATGGAATGTGGAACGGCGTCCACTGAGCCCCAGAATAGGAAGTGAAGTAGCCACAGCTGACCTTGCCTGATCTTTTAAAGCAATTATGTTTGCTTTTGTCAAGACCCGACTTTAAAGTATTCCAGGAATTGCTAATATAGTTGCCTCATGGTTTATTACTATATATATCCAACTGTCTGTCTGTTTGCATGTCTGAAGCCACCACTGTAGCCATGGACCATAGGCCCTGTCCTGAAGCCCCTCTGCCTTCAAATTTCAGCATACATAGTAGCCAAGTTAATCCCTCTGGGGAATGCCTGTCTCAGATCCTGCTACTCCCCTGCTGGTAGGTTTGGGGCTTTCTCATCAGTCCAGAAAGTCTCCCTATTATATCTGTATCATCTATATTTTCTTTTTCTTTTTAATACTCATTTTGCTATAATAAACAGTCAAGATTGTTTGTATTGGTTTTTTTTTTCAGCCAAAATCTTATTCCAGGGTTGGAGCTGCTCCTTGCAGTAATGTACCCTTTACCCTTTGGGCCCTCGGCTGGCCCTCTTTCTGTGACCTCCCCTAAATGATGGTGCATCACTTTGGTAACTTGCTAACACCCTGCTCCCTTTTGTTCCCATCAAACTTAATGGCATGACATTCACTAACTTAGGTGACATTGTGACAGGTTCCCCACGGCCTGAAAGGTTTAACAGGAGTGGTGGCTGGCACCTCCTGTCTTGCATTCCTCCCCTTCCTTGAGGAGCAGCCGTGGGCCTGCTCTATAAACCATGCCGGGAATGAGGGTTTCATAAAGAAAACGACAACAGTAAAGAGGGAATAGGAAGGTCACAGCGCTGCCAAAGATAACTTTTAAACACTGCGTTGAATTCTTTCCCCTAGCACGTAGTGATAGTTCCTTACTCGGTGTGTCTTTGCTGACAGCAGTGGAATAATGGACACGATGCTTGTGCAGCGAAGCGTCATTTCTGATTTTTATTTGGAGAACATTCTGTATCCGAGCTACAGCCTCAGCCCTGTAAATCCCTTCCTAACCAGTTTATTGACTTTCACAGTAGACTGGAACAGCCAGGGTCAGAGGTCACGATTACAGGTGGTGCTTGCTGAGTTCCCTGCGTGGAAGGAGAAACTTTCTAAATTGGACACTGCCCATCAGGCTGCTAAACTCTCCTCTCCCTTCCATGCTTTGACCTCAGTGCCCCGTGTGAAAGCATGGCGTAGGTACCCAGAAATACTGAGTGAGCTTGGACAGAGCTGGTGGTCTCAGGCAGCAAGGGATGTGTTTTCTGCTCAGCTTGGGTTTCAGGAAACATTGGATTTTGACTGAAACCAGAACACTGAGCACTGTGTTCAAGGTTGAACAGCCAAGTGAGCCTCAGTGGCCAGAACAGCCCAGACAGGATGTGGTCCCCAAGAAAGGACTTGCAAGGCAGTTTGCCCTGTGCATGAGGCAGGATTGTGAAGGTCAGAGAGGCTGGGGTTCCTGGGGAAGCTCAAGGTTTTAATAATGAGATCCACAAATGAGTGGGTGTGGGATTTGGGAGAAGTTAGAAACAACAAATCTTAAGATGGCAGCAACATCCACCATCCCTGTTTTTTATTTTTTTCTTGAGTCATGTTCTTTATTGTTCTGCCTGTTCTTCTGTCCTCTGATTTTCTTCTAAGTTCTAATTCTTTCTAGTTCTCCCTTGTTTCAATTCTGCTTCAATTCTCCTTCAACTCACCTAGCTTAAATACACTTTTTATTGATTTTTATTGAGCTCTACATTTTTCTCTGCTCCCCTCCCTGCCTCTCCCCTCCTCCCTTCACCTTCCCCCAAGGTCCCCATGCTCCCAAATTTACTCAGGAGATCCCTATTTTTTTTTTAAATTGTGTATACATAGCAGACAGTGCAGGGAGACACCATGGTGACATCTCTCACGCACCTTCCTGGTCCACGCGGATGAACCTGATCTATTCGGCACTTCATGCGGCTCTTTCTGATATGCTAGATATTTCCTGTGTGTGATTGTATATTCCAATGCCTTTTCTGACTGTGGCCAAATCATCTAATTCAACTTGAGTATCATTTTTAACGTCTGTTAGCCAAGGAGCTGGACTGGCTGATGGGAAAGCGCTGGCCTAAAAACTTCTGCTACTTCTACTTTCCGGAGAGAAGCATGCAAATGAAGTCTTTCTCCAGGGAGAACCAAGGGGGAAGCAGCAAATGTATTCAAGACATAGAACTCGGGATATTGTCTGCTAGTGTCCTAGATGGGGTTACGATTGCTTTGATGAAACACCATGACCAAAAGCAAGTTGGGAAGGAAAGGGTTTGTATGGCTTATACTTCCACATCAGAGTCCCTTGGTGAAGGAAGTCTGGGCAGAAGCTCAAACAGGGCAGGAGCTGATGCAGAGGCCTTTGTGGGATGCGGCTTACTGGCTTGCTACCTCTCGCGTATTCAGCCTGCTTTCTTGTAAAACCCAGGACCACAAGCCCAGAGATGGCAAATGAACTAGACCCCCCCCCCCCCCCATCAATCACTAGAAAATGCCCTACCGGCTTGTTGACAGCCCATCTTATGGAGGCATTTTCTCAACTGAGACTGCCTCCTCTCCAATGACTCTAGCTTTTGTCAGGTTGACCTAAAACAAGCCAGCACAGATAGTAAGTAGTATTTAACCTGGGGATTTTAACTGCTGGAAATAGCTGCAAATAGGCTGAGGCAAAGACCATTTAAATGCGAGCGATCACACAGTCAAGTACATATAGTAATTTGAGTGTGTAATAGCAGTTAACAGAAATAGAAAATGCTCTTATACCATAATGGTAATCTGGTTTGCTAAACAGGTGGATTTACATCCATTTCCTGGCGTAATTGTACAAATGCTTCTGAAAACAGAATTCTGAGGAACCATTCTGAATGTGATTAGAGAAGGGACCTGACCCATAAGTAAAGCTCATTAGAAAAATACCGAGTGATCGAATGAACGCTTTCTGGATTTGCACAGCTGCAAGAAGGGAGAAATTTTGTTCATGCCCGACTCTCTCCAGGTCCTTCACTTGGTCCTTCAGCTTCCCTTGTGGTCAGGACTGTTTCTTTGTTCTGGCGACAGTGCTGTGGTTCGATCTCCCCTGTATGCATCATCCCTCTCTTGATTAATTCCCTGGTGTCCTTCTCTGCACCCCAGAAGGTCACTTGTATGGCCTGATGTGTTTTATTGTTGGTTTTATGGCCCACCAGGGTGAGTCATGAAATCTCCCCTTTCTTTTGTTTCTTATTGCTGTTCCCCCAACTCACTGCACATTTACTGACATAAAATAACACGAATTATTCTCTTACAGCTTTGGAGACTGGAAGTTTCTAAGAGACACAGGGAGGGTTCAGGCCATAGTGTGAGCAGGGCTGGCTCCTCATGGGAACTCTAGGGGAGAATGCCTCACTTTGACTGTTCTGATTGTGCTGGCTACTTATAATGGCTGCCTGTGTTCTTTGACTTGGATGGAGCCATCTTCCTAGGCCCATATCCCCTTGTCCTGGGTGTCAGACCTCATTGCCTTGCACCTGTAAAGACAATTGTGACCGTAAGTCAGGGTCTGAGATAATTCAGACCTCCTCCTCTGAAGCCTTCATCACAGAGTCCAGGGGTCATGCTGAGTAGTCATGTTGGGTCCCATGCTGAATAGTGGCTATCCAGAAACAGAGGCCATGTTCATCCCTTTTCTTCCTTGTCTCCATCTTTTCCTTTGCTTTTTACTGCTTACAGGAACTTACATACACAAACCCGCATGAGTGCTTGTATACACACATATGTAGAAAAAAACGTAGAGCTCTGCCCCCAAACAGATGAGCCCTATTGGAATTGGTTCAGTTGCACTAGCCGGGAGGTCAGATTTCTCATTACTTCCTAGGATGGAGAGACAAATGAGGCCCTAGGACATCTCTACCTTGTTTTGGAGCAAACTTTGTGCTGAGTGATTATAGTCACTGACCAAGCTATCTTTTAGGTCATAAATTCTCTTTGATTTTTTTCTAGTATAGTATTGAAGTTGCACCCTTCACAGGATATAAGTTTCACATATTATTCAGGTTCTTAAAAATATAAAGTTTATAAGTGTTTAATATACTTACAGAGTTGTGTGGCCAACACCACTTTGGTGGAATTCTTGGGTAATTTTTCTTTAAAAAAGAAATCATAGCTATTGTTCATATTCCTCCCCTTCTTTCTACGCCATCACAGATCCATTTTGTCTCAATGGATTTGCCTATTCTGAACATTTTATGTAAATGGAATTGCGCCTAGGAACTTTGGTTATGTAGCATAGTGTTTCCAACATCCACCCATGCTGCATACCACTCTCTGCCATTGCCAGACAGCATTTGTCGTTAGTAGACACGCCACACTCGTTACCCATCCATTGGCATTGAAGTTATTTCTGCTTTTGGTCACATAAGTAATGTAACTGTGGAATTTCTGTATCTGTTTTCAGGTAACATTTGTTTCAGCTTCTCTTGGGCTTTATCTGAGAATGCAATTGCTGGTTTGTTCCACTTATTGTTTAGAGGAGCTGCTTGCCAGCTTTGGGGATAATTGTACCCTTTTGTTATCATGCTGGTCTTGGGTTCCTGTTTCTTCCCATTTCTCCCAACCTCGTTACTATGTGTATTTTGGTTATAACCACCCTACCAAGTCTTGTGTATTAATAATTGTAGGTATTGTTTGCATTTTCCTAAGAACGATGTTGGGCATCTTATTTTGGTGCTCATTTTAGAGAAATACTCAAAGCCTTAGTTCTTTGCAAACTCAGGTTACTTGTCTTTTGTTGCTAGACTGTAAGGATTGCTCTTGCTGGACAGCAGACTCTCCTCAGCCCCCAGCGTCCTGCAGATTCTTCTTTTACTCTCGTGAGATGTCCTAAGCACAACAGTTTTGAATTTAGATGATGTACCATTTATTTGTCTCTGTTAACCCCTACCCTGTGGTTGCTGTTATTGTTGTTATATAAAATCATCACCAAACTGTTGGAGAGATTTACCCACCTGTTTCATTTTTTCTTGAAATTTTTTATTTTTAGCTCTTACATTTGGGTAGAGTTAAGTTATGTGTATAAGCCAGTGTTGTCTTCTGAGTTTATGGTTTAGTATTTGTTGAAGAAACTTCCTTTTTGAAGACCAGTGTGACAGTTTCTGCAGAGAATCCTATGGACTTTGTGGGGAGTGCCTTTCACTCTGGATCATTTGGGCACGATATAACTGCTATTTTCTTCCAGACAGAAACTCATTTTCTATTTGCTTTGGTTTTCTTTCATTTCTGTCCCCAATATCTTACAGTTTGTAGTGTATGCAGCTTGCACTCCTATCAACAAAATCTATTCCTAAATATTTTGATACTTTTGTAAGTGATAGGATACTTTTCTCTTTTTAAAATTGATTTTTTTTGCACGTGTGCCTTTGTATGTGGGTGGGTGTATTTATTTGTGTGTGTGCATGGTGTGCATGCATGCACGTATTAATGCATGGAGGCAGTTGATCATCCTCAGGCATCATTTACTCAGAAGCCATCTGCATTTCTTGAGACAGACTCTGCTGGAACTTGGGGCTTGCTGATTCAGCTTTGTTCTGCCAGCCACTCCCAAATAACCACACAGAGACTTAATATTATTAATTATATTATAATTAATCATAGTAATGATTAT
This sequence comes from Microtus pennsylvanicus, assembly GCF_037038515.1. Lineage (NCBI taxonomy): Eukaryota > Metazoa > Chordata > Mammalia > Rodentia > Cricetidae > Microtus > Microtus pennsylvanicus. Next base: position 34,647,655 of record NC_134590.1, read on the forward strand.
ATTCATTATAAATGCTCAGCCAATAGCTCAAGTTTATTTTTAGCTAGCTCTTATAGCTTAAGTTAACCCATTTCCATTTATCTGTGTGCTACCCGAGGCTTGTTTACCGTTTACCTCCTCTGTCCACTTCCCATCCTGCTCACTCTGGGTCTCATGGTGTCTCCTCCTGACTCCTCAGACTCCACCCCTCTTCTTCCCAGCATTCTCTCTGCCCTGAAAAATCATTGAAAGCCATCGGCCAATCAGACTTTTTACTGACAATGAGAGCAACACATCTTCACAGTGTACAGAAGGATCATTCCACAGCAACTAGGCTTCCTGACCAGCAAGGTTCAGAGATTTCTCCTGCTCCTCAACATTGGACTCATAGGCATGCGCCACAGTGTGTGGCTTTTGTATGGGTGCTGAGGATCGATTTCTTGTCCTGAGGCTTGCACTTTATTGTCTGTCTGTGTGTCTGTGTGTCTGTGTGTCTGTCTGTCCGTCCGTCCGTCCGTCCCTCCCTCCCTCCCTCCCTCCCTCCCTCCCTCCCTCCCTCCCTCCCTCCCTCTCTCTCTCTCTCTCTCTCACACACACACACACACACACACACACACACACACACACACACACACACCAGATTTTAAATTATTTATTACAGTATTTGGAAACAGTTGATTTTTGTATGTTGGTCTTGAGACCCATTTAGTTGCTCATCTTAGAGAAATGCATATTTATCTTCTTTTCTATGTTCACTTTCAGGATACTTTGCAGGTTTTTGTTTGTTGTTTTTTCTAATTATTTTTCTTTTTTTAATTATTTCAGTATATTTCTGACTTCTGGAGACTGGCTACACTATTTCTAGGTTAACTGGCTGAATTTACTGGCTATACCTGTCGGTATCTTATTTGGTGATAACCTGTGGTTCTGAGGGTCTATATCTGTGGGATTATCTGATGTCAATCTCTCATGAGCATGAGTGTGCAAACAGGGTAGTTTCTCCATTGCCCTCATGATATCTTGGTGCCCATTGGGCTGTTATATCTGGTCCCATGGTGTCAGGGCATCTACTCTCTGGCCTGGGGAACCTCATGTTACCTGACTCCATACCTCTAGACCTTTGGCTTCAGTTTGGAGAGTTTGGTTTCCCTTTGCTGATGTATGACTCTTTCTTCTCTGTGAGTCGTCAGAATCTTAGCTGCCAGGCTTTTTATACACATCTGAAAGTCTTCGCTTTTTAACGAATGGTATCCTATTCCTTTTGTCCATCTGTGCAAAGTGTCAGAACCCCCACTGGTGACCTCCACTCGCCATGATGACTGGAAGCTTTGTCACTATACTCTGATGAAAGAATTTAAGGTCTCTGAGGCATCAGATTGCAATCCCTGATTTCTACACAACTTTAAACAAAGCAAGTGGCAAGTAAATATTACCTCAGTCAATGAGTGTTTGCGGAGTTGTCTATGGAGATGCTATAAGTGCAAGCTACCACCCTCCTGTGGCGGAGTGCAGGCAGTGATGGTCAGCTCATCCCGCAGGACGCGCCTCTTCGCCAGGTCTAACCATCTGTGTACTCCAGTCTAGATTGTTACCTTTGTTTTTAGGGACTCACTAATGCATGACCATGTTTCATATATCCAGTGGCTTAGTTATGAACTGATACTGGAGATAGGAAGGAAAGGCTATCTGTGTATACTTATCTTTCCTGAAGAGACAAGTGAATTTTGACAACACATTAAAATCTTTCTTGTTCGTTTACTTCTGTTTTATTTTTGTTTCCTCAATATCTTCTGTCTTCTCCTCGAAGTAAAGCTTAATGTACGTACATACATACGTACGTACATATGTATGTATATATGTATATACTTCAGGCAAGATCTTTTATGTAGCCTAGGCTAGCATCAAGCTCATGATTGTCCTGCTTCAATACCCTGATGGCTGCCTTCACAGATATGTGTTACCATACCTGGCTTGGAATATTACTTTGATATGGTCAGCAAGCATCCTTCTCACCTGGGTGCTCTGGGGTAATCATGTTCTCCTTCAGCAATGGAGGATGAAACTAGAAAGCCCTGTGGCAAGACTTCACTAGCAGGAACTGGCAAGGAGCCTGCTTGTTCCCTCTTGTGGGGCAGAAGGGCTTGGAAAGCCATCCATGGAGGGGGAGGGGAGTGCTTTATGTGCCTTCCCTTTGACTTCTCTAGTTAGCTGAGGGCGCCTGTGTCCTGAGTCTTTGTTCTGAGTCCAAAGCCAGCCTGGGCTATAGGTGACGCCTGTATCAGACAACAAGCCAATCAGGGACCCAAGCTGCTGCACAGGGACATTCTGGAGTCAGTGGAGTGGTTTCTCCAGGTTTCCTGGCCGGTTTATGGAAGCCCAGAATTGCTTTGAAGGCGGTGAACCTGCTGTGTCAAATGAAAGCCTCGGAAATCCTTACAAAACAAAACGGATAAGTTCTGAAAGGGTTGGCCTGGTTTGTTTCAGAGTCCCCGGATAGGTCAGCTTATGGCTAGCTTCTCCACGGCTAGGCCTTTCTGCGTGGATATATGTGAAGAATAATGAGTGCGTACTACTAAATATTCTGTAGAATGTCTGCTTCCTCGTCAATGTTCTCTCAGTTTTGTGGGCAGTGAAATCCACAGGCTTTCACTTGTTCTCCACATGTCCTTCCTTTCCATCATCTGATACTGGGGAACTTGGTCCCCGGCTCCCAGGGTGCAGAGCGAGTCCCCAGAGAGCTCAGGTTTCATGCTGCTTATCTGAAACTGGATGCCATTAAAATCCACAGACTGGCTAACACAGAAACCACGCATCCTGCTACCATCCTATCCTGCCACAGGAGTTTGACGGAAGCCAGGAACATTTCCTATTGCTTGGGACGTCAGAAGATAGAAGCTTTGGGAGAAAAGCGGTGCTTAGATCACAGCATGGTTTGATTCAACCTGCTGGAGTCCAGGAGTTATCCTGACATCACTGGGAGTTTGGGAAGAGTTATATGTTTAACCCCACAATGAGTTTTCTGCAGTACCCGTGACCAGGGGTGACCCTAATTATGTCATTGACAATCAGATTATGTCTCATATCAGCTTAGAGGAGAGGCGGGCCAATAAGGAGAAGAGAGCATCTCCCCCTCGTGGAATGTAGTGTTGTGGGAGTGGCTGTGCGTTGGTCATGTAGCTGGCAGATCAGATGTGGGACTCGGGGTGCCGTGAATGGTCTTTGAAGGTCACAGGAAGTGGGATGTTGATCAGATGGGAAAGGACCAGCAGAGCACATGACCTGGCAGAAATAAAGAGAGTGTTCATAGCAATATTAATGTCTAGTACAGAGAGTGTTCATAGCAATATTAATGTCTAGTGCAGAGAGTGTTCATAGCAATATTAATGTCTAGTACACAGAGGCAGCCGTTCTTCCTGTCTGCTGCTTTCATCTTGTGTCCTTGTTACCACTTTCATCCCTCGGTATCACATGAAGGATCTGAGGCACAGAGACAATAAGCATGTTGTTTGAGGCCACAGAGAAAGCCACGGGGATTAGATTTGAATGTCGTGCTACGGTCTCTGTTGTAAACCACAGGGCCAGTGCTCCAAGGTCAGGATCTGGTGAGATGACGTTTTCCCATCCCTGCTTCTGTTGCCCTGAGATGCCAGGAAAGGAGGAATTCCCACTGCTGTAGAGCTGTATGTTCCCCCCAACCCGGAGCCGAAATAAGCCCTCCCTCCCTCCCTCCCTTAAATGACTTTGTCAATATTTTCTTTTAAAGCCACAGGAACACTAGCTTAAGACAGGCCGTACTTGTGGGCAGTGTCACTGGAGAAGGTAGAGGTGAATCCTGATGTTGAGAGTGGGCCAGATGCTGGAGCTGGAGAAATGAGAAGGACCGAGAAGGATGAAGGTCATCTCCAGTGATGGAGAGAGGGCATTAGGCAGACTTCCAGTAGAAAAGCTTTAATGGATCATAGTCCGATGTGATAGAAGGGTCCTGGGCCCACATAACACTGGGTGACCAGAATTCCCTGTAGTGAACATACAACTTCATTCTAATCCTTAAAACCCTAGAATAAGTCCAGTGAGGTAAGGGTGGAGCTTTAGGCAGAGTGTTTAGCATCCTGCTAAAACATGACAAATTGGTCTATAAATGTCACTTTTCCTTTTCTGATAAGGTGACCAAATCAGAGCAACCATCTTGTCATGAGGGGGACAAGAATAAAGGAAAGACAGAATCATGTGGAAATGGCTGCCTTGACATTGCTGCTGTTTGGCCATTGCCAGCAGCGCTGAGCATCCCGACTCCGTATGTTGAACCTGTTCCTAGATAAGTTTTCTGGTACCTAAACCCAAACACAATGTTAGATGGAGTAAATCGAAAGCTATTATGAGCCTTTTCCTATATGCTGTGATGGATTCATAATGTCGGTGATCTTCAGGATGACCTTTAGCCTGGTTGAAAACAACCTCTGAAGTTTAATACCTTGTACTGAAAATGTTCACAGTTGGGAGTGATGAGTTGTAGACTTAGAAATGTAATTTTCAGGCTAAATGAATTTATGTGTATGAACTCTCTGTAGCTAGTCCCACTAAGGTACTGTCACAGGCAGTATCTTCTTAGCCGCCCTCCCTTTTATGACAGCCTCACTTTCTGGTGAAGTACATTGCATGTGTTTATGGCTGTGGCAGAAACGACAGCTACACTTGGGATAATAACATAAATAGTCTTGATTTCTTGAAAATGTGGAGCTCCAACAGGCTTTATTGGATTTCAGGGTAATGGTGTTATTACATTTTTTTACCTCTTTCCAAAATGTATTGTGGCTACGTTCCAAGCTGGTGACTTAGAGAAATTCGAGGCTCTGTACATTTATGGAGGAAAAAAATTATCTTGGGATGCTCAATTGCCCAGGTGGGGTAAGGAAAATAATTGGATTTTCTTCTTTATCATGTTAGACTTTCCATGTCTCATGCAGATATGGAGGGTAGGTATGGTTGGTGACGTGCCTCATGGAGATAGGGTCGGAAATGAAAATCGCCTGCTAGACCATTAGGGGGAAAGATAGTAAGTCATAGGGAGACACATTGTAAAGAGAGAGGCACTTTGAACATCATGTGATAAAATCCTGCCTTTAGTCATGGCCTTGTGATTTGAGTCCTAGAAGGATTTTGGACATTCATTGGAAAAAAAAAACAACTTGGGGTTACCCTATGTATCCTCTTTCTTTTTTTATTTTTTTATTTTTTAAGATTAGAATGTAATTACATCATTTTCCATTTCCTCCTCCAAACCCTCCCATATATCCTTTCTTGCTCTCTTTCAAATTCATGGCCTTTTTTTCCCCATTAGTCATTGTGTATACATGTATGTATATGTATGTACATAGCTATTTCTAAATATATAAACTAACCTGCTCAGTCTGTATATTGTTACCTGCATGTATGTTTCCAGGGCTGACCGTTTGGTATTGAATAACCAATAGTTGGTTTGCTCTTCCCTGGGGAAGGCTGTTTCTCCTGCTCTTAGCATTGCCTGTAGTTCTTTGTATTGGGTTGAGGCCTCCTGGGCTTTCCCATCCATGGAGGCATGTCCTTTGTCCTTGATCAGCTAGTGTTTAGGCAGTCCTGTAAGTGAGACTTGATGGGTATGGCTTCTGACATTCCCAGATGAGCATCAAAGAACTGGAACCCAGAACCCAAAGACACAGACACGTGTTTGGGCTGCCTCATTTTCCCCATTGGAAAGGTTATTTTGGACAGGATTACATGGTACTTTTGGACAGGATTACAGAAACCTCCACACTGTTTCAGTGCTGTCTGGGGGATTCATGGTGTTCCCCTTAGGAACCACTCAGGAGCTGGGCAGTGTTCCACATGCCCTGTAGGAAGCAGGCCAGCCCAAGCCCAGAAACCCAAGACCCTTGCACATGGGAAGCATTTAGTGGGCTCCCTAAAGAGCTGGGTATCAGGTCTGGGCCCCCTTAGGAGTCAGGCAGTAGAGAACAGATCATGCAAGTATACACTGGGGGTGGACTGGGGTGAGTTGGCTGGTTTGGCCAGATTGAGCCAGGACCTCAGTGTTCCTCAGCACTCAGCATGAATTTTGTTTTTTAAGTTGGTGGATGGAAACTCTTAAAGTAACTAATAATGTGATGATGGTGGCAGTTAAGGTAGTCTCTGAAAATTATTTCAAAAATGACAATATAATTATATCACTTTTCCCTTTTCTTTCCTCCTCCTAGCCCCTCCCGTGTAACTGTTCTTTCTTCCTCTTGAGTTCATGAGCTCTTTTTCTTTAATAGTTATTGTTTCTCTGTCTCTGTCTCTGTCTCTCTCTGTCTCTGTCTCTCTCTCTCTGTCTCTCTCTCTCTCTCTGTCTCTCTCTCTCTCTCTCTCTCTCTCTCTCTCTCTCTCTCTCACACACACACACACACACACACACACACACACACACACACACCTCTAAACAGACATATTCGGTCCATTTAGTGCTGTGCATGTATGATTTCAGGGCCGACCATGGTGTTGGATAGCCTGTCTGAGAGTTCATCTTCCCCATGGAAGATTATATCTCCTGCTCTCAGCATTCTTGCCTGAAGTTCTCCATCTAGGAACGGGCCCTGAGAGATCTCTTCCCTTCCATGTTAGTGTGTTTATTGGTGTTTGTCCTTGCTGAGGTCTCCTTTAGGCAGCCATGTTACTGAGGCATCATGGATGGAGCCTCTTCGTTGTTTCTAGGAGATATAATCTCACAGCAGCTTTCCTGGTCCTTGTGGTTCTTACAATCTTTCCTCCCCCTCTTCCCGAATGTTCCCTGATTTCTTAGGTGCAGGAATTGTGTTGTAGATGTATCAGCTGGGACTATATTTTGGTTGGTGGTGGTTTTCCATGATGGGCTCCATCTGCTGCAGAGATCAGTTTCTTTGATGAGAGATGAAAGGACAAATATTTGGGGTGCAGTTAGGAACTAGGCCCAGTTGATAGTAGGTTCCTCTCGAGAATTCATGACCTTACTATCTCTGGGTAGTTGCCTTGCGATACCAGGTATGATTTTTCCTCCTGTATGTTCTTGGTTCTCATTGAGTTACAGTGCCACCACGGGTATCATGTCACACTAGTCATTAGCATGCAGTCTTCACTGTGCCTCCTCCTTTCTGGGCGCTTTCCACATGCTGACCTAACTCCCATGGGAGCCTTAAGTGCTAGCTAGGTACTCTGTCTGCGCCTTCTAGTTAGGAAATGGAGGTGAGACGACTCACCTAGAGAACGGCTCACAGGACCTGCTCAGAGGGAGGTAGGAGAGATAGTGTGGTCCCAAGTCCAGCTCATGGTGGTCTGGGGTGTGTGCATATGGTGGTGGGGATGGCAGATGCAGGGCTGTGCAGGTATAGTGGGGTGGGGGTGGGGCAGCAGACAACAGACAATGGGAAGATGCATCCCAGGTGTCCCTGGGCATCAGCGAAAGCTTACCTAGATCCAAATGGTGACAGTGGAGGTGACAGCAGGGAAAGTCAGCTTGTAGCTTTGGAGGATGAATTGATGGTGTCAGGCCCCCGATCAGTGTGGCTAGGCTATTGTTTAGCTGCCCCCTGAAGCTGACTTGGAGTATAGTAAATGAGATATGTCGGGTGGGTGGTTGTGTTAGTTGCTGTTTCTTCACTGTGACAGATACCTGACAGAAAGCCAGAGCTTAAGGGAAGAGGATTTATTTCAGCTTACAGTGCAGCGCATCACGGCTGGGAAGTTATGACAAGAGGCTCCGGGGTAGGGGCAGCATGAGGGGGCTCTGTGCTACATCGTGACTGCTGAGGAAGCAGAGAGCTGGATCCAAAACTGAACTGAGCTGTTACCCTTAGTGACCAGCCTCCAGCTGGCCCAGTGCCCATAAAGGTTCTATACCCCAGTACCATCTGGGAGCCAACTGTTCCAACATGTGAGCTTGTGCAGGACCTTCCAAACCCACGCCTTAATAGTTTTTAAAGAACCCCATTTTTTTACTTCTTGACCAACTAGCGCAGGGGTTTTAACCCGAGAATTTGGGGAGAACCATCGATAAAGAAGTTCCTTGAATGGATGTTGACGGACCTTCCTAAGCTCTTTTACCTCAGTATAGTATGTGGTATGTAGGGGTCTCTGCACCCTTTTTTGGACTGCCGTGAACGAGACACCTACGCGACAGCGCGCCTTCCATCTTGAGAAGAAAGAGGAAGTGAGATTGTGTCTTAGGGGACACTTATATGCACACACATGTGGGAGCCAGAGGTCACCCTCAAGTGTCATTCCCAAGAAACCATGCAGTTTGTGTTTTGAGGCAAAATACAAGGTCCCCTCCTGGGACTTAGGACTTGCTAGGAAGGCTGGATAGTCAGCGAGCACCAGGAAGCTGCCTCTACCTCCCTGGGGCACGGACTGTAAGCCCACACCTTCTCACACAGCTTTTTATGTGGATGCTGGCCTGTGAGCCCCTCCCCCCCCCTCCCGTGGTTAGGAAAATCCATATGGTAAATATGTAGAAAGCCTTAGCACAATGCTTGGTCAGTTAGTCTATGTGTGATAACAGGCTTTAGAAATCATTGTCTCTATCCAATTACTGACCAGGTCCAGCTGCTTAGCTCAGAGCTCAGATGAGAGCGGGTGTGTTGAGGGTGGTGTGGCGGTAGACTTCCTGTCGTTAAAATTCCAGATGTCCTCTAAGCCAGTGTGTGGCGCCGTCAGGATTGGCTCTATAGCTTAGTGGGTTGTGGTTTCACTGCCAATTTTGAAAATGAGAACTGATTTGGTTTTCAAGGAGGAAGTAATGATAGAACTTTGGGAAAACCTTTAGTCCCAGCACTCAGGAAGCAGAGGCAGGCGGATCTCTGAGTCTGAGGCTAGCCTGATCTACCAAGTTCAGTTCCCAGAACCCAAGTCACTATAACTCAAGGTGTTTACAGCCTCATCCACAGGCACCTGCATTCATGTGCACAAGCCCATGCCTACTCCTAATAATTAAAAAATAATACGTATCTTCTTAAAAACTGAATAAAAATAGAATAGCATGTCTCTGAAGTCAATAAAAACACTCAGAAAATATATGCCCCAAAGGAAAAATAAATAAACAAATATTAAAATGTAATGTATTATTTCAGAAGAAGGGTAAAGTTTACCATAACCTTATAAAAAAGTTAAAGGAAAGAATAAGTTGGAATTAAAACAAACCAAAGCCTCATAGATGTGGTGACAAAACTCCAGAGAATTCTAAAGGTTCAAAAGAAATCTAAAAGCCATCTTAGAAATAAATTCTAAGAAGGAACACAAAATTCAGTAACTATCACAAGTTGCCCTTGGAGAAAGCATGAGCAAAAGGAGGAGTAAGTCCAGAGTCAAAATGAGAAGAAGAAATAAAGATTTGGAAATAGTGACAAATATTGAAGGAGGCAAAGAAGGTCCAGTGTGTGGGGAGAGCAGGCATACCACACGGGGGTGGGGGGATGAAGACACACAACATGGAGATGGAGGGGGATGAGGGGCAGGGGGGGGGTGAAGGCACACCACACCAGGGTAGGGAGAGTGAAGAAGTTTGTGTTTCAAGAGAACAGTTTTGAAGAAAAATTTAATACCACATTTAAAAAAAATTACGTGTTTTGGAGAATTAAGTAGGTTTCTATTAAAATTAACAGAGCACAGAAGGAAGGAGAAACCTTCTGGACAAGTCTACACAGAAAGAGAAAGTGACACGTTGTTCTTGGTGTTTTAACAGAAACTTTTTGGTCCTTATTTAATTAAAAATTCTTCTTCTGTATTTCACACAATATAATGATGTACCCTTTGTACCTTCATTTTCCTCTTTGAGTTACCATGTATCCACGTTAGTGCTGCGCACATGGGCGTGGGTGTGGACCATTTGCTGGAGCATGGGGTACCTACCTGTGCTACACCGTCAGAAACAGAATGGTTCTCAGGGCTGGAGAGACGGCTTGGTGGATAAGAAGGCTGCTCTTCAGAGGATTCGGCTTTTATTCCCAGCACCCCTAGGGTTGTTCACAACCTGCTGTAACTCCAGTTCTAGAAGATCCAGCACCTTCTTTTGGCCTTCTTAGACACACAAGGTTTGCAAATGGCACACAGATATACATGCAGACAAAACACTAATACAAATGAAACAAATTATTTTTAAAAATGAAATATTTTCTCTCCCTGAGAAACTGTCCTCTGCCAGTGGCTCCTCACTGAGGAGTGGGACCTGCAGATCATCTCCCCTCCTATGTCTGAATTTTTGGCTCAATAGATCTTGCTCAGGACTTGAACAAATAACCCTGGCTGCTGTGAGTTAGTGAATGAGCAACCATCCTGTCCAGAAGACAGCATGTCATGGCATTCCTTCCCATCCTCTGTCTCTCATAGTCTTTCTGCCTCCTCTTCCCCATGCTCTCTGAGGCTTGGGGTTCTAGTCAAGGTGACTGATGGAGATTTCCATTCACGGCCGAGCACTCAGCCGCTTACTCTCAGCTCTTTGACTGTTGGGTGTCTCTCTATTGATTGCTACTCGTTGCAAAAAAAAGACACTTCTCTGAGCAAAGTTGAGAGTGGCCCAGGTCTACGGGTATAAACACAGATATTCAGAAGGTACTCTGACAGCATGATCATTTAGCAAACTAACAATAGCAAGGTCTGCTCTAGGATCTCCGGCTTCCCCAGCCGTGGACTTTTGACTAAGATTGTAGTACCAAGCCTGACATTCCCTCCTGTGGAGCAGGCCTCAAATTCAGCCAGGGAGGAGTTGGTTATCCCATAGCAGTCATACCACTATTACAACAGGCACATGTTCCTGGCAGGATTTGTCTGTGGGGAAGTTTCCTGGTGGGATTGAGATTGATTGCTCTATGTCCTCTAGCCTCTAGTGTGTCTTATCCTTTAGTTATGGTTGATACCACAGGACAATAACAATAGTGTGCACTGCTATGGAAACATCTGAAGCCTTTATGACTAATAATCTGTAAGGAAATCTACCATGGCTTACAACAGAATTTTCATTTCATAACCCATGTATTATAAGACAGGTGTTGTCAATTCATACAGGGTAATTTCATTATGCTCCTTTTTCTTGAAAGTTATATTTTGATATTAGCTTACTGACTAGTGGCTTTCCATGAGGCGTTTTCATACGTGATTAGTTTTAGTTAACCTAGTCACTGCTCCCTCCTCTCCCCCATATCTCACCCCTCCCCCATACCCATCCCTCCTTAATCCTTCAGTATTTCCCCCCCCCTTCATTATTCTTAAGTTATCATAAATGGGGTTTCATGATAACATTTTTATACACACATATATTCTTGTACATTGTTCTAATTGATCGTTTTCCTCCTGTCTTCTCTGTCCCTGTCTTGCTACTCTCCCCATCAGTCCCCCTCAGCTTTTACCTCTAAGATATTTGATAATCCTCTCTTATCTTTTTTTTCCCGAAAATAGAAACCCCCTTTTTGGCCAAGGAAAATAGAATAGCGAATATAAGGTAATCCAAGGACAGAAAAGCACACACCGGGATTTCTGATACCAGAAAAATGACTTTCTGTTATAAAGAACAAACCTGGGCTTGTGCAGGAGGTCAGAGGGCAGAGAAAACTGCTCCTCTGAACTCTCCTTAAGGAATTGGCCTGGAGAGTGGACATCAGACAACCAGTGCTGTCACTAAGAAGAGCCTGAAGCAGCTCCAATATCATGATGCTAACAGGGCATATCAAAACCACGCAGGGGTCAACCTCAAGAGTCTCCTACTAAGGGAAGACCGAGGCTTGCATGTTTAAACCCATGAGGTCTTGATGGCACGGAGTAAAAAATATATATATTGTTCACCTTCTGAGGTCAAAGGAGACTCAAGTCAATGTCTCAGAAGTAGGAAAGAGTCAAGGGCTTGTCCTGGCTCTTTTAGTTGGACTGTACTGTCAGGTAACCAAGAACTAGATGAGGGGACATGTCTCCTGAACTATTTCCACATGGGAAGTGAAGGCAGGATGAGAGAAGTAGGAAAAGCACCAGCAGGCAGCTTGTGGATTCACACATCAAAGAACATTGGTGGCTTAACCTTAGAAATGAATAAAAACCAGTTGTCATGTTTCCTGATGGAGCATTGTTGTGAGGAGGGCAGCTTGTTTGTTCCCGGCCACCTAGCCCCGAAATAATCACACAGAAACTGTATTAATTAAAACACTGCTCGGCCCATTAGCACTAGCTTCTTATTGGCTAACTCTTACATTTTAATTTAATCCATTTCTATTAATCTGTGTATCGCCACATGGCTGTGGTTTACCGGCTAAAGTTCTGGGGTCTATCTCCAGCGGGGCTACGTGGCTTCTCCCTAACTCTGCCTCCTTTTTCCCAGCATTCAGTTTAGTTTTTTCCACCTGCCTAAGTTCTGTCCTATCAACAGGCCAAGGCAGTTTCTTTATTCACCAGTGGTATTCACAGCATCCAGAGGGGAATCCCACATTATGCCTCGAAGTGGGCTAGAGCTCAGTGCTCTAAGCCTCTGACTCTGGCTGCCTATTGCAGGAACTTAGAGACTGAGGGATATGAAACATGCAATAGCAAAGTCGCTACTGTGGAGACTCCGCAGCTCAGATAGCTCAGTAATGGTCATGAAACAGAGAGGATTGGGGGAGGGGTGTAGATTAACTGTTACTTAACCTACATCAGATTTTTAAAAATGGGCAGCTTTTAACTTTTATACTTCTTTTATACTTTTAACTTTTATACTTTTAACTTTTATAACTTTTATACTTCTATCTTTTGGTTTAAAAGAAGTACAAATCCATGATTACCATCAATTCAAGAGTTTCTTTTGGAGGGAGAGAGGTGCTGAGCACAGGCCTCCTGGGATAGCTGGTGAAGTCTTTTCTGCGATCTGGGCAGTAAATCTATAAGAACGTTTGCTTCATAATAAGTGATTTGTCTTGTGTGTTTTTCTTAGCCTTGTTGTATTTTATTGTAACAAGAGTATAATTTGTGTGGGAAGTGTTTGCTATCCGGACATGAAGACCTGAGTTTGATTTCTAAAACCCATGTGAAAAAGGCAAGCATGAACGGCGCTGTATGGTTGTAATCCCAGTGCCAGGGAGGCAGAGACACACGTATCTCTAGGGCTGATTCGCCAGCTAGCCCAATGCACACAATGCTGTTGCTTTGTCCTTACTATAAACGCTCAGAGTTTCCCCTCCAGAGCACTCTGTTGTGCACAGAAGAAATAATGGCATGAGCCCAGCCGAGGAGGCTAATGCAGCCTGTAACAACCAGGTCAGACTCCTGGAACCTATGACATTCAGCCGCTCACACAATCACCAGCGTGTTCGGGTGCTCAGCGAGCCTTTGAGGAGCCTGCCCTGCTCTCTGTGTGTAAGCCAGCCCCAGGCGCAGCCTGAAGGTCTGCTCTGCATTGCAGTGCGCCCCCACATGCCCTCCCTCTGGCCAGCTGAGGCTGGTATAATATGGTCCAGACCAAGAGGACTCAGCCGCTCTCTACCTGCCTCTCTAACCTGCTTCCGTCAGGCCAGCCTGTGAGTGTTCTCATGAAGGTAGCGGAGATCCTGGGGACTGGAAATGGGCCTGCCCTCCATGCGAGCTCCTGTGTCCTCCCATGTGGACAGTTGCCAAAGCAAGTCACGCAACTGAGCCCAGAGCTATTGGAGAATGACTGCATGGTGGGAACAGATGGCAGGGGTACAGGGACCCGGCGATGGGTATGTCAGAGCAGTCAGTCAGCCGCAGCTACCCAGCAGTGCATTCAGAACTGGCATGTCTTTGAAGCATCAGACATTGCTGTTATTTGTACCACAGTATAATGCCTTCAGAATACAAGACGTGGAGTTCATGTGCATGAATGAAGGAAGTGTAATTCTTTCACCTCCCCTTAAACATTTCTGGTGCACAGATACAGAAGTAACCCTAAGTGGAAAGGAAGGAAGCCTATATTTAATGGTCTGTATTGAGTATTTTTCAATTTCAATAATTTCAACTTTTCCAGTTGCTGGTGTCTTCCCCAGAGAAGCATTTCAGATAGTAACCTCCTCCTGGGCTGTGTGTGGCCGGCAGCCTCCTCCTGGGCTGTGTGTAAAATTCTTTGTTGATGTCCTACTTAGGACTGGTTTTGAACTCTGTCTTGGAGAAGACCAAATGAGGAAAATAAAGAACTAGAGTCTGCATCCTTCAGGGTTTTAGTGTAAGGCATGAAAATCAGAGTGATGATCAGTCTGTGTACCTTCCTCAGGAGAGCTGCGTTTTTCTCTCTTAGTGAGTGGTCAGTTTACAAAAACAAACCAAAACAGTGATTCTTAGGAAATATGTCATGTGCCTAAGTATGTAGATGGCAAAAGGCATATTACTAATTATGATTTATGTCCCTTGGAATAAGAAACTCAAGTCTGTTTCCACAGAGCACAGCATTATATGTGAATTTAGTGTGTGCACCTTTACTGTGTGCCCTGTAGAAATTTGTTTAAATGTTGGGGAAAAATTCTGCATGTGCACTTGCTTATTTGCTTTTCATTCCATGCATACTACAAAATCACACACACCGGTCGCCTAATTAACACTGTGTATTGTACTAAACATGTAGGTTAAAGTTGAACGTCTCTCTATTTTCGATTTTAGAAGCTATCCCCAGGGTCAGATAAAATTTCATGTACTTCCTCTCAGTTGTATTGTTTTGTTTTCCTGAACTGCTAGGAAAGGGGACTCGGGTTTTGCTTGCCAGTCAGCCGCTGATTTCATTTGCCTGTATTTGAAAAAGTTACACATCACCTCCAAAAGAACCTGGAAAATGTGGCAAGATTTATCCGGTGGAGCCGTCTTCATGCAAAAAGTTCTAGTGAATGTGGCACCGCCAGGAGCCTGGTGTTCAGGGGTAAACAGGTCCGAGTCCTGGTAGCAGCTCATGACCTCCTTGGGTGTGGCCTCGCCAGGCTATCTGACTGTATGCGTTTGCTTCTCGGTCTGTAGTATTGGCGTCGTCACAGGACCTCTTGTGTAGGTCTGTTGGAAGTAAGAAACAGGATTATCCTTCTAAAGCATGTGCTTGGCATCGGGCCCTGACACATAGTAACGAGCCCTGTCAATGCCACGTTAGTGGTGAGTGCTGATACCCTAGTCATTTGATGCAGGGCCTCCATTTTATAGACCTTGAAATAGAGATGTAGCTCTTAGGGGAAAATAATGAAAACCCTGACGATTGTATTAGAGATAGATAGCACAGTATCATGCGTAGAAAGGTTTAATCCTGGCAGACAGTGTCTAAAACTATTTCTCAGCTACCATAAGCTTGCAGGTTTTCAGGTTCTGTTGTACATCGACACAGGTTTTTTTTTGACAGATCATCTCTTCTTGCTTGACAGGATGAAATGATGATTATTTCAATAATGTCAGAAGAATTTTTTCCATTAAAAATGGAGCTCACTTTACTATTTGTGAACATTTACACAAAAACTTAGGACAGGGCAGGCAGAGGAAGAAGGAAGATGTGAACCCACCGAAGTTTTTAGGGAGATTTTGTTGGGTAGACAAAGCTCTCCAGAACACACTTGGATTTTTTTCAGAACGTTTGCAGCCTGATTGAGAATGTCTAAGATGTTGGCAGTATAAGATGTTGGCAGTAGTAGCGCTATCATTTATGAGAGTTTAGCACTGTCATTTATGAGAGTTTAATGCTGTCATTTATGAGTGCTTAGATTGTGCAAGGTACTAAAGCAAGCGGGCCAGCAACCTAAGATTGCCCTTTTGATCTTCAGAGTAACTGTTAGGTTGATGGCGATCCCAGTGTGCAGCTGAAGGCATTTGTACCCCCTGACAAACACGAGGCATTGGTTCTCAGCATAAAGGACCCAAGTGACAAGTTAAAACTCAGGGCTGAGGTCCTGAATTTCAAAGTGGAGAATCTTAGGTGTGGCTTGACGGCCTTCATGGATATAGAAGGCAACTTACTGCTCAGTCTTTGTTGCTGTTTTGTGAAGAGCTGGGATGCTCGTGATGTCATAGTTTCCAGGACTACCCTCTACTCTGGAACACTGTAGTATGAGCTACAGTGGGCTGCTTTCCCGCCCAGCTTCGCACGGCTAGCTTTACCAGAAATAATTACACACAAACTGTATTCTTTTAAACACTGCCTGGCCCATTAGTTATAACCTCTTATTGGCTAGCTCTTACATATTGATTAACCCATTTTTAATAATCTGTGTAGCCCCACGAGGTGTGGCTTACCAGGAAAGATCTTAACCTGCGTCTGTGTCGGGTGGGAGAATCATGGCGACTGCCTGACTTGGCTTCTTTCTCCCAGCATTCTGTTCAGTCTACTCCACCTACCTAATTTCCTGTCCTATTAAAGGGCCAAGGCAGTCTCTTTATTTAACCAATGAAATGAACACAAAACAGAAGACTCTCCCCCATCATAACACTTCCACATACCCTTTGAGGTAGACTGGTGTAGGTTTATAGTTACCCATGCCTAGGTCTAAACCTAAGTCATTGCCTACCATCTCAGCATGCACCAGGGATTCCAGCAGGAAAAGCTTCTAACTGCAAGATTCTGGTAGGAATAGTTTGGGGACTTTTCTAAGAATCGATGAGCATTTTGAAGTCAGTGTTAATGACTGTAGTACCTATCATCCTGTCCGAAGCGACAGAAAAGCACACGGCCCTGTCCGCCTGTATGAATACAGTGGTAAGAAGAACAACTCCCTGTGCAGGCGAGCCTCTGGGAGCTCTACCTTGAGACCCTTGGTGTCCTCAGGCCTGACAAATTGTCCTTTGAAATTCATCCCAACCTTACTTTTCTCTTTTTTTAAAAAAAATTAATTTTTATGTGTCCTTAAGTTATCTCTGAGTTTTGCTTCAAGAAAGTAAAGGATTCCTTCTGTAGTCTTATAAGGTCGTAGTCAGGGAGATATGTGGGGTCCGGTAAGATTGTCCTGGGAAGTGTTTTTAGGAAGAGAGGGAAGGATTTGGGATTGTCAGTTCCTGAGGTTTGGGGCAAGGGTGTGAGTGTGGATCTGGAAAGAGATGACAGATTCAGTGGAGGCCTGGAGAGAGGCAGTGGAAACGTGTAGAGCGTCCCTCAGCTCTACGATCTCATTCCTCTACAATGCCATACCAGAGTCCGCGAACTTAGAAACCAAGAGTCTAGCTTATGCTTCTGGAGGTTGTGGCTGCTGTTCCTGCCCTCCGTTCTTTTGAGAACTTTGTCACAGCTGTAGTTTTGATCTAGAATGTTCATCAAAGGCCACATGTTGAAGACTTGGTGAACAAACCACGATGCTGTTGGGAGGTAGAGGTGCTGTTGGGAGAAAGGAGAGCTTAGTGGGAGATTCTAGTCCGCTCATTTTTGTGTTCTCAAAGGGGGTTGTGGAGCTCCATCTCAAGGATGCCTTACTCCACGACACACACCAGCCTGCTGACCTGCCTTGCCACAGGCCCCAAAGCATGGGGCAGACCGACTATGACACTTTTTAAGTGTTAAAATTTGCCCCTAGTACCACACCTCTCCAGCAAGGCCACACCTCCTAATCCTTCACCAACAGCTCCACCAGCCAGAGACCAAGTATTTAAATATATGAGCATGTTGGGATCATTCACTTGTAAACCACCACATTAACAAGGAAAAAGAGTTTTTATATTATGTTTCAGCTTCAAAGGTAGGGGATGTCTTGTTGATAATAGGTTTGGATAAATATTTTCTCACCTAAATCCTGTTCCTACCTCACACTGCATTTTGAACTTCCTGTCTGGCCCCTCTTTTTTCCTTCATCACGTTCCAGAGCCGGGTTCTTTGCCTCCAGAACACATACTTCCTGGCTTGAGTACTTACGACCCCTTTCCCTGTTAGGCTGCATGTTCTGTGAGAGAAAGAAGTGTTTTTGTTCACCAGAGCTTCCCGATATAAGCATCATGTATGGCACAGACAAGTGTGCAATGGCTGATGGGTAATATCCAGTTACCATCATAGGACAAGTAAGGAATGGTAATAGAATAATGACCCAGGGCAAACAGGGACTGTATAATCATATATGGTCACAGTGCAGGACACATTCAGGAGATGCCATGTAGCTAACAGCAGATATGAGCAGAGCATCTATCTGACTTTTTCCTATATTAAAGATGGAGTTTGTTCAGGTCAAGGAAGCAGAAATATTTGAGGGATTCTGTACAATAAAAGTATACCGGAAACCTTCATGCTAGTAAGTCTCTTCTTCTTGACTTCCTGTGTTGCTTTATCTGTGTTCATTTTCCAGATGTGTCTATCACTTTATCTTTTTTTTTTTGTTGTTTGTTTGTTTTCGAGAATCTTTGTCTGTGCATGTGCTGTAAGGTGCACTGGAGACGAAGAAATGAAGTGTATCGTGAAGGCTAAGGAGCTGGGATGTGCAGCCCAAAGACAAACTGGTGCAGGAGAGGCATCTCTTGGTGTTTCAGGACAACCAAACAAACCCACCCCTTCAATTATAGCGGAGTAATGAGCCCACTCCACAGCATGTGGAGACATAATTAGGAATGTGCTGTAGGCTGGCGGCCCAGGTGTCAGGTCATTATCTGAACCATTAAGTTGGGAGTTATGCCCGTTAAAGGTTACTGGTTTGGAAAAGGTGAGATTAGAATGCAAGAGTCTTGGAAAATAAGAATTTTTCCGATTCAAAGGATACTATAGAAAACCTCCAGCATTTGACTTTTTCTTGCAACTTTTCATGGATGTGTAATGAGGACCTGGCTCACGAGGGCACAGCTTGATGGATTTCTCCAAAGGTCAAGAAGTGCTTCATCGCCTTGACCGGCATCCCTGGGGTCACTCTCTTGCTACTTCCTCTTCCAACCCCTACACCCCGTCTTGACCCACAGAAATGTTTCCTGGTTTTGGACTTTTTATAATGGAATCATGCAGTCCCGCTCTTAACCCAGTGTCGTGGGTTATTGTCCCGAGGGACGTTCCTGACGCTGGACTCCCCGGAAAGAAATCCTTGTTTCAGATTTCCCTGGGATATAGCTAAGTTGGGAGAGGCAGTTTCCTGTTGTTTCTAGAGCTTTGTTTTTCTCTTTAGGAGGTGTGTGTATTGTTTGTGTGTGTGTACACATGTGTGTAGGCTAGTGATCAGTCTTGTGAGTGCTTAGAAGCTTCTTGTTTTATGAGTTTACGAGGCAGGATCTCTCCTTAGGGACAGGGGCTTGCTCTTTGGCTAGGGTGACTGCCCAGGCTTCTTTTGTCTTTGCCTCCCCAGCACCGGGATTTAAAGCATATACCATCTTGCCTGACTTTTTGTGGGGGGAGGGCAGGGGCTAGGGTATCAAAGCAAATTCTCCTGCTTTTATGCAAGTATTTCACTGGCTAGTACTTCACTTACTGAGCTATCTCCTCAGTCCCTGGTTAGGAAAAACTTTATGAAAATCCATGTTTGTGCAAATGTGTGCTTGTTTGTCTATACTTATGTATATATGCTTTAGGAGTTTTTTCTCAAATTAGGGGTTGGGAGATAGATGGATGGGTAGTGTGCTTGCTGTGCCAGCCTGAGGACCTGAGATTCCTAACACCGATGTAAGAGCCAGTTGGGATGGCGCAGATATGTAACCCCAGCATTGGCAGCCGGCTGGTGGGGAGACGGAAGTAGATGGGGTAGAGGGAACAGAGCTGCAGGCCAATCCCTGGAGCTCACTGGCCAGCCAGTCTAAGCCAGTAGTTGAGCTCTGTGTTCATTGGGAGATGAGAATCTGTCTCCAGAAGTAAGGTGGAAAGCAGTAGTGGAGGGTACTTCTTCCTGCCCCCATTGTAATGTGAAAAGTAGGGAAAAAGGAAGGAGGGAGGGATGTGAAAAGTAGGGAAAAAGGAGGGAGGGAGGGAAGGAAAGAAGTTTTACTCATTTTTTTAATTTTTTTTTTTGAGACAGGGTTTCTCTTTAGCTTGGGAACCTGTCCTGGAACTAGCTCTTGTAGACCAGGCTGGCCTCCAACTCACAGAGATCCGCCTGCCTCTGCTTCCCAAATGCTGGGATTAAAGGCGTGCGCCACCACCGCCCAGCAAAAATTTTACTCATGTTATATGTGCCATGGTATGTATGCATGGTATGAGAAATACTCATTTCTCAGTGATATGGCTTAATGCACTTTTCTTATCTGCACACCCACACCCACTACATCTCCCTATCGACATCACATTGCTCTGTTGAGATGAAGATGTCTCTCAATACATTGAGCCTAAGAACAGTGTGGTCATTACTGGATTTCCATGGCCATTGAACAGTAGAGTCCATATATGAGATCACCTATAAAATACCTTCCTCCTCCTCCTCTTCTTCCTCCTCCTCTCTTCCTCCTCCTCCTCTTCTTCTTCCTCCTCTTCTTCTTTCTCCTCCTCTCCTCTTCCTTCTTCCTTCTCCTCCTCCTCCTCCTTCTTCTTGATTGTCTGTTTTAAAGTTATCATTTACAGCATTATAGCCTCTCCCCACACACCTCCTTCTCTTCCTCCCTCCCCACCCCAGGTCAGGTAAGTGCAGGGAGATGTAAGAGTCACTTTTGGGAGCCTATCTCATAATCACAATATAAAATACATTCTTAGAAGTGGACTTGCCCAGCAGTGGGGCCCACCCATCTAAAATACCTTCCGATGTTTGTAAGTTGTCCCTCAAAACATTTGAGGCTGGATTTTCTTCTTCCCAGTGTCCTTGCCTGCTCTCCGCCTTGCCGAGCTTCCCAGTCTTTATGTCGTACACAACAGAGCCACTGCTGCTCCAGGTTGCTATTTGTTTTCCTCGGACTGATGTTTTATGTTTATTGGACATTATCCCCATCTTTTGCTCCTTTTTCTGCCAACTTTATTCTTAATGAGTTTTTATCATATTTTACTTAATGATTCCAAGAAGCCCTTTCTATAGATAAACCTCCTGTAGTGGTAATTTTTTTTCAGGTCTTAAAAAAAATTACTATTTTTGCTACTTTTTGTTTGCTTTCAGTCAGGTTTTAATTTTTAAAAGTCAGCGTTCACTGGATTTTTTTCCCCTTGGTGGCTTCTGTGTTGTGTGTGTTTGGCAAGGAAAGCACTGGAAGCTTGAGACGGACAGACATGCCTGGAGTGGGCAGGAAAATGCGGCTGTGTAGCAGTTGGAATTCATGGGAGACATGGTGTGAGCAGTTATATACATCACAAACATTTGCACAGAAGCTGCCAGTTTGTTTGTTTGTTTTAATTTGTGCTGTATTCGGAAGGAATTTTAGTTCTGTGCCTATTTCCGTTCATGCTTTGTTATTTGAGGTTCTAACTTCTGAATTTTTTTTTTTTGTTTTTCAATTTTAGATTGCAGATTATAACCCATTTCCTGCACCATTGCTGACGCCCAGAGATCCATGTCAGAAGTACTTCCAGGTCAGATATGATTTTGCATACTTCAGTACGCAGATAATATGATGGTTATTTTAATGTTAAGCTCCTGTTTGCTAACATGGCATTTTTAAATTTTCATTGTTCTGTATCCTATAATAGAAAAAGTAGGTATTTAAAAAATAAAAAGTCATTTGAACTTCACCACGTGTGTGCTGTGGTGTCTATAAGAAGATTACAGTTGACTGTGGCGGGAAACTGAAGCTCCGTCTTCCCCGCCTGGCAGTGTATGTTGTCGCCTGTGGACTGCTGACCGCTGGTGGAGAAGGTGCCACTGCTAAGTCTTTGTAAGCAGCATCCCGAGTCACGGGACTTGTCAAGACTAGAGTTCCCCGACTCAGGATTCTCCGTGGCTCTAATTCTGCATAATTTCAGGCCTGAGCAGGACTGCCTTGACATCACTGCATGTCCCTCTCTTCATGCCACGACAGATGCTAGTCTGCACACCACTGTATGGTGTAGGGTTTACTTCTTGACCTCGGGATAGTATAAGGAAAAAGCAATTGTGGTAACTCTTTGAGATAAACTCTGGAACTAAGTGGCAAACAGCCTCTCTGTTTCCCTGGACAGGTACCAGTTCTGATTTTTTTAGTTAGACTTAACCATGGGCCGGTGTCTCTAAATTCTAACGTTAACCTTATCATTAAAT
The DNA here is from genome assembly GCF_037038515.1 of Microtus pennsylvanicus. NCBI lineage: Eukaryota > Metazoa > Chordata > Mammalia > Rodentia > Cricetidae > Microtus > Microtus pennsylvanicus. The sequence goes on from NC_134590.1 coordinate 34,669,650, forward strand.
TGTCTCTATTACCTAGAACTCTGCACTACATTTTCTACAAAGAGGTTAAAAAAAAAAAATCCAAGTGCGCACTGAGCTTGGTATTAGTATATGAAGGGCAAGAAGTTTACTTTTTAGATTTATTAGTTTTTATTTTGTGTCTATGTGTGTTCTGCTTGCATGTATCTATGTATACCATATATGTGCCTGGTGCCTGCAGGGGTTGTAAGAGGGCACTGGAATCCCTGGAACTAGAATTACAGATGGTTATGAGTCAGCGTGTGGGTGCTGGGAATGGAAGACCTCAGGTCCTTTGCAAGAGCTCAAGTGCTCTTAACCTCTGAGCCTGCTCTCCAGCCCTAAGAAACCCGCTTTTCCTAAGGATAAGAAAAGCAGTGGAGGAAAATATGATCAATCTAAGCTCATGCAGGATAGTCAGAAGTTTGAGCCTCAAAGCTCCCTCGTTATGCTATAATGGCTTGGACAGGGAGTAGATTTTGAATAAATACGGCCTTAAATATGTATGCTAATTTTAGAAACTCAGAACAAATCATATGTCCTTTAAAAAGGACATCTTATCTTAGGACATCTTATCTTAGGGATTGTTTAAGCTCCCCATTGGTACAGAGGAGGAATGGTCACATGTACCGACCCGGGGTTCCACCACCCACGCCCTACGGCCCTTCATACATGTGGTGTCTGGTGTAAAGGTGCTTGAGTAGACAGGAGAGACGAAGTTAACTGGGGTCAGGGCTCTGTGATATAGTCTATTAGGTTGTGACCTACAGTGGGGTGGGACGTCTCAGAGACGCAGCTGTCTTAGAATTGCACACATTCCTATGAGGAATCCCTCCCGTGTTCCTGTAAGTAAGCCTGTCAAACCCACCAGTTCACTAAATGAATAACTGATAGGTAAATGATACACTTTAAGTACCAACAATAATTCCTTAGCAATCTTTTATGTTCATGTAGTAAAATAGATCCAGGATCAAAACAATAAAAGAACGAGGCCAGGAAATAGGCAAAGTAATGTGCTTCCATCTACATGGAGGGAGAGCAGTCAGTCATGTCCAAAACCTTTCTCCTGCTTCTCTATTCTGTTGTTCAGATATACCCATCCTCTGGAGGTATTTGAGTTGCTTTATTATTCCTTGGAGCCTACATAACTGCCTTAGTTATTTCCCTATTGCTATGAAAAGACTCTATGACCACAGCAGCTCATAAAACAAAGCATTTAATTGGGGCTAGGTTACAATTTTAGCAGTTTAGAGAGTATGGTGGTGTGCAGGCAGACATGGTTCTTGAAAAGTAGCTGAGGGTTCTATGTAGATCCACGCGCATCAGAAAGAGAGAGGTGCCACTGGACCTGACTTGGGCTTTGAAACCTCAAATGCCACCCCCAGGGACACCCTTCCTTCGACAAGGCCTCACCTCCTAAGCTTGTCAAGTAGCGCCACTCCCTGATGCCTAAGCATTCAAGTATAAGAGCCTGTCAGGGCCATTCTTATTCAAACCACCACAATAAGGTACAGAAACAGTTATCAAACTTAATTTTAAAAGAAAGCTAATGATACTGTCGGTGTTGATGTCACAAGAAAAGTTAGAGTTGTATTTCCATGGTGTCTTGTTCTAAATTCCCCACTCCACTCCCAGAAAGTCACGTGGCAGCTGGTGAGGGGTGAAGGGACCGGCACCTCAGATAAGGTCTGCCTTCAGTCCCTCCTTCCAGCTCCAGGGAGTTGTGACCACAGGGGACCTTTCTAAAGCAAGCCTTCCAGGCTTATGCTGTCATCTGTCTAGAAAGTTCCTGTCCATCCTTGAAGGTTGAGCTCAGACGTGCCTTCTGAGCAGGTCTCAGTCCTGGCAGAACAAAGTGAAGTAATCTTCCTGTTTCATAGATGTTGCTGTTTGCTTTTTCTTAATGTTATTTCCCTTTCGGAATTGGCTTGAAAGCCGGCTGGTCGGTTGCTCAAGAAAGCGTGTAATGTTCCTTTTCAGCACTCTAAGTTTTTCTGTCCTCATCAGTGTTCCCACACTCAAGCATTGACTGTGTTCATCAGACGTGACCGTGGAAGTCTAGAGTGTCATTAAAAAATAGATTCATCTATAAAAGGCACAGAGAGTTTCCCAAAGCATGGATGTAGTAGCTTAAAGATGAACGGAAAGAAGTATTGTTGGCCAGGGGTCACATCTGCATAGTTCCTAATTCTCACCCAGATGTACCCGTCCTGCTTTGTATTTCCCAAGTAGCCGCACATCACATCTGTCGGGTGTGATGTTTTCCCTCCTTGGCCTCCGATGGCTTCCTGCCTGGCCTGCAAGCTAATTCAACGTTCCCTTCTTTGAGAAACTGCGGAACTTCTGTGTGTGTCTCAAATACCCTTTGCCCCCTTCAGACACTGTGAGTTTGGGTAATAACTTCTCTCTCACTGTCTGACTCAGGTTGAGCTTTAAAAAAACCACATCATATTCTTTGTAATAGCTATAAATAAAAGTTTTGTATGCTCACTGTGTCTAACGTAATGTTTATTTAGAATGTATATATGTAGAATGCATATACATTGTTGAATGGCTGACCAGTGTCTCCAGTCTCCTCAGTTCCCGTGCATTGTTGAGCATAGCTAGGCCTTGGGCAGTTAGGGTGAAAAAGGCACAGGAACCCCTTAGGTGGGTTGAGGCTCATGAGCTGAACCAGTTTTCTCACAGGCCCTGGGAATTGGCCTGTGAAGTTGCTCTCTCAGATCTAGGAATGTCTGTGGTACCAAGGCTGCTGGCTCCCTGGTTCTGTGGCCAGAGGGGCCTTCTCACCTCAGCCTCTTTGTTCACAGAGAACTTCTTATCGCCCCGGGCCACAGAGAGTTTGCTTTTGTGGATAATACCAGGAAACCAGCTTTATTTTGCCTCTCCTCCCTAAGAGGAAGAGGGTGAAAAATCTGAGTTTATTTCATTTCCTTTATACTTTGAGGTGTAGTTCAAAAGGCAACTTTCCTTGGGGGAGAAGTATTGCTGTTAACCCCTCAGTGGGAATAAAGTCCTGTGGCAGAGAAGAAAAGTAATAATAATAATAATAATAATAAAGAAAATGTGAAAATCTCCTTCAAGCGTGCAGCACACTTCAGGCCTTCTTGAGCTGTTTGTTAATCCATTTCTGAGAGAGCAGTCTGTTACTGAATCAAAAGGAGCCTACTGTTTTTGTAGAGGACCAGAGGTCTCCAAAAACAGAAGGAGTATGGCCAGACTGTCATGGTACACACCTTTAATCCCAGCACTCGGGAGTCAGAGGCCAGCCTGGTCTACAAAGCAAGTTTCAGGGCAGCCAGAGATACACAGAGAAACCCTGTCTCTAAAAACTGAAGAGAAAGAGAAAAGAACAAGAGTGAACGAGAGAAAGAGAGAGAGAAGAAATGTAGGCAGCTACTACTCACTGTGGGCTCCAGCCCAGGTCTTCACCGGTAGATCTCTGAGTCAGAGGAGGGCCTGCATGGCCATACCTGTGCTGGGGCCCTTGTCTCTGGTGGAGGAGACCATCTTTATGAGATTAAAGAGGTTCGCTTACTTAGTCTTGATAGGCTTTTATACAGACGATACTTGTGTTTTAGCGGAGGCTGTTTTAGTTGCAAAAAAGTTCAAGACCTAAACAGGATAACTAGAAAAATTAATGTGCTGGCCTGAAAAACCCAGGCTTTTTGGATTTGGACTTGGTCTGTTGCAGGGACCCTAGCAGTGTCTGCTCTCTGTCTCTTGGCTCTGCCTTCTACTGATTAGATTGACGCTTAGGCGGGTTGCCCCTGGTCTACCTGTGAGTCCTTGAAGAAGCTGTGGGCTTAAACCTAGTTGAAAAAAAACGTGGGGGCGGGGGTAACCTTTTCTCTTCTTCTCCTTGTTCTTTGGGACAGAGTCTCACTGTTGAGCCCAGGCTGGCTTAGCTGGTGGTGGTCCTCCTGCTTTATCCCCCTGAATGCTGGGACTACAGGTGTGCTCACACTGGGCTGCTGCCTCTCTTCTAATCCCTGGGTCGAGTCTCATGATTAACACTGTGTGGGTCACATGCTTATCCTTAACCAGTCACCGGAACTGTGCAGACTTGTTGCTCTGACTGGTGCGCAGGCGCCAGTGCATGCTCGCATCCACTCCCACACAGATAAGAAATACAAGCTTGCAGCATTTGTGCTGAACCCCTGACCCTAAGAGCCAGGAGGGTGACGTTTCCTTCTTAGTTCTGTTACTGTTACAGCCTCAGCTTAGAAGCTCCTCTGACACAGAGCTGTGGGGAAAATCAGTTGAGCGGATGAGTGACTGGGTGTCAGGGAAGCTTAGTCTGCCAAGAAGCGTGAGCTCATACGAACAGAAAAGGGAGGAAGGAATCCGACATGCCAAGAGGTCGTAGTTATTTCTCAAGTAAATGGTGACACTTCTTTTTTTTGTCACGATCTTAAATCTGAACTTGCTTGTATCTCTGAAATAGACATTGGTCCTTTTGAATTAATGCTGGGCCTTTGTATTAGTGACTTTTTTCCGTGCTATGGCAGAACACCTAACAAAGACAAGGGACAGAATGAGGGGTTTGTTTTGGCCGCTGGCTTGCGGGTCTGATCTGTAGCAGCTGGGAAGTCATGGCAGCGGTGCTTGAAGCAGCTGCTTATATCCCACTGCCATCAGGAAATGGAGGGACATGAATGCTGATGCTCAGCTCACGTTGTCTCTTCGTTCAGTCCAGGGCCCCAGTCCCTGGAATGGGGCCACCCATATTTGGGATAGGTCTGCCTACCTCAAGTACCACAATATGGGAAAGTCCCTTACAGAGGCCTACACAGATTTGTTTCCTAGATGATTTTAGATTTTTGTCAAATTGACAAGAATAATAACTCCAAACAGTATGATAATGGAGCCACGGCGGGTGTGCTAGCTGGTGTGCTAGCTGGTGGCAGATCCCAAAGGAAAGCCACCTCAGCGTGGAAGTCCTCGTGGCACTGGGATTTCGTGTTCATTCCTCACCAGTTGTGTTTCTCTTGATTCTTGCTGTGTTCCTGGACTTGAAGGGTCTGCTGGATGGTGGATGCTTGATAAATATTTAATGAAAAATTCATGAGTATGCCAGACTTTATAAAAAAGGAGCTAGATTATATAGATACATGAGGAAAAGAAAGCTAGGCATGATGGTAAACCTCCTAGTCCTGTCGCTTGGGAGATAGAGATAGGTGGATTGGAAGTTCAAGGTAATCCTTGACTACCGAGCAAGTGTTAGGTCAGTCTGGACTCCATGCAACCCTTTCTGGAAATACAAGAAAAAAAAATGCTAACGTGGAGTTGATTACAGTCACCAGCTATTGATTATAGTCTGAGCATGGCCCCAGTGTTGAAAATGACAATCTGAAGAGTCCCAAATGTAGAGAGAGAGGAATCCAAAGAAGCCGAGGTTGTAGCACAAGAGAGGACATGCCGTCCTTTCGTTTTTATAGGCACTGTTCCTTTTTCTCCGAACTTCCTCAAGTGTTACATCACTCTTTCCTAGTCTAATTTTTTCCCCTTCCTTTTTACTAGTGGTACAGGTACTAGATATACCTAAAGGCAAAGATTGGTGGAAAACCCAGAGTTGGATGGTGGGGACCACAGAGATAACCAGATCATTTGTGTGTGTGCAGCAGAGCTGTGGCTGAGCCTCCAGTGCCCCTCACACTGAAACGTGGAGACCCATGGTTCAGGAGGTTGACTGTTGAGGACCAGTCGTGTTTGATAGAGAAACGCCCCAGCCAGCTGTCACAGAAGATCCAGCTACAGCTCTAAATCCCCTCTCTTTCCTGGAGTCATGGCAGACTTTGGGAAGAATTTTCTTGAGCCAGGATGGAGAAGCAAGAAAAATTGACCTAGATATTAGATTGAAGGGCTTCATTTAACTCCTGCCCAGGCTCCGGTGGGTAGGTAAAGCTGAGATAATGACCATTGATTTCCCCCTTTCCAGAAAAAAAATGAATCTTCTGCTAACTGCACAGTAGGAGAGTTTGCCTAGACTTTTATTTAGGCGGTAGGTGCTATGACAGGCTCTCACAGCAACCCAGGCTGCATTGAGTCTCACCATGTAGCCCACGCTGCTCTAAAACTCCTGACAATCCTCCTGCCTCATCCTTTGAAGCGTTGGAATTACAGGCATGTGCCATCACAGCTGGCTCACATTTTCCTTCTTGAGATATTACTGAAACACTTGCTGTCTTGATGCTATCCTACAGACATGTATTGCTGTGTGCTGCTGTGCAGGTTGATGGAGGCCACAGCCTAGCAGGAGAATACATCAGGATAAAGACATCTGAGGGGCAATGATACTGTACTAGAGATGTTTTTATAACGATGCAGGGAATGGAGGCCAGGAGCTCTGGAGTCCACATGGAGGGGTGAAAGGTCTTCACAGAGAGGCAGCGTCTACCGTGATTCATAGAAGAGTGGAGTTAGCAGCAGAGGGAAGGACGCTGAGAACGTGCAGTAAGAGCATTGCACCCACCCCGGCCTCAGGTGTAGACTGTCCATTCCTCTGTATCTGTGGCCTCCCAACTCCGACGCTGCTCAGCCTTGGCCCTGCCCCAGAACCATCCGTAGTACACGGCACCATCCCCATCCTCCACTAAGGGAGTCCATATCTCTGGAGGTCTCTTAGGGGTAGAGAATACTTCCTTCTCCCTTTATTCCTTGTCCCTGTAATCTCTGGCCTGTTCTTCCCCCAGCTCTTCACCCTCTCCTGTCATTGCCCTTCCTTGGACTCCAGAGGCCACTCCCCTCTGTGTTTATTTCCTTCTGTCCCCTCTCCTCACGTATGTACCCCTTGTCAAGGGAGGGCCCACTGTGCCCGGCTGCCGTGGCCCTTTCTCTCCTCTCCTCACCTGGACTGGACTTAGCCTGCAGTTCTATATTGTCACTGTTCCCATCTCTGCTGACTTCTGCTCTTACAGCCGCTAATGCAAGAACACGTGACTGAGAGCAAGAACACGTGACTAAGCCCCGTGGCTTCCTAGATCCCACCCTTCCCACCAGCTAGTATCCATTCCCACTTTGTTCTTCCTGACCCTTCTTCCTGGTCACTTTCTCCCCACCTGTATCCTTTGCTTTGGAGCTGAGAGGGTGGAAGTCAGTGTCCTGTTCGGTCACCAGCTTCACATTCCTAAATGTGGGCGCTGATGAGTGACTGATTATCAATATGACCTGGGCAAGGGGGGATGTGATGAGAACTGGAGCTCCCTGGAAAACAGCGAGACTTTAAGGAAACTTTCTCAACCCTCTTGCTCTCTCTGTTCCCTCCACTGTCCTGGTGTAATGACCTATGGGATTATCTGAATACCCACCTATAATACAGCCCTCGTAGACACAGCGTCTTTGTTCCTTTGTCGCCTGCGCATTCTCCACGTGTCTACAATAAGGATTGGAGGCAGAGGGGTGGGGAGAGTGCAGGGGTATTGTTATGCACGATGGTAACTCTCAGCGGGCTCCCATCAGAAGTCTCTCAGTCAATCAGGCGATGCTATTGGACCCATTTTCCAGAGAAGGAAACTGGAGTAGTTAGACCCAGCTAGTAAGAAGCCTGGGTAGATGGTTAGCATTTGCATGCCTAATCTTGGGATCTGTGTCCTTGACCTCATCCCTAGCCTCTCACTTCGGGGACCTCCTTTTTGTAACCTGGTGCTTTCCAGGACATCGCTAACCTTAAGCTATTTCATGAAAAGGTTTACCTGATGTGCTGACTCCCGGAAGTAATCCCTTACCTCCAGGGATTAGCATGAGTGCTTCCTTCTAAGGCCAGCCCTTCTCTTTTGCCTGTGGGTAGGTTGGGGTCAGCAAGGCTTTGAAGAACTGGAAAAGGAAGCATGTTCTCAGACATCTTCTGAGTTCTGGGTACTGAGGTTTCAGCAAGGAATCCTAGTGAAGATTGAGTCAGAAGAGCAGCTTAGGGCTTCAGGTGGCCACAAAACTAAAGCGAATTGTACTTGCCGAGGACTGTAAATACAGTTAGCTGTTTCTTCCTGACTGAAGGTCAGTTTGCTGTCTTCTGTCTCAGACATCCAGCCTGAGTTTGGGACCACACACAGTACCTTTGTACTGACAACTATGCAGCAATATTAAAATATGGCTAATTATTTCTTCCAGGACCCATGTCATCTCAATGAAAGCCTCATGTCCTGTTTTTCTCCCCTGTTTGCCCATCTTGCAGCAAGGCGTACTCTCCTCTCCTTGAACCCTTTGAAAGTTCCTTTAATCTTTCTTCTTGTTGTTGCTTGGCTCCTTGTCTGGGAAAGCATCCCTAACCTTAGCACCTCACCAAGGGTGAGGTCATTTTCCAGTTCTCCGGTAACAAATGATACCACTCCTTAATATCTAAGAGATGCCCGGTTATATTCCCCCAGTGATGTATAAACACACCACTAAAGGTGATGTGTCTGACATTGTTTGTACTAGACAGGCCTATTCTGAACCTTGCCATGATACATAAACACTCTGCCACTGAGGACAGCCCCATCTGAGCTACCAAATATTAAAGTCCCTGGAAATTATGATGGCGTTCTTTCTATGAAACATGTATGGTTATAAGTGAAGCAGACAAGAACATTGTCAGGAGACAACCCCTAACATCATAAAATAGCCTCACGGAAACTTCTGCTATGCCTCTCAGGAAACTAGCTGGCGTCCACTTTCTCATGTTACTGTAAATGCCCCAGGGTAGAAAAGTAACTTTCCACGCTGTAGTTGTCTCGGGGAAGACTCTATGTAGGTCCAGAGTGTGACCATTTGAATGGGGCTCAGAAATGTATGTTTTCAATAAAATCGTAGTAATAGCCTGTTATTTAAGAAATGTAAATATTAATTGACAGAATGTTGTTTAAAAGGAAAAAAAGCACTTTAATTTTTATAACTAGATACAGGGCTGAATATTGGAACGCTGGGCATTCAGCGATCTTTATAAATAGCTTTTAAGGAGACGGCCCAAGGTCTAACCACTGGGAACGATAGCCCTTCACTGTCTCATGGGCCCCGTGGGCCTCTGTTACTAATAAAGATGCTGTCTGCAGTGAATGGGTACTTCCTGGAAGCCCAAACTTCTAGAAGCTCTGAGCAGTTCTCTCTAAAATGGGTAGCCCAGTGCATTTTGATGATACAGAGATGCCTCTGAGCTCCCCACCATGGGAAATTCTTGTTCTTTTCCTCTGTGGGGATCCTTGTTATTCCAGGAGAAGGGGAGGGAACAGCCAGAGTACAATTTCAAGATGGAAGAAGCTGTGCTTGGTCCCTGTGCTGCTGCAGCGGAGACCACAGGTCTCTCTGGAGGGCCAAGAATCAGATAAGCAGGGAGCCGTTGCTCACAGGCAGAAGCCTGAACCTTAGGGATCCTTGCGGATGAATTCCATTCACTTTTAGCCCCAGGAGCTTCTCTCTCTTTCTTTCTTTCTTTCTTTCTTTCTTTCTTTCTTTCTTTCTTTCTTTCTTTCTAGCAGGAGGCATAGAAATAAGTCTCTGATGGTACAGAGAGTGTTTGAGATAAATTCGACTGTCGGGTCATCTGCTAGGTGTCTTTTGCCAAGGGCTTGTGATGACATAAACAGCTGAGCCTGCCTGCTAATTCAGGGGAATGCACTCAGACTCCTTGGGGGCTCCAGCACGTTGTCTGTAGCCCAGGGCTGCATCTCTAGTATGTGTGCGTCTGTGTGTGGTGTGTGTGTGTGTGTGTACTTGTGTACCACTTTGTGTTCTTGAGAAATGAAGCTATTTATTTGAATTTTTTTTCAAATATTGACAGTAAGCACAGATCAGAGATGTTCACAAAGGCATTAGCAGATACTGATGGAGGTTTGGTTTTCCAGGCATTCAGAATATAATCTCAGAACGTGACTGAGGGGGATTTATCTTGAACACATGGGACATCACTGAACAGTGACCTTTTGGGCTAAGAATGCTGCAGCTCAGAGGGAATGTCGCGCAGTTTTATTGTTAATGATGTTGGCAAAGGAACTACAGATTGAAAGCTAAGACATGGTGTTGCTGTTTGGAAAGGGGTCGATTTTCGAAGCTGTGAAGATTAAAGACTGTCGGCCAGAAGAAAATGCTCATGCCTGAATGTATAAAGACATTTTTTTTTTGCACTAAGTAAAATATAGACCCTACGACTTCTTAACATCACTGTAAATTAGCTTTTGGGTTTCCACAATAAAACCTTTCTTTGCTCGTGTTTAACATATGAATAAATTATGACATGAAATGGGTCATTTCTATAAGAAGGTCTCATGTGAGAGAAGTGTTTGTTCTTACAATCCTGTTTAGAAGTGGCCACTCACACTGTGTACTAAGTTGCTTGGTCATGACCTGTGCCTTACAACCAATTTCCTCTTTGTTCCCACAGCTGACTCAGGTGTTGACACCTTGGCAGTGTTTATGGCCAGCAGTGGAACCACAGACGTTGCAAATCGGAACAGCCCAGCCACACCACCAAATACCCTTAACCTCCGGTCCTCCCACAATGAACTGTTAAATGCTGAAATCAAACACTCAGATGCCAAGAACAGCACGCCCCCCAAATGCAGGAAGAAATATGCATTGACTAACATCCAGGCGGCTATGGGGCTCTCCGATCCAGCCGTACAGCCTCTGCTGGGAAACGGCTCCGCCAACATCAAGCTGGTGAAAAATGGGGAGAACCAGCTCCGCAAGGCTGCAGAACAGGGGCAGCAGGACCCCAACAAAAACATCAGCCCCACAGCAGTCATCAACATAACTTCTGAGAAACTGGAGGTCAAAGATCTCCACCCTCCGGAGTCCTCGGGCTGTGAGATTTTGCCCTCCCAGCCTAGGAGAACTAAGAGCTTCCTCAATTACTATGCAGACCTGGAGACCTCGACCAGAGACCTAGGGCAGAATCTGGGCCCCTGCCAAGGGCTTGGGGAGGAGAAAGCCCAGCCAGGCCCAGGCCAGGCCCCTGTAGTCATTGGGAATGGTGACTCGCTGCTGCAGAAACCGAACAGACCCCAGTCTAGCCCAGAGGATGGCCAAGTAGCTACAGTGTCATCCAGCCCAGAGACCAAGAAGGACCACCCTAAAACAGGGGCCAAAACTGATTGTGCGCTCCACCGGATCCAGAACCTGGCACCAAGTGACGAGGAATCCAGCTGGACCACCCTGTCCCAAGACAGTGCCTCACCCAGCTCCCCAGATGACACAGGTACCCCGGGGACCAGGACAGCCCCACCTGGTACTTTTCCACTGGTGTTTTTAATCAGCGGTAGAGTACATCTCTCCCGGCTGAAAGGTGTCAGCTCCCGCTAGAGGGACATGTGGGTGAAATCAGGCAGCATGTGGAAACTATCCTTAGATTTCTCAGGCACATTGTGGGTTCATTTTGGGCCATCCGTAAGTTGTTCTGGTTCACATTTCCATAAAAAAGTAACCACTGGTTTAAAATATGGCAAATTGTCATCTCTGGTGATTCAGCTGCTGCTGCTGGGTGAACTGTTTTTGGGTACTGTCTAGAAACATCAGGTTTTGTTAAATAAAATAGTAAAAGAAAAGTAGTTGCCAAGGGCAGACTGCAATTTAATTAAAAGAACCCACTATTTCAAAACTCTCAGAACTTTGCTATACTCAGGCTTACAAAACCTTAAAAATGTCTAGAACGTTTAAAAGTCAGGTCTTGAAAGACATTTTGCCTGCTCAAGTAATATTTGGAAGTGAGAAAAAAAATGATACTCTCAAATGTTTTTGGACATTCATGATTTTAAGTAGTGTTGGTGATTTCGGTCTGTCAGTACTTCTGTCCGCGTCTGTAGCTTTTGTCAGGTGTGGTGGATCGTGGCAGCAATGAAAAGAGTCTTAAGAGTCAGCCACTCTTCCATTTCATGTTCTCAGAGTTCCCACTCAACCAATCAGAAAGCTGTAAGCTCTAGAAGCACTCTGTGCTGAATGAATTCAATGTAAATAACATCCACACATGTGGCCCAGCATCTGCAGTAGCAGCTCTGAGTCAGGTAGACCAGATGGCACACCAGGGAGCCAGATGACATTTTCCCAAAGGTAAGGCAGAGAGAGCACAAGGAGTGAAGATTTTACAAAGAAGATAGAAAAAAAGGGGGGGGGGGGGGGGAGAAAGTTAATTGACTTGTTCAAAATAGGAAGGAAAAAGGAGCGAAGAGCCCTGAAACCCTGGTTCTTTCTGTGTTAGGTTTCAGCAGCCTTCTGGGACTGGCTGTGGCAGTAGGAAGCCTGAGTGACTCATTTCGTCTCTTCAGTGTCTTCAGCTGGAGTCATAATTATGTTTAGCAATGTCGTCATGCCCATAGCCCTCGGTGACTTGGGAGCATCCCTGTCCTGTACCTGATGGACAGTTTCACCTGCTAGTGGTCGAATCTTTTCCAGCTGCCCCTTCAGCGTCTGGCCAGACTTAAGACCAGACTTCTATGGCTGACTCAGCCTTCCTGCTGCTCTTGCAGGCGTGATGTGTTCTGGGGCAGTGAGGTTTAAATGATCTGAGGACACTGAGTGAAGAGTGGAGCCTCCGCCCCCACTCTAGCCCCTCTTCCTAGTGATGGCCACCTTTTAAGGAGGGCATTTCTTCTAGAAAACATTTTAGGCCTGTGATGATTTATAATAATTTTTTTAAATGTATAAAAATTTGGGGACATTATTTTTAGAGATCTTGCCTCGTAGAAGTGTAAATCAATCTATGTGATCACATAATGTACATGATACAAAGACCCTCCATAGCCATTGTTCCCTAGCTGTGGACTCAACCAACTGTGGATTGAAAATGTTGGGGGTAAAATTACAGCTGTACTACACATTTGGACTTTTTTAGTCATTGTTTCCTAGAATAGTATAATAGCTATTTGTGTAACATACGCATTGCATTATTACATGAAACCTTTAATTTTGGTGTTCCTGGGGGTCCTGGAACCAATTTCCCTGAAGACACCGAGAGATAGCGGCATTTAAGAGATACATGAGGCGGGGGCAGGGGGTACCATGATGAGGATTTAAAAATCCCCACAGCAATACCCACTAACTACTAGCTGTTAAAACTGGGCTGTTGATACAAGGGCTCATCATTCTGGTCTTAAAATTTTGTTTTTAAAAATTCCATGTAAGATGTTAAGAAAAGAATTCAGTTTAGACTGTTGATGCTTCACTTTTTAAAGAATGTACTTTATATGAGTATTGGAGCAGGAGCTTGGTGGTCACTTGCTTATCATACACAAGGCTCTGGGTTGAAGATCTGGCCTGCTTTTCTATTTTAGTCACTTTTTAAAAAATTTTGCACATGAGTATTTATTGTAATACTCTTATTCCCAACATCTAAGTTGGAGAGCTTTAATTCGTTATAGTTTTGTGTGTGGATTTGTGTGGGTCCATACATTTGTGTGTTTGCGTTTGAAAGCCAGAGGTCAGTGTCCGGTGTTGTCTTCTGCCACTCTCCACTGTTTAGGAAAACAAATTGCTTGTTTACATATTTGTTATTGTTTGTGTGCGCACACGGGTATGTGTACCCATGTGCATGCCGAGGAGCGTGCATAGGGCCGAGAGGACAACTGGCAGGGGTCAATTCTCTCCTGCCATGCAGGTCTGGGGATTGAACTCAGATCCTCAGGCCTGACAGCAAGCATCTTTGCTTGCTGAACCATGTTTCTGGTCTTTTAATTTTTATTTGAAACAGGATCTCTTGCTGAACCTGGCCGGTCCCCACATTGGCTAGATTGGCTGTTCAGTGAGCTCCGGGAATCTGCCTGCTCCTCGCCCCAGTGTGCCATCGTACCCAGCTTTGTACATGGATTATGGGGATCTGAACTTAGATCTTTGTACTCGCACAACAAATGCATTCCCCGCCTAAAGTCTCCCCAGGTCCCACTTCGGTCTCTTCTATTTTATATGCTGTGCTATCGTGGAGAAGCTCAGTAACATATTTTAAAGGTTTCCTCATCTATGAGTGATTAACATAATCTACCTCTGTGTATTGACTGTGAGTGTCAGTCAAGGAGGGAAACAGAAAGGCTGGAGAGCTGGCTGAGTAGTGATGGTTCCTCCGGAGGACCCAAGTTCAGTCCCCAGCACCTATGTAGAAACTCACAACTGTCTGTAACACCAATTGACCCGATGCGCTTTCCTGGCTGGCCTCCATGGGCACTGCATGCACGTGTGCACAGATATAGATACAGGCAAAACACCTGTTACATAAAAAATAAAGGTAAATAACGTTTTTTAAAGAACTACAACCCAAACTTGAGCTTTCGTTCAAAACGGTCACTTTGGATGCTGCCACCCACTTCGCTTGGCAGGCTCCAGTGTCTCTGGTCTACCCTAATTTTCAGAACCCTAATCTTAAAACTGCCCCAGAGCTGGTTTGTGGGCCCCTCCTGAAACAGGCGCTCTCTCTCTTTTCACTGAGAGCTTTCAGGAGTGAGCCTGATACCCTGAAATAAAGAGAGCGACTCTTGGGTGTCTGTGTCAGTCCAACTGAGCAGCGTTGCTAGTGTTAAAGCCGTCACAGCGCCGCTGAATGAAGACTCAGGTGTGTCTCTTGAAAAGGCAAAATTAGTATTTATGGTTTTTCCAGTCTGTTTACCGAAGATGATCGTGATCAGTGTGAATACTACCTGCTGAAAGAAAGCAAAAAGTGATAGTGAATATTCCTAAGACATTGGCATGCAGCACTGGGCTCTGTGTAAAAAGTGTGCCTTGGCATGCCAGTTTGTTTTGTATTAAGTAAGCAGGCACCACGTCGGGTGTCTTTTATGACTAAGTCATGAGATAATTGTCATTGGATTTCGAGCTGTGCTTTGGTGAGTTCAGGAAAAATAGAGCAGACTCTCGTGTACCTTAGGGCATCCTTTCTGAATTAGAGCATACCACTTATACAATAAAATGCATTACCTAGTCCCAGGACTGACCACTCTGTATTTCCCTTTCTTTCTGAATTGTCCCCTCCAGCTTTGCAGTGACATTTTTGCCCGGTCAGTCATGTGTGCAGTATGCTGCCCCCTTCTCCTGTGTCATTTGTTCTTTGAGAAAACAAGAGGCTGTTTACAAAAAAGGAAACCGATCTGTGACAGGGCTTTCAAGGGGCTTTGGGAAAATTACTGTGCCTTAACCTTGGTTCTGAAACAAAGGGTTGCACTGTTTTCACCTTTGAAAGTGAGGACTTTGGATCTAGTTAGAATTCTGTCATAGCTCTGGCGCCCTAGGTGGCCCCAGGTAGACAGGATGACTCAGATAAATACATGCTGCTCAGACCCTGTATCGTCTCTCTGTAAACTGCTTGGTGCCCTATGATAGGGTTCCTCATTTGGACTCTTACGTTACACGGACTTGTAATGTAAGACTTACTTGAACCTCGCAGAGTTGGGAGCTATAGAGTATGGCTGTCCATTTCTGTCCCCCTCCAACTCCACTCCCCAACCCCCCATCAAACTGCACGAGCCAAGCAGCTGTCTCTACTGCTGAACTATACCCACAGTATGAGATGCAGCTTACATAATAGCTGGTTAATTTAAACTCACTGCTAAGGTGCGCAAAGGCAGGATCCCACACTGAGCTAGCGGAGCCCAGAGAGCGTGGTTGTGGTTGCAGTGCCCCATTAGCTTGTAGAGAGCCTGGGCTCCAGAGTCAGCTGCAGAGCCCTGTCCAGGTTGCCATGTACAAGGCTGTTGTGTGGGACGACCACAGCTTTCGCATAGACTTTCTGTTAAAGCTGAAAAGGGGACATCCAGAAAGAGGTCTTGGCCTAGTGCGCAGCACAGACGGGGCTTACTAAATAAAAATGCTATTATTAATGATCTTTATTGGTACAGTGGTGTGATATAAAAGTTATATTTATTTTTAAAGTGTTTATTCAATTTTTATTTATGTGTATATGTTTCTGTGGGGGGACATGTGCATGGGGAGGGCAGGGAGGATGCCCATGGAGGCCAGAGCAAGATATTGGATACCCTGGAGTTGTAAGCTGCCTGACATGGATGCTGAAAACTGAACTCTTTCTTGTCATTGGCAAGAGCAACAAACACTCTTAACCACTGGGCTTTAGCCTGCAAAAGTTTACTTTACTTTTTAACTATGAACTACGTGTATATTGAGCTGATTTTAGTTAAGATTTTGTAAGCCTGATGGACAAGGACCACACCCTGGTCTGTACATTGTCAGTACCTGAAATCCAGGCACGCTGGGTAAATAAGTCACGATTAGTTGAATAAAAATGGAGGTCATCTACATATCCCCAAATAACCCTCATGTGTTGAATGGGACATTTGATGTTATATTTAATCAATATCTGATTCTGGTATAGTCTCTGTATTTTATAATTTTATTGATCATCCTGCCTCATACTCAATGATACTGAATGACTGTGGTTATCAGGAAAGCTTCTCAAACATAGGGAACTGCTGGCATTTCAAGCCAGGTCTTTGGACACAGCATTTGGAGCATCCACTGACCCACAGTCATAGGATTTAGGCATGTAGAATAGAGCCCCAGAGCTGAGTGCCCTGATTTTATCCCATTCACTGTTTGTATGGTAGTCATCGAAAGAACCCAGAAAATGGAAATGATGTTGGCAGAAATGCCCATGCCTATAGCAGATAGATTTGGGTCAAATGCTGCGTATTTGATATACATTCTCTGTATACCAACCCCAGATAGCTCCAAATGTGTAACCATGCTCTGCCCATGCTTGGCTGCCCAAATCTAAAGCTGCCTCTTAGACTCAGAACTCTATGGAAGTTTCTACAGCTCTCCATGATGCATGCATGCATGCATGCATGCATGAGAACCTTCCAGTGTTGTCCATGATATCCATCTGGCTAGACAGATGGGACTGGCTCATGTTAGTTGCGCATGCCCTCTGATGTTTGCTCCATGCATGCCTCCACAGAACAAGTGAGCACCGCTGTGTATAAGAAGTGCTGAGAGCACTTGGAAAGGATTCTTACTCGTGGGAGGCTTCAGGGAGAATGCCCTGGGATCGGTAACTTAGTCTACCACATCCTTCCTCTCAGAGCGGATAGGTCGGTCAGTCAGATGAATCACTGCCAAGGACGGAGCCACTTGGCCTTCACCTTTTACCTGGACCTACAGTTAATTTTGTCCTGGGCCAAAGTGGAAGTCATTTGTGTGCATAGTTTTTGGTTTGCCATTGGGAATAGTCAGATGGAGGCTAATGCCAGGCACAGATTTCATCTGTTAACAGGGCCACCCACACTGAAAAGTGTCTAAGCTGTGGATAAGTGCAGGGCTCTCAAACTTTTAAAATTTCAACTAAATGTTCATCATATCTCAGATGGCTTTTTAGTACTTCAATCATGGTTTTCCCTTTTTCTTAAATTCCCAGAGTATTTTCAGCTTGTTTGCCCCACTGCGCTAACTGAATTCCCTCAGACGCTTGCGGTGATTCACTAGGCTTCTGGGTATGTCTTTTCAGTTGAGAGCCCCGTGATGTGGCAGGAGGAACTCGGGAAAAGAGATAGATGTTTCCAGAATAGTCAAGCACACTGTAATCTGGGGTAGATCATGTTTTCTGAATTAGGTTTTATTACCTTTGGGGTAAAATGAATGAAAATATTTCTTATCTTACCTCATAAAACTAAGGAAGAAAATTTTGCCCAATTTAGTCTTTGAAATGTTTAGGCCAAAAATACATTTCAGGCAGATGTGGTGGAACACACTTTTAATTCTAGCTTCCAGGAGTCAAAAGCAGGCATATGTCTGTGAGTTTCAGACCAGCCTCAACTACATAGTGAGTTCCAGGCCAGCCACAAACACATAATGAGGCCTTCTAAGAGAGGGAGGGTGTGTGTGTGTGTGTGTGTGTGTGTGTGTTAATGAATGTTTCAGATGCTATCGGGTTACCTGCTATTGTAAAGTGTGCTAGGTACTTCAGGAAGCAGAAAGATTAACTCTCTGGATTAACTTCTAGCTGTGTTTCCTGCAGCCTCTCTTCCTGTATTCCTCATGTACCCTGAGACTCTTTAGAAATAAAGGCAACTCTAGGCTGTGCTCTATAAACAGTCCTGTAGAAAATACTGGGTTAGGAGCTGGAGGGGTGGCTCAGAGGTCAAGAACACTTGCTGTTCTTGCAGAGGACCTGGATTTAGTTCCCAGCAGCTCATCCCTATCCAGTTCCAGTTCCAGGGGACCAATGTTTTTCTGACCTCAGTTGATTGTAGTTGTGGATATAATATGCAAAAATGCAGGTATATACATAGCCACACACATAGGAATAATACTAAAATAAATCTTTAAAAAAGAAAGTATTTTTTTAGATGCTAGTACTTTCATTGAGAGATTTTATGTTTAAAAAACAAACAAACAAAGGCCTCTTGCTTCTTGTAATTTCAGAAATCTCAAAACCCAGCATCCAAATAGCAGAGACAAGAACTTTTTTGGGCTAGGGCCCTCCCCCTTCATTATTAAGGCAACCGTCAGGCAAGGGGTCCTCTGCTCCCGCTGATAATGGTCTCAGCGGCCATGCACACCATAGTACCATAGTAGAAAGAAGCAGGCTAAGGCTGATCTTTGCTGCTGCAGCTGCATACAAGTGTGTGACATTGTAGCAGCGTCCTTAGATTGCGATGCCTCTCTTAATCATAGGCAACTAAGCCCCAGCCCCAGGCCTTCTGGGGGATCGTAAAGTGTGACATTAACCATAAGCATAACACGCTTGCAGTTTCCAAAGCCATCTTCAGATGATTTCTCAGGGCTCCCCATCTATGACTCTGGTTAGAGGAGGGTAACCCTTGCCTTTGAAAGCTAGGATGTGGGTGGTGCGCTCACATCCCGTGCCCTAAGGCTGACTCAGCTAACATACACCCAGATTGTCCTTGTTATTATATGGGTGGTTACCAATTATCTCCCTCCTGGGGTTTGTTTGTTTGTTTGGTGCCCTGGGCTTTGTGCATTCATAGCATGAGCCCTGCCTGAACTCCACCCCAGAACCCAAACCATATAATTTAGGTACTGGACATTCCTGTTAGAACCTTTGAATGAAAAATGATGAACCAAGCTTCTTGTCCAAACATGACTAGCAAACCGTCGACTAATTTGACTGTTAGGAAATGTTATGTGGGCACAAGGGAGAGAATGAGCTCACTCTCGGGGCTGTTTGGTACCTGGAAGGAGAGTGGAACGTGCCCGTGTGTAAGCTCCCGTTAGGTTCCTTTGGTTTAGCTTGCCATCAGTTCCCCGTGAGTATGACGGGTTGGGATCTTTTGAAGGATTTTTTTCTAGTGTCCTTGAGGGGCATTGTTGATGTTTTTCTCCCTTGGTGTTATTTGGCAAATTCTTTGTAGAGAACCGTACTGACCTGGTACATCATGAATATCTATCCTCCAAACTATCAGTTGCTTGTTTGGGAAATTGATTTTGGTCTGTCATTGATTACCAAGATAGTGTATGCCTCTTACTATATAAGATCCCTGACACATGAAAGCCAATTTAATCACTAGTAGATATAAAAAGTATTATTAATAGAACCTCTCTCAGAATGTTCTAAAAGAAAACATGCCCCCCCCCTTTTTTTTTAATGTGGAACTGTTCGGAATTAAAATCCAAGATGGTTCCCAACTTTCAGTCATTGGGAGCAGACTGGCTTGAGATATACAGGAAGTTAAAGGGCTGGGTGCGGTCACATCTTTGTGATAGAAGCTTCTAGACACGCTTGCCAGTGCCGCTCTAAGGCTCTGCTTAGGGGGAACTATCCACCATCTTTGTGCATGTATGTGTCGCTGGCTCAGTATGGAAAGGACGTTGACACGGGGTGTTCTCACTTCCCTCTGTCCCCAGCACGGACAGCAACCTCTCAGGGGTTCAGAGTGGCTTTCCCCTTTTAGTTGCTCTCCTGTCTCTCTGTTGCCTGTCTGTCTTTTTCCATGTACTGTGGAACAGGGCCAAGGTCAGAGAATGAGCTCTGTGTGTAATAATTTGGAGAGAAGCATTTTCACCTTGGGTTCCTTGTCTCTTTAATGGATGGTATTGAATTGGCAATAAAGGAAGGAAGGCAGCAAGGAAGGAAGGAAGGAAAGAAAGAAAGGATAAGTAAATAAATATTTCTGTAGTAATTTTAGTAAGGATGGTAAGAAGCCATGATTTGTCGTGTGTTTTTAGGTCGTGTGTGCCTACAGGGTTCAGAGTAGGCACAGAGCTGAGCTTTAGGGCTCTGCATGGACTCGGGATCAAGTCTTCCCTCCAGAGAGCTCACCCGAGCCTTCTCTAGAATCCTCTCCCATGGTCCCCATACTTGTAAGGCACCTGCTGCTTACTAAGTTTGTTCGGGGTCAGACCTGCCTCAGTGCTGTGCTGTCGCCTCTCTCCCATACACACACACACACACACACACACACACACACACACACACACACACACACACACACACCTGACACTCCAGTGTTTCTTAACTCTAATATAAAAATGGTCATAGTAGTAGCCCCACCTATAAGATTGTCTGCAGCCCCGAGGCACAACTCTGAGTCTCCAGAGAGTGTTTTCACTGAGTGGCCAGAGAGCTCACCTGGTGAAGCCTGATAGCCCATGCTCAGTCTCTGGGAGCCACTCGGTGGAAGAAGGGAACCAGCTCCTACCAACTGTCCTCCGATGCCGCATGCGCTCCTTGGAACAGATGCATGTGCACACGTGTGCACAGAGTTATACACACCAGAGCATGTCATTAAAAGTGTTTAAATAGAAAGCATTTCTAGAAGATATTGTCACGGTAATTATTTATGCTATAAAATGGAAAATTTTTACCAGAATCTAGATTATATTTATTTTATTTTTTAAGTTTATTAGCATATGTTCATTATATACTAGCTAGTATGGTTCATTTGGAACATTTTTTACATGTATGCAATTTGATCATATTCACCCTCAAATACCCTCTCATTCCTTTTTGTTTGTTTGTTTGTTTGTTTGTTATGACAAAGCTGAGTACTGAACGGAAGGTGTCCCTTTCCAGGCAAGTTGGCCCAGCTGCTTTGTTACATCCACAGTTCTGTTTTTGTTTTTTTGTTGTTGGTTTTTTTTTTAACCTTTTAATCCCTGGGAATGAGTTTATATAATTATACTTATTTTGGATGAATGATTAGCACAATGAATAAACTGTTATTTCATACTAAAAATAAAAATACTAGCCAATTCATGGCAATTAGTTAGCTTCTGAGATGTTCACATCAGTTGCATAAGGGAGATGCATAAACCCTTGCTTCTCAGCCTTGAACTACCTACATTACAAAAATCTGCCTGCCTTTGCCTCCTGAGTGCTGGGATTAAAGGTTCGCATCCTGCGGCCTCGCTAGCAATTGCGTTTTTAATGAGTACTGGG
This sequence comes from Microtus pennsylvanicus, assembly GCF_037038515.1. Taxonomy (NCBI): domain Eukaryota; kingdom Metazoa; phylum Chordata; class Mammalia; order Rodentia; family Cricetidae; genus Microtus; species Microtus pennsylvanicus. The sequence goes on from NC_134590.1 coordinate 34,690,948, forward strand.
TTGATACTGATACTTTGTTCAACCCACACTAGAGAACAAGACTGCTATCACAATTTTTGAGCCAAATTTGAAACAAGCCTTAATTAAGTACTGGCCAGGATGGCCAGGTCCATTCCCAGGTTCCCAGAAAGTGGCCACTAGTCACATCTTGCAGAGGCCTGTAAAGCAAACCCGAAGTATTTCCTACTAGGGCCAAGGTGGCAAACACGTATCCTGGGGTGCTCCCCGCCTGTACACACACCTCCCACTTACATGCCATCAAGCACATCTGGGACAGTTGGGTCAAACCAGCTTGTTTAGGGGAGTGAAAACATGTGGTTCATTATCTCTCAAGAACTACAGCCCCCAGCATTCCAGGGAAGTTGTCTATCCTTGGGCAAGTGGGGCCTACAGGTTACCTTTGGCCCTTACCGCCTTGGCAAGTGGCGAGGCAGGTCTATAAGCCACAGCAGAAAGGGTCCTGCTTGCTTTGTTTCTAGCACCTAGAATTAAGAGTGCCTGATATATGCCTGTATTTGAAATACAGTTTGGGAAAAATACACTCACCTCAAAATATAAAGAGTGTTAGATTTGGCTCAAGCACTAAATAAATAGAGCGAAAAATGATCGTGAAGTTCCAGATAAATAATTACTTACTGGATTCATGTTAAAGAAAGAAAAGAATTGAATAGAAGCGGGGTTTAGGAAAGAAAAATAGTTAAAATGGTCATCAGATAGGTAGAGATCAAATTGAAGAATATTAATGCTTTTTTTTCAATTTTAGATGTTTAAAGATTCATGGGTACTGGAGAGGGGACGATATGGAGAAGGAGAGAAATAGAGAGCAAGAGCTAGAGAGAGCTAGCAGGAGCAGGAGAGGGTGCCCCAAGCCATTTGAGCTAGGCATGAAGGTCAGCCAGGCAGCCAGCATTCAACTGCAATGCAAAGGGGGAGGGGAACCTTCAAAGAAAGGGTCTTGAAGCCCAGAAAGCCAGGAAAGGTATGTTTAGCTCCAACCAGCACCTGAAAGAGGGGGACAGAGAAGAGAGAAGGAAATCTACATCTTCTGCATCAGGACACAGCACTGCCAGCAGACCCAGCGGAACATCATGGTTGCTTGTCAGGGCTGCCCGAATGATAATGCTTAGCTGGGAAGTTAGTCTTGGAGATCCCAGTATATTCTCAAGGTTGGTTTATGTAAGTTCTATCCACCACTATTGTGTTAGGAATTAAGATTGGTATTTATAGCGGTCGTTAGAAAGGTCAGAAAGCCACCAATGTCAATGTCACGAATTAATTTTTATGGAAATCAATTTTTGAAATTCAGTTAAAGAGATTTTTTTTTTGTTTTTGAATTTTAATGTTTGGCATACTTGAAGGCAACTCAGGTCTTCTCTCTGCTTCTACCATCCTGCCCTTTAGAGAACTGGTTAGATAGAGACGTGTGCTGTCATCTCGCCCCCTCCTGCCCTGGGACTGGTTCTGGCCAAGGGCCTTGGCTTGGTGTCCCTGTGCTTTGTCACACAGCTACTTCGCAGTCTTCTACTTTCAGTCTATCTTGATGAACAATTTCAGGAGACATACATGAAGACAGTCCCTCCTCTCGTGTATCTAAATAGGTAGAACAGAAGACTATCCTGGAAGCCCTTCAGGTCACTGTGGATGATACTATACATTAAAGTGACATGGCAGTTCCACAGCAAATAGAACTCCCTGGAACTGGACCTACAGATGATTGTGTGCGTCCATGTTGGTGCTGGGAACCAAACCCAGGTCCTCTGCAAGAGCAGCTGTAGTACTATGGGCGGCGGGGCTGCGTCCCTAGCACCCCGGCTGCCTGGCTAGCTTATGCCCGAAATAACAACACACAAACTGTATTCATTTAATCACTGCTTGGCCCATTTCTATCTAGCCTCTTCTAGGCTAATTCTCACATATTAATTTAGCCCATTTCTAATCATCTGTGTAGCGCCCCTAGGTGCGCTTACCGGGAAGATTCTAGCCTATGTCCATCCTGGGTCTGAGCTTCATCGCGTGCGTCTGCTTGGGAGCTGGGAGCATGGCGTCTCTCTGAGGCATCTGCTCCGGAGAGGAGAGCTGTGGAGTCTAAGCTCACTTCCTCTTCCTCCCAGCGTTCTGTTCTGTTTACTCCTCCCACCTATCTTCTAACCAATGAGGGCCAAGCAGTTTCTTTTTATTTAACCAATGACCTTCCTCCATCAAGCAGCCCTTGCTTTTAAACACTGGGCCATCTCCGTGGCCACTGTCCATACATAATTTTGTGATATGTTGATTATTTGGAACATTGGCGTTGTGAGTTATGGAGATCCTCAGTTGTTGACATATTTCATTATGCCACCATCTCTGCAGAAAGTCCTCATCGGGAAGCCAAGCACACAATCACAGATACAGGTCTTTCCTAAATCCAGGAAGCTTGCATTTTGTCACTGACAACAAATAGACCCCCGTTGTCTTCCTTGATGGCAGGGACACCATGTGCAGTGTTTAAAAAATGTGTGCCCAGTCACCACCTCAGAACAGCTGTAGATTTTGGCTATCAGTTTCTCTGTCAACTAGAAGAGGCACTTTCTGAAAAGGCCAAGAGGCCATTGCACAACTTAGTCACAGGTTCTCTATGTACCTTCATTAAAAAGACCTGCTCTTGAGGGTTGAGATTCAATGACAATTTAACAAGTGTGTCTGTTTTCTCAATGGCTCTCTCACTGGGAGTATGTGGCACTGGGGGGCCCAGTAGCTACTAGTATGGTTTGTGCCATGTCTTGCTGTGTGCTGAGACACCCCAAAATTACGATTTTTGTGCCCCATCATTTAGTTGTCAACACATGAAAAAGCTATAAAAAGTTTTAGTATTATAAAAATAGCCTCAGTCTTAATAGGCTCCCTGAACTCCTTTTGGGGGGCTTCAGCTCTGGGTCTGAGAATCAAAGCTCCCAGCAATCTGTTTGCAGAGGAGAGTCTGCAGGGTTCTAATTGTGAGAAACCTGGTTAATAGGTTAATAGGTACATGGGAACCAGATCAGCCATGCTGATGCTACACCGAACTCACCTTTCTGAGTGTTTGTGAAAAAGGTGCCCATTTTGTTGGTTTCTTTGATGTTATGATGTGAAGAATCAAACCCAGAGCAAGCTAGGCCAGAGCTCTGCCATGGAGCTGCATCCTGGCCCTCGGGTACCATTTGTAAGATGTGACTGGCATTGATGAATAAGCTGCTGGGGCTAGGGAGGCAGGGAGCTGATGAAAGTTGACGGTAATCCCATGGAGGCCTTAAGGACTGTCTGCTAAAACGAATGGAGAGTGTCTTTATTGAATGAAAGGACAAGTGTGTAGGGCCTGGTGATCGGCTGCAGAATGGATGGAGAGAGGTGAATCAAAGGTGTTTGTTTGCAAGGGTCTCTTGCTTTCTCTTTCTTCAAATATTGTTTTCATAAACCCATAAATTTTTACCTTCCTGGACTGAGTCCCCGAGTCTTTACTTTGCTTCAAGATGGAGAAGACACACCATACAGTTGGGAGTACAGCAGCAAGAAACCCCTCTGTTAATGGTGGAGTCACTTGAGGTGACGTATGCCATGGTTTAATTTGTCTTCCTTGGCCCGTGTGTGCACACTTGGACCTGCTCCCTGTTTCCTGTCTGAAGGCATGTTTGGTCTGGACGCCATCTGGGAGAAGCTTTTCCTCCATGAACTTCTTGCAGCTTTTAAGAGCCTTTTGAAAGTCTGAGAGATCTGAGACAGTAGTGTGTGGGGATGCTGAGCCAGCCTGCGCTCTCTCCCTCCCTCCCTCTCACCCAGCAGTTATGGCTCAAGCGCCTTTCCTTTGGCACTGTCACACAGAAAAGGGGACACTCTTCTCTGCCTGCCCATGTGATGTAACTAGAGGCAGAGATGCGAAGTGTCGACTTTAGGCTAAGTATTTTATGAAACATTTTTAGAGTTGGATAACTATATGTATTTCCTGGGTCATGAGAGGAAAATGTGCTTCTTATTCTGTCAACTTTCCAGCCTTATAAAGTGGGCAAAAAAAATATGTTGCTTAGATGATCTGGGTCTTTGCAAAGTTATTAAGCATCGTTAAGCCCGAGTTTCCTCATTAAAAAAGTTTATTTTTTATCTATCATCTATCTATCTGTCTTTGTGTGTGCGTGTGCATACATGTGTATGTGTTTTGAAGATACACAGCAAGTTCTTTCACCCACTGACCTATCGTCTCCCCAGACCAGTTGCCTATTTCCAAGTTCATATTTCTCAGATAGTTACTGTGGTGATTGATGGGCTTACAATATGTGAAAATAAAAGAACCAAAATAAACGTAAAGTGTGTCTTATAGATGGATACGTAGTACAGGCCTAGTTGTGACAGGAACTAGTGGTCTTTGCTCTCCTCCCTTGATTTAGTGATGTTCACTGGGAGCTCCTTTGACTTAGGGTTGACTCTTAACCCTACAAACCAACAGACTGGACCTTGCACTAAGGAAAATGTTATGGCTCCCGGTCTAAGGGCCTGGTGACCACTAATTTGGCAGGCAGGGTACCAACTTCACAGCAGATAAACATAAGATGGGTCATCAGCAAACAGTGTGTGGTCACCATTGGCCGTGGGTTCAGCCCCGCCAGTAGCTCTGAACCTGGGAGTATGCTATAACCATGGAAAGAGTTAAAAGAATATTTGTTGTCTTGGGCCTCCCACAGCCTCTGTTTGGTCTGGTATTGCAGCAGTGTTTGCTAAAGCTCTCCACACCTTTCCATTGTGGGGCCCAGGTTGTGAACCGCTGAGCGCCCTGTCAGAAATTCCCTTCCTTCATTCGTACACCCAGTTTTGACCGTCTACTCTATATGGGGCTGCTTGTAAATAAGATGGTGTTTAGCCCTCACCATAGCCTACCTGCAGAAAGAGCTTCCTTCAAAATGAACTTTCAAAAAGATAAAGCCAGTAAGGCTTCGCTGTCAAGTGGGCAAAAGAGATGAAGACTCAGATAAAGGTTTGTCCTCATTAGAGTCTGCGTCCCATCCCATGCCCCTTCCTTTGTAGTTCTGAGAGTTTGGTGGACCGAACTGTGATAACAGCAGCTAAGGGAAGATCTGTGTGTTTCTGGAATGCTAACCCCAGGATTCCCAAGTCCGTCCTTAGGACCCTCGTGGGACAGCATAGTTGACCATTTTGCATGATTTTTGTCTCTTTCTCATACTTCCTCTTCCTCCTCTTGCATCTTTTTTTCCTTTCCCAATTTATTTAGATTGTCCACCGAAGATCCTGCTGAGACCCAGACTCCCTTTTCTGGGAGCCTCAATGGTTAGTGCTATTAGATTCCTGATATTTAATCTCCCAGCTCAACACCTGGAGCAGGCACTCCCCCGACCCCTATCCCCCATCCCTCTCTCTGTTCTTTTGAAGCTGTGCTGACAGACCTGAACTCGGCATAGCAAGAGAGCACAGTTCAGCAGGTTATAGAATAGTCTGTACCATGTACACATGTCTGTCGGTCTCTATGAATTGTTTATTGGAGTGCAGTAGAGAATAAATACTCAAACAAATTAATGAAGTAAATATATAGCTAGTTTGAAAACCTGGTGCCTTTGAGGAAAGGTGGACCTTCTGTTGTCCTCAAGGGAAATTAAAACTCTTGCCTTTTGTTGATTTCCACTGAGCTCATCTGAACATTGTTTTTCTAAAAAGCTAAGTGATGATGGAGAGACCTTAATTTTTGGAAGCATAGTGGGTTTGTTTTGTTTTGTTTTGTTTTATGCAGAGATTTGGATTTTGCTTCTGGGAAATGAACTGTGGCTTTGGAGGCGTCCACCCTGGAAGGAGCCTTCTTGTCCACTCCAGTGTGCTTCAGCAGTGGGGGAAACACACACACACCCTCCCTGAGCTGTCCTTGCCTGGCCTTCTGCCAGAGGCTCCTGAAAAGTACCAAGGAGGCAAGGCATTATGGGATGGCTGCCCCTTTTGAGAGTCCAGGTCAAGTAGCAATGATTACCTGCCTGTTAATGCTGCCCTTGAGTAAACAAAATAGAAGTTGACAGGGTACACTGTCTCTACCCTACCTCACCAAGAAGTCACTGTGTGAACACTGCAAAGTTCAGGGGGTAAAGAAAGACTTGGGTGGCAGAAGAAAATGTCTCATTTTTTTTTAATGTTTATTTCAAGGCAGGGTGTCTGTGTATAGCCCTAGCTGTCATGGAACTTGCTCTGTCGATCAGGCTGGCCTCAAACCCCGCCTCCCTTTACCTCCGCAGTGCTGGGATTAAAGCCATGCACCAGCGGCGCCAGTTGTATGCCAACTCTTTACAAGTCCCTGACATTTCAAAGTGAAAGAATTATTTGTTGGGAAGAATTGATATTTAATTCATTTGAACTTAGCACAGTGTGTATCAAAGTGTCGTGGGCTAAGACATCTTGGGTCAAATCTGGTTCTGAGCTGTTGGCATTATATGTGTAGCCCTGATTTGGTTTTAGAGTCTTGTGTCAGAGTTAGCTTTAAATTCTAGGGGTGGAGTCAGTCAGTCCTGCTGACCGTCGCTCCTTGCCCACCATATGAACACTCAGTTCACACCTGTTACTCCATTTGGTTCTCAAAACAGTCTTGCATAGAATTACTCACATTCTTCATAGAAAGAAACTGAGGTTTAGAGACACTGGTCTTACCTGATGGACACTGGTGTTTGGAAGTAAAATCTCATTGGAAAGCTGTGGGAGAGGACAGTCTTAGCATTTGAAGAGACCTTGGGTTTTTATCAAATCTCTCGAGGCAGGGTGTCTGTCCAACTCCCTTCTATTGTGTTATAAAGCAATGGTCATGTGGTACATGCTTAGGATGAAAACACTGGGTCCTTAGATAGATGGAGAGACGCTGGGTTCTTAGATGGAAAAGCTGGATCCTTAGACAGATGGAGACGCTGGGTTCTTAAAGCTCGGGGGTGGACAGAATGCAGCTAGAAGAGCTCTAGAAGCAGGTAGACGCAGAATGCAGCTAGAAGAGCTCTAGAAGCAGGTAGACGCAGAATGCAGCTAGAAGAGCTCTAGAAGCAGGGTAGACACGAACACGATGGTCTCCATCTACATTCCAAAGCTCTCCTACTTTTTCCATTGTGCAGTCTTCAGCCCAGAGCATTATGGGAAGTGTCATGGCCTACTTAAAGAGAATCGGGCAAGAAGAGACTGTACAGCCCTTCATTTTGTGGAGAAAATGCTCTGTAATTTTAATACATTTCAAAGGGTTAGTCATTGGATTGAAATGTCAGATTTTTTAACAAGTCTTCTGAAATATTAAATAAACCTTCATAGATCCGTTAGGGCACAAATCAATACCCACAGAGAACAAGCCTCGTTGAAATAAAGAGCTGGTTCGGTATGATTTGTTGCCAGACCATCACAGAGTCCTGCTGGTGGTTTTGTAACTTTAGATTAAAAATACGCTCAACTAAAGAAACAAATATTCTATAGTTATATTACCCAAATTGTACTGTATGTCTTCCTCAGCTGCAGCTCGACATGGACTTTTGATAGAAAATGAAATGTCTGAAGAAAGTTCGAGTGTTCTTTTGACACACTTTCGCTATCATGTTGCTAATACTTCAAACTTCTCTCTCAAGTGAGTGAAGTGGCAAGTGTCAAAGACTTAAAATTTTTAGCTTGTAATTCTCTCAAGAGCAGTGTCTTGGAGATAGAGAGTCAATTTTCCCTCCATGCTGCACAAGACAAACGTTTTCTTGGCCATTTTAGCTGCTGGGATCTGGATCATTGCTTTAAATTATTGATGAGAACAGCGTTCTCTTTAGTAGTTGTCATAAAATCAATTCCCACCATTCCTGCCTTGCCCTTGCAGGGTATTGATGCTTCTGAACCTTGGGAAGAACTTTTGTGTCTCCTAAAGTTAATCTTAATATTCATTTTAATATTAACCTTAATTTTTTCATGATTTGCGCCCCCTTATGTTTATTCAAACTATGTGAAATAATGTCCTTTTGAACGACTTAAGGGGTGCTTGAAAGAGAACGTGTGAGGGATGTTGCCGTTTAGGGTACCCGGAAGTGGTGGATTAATTCAGTGGGTCCATGGTCCACACGCTCCTGTTTCTAGATCTCATCTCTAGATGAAGGAGATCATGCGTCAGTGTCGTTCACACTGGAGGCAGTTAGGGGCGAATGCACCTTTCGTAGCTGCCCTGTCCCAAGTGAGCCCACACAGGGAGCATAGCATTGAGAGAGCTTCAGGGGGAGCTGCGCAGTGTGGAGATGGGATCAGCGCAAGTGTGTTTGGAGAGGGTTGCATTTGCCCGCACGCAGTCTCAGTCTCCTTCGGCTGCTGAGCGGAATTCTTGTTTCCATGGAACTGTTTGAATTGCTTCAGGTGGGAAGCTAATCTGGAAGCATGCGAGGAAGGGCAGGCAGCTCCTGGGCGGTCTAACTCAGAACCCCAAGGATGCTGGTAGCGGAAGAGTCCAGTGAGCGGTGCAGCCGCAGCGAGAGACAGTTTCTGATCATGGGCCCCATTTTATGGGGGCTGCTTCAGAATAGCCCTCCTCCTCCTCCTCTTGTTCTTTTTAGTATCTCTGTTTTGTTAGAAGAAATCAGCAGTTGTGAGTTGATGAAGTAGCTTGAAGAAATTGGTCCAAATCTAAGCTCTTGGCTTTCCTGGGGTCCAGGTGTTGAAGTCTGGAAACAGATCTGTACAGCTTGAGGGATTTCGAATGAGAACCTCTTGCTTCTGTTTTCTCCACTCGGACACCTACTAAATGACTCAAGTAGAGGAAGTCTGTATCGATTTAATATTAACCTATAGATTTATGTTGGCCAAATGATTTTGTTCAAGACCAAATGCCTTTTTGTTATAATGAAATACAAAATGGGCCTAAACCTTTGTAACTATGATCAGTGATTTTTTTTTCCCACTGAATTTAACTTGTAGCTACAATGTTACATTGTTCAACTTGACAGAAATTTCTGGTAGCCATCTTTTTACCTAGCTGTACTCTAATTCAAATTGGTCCTGGGATTTGAGGGGAACATGATCTTTTTAAATCTTTTTTTTATTATTTTAATGCTTAGAGATTTGATCTGGCGAGTCTGTTGAAGAATGAAGAAGATATAATTTTAATTTTAGTTTATATGGTAAGAAATCCACTTTTAATAGTAACTAAAACTGCCCAGATTTCTGTCTTCATTTTCCTCTCTGGATGAGGCAGTCAGTACGCTGAACATGAAATTCAATATAGCTGACGTGGTTTGACGTGGTAATGAAATCAGTCCTGCCATGAGGGGCTCCGTCATGGCCACAGCCACCTGCCTCACAACTAGTGTGTGCTCACCGTCGGTGCACGAGTGGGTCCTGCCATGCCTATTGTCACCTCGTGGGAAATCTCCCTTTCTCTTATAGATAGTTGAAGTGAATCTGAGTTAACCCAGATCAATGTACCTTAATCACCTATTAGTGGTTGCGTTTTTTTTTTAATTATTAGCCTACAGAGCTTGAATTTTTATTAACTTACTTGTACTAAACAAGCATGTTCATTGAAGACAAGGGAGACAAGACAGATAAATAGGAACCGGCAGTTCAAGCTGCCTCCAACTTTACCACTCAAAGGTGAGAACTGTTACGGATTCTATGAATTTTCAGACTTTGTCCTGTGTGAGCAAACAGATATTAATGTCTGGGTTTTTTTTAAAACATTTTTTCAGTGAAATTGTGGGATGTATTATCTGATAGTTTATATTCTTCATTTATTATTATACTAAATACTGGGTATATTGATAAATTGTCAATCAGTATATACTCTTTTTCTTTTAGGCAAGGCCTCAGGTAGCTCAGGCTGGCTTTGAACTGTCTATATAGGCAACAATGGCTTTGAACTTCTGATCCTCCTGTCTTTACCTCTCAAGGGCTGGAATTATGATTATATCCTCCTCCCCCACTTTTCTTAGAGGGCCTAGGATAGAACCCAGGATTCATGCCTACTAAGCAACTTTACCAGCTGAGCTCCATGCCCAATCCCTAGATATACTTTTATCATTCCGTATTTAGTAGCTATGTAGGGCTTGGGGAAAGCCGTGGGTGCATGATGCTGGGTTCTGATGACGGTTCTGATGGGTAGACAGACTTGTGAGTCGGAGCATCCCATCCCACCCATCATCTTTCTCTAGAGATGCTGTGGGAAAGGGGGGCATCTGTTTGTGGCTCATCTGTCTTGTTTATTAAAGGAAGATAGCGCTCGGTGTCTTCCTTCTGTGACTGCACACCAAACACTGGGCTGGTAACACCAATGCCCAAGGCTTCCTTGGTCCTACTCTGTGCCAGGCGGTGTCCTGAGCACTTTACTATGAAGCTCACATGCGCCCAGTAAGGAGGCTGTGGTCATCTGTGTTTTAGTATGAGGAACTAAGTCCCAGAACGATTTTCCTAAGGTCACCACCTAACACAAGCAAACTTGTCGTAGCCTTGTTCACAGTAGCCCAGCTCATTGCCTGCTTGGAGGAGTCTGCTGATGAGTACAATTCCAGATCAAATCCAGCGTCCATCCTTATTCTGCTGTAGTAATAAGGAGCGGCGGGGCTGCGTCCCCAACACCCCAGCCGCCTGCTTGGCTAGCTTTTGCCCCGAAATAACAACACACAAACTGTATTCATTTAAACACTGCTTGGCTCATTTCTATCTAGCCTCTTCTAGGCTAACTCTCGCACCTGGACTAGCCCATTTCTTATCATCTGTATAGCACCGGTCTTACCGGGAAGATTCTAGCCTAAGTCCATCCTGGGTCGGAGCTTCATAGCGTGCATCTTCCCTGGAGCAGGGAGCATGGCGTCTATCTGAGGCGTCTGCTCCGGAGAGGAGAGCTGTTGAGTCTGAGCTCACTTCCTCTTCCTCCCAGCATTTTGTTCTGTTTACTCCTCCCACCTATCTTCTAACCAATGAAATGGGCCAAGGCAGTTCCTTTATTAGCCAATGACCTTCCTCCATCATTCTGCCTTGCTATGTTCTATAATACAGCAGAATGTGTTTGGTTCATCGTTCCCTAATGATGAGCCTTTGGACGGCTTCTTGCTTTCCTCATAATACTCTAGACTTCTGCAAAATTTCTTAGACGTCTCAAGAATATGTGTGCAGGCATTTTTTTCTAGGCTTCTTACTCAAATGCAGAGTCTTGGACTGATACCCCGTCAAGGAGGCCTCCTGCTGTAGACAAGGCTATGACAGTGCTCACTGGGCCTATGGGGGCCATTCTTACTCCGACCACCACATGGCTTCTGTTTCTTCTTAGTGTTGCCTTGTCTCTTGGGGCCCCAGGTCTCTGGATGGCATTAGACAAACACCTCTATGTGAACTAGGTAACCAGTGCTGGCCAATGCCGTATTGTTTTCACAGTGCAAAACTCTGCGTTCCTGTCCGTCTGTCTTTCCCCACATCCCCTGCCACTCAGCCCCCAGCTTCTTTAGTGGAGTTTCTTTTCACCTGGGACCACTTCCATTGACCCTCTTTTACCACCCCCCCACACCAGTTGATTCTGGTTTTATCTAATCTATTTTGACCTCTATTTTCCTATAAATTGAATCTATTACTTTCCTTGGAATGAAGAAATAAAGTTCAGAACTTGGGCCAAGTTCACCTAGTCTGCCTTCAGTTCTCTGTGGGACAATACCAGTATCTGCATTGTGCTGTCCTTGGATTTCTGAGCCCCATTCCTGCCGTCTCTGGCTGATTAGGGGCTGTCGATGATCAACTCCCATGTCTAAACAAGCACCTATAGTTTGTTTTTGTTTGTTTGTTTTATTATTTTGTTTTATTTTTTACTCTTTGCTTTTTGAAGGGCCTTCCAACCAGCTCCCAAATACACCAAGACTTACTCTTTCTTATGAATGCCCGGCCTTAGCTTGGCTTTTTTCTAGCCAGTTTTTCTTAACTTAAACTGTCCCCTCTACCTTTTGCCTCTGAGTGTTTATCTTCTCTATCCTACATACCTTTCTTTATTTCTTACTCTGTGGCTGGCTGTGTAGCTAGGTGGGCCGGCCCCTGGTATCCTCCTCTCCATCCTCTTCTCCCTCCTCCCCTTCTCTTTCTTCTCCTATTAATTCTCTCTGCCTGGCAGCCCTGCGTGTTCTCTGTTATGCCTAGCTATTGGGAGTTCTTTCTGCTCTTTTTCAGACTAATCAGTTGCTTTAGACAGGGAAAGCTACACAGCTTCCCAGAGTTAAACAAATATAACGTAAAACCCAGCAAGTTCTGGCTCAGCAAAAGATTCCGGCTCCAAATAAAAGGTAAACTGCAATCAAGAAAGACACCCCGTGTGAACTCCTGGCTTTCACACATAATTCATACCACACACACACAAAAAAAAAAAACACAGATACTTGAGATTTCTTCTTTTTTTGACTCATTTGTTACTTGATGGCTTAAGAAATAACCAAATATGAGCACTTACAGAGAAAATATGGGGTGTTTTCAATCCACTAAATCAATGGATTCCTCTAATCTTGAAGAGAGAGACGTTGTTGCTTTAATCAGAAAACCCATCTACCCTGACTGAGAAGAGAGGCTAAAATGTACTTGTAGACATGCCATCTATCAGCTCTAGTTATGAAGCAAGGAAGAGGCTCCGTATGTTCTGAGGGTTATTGCTGTAGACAAGTCTATTAGTCTGCCCTAAAGAACACCACACACAGGGTGCCTTACACACCCCACATCTGTTTCCCATAGTTCTGCAGCCTGGAATGGCTAGGTCAAGGTGTGGTAAGGTAGGTTTCCTCAGACCTCTGATTGACTTGAGGTGCTGCCTGTTGTATGGTCTCCTCCCCGTGAGTGTCCCTTTGTGCTGCTGTTGCTTCCTAATAGATTCTGGTCATGGTGGGAATGGAATCTCACCGTGAGAACTTCATCTAACCATAGCTGCCTCTGTAATGGTCCTGTCTTTAAAAGCAGCTATATTCTGTAGTCCTGGGATTATATTTTCATTTCATATTAGAATCTTGAAGGGACACAGTTTAGCTGATATGAGATGGGGTTGTTTGACATTGAAATGGAAAGTTCTTAGAGGGTAGAGTTTACTCTATTACTGGGTCTTCGTAGAGGAGGCTAGCCCCCAGCCTTTAGCTGCTGCAGAGGAAGAAGTAGAGGGTCTGTGGGTGGAGTGGGCATCTTGGCAGCCTCAGTGTCTGTGGGCAGTAGCGGCCACTTACACAGCCTGAATGAAGTAATGCAGACATTCATGAAGAAGAATTCCTTTTCCTAATGTGTTTGCATGTTGCCAAGCACTATGAAGGCATTGTCTTCAATGCTGAGTTATCTGTATTAATGGTGGAGAATATTCATGGGGGAAAATGGAAAGGCAGTGATTCATCTTCAACTCCCCTATCAATCTCAGTTGGGTTTATATTGTAAATTTGAATTATAAGTCTCTTCCTTGACAAATATAGCACTATAAACATGTTGCTTAGACTCATGTACCTCATCTGTAAAGCAAGGGAGATTGTTGGCTTGCAAATTTACATTTGTTTATTGTGTGTGTGTCCATACATGTATGTGCATCCCAACATGTGTGTAGCCATTAGGAATCAACTTTCAGGAACTGGTTCTCTCCTACGGTGTAGGGTCTGGGATCGAACCCCAGTCTTTGGGTTTGCTGGCAAGAACTTTTACCTGCTGCTCCATCTCGCCAGATTTGCTTGTAAACTTAGTGTACAGAGGATTTATTGTGGTGGAAAATGAATGTGTGCTGGGTCTCATTCAGAGAGATTCTGATTTATAGGGTCCAAGGACCTTCCTTGTTAACATCTCTGAGTTAATCTGAGGCCGATGATGCTCCATTGCACCTGAGAAAGGATTGAGAGCTCTCTTTCAGTTACAGTGAGCCTGGGACATGGGATGCATTTGAGAAAAAGGCCTAGTTTGATAAAGAGTGCATACAGACATTGCCTACTGCCCCTTTGGGCCCTTGTCCCCAAAGCTACATGTCCTGGTCAATTTGTTTTTATAAAACTACATTCAAGCCGGGCGGTGGTGGCGCATGCCTTTAATCCCAGCACTCGGGAGGCAGAGGCAGGTGGATCTCTGTGAGTTCAAGGCCAGCCTGGTCTACAAGAGCTAGTTCCAGGACAGGAACCAAAAGCTACAGAGAAACCCTGTCTCGAAAAATCCAAAAAAAACAAAAAAACAAAACTACATTCATCTTGGGAAAGGGAGCCTCGCTCGATAAAAATACCACAATCAGATTGGTCTGTAGGCAAATTTATGGGGCATTTCCTTGATTAATGGTTGACGTAGAAGGGCCCAGTTCCCTGTGGGTGGTGCCATCCCTGGGCATGTAGTACTGACTTGTATTTTTAAAAGCAAGCAGAGAAAGCCATGGGGAGCAAGCTAGTAGGCAGCACTCCTTTGTGGCTCCCCCCACCCCGCCCATTCCTGATGTGGCTTTCCTGAATTATGGAAGATAAGCCGTAGGATGAAATGAATCCTTTCTTTCCCAAGCTGCTTTTAACCATGATGTTTATCATGGCAACACAAAGCGAACTAAGACACTACCCGGTTTGATTTCCATATTGTGTCTGTCTGCAGCAAGTAGGCTATGAAAAGAGCCATCCCACTGTAGACACTGTCTCAAGCTTCTCCTCCTGGAGTGCTGATTGGTCTCCCTTAGGGCTTGTTAATTAGCCCAGGCTCACCCTGCATAAGCTTTTCCAGGAACTCCAAGACAGCTGATGTGAAAACTTAATCGAATATGCAAAAATTCTTTCACATAAAGCAACACAATCACAGGATATTACTCAGAGTTCTTGCCCATTTTCAGGAGAAAAGCTATTCCGAGCATGTAAATCAGGAGGAGGACTGTGCCTACGTGTTCACGGATGTGTATTCTGATATTAGGTAGCAGATCTTGATTTATATTTTAAGAGTATTATGTGTGTGCCTGTGTGTGTGTGAATGTGAATATGTGTGTTTGTGTATGCATGTATGCAAGTGCCTTCAGATACCAGAAGAGGGAGTTAAGTCCCCTGGAGTCAGAAATGGTTGTGAGCCTCCTTACATGGGTGCTGGAACCAAAATCAGGCCATCAGCAAGAGCAGCCAATGCTCCTAACCTCTGGGCCATCTCTTCAGTCCAAATCTTGATTTTTCTTTTTAAAATTGATTTACAACTCTATACAAAAAATTAACCTCTAAGGAATCTATAATTTAAATGGTATAGATTCTAACGTACAACTTTTTTTTAATTTTTTTTTTTTTTTGAGAAATGTGACTAGCAGAACAAAGTGTGCTGTCTCAGCCTTTGGCAGTTTAAAACCAACAAGCACTAGAGAAAGCTAGAGCATGTGCGCCCAGGAACCCACAGGCTTGGCGCTGGGAGAAGCCATTTCACCAGTCATACAACAGAGAAATCCCAGGTGCCTGCTGGCTTCTCTCCCAGGCGCCTTCTGCCATTTCTTTTTCTGTGTAGCTCTTAAATTTTTTAAAGATGTGCTCCAAGTATTCTTATTAATAAATCCAGCGCTCATTGAATTAATGAATAATTACCTTATTTGCCATTATTGCCTTGAATTGGAGCATTTTCTTTCTAATGTGTTATGAATTAGTTACTGAGCGAAATGGAATCTTGGATAAAATGAGATTTTGTTGTTTACTCGTGAGCATAAAAATCTGAATAATCTTCATAATGACAGTCAGGGAATCGAAGAGCTGAGGATGATGCAGGGACCAGAGAAAGCTTATGTGATTCAGCCACCTTGCAAAAAGCCCTTTCTTGCAGTTGACAGTTGAATTGATAGCCATTAGGTAATTTTCTATCCTTTTTCCCAATGGAAGGCATTCACTGATGCTTGCTGGTTTAGAAAACCCAATTTAAGTATAGATGTGATTGACTAGCTATCTGTTTCTTCTGGAGTGAAATCTTTCTCTGACATGGCAGTGTTTTTTATAACCCTCCACCTCACGCCTCCTCTCGCTCTCACCAGGTGACCTGACAGGTAGATGGATTTACATCCGTCTTAAGAAATGGTTTTGGCCAATGTAAACCTCAGTGGTTTGTGGTCATGAAGCGACCAAATGCCCTCCACCCCCAGTGTGACTAGAATGAGGTGGCGTTTCTTCCACCACTGTCTAGGTGAAGCACATCCCTGCTGACGTCACCACGCATTTTTGGCAGATCTCAAGGCAGGTTTAGGGACTAGATTCCCAAAGCCAATGCAGTTTTAGCATTTCTGTCTCTCCTTTCTGCCGTCTTCTGCATCACTACTTGGTTACAAGTACAAAAGGTAACACCTCTCTTACATTCATAGGAAATTATCTGGACCATTTTGCCATCGTGGAGCCTCTTGCCATGTGTCACGTTGCTGTCTGGAGGGTGCTCCAGAGTCCTGGAGTGTGATTCTGTATTTTATCTTCCGTGTTATATGGAACTCATGCACATGGCTTCTTTATCTCCATCCGAACAAAGGCTGCTTGCGGCTAAGGATGGTATGGCCTGAGTCTTTCTGGCAGTCTCGTTTGTTCATTTATTAATTGGTTGAGATGGAGTCACATGTGTCCCAGGCTGCTCTCAAACTCACCAAGGGTGACCTTAAGCCTCTTACCCTACTGCCCCCATCTTCTAGGACATCAGGTAAGGCTCACCATAACCAGTTTGATGAGGTGATAAGAATTGAGCCCATGCTTTGTGCATGTTGGGGTTAGGGGCATGCACCACCATGCCCAGCTCAAAGACTTAAAAATGAAGTTTTATCATTCCTTTGAGGCAGTAGTAAGACTTACTTAAACTAATGAAAAACTAATCTTAATAATATTTTTGTTTCTATTATAACCACCATCATTCTTTCTTTCCTCTAGACAATCCAGTTGTATGGTGTTAACAATCTATAAAAATTTACTAAAATTGGACTTTAATTCTAAATTATTCATTAGACCTGGAAAAATAATAATACTGAGTACAAAGAAAATCAGTTCAGCTATACTTCTGGTGCTCATTTGAATATCTGTCACACTGTAGTACACTCTAGTCTGAGGTCAGGCTTTAGGATTGAGAAGGTGTCACACTCCCTGTGTACCACATTGTTTATATTTAGATGCTCTTGACACTAATGAACCCAAGGATCTTTAAAAATATGCCGAGTTTGTTATAATTCAGGCTGTTTCTCCACCAGTACTTACCAAGAACACAGCACAGGACACCCTGGTTGTGTGCGGAGCCTCTGTGCCCTGTGCTCTGGAAAAGGCTTTGCGTTTGGAGGCTTGGGGCCTATTTCTGAGCTTCAGGTGAATGGGCTGACTTTGTTTTGTCCATGACATGTGGAAGTTAAAGTTAGGTCTCGCTGCTCACTGAACTCCAGACCGCTTCGTTCTCTTGCTATTTATTGAATGTCTATGGGCATTCATCTCTGACCCCAGACTGAAAGCCCCCAAGCCCCAGTGTGGCTGGCTGACACACTGGGGAGTTGTGACCACCCTCACCTGGTAGGTCCATTGCCTGCTCGGTGGCCAAGGGGCTCTGTGGATCACAGATGTTCAGTTTGTGTAGCCACTCTGTCCTCTGAAGACTCTTCTACTTTATAAAACTTGGGAGCTGTTACAGGAATATTCTACAGAGCGTCTCAAACGAAATGAGAAAAATGCATTGGTTAATTTTAGTGTTGAAACAGAAGCCTGCCCCCTGGTGTCAGGTGATGACCTAGCATCTCGGCTAATTTTCTTACTGAATCTTATTGACTGATTTAGTGTTTATGGTAAATTGTGCATTTCATATAAAATAAGTACTATTTAAGATTACTGCTGAATTACTCGTATGAAATTGGATTTTCTTTGTATTCAACATTGGTTATTTTCCATATCTAACTAGTAATTTAGAATCAGTTTTAGTAAATTTTTATAGATTGCTAATGCCATATAACTGAATTTTATAGAGGAAAGAAAAAATGATGGTGATTATAATAGAAACAAAAATATCCTTAAAAATAGTTTTTTATTAGTTTATATAAGCCTTAGTATTGATGACAGTCTTCCTAATAATCTTGTCCTAAAGGAATGATAAAACTTCGTTTTTAAGTCTTGAACTGGGCATAGTGGCCCATGCCCATAATCCCAACACCCAGAAGATAGAGCCAGAAAGGTCAGGAAGTCAAGGTCATTCTCAGCTATAGTAACTTGAGGACCAGCCTACCCATATGAGTCTCAAAAAAGGAAACAAAAGAAGAAACCCTAAATTCAGTCTTTTGAATAACTTACATTCCCTGGTAGGATAAAACAAGGGTACATATATCCACCAGAACCCCTAGAATCGCAATTGTTCAATTGTTAATGAAATAAGACTCTACCCTCTGGTTTCTAAGGAGCAAAGACATCATTGCTTAGTTCACTTAGACTTCCTTACCTGAAAGTTGTCTACATCCTTTACAGGAATCGCCACTGTCATGGTTTCCCTTCCAGGGTGACTTGAGTCTGTGTGAGGTGGCTCATATGGAGTGTTTCACACAGTGCCCAGAGAGGTCAAGTCTTACAATTATTGGAAGAGGAAGGTATTTTTAATCATCATTTAGCTGATATATAAAATGAAGAAATTATACATTTTAGGAGCTACATAGTAAGGTGTCAATATGTGTAAACATTACATAGTGCTTAAATTAGCATTAACCTATCTTTTGCCTCTAAAAATTAACTTTCTATATGGGGATAGCATTCAACCCTCACCCCCTTTCCAGCTTTCTGCCGTCTACCCTAGATTGTCATTGTCTGTAGTCACTGGAGTGAGCAGCAGATACTAGAGTGTCTTAATCCTTCCTACTTAGAACTCAGTGTTGCCGATCACCCTTGTTCTACCCCATCCCTGAAAACAGCTATCAGTAACAGTGGCTTGTTCCAAACACTTTGCTGGAAGAACTTCCTGAGGGCTCCAGCCTCCAGGAGCTACAGTTCTACTGCAGGAGCCTGACGGGTAACTAACCATGTAATTAGACACTATTAGATGCAATTACTGCTCATCGCAGAAAACCACTCTGGTGTGGAGAAAAGGGAGAACTAGACCAATGGTTGGAAGCTGAAAGAAGGGAAACCAGGGGAGACACCTCCTCGGCCGTCTTCCAAAACACGTTTGCGTTCGCTTCAGCTGGTAGAGCCTCATCGCCTCCTCAGCCTTGGCCCCGCCTAGGAAGGTAGTAGATTCCTCCCGCTTGGCACTGTGGCTGCCCTCAGACCTCCTGAAGTTCAAGATCATCACAAAGGGAATCCAGTTCATCCAGCATCCATCAAACCACTATGTCAAAACTGGCAGGAACCCAGAGGGATTAACAGGGTATGGAGAGGATTCAAAGACCGGTTTGGTGGGCATTGGCCATAGGAACAAGGAAACAAAAGCCCTACTACCCAGTGTCTGCTGGGACTTCCTGGTCTAGAGTATCATGGGACTGGAAGCTCTGTTCATATGCAGCTAGTCTCAGGGAACCAAGACCTCCCACGGTGTCTCTTCTGAGAAAGACAGGGGTGTTTGGGGATTCGTAATGCATCTGGCTGTCAAAGCCATCACTCGCTGTCCTGGGATATTTGTGGGGGAAAATAAATGAAGGCTGAAGAGCTTTCAGACCCCTCTAGTCTCATCCCTGTCATTCAGACATGTTTCTAACATAGTTTTCTAGGTGACAAAGATGGACTGTAGCAGGTTAGAGGGAAGCGGGGTGGTGGGAGAAAAGATGGAGAAAGCCGATGCTTATTGGGTCAGGTGGGGAGGAAGGGGCTTAGCGCTGACCTTGAGAGCTCTGAGAACGTATCCATTAGTAGCTCTCAGACAAACAGGTGTAGCAGTTGGTATTGGGAGTAATAGCCTTGAGTCTCTAGAAAGAGGTAAAATGAGCTTTGGGCGCATTAATAAAGGAGAGGGATGAGCGTTGGACTGCAGTGAATGACTCCTTCCCCCTTTCTGTGTGAAGTCCTTCTGGCCTCACTAGCACCGTGAGTTTCCGAACGCGGCGATCTGTTATTATATTCACCTATGTATCCTCAGAAATGGGATGGAGGTCCAGCCCAAAGGAATCCCTTGTTCAGTGTTCTCGGGTCACGCTGAGGAGGTTTGCTTCTCCGGGGTTCATGGAGACATTGGAGTTGGAGAAGACTTAAACGATGTCATGTGTAGGCAAACTGCATGCAACCTTTTGGACATGTGGCCACCTGGTGAATGGTCACCTTGTAGCTCTGAGTCTGTTTACTATACTAAAACCAGCAGCCTTTTCACAAATGCATGCCTTTCGCGTATTGATTTAGTGGTCCGTTTGAGCACGTGTGTGTTATGTCTGCTGAGTGATTGGACCTGGGCAAAAATCCTGAGAGTGTAAACCGTTTCTCCCTGCACTCAAATAATTGGGGATCTCAGTGTTTCCAGATACAGTAATTATTGGGTTGTTAAAGTGTTGAATTGTGTCCTCCAAAAAGTTATGTTGAACTGGGAATCCCTAGTCCCCGTGAGTCTGACCTTATTGTGGTATTATAGTTAAAATAGTCTTTAGGTGGGCCCTGATCCGGTATGAATCTTGTATTCTTAGAAGAACAGGGAAGCATGGTGGAGCCGGAGAGATGGCTCACTTGGTAAAATACCACTGCACAAGCACGAGAGCCTAAGTTCAGTTCCCACACAAATAGCCGGGCACGGCAGGCAGGGTATTGCCCGTTATCCCAGCATGAGGAGGCAGGGATGGGAGGAACCCTGGGGCTAGTGAGCCTGTTAATCCTACCAAAACGCCCAGCTCCCGGTT
The DNA here is from genome assembly GCF_037038515.1 of Microtus pennsylvanicus. NCBI lineage: Eukaryota > Metazoa > Chordata > Mammalia > Rodentia > Cricetidae > Microtus > Microtus pennsylvanicus. Next base: position 34,711,658 of record NC_134590.1, read on the forward strand.
CAGTGAGAGTCCTCTGCCTCAAAAATAATGTGGAAAGTGGTTGAGGAAGCTATGACGTGCCAGCCCCTGGCAGAGAGGGTACAGCCACATGGAGACCGAGGGTGATAGCCATATAAAGACAAAGCAGGTCTGGAGCTGTGCCACCACCCATTCGGACATGTCCGGGCTGCCAGGAAGTGATAAGGCAAGGAAGTCATCTCCCTTAGAGCATTTGAAGTGAGCCTGGCTCCGCCAAATCCTGTGTTCTGATGCCTGACCCTTGGAGGTGTGGAACAATACCCGTCTGTAGTACTTTATCACTCCGAGGAAACATGCAACTGTTCCCCCATGACTGGGCACTGCAGTGAAACAACCACTCCGGACTGGTGATGAGGCTGAACTGAAAGAGGAATTTTAGTCAAAGAAAAAGTTGCCAGGTACAAGAAGTTAGGAGCGAGGGCAAGATGGAGAAGAACTCCGAGGAGTGGATGAGCCTTGAGGGGTGGCAGCAGCAGGCGTCCAAGGACCAAGTGACACACAGGTCCTAGAACCCATGCAGAGCTGGACCTGGTGGAGGAAAAGGTGTGGCCTGACCCAGACCCCAGATGACTTGCTTCCTAGCAGAGTGAGCCTGGGAATTAGTGTTCTAACCTCTTCTTCCTCCCCGTTCTGTTGATTTGTGGCGTTAAACATACCCAGTGATATGGGACACAGTTGACCCTCCTGTGACAGAGGGTAGAATGGAAGGAGGTGGGCAGGGTGGTGAATAGATCTGGAAGGGAACTGGAGACTAGCCTTCATATTGCTGTGAGGGACATATGTCATCCATATGTGCTTAGTAGGTGAGTATTGTATAGAGTGCTGGTTCTCAGCAAGTGTTTGTGATCCAGGATACAGGCCTCCCATAGACAGTTATGTTGGAGACTACGATTCAAGGCAGCGGCATTCATTGTACAGATTCTCTTTAAGCACCTTCTATACTGCTAAGTCCTAGACATGCCCTGGGGTGTGAGCCATGAGCAAAATCAAATCTGTCCTTGCACTCAGAGAACTGACGGTCCACTGGGCGCCAACTGTGTTAGCCGCGGTTACAATGCCCGCGGGACCAGTGACTTTTAGAATTCTCAGTGTAAACTGCAAGCTAACCAGATACATCTGTTCTCCTGTGGGCTGTGAGCTCCGTGCGCCCGGTGTCGGCGTCTCCTGTGGTCCCGAATTGTGAGTGAACTCGGGTCTGATGTTTACTGTGTAAAGCTTTCTCAGAAATTCTGAGTGGCTTACGATATTTGAGGTTGGAGAATTTAAATCTATTGGGGATTTGGTTTTTTAAAAGACTGTTCGAGTTAGTCCTTCCCAAGATAAGCGTGCTGGAAGGTAGATTTATCTGGGGAGCTGAAGTTTTGTTGAGAGCACTTGTGAACAGTTTTAGAGACTGGAACTGAGGAATCTGTGTTTTTCTCTGGTCACTTTTCTCATAAGGTGATTGATCCTCCAGAGAGGAGCCCTGAAGGTAAAACTCAACTGTGGGCTGGGCACCGTGCCAGGTACCTTTAATCCCAGAACTCTGGAGGCAGAGGCAGGCAGGTCTCTGTTCCAGGCTAGCCTGGTCTACATAGTAGTTCTTAAGCCAGCCTAGAACAGCCTAGTTATATAGTAAGACCCTGTCTCCAAAATCTCAACTCTGAGCGCGAAGGAACACATTATATGTGGTGGTCTGGTCATGTCTAAGCCAGTGTTCCATTCCAGACTCGGAATTTAGGGAAGTACCCCCCCCCCCCGCCCCTGCCTTCAAGGCAGGGTTTCCTCTGTATAGCTCTGGCTTTCCTGAAACTTGCTGTTTAGACTAGACTGTCCTCAAACTCATTGAGATCCACCTGCCTCTGCCTCCCGAGTGCTACTAAAGGCATGTGTCACCATCCCCCAGCCTTAAATTTTTTTCTTTGTAAAACAGGTTCTGGTCTGGAATTAAATCTTCCTGCCTCAGTCTCCCCACTACTGAAATTATATGTCCTATCACACCCAGCCTAATTTTAATGATCAGATCGAATCTCAGACACTTGTTGCATTAAGAGTCCGCTGGTGTAGAGGGAATGCATCCCTGTGGTGGATTTTCTTTGCGTACTCTAAGACATTTTGCTGGTATTAAGTTAGAACTGTCAACACTTTGGTTTTTTTTTTTTTTTGTTTTTGTTTTTTTCAAATGTCATTGGCTAAGAAGAAGCTGCTGCTCCCTTGAATGGCCATATAAGGAAACCATTTTGAGGAAGCTTGCAGAATCCTCCTGGCGCAGTTGTGTTGTTAATGGGCTGAGAAAGGGGAGGCTGGGAAAGAAGGGAGAGCTGCTGACTCCACCGGTTCCCACAGCCATTTCCCCGTTTCTGCTTAAAGATGTCTAATGGCTTCCTCCGAGACCTCGCTCCAGTCTCTGCACCCTTTATTCAGATAAGTAGAGACTTTACTGTCTGCGCTTGTCAGGGGCATAAGATGCCTCCTCGGCTCAAGAGCAATGGAGGAAATTACTTGTGAAAAAAATTAATGAAGGAAATCAAAGAAAAGTAGAGGCAGGTTTATAAAGACAATGGAGTGTTTCTCTCCACACAGTCTGAATTGTTGGGATAAAATCTTTTCCTTCCTCCTGAACTTCGAGTCTTGGGGGAAAGAATTGTGTCAACAGCCCCTTTTGTGAAGTGTCGCTGGAGTTTTATCAGTCAGAAGAAATATCCTGACCAGCGAGACGCTTCAGAACTCGGATGGGTTATAGGAATTATTCTCACAAAAAAAAAAAAAAAAAAAAAAAAAAAAAAACGAGCCAGGAGCCTCTGAGATGAGTGTGTGTGAGGAAAATCCTTTCCCCTCTGAGACGTAAACAGTAAATAAATGGCCCTGTCAGAAGACCTGAGCTGTGAACCGGGGAGACTTACTAAAGGCAAGGGGCAAGTGTGTATTTGCTGCTCCTAAGAAAGGAAGCGCGTCACTGTTTGACAAGGGACAGTCCTTCATTTGTGCTGAGCTTAAGCTAACAGCTGGCCAGGGACCACAGCACTTAGGTGGCCGCTCCGGCTTCAGCTCTGCTCATCCCAACTCCTCAAGCCTGCCTTCTGCTCACCAGCGGAGCCCCTGGTGACTATGGGAACCCCAGGTGCTTCCCCACATTTAAACGCCTCCTAGAATCAGTTCTGCTCTGCGTCTAGACCACTGACCATATGTTGCTGAAACAGGGTCAGACGCACAAAGTTATCTTTAGTCCTAAAATGAACAAATATAGGGCTGGAGCATGGAGGGAGGGTGCACTAGCAATACACACCTGCATACACAGGTGCATCTGCATACACGAGCACACTCACACAGACACAGAGAGAAAGCAATAACACACACACACAGAAATAATACATACTCGAGCATGCACATGCACGTGTGCACACACACAAGCAAGCAGAAATAATACACACACCCTAAATTCATTTCTCTTAAATACTTTTGGTTCAGAAAATACTTTTGGTGAAGGGAAGGGGGGGTCAATGTTAATTGAAAATTCAACGCATGGGGCGTGAGGGGGATAGAAAATTGATTCGATTTATAAAATATTGCCCAAATCATCATCCATTTAGGGCTCCTGTTTATGAGTTACTATTGGTTTTTGCATAGTCTCCAAATTAATTTATAAGGCCATTATAGCAATGTCCAACATAAAGATAATCTGGGACAGTTAGAGAGATAATGGACCACTTTAGGATGTTGAGCCTGGATTCCCTCTCTCTTTTCCTAATGAGTACACATCCTTTAGGAGGGGCAAAGCAGAAGAGAGGTGACTAGCTTGGGGTGGACAGGCTTAGGCTACAGTAGCAGTAAGGGAAAGGCAGTGGTGCTTTTGGAAAACCCCTCACTAAGTGAAGGACCCATGCATGCAGCCAAAGCATGTGTCATTCTCATGCGTAAAGGATATAGACGCTAAGCACGATTTAATTACTTTCAGAAAATCCATCCAGATTCGGTAACTTGCAAGGATTTCAGAGATATTATATTGGGTAACCCTGGGTTAAAGCATGTTCCCTTTCCATTTCAAAACTGGTCAATATATTCTTTATTTAATCTGATTGCGCTTCATTTTTTCTCGTTAAGGGCATGCTTGTTCACAGAGATGTAGCTGGAAGTCACGTTGTCATGGCAACGGTTACACGCTGGGAGGAAAGATTCTTTTAAATGGCCAGTGGCTGGGATTTTAATCTCCAGTTTATAGATAGCTGAACAATATAGGTATATAGAGTTTATAATCCTATTTTGGCTGTGCATTTTCACTTGTTACTGATGTGCAATATTTGAGCATGTGTTGTGACGTATAATTTGCATATAACAACACACAACCCCTGCTCATCTGTTCTGTGTTGTCAATAATCTCAAAATATATGAATTTCCCTGCTCAGACTTTTGTGAGCATTTTGTTGCCTGTTTGTCAAATTCTGAATACGTGAATGTGGTGCATACAGCCCTGACAAAACAAAAGCCGACAAGCGAACACAGCTTCCATCCTCCCCGGCGTCTATTCTAGACCCCCACAGATAGAGTCCTTGATTCCGCTGTTTCAGAGCTGAGAGAGACAAATGTCTCACGGCGGAAGCTGTGGAACTAAGTGTAAAATCGCTTGATGAATTTATCTCTACTGGGAGAGGGCAGCATGGCAAGAGGAGATTCTTTAGCTGTTGTGGTGGGGGGGGAGCGGTCGTTAAGAAAGGTTTGCAGAAAAAGTGGCCCAGGTCTTAGTTTTCGGGAGAAAAGAGGATTCCAGCCCATGGTGACAGCATAGACAATGGCTTAGAAAGCAGAAATGTGGCATTGCCTGAGACTAATGGTGTCTAGGCGACCCTAGATTAGAAGTGGCCCGAAGGAGTAAGATGACACAGAGAGGAAGGGAAAAAAAAAAAAACCACGGTGAAGAGGGCATGCATCAAATGCATCAAATGCCGTGTTAATGGGAGTCAGTTCTTTCTATACAGAAAATAAGAGGCAAGGCGTGGTAGAAATGGGGCTTGTCAGAGAAATGTCTAAGCAAGAGTACAAATGACCAGTTGCCTTCCACCCATAGCAACCATTGCCCTGTGTGTGATGGCTCATGCCTTCTTCAGAAGTATTCTTGCAGTGTGCCTCATTGTTTTGAGGGAGTGGACAAAACTTACTTAAAAGCTATCTCCTCCATATATGTTTGTGTAATTTCTACCTACATAGTATAGGGGCATCCAATGCACGTAGGGTTTGACCCCTACACAATAGATGTCTCCCTTGTATAACCAATGGGCTCCTGGCTTCGGCTTTTCCAGGAACACAAACAGCTGTGCTAAAACTGCCCTAGCACACACCCACTATAGAGCTGGGTTCACAGGTGCGTGGCATCTATACTTAAGACTGCTAAGTCCCCATGTGTCACCAGGGGACACATACTTTACATTTAAGAAGGTCTATTTTAATTCACAGTTATATGAACATACTTGTATATCCTTTTCCCCCCAGTGAATACAACAGTGTTGTTGTTGGTCTAATTAGATTGTTGTGATAGATGGATGAGTTGGGTTGTGGTTTCTGGGGTCCATTTTCATTCAAACGACCACACGGATAGCATTCCAACCTAATTCTTATCCATATAGTCTTCCCTGACCCAAAGGTAAGCCTTTACAGGGTGACCAGGGGAAATCTGGGCCAAGTGCAAGTAGGTATAGCCTTCATCCACAGGAAGAACTTCTGTAGGTCTGTCAGCAAAGTTGAATATTGTTTTTTTTTTAATGAATTCGTCATTGAGGCGGAAGGGGAAGGGTGCTGAAAATGTATTGTTCTATATTTAAAAAAAAAAACAGAAGGAAATTTGCACTACAAATAAACTCCTGCTTTTAAAAAACCGTTTTATACTGTTTGTTTCTTCAAAAGGAATTAGCAACAAAATTGTGTTTCTCAGTTCTTTTGTGTTCCTAGCTCCATGGTTACAGAACTCCGAGCTGTAATCTCTTCTAAAGGAAGGCCTAAGCGTGCGCTCAGTTCTTTCATCAAAGCACATCTGTAACACAGCAAGACGCGCGGTTTGTTTCTCTGAGGAAGGAAGCACACACGACTGTGAAGGACAGAGGCCTCCACACCACCAGACGCCCGGTCCCCGCTGCGGTCACCCTGTTTTGTCTGCCACAGCATCTGCTTCGTTTGCTTCCAGAGAATGTTCCTCACTTCTGAGACATAGGATCCTTCTGTGTGACAGGCCGTCTTCTCGCCAAAGCCTTGGCTATAGAGGGATGTCTTCCCAAGAGAAAGTGATGGAGGATGCTTAGAATGTACCAGAATTCAAGGATACACCAGCCATCATTTATAAATGGACACTTGCTACCAGTAGATCTAGCAAGAAAAAACTGGAGCAAATTCGGGACAAAACCTTGTATAAATCAGTTTTTACAAATGAAGGGATGGGATTCTAAAATGAGGAGGGGAAAAAAAGAGCCTGTAACTATTCCTGCAGTGTAATAAATTTAGAGCCTCTCCCCAAAACCCGGCAGATCAGAACTCTCTTAACGCTTGCTCGAGGAACACTTGTCTGGTGGGAATATAATTTGAGCATATTGGCTGGAAGCTGAAGCCTAGTGGGTTAACTAGTCCATCTGTGGGTGGGTGGAAAATAGCAAGCAGGGATTCTGGCTCCCCTTAGACATCAGAGCCAAGTAGGACTCAGACTCGGCAGGCGCGCTGAATGCCCCTCCCCAGCCCATTTCCCATCATCCTTTCTTATCTTCTTTGCCCCTCAGGATCCTCTTTCCCCCCAAGCCTTCATTCATATGTTATTTTGACATAGAATTTCTGAAGATGAAATATGAAAAGGAGCGGGCCATTGCTAACGGTGTTCACTGTCGTCAGAAGGCTTACATTGCACCCCTGCAGTGTGGGAGACATCATGGAGTGGACAAATATGGTCTTGTCACTGAGGAGCCTAGATCAGTTTTGAACCTTCTCCTATTGGGACATTTACAGTTTAAACCCTGACTACCTCCATATCCTAATCTATACCGAAAGAAAACCCTCTTAAACTTGGAGCACAAACTTGTTGTTTGAGAGCTTTGAAAATAATCATTCCAGTTTTGCCCCCTTCCCGGAATTTCAGCTCAATTGCCTAATATTGTATTATACTATTCCCTGTTTTGAATTTTTTTTAAATAAAATGACACTTTCTGCACGTTTATCCCTGCAGATGGGATCCGCAAATACCCCTGCCTCTTTCCTGCCAGTAACTTAGCGACTTTGAAAGAATTTGGGGCTTTCAGTGCCACTCTTTCATGGCCGGGAAAGAGAAGCCAAGCTGTTGTGTTCCCACTTTTTCCTGGAGAATCTCGACTTTTCTCCCTTGACCTCGAATTGTACATGCTGGGGGAGGAGGGGCAAGATCAAAGAATTTAAAACGTCGAATGAAATGGATGGACGGTTGTTGCTTGGTTTGGGGAGAATCCTGTATATATTCAAGAGTTGTGGTGAATTAGGCTGAACCCGTGGCTTATACTTGTAATATCTGGCAAATGCTGAGACTGGGGATTGTGGAGGAAGAATGAGTGATAACTTAGAAAGCTGTATTCCAACCGTGCGATGTTGTAGAGCAAGGGCTCCACAAGTTGGGATTGAAAAGATTACTTTAGATGGCAGCAGGTTTGGTTTAACCCGGGAGAGCACGAAGCAGTTCCCTTAGGAGTTGTTTCTCTCCTCAGTGACTGGATTGCTACTCATTTTCTTGCTCTTCCATGAACAAATTAGGATCTGCTGCTGGTAATTCAAGGCTCTAAGATAGCGGGACTTTCTGTCATAGAAACGGTTCCACTTCGCATAGCAGCTTGGAAGCAGCATCCAATTAGGATGGCCTTGCTGCCCCTGTCTACTGTCCTCAGGTGGAATCTTTTTAGGGTTCAAAGCTATAGTGCTGTTTCAGGCAGCTGCCGGATCCATTAAGGCATGCTCTATGTCCAACCAAGGCTTATACTGATGTTAGAGCTGGATAAACACATTTCAGTGTCTGCTATGAGTTGTTTATATTTTCTTTAAAAATTTACACTTAAACAGATGCAATGTGCAGCCTTAGCTGTCATTTACTGCCTTTCCACAGTCGGCACGATGCCCCATATACTAATTTCCTTGTTGTTGTATTATGGTCCTCCATGGTTCCTTTTTGATGAACTTCCTTCACTAGGCAAATAAGACTTTGTGAAGTTTTTGAGGAAATAATTAAAGCTCTTATTGCCAGGCATGGTAGTATCTGCCTTTAATCATAGCACTCAGGAGACAGCAGCAAGTTAGGAATTCAAACCCAGCCTGGTCTACCTAGTGAGTTCCAGACCAGCCAAGCCTGCATAGCAAGACCCATCTAAAGAAGGGAAGGAAGGAAAGAGGGAGGGAGGAAGGGAAGGGAAGGAAGAAAGATGAAACAAAGAAAAAATTCATCACATTTAAGCCCAGCTTGAACAACATCACAAGACCAATTCTCAAGAAAACACAAAATAAAAATAAGGAAATGGGGTTTGAGGAGAAGAGACGAGGGAGGGAGGGAGAGAAAGACAAAGAGGAGATTACATGTCTTTTCAACTCTGTGGCTCTATTCTCTCTTATTAATTGGAATATTTGTATGCCTCTATGGATGGCACTTAATTCTATTGTGGAGGGTAATAAATTTCTCATACGAGCCAGGTGTAGTGGCAAATGCCGTTGAGCACCTTAAATCCCAGTACCCCAGCACTTGGAAGTCAGAAACAGGCAGGTTGCTGTGAGTTCAAGACCAACCTTTACATAGTGAGTTTCTGGACAGCCAGTGTATCACATAATGAAGGTGCTGGTTTTAAAAATTCAGAAAAGAAATTTATAAACCTCTCACATTGATTCCTATAAATGTGTTTTTGAAGCTTCATCTCAGAAAAGTTCTTTTTCGTGTGTGTGCTCCTCTTCATCCATACTCAAAAATCCAGTGTTTATATCAAATATTAAAGGCTGTCCAACAAGCCTCTGGCAGCCTGAATGATTCATTTTGGTGCCGCTGAGTTCTTGACCAGGCATGTTACTCACCTTTAGAATTCACTCAGTGCATAGAGCAAGTTCCTTAGCATTGCTAAAGTTGTTTCTTTACTTAGGAAATAATTTTTTGCCTTTAATCCCAGCACTCGAGATGCAGAGGTAGGCAGGACTCTGGATTCGAGGCCAGCCTGGTCTGCCAAGTGAATTCCAGGACAGCCAGGGCTACTGAGGAAAACCCTGTCTTAAAAATCAAAAGACAGGAAGGAAGAAAAAATAGCAATAATATTTGCTCCACCTTTGTGCCAAGTTTTGTGGGTCAGAAGAGCTGGTATTGGGCACAGCACGTAGAAGGGGCTGTTCTGCAGTGGAAGAGCGGGTAGTACCTTGTACTTCAGAAGCTCAGTAGACACATTTGAATTTTTGACATTTCAATGCTATAATGTTCTCACATGTAGACCTTGATTTAAAGACCATGGCACCCATGGCAACTTTCCCATTCAGTGTGCTGTTGAAAGGGCAACTGTTATCAAATTTTGCTTCCATTTCCAAGATTCTCAAGAGTCGTCATTTATTCTAATACTTAGCAAGGTTCAAATCCCGGTTTGCTATACTTCAGAGTGGCATGGGAAGACTCAGGGTGCAGCTTGGTTGTAGAGGGCTTGCCTAGTGTGTCTGAAGCCCCAGGCTCCATCTCCAACACCACCAGGGCAGAGAGAGAGATTCTCAAGCCAGTCTCAGATGATTTATCATTGCTAAACTTTCATGAGACTGGATGGATGATGTTATCTAGTTTGCCCAATTTAAAGAAAAAATTGCCCTATTTAATTGGGGGAGAAAGCAAGGCTTGTCTGTGGCCGTCATTCAGAAGTCTTGTTTTTGTGAAGGAGCACACTGTTTGGAATATTTCCTCAACTTCAGTGGGAAAGCCCTCTCCTATAAATATCTGCACACGTCAGACACTTTAAAAATCTTCCTAATATGTGTTTGAAGGAAAATATGCAGAAGAGTGAGGGACGTTAGCACTCCCAAACTGCCATGGGAGAACTCCACGGAGCTTAGGGGACAGTTTCCCCCAAGGCTGTGATGGATTAACTACGGTCTCAGCTGTGTCTTGTAAGTTGATATCAAGAAATGGTAAGAGTCTTGAAACTGTTTGGAGGAACTTTTCTCCCTCGTCAGTGGCTGCTGGGTCCGCAGGATTCTGGGGAGTCAGACACTCTGGGGTTCATTCCCTGCCATGGCCAGGATTTCTGTCAATCCCTTTGACTAAAGATAAACAGCAACTTGTCCAACTATTGGCTATCGACTGCTTGGAGCCCTCCACCAGTCTATAATTGGCCATTAGCCTCAGGGTCCTGGCTCTGTGCTATTGTCTTCGGATGCTGATGATGGTTGCTGGAGGAAATAAGAGGCTTTATGGCCTCTACGCTGATAGTGGAGGTCTGGGTCCAAAAATATAAAAAAGAACAGGGGGTGAAGATAGAAATTAGACAGGCCACTGTGCAGCCTGAAAACATTTGAAGGGATGTGAATACATCTCAGTTGGTGGCATGCTGGCCTAACATGGCTGAGGCCTTGGGTCGACTCCCTGGTACCACTATAACCTGGGGTGCTGGCACACAGACCTGTAAACCCCAGGAGTGTAGAATGGCAGCAAGAAAGGTCTTGGCCATCCTGGGCTGCACGGGACTGTATCTCAAAACAACAAATGCTTTTAAAGCTAAATTAAAATTTTGTGCTTTGGATTGAAGAATCTGGCTCAACCAAGAAGAAAAATAGCAATGGTTACAACGAAGACCTTGGAGAAGAGAAAATTAGCTTCTTTAAAAATGGGAGCAGTGAATAAATTGTTCATCTGATCTTTGAAAATATAAACCATGACTTTCAGATTTGTCCTTTGCATACAGAATAGATGGTAAGCCTGTAACCTGGGAGAGTCACTTTCCTGCATTGGTGGCATAACTGGCTTTTCCAGTCCCCTGCTCCTTCCACTTGCTCTTGTCTGCCAGGAAGGTTGTCCCTTCCCCTTTAAAAAGAATGTGCTTCCTTGGAGACATCGCGGACCATCCTGTTTAGAGAGCTCATCCGGTCCCCACACGTGGCGACCCCGCTTCTCAGTTTGCCTCTGATTCATTGCAAGGTCCTCCTTTCCCTTCTGGATGTTGATGGGTGTTAACAGGAAGTTCTTGATGCTAGAAAACGGATGCAAGAATGACTTCCTTTGGCATTTGTCTTTTATTCTGTAGCCAATGGTTAGCGAGTGTATCTTAGTGTTCCTTTTGCTGTGATATACACCATAGCCAAAAGCAGCTAGGGGAGGAAAAGCTTTGCCTCTTATACTTCCATATAATAATCCATTGTCTAAGGGAGTCAGGACAGGACCTTGGGGCAAGAGCTGATGCAGAGGCCATGGAGGGGTGCTGCTTACTGGCTTGCTCAGCCTGCTTCCTTGACCAGGGGTAGCAGCATCTGTAGGGAGCTGACCCTTCCATATCAATCATCAATAAAAATGCCCCACAGGCCAGTCTGGTAGGATCATTTTCTCAGTTGAGGTCTCCTTTTCCCAGATGACTCTAGCTTGTGTCAAGTTGACATAAAACTAGCCAGCACAGCACATTTGATAGCGAGTAATGGCTTCCCTTTTTGTTTTCCTTGGCCAGTAGTTCTCAAAAGCCTAGGTTCTGGAATAAGCATGGGGACTGTTAGAGCTATTAATTCTTGCTCCTCCTCCCACCTGGGCCAAAAACTCTGGGCATAGCCCTGGGACACCAGGTAACCTGGATGTGAGGACTCTGGCCTTCTATCCCATAGGCAGCGTCCTGTCTCTCATAATCGTATCTGTGCCCTGGGCCTCAATGGAGAGCTTGGTCCAGGCTAGACAGGAAATGCTTGCAGAATCCTTCCATTCGTCTCTCCTCACAACCGCATACACTGGAAGCCCTGGGCACACGGTGGTAACAAATGCCATTCGAAGACCTTGGGGAAACGGACTGTGCTCTGCAGTGCAGACCGTGCTAAATATAGACTCCCAGCTCTCCCACGCTTCCTCCGCCCTCTGTGTAGGAGGGGCTGTTTCCAGCGGCCGGCCATGCTAGTTTGTTTTTCTTTGTCCCCTGGGTTTCAGAAAGAAAGGGTGACAAGAGTTAAGTGTGCTCCTCACCCTACAGGTCTCTAGGGTTGACCAGACCCTACAGGAAGCCAGGTGGAGCTATGTGGAGTTAGGCAGTAATGCCGGTGGCTGGAATGGGTGGGTCCTTGCTGTTCATAAATGGGCTTCTTGTTCCCATGCGAAGCATATTACTCTTGGCCCAAAAGGGACTTCGTGGGGCCATCAGCTTTGCTATATTTACTCTTTGACTTCCAGTCCCTATTTCCTGTTGCTTTATAAAAATTAAATAAATAAAATGAAGACAAAGGAGGGCCATGGACTCACTCTGAAAAGAGACCTGTGACTTTTCAGCTCTTGCCCCAATATGTCTCCTCTCAGCTTGTGACAGTCTTCGGTGAGTTTTGGTGAAGGCAGGAGCCTGAGAACTGGGAGAAAGCATCTTAGGTACAAGATAGAATGGGAGAGAATCAAGGCGAAGCATGACAGGCATCAGTTTTGTGGTGTGTCCGAGGGCGGGGTTTCTTCCTAGCTCCCAGGAGGATACGCCATCTGGAATGACTGGGCCACTTTACCAGGCTGGATTAGGGAGGCAGGCATGTAAAGGAGGAGCTGCATTGCAAGAACAGTCATGTCTATGGACCCAGAATGCTGGGTGGTGGGGGCTCCAGACCAGCATCCATGGAGAATATCAGTGTTATCGCTCAGTTTTGACCTTAGTCGGAGAGGCTGCTTGTCTCATAATCTCATCCCTGTACCATTGTTTTGTTTTATTTCTCTGCTGATCCTTTTATTTTATTATTTTATTTTATTACCCTCCTATCCGTGCTGTCAATGCTGGTGGGCTTTGTTTTGTTTTGTTTTTTCAGGTCTCTGAAAAAGTGATCCTGTTCTGTATCCTGACATGCTTCATTTCTTTGGTTTAAATCCATCAACTGTCTCCCGCAAGCCTTAGAAATGGGATAACAATTCTGCCTTCTTCTTAGAGCAACTGTGGACATGTCCTGTGTCCCTGTAGTAAAGGGCACACGATCCGCACCCAGCCCGCACCAGTGTCCTTTTTAATCCTCTTTGCATCTGTAGCACACAGCAACAATACCGGAAAGGCCCAAATCTGCATTTGCCTTCTAGCGGGATCACCTTGAGATTAAATTAAATGCAGTCTAGCCAGGTCTTACATAGTGGAGCAGGCAGGACCTTTTCACCAACAAGGACCGCAGAGTCACAGCAGGAAGAAGCCAAAAAAATTATACAGACGCAAAGCAACTGTCTTGATTTGGGGTTGATTTGTGTTCAAGAGAAACTTGAGCAAAGGGTAGCATTGGGTTAGTGATGGTTAAACGGCGCGTTTGTTTAAAAGTGATGAAGTGATTTTTCTTGTTGGCAAGAGAGATGGAGAGAGATGGACAGACGGACATTTAGGGGACAAGACGGTGTCTTGTGACAGAGGGTGGCTGGAGGGCAGGCCTTGTCCCAGCTGGCCTTGCTGGAGTGAGCTGGAGTGATTTTCACAGAAAAGTCTCCAGACTATCTTCAGTTTTATCCTTTTTCTTGCAACCATGGTGGGCATTCAACATTGTGATTTCTGTACTGGGCATGGGTTGGATATCTTCCTATATTGCGGAAGTATTCCTGTCCTGTGTCCCGTTCTGTTCTGGGCAGCTGCTACAGTGACCTGTGTTTTACTGATAAATATCTGACATTCTAAAGAGCCATCTGGTTATTCCAGGGCCATTCAGATAGTGAATCCCTAGGAGATTCCCACTCATTTCCAGGTCGGGCTGTATAAAGCCACTGCTGGGTTCCTTGAATGGTCTGTACTTGTTGGAGCCATCAAGACTCTTGAATGAACCTCTTGTTTTTTGCTTGTATCATCTTTGTACACATTGAAAATATCCTGATCTGGCTAACTAACGTGCATGCTTGTGTGTATGTGTGTCTGCTGTCTGTCTGTCTGTGTCTGTGTGTGGTGTGGATATGTGTGTCACAATGAGCATGTGGAGGTCAGAAGACCTCCAGGGAGCCTCCACTCTGCCCACTCAGTGCTGAGATTGTAAGCACACCCTGCCACACCCACCTTTTATGTGACTTCTTCAGATCATGCTTGGCTGGCAAACACTGCACCAAACTGAGCCGTCTCTCCAGCCTCTATTTCTTTACTTGTGAAAAATATGCATTCAGAAATACAGATTAAGTATACAGATTAATAGATAATTATAAAGGAACCATCCATCTCACCAGCGATGACATTTGTTAGAATATGGAAGACCAAAAGTATGCCCTTTTTTGATCAAAACCAACACCCCACCACACCCCACTGCACCCCACCCCACCATACACACTTCTGGCGGTTGTTCATCAGTCTGTATTTTTATTTTGTATGTGGTAATTGTGTGTTTGCGTTTTTGACAGTTTCAACAATTTATTTCTATCACTAAATAATGAACGGTTGGACTTTATCTGAGTGGGAATGTGGTGAATATAGCATCCTTTGTCTTCTTCCTTTTCTTCAGTGGCCTGCTTGTGACCTTTGTATTCTTGTACGCAGCTGTACTTGGCTTATTTTTGTTAGTTGTTTATGCTGTTGTAATCTTCTCATTCTTCCATCAAAGGAGGTCTGGATTGTTTTGAGTTGGGGGTTATTGTCATGTGGCTGCTGTGGTCTGCATACCTAATGTGTACGTATGGGTTCTCTAGGACAGATTCCAAGTGTGGAATTGCTGGGTCGTGATGGAGCAATAACATCTTCATTAATTAATGATAGTCTTGTTTGCAGCATGCTTATGTTAAAATTCCCCTCCAGTGTGTACAGGTCTACATGATGTATGCACGTTCTCTTTGGTTGGCCCAGCTGCCCTCTCATGTAGTGCCTTTTAGTGTTTGCCAAGCCGACAGGGGTGTGAGAATGTGGTGCTGCAGCCTGCCATACTGAAACTGCTCTGGAAACTTCCTGTGCGTTCTTTCTTTGAGACCCTTGCAGTTGATCTTAGTTCCAGTTCTAAAACTGGGAAGCCGACGGGATCCCACGATGCACCTTTGCATTCTAATGCTGGCTCTAACACCAAGATCACTGTGGCATATGACCTACCGAAGGGAAAACAATGTCTCTAATATCGATGGCTGTTAGGCTACTCCCACTGGAAGCTAAGAATATCCCATTGTGCTCTCGAACCTCCCGGCAGATCTAACAAAGCGTGCGTGATTCCTCAGTGACTTTCATCCACAAATGTGGAACCCGTGGATATGGCTGTAGAAGACTGTCTGTATCTCTGTTGACCTGTGAGGACAGTCATGTATGCCATCAACGGAAGTAGGACTTTGATCCTAAATGAATGTTAGTGGTCTGTTTTGTGACGACAGTGTACAGAACTCATTTCACCAGAATTCCTCTTTTGTTAGATGCCAGGTTTGCTATTGGAAAACCTAATTCATTCAGTAATTTCTTCCTTCTTTCTTCATTCATTCACCCATATACCCATCCACCCATCCACCCGCTATTGAATGCCTGTTGAATATTGAATCTCAGCTGATGCATGAGATGGACATGATGCCTCCCTGCCCTCCTTGTGCTTAGCTTTCACACTAGCATGGGGTGCTTCTGGACAGGATGCTGGAACTGTGAATGTTGGGCGTTTGCCCACTTTTCCCACCATCTTCATTGTCATCTATTTTTAGCAACAGAATAAGCCCCCGTTCAAGTATTTTTTTCTTAACACAATCTCAGCAGAAATCTAAAAATACAAGCCAGGTTAAAGAAAAATGTATTGTGTTTGGCTCAACACAGAACAGCTCAAGTCCTACCATCTAGTGCAAAGTTCCTCTCACATAGTCTAGGTAGCAGCCTGGCTTAAGAGCCAGGGACCTTACCCCCTGTCCTTGGTCTGCCGTGACTTCATACTCCGATGGTGTGCGTGACTGTTCCTCACTCTCAAGTATAATGCGCAGACCTCATGAACCATGGAGGTAGGAACGGCGCCCTTTTTATCCCTTTCCCATTTTTGTCCCAGATCTCTGTGTTTGGGACCCATAAATGAGACCCTATAGGGCACTCGCATACTCTAGATCTCTCCAACTTAGGTCCTCTGCATTTTACCGTCCCTGCCCCAGCTGAGATGCTAACAACGAGGGGATCTCAGAAACAACCCATGTACCCCCCCCCCCAAGAGGTGTAATGGAACGGGGACTAGAAACACACCTGGTTAGAGTTGTTTGGGCAAATTTTGTTAACTTGGAATCGCATACTCATGCTTCATTTTCCTGTGGATAGAGGGCAATGTTTCCACCATAATTCCAGACTGGTGGCAGTTTTGCCTCTGTCAAGCTAAGATGCTGGGGCACCAGTGTGGATACACATCTGTGCCCATGGACTTACCCACCCTCTTTGTTTGGCTTCTCTCTTTCTTCTCTCCCGTAACAGCTTTGGTAATGTGTGCCCACATTACACAGTGATGCTGTATTGAGCAAGGCCCATGTGTGGTCTCACTGGGAATGGAGTAAAACATTCCGGCTTTTTGTACGGCTGTGTAGAAAAGGGCTGAGCCCTTAGAATAGAACAGTGCTCAAATCTAGAGCCCAAGTGGTCAGTCTGCCCACACAGACTCCGTTAGCTCTGTGCCTTCTCCACGATCTTTCCATTTCTGAATTCCTTGCTCTACTTCTTTTCTCTTGTACATTTTAATCCCTTTATCATTCAACTCAAGGACAAAAATAAAAAAAAAATGCTTACTCAATAGATAGGGAAAGTACTAGGGTGGGTTAAGTGTGCCAGGAATTGTCCAGTGGGGAAGCTCTCTTTGGCACCCATTGTACTTAAGGGTTATTTATTGAATCGGAATGCCTTTGGACCCCGCAGACGCTTGCCCGTTGGGCACACTCCCCGCCTTTCTGTAGGGCCTCTCACTCCCACCTTCTTCCGTGTCTCTACATTACCGGCCCACTTGCAAAGCCAGTCTGGTCCTCTGTTGAATCCCACAGCTATTTATTTCAGTTTGCTCTTCCTAAAAGTGTGCAATTCAGAGTCCCGGAGGCCTGAAAAAGACACTGCTCCTTTGTGGGTGTTTCGATGCAAACACAGTGCTTATCTATAGAAAGTGGTTGCAGAAATTTAGACTTATGGCCAGGAAGGATGTGTCATGCCAACCAGTCATCCTTCCGGATTGACAGCGGGATCCTGTAGGCTCTGTATGTAAACGTGTGGAGTTTGCCTGCATGGTTGGTAGAGCTTTAGCTTGGGGCTCTTGGAGGTGAGGGGTGACTTGGAAAAGAGGTCTTTGTGCCTGTCTTCACAGATGGCACACAGCCTTTCCAGCTCTTTCTTTTTTTTTTTAATTTACTTATTTATTAAGGATTTCTGCCTCCTCCCCGCCACCGCCTCCCATTTCCCTCCCCCTCCCCCATCAAGTCCCTCTCCCTCATCAGCTTGAAAAGCAATCAGGGTTCCCTGACCTGTGGGAAGCCCAAGGACCGCCCACCTCCATCCAGGTTTAGTAAGGTGAGCATCCAAACTGCCTAGGCTCCCCCAAAGCCAGTACGTGCAGTAGGATCAAAAAACCCATTGCCATTGTTCTTGATCCATATCTATCACCATGCACAAAACTCAAGTCCAAATGGATTAAAGACCTCAGTATCAGTCCGAACACACTGAACCTGATAGAAGAGAAAGTGGGAAGTACTCTACAACACATGGGCACAGAAGACCACTTCCTACGTATAACCCCAGCAGCACAGACATTAAGGGCCTCATTGAATAAATGGGACCTCCTAAGACTGAGAAGCTTCTGTAAAGCAAAGGACACTGTCACTAAGACAAAAAGGCTTTCCAGCTCTTTCTGTTCCCTTCTCTATTACCCTTTTGTACCACACTTTATAGGCAGGTTCTTCTCAGTTGAACGTAGATGTTTCCGTTTCTGGGATTTACCTGACTATTGGAAGCTTCCTTTTCTCTTTTAATAAAATTCTCTTTTTCTCCCATTTCTTAGCAGATATCTGGAGCGATCACTCATTTCAGACGGATCCAGATTTACCGCCGGGCTGGAAAAGAATCAGTGACATTGCTGGGACCTACTACTGGCACATCCCAACAGGAACGACTCAGTGGGAACGGCCTGTCTCCATCCCAGTGGACATCCAGGGTTCTAGGAAAGGCTCTCTTAGCTCTGTGACGTCATCTCCTACCCCAGAGAATGAGGTAAAGCTTAGTAGATGTAACTCAGTTTCCCTTTAGACTAACAGCCTCTGCCCTGACGTGTCACCGAGGGAAGCCTTTTGACGGCCATGCATGTTGTGTTTGAGAGCTCAGCAATGCAGCCTCTTAGAAAATAGTGTTAATGTCTGTCTGTTGTTCAGGGCTATTTTCACTCTTAATAGATTCTGGTCTCTTGACACCCCATCCTAGGTACCAAAACAAGAGGAGCTGATTAATGGGAAGTGGTTAAGTTTCCCTAGGGCTCACGGAGGCTGCCATTTACTCTGCAGGTACCATTGCATGGTGCTGGATCCATGAAATATTTACGCATAGAAGAACATCTCTTGGCCAGACGTGTTATAATTACCACGTATCTTATTAGGCTTGGGTTCATTTGCTAGCATGCAGAAGATGTCTTGCAGGAATAACCCTTGAGAGCACTTAAATGCTTAATTCCTATTTAAGGAGGAAAAAAAGAGATGTGTTTATTTAGCAGAAGTGACATTATTTTGGAAATAATTAGCAGCGTAAATTCCGGGTATCCCTGAGGAAGAAATCGGGATGTTTAAACAAAGAATTGAGGCCTTAAAAAATTTCCTTGTGATATCCATTCATGTAATGATTCCTGCAGCAAATATTTGTCAGTCCTAGTAATAGCACGCTCAAGAGAATTATCACCAGGAAGGTCACAACCATGTGACAGCTCACTTCATTCATTCATTCATTCATTCATTCATGTTTATTGCTATTGATGGCTACTCTAGCAGGCTCTCTTTCCTGCCCTCTCCCCTTTCTTCTGTTGATACTCTTTTGTTCTTTAAGCAAGCCCATTTTCTTTTGGTTTGAGAAGTGAGTGCTTTTGAACTCTACCAAACTGTCCCGCCCCCTCCACTCCTGTCATCCGTCCTGCCTTTTAAAGTAGCCTGCATCTCATTCCTGACTTTTCTGATTGGTGACCTGTTCTTCTCTGGGAGGCAGGAAGACTGGTATTGTACCCAGCTTTCTGCTTTAGGGGGCTTGGACGTCTCTTTCCCAGCCCTAGCCCCGGTTCTCCATCTTTAGACAGAAGGGTTGGCATTAGGTGTGCTGTGTTTGGTAGACAAGAGCCTCGGCTGCTTTGGGCTCTGCCCTGTTCATCAGGCAAGTGATTCAGCGCAAGTGAAGCACATAGGATTTTGCTGACTAGCACTAGACGGTTTTGATAGCTGCCATTGAAGCCTAATAGTTCTACATCCTAAACAACTTCTCCCCAGTGACTTATTCACCCTGTGTTAGGTGTGCTTGGGATAAAAAAGTAAGCCAGTGCAGTGCCAACCTTCAACAGGTGTGATGTGAAGGCGTCTGCATCCCGCCCCATCTCAGACATACCCTGGACCTGAACTCTGCACTGCGGATGGGCTCCCTGATGCAGAGTTAGCCAGTATGTGCCTCTGGTCTTGCTATAGCGGGCTGAGTTATTCTGTCCTAATTGTTTGGTTGTATCTGACAGTAGAGAACCCACAACCAGGAAAGTCCATTACAGGTGGGAAAACTAAGACACAGAGCTCGCAGGGACACACAGCAGCACCCAGAGCCTCGGAATCCCTGGCCAGGATTCCTCTCAGTGTCTCTGCCTTTAGGTTTTCAACGTCCTCTGCCTCCTGTTGTCCCTAAAGTCGGGAGGTTGAACTAACTCAAGACCCACTACCTATTCCAGGTGCCTTGTGCCCTGCATACTTAGAAGAAAGTAAGTCCTTCTTGTGCCTGCCTGGGGGCGTCCAAGGCGTGTAATCTGAGATTGTGTGTATTGGATTTTTATGTCTTTGATTAACATGGTCAAGCTTCATTTCAGTGTTGTCTATAAACGTCTTAGGAATGTAGTAGGACTAGGCAGCTGGCACTGGGTAAAACTCAGGGAGTAGACAGTGTCTCTCATCTCTGAGGCTCTTAGGATCCACTCTTGCCTGTCCTTTCCCATTCTGTGCCTGCTTCCTCCCCCCACCCACTGTCCAGGGCCCCTTCCTAGGTTCCATAGGACTCGGAGCGTTCAGCCTCCGTGTTGCTTATGAAGAATTGTTGGGTCTGAACGGGTACCTAGTGTTAGAGCACTTGCCCAGCATGCACAGGGAGCTGGATTCTGTCCCAGCACTGCAAGGGACAACATTAGAGTAGTGTTTTATAAACACTGTGTTTGACCCTGCTAGGGCTCTGCCATGGCAGAGAAGGTAGCCTCTGAGAGTCAGGAGTTGAGCGGCCGTGTCGGTAGTGGTACTGGTCCTCTGGCTACTCTGCCTTCTGCCCCCTCTTGTTTCCATGTGTGCTTACTATGCAGTTTTCCCCCTCAGTGGAACGTTTTTTAAATGAATGATTTTAGAAGTTTCAGACAGGCGGTGACTGACTCATACCCAGCCTTTGTTTGGTTGTTTGCAGACTTATTTGTTTATGTTTTTACTCTAATGCTGGGGATCCAACCCAGAACCTCATGCCGGGCAGGCAAACACATTACCACTACCATTTTGTGGAATATTTGCTGGTTCATACATTCATTTGTCCGCTGATGCATCCATTCTGGTACCTCACAGAGCTACTAAGCTGCATTCCCCAGGCCACCAGCCCTCTGATGGACAGACATTTCTCAGATGAGTAGCTAGCTCTTCCTCAGTTGAACCTTTAGGTTGTTTGCTTCATGCACAGTTTCCGCCATACGTGAGGCATCTGCTAAGTCAGACGTCCCCGCAGACTGCAGAGGCCAGTGCGTTGTCACTACAGGAGCAAAGGGATGAGCGGACAGAAAGGAGATATAATTGGGGGAAGCAGCCTGCCACATAATATACCCAGGGCATGGGAACCTTGAGGGTGACCCTACACCGTGGGCCCCAAGAGGGTGCACATGTATTCAGGGCTCAGCCAGGGTCTTGTCCCATTATTCCCCTCAAACACACACCTGTCACCAAGGGTGGTTGTCACTCCCGAACCGAGCTAGTATTGGCAGAGTTAACTTTGAACCATTACCCCCTGCTCCCACCCGGGAGTGGACACGCTATATTAGAAAGCGTGGAGATTCTCTGATCTCCACATCTCACCCACAGGGAGGATGGTGTGACACGCAGAGCCATCCAGAAAATGATTTCTTAATAACGTCGTCCCAGGTGCCGATGACAGCGGAAGAGAAATGACTATTTCTCCAGCGCCAGCTCTTTGATCCCTAAATAGAATCTATTTCAACTAATTTCAAAACATGAGGGAAAAAAAGAGCAAAATGTTAAGAGAGCGAGAGATAGCGGTAGCTTGTAATGTGTCCTATCAGAAATGCATGTTTTCACTGAGCTTTCTTGTGAGCTGGCTGGAAAAGAAAAATCAGATAAATAAGCGCCAAATCTGTTGACGGCACAGAAACTTGAGGACCGCAGGCTTCCTTACAGTTTGAAAATTTTACATCTCGCTTCCCAAAGTTCACCCGGGAAGTGTTAAGCACATCGAATAATGTTTCCATTTCCAGTGCACGTGCCAGCCGGTATCTCTGAAAGTTCATCAAACTGGCCGAGAAGTATTTGCTACTGAAACTTGGCCCACATCACTGTTCCTCCCCTCCCCTTCTCTCCCCAGCCATTTACTTGTTCCAAATTACCTCTAAAATTGTGTGGATGTGGAATTTTAAAAAGAGGGGAGGGGCATACAAGATATATTTTATGAATAGCTCTTGGCCTGGGGCCAAGATTTGCTTAGAATCTTTCTGTGGAGATTGCCAGGGTTTCTTAAGAAGTGTAGAGAGTGAGACCCTCAGAGGAGACCTTGTCTCCTTAAGTCTCTCTGCTTGCTAACGTGCTTGTGACCTAATACACTTGATAACCTAAACAGTTATCAGCCCCAGGGAGAGCACAATGTCCATCCTCGAAACCTAGGTATTTCCATGTGTCCCTGGAGTAAGGTTGCCACATCAAAGGACCATTCTGTCATTTCACCAGTCAAGTGAGTATGGCACCCAAGGGCAGGAAAGAACCTCAGAGGTGGGCCTTGTAGATGCCAGGGCAGCATCTCCCAGCCTGTGAGCTGAGGGCGAGTTCCTGGACCTTTTGTTGGTTCTGTTCCAGATGCAGAGCGCTACAGAGATTTGTAATGAGCAGAAACGTATTGCCTCGTAGGCTGGGGGTCCGGGTTTGAGAAACTGCATCTAATGAGAGCCTTCTTGCTACTGCCTCATCCTCCGAGCAAAGAGGAGACCAGAGGACAGACTGGGACTGTTAAGTTTGAGCACATTGGTGGTTAGCATTAATCTCCCACCATGGAGCTGATGACCTTACCACCTCCATTAGTCCCCATCCCATCCCTAACACTGCTACACAGGGATTATTTCCCAAACAGGGTTTTAAAAGGACCCATCTCAGACATAGCACATGGTTAAGACGGCTTCCTCCTAAGGCTTTCCAGGCCCTGAGAATCCATCCTCAGGAACACATTGCTGGCTTTTTGAAGAAGGACCTTTTCCAGCTGAAGGTCACTGGTCTGTTTCTCTTTGATTTCTGGAGTTGTTAACATATTTGGAGCAATGGATGCTGTACCCTGAGCATCATTTTTGGAGCAATGGATGCTGCACCCTGAGCATCATATTTAGAGCAATGGATGCTGCACCCTGAGCATCATTTTTGGAGCAATGGATGCTGCACCCTGAGCAGGGCCAGGATAAGGACTGGGAGGTAGTCCAGCTACAACTCTACCCCAGGACATCTCGTGGCCATGCCAGATTTAGCCACTCTGCCTAGAAGGTTCCCAGGCGGGTTGCTGCTTACAGAAGAAGTTCTCTTTCCATTTCCTCTCATCTTATCATGTGTCATTTCCTACCTGAAACATATGTCTCACCTCCTCTTTCCTTTTTGCTGCCTTCTCTTTGTACCTCCCCCCACCATCGCGTCCCCATCTTTTCCATTCTACACTGCAGACTAAAGTAACTCTAGGCTTTCTGGTGAGCCAGAGAACCTCTGGTGGGTTTTTTTTATTATTATTATTATTTTGTTGTTATTCGCTAACATTATATACTAGAGCTGGGTTGTAGCTCAGGGAGAGTGACTGGCTGACATGCTCAAGGCTTTGGGCTTGAGCTGCAGCACTATAAAAACAAATAAACCCGATTATTAAATAGTTAGCTAAATATAGAAAATATTTTCTCTTATTAAAAATAATTAGCTATACCATGTTCTTAAAAATTTAAGAAAAAGTGTGTATTGTTCTTTGTTTAAAATGGGGAAAAAAGAAAAGTTAGGGTTGCTTTTACCAGAAAGGAAAATTTTCATCTTTGATATCAATGAATTGTTTTAAAATGGGGCTTAAAAAGAAATACCTTTGGCTCAGTCGGAATGAGCTTGCCATTATTCCTCACTTGAGTCTTGCAACAAATGCTCACTGTTGTTAACCTTCAGCAGAATCATTGCATAAGGCTTTGTTTATGTAGACGTAGGTGACCGCCCAGCGGCTGCCAACTGACTCCATAGCACAAGAGCTGGCTTCATAGAGGCCTAGAACCACAGTCAACTTTCCCCTTACAGAGACTCCTGTGTCCAGAGAGCAGGATATAAAAAGGCATAAAATCCGGCACCCACACAGAGGCCTGTTTTCATTAAGTCCTGAAGTTTTTCTGAATGGTCCATTTAGAATATTCCTCCGTCCTCTCCTGTCCCAACACAGAGCGTTTCTTAGATAATTTCTGATTCCAAGTGTCTGTTTTCAGACATCAACCCCTCCTTCTTTCGTCTCTCTCTCTCTCTCTCTCTCTCTCTCTCTCTCTCTCTCTCTCTCTCTCTCCCCCCCCCCGCCTTCTTTTCTTTCTTCCTTTTCTTTTCTTTCTCCCTCTCTGCACCGTGCCCCCATTCTCTTCTCATTCCCGCTTCTTCGCTTCTTCTTTCCTTTTCCTTTGAGGTTTCTCCACACAAACATGCCTTAGCTTGACTTTCTTCAGATCCACATCTGATGCCCCTTTTCAATGTTCAACCTAAAGGAAGAATGGGCGCCACCCGCCCTGCAGCCAGGGTCCTGATGTGGAGCCGTGGGGGGCTGCTTGGAAAAGACGCGAACAGCTTGATGTTTCCTCTTGCACTTGCTGCTCACAATTGCTGGGAGCATTTTCTATAGCTCCAGAGAGTGACTCTGAGAACAGGAACAGTGGGGCTGCAGAGAGAACCCAGATGTTAAGAGGACTCCCCTATCTTGCAAGGCAGCCGGGATTGGTTCTCAGCACCCACGTGATAGCTCACAATCCTGTAACTCCAGTTTTCGGGGATCTGATGCCCCCTTCTGGTCTCTGCAGGCCCCTGCGTGTATTTGGTGCGCATACATATACTCAGGTGTATATACACATGTGCACTTTAAATATATATATTAAAAAAAAACACAGGAAAACGCACATAGCTAAAACCCTGTACCTGTCTCAGGCTCCCAGCCCTTCTGATCTAAATGGGCCACAATTCTCCCAAGTTACACTTCTCAGTGGAGGCCGAACACGCTTTGAGGGACATGGAGTAAGGAGAGAGCTAAGATGGGCGACATTTTTATCTTTATATTTACTGGAAGAGATTAGTTTTCGAAATTAGTCTGGGGATCTGCAATCGTTTGTATTTGAAAGTGGCAGTTCAGGCTCCCTGCCCAAAACAGAAAGCCAGTTCTGTTGCCAGTGGAGGTGGTGGGCAGAACCTCTACCCTGCCGCGTCTGTCCGCAGAGTTAGCCAGTCCACCATTGCCGCGTCTGCAGAGTTAGCCAGCCCGCTATCCCACAGGGTTTAGACTGAAGCTGATTTGTTTTGCTCTTAGTGAAAAGCTGTCTTAAGTGGCCTGACTATAAGTTTTGGGTCACCCTTCGCTACTCATTTGCTTTCAACTGCAGTTGAGAAGTTAGTTACATGGTAACCACCTTTCCATTGTTGATGTTTCATCTGAGGGGAGATTGACTAGGTCAGCCTTGAGTTTTAGTCCTTTCATTTAGCTCCATAAATCTAGAAAAATATGTGAGTATTCCCTTGGCACAGTGGGGGGGGGGGGGGAGTTTCCTCCTTGCTGGGATGGCGGAGGTCTGTGGTGAGAGCTTTCCCACAGGCTCTGTGCTGTGGTCTATAGCCATTTAGAAAATCACTTCCCCGCCAGGTGTGAACTCTGGACAGACTTGCAAGGCCTGGAAGGAGAGCGTTTTATGAACAAGTGGTTCACAGTATACTGGGTGGGGCTGCCTTCCATTATGTGGAATAAATCCCACCAGGATGGTGACTTCAGCCTCTGCCCCTGACTGAGCTTTTGTCCTATTCCCTCTGTAGGTAACAGTAACTGGACTCCAGTTTGTGCTCTTAGATACGGGCATCCCCCAGTCCCCAAGCCAGCCTAGTGACATCCCTGACCCCTCTTCTATCTCTAGATACATGTGTGTGGTTGTATGTGTATGGAGGGTGTCTCAGAGGAATTGTGCAGACTGGGGATTGAAGGCAGGAAAGCATATGGCTTCCTTCTGGGACCACATTTAGGAAATAACCGCACTGCGTCCTAATAATGTCGAACCATTTACTTTGGTAGGTAATTGAGGCCTGTCCTGGCCAGGTAATAATCTAACTTAGAGAGAGCGCTAACAAGTTACTATTAGATTTAATTTGTTCCCTAACCCATCCTGTGAATATCAATGCTAACAACAGTGTCTTGTGTTTTTTTTTTCTTTTTCTCCTTGTGTTTTTTTTTTCCTTAAATCAATGTGCTTTTTTTTTTTTCCTGTGTGAATAATTATATGTCTAGAAACAGCCATGGAGTGACTTTGCTGTTCTGAATGGGGGAAAGATTAATAGTGACATTTGGAAGGCAAGTATATTGTCAGATTTCAGATCATTTCATCTTGTTTTGTTCCTTTCTGCATGGCTGTGGCTGTTTAATTTTCTCCTTCGTGAATATCATGCATTCTGCAGGGACAGAGCCGTGGGGCTTCTTGCCAGGGGCGTGCCGCTCACATTCACATTGTCTGTTTTTTTCTTTTTTGATGTCTTCCATTGTGAATGACTTCAAGCTGGTGTGTCCCCGGTCCCCTATTGTCCTGTAAGAACCAGAGCTCGTGAACCACGTCAGCACGCGGCAGCCCTTGCATGCCATTTTCTGCCTGAGCTCACATCCACTCTGCGCTTCTTGCTGGGGCTTTCGCTCCTCTTTGGTATTTGAGGCAGGGTAATGGGTCTTTCCATTGTGCCTTAACAGAATCTTTTTCCCTCCAGGATTTGCACGCAGCCACAGTTAACCCAGACCCCAGTTTAAAAGAGTTTGAGGGAGCAACACTGCGCTATGCCTCCTTGAAACTGAGGTAGGAGGGTAGCAGGGTTTGCCAAAAAGGGTGGTTGTTTCATCGGGTCTTCACAACACCGTTCTAAGACCAGTTTTATGTTTTCTTCCTAGAAATGTCCCTCACGCTGATGACGATGATTCTTGTAGTGTCAACAGTGACCCAGAAGCCAAGGTTTGTAAGAAAGATGCTTTTCAGCAAAGAGCTTATATTGTCATGTCAGAGTAATGGCTTTGAATAACGCCACCCTCCCCCAGCCACTTCCTAAGTAATTATCTTTTCATTGTCTCTCTCGTCTCTGTGACATTTTAAGAACACCCCTCTTCCAGCTTAGGTGTGTGCTATTTCTGCAGTCACCACCATGCAGACTCTTACCATGCTGTCCAGTGACAGGAGAGGTGGCCCTCAGTCAACCCAAAGATGGAAGAGGAGATAGCCGAAATGTATCAGTAGAGGTGTGGGGCTCTGTGGGCTAAGCGGTTGGAGTGCGTGTTCCGGTCACATGGGTCTCAGCATAGAGCAGCTATGGGTCATTATTAGGGAGAATGGGGCACATCCTGAGGAGAACCAAGTCAGAAACTTGAAAGGACATCTTCAAACTGAAACCTGCTTCAAATGACCTCCGTCCGACCCCTGATCCAGAAGGTCTCCCATGGTGAAGAAACTAACTATGAGGGGAAGGGGGCTGCAGGGCTTTGGTACCTTTATAGTAATTACAGTGCACATGGGCCTCCCGGTTTCTTAGAGCCTGCAACTGTTGCCTTGTGCTTCGTTATACAATCATCAGTGCAACTCAAGAACACATGTGCATACAGGCACACGCACACGCGCGTGCGCACACACACAGACAGACGGGCAGACGGACAAACACTACAAAAGATATTTAATTCCATATTGTATCAAATTATAAATATAGTGTATGAGGTACAATCATCCAAAGGACCCGAATCTGGTTTCCAGCAGCTAACAACCACCTGTAGCTTTGCTGACATCTGTTGGCCTCCATGGTCACACCTAAGCAAGAAGTTTGTACTCTCTCATTGTGTGTTAAAAAATGATTTTTATATATATATATGTTCACATATCTAAGGCCTACGTGCTAGGAAGGTAAGAATAATTGCTAGACCAGTTGTCTGGTGAACCCTGTAAACGGAAATGGCAGCGTCCATACAAGCACACATGACAGAGTATGTGTATAACTCTGAAAATGTCTGTGAGCCTTCTTCATGTTTTAGACATTAAATACGTTTTGTAATTGGCAATCATCTGTGTGTGAGCTTGTATGTAATTCTGAAACCTAATCTTATTTTAAATAATTACAATTCACTGAAGTTCTCAGGCTTGAATCTCCATATGCCCTTCACCCTGTTTTCCCTAATATTAACATCGTCATAATCATAGAGCCGAGACGCAGTCGGTTCCTCACTAATATCCTCTCTCTCTCTGCCCCGGCGTCCGTTGATTCTGTGTGCAAATAAGGAGCACTTTGGAAGTTCCTGCACATGGCCCTTTCCGCAGTTCCCTGGCTCAGCCTCCTTAACTTCATTATTGCTGGCCATTATTGTTATTTAATTAGTAGCACTGTCCCCTCTCCCCCACTTAGGCGTGGCACCGACAGCACGGTTCGAAACACTACAGAGCAGAGCTACAGCTCCCTAAAAATGGGCGTCGTTTTTCTCTGTTCAGTCACTGCGTTGGTAGAGGTTGCTGAAGCTGATATTGCTAGGTCTGTGCCATCAGACTTATGGCTTCTGTCACTTCCTGGAAAACTGCTTTCAGGAAGCCTGCAGTAGCATTCAGTCCTATCGATAATGCTGTAGCTTCCCCATCCACGATAATACCATAGCTTCCCCATCCACGATAATACCGTAGCTTCCCCATCCACGATAATACCGTAGCTTCCCCATCCACGATAATACCGTAGCTTCCCCTCCACGATAATACCGTAGCTTCCCCATCCACGACAATACCGTAGCTTCTCCATCCACGATAATACCAGAGCTTCCCCATCCACAATAATACCATAGCTTCCCCATCCACAATAATACCATAGCTTCCCCATCCACGATAATACCGTAGCTTCCCCATCCACGATAATACCGTAGCTTCCCCATCCACGATAATACCATAACTTCCCCATCCACGATAATACCGTAGCTTCCCCATCCACGATAATACCGTAGATTCCCCATCCACGATAATACCGTAGCTTCCCCATCCACGACAATACCGTAGCTTCCCCATCCACGATAATACCATAGATTCCCCATCCACGATAATACCGTAGCTTCCCCATCCATGATAATACCGTAGCTTCCCCATCCTCCCACATCGCAGGTCACCCGGGGCTTTGCCGTTCTTTATCTGTTTGTCTTGGTTTTACTGCATATGAACTATTACTTTCTAGTATTAAATTTCCCCTCTCCCTTCACCTCCTTGCCTCTGCCCCTCCTTCCCTGTATTAAAGATTCAACCCCATAGTTGCAGGCTTGCCAAGGACATACTCTATCACTGAGAGCCATGGCCAGGCTTAAAAGTCCCTTGTTAAATGATCATCAAGGAGGGCATTCCTTACAGAATAATTTAAAGCTCTTAAGTAAGCATTCTGTTCTCCTTTGTCCAGCTTTTCTTCTACTGTCCCCTCTTGACTCCAGGATATAATCCACGAAGCCACTTGCATTTATTCCCTAGAGGTTTTTATACATGTGAAACTTGTCTGCCGTGGTAGTCTGAGATGATTCCTGCCAGTTATTTCTTTTCCTCCTCACTGACTGTTATCAGGGAAGCAAACGTTTTCAATACCTTGCACGTCCAGGCCTTTCACAGGTAATCACATGACCCCTGCTCCCCATACTTAGACGGCCAGGTAGGAAGCGCTCACTAACCGAGACTTCATTCTCTGCGGTCTTTCCTGGGCTCACCCACATCCCTGCTTCGAAGTCTCAAGTTTAGTCCGGACACACAGTGCATTGCTGACCAAAATCATGGTTAACACTAAAGTCAAATTGTGGAAAAGTTAATGCTTTTTAAAAATATACATATATATAACCAGTTCCTCCCTGTCCTTTGTTGTAACTGTTCGGGTTTATGTAAAGGAGATTTTGTGCCACCTGGTGGACAGTATTGGGAATTACACCTTCAAAGAAAAGGGCTATTGGAATCATTGGATTGAATAGAACTGGACGTGGTCTTAAAGATTTTGCGACTTCTAGGGTTCTGCAGTTAGTGTTAGAAGCAGTGTTGAACATGGCTTTCCTGAGCCTCTAGCTGCCCAATCTTTGTTGTAGCATATACCAAATCACTTTTCATGAGGAAGGGCTTTGAACTCACAGTAAAGGAAGTGAATAAGCAAGATTACGTTGTCCCAAGCATCAGATCCTTTGGGTTTCAAATTCCTGATCTGTAAAATGGCCGTGCCTCATATTAGAAGTCCCTCCTGACTCTGAGGCGTCGTCGAGATGCGTATGAAATGTAGCAGCCCTAGTCCACAGCGTTTGGAGATGAATTGGCCGTGTCTGTCTGAGTCTTGAGAAGGAGGGGTACAGGGCAGGCTCCCCTTTCACAGCCCCTATGCTCTCTCTGCTCATGAGCTTGTCCCACAAATGCAAGGGTTCCTGGCATTGTAGATAAGAAAGCAATGCTTTGGACAGGACTGAGAATCCATTTCATCAGTGTGCTCACCTGGTAGCTCGTAGAAATGAGACTTGAACTCTGGTACATAGGACCCCTAAGCCCAAGCGAGTGTCAGGCACACATGTTCCAAGCTACCGTTTCCCCAGGCCTTAGGCCACTGTGGCTGTCTGACTAGATGGGGTTGAGGTAGCAGAGTTCCTCGAGGTGTACAGGAGTTGTGGCCTAGAGATGGACTTCTTGTTCTCTTCTGGACCCCTGTGGTCCATTGCTCTAAACCGCTTTTGGGGTGGGTTACTTAGTCTAGGGGTTGTAACCCACCCTGCAGTCAGTTATTCCAGGGTCCTGGAGAGGCACTATCTGGAAGATATGGGCTGAGAGAGAGGAAGAAGGCCATGCTAGGTTTGTCAGAGCCTTCGTTTATTAGAGATGGGGTACAGCTTATATAGGGTAAGGAGTTGGGGGGTGGGCACAGGGGCCTGGGCTCTTGCCACGTGGTTCATGTTGGTCACATGGTCCAGGAGGTTACCTTCGGTCAGGTCACCTAGGCCAGGAAGTCATGAGTTGACACACCTAGTTCTCTAGATAGTTTGGAATGTGGGGCAGGTTTCCCTAACAGATAGCTCTCCATTAACAGCCAATTTGGGTGTGGGGTAGTCTCTGTCAATAGAACGATTCCTAACACAATTAGGGGTGTGGGGTTCTCTGCAGACTCCCCAGGGTGATGGTTCCCGTAATAATCCTAGGAGGAAACTGGCTCCTGACACATTGCTTTGCAGTGTGCTGTTCTTGGCTGCTTGGTATGATTGGCCTGGTGCAGGACAAGGGATCACGCTGCCGAGTCCAGGAGCCACATGGATGCAGCAGGCCTATAGAGAACACCATGTGGGCAGCACTGTCAAGTTTGAAACTTGTCAGAAGAAGATGTGGTTTTGGTGCGTCTTCTGTATGGACGCGAGCACGGCTTTTTCCTGCAGTCCTCTCCAGTGCTGTGGCCGTTGGCAGTTTGTGCTTGGGTTACTCAGGCGTTTTATTATCCAGGCGCTGGATCTGATGAGAGCTTCGCCTGTGTCCTGCCCTTGCTGCACCCTGCCCTACAAGGAGAAAGAAAGGAATGAGAGATGCCAGTCAGGGCCAGGTACACCCGACAGAGGGACTCTCAAATGGGATATGAGCACGGGGTTCTAACATTTCTCTTGAGATTTGTTTATCAGAGCCTTCCCTTGGTTCCTATTAGCATATATTTCCATGAAGTAATTCTATTAGCCGGAAGCTGACTAGATTAACCCTAATAGATAAACAGGAAATCGCAGGGAGTGTCGGCTCTCGTTCAGAGATTTATTTCTGATCTGTAACAAATTCGTTATCATTGCTTAGTATTTCTGTGGGATTTTATAGCTGTGCACATTGAGAAATGGTCCTGTGGTTTAGATCAAGTTTTCTCCAGAAATTCGGAACTATGAGAGACGCTGGGATTGGATTTGCATGGAGGGTTCACTAACTAGGTGAGAACATTTGTCGAATGCTTTGTGCCAGAGGAGCACACGAACTTAGTACTCCATTGAATGGGTAAGACATGTGCTGTGGACCTGGACTGCCTAGGTTCAAGATCAAGGTCTGCTGTTTATCACCAGGTGGCCTTGGGATCTTGTCCTCTGCATTGCATAATAGAATGCATCAAAACTCGGTAGCTGGAAACTGTTTTATTCTGCTCATGACTGCGAGTTTTGGGAACCTGCGCAGAATTCAGCAGCACAGCAGTGCAGTTCCTTTCTGATCCACTAGTAGGCAGCAGCACCCGGAGAAACTACTTTAGTGAGCCCCTTCACAGGACACATCCTCTGGGCCACTCTGTGTTGCTTGGACTTTTATCAGGAGAGGTCACTGGGTAGGAAGGAAAGGATGCCAAGGTGAGAGTAGGCTTTTCTTGGAAATGATGCCATCCTATCCTGTTAGTCAAAATAGAGTTCCAGTTCAAGAGGTAGAGAAATAGACTCTTGATGGGAGAACAGCAGGGCCACAAGACAGGGGGGATATGTTGGGAAGCGTTATTGTGACAACTCCGAGAGAGAGCATACGATCCCCAGGCATTGGCCATTCAGAAAGAATGCTCTTTTCGAAGGGCCTTCCATATCTACATGATTCAGTCACAAAAAGAGTCCCAGAGCCCCTGACGAATGTACTCCATCCCAGCCAAATGAGATGTACCCGCTGAGGCGTGGCTTCTAGGTGGGCATTTATAGAGGGAATCATAAGATCTCCTTTCTCGTCTCGGCCCCAGTGCTCTGCTCGGACATAGCTGGCCACAGAATAGCAAGGCAAGAAGCCAGGCTGCCCAAAAGCCCTGCATGGTCTGGTCCATCTCCTCCCCCAGACCCCCAAGCCCACAGCGGTGCTGACACACAGTGCCATTGGATAGAGCTCATTTTCCTCTTAGCCCAGAGGACAGATTTTTGTATTTCTAAAGCTGTTTCCCTGGCTTTATTTGCCAACATGGCCAGGCATAATACTGACATCCTGGCAGAAGCCTGGCTTCTTTCCCCCTGTTAACTTCTGGTTACTACCATTGTCCAAGTGAGCAATCCAGGAATCAGCTGGCAGGGGTGAGTCGCTGAGTTCTGAAGCACGCCATTGGGACAAGAGACTTCGTTATCAACTATTGGTGGCTGGGCCTGGTGGCAGATGCCCGAAGAGGCTAATTAAAGAAAGACAGGCTCACCCTCTTCCCTGAAAGGGCTCTGTAGGAATCAGGTGACCAGATGAGCCACAGCCAGCAACAGTGTAGGGGTGGCTATGCTGACAGAGAGGGCCAGCAGGTACTCAAACCTGGCCCCGTAGGAATCTGGAGAGAATTCTGGGTTGTGGACTCTCTGAACTCTGCAGCCGTGAGCTGATGGAGATGTGGTTCATTCACTCATTTGGCATACTGAGTTCTTCAGGGAGGTTCCTGGAATGCAGCTGTCTTTCCAGGGCTTCCTCCAGAAGAGCCAACACAGCTCCAATCTTGTTCTCTTGGGCTGGTTGCTGGGTAGTAGTCTTTTAGTGGTAATGAAGACATTCCTTGTTTGTTTGCCATTAACAAAAAGATGGTTCTCGTATACGACAATGGAAATGATTCTGCTGCCAGGTCCTTTCTCCCTAAGCCATTTCTTCCTTGCTTTAAAGTCCCTCAATCCTGTGTAAAAACTCATGAGTCTGAGGCCCCCAGCTCAGCTGTGAAGAACAGGGTCTCAGTTCTTCTCTGCCTCTGGCTTAGGTACTTGTGAGGAAATCATATCCGATCAGCAGCCACACTTCTGTATTTCCCATCTCTATACTGACAACCTGGAATGAGGACTCTCAGCTGATCAGGGTGCATTTATTTATTTAATAACAAGTGCCTGCATATCGGTGTGTGACCCACTGGACTCGGGAGGAAAGCCTGGTAATGTGTAAGAGACCACAGTGGTGTCATTTCACGGTGACGGGGTTACGGTTTCCATCTAAAACATCTCCCACAGGCCCACGCTCTCTCTACCTGTGGAGAGCATGGAATGAGCTGAAAACATAGCGGCCATCAGTGTTCGTAGGCTGTGGGGCCTTTGGGAGGTGAAGTCTACCTGGCAGAAGAAGGTCTTTTGGAAAGGACCTTTGAAGGTTGCAGCCCAGCCCTTGGTTCCCACCCTGTTCCTCCTTCTTCCTGTTTGCCATGATGCGAGGAGCCTCCACCTCATGTTCCCACAGCCATGTGCCTGATGAACTGAGATCTCTGCAACCGTAGGCCAAAACAAGCCTGTCTCTCTTAAGATGTTTCTGTTAGGTACAGTGGTCACAGCAGGCCAGAAGTTACGATAGACCGTTACCAGGCAACTAGAATTAAAGAGCGATAATTCGCTAAACAAACACGCTGATTATTTCAGTTGGCTTTAAGAGCCCCTTAGATGAATGTCTCCTTCATTAAAAACATGTCTGGCCATTGAACTAGCACATTCCCAATCAGGAGTCTAGCCAAAGCTTGCTTCACTTACCCTCCGCTGTTGGCACCACCCCCCAAGGCCTCACCTGGGTCTGTCTCCCACAAGCCCAGGAGATGCACCCTCTCTGTTTTCCCTGCAGGGACCAAGGCAGACCAGTTGTTGAACAGCAGCTCTGATCCATTGAACTGTCCTTTCTCTTGGCGCAGGTGCAGGCCAGCCCTTAAAGAGTGTGTTTGGTTCACTCCTCTGGTTCTCTAGGGCGGGCATAGTGGTAGGTGTTCCATGCCAACAGCCCAAGCTCACTTGTGGTCGCGCCACAGTTTTAAACATTAAGAAGCCAGATGTTACAGTGCACACCTGCCATCCCAGCACTCTGGAGGCAGAGGCAGGAGGATTGCCACAAGTTTGAGGCTACCTGGTCTACATATAGAATCCTAGGAAAACCAGGACTCTGTGGTGATATTCTTTTGCCAAAAGGGGCGTGGTAGTTTGAATGTAATCAACCTCCATAATCTCATAGGAAGTGTCATTATTAGGAGATGCGGCCTTGTTGGAGGAAGTGTGTCACTGTGGGGGTGGGCTTTGAGGTTTCCTATGCTCGGGATACCACCCAATGTCTCAGTCGACTTCCTGTGGTCTGCAAGATGTAGGACCCTCAGCTACTCCAACACTATGTCTGCCTGCATGCATCATGCGCCCCACCATGATAATGGACTGAACCTCTGAAACTGTGAGCAGGCCCCCTCAATTTAAATGTTTTCCTTATAAGAGTTGCTGTGGTTGTGGTGTCTCTTCACAGTCATAAACCCTAACTAAGACGGGGTGGGGAGTAAAATATAATTGTTCGTGGGGAGGGGGGCTGGTGTTTTTTAACAACAGAGGGGGAGATACAGCCGGAATGTCTGTAGCGCACCGCGCTAAGAGAAAGTGAAGTTGGAATGTCTGAGGTCTAGCCCCGGTCTGATCAGCTAGTGGTACTCCGTGTGACTTTGAACAAGCCCCTTAACCTCTCTGGGCTTCACATTTTTTTTCATCTGTAAGATAGAGTGATGTTACTCTTAGCCTGGAGACCTCACAGAGTTAGTCTAGAGACAACATAAAATATTATCGCCTCCCAAATTCCTCCTAGAAAATAGTCCAATGTCTTGCCATTTGTGGGGGTTAGCTGTTTGGGCTGTTGTGTGGATAAAGTCCCTGGAGATATTGGGAGACTTGGTCTCGTCTTGGGGCCAGTCCGTCCCATCTCTAAGGTGTCACATACGCACAGTCTCTGAGTCTGGAACTGATGACTTCAGCGGTTGGACTTTTATTTCCCATGTGCCTTGGACTGTGTCATGAATGCAGAGCAGATGTGTGGCACCCACTGGCTGTAGTGAAAACGTAGAAAATACCTGCTTCTAGACCAGTCACACAGGAAGCTCTGATCTTGCACACAGACAGGAGTCAGTAAAGGATTCCTGTGTGTTAATAGAACTGGCTATTGGCTGATGTGTTTTAGAGATGCAACGAGCCTGGGAGCAGTTCTGACTGGTTGCATCTAGTGTATGTGTCTGTGTGTGAGAGATTGTTCACTTTACATAGAATAGATTGCTTGCCCCATCCCCTTGTATTGAAGCCCCGTTCTTACAACAGTCATCAGTCCAGAGTCTGGGAAAGAAGCACCCAGTATCCAGACCCAGACATTCATTTCCTGGGACCTCTGGCTCAAGGTCAGGCTGAGCTCAGCCTCCAGAAGCCTGGTGGGGAATATTTGATTTCAGCACCTTGGCTTTAGATTTGGGAGAGGGAGAGGGAGTGGAGCTGTTGTTGAAGCTGTTTTGTGGCATGTCGCTGAATATCGAACCCAGGTCTCTGGTCATACTGGGTAAATGCTCTACCACTGAGCTCTATTTTAGCTTCAAATAATCAAAGTTCTACATAAGTATTAATACTGTGAATGATACTAAGATTGCCCTGCTGTACAGGAGATTGTGGGCTCCTTGCTCGCCACTCTTCCTCGGCGTTGACATTGATCTTCAGAGTGACAAGAACTGCCAAAGATGAGAGAGTGTGGCCAGCTCTGGCCGGCTGCCATCAACAGCATTAAAACATGCTTTCTGCTGAAGAAGTGGACTGGGATAAATAATAGAACACTTGTAAAACATTTTACCCCCATATTTTAGTTTGTTTTTATAACTTAATAAACTGTTAACCTTGAAGAGAAACTGACATAGGAAGCTAATGTGTTTAGCTAGCGTGGGAGCATGTTTTGGGGGGTGTATTATACATAAATGCCACCCAATTCCTCTGAACTTCATAATGAACCTCTTATATGAAAGGCTCATATATCCATACGTGTTTGTGGACAGCACTTTGTGTGTGTATGTGTACACAGTCAGTGTGTGTGTGTGTGTGTCTGTCTGTCTGTCTGCCTGCCTGCCTGCCTGTCCCTCTGAGCATGGCCAGTGCTTTGGAATTGTCCCCAAGCCATGAGGCACTGGATGAAGAACCACTTTGCCCACTTAAGAGGAGGCTGCTCAGACCTGTGCAAAGGTAACTTGGCCATCATTGGGTGCATTGCCCTGTTGATAAGCGTAGAGAGTCTGAAGGCATACATGCATATGTGTGGCCTCTTTTCATCCCCTTAAGTCTATTTTCTGTCCTCTTTCTTTGGGTGGGAAAGCTCTCCACGAAGTGATTTGAAAACGGATGGGTCGGCTGGGTGTGGTGGTATACTCCCAGACCAGACCAGCCTTGCTGCACAGAGAGGGGTGGGGAAGGAAAGGGAGCAAAGAAAAGAGAAGGAAGTGGGGGACTGCTGTGGTATCCCCAGGAGTAACATTTTACACAGAGATCTGGATTCAGATTCAAGGCTGTGACTCTGGCCCCACTGTCACCTTTGGTACAGGGAGGTTCACCTGGGAGAGCCAAGCCATCGTTCTGGTTTTAGACCAGCACCCTCCCACCCCCCTCCACAAAGTTGCAAAGCCCTCCCTAGAGGAAGACTTGGTTTCTGTCTGTTTTGTTTTTACAGAATTCAGCATTTCTGCTCCCCAGATTCTCGCTGTAACCCCACCTCTCCTGCACGTGACCCTCTGAAGGTAGCCACTTCAGGTCGTTGTTTTCTCCCATGAGGTCCCTGTCTCGTTCTCCCCTGTCCATCTCCACTCTCCTTGCAATTCACAGGATTTATGTCTCTTCAATTTTTGTTTTTCTTATGATTTTTCTCTGGATACTTCTCATTGGAAGAAAAATGAGCAGCTATCAAATCCCAGTTAAAA
Organism: Microtus pennsylvanicus; assembly: GCF_037038515.1. Lineage (NCBI taxonomy): Eukaryota > Metazoa > Chordata > Mammalia > Rodentia > Cricetidae > Microtus > Microtus pennsylvanicus. The sequence continues at coordinate 34,749,057 of NC_134590.1, forward strand.
TATCGCACTTAACAAAATACTCTGGGGACCCTGATCTCTACTGACGAGTGGAGTGGCCATCGATGTTAACAAGAGGATGGTGTTGAATACCACCACCTACTCACCTTCACAGACCATGGCCATGAGACCTTGGGCAAGTCCTTTGCCCGTAATGAATCCTGTCAACCAAGTAAAGAGGACACAGGATCTTAGTATACCTCTGAGGAGGGGAGCTACTGAGTGCTATAGTTGCAGTTCGAGGAGGTGGGGAGATGGCTTAGAGATCTTCAGGGACTGGATCCACCCCAGGACCACTCAGCAGGCAGAATCTCCAATGTCATATAACAAGTTGCAACCAGTACTGCCCAGCAGAGGCTCCTCTGATGTGAGAGCTCTGCATGTCTACACCCTGCATGTCTGCACCCTGCATGTCTGCACCTTGCATGTCTATATCCTGGCATAGCCTGGGGACACAGTGCTTACAGCCTGCAGGCTGTGTAAACTAATAGAGTTTATCTTCCCTTCTTGTAAAAAAACACATTTCTTTGGTGTGTGTGTGTGTGTCCGAAAAGGGGGGTGTAGTTGGTGTGGGTGACAGGCAGAGGACAGGTTGCCCGAGTTTGTTCTCTCCTTCTATCGTGTGGATCAAGCATCTTTATTTGCAGATCCACAGCCTTTCTTTCTCACCCTTCCCCGCCGACTCCTCACCGGAGCTACTCCCTGCCCTCCCTCTATGACTCTTTATGACCCTGCCCTCTCTCTCTGAGTCTTTGCCAGTTTTTGCCTCTTTACTGCTTCCTCCTGCCCTCATTGCCATCCTGGCCTTTGTAATTAGGCCAACTCTGTAGTCACTTCTCTTAGAATCTGGGGGACCCATGGGTCCTGGTGCCATGCAGCGTGACCTCGAACCATCTATCTCCTTGTTGCTCTGTGATCAACAGGGTTGGCCTGTCATGGTTACCCTTGGAGAGTTTCTAGTTTTTGGAGCTACTGGGTGTCTTAAGAGGCCCAACCGTCTCTCCAGGCATACACTCATGTGTGCAAACCTGTACCGTACACAGAGTCAAGGTAAAATGTGGTCGTGGTAAGATTAGGCATACATAGCACCTACATCACTCTATGGAGGCCACAGTTGTTCATTCCAGGACAGATACATTGTGCTTTAGAAAACCACAGCTCAGCCAGTGTTGTAGTAGCGGCAGGCTGCTGCTTCCCGCCCCCACGGCTAGCTTTACCCCCGAAATAATTACACGGAAACTGTATTCTTTTAAACACTGCTTGGCCCATTATATCTAGCCTTTTCTCGGCTAACTCTCACACCTGGACTAGCCCATTTCTAATCATCTGTGTAGCCCATGAGGTGGCTTACCAGGGAAGATCTTAACCTGCATCTGTCTGGAGTGGGAGAGTCATGGCGACTCCCTGACTCAGCTTCTTTCTCCCAGCATTCTGTTCTGTTTACTCCACCCACCTAAGGGTTGGCCTATCAAATGGCCCGAGGCAGTTTCTTTATTAATTAACCAATGAAAACAACAGATTAGAAAAAAATCACTCCCACATCAAGCCAGCACCCAGGTGAGGGTCCCAGTCCAAAGGACAATGTGGGAAGCAACTGCATGTGTGAGGAACTCTGCTCTGCTCTTCCAGGTGGGCCCGATCATCGAAGCACTCGCCTTGTGCCTTGTTTCTTGTGAGGATGACAAGGATAGTCTTTATTCCATCAGGCTGTGTGTCTGCCTTCAGGTTAAGCTTAAGATACATTTCGACGTCTCTTGAATTAGCCTTAGTGGTCTTCCTTTTTACTTCTCACGTTTATTTATTAGTTTATTTATTTATTGAGATAGGTTCTCACTATGGTAGCCCGACTGACCTCTACTTCACTATGCAAAGTAGGCTGGCCTTGAACCCGAGATCCACCTGCCTCTGTCTCCTGAGTGCTGGGATTAACATCATGCCCAGCAAACTTGACACTTGTAAACTCATATATATTCCTACTCTAAGAATTCAATAAAGCTAATCTATAAAGCAAGTTCTCAAATTGCTCTGGTTCTGGGCCGACCTCCCTCATCTTTGTAGGGCATGGGAGGTGCCTGAGGCCAGGAGCATTTTTGGCGAGAGGGTGGTACTGACAAGGACACCTTGCAGGGCAGCCTCCCTCCCTCACTGTCCCACTGCACCTGCCATTCACAAAGCAGACAACCCATGCTTCTTAGTGGCAGCCCTGACAGTGCTCTGGGGACTTGGATTTACTCAGCTGTGAAATAAAGTGGTCAGATTCTGGGATCCCCAGAGTCCCATGTTCAAGGCTCCGTGCTGTGGTTAAATGCTCTTCCTAAGTGCTTGCTGGGAGTCAGCTTCGAGGACTAAATGACTCATAAATGCTCCTAAAGCCTGGGAACAGACGTGTTTTTAATTGAGGTCTTTGTGGGTCTTCCCGTGTTATGAACTCATTGAATTTATTTCAGATACTTAGTAAAATGTTGCAGGTTTTTTCTTGACGAGTAGTGTAACAAAACCTTTCTCGACGCCAACAATACAAAATTAAAACGAGTCCCGGGAATGGCACTAATCCCTACTAAGTGTCTGAGTGCCAGGGACTGCTGTGAGTCCAGTTTCTCCTGGTAGAAGCTCACATCACAGTGGTCAGGTTGTGTGCCAAGGGGCTGGGCATGCTGCACTTCAGACCCCTCCCTTCAGGTCATTCCCCTTCCAGATGGGGAGGGGGCAGCCAGCCACAAAACTCACAAGTTCAAGGTGTGCCAATTAAACGCAAGTACTAGCCATGGCGGAAAGTGAAGCAAGGAAGAGAGCCGGGAGCGCCCAGGCGGACTCTCAGAAGTCAGGGGCCTCAGAAAGGGGGAACATTGAATGGTGTGAGTCGAGGAAGCAGGAAGATTGGGAGACCACAAACCGTGCCTGATGGATGAGAGATGGAGTGAGTGAGTGCCCCGCGTGGATGGACTAGGACAAGATTCCTGAAAGTTTACAGCTGGAAGCAGGCAGACAGATCCTTCTGTATTCCCTTCACAGCTGTCCTGGCTGTCTGTCTCCCATCAGGCAGAGAGAACGAGGCTTCACAGAATCAGATGGCATCCTAAAGGTCATTAGTCACAGTCACACCTGGACCAGAGCCCAAGCTTCACCATCCCTAGTCTTGTCAAAGAATGCCTTCTCCTACATGTGTACTGGTGGATATCCAGAAAGCCTCAGAGTAGCTAAGCCCTCTGTCCTCCCCAGTTCCCCCCAGCCCATGCTTCCCCTGTGACTTGACCGATCTCATCCTCCAAGACACTGATGTTCTGGGAAGTGGCCGCCAACCCCAAAATGGTGAATCTAGAAGCACTGTGACCGGAGGAAGTTCAAGATTAGATTCCTGCAGCCTGTGGTCAAATTTGTGTGAGATCAATAGACAACCTTGTTTTATGAATTTCGGTTACTTAGCATGCAGTATTGATTCCCTAGTGTTAAACACATCTCTATCAGTGTTGACCCCTTGTCTGAACTACATGTCTAACATGTTTTTCCTCATTTGGTCTTCTTGGTCTTAGGAACATTTTGATACGATTCTGGGAGGAAGGGTGGCAGCAACACGTGTCGTGTATGCAAATATATGTATATATCCACCTATCTATTATGTACAGATGCATGCAGGCCAGGGCTTACTGTCAGGTGTCTGCCTCGATTTCTCTCCCCTTTGTTTTTTGAGACCCAGTCTCTTGTTGAACCTGGAGCTCATCAATAAGGCTAGGTTTTAACTTTAACATAGTGAAACTATATACAACAAGAACAACTAGTTATCAAGTAAGGATCACATTTACAGTATACAGTCCATTTGTATGGGGCAAATTCAGAGAAAATACTCCGTTGTTTATCCTATCTTTGTGAATCCAAAATTTTGTACCTAATTTACCTTCTATCATAACTAAAGAAAAGTATAATTATCTAGTCTTTAACCCCATCGGAGACCCCAGAAGGATATACTATTCCCTGAATAAACAGGAAGCGCAACGCAAGCTACTTCCAAAACTATAGAAATGACAGATATCTGACTGCCTAGACAGTCACTCAAGGTTTCTCTGCAATGTTGAGGCATCTAATTTTCGACTTATAGGCTTAGAATATCTGGCAGGCTCTTCTATGAAGCTGGAATTTTGAAGGACTGTCCCACCTAGTCTTGAGAAAGTTCAGCAGTCGTTTTCCTGTGTGTCCTGCAGAGTATCTGACAGACATCTCTAAGAAACAGGAATTTTGAAGGACTGTCCCACCTTATCTTGGTAAAATTCAACTGTGGAATATTCCTTTACACTATGTGAATATATGCCGCTATGATTGGTTTAATAAACAAGCTGACTGGCCAATAGCTGAACAGGATAAGGTTAGATAGGATGAATGTTCGAAGGGAAGGGTGGAGTCTGGAATTGTCAGTAGACACCTTACTGACATAAGGTACCAAGTCACATGGCAAAGCATAGATAAGAAATATGGGTTAATTCAAATGTAAGAGTTAGATAGTAATAAGCCTGAGCTATTGACTAAGCATTCATCATTAATATCAAGTCTCCATGTTGGAAGGTGGGAAAGAAATGTCTGCCAACATTCAACAGTCTTTATCCTTTGTGCCCTACTTGTCCAGTTTGTACTGCATACTGTCAGCAGTCAAGGTAAGAACAATTAAGCTGCCCAGTAGCTAACCTTGCCACAGTGAAAGCAAACTCCATATAGAGTTTTTTTTATGCTCATCATCCTTTTATAAAGCAGATTGGTGCTTCCAGGAGCAGACATATCTCACTGTCCATCTATCTATCTAAATACATGTGTTTGACCTTGAAAGCATACCTAATATGAGTCCAATCCTGATTAGTATAGATGACTAACTACTAACCTGTATTCCATAATTATACTTTACATTTTTAAATGAGCTGTATAAACACAATACCCTAAACAAGAGTAGAAACATACATACAGTATAACAAAAATAACTTTAAATTTGTGTCAATATACTAATATCCATACAATGTAAAATATTTGAGGTTGATAGTTGTCTTTTATCTTATTTCTATATTCCCCTTAAATGATGACAAATATCTATAATCCGCTGAATGACCAAAACCCACCCAGCTCACCTCTTGGAAATGTATGTGCTTCCTGTTGTCTGTGGATGATGGCATCTTTAGGGAACCTGAGAAGATTGAGATAATGGTCACGTCCTTAGAAAACCAGCTATAATACTTGTTGCCCAGTGTCTGTGCACTGGGAAAGCACAGGCTTGTCTGCAGTCCTAGCTAGTCTGTGAAGCTGGGCCATCTCAGCAGCAGCCTTGAAGCTGTTCTGCATGCAGAGCTCTGAGGAAAGGACAACAGAGGCACTTTGAGAGACTGGGTAACCTGGGCCACATTTTCACTGGTGCCTGGTCCCCTTGCTCTGAAAACACACAAACTTATGAAGGTAACATACATATCATATCTAACATTAACACAAGTATGGACTGTGTGTTGTACACAAGCCCCCCCAAAGATGATTTCTTGTTTTATGTTTGAGCAGGTAAAATATACATCACTTGTCTTGTGGGGTTTCTAGGTTTATTTCTTTATGCCAGTAGCCAGGATTTTTAGGGGATTTTCCTCGATCAAATCTGATCTCTATTAACCGTGAATGAATCCACAGATTTTCAATTCCTGTGGAAATGAAATCATAACCTGTTTCCCAACACAGTACATTTTTTGAATTCTATTTTAAAGTTAAGGCATTCCTAAAGTATCTAGACTGGTTTAATTCAGCATTCCCTCTTACAGTCCCATTTCTCTCGGCAGCTGTCATTCGCTTATCAGCATTCAAAAAATTCAAAGTTAACACAGCAACCCTTCTTTACTGTGTATCTCTAGCCTTTTCTGTCTGCATGAGCAAAACCTTAAACTGTTAAGCCACTGCTGGGTCCTCCACAGCTGTTTTTGGTGACTGGCTCCTCCCCGTCCTCAGATCTGTGAGAGGAGAGCCTTAAACTCATGGGCCCAGTCCAGAGATGCATTTGACTGGGAATTGCATTCAACCAGCCCAGCTCTGAAAGTTGGTGTCCACCCTGTGGCAGGCATTCTTACTTAGGTTTTTGTTTCTACTTAATGTATTGTATGTAGAGCTCTTAATTTAAGTGCTCTGCTGTATGGCAGAGCTTCTTAAAAGAGCTGTGTCGTCTTGTCCTCCTCCTCCTTCTTCTTTTTAAGCTTTCTCAGGCCCCATGTTGGTCACCAAATATCCAGGCTTTTATCTTTTGGTCACCAACAGGTTCCCAAATCATGACATGGACTTATTAGTTATGAATGCTCAGCCTTATTTCAGCTCTTATTTTCCTCTCTTTCTCTTCATTTACATTCTGCCTCAGGACTTTTTACCTTTCTGACTGTCCTCCTCTGTGTCTGCTGGCTAGTAACTGCCTGACTTGTCCATGGGAGAGGGGGCTCCCTATCTTTCCCCCTCATTCTATCTTCTTCCTCTCATTCTTGGATTTCTCCTCCTGTTTATTCTCTCTGCCCACCAGTCCTGCCTATCCCTCTTCTGCCTAGCAATTGGCTGCTCAGCTTTTTATTAGACCAGTCAGGTGCCTTAGATAAAATGAAACACATGCAACACATCTTTATGTAATTAAATGAATGCAGCATAAACAAATGTAACATATCTTTACAGAGTTAAATATGCCACAACTGCTGCCTGACACAGTGCAGAACCAGGGTTCTGCTTGTCTCTGCTTCCAGAACACTGGATTACAAATGCTCACGACCACACACCTAGCTTTTATGTGGCTCTTTATACTTGTGAGTAGACACGTTATTGACTTAGCTGTCATCCCAGACCTTTTGAGAACTGTCATACATAAGACAACCCCAAACAAGAGATAAAACCTGTGTGAAAGCAAAGCCCTGGGTGGACCAGGGAGAGGACATTTGTTTAAAGAGTAAGAGCTGGGCCAAGAAGACAAAGTGCCACTTTGCTTCTCTTGTGCTGGGAACATGTGGACTGGTGGCTTACTCCCAGTTTTGATTCTGGGGTTACAAATAAGTTAGCAAGGGAAGAAACTTGAAGACAGGATCTGTGCCTACAAGGTAGAAACCGAGTAGTGAAGGCTTTTGCCCTTGAGCTGCTCAAAAGAGTGGCTTTATTTAAGATGCACGTGCACACACACGCATACACACACACACACACACACACACACACACACACAAGGTGGCACTGTTTGTGGTACCTGCCAGAGCACATTCCAGGGCAGAAGATCAACCAGGTTCTGAGCTGCCTCAGACACTTCCTAAAGAGCACACTTGCATCAAACTGTTGGCTGAAATAATAATAACAGTCTTGATTGTACTGTTGCATTTTTCCTGTACTGCAAAGACTCCTGCTGTTTGAAGATGAATTCTGTAACTTCCCCTTCTTCCCAGGGTGCCCTAGATCTGGCCTTGCCATGCCCCCGCCCCAGGCTGGAGGTGAGGATGGGGCCCACCTGTCTCTCCTGATTTCAGGCCCCTTTACTCCTCTTCTCTTACTCAGCATCTCCCCAAAAGCTCACATGACCATCCTGCTTTCCACTTCACGTGCTGGGCTCTGACACACATTCTGGCTTTGCTCTGTGCTTACTCAGCAAACAACCTCAGCTCTGCAGCAGAACCTAATCTGTAACATAAATCAGCCCTATGGACCTGAGAACGTGTCTCTCAGCTGTTTCCAGGACTCCTTCAGGACAAAACAGATACACTCATACTTGTGGGGCCTAAGAATGACTTCCCAGGCACACAGGTGTCTGCTGCACATCGGCAGGAGCAGGAGCTGGATTCTGCCTTGCGAGCTTCTTGACCTCCCTCCACTTGCACAGGCTCCTTCTGAAGCTTTGAGAGAGGAGGGGGCTCTGACATCTGTAACGTCCGTACTACTCGCGCCTGTACTACGTGTACTATGGTACTACTCCTGTAGTAGTACTGCCTGCACTATGGACTGTTTGCAAGCCAGGCAAGGGGCTGGAGATTGAAACACACAAACACACAGAGACAGAGACATGGGTCATCGTTGAATCCCCCAAGAATGCCAACTTGAATCAAGAACGCCCACTTTATTGTGTTCCAGCTTACATAGGGGGTCTCCTTGACTAAATGGCCATGCCCCAACTCTTGGGGGGTTTTCAGCTGTAAGCCCACCAGAAACCACTCCCCTGTCTCATGCTCAGAGCAGCTGCAAGCATAGATAAACAAGCTGTTTACAGGAAATTCAGGGCATGGGGGTACACAGTCCCCAGCAGACATCCGTTGGCACCAGGTTGGCTTGGGTTGGCATTTAAGCATCTCCAGCAGCAGATGCAGTCACCCTGCCTTTTGTGAGAATTTCCATGGTCATTTTTAGAATGTGACTTTCGCTGATGCGTCATGGTAACTTAAAGGTGTTCTTCTGGGCCTTGGGACACAGGTGGAGCGGTCTGGGAAGAACTGTGACTAGGGCTCTGGCTAAGGAGACTTGGCAGATAAATCTGAGCTGATGTGACTCACTTGTCAATCATTTGAGGCTCGTGCTAATAAAGGCCAGCCCACTGAGTGCTCCCCGAGGTCATCTACATACTTGATATCTTTGGCACTAGCCATCAGATACTTGGTGTTCCTTAGAACCTAAGTACTCCATCACACAGTTTAGGGAACAGCGGGAACTGGTCCTGTGACACTTGGCTGTTAAGCAGGGAGCTCTAGGGTTCTGAGTGCTGTGGCTTCAGAGTTGACCCTGTGGACATTATGGAAGCCAACCCGTCTGTTTCTTGTAGGCAGTACCAGGCCTCCTTAGAACTGTGCCCATTCAGTCCTCAACAGCACCCGCAGGGGCAGGGATTCCCTCCAGTGATGCAAGCCAGGCAGTGAAGGATGATAAGCATGGTGGAGGGCCAGGCAGAGCGTAGAGGTCCCGGACTCCCAGCCAGGGCCACTCCACTCTTGCCCTGAGACTTCCATGTATCTTAGATGAAGCCTGCGGGTCTTCCTCCCTCAACAAATTCCTACCTAGTCTGCTGCATTTGTCGGGCACGTCCCTGGGCCATGGGCATCCAGATCCACAGGGTCGGATATTTCTCTTTCTAGAACAGCAAACGTAGAGCCCAGAATGGCAAAATTAATGCTGCCCATGGCTGCCTCTGTCCCTCTGTGGTGTCCCCTGCGCAGTTTCATGGTGCTGGCGTCGTCCTGTCCTGTGGAATTCAGGTCGGGACCCCGCATGCCACCATGAGGGTTGAAGCTCTGCCACTTGCTTCCTACGTGGCTGGCAATTCAGTGACCCTTTGTGCCTTCACCTCTCGTTCAGAAAACAGGAGCTACAGCGCCTGAGGTGGCAGCGCTTGGCCTGTGATCTGTAAGTGGCCACTCCCGCTCTCATGGTTTCCCTGCTAAATCCTTACTCTTTAATTTGGTGTGTCAGATAGTGCAGAATAAGCCTTTGATAAACTCTCTCAGCCAGTGTGATGGTGAACATTGTAATATGCTTGCTTAAACACATGTGTGCACGCGCGCACACACAAACCTATTCCGTGAGCGTTCTTGAAACATTGGGCTCCATTTCTAAGGTGAGCCTACTTCTGTTTCGATTTTCCATTAATTAAAAGGGTCCCAATGCTAGGCTGGTTCCTGGGCAGAAAAAGACTAATACAATTAAATGTGCCTATACTAAATCACAACCCAGAGGCCTGTCTACTCTCCAGGGGAGAATCTCTAAGATTCCGGCCGTGAAAATGCTGGCATGGACACCTGTGCATGCACCTCTGTCGCTCAGCTTGCGTGGGCCACCAAGTAGAAACCGGGGTGGATTTGAAGCAGCGAGCAAACCTTGTGTTGAGTCAGAGTGACAGTGGCCTGTGTAAGTTAACAAGCTGGCACTCTGGCTCTTCTGTGTTCATATGACTTGTCCTGGTGTAGTGGCTCAACCCGCTCAGCGGCCTTAGCAGCAGTCCCCTCGGGCTAGGCCTTTTAATGATGTCTTCCTAGCCTTTTAATGACCCAGGCTAGGAACCACCTTCCCTATAGTGCAGCAGGCAGTAGTAGGTGAGCAGGCAGGCTCATGGGTGGATACTGGAGATAGCTCCATTGTATATCACCCCTTACCAAGTGACCTGATGTGAGTGCTTCATGGGTGTCGGATGTCCTTATAACCTGCATCTTCCTAGATACGAGCACGGCACAGACTTTCACAACAGGGCTGTCTTACTCCGACAGACATGAAGAAGAAAATTGAAATAAATGCCACAAGTCAGCCCAGTGTCCCAGAGGGCCCCTGCGTCATGTTTGCTGCCCGAATGCTCATAATGTCTAGGGCGACAGCAGAAGCAGGGGGTATATTTGTTGGGGGCTGGGGCAGAACGCATTCTGGGGCCTCCCTGGCCAAAGTCACTGCCATGGTGAATGAATAATTCACCAGGCCAACAACTTGTTTCCTTTGAGTGGGAAAACTGGGTCAGACACCACTCAAGGGAGCCTCCAGACACCTGTCCCCACAAACCTACAGCCTCCTGGAGTTGGAAAGCATTTCCCTGCTTCCGAGCCATAGCAAAGCTGATTCACTGATGAGCGTGTGCCTGATGACAGGGGTTCGCGTTCCTGCCTGGAGTAACCCTGTGGGCTATGACTTTCCTGCAGTCGAGGCCTCATCCTACCGGGCTGTGTGAACGTGAAGTGCCTGGATGTTTTCAGGGGTGTTGTGGAGGTTGTTTTGTGTTAAAGCATTTTGCTTGCTGGACAATCAAAAGATCTGACTCAGAGTAGAAACCAGAGGCATTTTAGTCCCTTGATAAAGGCATGAAAAGGAAGTCAAAGTGCTGGTTGGTTTTGTTGGTGTTGTTTAAGACGGTAGTCACCTTGTAGCACAGGCTGACCTTGAATTTGTAATCCATCGCCCTAAAGTGCTAGGATTATAGTTGCTCACCATGGCCAGCCAGGGGGTGATTCTATCTTTCTTCCTTTCCCGGCTCCCCTAAACTCTTGAGAAAACATCAGAGAACAGAGGAGATCAAATAAAATGAATGTACTTTAGATGCCCACTTTGAGCTAGGTGAATTTTTGCTTGTTTGTTTTTGGTTTTGTTTTTCAAGACAAGGTCTCTCTGTTTCTCTGTGTAACAGTCCTGCCTGTCCTGGACCAGACTGGCCTCAAACTCACTGAGATCCACCTGCCTCTGCCGCCCAAGCGCAGGGATTAAAAGCATATGCCACCACCTGCCCAACTTTAGATGAATATTTTTTAAAGTCCTTCATATTCAGACATGGCAAGAGCATGTTCCTTTTTTTGCCTGACTCCAGCCTTTATGGATGTGAAGAGTCTCTAGACGGCTGATCTCTGTGACTATAGCAGCGGCCAGCATGACCATATACTAGTATCTAGCAATACAGGCCTGTATCCCAGTCCCCTGTCCCGTGGACATCCATGGTCATCACAGAAGCTCTGCCAGCTCCCTGGGGCTTCCTCTCTGCTAAAGTCTTCTTTGCTCCTCCTCTGCCGACAGCCTAGCTTGCTCCTTCTGTAGGGCTGTTGCTGGATGTCAGACACAATCTCAAAAGGTTTGCGTTGAACACTGTACCTGTGTTCAACTCTGGGCTCTTGGACTCCCCATCACCTGCGCTCTAGCTAGGGCCACAGATTATGTCGCTCATTCTCAGGTCTACTTCCTGTAGTGTTTCTTTTATGTCCTCCTAAATTCCTAGCCTCCTTTTCAGCTGAACTACTTAACCTCTTTCCTGGATGCTAGCTAGTAACTTTTTTGCTTTCCCAGTGTGGTTTTTGTTTTTTTGGTTGGTTGGTTGGTTGGCTGGTTGTTGTAGTAGTGATTTTTTGTTTGCTTTGGCCTTTTTTGAGACAGAGTCTCATTGTGTAGCTCTGACTGTCTTAGAACTCACTATGTAGACCAGGCTGGCCTCAGACTCGCAAAGATCCACCTGCGTTGGCCTCCTGAGTGCTGAGATTAAAGGTGCATGCTGCCAGGACAGGCATCTTTCCAGTGTTTTGCAATAAGGTCTCTAGTAGCCTGGGCTGGCCTTGAGCTCTAGATCCTCCCGCCTCTGCCTCAAGTGCAATCATTACAGGCATGGGAACACCCTACACCATCTCTCAGTTCACATACTTGAGTTATCTTGATCGGTGGGTGCTCTTACCCAACTTGCTTGGAACCCTTTTTTAGTACTTTTTTGATATTCTCACAGCCTTTAAAAGGTGATAATAGTATTGTGCCTTTCTTTCAAAATATACACACGATTTGGATGTCAGAAGACTTGGAATATGCTGAAATCCACTCATGGAACTTGCAGGTCTGTCAGCCCTGTGTAAATCTGCTAAAGCCAGGTGACGTGGCCTTCTGCAGAGGATGGAACACATCAGCTTCTCTAAAGGCCTGAATCCCCCTCCTTCCCATCCACAATGTTTCCTTAGTGATAGACCATCTCTAGTTAGAAACACAAAACAAGAATTGGCACAGCTGGCAATGTGGAATTTCCCCTAACACTGATATATTTGACTTGGAGCAAACACTGGCTTCCTTCCTCATCCATTATCCTTGGGCTCCAAGTCACTGTGCTTCTTGCTTTAAGCCCCATACAGTTGTATCTTACTGTTTCGTCCACAGTGATGAAGTTGCAAACCCCTTGGTTTGACAGCCCAAATACATGAATGTTTTGCTTGCATATATGTCTGTGCACTGCACATGTGCCTGGTGCCTGCAAAGGCTAGAAAAGGGGTGCTAGATTCCTTGGAACTAGAGTTACAGCTGGTTGTGACCCACCATGTAGATGTAGGAATCCAACCTGGGTCCTCTGCAAGAATAACAAATGTCATTAACTACTGAGCCATCTCTCCAGCTCCCACTTGCAGATTTTTGAAATTTTTGGAGTGTTTGGTCTGAGTGTTCACTGAAGAATCCTTCTTCCTTGGCATATAGTAAATATAAAAAAATGCTTATAAATGAGTGCATCCATTGTCTTGCAAGGTTAGCGCCTTGAAGCACCACGCCCTTCAGGAAGCTGTCTAGTCCTCACTGTGAATCAAAAACCTTCTATAAAAGTGGTTCTCAACTTTCCTAATGATGTGACCCTTTAATATAGTTCCTCCCAACCATAAAATTATTTTCATTGCTGCTTTGTAACTTCATACTTCATACCTACAATTTTGCTAGTTATGAATCTTAATGTAAGTATCTGTGTTTTCAGATGATCTTGGGTGATGCCTGTCTGTGGAAGGGTCGTTTGACCCCAAAGGGGGCACAGCCCACAGGTTGAGAACCGCTCTTCTATGAACTCTCAACCGATACAGCTTGTGCCTTTTTGTGCTCTCATTTCAAGATGCCACACAATAAATTCCCACCATGTGTCCACTCATTAGAAGCCTCAAGAGGAGGGACTGGGCCTCACTCAGATGTGTAGGTCTCTAGGAACTAATTGGTACTCGATGGATGCTGTTTTCTTAGATACAGTTGTTTCTGTGGTACTCAGGGATTAAGCTACAGTCATTCCTATGTATGAGTGTGTTTTAACTTGCCGGCATGGGTCCCTAGTTTGTAAGGATCACTTTGGCACCTGTGTCACTGTTGCAGAGAGCTCACCGTGCTGTCGTTAGTCAGTGTGACACTTTGTGGACATTAGTCACTGTCCCCCTTCTGCACAGTGGGCTGGCTTACTGGGCTAGGGGCAGAGGCCTGCATGTGTCTTCTACGGTCTAATTCCCCTGGTTCTACCCTCACCATCACCCTCCCCCATCTCATGGTTCAGAGGTGATCTGCAGCATTCTCTTGGCGTTCTCTCTTGCTGGTCTATGTTAAAGGTCAGAAGAAAATCAACAGAGACCTGAAACTTAGCTGAGGAAAGGAGAAATTGCCTGTCTTCAGGAAGAAAAATGATTGAGAGAAGGAGAAGAAGGTGGGAGGGAGGGAGAGGGAGCTTGTCTTTTGGAGCCGTAGAAAAGAGGGGAAAGTGAGCATCAGAGGAGTCCCTACAATATGCCAGACAATATGCCACACGCTTTGTTTCTTTGCAATCTCCTGGCAGCTCTCTGAGCTTATGTGTTATCACTTTTCAGCAAACTTGGAGTTGCAGAGGCTGAGGACCTGCCGATTAGAATAGAGAAACTGGAGGTTTATGGACTTATTATGGACTGTGGATAATAAATCAGGCTTAGAACTGCGCTCTTCTGCCGCCACATGGGCCTTTGGGAGAGGTTCTCCCCATGCACATCTCTCTGAAGCCAGGACTGAGTTAACTAACCTAGGGGCTAAGAGACAGCTTGGTCAGTAAAGTGCTTGCCTGAGGAACTCAGATCAAAGCGCAGGACATGGTGCAGTGCTGTGCATGGTGCAGCGTAGGACATGGTGCAGTGCTGTGCACGGTGCAGTGCGGGGCATGGTGCGGTGCATGGTGCAGCGTAGGACATGGTGCAGTGCTGTGCATGGTGCAGTGCGAGGCATAGTGCGGTGCATGGTGCAGCGTGGGACAAGTGGCAGTGGCATGCATGGTGGCAGTGCAGAGCATGACGCAGTCTGGGGCATGGTGCAGTGCCATGCATTATGCAATGTGGGGCAGGCTGCAGTACGGGGTATGGTGCAGTGTGAGACATGGTGCATTCTCAGCATGGGAGAAGCTGAGACAGGTGGTTCCCAGGAGCTCAGTGATCCCTGTCCCATAAGAGAGATACTGTCTAATGAAACAGAACAGATGGTTCCTGAGGAATGACCCAAAACTGACTTCTGGCCTTCATGCATGTGCAGTGAGCACACACTAAAAGGAAAGGCTTGCTGAGATCAGGAGCAGCAATGGCAGTCCTGGGGTTGAACCAGGCGTTTTCACTCAGAGTCCATAGAGCAGCGCCACACTGGGGAGAGAACAGGGCTGCCCCTCCACAGCAGTCCCCAGAGCGTCATGGTCTACAGAAATCTTAACGCTGGCTGAAATCTGTTCAACTCCGGCAATGTTTAAAACCCACTAGTAGAAAAGAATATTCGCTGGGCCATGGCGGTACACACCTTTAACCCCAGCACTAAGGAAACAGAGACAGACAGATCTCTTTGATCTTGAGGCCAGCCTGGTCTACAGAGTGAGTTCTAGGACAGCCAGGACTACACAGTGAAACCCTGTCTCAACAACAACAAAAGCAGTATTTATTGACAATAATGATTGGAATTAACCACCCAATGATTTCTCGCCATGCCCAGACCGTTATCATTCAGTTGCCTTAGCACTATAAAGTGTGTAATCTTCCCATCTCACATGTGGAGAAACCGAGCCCTCAGTGGCTCACCGCAGCCACTCTCTGCGTACTGAGGAGCCATGACCTGACCCCAGATCCACCTGATCGCACCGTGCAGACCTTGCACCATTGCTCACTTCCCTTCTTCAAGAGCCACTGAGAAGTGAGCAGTCATCAAAATGTATTACACCCTTTGTCCCAGCACTCAGGAGGCAGAGGCAGGCGGATCTCTGTGAGCTCAAGGCTAGCCTGGTCCACAGAGTGTGGTCCAGGATTGCTAGGGCTAAACAGAGAAGAAACCCCTGTCTCAAAGCAAAACAAAACAAAAATGTGTCTATTGATTTTTTTCATATTTAATTTCATTTTTAAAAAGTTTTAAAAGGCAAGTGATTTGAATAAATATATCAGCTCTTCCCCTACCTAAAATTAAGTTTTTGTTCCCAAGAGCCAGTTTTGTTTACCTCTTGAATTTAAGGTCGTGTAATGACTGCTTTAAGCTTCCTGACCACGTGGGGGCAGCACCACGCAGTGCTGGTGCTCTTTGCTCCCCTTTGGGAAGGACCCAGCTGGAGCTACTCATGGTGGGGTACGGTATCCCCTCTATACCATTTGTCTCTGGCTACATGGAATGGCGGTGAAGACCAGAAATCATGACTGTGCAAGGAAGTGACTTTGAATAAATTTCTGATGTTGATGATAGTTCAGGCTCTTGTTTCCTTATGACAAAATGATAATCTGAAAGTGCTGTAGAAGATTGGATGGTTTTATCTTTTAGCCAAGAACAGTACTGTTATGTTTTACTGAGTTTGTTTAGATTGACATCCATGTCAGCTTGCACTTAAGGAACAAAAGGTAACCAGTATTCTTAAAATTTATTTATATTTTGTATATGAATGCTCTCCTTATATACCTGCATGCTAGAATATGGAATCAGATCCTATTATATATAAGTGGATGTGAGCCACCATGTGGTTGCTGGGAAATGAACTCAGGACGTCTGGAAGAGCAGCCAGTGCTCTTAGCCACTGAGCCACCTCTCCAGCCCTGTAGTCAGTATTCTTTTACCTTATTGTGAATTAAGAGCCATCCTCTTGCCAGGCGATGGTGGCACACACCTTTAATCCCAGCACTTGGGAGGCAGAGGCAGGCAGATCTCTGTGAGTTCGAGGCCAGCCTGGTCTACAAGAGCTAGTTCCAGGACAGGCACCAAAAGCTACAGAGAAACCCTGTCTCGAAAATTAAATTAAAAAAAAAAAAAGAGCTATCTTCTTAGGCCCTCCAAAGAGGTAGGTTGGACAATAAATACATATTTATCCTAGTCCAAACTCTAGTGGGTTCAGCCTCTCGTGTAGATCCTAAGGCCTGAGCAGGGACCCTGTGATATCCTTACAAGGGAATGGTCTTTGGGATGGGCAGGAGATGGGGGCCCGTTTGTTGGCTAGCCGTCCTGATTTGCAGAGCTCTAGATTGAAGGAGAGATCCTGTTTCAGGAAATAAAGTGGAGAAAGTGCGAGAAAGACGCCCAGCATTTACCTCTGGCTTCTTTACATATACACCTGCACACAGAGTGTAGCAGCCGAAGTCAAAGACTCCCTGGCTCCGTACTTATGTGTGTATGTATGTGTGTAATGATAAGAATGCAAGTAAATATTATCCAAACCAAAAGTCAATTCTTTTAGAGGCAGGAGGGACCTGACAAGGTCTTAAGGACAAGGCCAGGGGGTGGGTTGTGACACTGACTTTGCTAATGAGGGTTTGTGTTGGGAACCAGTTGGAGAGTCGTGTTTGAGCCTCCCTGACTCCCTGGAGAAACAGTGGGGTCAGGGTGCCCATGAGATCAGTCAGAGCCAGGAAGTGGATTTTAGTAAAACAGGGTATATGGTGATGTGTGTCTAGGCATTTCTGACTAGCCACCTGGAGAAGTAGAGTTTGCTTTGGTGGCTGGGAAAGCAGAAATGCAAGAAGGGCAGACCAGCAGTGTCTTCTCCCCTGCAGCTCACACACACACACTCACACACACACACACACAACAACAACAACAACAACTGTGAGGCCTCCGCCACAGCTGTACCCATTGGACAAGCAGCTGAGTAGCTTTTCCGGTCTCTAGGACGACCTTCTCTTTGGAATTTATTTGTAATAGACGCTTCCCCCGGCATGCCCTGACTGCACAGATGCAAGGAAGCATTGCCCAGCTTTCCCACCTTGGCCGAGTGCATCTGTGAGTGCTGTGCATACCATGTGTAGCTTCTGTGTTTAGCACTTTATTGAGTTCTCCCCCTTGAGGAAGTGTGACTAGCAACTCAGGTAGGGGTTGCCCACTCTGGTGATGGTGTTGGGGGTGGAGAAGGTTAGACCAGACTTGATGTTGGTCACATTGGGATAGATCGCCACATTTCTTCATTTCATTTTGAAGTTTTCATTTGTAAACTTGGCAGCTTCTCTTTGAGAGTCAGCCTCTTTGCTTTCAAAAGAAGGTGGCTGTTTGTCTGTCCCACCTGGCCCTGGAAACTGGTCTCTTAAACTGGTTCATAGCTTTGAGGGGACCTCAGGGTGCAGGGAGGGGTGAAAGAAAACTCAGATCTTTTGGAGATGGCAGCTCTCGTGATCAAGAGCATTGCCCATGATGCATATCACGTTTCATGTCTTGGGAGTGTTGGCTTCTTGAAATAAGCACATCATTGGGGTTTTTTGGGGGGGGGTTGTTTTTTGGCGTGTGTGTGTGTGTAAATGATAGATTTTTTATTCAACATTCTGATTATGGTTTCCCCTCCTAGAGATCTTCCCAGATCCCACCCAAAGCCCCTACCCTTTCTAGCTCTCTCTCATTAGAAAACAAACAGGCATCTTTTAAAAAATGAAACTGCTGATGGAGAGATGGCTCAGAGGTTAAGACCACTGATTGCTCTTCCAGATGTCCTGAGTTCAATTCCCAGCAACCACATGGTAGCTTACAACCATCTGTAATAAGATCTGGTCCCTCTTCTGGTATGCAGGTGTGCATGCAGGCAGAACACTGTATACATAATAAATAAATATTCTTTAAAATGAAATTCATAATAAAAAACAACGATAGGATAAAATTCAAAACAAACCTGAATAGAACAAAATAAATGAGCAAAAAATAAAAAAGAGTCAAAGAAAAAGTATAAGAAACACATATAGATGCAGAGACACACACTCACACAGAAATCCCATAGAGACACACAAAAAAAATCAAAATCCATAACGTATAAGTAAAATATCTATAAGGGAAAAATGTCCAGATAGAATATTATGAGAAGGAAAAAAGGAAAAACCTCCAAAAAAATACTATTGAGTTCATTTTCTATTGGCCGTCTACTGCATATAGTTCACGCTCTTAGATTTTCTTTGCTAAGTACTTAATAATACCGGGTCTCATGGGATTACATTTCTTACCATTAAAAAAGAAATCTGTCTTATCACAGATGATGAGAATTTAGAAGCCTCTGTGCTATTAGTTAACTCTGCAATTACGCCCCTGGTGCTGTTCTTCTGTGGAGATAGTATCTGCGAGCACTACACTGTAGACAGAAGAAGGTTGTCTCTGTGCTTCTCACTGCACTGTAGACAGAAGAAGGTTGTCTCTGTGCTTCTCACTGCACTGTAGACAGAAGAAGGCTGTCCCTGTGCTCTTCGCTACATGGTTAGACAGAAGGTTGCCCCTGCGTTTTTCAAAATGGCATAGCTACAAATCGTCGCAATTTTGTCTTCCAGCAGTAGAGGATTTGCTAACTGGGTTGGGTGACCACCACAGTGAAGCGAATAAAGTGCACTGAGCAGACCCTGTCCTTGCCACCATGTGGTTCCAAGTAACCTGATGCCGATTGACCCCAACCCACGAGTCACTTGGTGTTGTCTGACTTTGCCTTCCAGTGTTTTGCTGTGCGCTCTCTGGGCTGGGTAGAGATGGCAGAGGAGGACCTTGCCCCCGGGAAGAGCAGTGTCGCTGTCAACAACTGCATCCGGCAGCTTTCCTACTGCAAAAACGACATCCGAGACACAGTTGGCATCTGGGGAGAGGTGAGTCACCTGGGGCTCTGGGAGAGCTTGTAGTGAGGGAGTTGATGTGTTTGCAATGGCAATGGTCAAAAACTGTCAGCAGGAAGCTCCAGAGTAGCTGCTGGGTAACCCCACTATGGCCCGTGCAGGACCGTGCCCCCGGGAGAGAACAGACCCTCAGATCCTCAAAGGTCCATCAGTGAACGTTCACAGCTCAGAATCCATCCCAAAACGTGCACCATGAATGCCATCTGTTAACAGCTTTCTGGGGAACAACTCCTGACACACAGAGTGACATGTGATTCCCCACCTGCACTTGTGAGTGCCAAGGTCCTGCTCCGCAAAGTGACTCGTTACCTTTAGCGTACTTCTTCATTTGTAACCTGACGGTCACTGCACATGAGCTGTGGAATTGATGCCTACATATTGTCTCGCTTGTAATAAAGTGAATCCGCTTTGAACTAATAGTTGAGATGATAATGTCTGCAGGCTACAGAGGTGACTCCGCTGTTAAAGACTAGGCTCATGAGGAGGGAACCGTTGGTGGCTGGAAGGGGTGGGTGGAGTTTATAAAATACTCCGTGGCTTTCCTGTTAGCAGTTTATCTAAATCCAGAAGTGTCAATGGTTAAAGATAAGAGTTGACGAGAAAGTGCACACAAGATGTAAGGTCTCCGTGTTTTCTTGTTGACGCCCAGGGCAAAGACATGTATCTGATTTTGGAAAACGACATGCTCAGCCTCGTGGACCCCATGGACCGCTCCGTGCTACACTCGCAGCCCATCGTGAGCATCCGTGTGTGGGGAGTGGGCCGAGACAATGGCCGGTGAGTGTCTGGGCTGGTACAGCCTAACCTCCCTCAGTATGAATCTTAATGGAAACTGTAGAGATGTAACAGACCCAAGTGAATCTCTCTCTGCTCCCCCACCTCCCAAGACATCCAAACTTTCCCTCCCTGGCTTCCATCCCTCAAACACTCATCATCTCTGACTCTTGCATGCCTTTGGGTCTACACTGTAGGTGTAACAGCTCGGATATGAAAAGGTGTCCTGGCAGCCAGGAGCCAAAGAATACCTCTCAGTCACACCACACAACAAACCTCATACAAGAGGTTTACTGGGAGGGAAAAACCCAGGAGGGTGGCTGCCTCTGCTCAGATGAGAAACAGGGGAACCGAACAGGATACAGGGCTTATATAGAGTTTTTTTAGGGGGTGGAGCTTTCCAGGATGAATATTGGTGGGGTTTCATGTCCAGAAATTGGCCTTTTATTTTACTCTGTAGGATGGGGTCCAGCGGTTAGGGCAGTTAGAGTATTCTGTGAGTGGAACCTGGAAGGTAGAAGTTCTTGGGGGGAGGAGCCTGGCCACTCGTGTGGCTCAAAGGGCTTCTGTACACACTTCTCCCTCATTTTCACAAGTTCCCTACCCTTCCGACAATCTGCACCCGTTATTTCTCTCTTTTTCACATTCTTTTTACATTCCTTTTCTTATCCATGTCGTTGTACTTGGTTACGTCCTGACTGCTTCAGATTCATGTCACTAGTGACGTTTCTTCCTAAGGGCTTGTTTGAAAGGGTAAGATCACACGCAAGCCTTAACCTTCGATCTTTAAAAAGTCATGAGTATCGGCCATTTGGGTTTGGCTAAAGTTTTTTAACACTTGAAGTGTTTAGTTATAACAATTGCATTCCGCATGTGTTTCTATGCTATTCTCCTGGAAATAAGTTACCACAAGTACTTATGGCTCTTCTCTTCTCCAAAAGACAGGAAACTAACGTTCTGACTTTCAAGCCATGTTGTAGCTAAGGACTTTAGCTACTGTTACCGCTAATACTGTACTTGAACCCCATTGCAAAATAATTGGACATTCAGTTGACACAAGTTATAATCAATGTTTTGGCAGTTCTCACGGTATAGGGGTGTCTTCTAGCATTTTGGGTCAAACTGTTGAACGTTTAAGGCAATCGTGTTGAAAATGCACAAGAATGTTACAAAGTAGATCAAATCTCAGGTGCCAGAAGGATGGTTTTCCTGAGCATTCTGGCTTGTTTGTTCAAAAATTGGGTCACACGGTCCTTTATAAGGGGAGGGTCTGCCTTCTTTTATACAGCTGTCCTGTATATGACGTACCAGTGTGTTTGATCGTCTTGACCAGTTCCACATCCTAAACCAGAAATGAAGGCTTCTGACTAGATATTTGACAGTAAAAGAACAGGCGTTTGTGCTGGAACCAGACTTGAGAAAGGAGAATTTTCTGACCGCTGATCGGGTATAAATCTCTGAGCTCTTTATATGAGAGTGAGGAGCCCCAGCTTTAGGGTGAGCCAGTAGGCAGATGATCATGTTACATTTGGAGGGCTGCAGTACTGGAGCGCTCGCTCGCCTTCATGCAGTGAATGGCTGTTACAAAGAAACTCTTTGCTTGCCTTCACCTCAGTGAATGGCTGTTACAAAGAAACTCTTTGCTTGCCTTCACCTTAGTGAATGGCTGTTACAAAGAAGCTCTGAGGTGGCCGTTACCCATCTGAAACAAGTAGCCTCTGTAGAGGGCTTGCTCTTTCCTGATTTCTGTTCTCCATATCTGTCTTTATGGCAGGAGCCAAAATGAAGTCTGTTATATATCCCCACAACCAGAAATGTCTATTCAGGTCTGCTTTTTGTTTGTGATGTCACCTCACTGAAGGCTCCAAGTAAGCGCTCCACCCCTGAGTCATGTCCTCAGCCCTGTTACGTGTGTTTTAGGTTAGATTTTACTCATGCAAGTGCTCGGTCTACACTGTTTGTTTAAAATAAATCCAATCGCTGCTTGTGTATCAGAGAAACGTGATTCGGATTCTAGATGGCAAGATTGCTCCAGCTCTCGGTGCCTCATTTTCTCCCATCTGAGAAACGAAGATGGCTGCCAGGGACAACGGCACATGTGTGTGTACACCAGCAAGTGTGTGTAATAATTGGCACAGTGATGAAAACATGCAAGTGCTTAATGAATGTTTACCCTTAATTTTTTAAAGCAACATGCACTTAACAGATGCAGCTAATTACATGGCTTCCTTTTCAAGTCACTGCGGAGGGGAGGGGTCAGACTTCCGGTGGCTTCTAGGATGGTTGATCACAGGAGATAGGATAGGAAACCCTTGCTAACTTGGTGAGTTCAGTTTACCTGCTGAGCAGGAAGAGCCCCTCCCAAACCCATCCCCACCAAACAGCACAGTTAAGGTAGGTGACATTATGTTAGTGTCTCCCCATAGGCTCTCAGGACCTCAGCATGTCTCTGTGGTTAGGGGTGGGAGGTGTCTTTGAGCCCTTTTGGAACAGTAGATAAAGAAGCAAGTTCGCCACTTAAAGGGTCTGTTTCTCCCCATTGGTCCCCCGAGCTTTCGTGCCCTAGAAGAAGGAGCCTTTGTATTCCGGCTAAATATATAAATATATATTTAACTTTCCTTTGCTTTTGATTCTTTCTCTCTCTCTTTTTTTTTCCTTAACAGCAATTTACAAGAGCAAATTCAATTTGTAATGCTGGAAAGAAAAAGGGTTTTCACTTTGCATGAATAAAACATAACAGTGTTTCATTTTGCGAGAGAAAACAAGGCCATTTCGCATTCTCTTTTGTACCTTGCCTTGCTGAGGAAAGGGCATCTCTTGGGGGGTTTCTTGATGTGGTTAAAATGAGTAAGGAAAGTATGTGCACTAGACTGGAGGGCAGAACCTTCCCCGATAGGGCAGTGCACCCCTCCGAGCTGTGTAACTTCAGTTTCTGAAAGCGTTGGCGATGGCGTTTTCTGAAGGTCTTTAAGGGTCTCAGTTACCGTGAAACTCCTTGGTAGTTTTACCATGGGTGAAGAGGCAATCTGAGCGGTGGGTGATGTCACCCGTCCACTGTCTTCCGTGGCTGAGTAGGAAAGGCTTCTTGTGAACTGTATGGGGAGTTGGGGTTGCCTCTGATGTAATCTCTGTGGGGTTTGCTTATAGGGTTTCAATTCTGGCTGCAGCTTAGTCCTGGCTTGAGGGGCATGCCTTCTTGGGGGGGGGGGGGGGGTTGGAACCCCGATTGCTTTACCGCCTGGCAGTGCAGAGCTGCCTCCTCCTTCCCCGTCACACCACAGCTTGGCTGTTTTAATCACAGTGAGACTAACATGAAGAGGTGGAGGCTGGTGAGGGAGTTTTAGAGTTTTCGAGGTAGTGTGTTCCCCCGAGGAGCCCTTAGACGGATGTGCTGTGTCCCCACCACTGTGTTAAAGAGGGTGTCCTCAGGTGTGTGGGTGGCACAGGGCTTCTCACTGGTGTTTTGTCCTCAGTCCCTGAAGCAGACGACTAGAGAACCACTTCTCATTTGGACTCTATGGCCTGCTAGGCCACCAGTCTAGCGATGGGTAGGAGGGGTGTCACTTCTTGTTTAGAAGGCCTGTGTAGACTTTAAACTCAGCGTTTTTACACCTTGGGAAGCAATTTTCTCCTTATTCTTTAATAGAAGTGTCAAACATAAATGGCCTCAATTTCTCAACCCAATGGAACTTTAGCAGAGACTACCCCCGTTTTTGTTTTGTTTTTTCCCAGTGACAGATGTGAACCCATCTTCTAGGAAGGACACTGAGATGCTGTCTCTGTCGCCCAGAGGCAAGAGTGTCTGCTAAGCCCTCTTGTTTCCCATGATGCAAAGGGCCAGATGGGCCTGTCTAGGTTTCAGATCTCTTTAGTGGGAAGCTTTCATGGTGCTGTACCATGTGAGGTATCCATGGCACAAAGGGTCTACAGCAGGGTTCTCAGCCTGTGGGTGGCGACCCCTTTGGTAAACCTCTTTGTCCACAAATATTTATATTACAATTCATAACAGTAGCAAAATAACAGTTATGAAGTATCACCAAAATAATTTTATGGTTGAGGGTCACTACCACATGAGGAACTGTGGTAAAGGTGAAAGGGAACGGTGTCAGCTCAGGACTCCCAAGACCAAGTTCTCAGCTCGAAGGAGATTTAGTCCCACCCCCCCCCCCCGCTCCCCCCACCAGGGACAAAGGGCAGGGAAAAAGAGACAAAGACAAGAGATAGAGAACAAGGGAGAGGAGGAGGGGGTATTTGGAGGTGGGAAACAATGATGATGATGATGATGATGATGATGATGATGATGATGATGATGACGACGATGACATAAAGGATTGCCTCTGGATAGAGAGGAGACAGACTTGGCCCATAGACAATTGGCGGTTTATTAAGGCAGAAGGGAAAACCCTGTATTTGGATAAGGTGTTTAATTTTAATTGGACATGTTAATTAGGTGAACCAAAGGGAGCTTTTGATTGCTGTACTTCAATACTTTGATAGCCTGACCTTGGTAGTCAGCCTTAGGAGGAGGAAGTGGCGAAATAAAGGGGTAGACCCTGGTCACCAGCTTCAGGAATGTAATCTAAGGGGTTTTAGCCAGGCAGAGGGAACTGGGGAGAGGGGCAAGGCCTGCCAGAGCCTTGTTTGCCATGCTCCAGAGTGCCAGCCATGGCCAGAGTCCCTTCAAAGGGTCGGGCATTAAGAAGGTTGAAGAGTCTAGAGTTGCCTGGGAAACTGTTAAACAACGTGGCAGGTCTTTTCCACACTCTGGACCCCTTCCAGTCTCTGAGGCTCTATACTGCAGTCTACAGTGGAATACTTTCTGTGTCTATACTGGAATAGCTTGTGTAGCTGTGAGGAGATAGCTCAGGTAGTCAGTCTTTTAAAGGAAAGGGGCCCAAGATCAGTTATCACCATTTCTTTTAGGACTGTGGCAAAGCGGCTGTAAATCTTGAGGGAAACGTGGTAGAGGGAGCTATTTCCCACATCATGGCTAGAAAGCAATGGGAGAAAGAAATGAGGCCAGGGTCCCAGTGTCCCCATCAGGATCCTGTTCTTATATGACCACTTTCATCTAGGCTGTACGTCTTAAAGGTTCCATCACTTCCCAGCAGTTCCGTGAATTGAGGACCAACCCTTCTCATGGGCTGTAGGGAAGGATATGTATCAGTTTCCTTCATGGAAATACACGCACGTGAAACACGCTTTGGGAAAGGCTGCTCGGGGTAGTAAACTCATTTGTTTAAATTAGTGGCAGCACTAAGTTGCTGAGGTTTGTTTATTAAGAAAAATTTGATTGCATTTAATAAATATTGACTGTAAGTAGAGACTCCATTGGACCTGCTCTAATGAAGATAAAATTTCTCCATAATTAATAGTGTTGGGTCCGGGGTTGCAATGATGGGGGACAGACCACCAAAGTCTATTAAACCAGAAGCAAGCTTCATTTCAGAAAAGAAGAAAAGTTACTGCCGGCACACAATTACCCTGCGGTAAGGACAGCTAGAGATCGGGCTTCGGAAACTCTGGCAATGAGGGTTGGTTTGGGGGCTCTTCTTATAGTAAAGTCAAGCACCAGGCGTGAGTCAAAGAGCTTTTACAACCTTGAGGTCAGGCTTAAAGTCACATTACATCTTAAGTTTTACAGCTTTTGGTTATAGGACGTTAGAATGTTAACTTTGAGTGTTTGCGAAAGCCTGTGACTGTCACAGCCGCTTTTCACTGTCCCTAAAAGAATGCAAGGCAGAGAGTAGAGTCACATAGGGGACAGTTAAAAATTAAGGGACTACAAGCAGAGGGTCCCATTGAGGCAAGAGTTAGAACTAACCTTTGTCCCCAGTACCTGCCTAGCTGGGAAGCTGGGGCAGGAGACAATTGTTACACGTTTACCTCTGTCCACATGGCTGCTGGGATGTCTGCTCTTAAGGCAGACAGTGTTAAAGGTTAACAGTGGCGGTCAGCTTTATTTATTTATGTTTCCCATAATGTGTTTGGGCTTACAATTTTATATTTCTATATTCCTGCACCCTTCGATAGCAACTGTTACCAGTGTTGTGTACATATGCTTTTTAGGAACTCATCCTCCCTTACTCAGGTTAAATGTGACCCTGTGAAATGCTTGTAAGGGTGGTTTGAAGGGCAGACCTTCTTTTCCTGGAACATACTTTATTTAGCTCTTTTCTGATTGCGATGACTAATTTTAATAAGATCTTTATATGTCACAGATTATCCCTTCGCTGTCAGATGATTTCTCTTTGGCTCAGTCGTTCCGTCTGGTTTTAATCTCAGGAACTTGTTATCCAACTAATGTAGAGGATTGTAGCCAGGGATGGTGGTGCACGCCTTTTATCCCAGCACTTGGGAGGCAGAGGGAGGGGGATCTCAGAGTTGAGGCCAGCCTGGTCTACAGAGCGAGTTCTGGGACAGCCAGTGCTGCACAGAGAAACTCTGTCTTGAAAAACAGCAACAACAACAACAACAAAAGGAATTGTGCTGGGTGTTCTTCAGTATTCTCCTCCCCTAGGTTATGCACAGTGGGTTTTATGAATGGATTTGGTTCAAGCTGCTTTCAAAGGCTTCTTGTTACACATAGCACATGCTCTTGTTTCCGGTTTTGCTGTTTTGTTTTGGTTTCTTTTGCAAACACTGCTTATTTTTGGATGGACCTTGACAATGCTGTAGTTGTTTAGTTAGGAAACAGTAAAACCAAGACAAAACCAAACCTCTTCTGGGCTCCCCTCCACCCCCTCATTCTTTTGCTGCGCTAGGTGTTGCACCTGGGCTTGCCCACTGAGCTCCGTCCCCAGCCCTCTTTCTGCTTTTTACTTTGGGATTTATATCACTGCATTGCTCAGGCTGGCCTTAAACGCACTCTTCAGCCCCAGACTATGGCTGCTCTCTTGGTTAGCTATACCTACACTGGTCCCTCAGTCTGCCGTATAGGGGAGGGTTGTGATGATCCGCTTTCTGTGGCTATGACAAAATGCATGAGATAATCACCTCCAAAAAAGATTTATTTGGCTCAGTTTGGCTCTGTGGGACCCTTTCTCCAAATGTCTCAATTTCAGCATCCCAACCTCTTTCCTGGGTTCCCCTAACTGTGGAGGCCAGAGCCCTATTTTGGAATGACTGCTCCCATGAGAATCTCTTAATGTTCTCTTGTTGGCCTCCGAGTTACCAGCGGCAATTCTTCTTTCCCTCTTCTCAGATAACTGCTATTGTTTCTGTTTCTTGGTGGTCCTGCCAGGCCTTTGTTGACACTTGAAAATGAATTAGCCCAGACTGAAGGAGGCAGCTGCTTGTGCAGTCTGTTATGTTGTGGGGGAGGTGCCAGTCGGGCTTCCATCGCTGTGACGATATACCTGAGATCATTGCCTTTAAAGAGAGGAAAGCTTTACTTCAGCCTGAGATTTTTTGGCTTTGTTGCCCTTATGTCTTAGTTACGCATTCATGTGGCCAGGAAGAAAAGAGGGTGATGAGGAGCCAGGGTCTTAATATGCCCTTAAGAGCATAACCCCAGTGACCTTGTCTTCCTACAAGGCCCCACTCTTAAGGGTTCCAGCACCTCCCACCTCCTCCCAGCCTTTGGAAGACATTTCATATTCAAACTTCAGCACAGAGCACTTGGGGGAGCTGGTTTAAGTGAGTGGCTGTGGCTAGTCCACTGTTTAGCTATACCACACTATCTCACAGTGTGCCCATCGAGGGCGGGGTGTCAGTTGGCTTTCAATCACTAGGACAAAATGCATGGGATAATCACCTTTAAAGGGGGGCAAGGAGCTGGTGCCTAAGGCTGGGCAGTGGTGGCGGCAGACCTCCTTAATCCCAACACTCAGGAGGCAAAGGCAGGTGTGTGCCATTTGATGTCGGTGCTGGGAAACAACTCCCATCCTCTGCAAGAGCAAAGTGCACTCCTAACCACTGAGCCATCTGTCCCGTCCTCACTCCACCCCACCTTTAGCTTTTTTTAGCTCCTCTGAAAGTTACCTGTGTTTTATGCTTGGCCATCGTTGCTTCTCCGAGATGTGATTTGCCAGGTCTCTATGTGGGAGACAGTTTCCTAAGGCCACCCAATTGAGGATTCTGTGAGCCAGACAGTCATGAAAGATTGATGGAACCCCAACCTCTGCTGATGAAAGTGTAATCTGGGGTGTCTGCTGCCGTGCCGCAGGGAGAGAAGTCTTCGGAGAGAGAATAATAATTCCCTCCCTGTGCCACAGTATTATTGTGACCTCTAGAGTTAATATCTTTTTTAATACAGCCTCATGATGGGCAGGGGCATGGGGATTCTCTTGGCCAGTCTGCTGACTTACACTGTAGGGATGGCACAGCTCTTCACAAGTGGCCTCCCTGCCTCCCATTAATCATGCTGAGGTTCTCGCTGGACTTTGAGCATAAAATAACCTTTAAGGAAAGTCACTGTAAGTGATTGCCTAGAGAACTTCCCCTCGGGGAATTCAGGTGGGCATCTTCAATCACATCAGTCACGGTGGCACTGTCACTGATAGTGACATAGAAGCCAAATCCTTGTGAGAAGTGCTCATCCATTTTGGTGCTCCTGGCCCTGCTCATTGCCCAGCGTCCCGTGCAGGTTTTAGCAACAGCCAGGGACCTTGTCCTGCTGTTTCTAGAGGAGGCGACCAAGTTTGAGGATCCCTGACCAATGTCCGTCTTTCAAATCCTGAGTCCTGAGCCAAGTGGTGAGTCAGCCTTTCTGGATGCAGTGGGGAGGAGATACGTTGCTCTTGGTTACAGCCGCTTTCTGAACCAGTCTTCAAGGCAGCATCTTGGAGCATTCTGAGAAGTAGTCTTGGCTGGAGCAGCGGCTGAGCCACTCACATAAACACAGATGAGCTGGGCAGTGATGGCGCACGCCTTTAATCCCAGCACTCAGGAGGCAGAGGCAGGCGGATCTCTGTGAGTTTGAGGTTAGCCTGGTCTACAGAGTGAGTTCTGGGACAGGCTCCAAAGCTTCAGAGAAACCATGTCTCGAAAAACCAAAAATAAAATAAACATGTATGAGTGTCTGTCTAAGAGCAGAGACGCTTGGAGCTGCTGGGAGCAGAGCTTCACTCAGTCACGGCTCGTGTGCCAGTTGCTCAGCTGGGAACTATGTACTTGAAGAGCTGTGCATGCCCTCAGCCTCGTGTTGCTGCAAATGAGCGTCCATTGCCACTTTTCATAAAGCACTTGTCACCTTGAATGCTTTGAACTCAAATGCATCTCCCTGAGATTTGTAGCTTCTTATTGAGTGCAGTGAGGGAAAATATAATCTGGCATGGGAGCTGCTAGGAGAGAAGGGTTTGAGAGCCTCGGTTTGATCTCAAAGAGAGGGGATCACTGTGGGCAATCTGGGAGTTCTGGGAGCTGGAGTAGATCAAGAGAAAGACCTGGAGTGGAAGTCCCATGTGCAAGCCACTCGTGGCTCTTTGCTTGTACCGTTAGGGCCCTAATCAGTGTCCTGGTCTCTCCACCCCTCCATCTGCACCAGGGACTTGTCCCTCTGGTGGCAGAAATGCAGAGGGGCTTTCCAGCAAGTTGTGCATCGCTCACCATGCTGCTATAGT
The DNA here is from genome assembly GCF_037038515.1 of Microtus pennsylvanicus. Lineage (NCBI taxonomy): Eukaryota > Metazoa > Chordata > Mammalia > Rodentia > Cricetidae > Microtus > Microtus pennsylvanicus. The sequence goes on from NC_134590.1 coordinate 34,778,671, forward strand.
AACATGATAATAGTTCCTTGAGATAGAATCACACATACACACACACACACATATGCTTATTAAATGATATACAGAACTTTCTTACATGGGCTGCCCATGCATGCTTCAGCATTGCCAGGGCATAAATATCATTTCATTTCATTAAATGATATATATTTTATAAAAGCTAGGAGACGTTAGAGGTGGTTATATAGCTCAGTTGGCAGAGCGCTGACCTAGTGTGCACACATCCCTGGGTGGAATCTCCAGTGGCAGAAATCCACTGGGCTGGAAAATGTCTGCAATCCCAGCTCTGAGGAATGGAGGCAGGGAGGTTACAGGAAGATTAGTTCAAAGACGCCATAGCTTCAGAGAGAGTTTGAGGTCATCCTGGGATCCATAAGACCCTGTAAAAGAAAGCCACATGTAGTGGTACATCTTTAATCTTAGCACTTGGGAGGCAGAGGCAGGCAGATGTTGTGGGTTTAAGGTTTTATTTGTTTACAGAGTGAGCTCCAAGCCAGCCAGGACTACATAATGAGACTATGGATGGCTCGCGGTATTATGATCTTGACTTTCTGTAAAAGTTGTAACTTCCCGGTTCACTGTGATGGTGACAAATGGTTTGAAATCCCTTCACAGAGCTCCTCTGAGAACTCTGAAAGTTCTTCCGAAACCAGCATGTCTCAGAGCCCCAGGGTGGTGTGGTATTTCCCTAGGCTTCTCACGAAGCCAGGCTCTGGCTATGTAAAAATCAGAGCTGGGAACTAAAGCCCTAGAATAGGTGGTGCTTGGCAGAGTTGAGTTCTGATAGAGAAAAATGAGAATTTATGAATATTATCCCATAAGGAGTTCTCAGCCGGTCACTTGGGTCCCGACACTGCTGGCCCATCACCCTTAAGTCACCAAGGCTGTTCTTCTCACTGGCCCCCATTCCTGGCCTCGCTGTCCCCTCCAAGGACAGCAGAGTCATGTTGTCTTCACTCCCTCATAGTTCACAACCATAGACCCAGGGGCCACGTCCCATATTTCTGTGTTGCAACTCCAACTGGGCATTTCTGTCTGCTGGGCTATTTTCTGGGGAGTACCCTGGGAGGAATTCCCTTAGAAAAAGGAAGGAGCCAAAAGGAAGGGAGAGCGACCCGGAGCAGAAAGCCGTCCTCCCTCCTTACAGGTGGGAAACGGTGCTAGTAGCTGCATCTCCCCACCTGTTACCTACCCAGGTCTGGCTTCTCAGGTGCAGAGTAGTAGCCAGAGCCATGTCCAGGTCCAACATCCGTCAGCAGGTGACTATAGACACGAGTGTCCAACTGCTCATTCAAATAGCCACATGCTGACTCTCAAAATAACTATAGAAAAAGACCCCATACATACTGAGAAAAATAACACATGCCATATATCTCTGTTAATATAAAATTCTTGCGGGGGGGGGAGACAAGATGAACTACCCACTGGTGACAGCAGGTAGGGATTTAAAGAGGCTAGAAGAACCCTTGGGGAAAATAAAGAATTGCAGGGAGTTAGAGGTATTTTCAGTATTTTGGTTGTAGTAATAGTTTTACAGTAGATACCCCAGGCTAGCTCAGAACTCATCCTCCTCCTGGAACTCATCACTTTTCCTACCTCGGCTTCTAGAGTGCTGGGATTACAAGCTCACACCGCTGTGCCTTCTAGTGCTCGTTTCCCCAGGGCTCTTCACTTAGCCTCCTTCCCTAGATTGCACGTGCCGTGCTCCCCTCTGGACGTAGCAGTAGTGGAGGGATACTTTCTCTGCCCCGCTGAGGACAGCCTTGTCTAACTCCCTCTATAAGTGCCACATGCACACAGATTGTACAAGGATAGTTATTCATGAAGTCCTGTCTTTTAACACTCATGGTGTCTGCGTCATTACACTTCAAGTTCTTTGTCATGACTTGTGAGGAATAGTGTTGGTGCTGCGACCCAGCATCCTCCCTGTCTCCCTTTCTCTCCTCATATATAACCAACAAAACTTTAATACAGCAGTGATTGCCCCCCACGAGTGCTGGGTTTTTGGGTTTTGTTTGTTTTCTTCTTACTAGTCCGTTTAACTCATACCTGCTATTTGTAGCCACTAATGAGTCGTAGCTTGAAGAACACTGATTCTAGTCAGCTTTGCTTAAAGTTTTTGGAGCTTGAGTATCATACATCTCAATATTGGCGCTTAAGGAAGAAAGGGGTTCCCGGCCCAAATCACTTTAGAAACCACAGTCTGCCATGCCCTGTTCTTGGGGAGAGCCTCAGTCATTTGAAATGCACATGATATTTGAGTAGGGCACCTCAGAGCCTTCATAACAGTGAACCCCAAACTGATCGGAATTTCTGCCAGGTTAGAGAACACTGAGACACACCGATTCTGCATTAACTTAAACCGTCTGGTGTTGTCACAAAGGAATATTGTTGAGACTCTGATTTGCTGGCACCACTTGTGCCATGCCTTTCTTGCAAAGCATGCTTCTTAGGGACAGGACTTTTACTTGTCCGATAATGATTTCACCTGCTAAATGGCCCTTGACCCGAGAACTTGTGTGCATATTCCCTTGAAACACTCTGGAGAACACTGTCTCTTAAAGAACTTGTGCACTAGAATTTGGTTATTAGTAAAAAATTATGTAGTTTGTTGTGTTTCCCTTTCTACAAGGAAGTTTCAAGTAGACTTCTTAGTCATAGCAATTTTTGTACATGGACCTGCAGACACGGCCATTTCTGTGGGTCAGAATGGTTGAATGGGTTTCTAACATTCACCATTATTGAATTTTAGAATTACTGCCTCTGCCTTTGGCTTGATTTTAAGTTTTTACTTGTTAAAAAATATAAAAACTTGATATAAAGCCGGGCGGTAGTGGCGCACGCCTTTAATCCCAGCACTCGGGAGGCAGAGGCAGGCGGATCTCTGTGAGTTCGAGGCCAGCCTGGCCTACAAGAGCTAGTTCCAGGACAGGAACCAAAAAGCTACAGAGAAACCCTGTCTCGAAAAATCAAAAAAAAAAAACTTGATATAATATACACCTTTTATTGAGGCCACTGATTCATTCTGGAAAGCAAGTGGACTATCAATTTTAATAAACAGAGCATGGTTGTAATGTCCCATCATCCAGTTTAAAGTCCAGCATCCGGGCTGTCTCAAGCACAGTTTCCTCTGACTTCCGCAGTATTCCAGGTCAGGAAGTAGAGAGCGTTCTGAAACAGGAGTGTCTTAGGTTGTTCTTTTCTTCCCCGGAAAGTCCCCATGTAGTAAAACAAACAGCAAAGTTAAAAAAAAAAATATATCCCCCTATAGCCGGTTAGTATTTATTGGTCACTCCAAGTGACACTGTTGGCTTTCTACATGAGTTAGAGAACAATAAAGTGTGACAGAAGCCAGCCCACCTCCAGAGGTGCTCCAGCCACTCGAGTTTCTGCTGCCACCCGGAATCCCATTTCAAAGATAAGCGGCGCTTACTAAAAGCATTATATGTAACAGATGGAGAGAAATTTCTTAATATATTTCCTCTACAAATTCATTGGCCTGGAGTCATTGTCTAGTGACCCTTTCATGCCTAAAGGAAATGGTCTGATTCATCTCTATCCACCCTTTAGCCTAATAGTTGCTTTGTCTTTTTTATTGACGTAATGGAGGCTGTAGAAGATATTTATAAGAAAGATAAAACCTAATACTATTCATTAAATTCGCTAAGCTGGGGGTTGAAAAGGCTTCTTAAAACAAGATATGGTTGGGAAGCTCTCTACATTGCACAGTGAGAGGCGGGGATGGATAGTATATGCTTCGTCTTCAAAATGTGCTCCCTGTTAGGCAAGTGTTTATTTAGTTCTCATTTTTGTGCTGCTGGGGATGAAACCCAGGGCTTTGCACTTGCTAGGCAAGTTCTCTGCTAACAAGCTATATTCCCAGCATAAACTTTCAGTCACTTTTACTCCTGAGACTGCTAATCATTCTGTTAAGCCTTGGAGCCCTTTGTCAGACATTGTCCCAAAGAAGTATGCTCATCAGAGCAGGGGAATAGAGGTGCTTCTCACGATGCAGAAAGGAGCGCTGCGTTTTTGTGCTGCTGACCAGCTAAGTCTCCAAGGACTTTTTAAACCCTCACAGTAGGCTAGCTTGTGCAGGCATGAGCGAGAGCTTCATAGTCCTGCACTCAGAAGACGTATTGTACTTAGTGGTTGACGCAGGCAATTGTACGAGTCTTCGAGTCGCATGGAGCCCTTTGTGATCTAGCTCTCTAGCTCTGTACAAATGTTATGTGACGTTGATCTTCCTATAGTCCTGTTCCTATCTCTTCTATAAGCATTTGTATCCATCAATACAATACACTCCAATAACAACCAAACCAAATATATATGTATTTTTTGAGACAGGATTTCTCTGTATAATTGGCTGCCCTGGAACTTGCTTTGAATACCAAACTGGGCTCAAACTCACAGAGATCCACCTGCCTCTGCCTCCCCAGTACTGGGATTAAAGGCGTGCGCCACCACCACCTGCCACCAAACCAAGTGTCTTGATAATTTAAAGCAGCGTCCTTTCTGTTAAGTGGCCCCTGAAGGTTGATGGCGGTGCCACTTGCGTTTGCGTAGTTACTAAAGTATTGCCAACTATCCTTAAAACTTCCGCCTAGAAGTGATGCTTCTTTAGCATCTGGGTATTCATATTACACTCTGCGAGGTCCTTCCTCTCCGCAGTCATGTGCTTGTCTTTTCCACCTTCTTTGTCATGTAGCATTGCGGGTGTGAAGGCTAATATTAGTCCTGGACACTCCTACTCTGAATTCCCTTGTGTGGAAGCAGCAATGGCCGCCTCCTCCTTCCCTCTTCCCACTCCTCTTCTTCCTGCTGCTGCTAGCTGGATCTAGAACAACCACTAAGCTACAAAGCGGGTCTTTCTTACATTTTATTCTGAGACAAGGTCTCACCAAATTGACCAGATAACCTAAAACTCACTTCATAGTCCAAGCAAGCCTTGGACTTGTCATCCTCCTGCCTGAGTAGCCGGATTACAGGCCTGTACCTCTAGCACGGGGCCCCGGCTTGCTTTTTAACTCTTCCCTTACCCATGCTGCCAATTCTAGCAAAATCTCCTTCAGTTTCAAAAGGAAACTGAGGTTCATAGGATGCAACAAACCAAGCTGGCTCCCACAGTTAGTTTCCCAGCATAAAGCCCTGTTTACCAAATCTCTCCTACTAGACTGTGGATGGACTGGGATCTATGTCTCTCGTTATTCTAAACTTACACTTAATTGCCCAAACAGCTCCCTCAGTTTTGGACCCATTTGTAGTGGCTTAAATGAAGGCAGACAGAAATTGTAATAATATATGCAGCTTTAATTGGGAAAGAGACTTACAGAACCAGAGGTTCCAGTGGAGAACAGGAAAGCAGAAGCGTGGGGGGGGGGAGCACACCAGCAATATTTATTAGTAAAAAATATCCTCAGGCGACCCCGCCCTACAAGCAAGGTGATTGGCTGGGTCTACCCCTACACCCATTTTAGACCCACTTATAAGAGGCTCAGCTGGCTGTGGGCTTGGGGGAGAATCCAGCCACTCATTGTGGTGTGTGCTTTTGGAGTCCCATGCTTTTCAAGTTGAGAGTAACCTCAGGCACTCAGGGCTTTGCCATCATGGAGATTGAGATGTCAACGATTGCTAAGGTTGGAACCCTAGATGTGTCTCTGAAAGGTTTGGTCCCCTGGAGGTGGGTGGCACTATTGGGAGGTTGTGGAGACTTGAAGTGTGGGGTTTGTGGTGGGAGATATTTAGGTCACTGGAGGTGTCCCCTTAAAGTGGGCTGATGGGCTCCTACCCACTCTTCCCTGCTTGGCTTCCTGCTCAGGAGGTAAGCTGTTCTGTTGTGCTGTGCACTCCCACTACAGTGTGCTGTCTTGTCCCAGACCCAGCCCCCAGAACTGTGAGCCAAGCAAGCCTTTTCTCTTCACTGGTTGTCTTAGTTAGGGTTTCTGTTGCTGTGAAGAGACACCATGACAATGGCAACTCTTAGAAAGGAAAATTAATTTAATTAGCTTAATTAATTTAAATTTAATTGAGGTGGCAGCTTATAGTTTAAGAGGTCCAGTCCATGATCATCATGGTGGGACATGTTGGCATGCAGGCAGATAGGGTGCTGGGAGGTAGCCGAGATTCCTACACTTACAGACAACAGGAAATTGACCATCTCACTGGGAGTGGTTTGAGCATATATGAGCCCCCAAAGCCCACCCCCACAGAGACACACTTCCTCTAACTAGGCCACACCTCCCGTTAGTGCCACTCCCTCTGGGGTTCATTTTCTTTCAAACCACCACATCAATTGATGCTCTGGTATTTTTTTTTTTACAGTAACAAAAGCTGACTAATACAAAGATCATTGATTACAAGCAGTAGAAAACAATTTGAACAATCTCAAAACACCTTGCTTGCCTTCTGTCACTCCAAAGCTCAGGCACAGTCAAGCCAGGTGCTGAGGTAGTGGTGGCATACACGTCTGTTTTTTTTGCCTGTCTCCCTTTTGCTTGCTCTTAGGTCCTAAAAGAGATTGGAACCTAACGTAGACCAGGCGTCCACCATGATCTCATTACCTGTGCAGAGTCCATATGAAATACCAACCAGGGCTTTCCTGTGGTCATGTGGGTTAGTTTCCCAGAGTCGTTGTTGGTTGAGAAGCCCACTTCAAGATTTCAGCCAGCCCAGCTAGAGGCTGTAGGTTTTGGTTGCGAGACAGACATCTGTCTACCACCTGCCAAGTGCTGTGTTAGTTAAGAGATACTTTCTGTTTTGTTTGTTTATTGGTTTGGTTTTTCTTTTTCTCTCGGTCTTCACCTCAACATTTGGAAGCAGGCTTTATTCTTTACATTTTCCAAATGCAGCAAGGCCAGAAGGGTGGGGGGGATCATACATTTGTATAACATAAGCCTGCAAAGCCCACCAAAATGTTAAGGATCTTTGCTTCTGATTAAAAAAAAAAAAATGCAGTCAGCTCAAGGTTGAAGCCCCGTTCAGCCGGTACTGGCTAGTGGATCATTGATTAGTATACAAACATCCTCTTACTAATAGAAGAGAATATAAAAATGGGGTGGGTGCAGTTAGAGGTAACATATATAAAAACTAGATATGCAAATTAACAGTTGGGACTGACCAGAAGAGTAAAATGGCTCTTTGGTGGTCAAAAGACCCATCGGTCTAACCAGTTCTCGGTAAATGTACACGATTTTGCTTGAGGTTAGTAATTTAGCTCCCTTGTGTGGCATTCCTTCAACTCCAAAGATGATTGAGAGTTTAGAATTACTGATTTAGTCTTCTGAATGTATCAGGAGTGTTTAAATATACATTTCCCCATGCAGTTAATAAGTCATGAGCCCATTTAATTTATCATCGGTGCAGTCAGAAGCCATCAAAGCGGCAGAAGCTGCGAGCAGCCACTCTCCTCCTTTGGGTTCATCCTGGCTCACTGCACATGTCACAGTTTCCTGGAATTCTAAAGTTGAAAGTGCTGGCTGTTAAAAAATCGGTCAGCGGGTTACTGTGTCCCTAAAAGGAAATTGTAAAGTCTGCTTTAGTTTCCTCTCTTTTCTTCTAAAGAAAACAACAATAAAAACAACCAAACAAATAAACAAAACGTCCAGCAAAAGTGGAGAAGGGATGGGGTCGGGCTTAAGGAGATGGCTCCATTGTTAAAAGCTCTTTCAGAAGACCCAATTTGGCCACCTAGCACCCCCAGTTCCCCCTTGCCGTCGGGATCCTGGAGGGTGATGCGCGCAGTCAGCTGTGTTTCATCAAGACCCCAGCTAGGCATGATGCATGCTCCACACTCACCAGACCAAAGATGCTTCCTTCTCCACTCTTCTTTATTTCCTACCCCCTTTTTAAAAGATGGTCTTGCTATGTAACCTAGGCTGGTCTTGAACTTGTGACTCTCCTGTCTCGGCCTCCCCAGACCTTAGCTTACAGGCATGTGCCACCACGCTCCCTTGTTTGTTTTATTAGTATTAGCTTCAGTTAAACTTGTCCCACACTGGAGGCAATGGAGATATCCACCCACTGATAGATGGATAAGCTATGGTCTAGCCAAACAATAGAAAACGGAATGGAATTTTTCGCAAATAGAATTCTCAGTAGTTAAAAGAAACGAGCTCCTAACAGGCTTAACAGTTAACTAAGTGACAGAAATGAGACTTTAAAAACCACACACTATATAATTCCATTTATATGACATTCTGGGAAAAGTAAAATTATTGAGACAGAAACCAGACCGTGGTAAGTAAGGTGTGGGAAAAATGCAGCTCCCTTTCATGCAAACATTTAGCTTAGGGCTGGAGCAATGGCTCAGTGTTAAGAGCACTGACTGTTCTTTTAGAGGACCTGGGTTCAGTTCCCAGCACCCACTCTGTGACTCAGCCATCTGTGACCCCTGTCCCTAGGAACCCGAGCTTGTACGTGATATGCAGCAAAAACACGTGTACCCACAAAAAATAGTAATAGTAAAATATTTTTGAAAAAGAAAGAATTTCTCTCAAGGGCTCTACCCTTGTCCCCTGTCCCACATCTTCCCATCATATACTTCACATCACAAGAACCTTAAATTTCTGGTGCAGAAACATGGCTTTTCTCTAGTTGTGATCATGGATGTCGTCAGACAACTGCTCCCTCTTCCTCTCTCCGTGTTCGTTGTAAGTGAGCATGGAGGCAGCTGGCTTTGTCCCCTGCCTTTCTGCTGATTTCTGGGGAGAGAGGCCAAGGACTGAGCAGGTAAGAAGGTACTGAGCAGGTAGGGAAGGGGCTGAGCAGGTAGGGGAGGGGCTGAGCAAGTAGGGGAGGGGCTGAGCAGGTAGGGGAGGGGCTGAGCAGGTAAGGGAGGGGCTGAGCAGGTAGGGAAGGGGCTAAGCAGGTAGGGGAGGGACTGAGCAGGTAGGGGAGGGACTGAACAGGGTTGAGCACCTTGGGAATTGAATGCTCGTGATTTTTGTTAGGATTCTGAATCATAGAGTAGGGTGGTTTTTATACCCCCATCACCACCACCACCTTCATTCCCTTGGCTTTAGGGAGCATGAGAACTCTTGGATCGAGGAGTAGTCAAATCTCTTTGTAGCCTAGTGAATGCCAGGGAATTGCCCTAGGTCTTTGGTCTAGTAGGAGGTTCTGTGTGCTGAATATTGTATAAAGAAAATGAGCCGTGCTGCCTGCCTAGGTCTTGGAACTCTTCCACGTACGGAGATTTTTGCTGTAAACATGCAGTCTTATAAAGCTTTTCCGAGTTTTATAGGCTACTAGAGGCACACCCTAGACCCCTGGGCAGGAGACTCTCTTGAGGGACCAAACTTTCTCTGAGAGAGCTGAGTTAGAGATAATGTGCTAAAACCTGGAGGTCTTCTTGATAAAGGTCACATCCTAATCCAAATGCAAGCCACGTTTCTGCCTCCTGAATTGGTGTGGCAGCATGGGTTTTCTTCTGCAAATACGCACCGCAGACTCCTCCAAAAATGAATGTCTCAGGGACAGGAGCCTGTAAATTGGGAATATTCCTGGTCCTGAGTCCTTGCCCGGGTTCTTTGCAGATCTGAGCTGAATTCTTTTCTGCCTTTTGCTTCAGTCGTGATCACTGTTTACCTGGTTCCCAGTAGGAGTCTTGCTGTTCGGAGTAGTGTAGTTTTTTGAATAAGGACGTGGCATCACCAGAGATCTTTGTACCAGGCCCATTCCTCTGCATTTTAGCCAGTTCCCCAGATGATCAACGCCTTCACACAAGGACGTATGAAAGATATTGATCCTACAGGGTCCTGCCCAGGCACCAGAGATCCAAAACCAAGGGAAACATGTTACCTTCTTCTGAGCTCTTGAGTGGAGAGAGATGCCTGAAGCCTACAGTGCGGTGTTGTCCTTTGACTCCAGTCAACCAGAGGAGATGCCCTGCTCCTCCAGGTGCTGTCCCCAAGACACCTGCCGCCAGAGCTTTTGTGGGGCCCAGAAGGGAGGCTGCATATATACTACAGCAAGAGCTCTGCCCCTCGCCTGCTCACTCCACCCCCACACCTTCCAACAGCCCTGCACGTTCAAATGTGAGATCCCCCTGCCTGGGTGGGGCTTTGACTATGCTGTGTGCTCAGAAGGGCATACTTAAGTACAGTCACAAGTGTTTGAGGGGACATCCAGGGCTTTCCTCCTCAGAAAGAAGTTGAAGTGGGTGCTGGTTCAAAACTGCCTTGGCTGAGGCAAAACAAACATCTTTGTGGATGGTCCTTACGGATAGCTCGGATTCCTATTCTCTATTTCCTAGTAGCTGGCTTTCCAGGAGCAAGTGAGAACGCTTTGTTCTGTAATGAGCTAAGAGTGTAAATGTTGTTATGACAATCCCCTGGCTTTCTTGTTTAATGTTTATACTCATCTGATCAAACAAATTGAAATTGGATTATGTCTGTTGCACATTATAGCAGTTATTATCCAGTTTAAATGCAGGTCTGAAAGAAATAAAATTGATTTTTTTTTCCCCTGCTATGCTTCTTGGGGATGTATCCTGGGTTATTGGTATGCTGGCTGTATTTTCAGTCAACTTTGTACGGGGGAGGGAGAGATAAGTAGCCGCAGGTTTTTTTCCCCCTTAATATATTATGCAAATAAACTGCAATATTTCATTCTAATTAGGAAGCACAGCGACGTGAGAGTTTGGTGATCTGCTTCCCTGTTTTTATAAATCATGTCGGTTTCTTTTCGTGTCAGGTTTTTAAAGAGGGTAATAATTTTGAGCAACATTTTTATTTTTAGAAAGGAAAAAACAGAATAATAGAGTACGCCTTTATAACACTCAGTTACTACAGTAACGGCTTCCTTATTTATCAGGGAACATGTTGGGCTAAGTATCAAAATTTTACATATGACTGAACCTGTGTTTCTTTGAACTTGGATTATGTCTGTTGCACATTATAACAGTTATTATCCAATTTAAATGCGGGACTGAAAGAAATAAAATTGGTGTTTTTTTTAATGCTATGGTACTTGGAGAAAAAAATTGCCCTCATTCTGGAAACATCTTTTGTAGGGCTCTCTGGGGTGGGTGCTGTGACTAATGCTAGGGACTTGGAGTTGATCTAACATACGTCATACACAAGAGCAAATATTCCAGTACTGCTGGCCACCGTCAAAAGCGGGAGTGTGGACCAGACAACACAAGCAAAGATATCAAGTCCTTGGGAAAGAGAAGGAACCTCCTGAGAGGCTGGTCCAGACACTTAACTCGTAGTGGGTGTTTGGGAAGGGGTGTTTGCCCTTTAATTGGTTAAAGCGTCATGTGCTGATAACATGCTCATTGAGAAACTGAAAAAGGACTAAAGTCACTGAACCTAACCATTAGATGCGTTCCTCTATGTCAAGAAATGTGCTCACTGTCTAAACAGTCCCCAGACCCTGGCTCCCACTTCCACCTGCTTCCACCTCTGACTGCCAGAAAGACTCTCAGCACCCACTGAACGCTGGCTTATTATAAAGGAGGTCGAGTCCTCCATGGGAAGAAGCACATAGGGCAGGTCTCAGTGCGAACCATGCACTTGCCCTGTCCCTGGAGACGGCATGACTTACATGATGTGCTGTGTGACAATAGCACAGAACATTGTCAGCCATAAGAGCTCTGTCCCGGCCTTAGTGGCCAGAATTTCAATGAGGGCTCCATTGTGTGGGTTGACTGGTCCTGGGGTCGAGCTCAGCTCTGGTACCTGCAAAGGCGGAGCTACTGCCACAGAATCCAAAGCCCCCAGCAAGCCATCCCAGTGAGGCATGGGATGCCAACATCTTGGAGAACAAAGATGCCAAGCCTCTCTGAGGCCAGGTTTACATTCTACACCACACAAGAACAATAGACTGCTGTCTGCTCACAGAGCTCACTGCACAGTGAGGTGAACGAGTAATAAGTGGGTCATAATACAAATGTGTGTTGCCAAACCACAGTAAGAGCTGTTGGGGAAAGCCCATGGTAGGCAATGAAGGTGCTGGATCGTTTTCTGGAGCAGTCAGTGTGTGGGCTGAGATCTGAGAACAGAGGGAGGATTGGCCAGGGAAGCCGTGTAGGGAAGGGCTTTTCAGAAGGAACAGTATAAAGACCCTTAGGTGGGAATAGCTAGACACATTCCAGGAACCGGAAGAAAACCACAGGCAGAAAGAAGAGCAAGGACCTGTTTGCAGCAATGGCTGGGAAGAAGAGCTGGGGTCTGACCCCCATGTGACCTCAGAGGTCCCGGAAGTGTTTGTAGACTTCAAGTCCATCACAGGGGACGACCACGAGAGGGTTTTAAGCAAACAGCATGGATTCTTATAATTATTAACTTTTTTTTTTCAAGATAGGACCTTACATAGCCCAGGCTGCCCTTGAGCTCACTATGTAGCCAGCTGAGCCTGGCCTTGGCCTCCTGATCCTCCTGCCTCCTTCTCCCTCGGGGACGACTACAAACCTGTGCCGCCGCCGTGAGAAGCTCTGGCACAGTTTTAAGGGACCTATCTATGATTGTATGCAAATGGTCTGTTATGGGCAAGAAAGTAGGCGGGAGACCTGAAACACGACTACAACCACCCTATCAGTGGGGACCAGGGTGGCAGCTCAGTTAGAGAAGGGGGGGAGACATTTGGGAGAGTAGTTGCCAAGGATGACTTCCCTACCAGGAGACCCCTTGCTGTCCCATTGGACTGGTTTGTTGCCCCAGTCCTGCTACAGGCAGAGAGGCTGAGGACCGCTCTAGAATCCTGTGTAAGTGAGGAGAGCCACCTTGGAAGCGGTAACAGGTGCAGTCCTGTGAAATCCCTCATCTCCAGCCTTAGTGACGTCAGTCCTGGCTCCTAAACCCCAACCCTCAAATCCACCCACAGCTCCACTTCCAGGCTGGGCTTCATCCAAACCTTGTAGTTGCTGTGAGTAGCTGGTTGTAAGTTAAATCTTTTAAATAGCAGAGGTAACACAGATCATAGACTCAGATCACTGTGAATTAAATAGCGCTCTCCCTGACGAGACACCTGTTAGCCAGAAAGGGAATTGTCAGCACAGAAGGTGGTACTTAGCAGATGTCCATCATAAATATTGAACAAATAAGTGAATGTTTGGACCTGTTTTAAAACATGAACATGAAGAAGAGACTCCTGTACACCTGTTGTGTGTCACCAAAACAAGCTTCCTATTTAACACACTTATTTACTCTGCGCGTCTGTTTCCTGCTTCCTGTACTTTTCTCTGCACAAGGAGTGTGTGGGAGTTTGAACAAAACACAGCCAATGTCATCCTCTGCTTCATTTTGTTAATTAATCAGTCAAATAACTTCTCCCTGCCCAGAAGCTATTAGACAAAGGGAATATTCAGTGCACACAACGTAATCAGCAAATGATCTTGCCTTCTCCTTTCAGACTTCTCTTTTGACCGCCAGTCCCATTTAAAACGCTGTCACTTAGCCAACTGGACACTTCTGCTTCCGTGTAGAAGCTGGTGGGGGAGAGGGCTGTCAGCTAGAAATGACAATGTTAAAAGTGCCAGTGTGAGCTTGGCTTCAAGTCAGCCCTTCATAAGAGGTGCCTTAATCAGGGACCCGCAAGAGCTTTGTGCAAATTAGCAGGTCGTCTGTACGGTACAGTCCAACTCGGTTTGCCTTGGTCTCCCTTTTGAAATCTATTCATTTCATTCACTTTCTGCTTTGTACCAGATCTGTCGCGGAGGTTCTCTGGCCTCGGGTAGTAGCACACACACACACACACACACACACACACACACACACACACACACGAGTCAGAACTTTCTTTACAAGTCCTGAGAGTGCACAAAGGGGGTACGTTAGTCACATAAAGGGGACATGTAGTCTGGGATGGCAAGTTAGCCACCCCTCTTTGCCTGAAGGCCCCTTGCAGCTGGAGTACCTGCTTAAGCATCTGGCAGGAGCACCTGGCGGGGTGCCGCAGGAGAGCCCGGGCTCAGCAGCCAATGAGCGGCAGTGGCCTCGCGGGCGGGGCGGGGCGGCGCGGAAGCAGCTAGCTTGAACTTGAGATGCAAAGACTGCGCGCCTCTGCCGCTGCTTTGCTGCCGCCGCTGACTTAAGCAAGTGCAGCCAGCTGGCTTGGCTAGGGCACCAGGTCCTCGTCCTAGAGCCCACCCTGCCCAGTCACTGGTAGACCGAGAACCCAAGGTGAGGAAGTTGGGGAGGGGTGGCGAGCCTTTGTCTGCAGGTGCATGGGGTACCGAGCTGGAGGCAGCGGCAGCGAGATGGGGCCAAGCGAGCGCGGGACAAAGGCCGCAGCCTCCATGCCCACCGCGATTAGCATAATGCCTGGAGGAGGGCGGCCTGCCGGGCTGAGGCGGGGTCTCCCTGCCACTCTGGAGGGAAGACTGGGGGTTGTGTGAAATGAGTTGGAGACATTCCTTTCATCTCAGTGTACTTTCGCAGCAGAAAGTGATGGGCTGTAGGTGGTCTGCACCGGGCATTTCTGCGATGGCCAGTGTCCTGTGGTCCCATGTGCCCCGGGAAATATTCATGTACATCTTTTCTAAATTAGGAGTGAAAAATACTATAGGCTTTTAAAAAATGCAGTATTTGAATTAAAGGCCGTATCCTTTGTGTAGAAAGACCTTATTTCCAAGTAATTTTATTTGTGTGACAGAATATTGGTGTGATTTCCACGGATAGAAAATGCCTCTAATTCCCCAAACGTGGAAACACATCCAACTCATCACATGCATGTTCTTGGCACTAAAAAAGTAGTGTTTTTGAAAAAGAAAGCCTCAACGGTTTAAATATTACTTACAACACTTGATGAGATTCTTGAGGCTAGAATCTGCGCCATTTCTAGCAATTATCCATTTCCCTGTCCCAATCTTGTATGTAAGCAGGCACGTCTATCGATCCCCTAATGAATGTAGCTGTGAATCTTCATTACTGCTTTGGGTGCAGGAAGGCAGGAGGAGGCTGGAGGAGACAATCCCATTAGTCTTTCCCCCTTTTTCTCCTGCCTTGCGCTTGGCGCCTGGGGGGTGGGAGGGTAGGGGGAGATTCTGCCTGTTTTCTCCTAGTTTTCTCAAACCACTGAGCACTCTCCCCACCCTCTAGCCTTGCTCTGACACAAAGCTATTTTGTAAGTTTTCTACTGAATATCCAGATCTTTGCTACTTCTGTCTTCGTTGATTGCCTTTGGGTAAACGTCTAGAGATCTTTCCCAAGAAGTTAGAAGCAAAACATAGTATCAAGAAAACCAGCCCTAGCTTTGTATTTATGCATTTTTACCTATAATTCTGTGAAATTGCCCACGACTGTGTCCTCCAAAATGAGATGGGAATTAAAGTGACAAGGGGAAAGACTTTCCGTTGAGCATCAGCTCCTCTCTAGAAAGAAGGTGCCATGGTTCTTGGCTCAGCAGTGGGAAGCTCACCTTTTTAAACAATCAACACCTGTTTTGACCTCGTAGCTTTTAAACAGTGGGAAGCGGCTTATTTAGTTGACAGTGCTAAGCCCTAGTCCCAGGGATGGGGTGGCAAGCACCGCAGGTGCCTTCTTCTTGGAGCTCCCGCTGTGCTAGCTTGGGACTTATTTCTGGTCTGAGCTGGAACATACCTGGAGAGCTGGAAGGATAACCCTGAGCACAGGGAATGTTGCTGCTGGCTGCTGTGCCATGGCTCACTGAGCCAGGGGCTGTGGAGGAGGACAGATGAAGCCCAGGCCATCTCTGCTGGAAGAAGTCGCCGGGAGTTAGTCAAATCAGTGGGTCTCAGTCTTGAACTTCCTGTACCAGTCATAGCTGTCTCTCAGAGTAGTCTGGGCTGCAGGCAGAGCTAGCGCTGAGTTCTAAGGGGTTGAGCAGTGGCCTTGTTCATTCAGCTGTGGCAATTCTAATCTGTTACAAAAACTATCAGTCATGCGGTCTCTCACTGTCACCTGAGCAGCTTTGTCTTAAACAAACCCTCAGAAAAAGGAATTTCATCCTGTCCTTCTGACTAAGCAAGTCCCCCGCATGTAGAGATGGGTTCTGGGTAAGGGGCCTCGAATGTGTTTGGGAAGCCTCTGTGTACTCTTGATGCACCAATATGGGGAGAAGATCAATGCCAGAGAGGTTCAGGTTCATCTACATTGCCAGTCTCAGCTGTCATAGACTAAATAGAAACATAACTTCTTCTTTGTTAAACACAAACTGTGACTTTTATGGGTGTGTGTTTTGAGTTCTTACACCATTGGATTTTAGGCCCTATCGTTAAAATTGTGTCTCATAAAATATTGAACTGTTGGGCATAGTAATGAACAAATGTAAATAGAAGTTCTTCTATGTCTGCTTTACAGTGTAATCTTGGTGGATATAGCCGTAGGTCTTAGGGTTTAATTGTAATCATCTTGATAGTTATATCTGTAGGTTTTAGAGTTTAATTGTAATCATCTTGATAGTTATAGTCATAGGTTTTAGAGTTTAATTGTAATTATCCTGATAGTTATGCCGTAGATTAATCTGTTTGGCAGCTGTAAAGAGCTTGTGAGTCTGACACTTCAGGAAGTACGCAGAGAATGAGACAGTCTATACTTGAAGAAACACAGAAAAACAATTCTAGAAGCAGGATCCTATGGATGTACGCTTCCTTGAAGACAGTCAATAGCGTGGCATAGCAGACTGTAAGTAGCTCCGTGGGGAGGAGCTACCAGGAAGCTGGCCATCCAAGAAGGTGAGGCTTGAGTTGGACTTGAAGGCTGGAGTGGCCAGAAGGAGGAATAAGGAGAACAGTCAGTGTGCAGACAGAAAAGGTGCGAATAAGACCCTACAGGGCCCTTGAACTCTGGTTGTAGATCTGACTTCTGTTTCAGTGGTCACGAGACCTCTTAAAGAATAGTAACCAGGAGGATGCCAGTATCTGAGCTACTTCATACAAGAAGATCCCAGAGAGGGCTATCAAGAATGGATAGTGGGAGCCATTCCTGTCCAGTTAGCCAGCTCTGGTACAGGTGAGGTCAGTACACAGTGGCAGGCATGAAGAGAAACAAGCAGGGTGGGGAGATGCTGTGGAGAAGCTGACGGGTTGAGTGTGGAAGATGCAGGAAGGCGGAGATCTGCATTCACTGGTTTTTCCTGTTGGGAATCCTTGTAAGTGGAAGTGATGATTGTTCAAGGACAGAATTATTAAGCAGTGGAGTGACTCCCTTTAAATTTATCTTGTGTCGAGACCCTGACTTCATTTTGCTGTCTCCTGCCATGTGGGTGAGCACACGCATCCAGTAGACTATTAACACAGTTGGCCGTTTTTCCAAAACACTTTCCCCCTCTGGTGCTCTTGACTGTCATTTTCTACTTGTTATCAGACCTCAAGCATTTTTTCCCTTGCTCTGGATTAGAATAATGATTCAAAATAAGGAAGAGAGAGAGATTTAAACCTGTGTATGAAATTATTCACCTTCATTTCCAGTTTTATAAGAAACCATTGATGACTCCCCGTTTTCTGTTTCTAACAGCTGATAATTAAAGCTTTTCTATGGGTATGTCAAATGAAAGGGCAGGCCTCTCCTGGCAACTTTTCAGGAAATTCCCTAGCGTGAAAAGCAGGGAAACAACATACAGACGCTCTTCAACCTAAATGGGGGTTACTTCCCGGTAAACCCATCGTCAACCGAAAATGATGTAGACAGAAAATGCCTTTAAAGCCACTGCCTAGTGTTATTGCCTAGCAAGCCAACTCACTGTACAGCTGCTGGGTTTTTATTTTTCTCTTGATCACGTGGCTGACTGCGAGCTCAGCATCACAAGAGAGCATTGTACCAAATATTGCTAGCCTGAGAAAAGATCAAAATTCAAAGTACAGTTCCGACTCTGGATGCGTGTCACTTCCCCAGCATCAGAAAGCTGTAAAAGTGGTCTTGTTGAGTCACTTTAAATGAGGGCAGTTTGTACTCAGGGAATTCTTCTATCACCTCCTTCTCACTGCAGGATTCTGAATCCAAAAGTGAAGGGCGGCTCTGACAGGAAACGTGGGTTTTGGAAATGATTTTAGATCTGCAAAACTATATGGATACAAATACTCTGTCTGCAGTCAGGATTCCAGCAGCTGAGAAGGAGCAGAAGCGAGTAAGGCTGCCCGCCCTTCTGATCTGGAAGCCTGGGCTGGTCACCCTACAGCTTGTAAGCTTGTCGGCGGGGATGAATAAATTATGACAGTTGAAATAATTATGATAGAACGAAAGCAGCTGCCAAGAGCACGGTTGTCAATTGGGGCCGGCTTGGCCTGATTCTGTCACGTCAGAGCACACATCCATTTGCCCAGCTACGACCTGCACATGCTGTTTCCAAGGGTCTGGTGTGTTCTTGCCTTCATCCCTTTTCCCCCTTGAGGACTCTTAAGTGTTCCAGCCTGCTAGTGACATTTTTTTTAATGGCTGAATCTAAGATCCACGTGGATGCTGTCTTTCTGGTGGATATGCACGATTTCCATAAGTGGTTTTTCTTGGGGGTGTCTGTGTGTGTGAGACAGACAGACAGACAGACACGGGGATTGAACTCAGTCCTTTGCATCTGTCACTGGGATAGAAGTAACACCTGGAGTTCTGGAGTCTGGAGGATTTACAACTTGGAGAATCTTCTGTTCCTGCATCTTGGTTGTTAATGATAGTTATGCTTTGAGTTTATCTCCCAAGGTCCATGTTCTGGAAGCTTAGTCCTTGATCATCAAATGTTAAAGTGACAGGCCTTTATGAACCTAGGTCTTAGTGCAAAGGAATTAGGTCACAGGGCAGCATGTTATAAGTTATTAAAGCAGGGAAGTCCCAGAAAGCTGAACTGTAGAAAGAAGCCTAGCATCTCCCGGATTTCTCTGGCTTCCTACTTTGCCAAGTGACTCTATGCTTGCGCTGTGATGCTATCATCGCATTCGGTGTAGCCAGAGACTGTCACCAGAGCGCCCCTAAATTAAATAAAACTCTTTTCTGCGTAAAGTATCCAGACTCTGGTATTTTTGCTATAGCAGCACAAAGTGGTCTAATACATCGATGGGCTAGTTTCCAGCCAGTTCTGAAGTTGGTCACCTATATATAATAAAAAAATCTGCTACCTCACCCTGCCACTGGGCTCCACACTTGGTCGGCTTGGCTTTTCCCTCCCCTTTGGTGATGCTAGGAATGAGACACTTTTAAACTTTAAATCACTTCTTTAGCAGACAGCTATATGTTTCTGTCTCACGCTGGGCGCTCTACAGACGACTCTGCATGCGTTTGCTTACCTTGTGTTCCGCGACACTGTATCAGAGTATCTAGAACAGGGCTCACTGGCTTTCCCTGCCAAGGTCAAGCAGCCAGTGCTTTCGCCTTTACCGGCATTGCAGCCTCTGTTTCAGTGATTGTCTACAGCATGTACAGCCTTAGCCTACACCTAAGTGGATCAGTGTCACCGTGTTCCGTAGATGCTTCAGTTGTGAAATACATTTGTAGCAGGTCATGCTTTGCTAAGTCCGGATCTGAGACCGCAAGAGTAAAACAGTGACAGCTAAAATGAGCTTTTTCCCCCCACCTTTCCCTTTGGAAGTCAGAAGGCACAGTCACCTTTATCCAGCTCTGTGACATGTTGAAAAAGAGTCGCTAGAGGATTCTGCAGGTCAGGCTGTTTAATCGCACACAGTCGCACACTCTTCCCTAACATGTGTCTGTTTGAATTATCAAATATCAATATATACAGACAATAACTGAAAGGCCAACTGAAAAAAGAAAAACTGGAGTCGTGCATCAGCAGCGTTGTAGTTTTTATTTTCTTAAGCTCTATTGATTGATTGATTGATCACTGATGTTTTGAGGACAAGTGTGGTAATATGATTGATTGATCACTGATGTTTTTGAGGACAGGTCTGGTGATATCGGCCTGTAATCCCAGCTGTTTGGGATGCTGGGAAAGAAGGATCCAAAGCTCAAGGCTAACTTGAGCAAGTTAGCAAGCACCTGGCTCAAAATAAAAACAGGACTAGAGAGGTAGCTTTAGAAAAAGACCCTGTTCTAGTGTGCATGAGGCTCTAAGCCAAACCTTATACAGCCACCAAAAAAGTGTGTGTATGTGCAGACACATAGCGTAAACAGTGAACAAATGTGTGCATGCACACACACAGAGTTTAAAGCTAGTGAGTAAACTCCCTGCGTGGGAAGGACATTACCTGTCCCACTGTCAGAGGTGACCCTGGCCAGGATACCATGCCCCTCTCCAGACAGAGTTCTCAGGAGCTCCCACAGTTTATACCCACCCTCCCCTTCAGCTTGTGTATCATCTCCAGTCTTTTCCCCAGTAACAAACTGAGGTTTATTTCTCAGAGTACAAACATAAAGAAAATTATCTGAGGAGCCAATAAATCTTGATAGAAATCTCCATATGGGAGAAATGTATGTATTGATTTGTAGAAACAGAGGAACTGTTTGTCATTTAGACAAATGTCCCAAAGAAGGGATCTGGTTAGGGACCCTAGAAACGTCACAGCCACTGTTGCTGGAGATAATCGGAGCACAGATGTGCTTGGCTTTCAGATAGTCACAGAGATTAATGAACGCCCAAGATCTCGCCTCCCGCCCATTGCAGTGGAACAAATGTCTTATTAACGTGACTTCAACTGGGCAGGCAGAGCTCCCTTGGGTTCTCAGCAGCATCTTCAGAGCTGAGGGAAACCCTCTGTTCCAGCTCTTCATTCATTCCAAAGGGCTTGTCGATTGATGGCTCTGTGCCAGCCAATGGCGGGGAATCAGGGAAAACCCACCACCACCCACGGAACTTACTTTTTGGTCCTGGGGAAGAGAGGGTCTTATCTGTGAATGATCAGGGCTGTTCATATGAGTTAGCAGTGACTGGGAGCAGTGGCGCCTGTTAGAGGCAGTGGTGAGCAAGAGGAACCTGCACAGAAGTTCCCAAGCCGGGAGAGACTGGTGTTCAGTATTCGGGGCTGGGAAGGCAGGGAATCCGAGGGTGATTGTAGGCTGGGGAGTAACGGGAGGGAGAAGAAGAAGGGGATTGTAAACCAAACCCAGTGGGTAATTACTGTTGTTGGCACCAGCAGTGAAGAGCCATAGTCTGGTTGGGACAGAGAAAGACAGAAACACAGAGGAAACAAGAGAAAGAAAAAGGGGAGGGAAACGAGGAAGGGAGAGAGAGTGGACACAAGAACTAAGCACACAAATAGAAAGACATCTTAAGCAAAGTCAACTAATGGAGCCATGCTAAGGGGCCAGGTTCCCCCAGGACACTAACAGGGGAAGAGCTCAGTCAAGTGCAGCCCAGAGTTCACTCTGTCAGAGGTCACCACTGCTAGCTGTGGAGTCCAAGCAAGTTAAGTTCCCTGACCCTGGACCCTGGACCTTTTGACTCTTCTCTCTAGTGTTGTCTATACGTCTTTAGACGCCATTGAATTTAAAGATTATCAGGAATGCTTGCATCTAAGTGGGAGTTGACACAAGCCACTGGTTGCATTGTTTGCCCTAATGTTCCTCCCATCCACCCAAAGAGATGGGGTCGGGCTATCGAGTGATAGCCCCAAGTTACCTTACAAATCCAGAGAGTGGTTGAAAGTGTGGTTTACCCAGAACAGACCGATGGCCAGGTATGCAGTTGAAGGGAATTCATCCACAGGACAGAATGGCTTTGCTGTCTGGTTTTTGGTTTTGTTTTCTATGCATGCTGTCTAAGCACAGCACCACTGAACCACATCCCCAGCACATTGCTCCTTTTCCTTTTTAACTGAGAGTCTTGTCTGGTCCTAACACATTCCAGGCACCTCTTTACACAGTTTGGAGAGTGGCCATCTTCTCCACTCTGTATCAGCAGCCTTCAGCATTCAGGCATTCCTCCACCCTGTCAGAGAGGAGCCTTCTCAGGGGCCCATGCCTCTGTTTTACCATCTGTTTGAGAGAGAAAGCCGTGCCTTCACCATTCAAATATAATATATATAATAGTATTCTTTAATGAGCTCAAACTTTGCCTTTGAAACTGCGGCTTGGCGTGAGTTATCCCTCTTTTGAAAACTAAATGCTAAATTTCCTCTTGGTCAGAGAGGCAGGTTTTTCATTTGCACAAAGGGAAGCGGGAACTCATCAACTCTTCTCCACAAGGTAGACTTTGGAAGAGGGAAAAAACAGCCCTGATTTCTTGGTTGCTTTTAAATATATTTCCCCCACCTCATCAGTGAGCTGCCAGTTAGCCGTCGTGCCTTTTCTCCAGTGTAATGAGAAACCCTTTGTTTAGAAGAATGTGCCTCGAATTTTAATATCCCTACCCCACTGTTAGTCCTGGTCACACCAGCTCTCTCTTGCCCCAGCTAATGGCTGCCATGCAGGCTGGCGCTGGCAGCAGGAGCAGGTACAGGGACCCTACTGTGGAAAGAGCAGTGTCCCTGGTTCAAGGCAGGTGTTTACTGTCATTCTCCGTCGGAGGAAAGAAAGCCTGTCCCTGGGCTGAAGTGTTTGAATCTCGCCAGAAACCAGATGGGGAATTTGCATAAACTTGTTATTCATTTCACTTCTGAAGTCTTTCGCCAGTGAGGTGGAGGTTCCACAGGGGTGTGCTGGGCTATTCCAGCTCCATCCCCTCCAGAATTGAACATGAAATTATGAGTGCAGGTCCTCCTTGTGGGCCGTGGCTTTGGGTCACAGACCTGCCTTTCAGCCCCATTCAATCACGTCAGAGTCACGCCGCCACCCGTCACGGCTCAGGAGCACTCTGTGGATCGACTCAGCCATAGCTCTCCCAGCTGTTGAGATGCGCGTCCCACCGGTTTGCCCATGTTACAGATGAAGTTGAAGAACAAAGGAGCCAAGGGCCCCAGCCGGGGCAGACAGCTAATAAAAGTCGCTTACTCAGGAAGTGGAGATGTGTAGCTAGACGGGAAACAGACTGTGAGGTGCAAGAGCAGAAGGAAGACTTCATTGTAGTCCACTGCTGTGTGAGGAAGGTGACCCCACGCCCAGGGGTCCCAGAGACCCACAGCGACGAAGACGAAGGAAAGCATCAAAAGACGTGTGCACAGGTTTCCACAGCAGTGGACAGCAGGCATATAGCAGAGGCCTTGCCTTGAGAACTCGGGATGTGAGAAGGGGATAGCTGTGTTTTTGTGCGAGCAGGAAGTGACTTGGCCAGGGCACAAGGATGATGCCCTATTTCAAAGAACCGTATTATACCATGTCGTTCTGCTGTGCCGTCTCCGTTGTTTTTCCAGGAATGTTTGGGAATACCAGTTGCACATACCAGGTAGCTCTGTTGTTTCAGGTTTATGCTAAGGAGAACACTGGCAGTTTTCCCTGCGTTTGTTTTTCCAAGGAGCCACAGCAAGAGCGTGCTGGTCAGGCAGCCCTAGTGAGCGTTCAGTGGAACTCTTCTTGAGACGTGACTCTTCCCACTGGCACCATGTACCCTAAGAAGACAGTAGACTTGCCCTGACTGAATTTAGCCTCCTCCACTCTCAGAATACCTCATCTCATGTAAAAGCCCAGCTAATGGGTTTTTGTTGTTGTTTCTCATCCAGCAAACTTACAATGTGCTGTGCTGAGTGGTGGCTGCCGTTGACTGTGACTCTTTGAGGGTTTTGAATGACATTTCATGGCTCCCCTGAAACCTCTCTTCATGGCTGGTTTTTACTTCAACACATAAAACAAGCAAAGAATTAACTCTATTCAGAGGTTTCCCAGCTCTTCCTATGGGGGAAACACAGTGGCTGCATGTCAGTGTTGTTTGTCCCAATGAGTCCCTTGCAGTGAGTCTGATTTTAAACAGCCAAGGCTGTACACAGCAGAAACATCGTAGCCTCAGTCTTTAGAGTTACTACCATTGGGCAGAGTTGTAGCCGTACACTAAACATCGACATTTGTGAAGAGGAAGTAAGTAAAAGCTTTTGTTGTAAATCAAGATTGAATCAAAGAAACATCACTTGTTTGTTCTCGAAGAACATATGTCTTTTTGTTATTAAAGAAGGAAACTGACTGTAAGGGCATTCTGGGAGCCTTTTTCATCTGATGTGGGAAATCTGAGACACCAGAGGGTCATTGACTTACAGAAAGTCGCCTCTAAATACTGACTATATACATATATACGTATGTATGTATTATATACGTGTGTAGGTATACACACACATAATAGTTTTTCATGTATGAGTTCTCCATGTATACCTGCAAGTCAGAAGAGGGCATCATATCCTATTATAGATGGTTGTAAGCCATCATGTGGTTGCTGGGAATTGAACTCAGAATCTCTAGAAGAGAGGCTCAGTGGTTAAGAGCCCTAGGTGCTCTTCCAAAGGACCCAGGTTCAATTCCCAGCATCTACGTGGTAGCTCACAACTGTCTGTAACTCCAGTTCTAGGGGATCCAGCACTCTGATAAAGACATACATGCAGGCAGAGGAGCAATGCATATTAAAATAAAAAGAAAAGATTTTTAAATTTAAAAAAAAAAGATTGAGGGTGCTGAAGAGATGGCTCAGAGGTTAAGAGCATTGCCTGCTCTTCCAAAGGTCCTGAGTTCAATTCCCAGCAACCACATGGTGGCTCACAACCATCTGTAATGAAGTCTGGAGCCCTCTTCTGGCCTGCAGGCATACACACAGACAGAATATTGTATACATAATAAATAAATAAATAAATTAAAAAAAGATTGGCTTTGCTAGCAGGGCCGGGAGAGTGCAGAAGAACCTTAACCAGAAGCAACAATGTTATCCCAAGGAACATCTTGTAAGTCTAAGAAACACCCCCTTCCTAGGTAAATGCCTTTCCAGGAGAGATAGTCCACCTCAGATGCCACCTGAAGATATGAGGGTAATATGACTATGACATCTGTCATCTCACTGGTCCCCAGTGTTGATTCAGCTGATCTGGCTGGCAGACAAATGTCCTCCTACTGCCTCACCGTCCCTCACAGTCCCCTTCCAAAGCTTCACACTCCATTGACGATGACCTTCTCCAGTAGAGAAGGACCATCCTTCAGGCAAGAGTATACAAATAGCTGCACGCCTCTGCTCGACCCTCCAGACAAGCCCTCGGGGTCAAATGCTGCCCAGCCCAGCCTAGCTGAGAGAGGAACCCCTTCCGTGACTGTGCTCACAGTTCCCGAGGTACAGACCAGTGCCTCCTGGTTAAATGCCATCTCACCTGATTGCATTGCTCCTGAATGCCCTGAGCCAGGGTCTCTGCCCCTCTTCACTGATGGGTGACCTAGGTCAGGAACATGCTATCTCACACAGTGTGCCCAGTGCATGGGAGATTGACGAAAAGAAGGTAAGTACCATCCTGGAAGCTTCTGATTCTGTCTACCTCATTAGCCTGAACAGCCTTTCCAGGAAACGTGGGCTGTCTGATCATCTAAGAACCCAGATCCCTTTGGCTGTTTTAAGCAAACTTATTCAGCCTGGAGGGTTTATCATCTGAGAGACAGACCAGGAGAGACCTGGAATCCAAACCTATGTTCACTGTGGGTTTGCTGTATGACCTAGCCAAATTCCTCAGCCTCTCTGAACTTGTTTTTCCATCTGTCCAAGAATACTGTAATAATGGCTTTGTCAGGTTGCAGGTAGGGCCCGCACGAACCACATGGGCTGCACAACCAGAGCTCGGTGAAGGATAGCTGTGGGTGTCTCACTGTGGTCATAAGTGTTAGAGGTGTCACCTGTGCCGGCTCTTGGCACGTGTTGATCACAATGATTTTCCCTGAATATGGAGGTAGCTATGTATGTTGTATCGCAAAATTAATTCCTGCCTGTTGTATAATAGTCAAACAAATATGTTGAATAAAATCCTCCGTCACCTTTCCTCCAAAGGTAGAGTTTGGGTGCTGTGTTATTTCAGCCCGTTTATGGTGCTGATTTTTTTAATGCACTCAAACCTTTCTCGTGGCTTTTCATTTGAGCCCTGTAACTTCCACTTAGGTTTGTCCTGGGTTTGTAGGCGTGGATCCCAGTCTCCCTATGGTATATGACACCAGTATTATTCTGAGGTGTAGTGGCTCCCTCTGCCTTTCTAGTTCAGTGTCTGGCGTGCTCAATTGCCTAATAACTATCAATCACCCCGCAGAGCCCTGCTAGCCTGGTGACAATGGCTTCAGGGCTGGTGTGCACGAGAGAGCAGGTCCCTGTCGCTCCTGCATCTCTTCTCCTCATTGGCCTCAGCTTCGCTGTCTGGTGCTCTGTAGAACACCTATGTGTCACTTAGAGGACTGCCTTTGGGCCCTTTCATACTAGCTCTGACAGTTCGAACAGAAAGGGGCAGAGGACTTGGTGATATCTCTAGGGTCACCTGGCAACCCAGGGTAGCTCTGAGCATGGAACTCAAAACTTGCTATCCCCAGCCCACCCCACCCCCCTCCACTCCCAACTCCTTTCCACATCCTCCAAGAGGCACTTCTCTGTACCCGCACCCTTCTGTCACTCTTCTGTACCCGCAGCTCTTCTTGATACTGCTCTGTACCCGAACCCTTGACGTTTTCCTCTCCCGTCTCTTTCCTTCCCCACCTGTGTCCTCCACCTTCTGCTCCGTGTCCCTCCCCATTCGTTAAAACCCCAGGGTGTCAGGGGGTGCTGTGAAGCAGGTAAGGTTGCATCTGCCCCATTGTTTCTGTACGGTTTGTTGTTTTTTTCTTTTTAAATTGTAAGAAGCCAGGGGCTGGAGAATGAAGATAAGTTCCCTGCCAGTGTTTCCTGCGAGCAGGCTCCTGTATTTGACTGTGATATTTTAAGCTTGGTTACCTCCCCCGGCTGCTCTGTTGCCTCTGTAGATTCAGCTGGCAACTCTTGGCTTCACCGTAGCGTGGCTCGAAATACACTCTTCTGGGTGAGAGAGTTCGGCTATAATAAGCACAGAGAGGCTATTAATGGCTGCAGAGTTGGGAAATCCGGTGGGATGCCGGCGCCGAGCGCTGCTGCTGTAGACTGGGTGCAGTATGAATGCTAACTTGCTGTTTCTGCTCTCCCCTCATGCCTTCCTGGACTCAGAGAGAGGTAACCAGCGATTTTTCACTTCTCCCCCTTCCCTGGCATCTCATGTGTCTGGCAAAACTCACTGCTTCTTCCATGCCAACCCCCATCCTCACAGCCTTGGCCACCCCCAAAGGCAGACCATTGTTTTGTTTAACCTTTTCTCACCGCCATTTGCACCTGAGCCTGGAGCTGCATCCGGGGCCCCTAACCGCCTTCTGTGTCTGGTCCTGTCTGGGGAAGGTGATGGGCTAAGTGACAAGCTAAGAACAATAGCCACCCCAGGGGCTCTCTCTCACTGGTGGCCGAGCAAATGACTCAGCGTGCTGGGGAGTAAGTATGACAGATATGTTTGGGTCCTGTGTCACACTCTAGCTGTTTCTTGAAGAGTGACAGTGTGGTCCTTTGTTGTGTTCTCTTAAGTTTGCTGGCTGGGTAGCCAGAAGTTCAGTCCATTTCCGGATCAGTTATTAGCCACAGTACAGGCAGGGAGCCCTCGTTTCCTCCTTGAAGGATATACCAGTGGAGAGGATGGAACCATGAAATTCAAGGCGTCTGTTCATCAGCTGAGGTTTTAAAATGTCAGCCTCCCAATTGACAGTATGGAAACTTGAGGCTCCTGCATGCTCTATTGCTGTCACCAAACAAACAAAGCCATTTTGGTGGAGACGTTCCAGCCACAGTGAAGGGACCCGAGGTTGAGTTCCTCTTTGCTTTGGGCTCATACCTGGCTACACTCCTGGCATTGTGGCTTGCAAGCATTATTCTGTCTTACCTGTGAGCTCAGTAGTTAGGCAAGCAAGATAGCATTGACCGATCAGGTCCTACTTAGGGAATGGGACCACCAGAGGATATGACCAAGAGAATTTCTCTTTGGGCGGACACATCCTGGGCCTAAGCGTGAGATGTAAGATCTCTTACCCCCATGCGCCACATCCTGCTGGAATCCATGGTGGGGAGGTTTCCAGACATTGGCCAGCTTTTCCCTTCCCTGTGTGCCCAGGTCTCCTTACTGGGAGACAGCTGTGACAGCTGTTCTGCATATTAACGGCAAGACCGTGCGCGGGAGAATGTGCGCCTTCTGTTCAAGCCTCCTTGCTCATGGCAGATGGTAGAATTCAGACGTGCTGTTCACGCGGCCTACATCTGAAAAGGGTGCCTGGGAAGTTCTGCTGTGCAGAGCATGTCCGCCCCAGGTCGTGAACTGTCGGGCTGCCCCTGTTCAGTGTAAGTGTAGCGTCTTCCCAGATGAAGCAGCAGGGAAAGTTTACCAAGATGGAACCTCAGGCTTGGTGAAATTCCTTGATGCTCACCCATGGTACAGTTGATGTCAGGTAAAATGAAGCAGAAAAGCACCACCCACGACAGGCGTGCAGACAGATGTTCTAGAGCAGCCATCTGGGGCAATGAGATTCCTCATGTCCCCTTCTTTCTCTTCCCTGTCCCTCCCATCCTCAAGACAAATCTTCCAAAGTATGATCTCAGAATAAGAGCAGTCTTGGTCATAGAATACGTTCTCTCCCTGGTCCTGGAGGTGTTAGTAGGTGTATTTTGATGTGTCCTGGGATTCCGGTCAGTACTCTGTGTTCTGGTGTGGGCCAGCTTTCCAAATTCCAGAATCCTGTGCTCAACTCTGTGTGTGAAGAAAAGGGAAGAGAGAGCCTCCATCCAAAGTGGCCCAGGTCCCTTTGCAGCTGTCTCATCCTGACTTGGGGCCCTGCCTTGGCCTCTTAGGAACCACTCTGCTGGCTGGTAGTCTCCATACATAGTCAGGCTGGGAGGACAGATAACTGCACACTGTGCAGGAAGCCTTTCCATTCAGGCCATACAGGAAAAGCATTCTTCGTGGAAAGGAGACTGCATCCAAAGTGGGCTTCTCTTTGCTTTCCCCTCATTTATTATGGTAACTGCCACTCGCCAAGTGCCTGTCATGGACCAGCCTTCACAGTTCTCTGCATAAAAACATCCATTTGACCTGAATAGATATGGATTACCTGAAAGGTGTCATCTAGCCTGTGGAGCCTTGGTAAGAAATTCCGGTGAGGAGATTTGGTGAGACAGTGGATGGGAAATGAGTCCCAGGGAAAAGGGGAGGAGAGCGCACAGTGGCCGTTATGTGGCCAGCAGTGTCGCTGGCAGGGTCATCACATTCTGGGTCTCCCCCAGAAAGGAAAACCACTTCAACCAGCAAAAAGTATAGGGAGGGGGATTACAATTTCTCATTAAGAGAAACAAGCTACACATATATGTATTTATGTACATATGTATTTTTCCATTCCGTCACTGGAAGCCTTTCAACCACAAGACAAGCTGGTTCCATAAGGAATGAAGTGTTCTATCTGGGTACCACTTGTCAGGGTTACTGGCGCAGGGACAGTTAATGTATGTCGCGGCTAAGAGGTCTTTAGACACCTCGTCCGTGCCTTTGGCAGAACGAGAAATGCATAGGTAAATTCCATGTACCCTGAGAGTTGCCGGAAAGATTGAAAGAGTGAGCCGAAAAGCTGTTTTTAATAGGAGCCATTTGAATAAAGAATTGTTTATCTGTTCATTCCATACAGACGGAGCCAGCCCCGGTAGGGTACTCGGCACAGCATAGAGCAGAGAATAATGAAAGCAATCTTTGGCTCTTCACTTTGCCATTAAGAAATTCGAGGCTGTCAAAGATGTCTTAGCACTGACATTTTTTTTCTCCGGCAGAACTTGAGGCTGGTCCTCTGGGGGGATAATTACCAGAGAGAACAGCAAAAGGACAAGAAGAAAAAAGCTGGAAGCCCATGGGTTCACAGTCAGACTGCTAGAGGGGCCTGATTCCTGTCACAAGCGTCTGTCAGAGTTCAGGAAGGAGACATGAGGTTACCGCTGCAAGCCTCCCACCCCCTGCTTTATAGAACAAAACCCTACACGTCCCGTGATGGCAAGAAACAAATGGGGAGGGACTCTGGGCAAGATGACCGACCCCGTACCTGCTTTGACAGGTGGCCCCTGGTCTAGCCTTGGACAGGGTATCAGCTGGAGCAAAGGGTCCCTAACATCAGACAGAGCATCTTGGACAGTTAGATGTCTAGAAGAATGTGTGGTAAAACAGAAGCCATGTTCTGTTGGCCGTTTAGACTAGTGGTGTGGTTTTGTAGATGAGATGCTGTCCCTGGAAGCTGCCAGACGGTGTGAGAAACCCAGCCACCAGGGGGCAGCAGAGGAACCTAGCTCGGGAAGGGACTATGTTTGGACTGTGGGTGGCTCTTGAAATGTCCCTACTGTATACCCGCCTTCTATCTACCCCACAATGTCTGAGCCATAGGAACTGGATGGCCACAGAGAATCCAAGCTGCTGCAGACCAGCTGGGATGCGACACCTGATAGGCACATGGGCCTGGCTGTCTCCTCCTGAGTTCATGGGCCTCACACTAGGCTGGTCATTTGCCCACCTTCTAGGGGTCCTCTGAACCTGGAGTGCTGTATACAATATCTTTTTTATTCCCTCAGAATGCAGGAAAACCACTAGGGAACCTAACAGAGTCCCTAATATAAGCCTAGAGCATCGTGGTACTGTCAGGGGCAGTGAAACTTCATACTGAGCAAGTTGGTTCCATTTTGACCATTGTGGAAATTGAGTAGTCAGACATGGGAGTTTATTTCTTCTCTGCTTTCATATGTAATTGATATTCCCCCCCCAAAAAAAGCGATTTTTTTTTTTTTAAGTAAGTAAGGGATCAATTTTGCTTTAACCAGGATCCCAAATTCCCTTCTCTAGGTCAGGGCCCAGAAGGCCAAGGTCAGCTTCCCCTTCTCCCAGACAAACTAGTCTGTCTCCTACTGCGCAGTCCCTCAGGCCTGGGAACTTCTCCTAGCCTCACCTTGGGCCTTCTTCCCCCTCACTCTTTCCCCACCTTCTCTTTCTATGCTTCTGTATTGAGCCTTTAAATGCCTTTCCCCAGAGTCCACGCCTTGTTTGGTTTCTGCATCCTCCACCCTTGTCTGGTGGGCTGACTTCAGCTCCTTCTCTAGTAGTGTCTCCCTTCCTCTCAGACCTCAAGGACCCACTGGGCGATGTCGCACGCCTTTAATCCCAGCTCTCAGGAGGCAGAGGCAGGCGGAACTCGAAGAGCTAGTTCCAGGACAGGCCCCAAAGCTTGACAGAAAACCTGGCTCAAAAAAAACCAAAAACAAAACAAAAAAAAAAACCCTCAAACTCAGTGTCCATCATCAGAACAAATTTTTTGAAGCACATGCCACATCTGTCGGGATGCATGTAAGAATGCAAGGCTCGAATGCCTCAGAGTAAAGGCTACACACACAGCAGGGGGCAGCGCTGTGCAGATAGATCCTGGGACAGCATCCGGGTAGCCACACCACCAGTACGGCCCCTGCTGCATCAGCGGACAACCAGGGGCTCTTCCAAGGCACCTGTAACTCACCCACTTTCTGTCTTTGTCGTCATCTGAGTCTCATTTGGCCCGCCTTCTCCTTCCTCACCCTGGAGAGGCTACCAGGAACAGATCATAGGACTCTCTCTGACTAGTCTGTGAAATTTGCCCCGTGGGCTTCCTGACTGGCACCTTGTCTGCCGGTGTTTGCATCATTGATGCTCCATGGCAGGGCCACAGAAGGAACCTGAGGAAGCGAATTGGCTATCAAAAACTATAAATTCCGAATGCCATACTACAGTTTGGGGGAAGTCGTGGGGCAGCCGTGGAGTTTCCTGTCGCTGCTATAGCAGATTACCACGAGCTTAAGTGGCTTAAAGCCACAGATCTCACTCTTAAAGTGCTAGAGGTCAGAGGTCTTTCAAAGCTAGCAGGGCTGTGTTTCTTGTAGAAATTTCAGAAGAGCGCATGTGCCTGCCCTTCCCTGTGTCCTTTGCTTGTGTCCCCGATCCTCTCCTGTCATTTCTAAGGCAGGCGTTGCCTCATTTCCCTCAGGATTTCTCAGAGCCAGTCAGACAATCTAGAGAAACGGCCCTGTCTCCGGATCCTTAAGTTGGTACATCTGCAAGGATGCTTGTCAGAGTCCGTGAATTAGGACAAGAGTGTCTTGAGAAACAAGGGAAGCTGTTACTGTGTCTGCTGCAGCAACCATTTCCAGAAGGCGGGTGCTGGAAGCAGCTTCCAGCACAACCAGTGAAGATTTCCTGCTGATTCATGAGATGCTTGTCCATGCTTAGGTCTGAGGGACAAGCCTTGTCCGTGCAGACCTCCATGTCGGGGAGTGACAGCTGTTTTAGGGTGATTTGGAATACATAATGGAATAAAGTTAGAGACATCCAGCCCTCTTAACTCTACGGAAAGAAGCGCTGAGATTTCTGCCTATCTGTTATCTACCTAAGAAGAAATACAGTTGGGCTGCTCAAACTTTGTAAAAAGCCCTCCCCCAAGGCCCAAGGCTGCACGCTTTTTCCTTCGGGAAGAGGTAGTTTCCGGACGATTGCCCTGCCGCGTTCATCACCTTCCCCTGAGCCGAAAGAAGATGAAGATTAAGAGTAGTGATTTTTTAAAAATTATGCCTGTGAGGTTACACATGAAAGAACAGACAGCATGTAGCCAGTGCTTGGTAGGACTGATCCTGTGGTTAGTGGCCCAGGTGTGTCCTCTCCTCTCTGCTAGTGACCTTGGGAACCTTGGGAATATAGGCTTCCTGCTGGCTGCCAGTCAGGCTGGAGAGGAGCCTGGGTCTTGGAAGTTTTCATCAGAAGCAAAGCAATGTGGAAGTAAATGTCTCTACCCACATAAAGATGGGCTTCATAACCAGGCCTGGGGTCACACCAGTCCTGTATTCTCAAGATGCTTAGGACCAGAAGGATTTCTGGATTCGGAATGTTTGCATTTCCATGATGAGATGGGATCCAAAATGCAATCTGACAGTTATTTCTTGTTCACACAAGCCAAAGGCAGTTTTAATACCGTTTTTGATAATTTCATAAAAAAAGAAAAAAAAACTCAGTTTCATGGTGTGGCCTTTTCCACTTGTGGTACCCTGTCCAGCAAGTTTTGGTTTGAGGTTTCTGGGGTGAGAGATGTTAGCTAAGTAAAACCAGGAACAAACTAGAAGCTGGTTTGCCTGCATCCAGCGCCCTTCTTTCTGTTCTTTCCTGACCCTTAGAGAGGACAAACACAGAAGGGGAACTGTACATTTCTACAAGAGAAAGTATAGCGAGCAGAATTTGCATACTGACAGCATTTAGACAAGCAAGGCCTTGTGGGTCAGAGAGCCAGGCAGACCTCGGGTAGGCTGTGCTGGGTAGGTGAGTGCGCTCTGGACTGCGCAGGGAGGGTGCATGGTCACCAGATGAGGGAAGATACCACAACATGCAATCATGAAGATCACGTACTTAAGCAGAGAAAGGGGGAGACCTTGCTAGAAGGAATGAGGCTTGAAGATGCTGCAGACATTTTACAACTCTCAAAATCCAGACAAGGATGTTTGCACTTCCTGCAAGTGATGCAAGGGAATCTGGAGAGATTTGGCCTCATAAGTACGGCAGCCAGACCTGGGAGTTGGAAGGGGAAGGGTTGTCAGACACTGTGTGCCTTACTGTCTGAACCATCTGGGAAATGAAGGGAGCTTGGGGAGGAAACCACAAACAAGGCTTCCCCTTAGCCATCTCCAGAATGAACTGTTGATCTTTCCTTGTTGTTGTTTCCTTCATGGCACTTGAGCCTGGCATGGGAAGGCTTTGAGAGCACAATATGGAGAAAGACTATCCTCACCTCTCAAAGTGTGCCTCACCCCCAGACCTATCCCTTCACCCAGTGCCATGGTACCCATTCACACCTCGGGTAAAGGCCACCATTCCCTGTCGGCACCAGGGACACGTGGAGCAAGCCTGTGCTTCAGTCCCCAAATATTACTCATTTCTGTTGTGTCCTGGCCCAGACTAGGCATTGGGCCTAAGATATAATCCATCCTCATGGAGCTTTGTGGACTTGCAGGATGCCCACCGGTGAGTGTGGTGTGCATAGGGAACCCTAGCCCAGCAGTGGCAATAGAGTAGAGACAAAGTTAGCAAAGGCAAGGGATGAGAACTTGCTGGGATGCTGAGCCCTGGTCAGGCTGGACGGGGAGCGAGGGATCCAGGAGATTTCCAGATGGTGAGATAGGCCAAGACATTGGGATCGGGTGCAGGGCTGTGGCTGGCAGGCTAGGGAACATTTGATTCCAGCATAGAAGATGCCAACGGAGATAGGCAGGGAAGGAGCAGGAGGCAGTTAGGAGCAATACTGAGGGCAGGTGAGGGCAGGCTGAGGGCAGAGCCTGTGAGATAGCAGGCAAGGATGCGCTGTATTCAGGACCAACTCCAGGGCATGAAGGCCAGGAGGCAGGTTTCTGTTGCCAATCCTTCGAGCTCACCAACTTTCCCTCACCCTAGGACCACACGTATGGCTAGACCTTCGTGTGGTCATCTATGGAAATCTTGCCAACTTCTTCCGTATTAAGAGAAGTAATCTAAGCCGCATAGTAGCTCACACCCATAATTCTGGCACGTGGGGAGGTGGAAGCAAGAGAATTGCTGTAATTTTGTGGCTGGCCCGGGCCACATTGTGAGACCGTATCTCAGAAACCCACAAGTAGGGACTGGGAGGTAGCTCAGCAGCGAAGAGCGTACCCTGCTCTTTCCGAGGACCTGAGTTGGGTTCCCAGCACCCACTCACGGCTCTGGCTGCATCCCCAGCTGCAGGGAGATTGCATGCCTCTGGTGTGGGGGGGGTATCTGTATACCGGTGTACATACCCACACACATAATTAAAATATAGAATATATCTTTAAAACTTAAAAAAGACAGATAGGAAGACAAGTAATGTAAAAAATAAATTCAGTTGCTGTGTGGGGTAGCTCATGCCATGGTTGCAGCACTTAGAAGTTAGGTAAGAAGATTGGGGTTGCAGGCTAGCCTTGGCTACACAGTGAGACCTTTCACTTCCTCTTTGGAGAGCCACTGTCTCCATTAATAACAGCAAGAAACATAGTTGTGTTACCCGGTATGGTTGTTCTGAAGCCAAGTAATGTCATAATGGGTATCAGTAGCACAGATAGAGCAGTCAGCTTGCTTGAGCTAACCCGATATATAACACAGGAGACCAGCATTGCCCCCAGGGACGCAGTGTGGATGTCTGGCAAAGTCACATGCCTTTGGTAATGTCCAGGTCACAGGACATGTGTGTTCTGGGCTTCTCTGATTGCCCATCAGCTTCCTCAGGCAGCTGTGGGGCTGGCCCGTCCTCTGTGCCCGCCCACACATCACAGCCCATTGTTTCGCTTCTGCTGGCTTGTGCTGGTTCTCATTATATCATTCTGTAATTCATATTCTTCCCAATTCCGTGTTCATTGTCTCATCATCTTATTTGTCACTACTCCAGACAGACGCTTTCTTCAGAATTCAGTGTGCACTCTGGGTTGGTCCCTATCCCAGAGTTCAAGAGCTAGGTTTAGAGGACACTACTAGGTCACATAGCAACAGGTCCCTAACAGCCACTGACCTCTGCTTCTGCTGTCTGTAGCTGTTGGTGTTTTGGTTTTGGTGTTTAATCTGCATCCGCAGTTCACGGCTGGCATGCTGGCTATGAGCTCCGTTAATAGTCGTAACTAGAGCACATGTTGAGAAAAGGCTCCTCTTCCTAATATCCTGGCAAATTGCCTCTGCACAGGGATTTTGCTTATGTAGCAAGAGACAAAGACACGAGGATTCTGAAGTGTCATGTGTTTCGATGTGACACACCAGCAAAAGCCATCGCCACAAGTCTCCACGAAATCTGTTCTAAGGTAAGAATGGGTCCAGGGCACAGGGTCTACCTCCCTGTTTCCCGTCACTGACTGAGCGGGAGGGCCGGAGAGCTGCCTGTGACATCAAACCCAGGAAGAAGCGGGCAGGGTGGTGCTCAGCCCGTTGTTAATGTGTAGTAGATTCCAAGTTCAAGGCATATCCATGATCTCAGGGTTACCCACTCACAGGGATGTCTGAGTCCCTCACAAGATGATGGAGTTTTTGCATGTGACTTGTGTTTATCTTCCTGTGAATGTCATGTCACCGCCACATTACATATACCTAGAGAAATGACGGTCATTACTTTGCAATGAACATCTTGGGCTGGGATTCAAAGCGCGAGTTACTTCCAGGGCCATTGTGACCAGGCGTCTTTCAATCCCTAAACCCACACCACTGTAACTCCCTAGTGGAGAACAAGAACAAAAAGATGCCTGCACACAGTGACCATTAATGTCCCTAACAGAAGAGAGACCACGTGGAAGAGCCGGAGAAGGACAATGGCAGCGGCCAATATTCCTGAGCCCTCTGGACTCGTTTATTTATTCATTTATTCCACACATGCTCTGTGACATACACACTCTTGTTTATATGCACAAAAGGGCAGCTTACCTATCCAAGGTCACAGCTAGTAAGGGCAGCGGTAGGATCTGAAGTCTCCAGAGGCCTGGAAAGAGTATCTAGAGTCGCTCTGGGACAGTACCAGGGAAGCGTGTTACTCTGTGCTCTCTGAGCGCAGGGGTCAGAGGGTCCAGGTGCCCCCAGAGGGTGCCTGTTGGGTTGTCCTCCACGGGTGTTGGAATGAGTAGATGGAAGAAGAAGCTTCCAAGCATTCAGAGAGCTGTCATTCTGAGGAAATGTTCACCTGTCATCCCCAGCAGGGAAAGATGAAATCCTCACATAATGTGTAGCACAGGGAGAGGAGGGAAAGGAGGCAGAAGATGAGCGTCAGTTTAAATCCCGGTAGAATCCACTCAGATGCTCTGCCGGCAGGGCTGGCTGGTGACATGGGGTCCGTAGCCGGGAACCCACGATGCGCTTTCATTTGCTGTCTAGATTATGGCTGAACGGAAGAATGCCAAAGCCCTGGCCTGCAGCTCTTTACAGGAAAGGAACAATGTGAGTCTCGACGTCCCTTTGCAAGGTATGTCTACAGTGGCCCCTCTTCCACGGCTCCTGCCAGTCCTGCAAGGCCGGAGCGTTGCAGGGTTCTCTGGTCTCCTTCAAAAGCACACTTGAGGGCTGGATGATGGCACCGGCTACTCTTCCAGAATCCCCGAGTTCGATTCCCAGCACCCACAGGGCTGCTCACAACCATGTGTGATTCCGGTTCTAGGGCATCTGTTGCTCTCTTCTGGCTTCTACAGTGACTGCACGCATGTGCTGCACGTATATGCAAGCTAACTAAACCTTTCATACGTATAAAATAAAAATAGACGTTAAAATCGGGCATGGTGGCCTCCATCCTAGAATCCAATCTCTAGAATTTGGGACGTAGAGTCAGTAGAACTGTGAGCCAGCCTGAGTGCTGCATGGTGAGACCCTGCCTGGGTGGGGGAGGGGGACGATGAGCGTGTGTTCCAGGCCCCAAGGGGACAGAGTTCAAAAGTATTGAACAGGGAAGTTGTTTTTTGTTTCTGTTGAACAAATTAGAGAATATGGTAGCAGAGTTTTCATTTTGTTTTGTTTAATCCCATGTATTACCATGGGGGTAAGGACTGTCTAGTTCAAACATCTATAGATTGTTAGTTGGGGGGACTGCATTGTTTCTTCCGTGCCTTTGATTATCTATACCCTTTGTATATATAATGTATATAAACTTTCTTCAGGCACCAGCCACGCCTAACAAATAGGGCACGAAAAGCTGTTTCTTAGCACACGAACGACTTAGCATACTGGGTTTTGCCTTCCTAAGCATTTCACCTTGAAAGAGAGATCAGTAGGGTTTAGACTGGCAAAGCCCCTACGTACGTCTGGAGTCGGGAAATGCTGTCGTTATAGAACGAACACCCGGGAACAGGGTGCTCTGGTATGGGTCGCCATCTGGGCGTGCAGATTCCAGATGGACAGCTGGCTTTCCCCGTACCATGGAACTACTGAGAAACACACTGCTTTTGTTCCCTGTAGTAGATTTTCCAACACCAAAGACAGAACTGGTGCAGAAGTTCCACGTGCAGTACCTGGGCATGTTACCCGTGGACAGACCTGTTGGTAGGTAAAACTGGGCAAGGCTTCCAAAGCTTACAAGAGCCGTTGGTTCTCCCAGGAGGGTGAGGGCCACTGTATCATTCCTCACCTTAACCCTGACCCCTGCCTCTGTGGTGACACCAGCCTGGACACATGATCATCCTGGTCACGTAGGTGGTGGGGGCAAGCTAACCTTGACTTGATGTGCGGTCCAAGGGAACAGGTGTGTGTTTCCTGTTGTCCCAGCATTCCAGGGATGAGCAGCCCACCACTGTAGAATGCTCTAGCTCTCAGCTTTGGGGTCAGGCTCCTGCCTCCGTTCTTGCCCACTGGAGACAGGTGGGAAAGACTGATGGAGCCCCCATATCTTTACACAGTGACCCATAGTGGTGTGTCCTACCCTGGTGCCAGGAACTGAGGTGTTCCACCTGCCTTAGCTCACAGAGAAGCTGTAGCTTCTCCGTGACTGGAAAAGGCCCTGGAGAAGTCGGAGGTCTGGGGGGAAAGTGAAATGCTCTCTGGAGCGCCGTTAGGCACTTCCTCAGAGGGTCAAAGACCTTAACTGTTGTTTGACTGGGCAGTTCTGCCCTCAAACACATACCCAAGGAAACTGGTAGCTTTGTTCCCCGCCAAAGCTATAAAAACATTCCTAGTAGCATTTGTTCAAAAGTAAAGACACTCCTAATGCCCATCACCTTTCCGATAATGCAATTTTATCTGGCAAGAAAAAAAGTAAAGAAACATGTCACAGCACGTGTGACCCTTGAAACATTGAGATGGATCAAAGAAGTCACCTCTCCCGCCCCCAAAAGAGTCCTCTGTGTAGGATTCTTAACAGGAGTGCTGACAATAGGCAGGGCGCCAGAACCAGACAGAAAGGAGGAACTGATTCGAGGCTAGGTTGTAGGGAACATAGAGAGTGCCCACTAAGGATTACAGGGGTGCTGAAAATATACTAAGATTGATTTGATGACTCCCCTATGAGTAGGCCGGAAACCGTTGGGTGGTATGCATTAAAAAAAGTGAATTCCGTGCGAATTATGTCACAATGAAGTTGTCACTCCTGAGCAGGCCAGATAGCTCAGGGGGCGCAGGACAGCTGGAAAGTTGTCTGCAGACACACGCATACAATGTCATGTGCTCTCACACACAATAAACAGATTTAGCTTGTTCTGAGCTTACTTATTCTACAGCTAGCAAAGGAACCCCACTGGACAGCATCAGTAAAGGGGCCATCAACTCTTCCCTGACTAAATGTCAGTGTGATGGGGAAGGGTCTGATACTTTGGTAGGTGCTGGCTTCTGTTGGGTCTCCTTCC
Source organism: Microtus pennsylvanicus (assembly GCF_037038515.1). Lineage (NCBI taxonomy): Eukaryota > Metazoa > Chordata > Mammalia > Rodentia > Cricetidae > Microtus > Microtus pennsylvanicus. Next base: position 34,817,812 of record NC_134590.1, read on the forward strand.
TCAGGCTCTCAAAGGCAGGCTTGAGGCTGGAGCATCATAGTCTCATAGACAGGACACACACACACCACACATGTATGCATGCAGACATGTAGGCACAAACATACACACACATCCCTGGAGGTACCCAGGACTCCATTGGAAAAACTGGCTTTTTGTCTTCTGAGCAAACTTGAGGATAAAGCCGTAAGGTGGCCTGACCCCAGGAACTACAAAGGCCAACCTGGGTCTGGCTGTTCCTGAGTGACTGGGCCTGCATCAGAGAGTGAAGTTTTAATTCCTTTCTCTGTGTAGGCATGGACACCCTGAACAGTGCCATAGAAAGTCTGATGACCTCATCCAGCAAAGAGGATTGGCCTTCGGTGAACATGAACGTGGCCGATGCCACAGTCACCGTCATCAGTGAGAAGGTGAGGAGCTCGAGAGGACACTGGGCTTGGCCTCTTGGGGGTGATATTGACTTGTGATTAAAATGGCCTACGTTTATAGAAGATTTGGGACTTTGTCTGGGCCTCATCGTGCCTCCCTCAGGACCTGGAAACTCCTATTCTGATGCCCCCATTCTGCCTTCCTCGCTTGCTTGAGAGATTGAAATGGTTCAAGGTGACAGGTGGCACTAGCTGTAGCTTACTGTGCCTTTCAGTTTTGTTATGAGGGCTCTGGTGTGGACTAGGCCATGCTGTCTGGAGTTGGGCAAACGTTGCTTGTATTCGGGAAGCCCAATGATATATATGACTTCTGGAGAACAGATCATTGGTCATCCTGACAGGCCGGCGTTCACCTCAACCCAGATTATCCCGTCAGGGTGATTGAACAGAGTTACTTGGCTAAGATCAAATTGGAAGCACAGAACTGGGCCTTCAAGCCAGATGGTCTGAGTTCAGCCTCCTTTACCAAGGTGTGAGAAGCCCCTGTGCTGGGAAGACCTCAGGTCATAAGCACGTCCCAGCTTCCGCCACCAGCAGGTCACTGTCAAAACCACTTCACTGTTGTCGGTGAACAGTCCTCTTCAGCCTGCCTTCCTCTCCCCTCGTTCTGGATTTCACTCCTAAAGCGTGTTGTGGTGCCCTCCCCCACTGCGGTGTTCTGACTGGTGCAGCTCCCTCCGTGTACCATACCCCTTTGTCCGCACCCTCTCTCCCAGATTCCAACTCCAGCATTTCTTCTGCAAATCTCCTGACCTCCCTGCCCAGGGTAGGACGCCTGTGAAATGAATGAATATTTAACAGGCCAGAGTGTTACAGTTTGAGAGCTGGCATTCTAGCTGTGTTTACTAACTCACAAATTGCCTGTGGTTGCTGCCATGGATGTCAGCTATGAAACGAATCCCACACACGTCTTTATGCTGCCTTGTGTGTGGAGAAGAGGAGGGGGGAGTGAATTGACAAATGTGTTGATTAGCAGCATTTTGTCTTCCACAGTGTTGGATGTGATTTGGTGCTTGAATAAAAAACAGTGGAGCGAGACATGTGAATCTTTTACTCATGGACACACATAGACAAAGGTTCACATAGACAAAGGGGTCCTGAGCCACCGAGGGCCCTGCGTTGGGCAGTCTACAGAAGTCTATGTGACATTGTTCCTCGCACAGTGAAGAACGGATGTGGGCTGCAGTGGATAGAGAATGGGACACACATCCCTTTCCACAGCAGCGGGGTCATTCACTGTGAGACCAGATACCCACGGCAGTGGTGGCCTCTCGGGCTACTCAGCCACGTTCTGACTTCTGATAAGATGCAAATCCTGCCAGGCTCTGTAAGCGGAATTCTCTGAAGTATTTAAGTTCTGACGTTTTTTGTGCTGGCAGCTGTCTGACTTCCCAGAGAGCACGGGTGCTGAACCATGTCTCTTACAGAGCGAAGAGGAAATCTTGGTGGAGTGTCGAGTGCGGTTTCTGTCCTTCATGGGTGTCGGGAAGGATGTCCACACATTTGCCTTCATCATGGACACTGGGAACCAGCGCTTTGAGTGCCACGTGTTTTGGTGTGAGCCGAATGCCGCCAACGTGTCAGAAGCCGTCCAGGCTGCCTGCATGGTGAGGGAGCTCGCCTTTTGCTCCACCTTCCCTGTCCTTCTTGTTCTAGATGCTGTAAATTAGAGTGGAAAGCCTGTATTTAATGGATAACCTCTAACTCCCAAAGCCCCGTACTTTATAGTGATCAGTAAGTAACAGACTAGAGTCGGCCCGTGCTGCTGGCTCACAAGGCCTGAGTACTTCACAGGATGTCTGATTTGAGACGTAAGCATCTCTTCGTTGAGCAGATGTGCTCTGGGAACCTTTCTTGCACACACTGGAACTCTTCTGGTCAGAGCAAAGGAACTGGGAAGGTAGGCACTAGAGCCTGAGGTCCAGGGCACGGTCTAGTGATAGTCGCTGGAACTGGTGGAAGAAACAGGACCCCTGTCACGAAAGGCTGGTGAAGTTGGGCTCTCCAGGAAAGATTACCAAGTAGGAATTGGTCATCTCTAGCTTCTGGGATTTTTCTGGATTTGGGTTTGGTGTTTTGAGATAAAGTCTCACAGTAGCTCAGGCTGGCCTGGAACTCACTGTAGCCTAGACTGTCTAAACTCTCAACCTTCCCAGCAGTGGAACTATACGCATGCGCTGCCGCTACCAGCTCCTACTTAGGTTTTAAAATAGTATTCCATCCAAAAGGAAGACAGTCCCTCTTCCTGGAGACCTTGCCTCGTGAGGGCAAGTTTAAAGTACAGCTTGAGGTGCAGTGATCAACCCGGGCCTCCCGCATGGAGACTAGGGAGACGGGCAGGAGGCAGCCAGAAGAGGGCTAACGAGGCCATGATCAGTGAGATGGAGTACTCCCTTGTGTGAGGAGTCCCACTGCTACGACCCCGGAGAGCCTCAAGTGTGGATCCGGGAGCTCTGCACAGCCCCCAGAAAGCCCTGTGAATCAGGGAGCTCAGTGTAGCGGGAGAAGACATAAAATCCCAAGCCCCATAGTAGTGTGGAAAGAGCTATAAGTGGAGGAGACTACACCAGACTGAGAAGGAATTCGACGAAGGGAGAAAGACTCTGGAAGTGGGAACTAGGAAAGTCTGTCGAGGGCTGGTCTGTGAGCTTGGTTTGTTTAGGATGGAGGCGATCTGCACACTTTCTTGTGCTAAAGGAGCCACGTGAATCATGTGCCTTATAATGACATGTATGTCAATGTGAATGACAGACCACACATAAGACAGTCGTTCTGTGAAAACTACCAATAGGTGTTAAAAACTACCTATTGCCTACGGCACTTCTATGTGTTTGTTTGTCTTTAAGGTTTTGCAATTATCAGTCCTCTATGTGGAAGCTTGCAGCACCTGGCAGATCCATCACCACAGACTCCCCCCCCCCCCCCCCCCGCTTTGCCTCTGTCAGCCACAGTGTGGCCGTGGCCGTGGCCGCGCCCCCTCCTTCACTCTCATCACCAGCTCCTTCTGCTATTTTCTTGACATCTTTCTCTTCTCACACAGGCCATGTCTTGCAAGGCTGCATTTGGCCTCGTTTTTACTTGCGCAATCCAAGAAATCATAAATCACACCCAAGCCAGTTGTCGTGCCGTCCCCAAAATGAGTTCTGAATCAAAAAACAAAAACACAGAAAAAAAAAAAAAACCCGACATCTGGTATGGTCTGTACATTCTAGCTTCTTTTTCTAGATTTCTGTCTCAGGTATTATTGCCTTCCCATGGTGAAGGACACTGATGACTATTTAGACAACAGGATAGGAAAAGAGCAGATTGGCTACTGATATCTATGGAGGCCAGTGAGCAGGTAAAGTCACTTGCTACCAAACCTGGTAAGCTAATCTTTGAGACGTGGAGCCCACATGAGAAAAGACCAATTCCCACAAGTTGTCCTCTGACTTCCATGTGTGTCCTGTAGCACATGATAAACACACACACACCCTTTTTTTTAATCTTTGAGACTATTGAGTGGGGGGAAGGGAAGGAAGGAAGGAAGAGAGACCTGGGATCCACACTCCATCTGCTTCCCACTCACTGGTCCTCAGTGGGAGGGCTGTTTTCTCTAAGTGCTGTGCACACAGGATGCTAATGCTCACCAGCCTGAGTATTCAGGAGCAGGGCTGTGGGGGAGAAGCAGGGGAGTGTAGGAGTTGAGGTGGGACCTGGGAACCAGGTGTAGATGGGAGCAAGGGACCATGGGAAATAAACAAGTGCTCTTTCAGTCAAGCGAGAAAACTAGATATTTTACAAAACTGAAATGGTGCGTAACAGATGGTTTGGGTCTAAAATGAATGGCTTTCACTCTTAATTATACATTTTAAATGCTAATGACAGTTAGCTAATTAGTTTTATCAGTGGCTACAGGTTTGTTTTTCCAGATCCCCAGAATCATTTTTCCACTTGAAAACACTTTTTTAATAAAAATTTTATTAATGCAACCAGCTGGAGTAGCTCAGGCAGTGTGGTAGAAGGCACGTGGGTACAATCTAAGCTCCCACCACGCTCTGAATCCAGTTCTCCCCAATGCAGGGAGAGGTACCTTTCTTCAGTCAAATCCACGCCCTTCTCCATCTGGAATACTTATGCATGGATTGATACGAGCAGAGAAATGGTAGTGACACATTCTTTTGAATTCCCTTTTAAGGCCCATTCTACAGCTGTGTTATATAGGCCTAAGTGAAGACACTTTCATGGAATTTAAAAGAGGTCAGAGCGGATTCTTTATTTATGAATTCCATCAGTTATGTGCAATTTTGATTCACAATATGCATACAAAGCTACTATTTGAAATTTCAAGTCCAGGGTTTAATATTGCCACACGTACCTGCTGATTAAGTGATGCTTTAAGAAGCGTGTGATTTGTGATGCAGACCTAGCAAAATGTTCTCCATAGAGCAGACATGTGGTAAACCACCCTTGTACTGAGTTTTCTGACCTGTGGGACATGAGAGAGCATTCAAAACCCCGTCCCATTTTTTGGTGAGTGTTTTCATGTGTTTGAGGGAGAAACAGCTATAACTATGCCGAGGGTCAACAGACCTTTAACTTGACTTTAGAGATCAGAAAGAAATGACAAACACATCCTTTTCATCTAACACTGAAGAATTATTTAACTTTCTACTAGTTCAAAAGCAAGCAGGCTATGTTGATGTAGTTCTCTCTTTAAAAAGTTTTTATTGCCAGGTGGTAGCACACACCTCCCAGCACTTGGGAGGCCAAGGCAGTTGGATCTCTATGAGTCTGACAGCCTGCTCTACAGAGCAAGTTCCAGGAAAGCCAGGGCTGTTATACAGAGAAACCCTGTCTCGAAAAACAAAGGAGTGTTTATTAGTGTATATGTGTATATGGTGTGTGTGAGGAAGGGAGTGCATGTGCACAGTTGCCACGTGTGGAAGTCGAGGGACAACACTGGGGAGTTCGTTCTTTCCTACTGCGGGTTTCTGGTGTCAAAGTCGGGTTGTTAGGTTTGAAAACCAAGTGCCTTTACCCGCCGAGCCATCTCAGCAGGCCTGTGTTGCTATATTTCTGGAGGATAGATATGCCTGTGTTCCCAATGCTAATGGTAGGTGTTGGTTTGGTTTTTTTGTTTTTTTAATCTCTTAGGGTTTATACTTTTAGTTAAAAGAGATAACTGAAATCCTATTACAGCAGGAAACAGGGACAGGAACATGTTGCTAGGCCTATCTAAGGCTTTCTACAGTTTGCTTTGTAATTCTCAACTGCTCTATAGTCAAAGACACTGAGACTTGGAGAGATGCAATGGCTGGGTTCCTAGAGCTCACAAGCAATACAGCCTGGATGCAGACTGTGCCCTTCCTATCATACCATGTCACCAACACTTTCCTGGATGTACATGTCTGATGGAAAGCTTAGTTAACGCCCTCTCTCTACTGATCCTTTTCATTTGTTTAACTGTTGACTGTGAGCAGTGGGCAGAAAGGACGGGTGGGAGAAACCAAACAGCTGTGGGAATTTAAAACATCCCACATTAAGAAAGAAATGAATCTGGACTGCAGATGCACTCAGGGGTACAGCCCTTGCCTCGCATATACAAGGACCTGGGTCAGTCTTCCCCACCACACAATAGAAATGCTAGTATGGAGGGGGGGTGGGGAGCAGTGGTGGCAGGCGTAATGGTGATGAGTGGCAGCTGTGGTAGACCAGATGGTGATGGTGGTAATAGTATTACTGGTGGAGATGGGGTGGGGGTGTGTTGGGGAAGGGCTGCCTGTTTCGTTCCTGGCTGCTCAGCCCTGAAATAGTCACACAGAAACTCTATTATTTAAATCACTGCTTGGCCCAGTAGCTCTAGTTTCTTATTGGCTAATTCTTACATCTTAATTTAACCCATCTCCATTAATCTGTGCATCACCACACGTTCATGGCCTGCCAGCAAAGTTTCAGCATGTCTGTCTCCGGCAACGGTTACATGGCTTCTCTCTGAATCTGCCTCCTTTCTCCCAGCATTCAGTTTGGTTTTCCCCACCTACCTAAGCTCTTTCCTATCAACAGGCCAGGGCAGTTTCTTTTATTCACCAGTGGTATTCACAGCATACAGAGGGGAATCCCACCTCAGGGGTGGAGGGTGGTGCTGGTGCTGGTGGGTGGGGGTGGTGGTAATGGCAGTGTTGGTGGTACTTGTGGTGGTGGTTGGTGGTGGTAATGATGGTAATAGTACTAGTAGTGGTGGCAATAGTGCTGGTGGGGGGTTGGTGGTGGTGCTGGTGGTAGTGGTGATGAACTCCTAGATTTATATTTAGAAGTTGGGCCATCAACTTTTGAACACAACAACCAAGAAGAAATACTATTACCTAAATTGCTGCTTGCTTGTTTTATTCCAGTTGCGATATCAGAAGTGCTTGGTAGCCAGGCCACCTTCACAGAAAGTCCGACCTCCACCCCCGCCAGCGGACTCAGTGACCAGAAGAGTCACAACTAACGTAAAACGAGGGGTCTTATCGCTCATTGACACATTGAAACAGAAACGCCCCGTCCCAGAAACGCCCTAGCAGCTCTGGGCTCCAGGATTCTGTCACTTTTATCTGAAGAGCAAACGTCTACACTAAAGAAGCCGACAGCTGGCCTTCCATTCAGTTGCTGATGCTTTGTCTCCAGAGAATTCATCCTTAACCAAACAGTGTTAAGACAAGCATGTGACCGCGTCTTGCCACCACCATGTGCTATGAAAAGAAGCATGAGTTGTTTTTGTTTTCTGTTCCCGTAAGTTCCATCATGAGCAGTGGAAGGTCTTTTACTGTAAATATTGTGAGCAGGACTTCACACACACTCCGAAGAATGTGGCCGCACCCTTCCTAGAGAACTAATGCTGCATCCTTGGAGTGAATGATTCCCAGGTTCATTTTCTGTCCTCTTGGTTGGATCTGTCGCGAGCAACCTTGGGGTCCCTTGGCACTTTGCCTTGTTTTCAGCTTTTAAAACATTCAGACCCCGAGGGACAGATACCGTTGAATTCCTGTAAAAAGAACATTTGGGTTTTAGTTTTTCATAAAAGTGAACCTGTCCGTTGACAAAAACTGGCTGTTGGCATCAGTGCAGACACTAACCAGCCACTTTCCTCAGCGAGCTCTCTGATGCATGGACACCCCTTCATGTCTTTGGGGTGCTGGGAAAAGGAAAACTTTAAAATTGATAGAAAACTAAATTTGAGGGATTAAAAATCAAGCAAAAAAAATAGCCTTTCTTTTCAGATGGTTTTCAAACTGGTTATTTAAAAAGAGAGAGAGAGAGATTAGCAGATTCATAATACATTTGGGATGGGACATATTTCAAACTTCTGCCTTACATTGTACAATGCAGCTAGGGAATTGAAGTATGCTATGGCCATTCTCCACCCACACCCGAAAGTGAAATATTCCTACACTTTCCATCCTTAGTTTGACGAGCTAATATGCAATTTAGAGTTGAGGAAATGTCATTTTTATCTCTGTCACACACTATGATTTTAGCTCTCACTGTGTGATTCTTGTTAGTTCACATCCTGGAGGTAATGTCCTCCTAGGAGTCCCTATCTGCCACAAGCTTTCGCTATGCTTTTTGTCCAGAGAGCTGTCTAGCCATCATACAGTGTCCATGGCAACAAATTTAAGTTGTACTTTTCTTGAACTTATGTATTTAATGTTAGAAATTTGGTAAGACTTGACTAGATATGTTTTAAAACTTCTATTTTTCCATTTTACTTTCAAAAGATTTAATTTTTTCTTATCTGAGCACAATATACACAGAAATAATGGATTGTTTGATAGCGTTCCCCAAATATCATTTTCTTGCCTCTTTTTATGTAGCTAAGAAACCTAACTATAAAGATACACAAATTTAGACTCTGTTGACATTATTTTAAAAGGAGGTTGCAAAGATCAATCTTATGTTACTCTTGTTTACTTTTAATATCAAAATTAATATCATTATAAAAGTAATGCTTCGTGTTTATGCGCTGCTCTGCAGATGTCCACAGTTTTATCCCAGTCGAGCCTTACAAGGTAGAAAAGGTACCAAACTCACTGAAGAAATCAAATACACAGGGTTTTGTACCAAGAGGCTAAGTGGCCAAGGATCTCACCCAAGTTCCTGAGAGCCAAAACCAGGACCACATCTCCCAGCTTTTGCCACCTTATGCCTCTTCCACACAGTCAGGAAGACCCTTCACAGATGACTCTAGGTCCATACACAGAACAGATAATGAAAATACTATCAGGCAATTTCAGAATCCCCAAGTGTGTTAAGGAAAATGTCCAGTTAATCTACACAGTGGCATTTATTGTTAAGACCATTGTCCTTTCTCCGTCCAGGACTCTTGTCCCTCAAACATGTTGTAGAGGACAAATGTCTGCCCTCAGCAGCCTTCCTAAGCTGAGATTTTCTAGATATTACATCACTTGTGTAGAAACCTTCCCGACTGTGGCACTTAGCAGCCACAGACTGCGTTGAAGTGAGCATGTTCCACCTGTGGGTCCCTCAGAAAACCCATGGCATCAAATGCAGAGAACCTGGACTGTTCTCTGGCATCCACACACTACAATAAAAGTGATGTTCCTTGAGAAAAAGATGCATTAATACTTGGTGCCAACTTGCATACTAGCTGAAGTAACTAGTGCCATCTGAGAGATTTATGAGTTAAGAAAACCTTATTGTGCCCAGAGAAAAACTGTCCAGAATCCAGTTACGGTCTCTCATTTTGAGCTCCATGGTGAAATGTTTTAATGCACTCCACTTCAAAACTCTAAAGTAATCCCTGTTTCTATAGGACGTCTCCATCCAAACCCTGTTCGTCTTTAAGACCTACATTTGTTTGTTTTTGGGATCAAGAATACTGAGCTAGCTTTAAGTAGCAAACTGATTTATATATGCAATTTTAGGACTCAGTAAGAGGAATGATAGCCTTTACACAGGGAAAAAAAAACTCTTACTGCGGCTGTTTTGTTTTGAAAATAGCTTTGCCTACTAAATGCAGGTTGATTTTTGTAAAATGAATTATGTTAAACAGTGTATCAGACAACTTTCTGCCATGGCCAAAAAGTATGTATGAAAGTATGTTTGCATTTGTTTGTGAAAGGATGCCAGTGTTTTACCTGAGATCTTAGTGACTTCGGTTATCTATGCATTCTTTAGATCCGGGATTCGGGAACAGGCAGCCGTGTTCACTAAGCCTTGTGTGTCTTAGCATTTTTTTAATTAACTTGTTAAATACAGCTTAAAATATTTTTATTTTATTTATTCTATTTTTACTGAAATATGGCGCATTATTGTGTTAATGTATTCTCTTTCCCGGGTATAACGTCAGTTACCTGGGTCTAATTAATCTCAGTGAACTACATCGCCTACAAGGTGGTTTTGTAATGATTTGTAGTCACATTTTTATTGGAATATGTAGAAGCAAGGGCAGAATGCTTAAAGTTCCTTTTATTTTTTAAAAGCAACTAGGTAGGAGTGCTCTGCCCACCTTCCCTGTGCTCCGGGGCAGCATCACCGTGGTAGCCAACATGCCTATGGCTGAGACCATGTCTTCGTAGATAGACTAAGGCACTGTGCGGTGCTTTGTTTTTATATCCTTCACAACTTGCGTGACGTCATCAAAGAGCTACACATCCATCCACTTGCCCTTCGTTTCCACCTGGATTCAGGATCACCCATGGCTAATTGGAATCATTGTTGCATTTGTTTGTCTGTCTGTCTCAGTGCATGAAGGGACATTAGACCCATTTCCATTAAAACAAATTCTTGGTGATATAACTGTTGGCACTGCTATTTTTTTTTAAAATACACATTAGACATTTAAGAAGGACACAGAACAAACCACTCAGAACAGGACCACTTACGTGTAGCCCCAAAGCTTCCCTTACTCTAGGGCACACTCCCTGTACGAGCATTGCAACGCAAGATTTCACAAACCATGTGGGGAAATGTCTCCCTAACATTAGCACAATTTAATCAAGCCAAAAGCTCTCAACTTGGCCGGGTTTAACCTCACCTCCTCACATCCGACATGCTCACAGCCAGTAAGAAAGCAATTGAACTTGTTTCGGCGTACTGGGGGTGTGGCTCAGTGGTAGAGCGCTTGCGTAAGATGTACAGGGCTCTGAGTTTAAGCCTTGGAACCATGAGGGGGGAGGGAGGGTTGCACTTCAAGGCAAAGATCTTTGCTTGCACCAACTGTGAGAGAATTGCCAGGCAGCCGTATCAGCCGCTTCCTCCTAAAAGGACGTCTTGTTTTCTTTTTGATGCCTTTTTCTGTTGACCATGTTTGCACATTTAAATGTAAAATGTTGTGAGAATAAATGTAGCTGCGTACGAGGTTTGACTCGTTTCTCTGCCAGCACGGCCACTTATATAAGAAATAGATGCAAACCTAGTGTCTCTACAGTCGTTATTTTATTTTTGTATTATTCTTACTTCAAATTAAACTTTTTAAAAATCATTTTAGTAACGTAAGATTCTGCTTTCATTAGTGTTTGCCTTTCCTACCTGGTGAGAATGAGCTGGTGACTGTAAGGACTTCCTCTTCCCTTACTCTTCGGTCAGTAAAGAGCTGGCGTTCCGAACACAGAAGCCCATCCAGTCATCAATGGGAATTTTTTGTAAGCAGTGTCATAGGGTTAAGGTATCTCAGCACGCACACAAGGACTGCCTTTCGAATCAAGATGGAAGTGGGCAATACATTGAATCCAAAATGAAAGGGGGTAACCAGAGAGTCAGTTGGATCTGGTTTTAACTCCCTCATACACAGAAGACGAGTAATTAAAAGTATATGCCCAAGTCGTTCATTTGCTGTGTCGTGTTGTTTTGTCTTTGAGATCAATCTGGCAGTAAGCCAGACTGGCCTTGAATTCATGCTGATCCTCCTGCCCCAGCCTCCTGAGTACTGGGATTGCAGATGTGTACAGATGTGTGCCACCACATTCCACCCTCCCTTGTGCTGCTAAAGACAGTAACTCTCAAGGAACGGCATTTCATCTTGCTTCCAGGGGTTTTACACTGGTAATAGTTTTGGGTAAAAATCTGAACTTGTTTAGACTCTGGGCTCAATCCCCAGCTCCACAAAGTAAATAAATAAAATGAAAAAAATATAAACTCTTACTGTGGTATTTAAATACAATATGATTTTTTTTACTTTGCAACACTTTAAAAAACTCAAGAAAGTAAAATGCAAATTAAAAGACTGTGAGCGGCAGTTTTCACTAGAGTTTTCTCGTGTTGCTTTTATCCTGTTTTCCTTCTCACTCTTCCAGTAATTGATTGATTCTGTCTTTCCGAGAAGATTGCCAGAGAAGAGCACACAGGCTTAGTAGATGAGCGGGTCCATTGAGAATCTCCTCAAATGTGCAGAGAAGAAGCTAGTTTAGCGCTGAGCTGCAAGTGAGGAGACTCTGAAGTGGCTGCCAGTGGCGACGGAAGCACACGCTGCTAGAGAGTAAACAGTATCCTTAGCTGCTATAAGGCAAAGGGTTGACCCAGAAAATACGCTTGAAAATAAAGATCTCAAACCAGGGGGGGTGGTTTTCAGCCTGAGCTCCCACTGCTGGGCTGAAAGGGCAGCTCCCCTCTGAATGGTGGTCAATTAGGCTGCACCTCGAAACATAAAGACCTGCGTGTTTTCTATCTCAGTAGCATATCTAAGCAATGGAAGCAGTGTGGGGTTGTGGCTTGTAGGTCTGGGGATGGAAACTGGCACCTGATCCGTGCTAACCATGGGCACCACCACGGGGTCACGTCCCAGTCCAGACAGCCTCTTTCCGTTCAGCTCAGGCTAGGCTGAAACTGGGAGAGAACCCTCTGCCTGTTTCCTAAGTTCTCTGTGTTTTAAGAGTCATAACTGACAAGAATTGTTTGGAATATAAATATAAGCCTCTTGAAGCATCAGCTCATCTTCTTGACTCACACATTTTAATGAGAAATATAAATCTTTGGCTGAAACAAAACTTCTATGAGAACCCACCAATCCTTTGTCCTTCCCACTTCAAGTGAGCCAAAGACCTCTGGAGCTGAAGCCTACCGGGCCCAGTCTGCTGCCGTGCTGCCGCCTACCCTGAGCCTTTGGCACTCGCTCATGCTTCTCCACAGCTGAATTCTGAAGATAGAGCTTACATTCAAACTCCAAAAGTGTCAGATCTCTTTAAAAATAAGATTTTTAGTCATAACTTTATTTAATGTCAAACAATTTCTGTTGCCATGATGAAAAAAATCAGACCCAGAAATGATAATCATGTCAATATTGGTAGACAATTGTTAATATAGCTAAGAGTAATTGACATTTAATGTATTAACATAGTGCTACAATATATTGTAATTGTGCATCAGAAATGAGTTACCAAGGTTTGAGCACTGTGTACAAAATGACTTGTACATTTGGCTGTGTCACCTGATCTTTGCATAGAATCAGAAATCTTTGCGTTTTTCCAATGATACATTGCTTGTGTTCAACAGTTTGACCTCTTAGAACAAGAATACTTAGGTAGAAATTTGCTCGCTGTCCTTGTTCCAACAATGTTTGGCATAAACAGAAGGAAGGGATTATTGTGTGCAGCCTACTCGGGATTCTGAAATTCTCCAGAAACATTGTTTTCTGTATGGCCATCCGGACTGCGCACACCTGGTACTGGGCTCCCTACTCCTAGTCAAAGCTCAGTCCATTGCAGAACCTTCTGGCATGCCCTGTTTGGGGAACAGTCGGGTGCTAAAGGGAAAAGCTGGCCTCAACTGGGATCCCAGAGGTTTCAAGTACAGTAACTTCCTGGCTAAGGAGCAGGGTCAGGTTCCTGGCTGGAGCTGGGGCAGGCAGGAGAGGACACCATTCTTTGTATCTGAGGAATTTCTACCAAGCCCCTCAATGAAGTCTGCAGAGAAGCCTGCTGGGAGGCACTCTGCCCACTTCAGGGAAGCCAGCTGCTTAGTCCACACTCCCTCCCAGCAATCTGCAGCTGGGCATCCTAAAACACATTAGCACTGAGCTGGTGACACGACACCTTCGCTTGCTCCCTCCATCACTGCTTCTCTGTCTTCATTCATGGAGGTAAAGTCGCAGGGGAAGATACTAAGTGACCAGAAGCCCCAGTAATAGTGTCTGAATGGAAAGAAATCCCAGCCAGCCTGTAGGAAGGGCCTCACAGTCAAAGCCATGGTCTAGGATGCCTGACACAGGAGGAAGGTGTGCTCTCCTTAGCCTTCTCCACTCTTCTGATTGCTGATGGTGTAAGATAGCTGTGCGTGCCAACCTTTGATCCAACCAAGCGATAGTAGGCGCGGTTTGCTGGCATCTGAGCTCGGGGTCCCTGGGAACTCGCCAATGGGAACATCACTGGAGGCAAAACAATCTCAACGGCCTTCAGAGGAATCACTCTGCCTTCTGGCCTTCGTCTCAAGGTCACCTGCCGGTCTTCTGGCCTGGAAGAATAAGTAGTCAGTAAAGAATTGGTGCCAGGCTTGGGTTTTCTGACCTGGGAGGAAGCGCCCCCTTGGGAGCCAGTTTTTGGCGGGAGAGGTGTTTTAGTTAATGCCTCGCCTCGGGAAGTACTCGCTTTACTTTCTTGACTTATGAACTCTGTGATTTTCATTTGGATGCCATTGTTGTCATTAGTAGGAGCTTTGGACAATGATGTTTTGGATTTCTTTCTCTTCTTCTCCCGTTTGGATGTCTTCCCAAGCTCAACCCCATCCAGTAGACCTTTGGCAGCAGCTCGGGCCAGAACATCCTTCACGGACACTGTCTCAGATGGGTCTCGCTGCAATGAAAACAGCAATTGTTAAGACGGGGGGGTGGGGGGCGCCATCAGTGCACAGATTTTAAATATTTGTCAGCAATTTAGTGAAAATTAAAACATACTAAAGTAAATGTTATTTAGGCCTTATTCCCTAACATAACTCATGAACCCCAGAAATAACTTTTTTCTTAGTTCAACTTCCTCATTTTCAAACCTCGTAAGAATTACCCTGCTTATTTCTTATACACTAAGGAAGATGCACTAGGCAGTTGGCAAACTGCTGGAAGAGGTGGGGTGGAGGGCAAGCCAAAGAGGAAGACTGAGCAGAAGCACGGAGAGTGGAGATTGTGTGCTGTGTAGCGATAATCCTGTGCCTGGGGCGCTGTATAAACTGGGGAGTGGAGGCCAGAGAAACAAAAGTTCAAGGGCATAGCTAGCTCTTGGGCTACACAAGACCCTATATTTGTATAAATACAAGCAACCATGGCAAAATAGTCATGAAGTGGGTGCCAGTGAAGAGAGTTTGTTGTTTTCGATTTCAAAGGATGTCATGCATTAGGATTTTTCTCCCTTACCTCTCTTGTTAAAATAGAAAGAAAGCAACCATTGGTAACATCGGATGGTTCCAGTCTAAAGAATTTGTCCACAGACAGTTGCATTTCCTTTAGGGAGCACAGCGGAAGAACAGGAGGACTGAGTCTGCAGTAGAGAAAAGAAACATCTAACAGCTAAAATAACAATGTACCCAAGAGAGGAGTGAGTATTCTTCAAATCTTATTTTCTGTTTTGACAATCACTTAAATAAAAACCTCAAATAAGAAAAAATGCTAAAGCTGTCTTCCCCCAGATCTTAAGTTGAAAGCTCAATATTTCATGTTAGCTCATAATTTATTATATTTCCAAAGTCTCTAAATAACTACTAAGAAGAAGCTCTTAACAAGCCGAAAGCCTCTCTAAGGATTAGCATTCATGAAAACAGGCGAGCGCAGCAGTCACATGACAGATGTAGAGCCGCAGCTCAGAGGGCAGTGTGTTCCCCTGACACACAGGAAGCCGTGGCTTGCCTGGGCCCTGCATAAACTGGGCAGTGACACAGACTTGAGGAGTAGAGACAGGAAGAACAGAAGTTTCAAGGTTTCAAGGTTAGCGTGTACAAGGCCAGCTCCTGGGCTACTGAAGACCCTGACTCCGAGCAAACAAGCAACAACACAGAACACCCAGCAGGGCTGGTGAGATGGTTCAGCAGGCAGAAGCACAAACCTAATGCCCTGTGTTCAATTCCAGGACACACATGCAGAAGACCCAAACTGACTCCCAAGTTGTCCTCTGACCACTACATAGGCTCTATGGCTTGTGTGTGTGTGTGCACGTGCGCACACACACACACACAAATGTAAAACTACACAATACAGACACACACACACAAAGTTCACTTGGGAAAGGGGCAGACATACATGACCTCAAATGACTCACCAGGGAGTCTGTCACAGATGCTGAAGAAAAACAGAGCAGCAAATGGTGGAACTTCCTCTGTAGGAGAGAGACCTAGTTGTTCCTCTGACCAACCATATAGCCAGCGGAGATTTCTGAGGGGACACAGCCTCACCAGATCATCTGAAATCCACCGTGCATACAAATCCATTTTTTGTTTGTGTTTTGAGATAGGGTCACATTATGTAGCCCTGGCTAGCAGAGAACTACATAGGCCAGGCTAGTCTCAAGCTCAGAGATCCACCTGCCTCTGCCTCTAGAGTTCTGGAATCAAAGGCACTCAGTACCACTCCGAGTCAAAGATTATTTAAGCTGACAAGATGCAATAGTTGAATGTCCCACATTGGACCACCTCAGGTGTCAGGTACACTCGAAACACTAATACATTAAAATATTGTCAAAAATTACCCTCGGGATTTCTGTGTACGCATGTGGGCTGTAAGTAAATTCTGTGCATAGACTTGCATGCCATCCCCACCCCAGTACCTCGTGTATGCACAAACATTTCACTGATAAATTGCTGGTCTCTAGAAGAGTGTCTGGCACACAGTAGGTATTCAATATAGAATTGTTTAAAACACTATAAATAGGACTAGACAAATCATCTTCCAGAAACTGACCCTACAAAATAGTTTCTGAATTCCAGTTTATAACCTATTTCTTTAAATGCAAATATTATCACAGCCAGAGTCTTGTTTGCCTCTGTTCTAGATGGCAACATTTGAGGGGTTTTTTTTATTGATAATTTGAGAATTTGGGTTTATAACTGATCTTGGAATGGATGAAAACCTTTGAAGATGTTGGGGTGGAGTGAGTATATTTTGCAAATGAAAAGTGTAAATTTGGGAAGCCACAGAATAGACTGCTGTGTGATGAACAGCAGCCCCCCCCCACCGAAAAAATTTAAGTCCACTCAAACCTTCAAGATTAGACCTTGTTGGGAGAATAGATCCAGTTGGAGGGAGGGAACCCCAAATCTAATACTGGATTTCTGTAAGAAAAGAAGGATACTAGAACACACAGGGAGGGGCCGCACGGAAACAGAAGCAGAGACTCAGCTGTGAGCTGAATGCCATGGATCTCCAGCAACTACCAAAAGCATGGCACAGACTTCACCACAGGCTCTACAAGGAACTAACCCTGTCAACACCTTCCTAGGGATTTTGGACCTTCAGAACCATGCATGAA
The DNA here is from genome assembly GCF_037038515.1 of Microtus pennsylvanicus. Lineage (NCBI taxonomy): Eukaryota > Metazoa > Chordata > Mammalia > Rodentia > Cricetidae > Microtus > Microtus pennsylvanicus. The sequence goes on from NC_134590.1 coordinate 34,834,661, forward strand.
TAAATACCTGCAAAGGAAAAGTTTCAAGTTTTTAATGAAAAAAACATTTTAAACTGAAATAGCGAGGGAGGTGGGATGAGGTTCCAAGCGGAAAGCCCGATGCTCAGGCTCCAGTACCAGAAAAGAAGGGAAGAAGGAAGGAAGGGGGAGGGGAGAATAGAAAAAGAAAAAATAAGCCATAATGTGAAATATTTGTAATTTATATTAATACATAAACTCTTAATATATGACAAAATATTAAAAGATTAATATCCATTTGGAAAGCAGCTAAGTAAAATTAATAATTATGGGTTGGTTTTTTGTTGTTGTTGTTGTTTTTGAGACAGAGTTTCTCTGTAGCTTTGGAGCCTGTCCTGGAACTAGCTCTTGTAGACCAGGTTGGTCTCAAACTCACAAAGATCCACCTGCCTCTGCCTCCCGGGTGCTTGGGATTAAAGGCGTGTGCCACCAAGTCCAGCAATCATGGTAATTTAAAATTATTGACTACTTTCTTTGGGACGACCAGCCCCCAAATAATGACATGGAGATTTATTATTGGTTATGAAAGCTTGGCCCTTAGCTTCAGTTCTTGCCTCTAGCTCTTATAATTTAAGTTAGCCTATTTCTATTCATCTATGTTCTGCCATGTGGTTTTTGCCCTCTCCTGCATTTGGTACATCTGACTTCCTCAGTGTCTCACTGGCGTCTCCCATGCACCTAAATTCATCCCCATGAGTTCCTCTCTGTGCCCAGAAGTCCCACCAAACTCTCCTGCCTAGCTATTGGTCATTCAGGTTTTTGTTTGTTTGTTTTTCCAAGATAGGGTTTCTCTGTAGCTTTGGGGCCTGTCCTGGAATTCACTCTATAGACCAGGCTGGCCTTGAACTCACAAAGATCCAGTTGTGTGCCTCCCAAATGCTGGGATTAAAGGCGGGTACCACCAAGCCCGGCCCAGGTTTTTATAAACCAATCAGGTGCCTTAGGCAGGTGAGGTAAAACAGCGACACATCTTCACACAGTGTCATAAAATACCCTGCACCACCTCTGGGCCAAGTACTGCTCATGTGTTAAATATGCTCAACCCCAACAAGACCCGCTGAGGTGAATAATAGCAGTTACTCTGTGGTACACCCGAGTCTCCCGATTCTCCACTCCCAGTGCCCTTTCTCACTTAACTGTCACGATCTTGTTTAGTACAAGATGGAAATCTCTAGGGAGGTAAACAAAGGGACAACCCAAGAATCTGGCTTACTTCTCTCATACCAAAGCAGAGCTTGAGTAAGTGTGTTTGTTTGTTGTGACAAGGTCTCACTATACGTGTTGGCTGGTTTTGTGTATCAACTTAGTCATCAGAGATGAGGGAGCCTCACTTGAGGAAATGTCTCCATGAGATCCAGCTGTAAGGCATTTTCTCAGCTAGTGATCAATGGGGGAGGGCCCAGCCCATGGTGGGTGGTGCTGTCCCTGGACTGGTAGCCTAGGTGCTATAAGAAAGCAGTGTGAGCCCAGGCGGTGGTGGTGCTTGCCTTTTAATCCCAGCACTGGGAAGGCAGAAGCAGATGGATCTCTGAATTTGAGGCCAGCTTGGTCTACACAACAAGTTCCAGGACAGGCTCCAAAGTTACACAGTGAAACCCTGTCTTGGAAAACAAAAAGAGAAAAAAAAAAAGAAAAGAAACAGAAGGAAAGCAGGCTGAGCAAGCCATGTGGAACAAGTCAGTAAGCGACACTGCTCCATGGCCTCTGCATCAGCTCCTGCCTCTAGGATCCTGTCGTTTGAGTTCCTGTTCTGACTTCCTTCTGTGATGAACAGCGATGCGGAAGATCAGCCAAATAACCCCTTTCCTCCTCAACTTGCTTTCTGGTCATGGTGTTTTGTTGCAGCACTAGAAACCCTAACTAGATACAATATAGCCCAGGTTGTTGTTGAACTAGAGAGCGTCCTGTCTCAGCTTCATTGGCAATGAATTACAGATGGCCATACTGGACTTGCTACGTGAGTGCTGGGATCTGAACTCTGCAGCTCACGGCTGCACACCAAGACGTCTTAACCACTGAGCTGTCTCTCCAGCCCAAGGTAGGGATTTTCAAGATGGTGTCGGCTTCTGTGAATTCTCTTGAATTACAGACCCATTTTTCTTCTTTTCTACTTCCCTTTCCAGTTTGTATTGTAAAATAGCCACCTAGGTATTCACTTTCATAAGTGTGTTCCCCACAGCTTCAAAAAGGCTGGGTGGGGGTGAGGAGATGAGTTGTTCCTGTGGGGTACGTTTCCCTTTTCTATTAGAGAGGGTGGGTGTGTTTGCTGCTCACTGACGGCCTGGTGACGAGTGGGTTCTAGCAGAGATCTTTTCGATTTTTGTCAACTACTCCCTAAAGAAAGAGATTCTTTTATTCATTCTTATTATTTCTCCTATTCATTTTTAATCTTTATTTCTATGTATCTTAGATTAAAATTTATAAGCCACAAAATCATATTAACATGTTCATTTGAATCAAAGCATAAAATAAGACTTCTCTGGCAAGGTAAATTTGATTTTGAAAATGAAAGCTAGTTTTATAAAACAAGTAAGAAATTTATCATCTTCATAGGTCGAACAGCAAAGTTTACTAAAAGTCTAAATATTAATAGAATTTTTTGTATTAAGAGGAACATATTTAAAACTACATTTATTATTTTAGAAATAATAAATATTCTGGGAAAATATATTTTACAAGTATCTAGTTTACAATGGCAACTTTAGAGTTACTAAAACTCCATTGAGTTATTAAAACTATAGTTATTAAAATTCTGTATAAATTTATTTGTGTATGTTTTTTTAAAAAATGTTTGCTGGCTCCTGTTCTAGAATCCCATTCTCAACTCCCTACACTGTGCTGCTCAGTCAGTAACTGGAAACATGTGCGACCTCAGATATTTCTAAACTGGTAAACGCAAGTTTAAGCAGCAAGGGAAGTGAATCTTCTTGCCCTTCAGATTAGTAAAGATATTTTAAGTCTAATAAAACCCAGCATATATAAAGCCACAGGAAACGATTTGGAAAAGTGACTATTTGGGGCACTGGAGAGATGATTCAGCATGCAAGAGCATTTGCTACTCTTGAAGGGAACCAGGCCCAGTTTTCAGCTCAGAACCATCCATAACTCCATTCCAGAGGATCTGACCCTGTTCTGGCCTCCGCCAGCACCAGGCACACATGTGGTACAAATACACACATGCAGGTGAACCCTCATATACACAAAATAAATATTTTATTTTATTTTTTTGTTTTTGGAAACAGGGTTTCTCTGTGTAACAGCCCAGGCTGTCCTGAAACTCATTTGTTAGACCAGGCTGGCCTTGAACTCACAGAGATCCTCCTACATCTGCCTCCCGAGTGCTGGGATTAAAAGTGTGCACCACCACTGCCCAGCAAAATAAATAAAATGTTAAGTGATTGTTTTCTTGGATTATTTTTTGGGAATGACAATTAGCAATAACCTATGCACATACTTTTGCACTAGAAAAAAATCTAGACTATAAATCAAACTTTAAAAAATGGTTATACCTATGGGCTGCAGAGATGGCTCAGAGGATAAGAGCACTGGCTGCTCTTCCAGAGGTCCTGAGTTCAATTCCCAGCAACCACATGGTGGCTCATAACCATCTGTAATGAGATCTGGTGCCCTCTTCTGGCCCACAGGGATACATGCAGAATATTGTATATATGATAAATAAATATTTTTTTTAAAAAAGAAAAGTATGGTTATACCTAAAAAGTTCTTCTAAAAATATTTGTTTTTTTATATATAAATGCTTAAGTTATAAGTATGTGCACCGCATTCATTCGGAAGTCCATGGAAATCAGAAGAAGGTGTTGAGTCCCTTGGAACTGGAGTTATATGTGAGCCACTATGTGGATGCTGGGAACTAGACTTGGTCTTAAATACTGAGCCACTTCTCCCATCCTAAGACATCTTTTTAGGTTACTACTTCTAACACATGAGATTGGTGTGTGTGCATGTTTGCGCGTGTACAGGGATGGGGGGGTGTCCAAGCATGCATCTGTGGAGGCCAGAGATTGATGCTTGCCTCTATTGGCCTCCACTTGACTCTTTTGAAGGAGAGCTTCTCACTGAACTAGGAGTTCATTGGGTGGCTAGACCGGCTGGCCAACAAAATCGTGAGCTCTTCCTGTCCCCATTTTGTCCTCCTACCCACTAGGCCCGTGCTGGGATTATGGGCATCGGCAGCTATGCAAGTCTTTACCAGGGTGCTGTAAGGATCCAAACTCAGGTCCTTGTGCTTGCTCGCCGTTCCCTCTGCTCACTGGGCCATCTCCCCAGCCTACACAGAAGATTTAATAAGTAAGGCATTTACCTAGGCCTCCAGTTAACATCATGGTAGCTCAAGTCCAAAATGAACTAATTATTTTGGGGCTAGTAAGAGGAAATCAAAGCAACTGGTGGGTGACTGGATTAGATGGAACGTGATACTTAACTCCATTCTAAATTCACCGCGTTGGGGTATTAGGAAATGATTCTTAGGCTAGTTAAATGGCTCGGTGGTTAAGGGTGCCTGCCACCAAGCCTATGTCCTACTGACCTGAGTTTGATACCCAGGACCCACATGGTGAAAGGAGAGAACCATATCCTACAAGTTGTCTTCTGACCTCCGCATGCACACTGTGGCACATGTATACAACACATACAGCAAATAAACCTAATTTGAAAAACTAAATGATTATGATAGACCATATCGTATATCTCCCTAAGGCAATGCATGGTTACTTTTGATGGCATCCACAAGTAGTTCCGAGCTTCTCAAATGCCTGCTTTCCAACTGGAGCTTAAATCTCAGAGCAATCTAAAGTGTGAATTACTGTGTCTGTCTTTAAAATTTAAGTTGTACCTTTTTATAATACATATAAATTAATAGTGCCTCATGGAAACAGAAAGCAAAGTCCACTTCACCTTTGCTGTATTATAGTCTCAAAACTCTTACCCCCCATGTACAACCACTGATTTGGTTGTGACCCTGTATACCCAGCAGCTCTTTGTTGACAGGTGGTAATTTAGCTCCTACGGCACTCAGGTCTCTCGAAACATGTGGTTGACTGTCAGCTACTGTGCTGGCTGGTTTTATGTCAGCTTGACACAAACTAGAGTGGTCTGAAAGGGACCTTCAACTGTAGGGCATTTTCTTAATCATGATGGATGGGGAAGGGCCTAACCCAGTGTGGGTGTTGCCATCCCTGGGTTCTATAAGAAGGTGGGCTGAGCAAGCGATAGGAAACAGTCCAGAAAGCAGCACCCCCTATGGCCTTTGCATCAGCTCCTGCCTCCTGGCTCCTGTCCTGTCTGAGTTCCTGTCCTGACTTCCTTCAGTGAAGTACTATAATGTGGAAGTGTCAGGCAGATAAACCCTTTCCTCCCCAAGTTGTTTGCGGTCATGTGTTTCAGCACAGCAATAGAAACCTAACCAGGACAGAAAATAGTACCAAGATAACGGGGTGTTGCTATGATAGATCTGACCATGTGTGTTTTGGGGAGGATTGTGGAGTGACTTTGGAACTTGGAGCTGGAAAGTCACCAAGTGTTCAAAGCTTTGATGAACTGTTCTGTGGGAGCCTGGGAGAAAAGAGAACCGAGAGAAATACAGACAATGAAGGCCTGGTTTGTGATGCTCCAGAGGGAGGTTTGAGTTATCTGGGGCTGAAGACTCAGCTGTGCTTGGCAAGAGACTGGTGCCACGGAAGGGGAATCTTTGCTTTGCTGGGTTAACTGGTGCTGGTCAGCCGGAGCTGAGGAAACAGCAGTGATTAAGAAGAGACCAGCTTCACTGGAATCTTCTGGAAGTGTTTCCTGAGAGTCAGCACAGAGAAGCTGTATTCCAGAAACAGATACGGTTGTACCCCACTCTGGCAGCTGAACTTGGTAGTTTGTCACCCAGGTGGTACTGGTTTTGAAGGCATGAAGGGGTCATGGAGAGCAGCGGAGGTTTGGCACTGAGAGAAGCAAGTGAAGGCACAGCCTCAGTAACAGTCAAAGGCCCAGGATTGAAGGGGCCGCATAGAGAAGATGAGCCAGGAGAGGCTATTGATGAAAGTGCAGCCTAGTTGCAGCAGAAGACCCAGCAGTTTGGAGATGCCAGCAAGGACCATGAGAATAGTGGCAGTGGAGTTTAGAAGACACGCTGTGTGTGCTGCAGAGGGATGAGCCAGAGAAGTAATCCAAGCCCCTTGGAGGAGCCCAGAAGATGTAAAGAAATCCAAAATTATGGGACATTGTCTTGGAGTTTGGTTTTGCTTTCTTCAGATGGTGACCATACCCTAGTTCTTCCCCCTTGAAGTAAGAAATTATTTAATTTTGATTTTATAGGAGCCAACAGTTGAGAGACTTGAACTTTTAAAGAAATTTTGGAATTTTACAAAGACTTTGGATTTGAAAAGAGATTGAATATTTTAAAGATTCTGAATATTTCAAAGAGGATGACTTTTTTAGTTATTTTTAATAACTGTGGGACTTTTAAAATTTGAAATGTTTATATTGTTCTGTTGGTATTCACATGTGATCTCAGGGATGAACAAGAAAGGAAAAGTTATGGCTTAACAGCGATGGGTCTATGTGTCAGTCAAGTTGACAAGGGGTTAATTGTGCTGTCTACTTTTATGCCAACTTGACATAAGCTAAAATCATCTGAAAGGAGAGATCTTCAATTGGGAAAGAAAATGCCTCCATTAGATCTAGCTGTAGGGCAGTTTCTTAATCAGTGATTGATGGGGGAAGGCCCAGCCCATTGTGGGTGGTGCTATCCCTGAGATGGTGGCGCTGGGTTTTAGGAGAAAGCAGGCTGAACAAGCCATGATGAGCAAGCCAGTAAGCAGCACCCCTTCATAGCCTCTGCATCAGCTCCTGCCTCCAGGTTCCTGCCCTAATTTCCTTCAGGGATGGACTATAATATGGTCTATCATAAGTCAGATAGACCCTTGCCTCCCCAACTTGTTTTTGGTCATGGTGTTTCCCCACAACAACAGAAACTCTAACAAGGACAGCTATCAACAGCAGCTTCTAAATAAGAAAGGAAAGTCGGCAAGAGAGGAAATGTTGATGTTATTAACTGGGCAGCTTGTGAGATGAACAATGGGAAAGCATCAAGTTAGGAGGTCAGAGCAGACGACATACACATTAAGATTCTGAAGGAGAAATCTCAGCATGAAGATAGGTGTTTACTTCATTGCCACAGTCTTGGCAAACTAAGTCTTGAAAAATATATTCTTAGAGTGAGTTCTTGATATCCCCAGTGCATGGTGTATTTATTTTCTACTATTTAGTGTTTGTTTGGGCAATACTGGAGATTAAACCAAGAACCTAAGAATACGAGGCAAGAACTCTGCAACTGAGTTATATCCCCAGACCTGTAGTGTTGGTGTTTTGAGATAGGCCTCTCTGTGTAACCCAGGCTGGCCTCAGCCTTACAAAGGCTAGAGACCAAGATGTGAACCATCGCAGCTAAGGCTGGAATATTGATGCTCTCTCTATCCCAGCTCTACTGCTGTATTTTATCTCAACACATTAATTTTAGCAGTTTCCCAGTGGGTACAAAATACTGAGAGTACTTAAGATAATAAACATCTAGTTGTCGGTCTATTTTCAATAAACACTTTGCATACTTATTTCTCCTCTGTGGAATAATGCATGTATCGAAGAAGAACATGAACTTTGGACCCAGTTTATTCAGGTATCAGCCAAGTCAAAGTCAAATGCCTTTAGCTTTACTGTAACAAAATCAGAAGACTCTTTTCTATGTACAGTGCAATGTTCATGAACTAGGGTTACAGATTGGTAGGTAAAAGTGCTGGCTGCCAAGCCTAGTGACCTGAGTTCAATCCCTGAGACCCATATGGTGGTGAGAGAAATATATCCTTCAAGCCACCCTTTAATATCTGTATCTACACACGCACACACACACAAATACATACACAAGATACATATAAAGCTATTAAGAACGTGTTCATGCAAAAGCTCTACAGAATCCACTTTAAAGGTGTATGAATTTAGGCTGTTTCATCATATTCAAGTCTATCAAAAAGCATAATATATTTCTATAACTCTAGAAATCATACTTGTCATTTTCAAGTCTTTGCTTGATAGTGGTTTGCTGCCTTTCCTTACCTGTAAGGTTGTATTTTAATGCCTTGATTTTGACATTCCAGTGCCTTCTTAACGACAGCTTCGTTTTCTTCTGCATAAACAGAACACGTGCAGTAAACAATTGCTTGAACTTTAGAGACTGCAGTGAGAGAAGACACAATTACAACGGTGACCCAGTGCAAAGGACACACCTGTACCAGCGCAGACTGCCAGGTGTTGACAGAAACGATTTCCAGGGATGCTTGAATATCTCCCCTGGATTTTTAAATTTAAAATGACATTTGTTTACGTGTGAAGGTCAGAAGACAACTTGCGGAAACTGACCCTCTCCTTCCACCATGGAAGTACTGGGCATCAAACTCCATTCATCAGGTTCAGAGGCAAGTGCCTTTACCTGCTGAGACACCGCACTGTCCCCTGAATGACTCTCCTGTACAACAGAGCTTGTGTTAGCACTGTAAGCAGTAACCAGCAAGTAAAGTCAATTCAGCTAGACTGTCCAGAGAAATGAGAGCCTGAGCATTGTGATCAGCCCAGTTCCACACACAAGGAAATAAATACAGCATACTATCATATCAGCTCATGAGCTTCAAGGGTCTGGAAACAGACATAGTTGGGAGACATAGTTCTGTGAACCTGGAAAAGAAAACTCACTCATTCTCAGAGCTCATCTATGAAACTAGCAAATTCCAGACCTGTGATTCACTCATTCACTCAGACTAATTGAGCACCTACCACATGCCAAGTGTTTTTCTAAGCTTTGAGATATCGATGAAAAAGACATTAAAATCTGCCAGTGTGGAACTTACTTTCTAGTAGAGGATTAAAAAAAATAAAGCATGATTAGGAAAACAATTTAGTGATAAAATGAAGCAGGATGGGTAACAGTTTCAGAGGACAAAGTGCTATTTTAAGTCATACAGAGGGCTGGGGAGGAGATGGCTCAGAGGTTAAGAACACTGGTTGCTCTTCCAGAGGTCCTGAGTTCAATTCCCAGCAACCATGTGGTGGCTCACAACCATCTATAAGAGATCTTCTGGCATGCAGGCATACATGCGGGCAGAACACTGTATATGTAATAAATAAATAAATCTTAAGTTGTAAAAAGCATTGCTGATCTAGAGGACTGTGGCTAGACAGGATCAGGGGGCCAACCATAGCTGCCTAAGGAGAGGAACAGCCAAGTATAAAGTGGGTCCAGCATTCCAAAAACTGTCAGGGGCCCCATCTGATCAGGTTATAGGGAGTGAGGAGAGAGGAAATGGCAATGAAGTTAGAAAATGCAGTCTGGGGATGGAGAGATGGCTCAGCTGTTAAGGGCACTTTCGGCAACAGATTTGTGGATCACTACATGGACTGTAGATTTGCACCGCTTGAAACCCATTGACTCTAACGATTTCATTCTGCCTGCGCTGAGACGGTAGCGGACTGTGGTAGAAGTAGGTAGGCAGATCAAAGCCATCCGGTTATCCTGCAGAAGGTGTTCACGTGGACATAGTGAAAATAATAGAGGCGGGCGTCCCCAGGAGTCATTGAGTTACAGCTTTCCTTGGAGGTCTACTGAAAAGACAGTATGGGGGAGGGGCTGCAGAACTTCCGTTTTGCACCTTTTAACTCTGAGAAGCTACCATAGAGGGGGTTCTTGCTCGCTCTTGTTCCAGTGGGCACAGAGAGAGGGCAGACAAGAAGACATGAAAAGTTACAGACACCTGCAAACCAGACATGAGGAATGACCTTGGGGCTTCTTGGGATCACTGCCTTCACCATACGATGGTGTGGGTTTGGACGATTTGGGAGCAGAGACCTGGGAACAGGCTGTGAGATTCAGATTCCCCGGGGAAATGAGGAAGCTTGAGGCCCTCCCCTTGTTTCCTTGTTCAAAAATGACAGAGAGCTCAGGGAGAGGACTCCAGAGGACGAAATAATCAAGTACACAGTGAGGTGATTAGGAAGTCATAACCAGTCAGGCAACATCCAAATATTTTAAAGGCATTTTCATAAATATTAAAAGAACTGGACCATCATTCACATTGTTGGTTTCAAATGGAAGTTGGAGTCATTTCTGTCAAGAATTGGAGCCAAGCCTTAATTAATTACTGTGACTAACATTGCTTTATGGGGAAATTATACAGTTTGATTTACCATGTATTTCCCAAAAATGTGAAGTGTCTTAATCTTGACAGTTACCAAATATTGTTTTTTAGCATGATAAAACAGCCTATGTCATTAAAATCCTTTGTTTTTATTGCACAAATGTATGGTGTACATACATGTATACACGTGCAGAAGCCATGCGGGATGGCAGGTGGTACATCTTACCACTCTCCTTACACGCGTGTGTGTGTGCAGAGGCCGTGCAGGATGGTAGATGGTACATTTTACCACTCTCCTTACACGCGTGTGTGTGTGCAGAGGCCGTGCAGGATGGTAGATGGTATATTCTACCACTCTCCTTACACGCGTGTGTGTGTGCAGAGGCCGTGCCGGATGGCAGTGGTATATTCTACCACTCTCCTTACACGCGTGTATGTGTGCAGAGGCCGTGCAGGATGGTAGATGGTATATTCTACCACTCTCCTTACACGCGTGTGTGTGTGCAGAGGCCGTGCAGGATGGTAGATGGTATATTCTACCACTCTCCTTACACACGTGTATGTGTGCAGAGGCCGTGCCGGATGGCAGTGGTATATTCTACCACTCTCCTTACACGCGTGTGTGTGTGCAGAGGCCGTGCCGGATGGCAGTGGTATATTCTACCACTCTTCTCCGTATTTCCTCAGACAGATCTCTCAATGGGCCTGGAGCTAGGACAGCAGCCAGCAAGTCTCAGTGATCCTCCTGTCACTGCCTTCGCCAAGTTCTAGAGTCCAGGCACGTGCACAGCCATGCAGGTTTTTGCACAGATACTGGGGATTCTGAGACACATCTTCGTGCTTGCTCGGCTGTGCTCTTACTGAGCCATCTCCCAGCCCCACTTCTAAGTTTTTATGACTCTTTATGAAGAGCTTTTAAAAAAATAAAATAAGCTTGGAATAGTCCATTAAACTTTAGGAGAAGTGTGTTACAAGCTTCCTAATCTCCCGCCCAATGCCTTTCACAGCTGTGTCCGTGCTACCAGTTCCAAGGGAAGACTTTCTTCATGCTCTTTTGCCTTGCTTTTCCTTATGAACACTGGAGCATCATTAGTAAGTTCTGTTCTTCAGATTCATCTTTGAGTTTTCATAAGGATGCTCACTTATAAACCTAATATCCAGTTATTTTTAGCACCTGACCCACCAGAGTCATGGAAATATACACTGCAGTAAAAGCCCCACACTCATTTGTTGGTTTACTTTTTGAGACACTGTCATGTAGCCCAGATTGACCTCAAACTTGCTATGTAGCCAATGATAGCCTCCTACCTGTGCCTCCCAAGTGCTGGGATCACAGGCCTCGGCCACCATGATTGGCTAGGATTCCCACAGATGTCGAGATCTCAGCATCCTAATGTGGAAGAGCAACGGTGGCACTCAGATCTGCCTGGTGTGACTGAACTGGATGTGTGTGCTTTAAGATCACTGCTCAGACTTTAAGTGGGGCGATCTAGCCTGATGTAGGAGGGTCATCTGTCTATGTGTTACTTTCATTGGTTAATAAAGAATCTGACTTGGCTTTTTGATAGGGCAGGATTTAGATAGGTGGAGTAGACAGAACAGAATTGTGGGAGAAAGAAAGCAGAGTCAGGCAGACGCTATGAAGCTCCGGTCCAAGATGGACATAGGTTAGAATCTTCCTGGAAAGCCACCACCTCGTGGTGCTACACACATTAATAGAAATGGCTTAATCAAGATGTGAGGGTTAGCCAGTAAGAGGCTAGAGCTAATGGGCCAGGCAGGATTTAAATGAATACAATTTGTGTGTTGTTGTTTCAGGTGTAAAGCTAGCAGTGTGGAAGCTGGGCAGGACAAAAAGCGGCCTGCTCGCCTCATCACTACACTAGCCTTTATCTGTAATTGCTCCTCTCTTCTCTCCACAGCAAGATGCCAAAGCCAGAGTTGGTTTAACTGGGCTTGGCCATGGAAATCTATAATCCCAGAATTCAGTATGCTACAGTACGAGGAGAGCTCCAGACTAGCTTAGGCTTTGAGAGCCTATTGCAAAATAAGTAAATAAATAAAGTAAAAAATGTTTAATGAACTACTGAAGAGTTGTCAGGAACGGACCAACAACAGAATTGCACCCGGTGAGAAGTCACAGTACAGATAGGAAAGGTGAACACGGATGTGCATGAACCGGGTTTGGTGGCATGTACCTATAACACTGGGATGCTGGCAGCAAGAGGAACACAAACTCAAGCCCAGCCTGAGCTACACAGCAAAACTAGGTGTAAATAAATAATAAACAAATGTAACATCATAGATGCACATAATTATTTTGCTTCAGATTAATAAATTATTAATTTATATAAAATGAGTTTATGAGAATAAAACATGTTTTAAAAACTTACTAAATTTAAGCTGTGTGGTGGTGATGCATGCCTTTAAATCCCAACACTTAGGAGGCAGAGGTAAGCAGATCTCTGTGAGTTTAAGTCCAGCCTAGTCTACAGAGTGAGTTCCAGGACAGACTCCAAAGCTACAGAGAAACCCTGTCTCAAAAAAAACCAACCAACCAAACAAACAAAAACAACAAAAACAACTTACTGAGCTTATTTAACCGAACGGTTTATTTGAAGACACTAAGATGGAATTTTGCTCATGGTCCACCTATTAGTGCTCTATTCTACCAATGACTGAAGTGTGTGCACACTGAGGCATCAACACTGCGCTTTAACAACTTACATCTCATTGCGTGTTCGAGCTGTTCGTACTGCTGCTGAGCAAGAATCTCAAGTTTACTTTTTGTTGGACCACCTTGAGAAAGATCTTGAAGTAAACCTGTATCTAGATTTTAAAAAGTAAAGATAGACTTTTCAATACAACACTATAGGAACTTGTCATATATCACTGCTATCACATTATTTTTCAAACAATTATCTAACATTCTAAATTTTCACAGAAAATTCCTACTAGTGCAATCGATAATATTAAAATGCTGACTTGAAATTGAAACATCTATAAAGGTAATTCGTTTTATTACTGTTTTTCAAAGGGAATCTAGAAAACACAATACTAGTTTTCTCCTAGTTTCTAAGAGTCACCAAAAGAGCTTGTATATAAGTCATCTGCATGCTAAATACAACTAACTTGAAGAGCAATACAGGAAATAAAAACAAAGATGTTTTCTCCAATGTTGAAATTGATTAGTTATAATCAACAAATTTCATTAATTTAGAAATCAAAAGTACCTCCATGTTCATTTAAAATAAATTCCACTGGGTTACTGACACCTTGTCCTGAACAGCGGGGCAGCAGCAAAATGACTTTGACGTTCTGTAGCCTTGGATCCTTGGGGTCAATGCTGACAAACGTCTCATAAAGAATCTCAATGTCTGGGAAGGAAAAACAGCCAAAAAAAATCATGTTAAATATTAAAACTCTGGATGCAGCATGAGATTGTAGCTCTTTACTGTTCATTTCCAAATCCTCAGCCCCATAAAAACTAAACATAATGTAATTAGAAAAGGACACTGTTCTCTATTAACATCCCAAAGTTAATCAAGTAATTTTCTTTCTTTTTTAAGATTTTTAGCTGTGTGTATGTGTGTGGTATGTCACATGTGTGGCTGCTCACTGCAGAAGAAGGGATCTCCTGAAATGGAGATTATAGGCTGGTATAAGTAGCCTAGCTTGGGTGGTCAGAACTGCTCAGGTCTTTTGCTACCCACTCTTAACCATGAAGCTAATTCTTCTGCCCCTTTTTTATTAATTTATGTATATGAGTGTTTATTAATTTATGTATGAGTGTTTTACCTCCATGTAGATATGTGCATCGCATACATGCCTGGCTCCCACAGAGGTCAGAGAAGGGTGTTGGAGCCCCTCAAGCTGGAGTTATTGATGGTTGAAATCCACCATGTAGGTGCCAAGATACCAAACCTAGGTCTTTTGTAGGAGCAACAAGTGCTTTTAACCACTCAGTCAAATCTCCAGTCACAATTCCCTTTTATTAATACTTATTTGTTAATATTGTTTATCTATCCTGACTGCTCTATGAAGTGTGTGTGTGTGTGTGTGTTGTTGTTGTTGTTGTTGTTGTTGCTGTTAGAGTCACCTGGGGTGGGGGGCTATCAGTTAAAACATTGCCTCAAGTAGATTAGCTGTGAGAATTTCTTCAGGGGAATCTTCTTGGTTGATGATGTAAGAAGGCCTGGACCACTGTGAGTGGCACCATCCCTAGGCAAGTGGACCTGGGCTGTCTAAGAAACCTAGCTGAGCATGAACCACTAAGCAGCCTTCCTCTATGGTTCCTGCCTCCAGATTCCTGCCTAGAGTTCCTGTCCTGGCTTTCCTTAAGGATGGATTATAACCTGGAAGGATAGGTAAAATAAACCCTTTTCCTCCCCAGATTGCTTCTGGTCAGGGCGTTCAGTCACAACAACAGAAATCAAACGGTAACAGTCTGTAACCCTGGCATATGGCAGGCTGAGGCAGGAAGACCAAGGGTTTAAGGACTGCCTGGCGTGTGTGTGTGTGTGTGTGTGTGTGTGTGTGTGTGTGTGTGTACTTTTCAAACATTCATCATCTCATACTGTAATGTAAATTTCATGAGTGAAACTTTGTTTCACTGCTATATTCACAAAACAGAACAAAATTAATATCATGACATCTAAGTCAGTGATAGACAGATATATACATCAATAAATGTGTGTTGAATAAATCATTAAAATTTTTGTTTCTATTATTAATATTGTCCCTCTAAATTGCACTAACACTACTTGTCTTAAAAATCTGTTCCACATTAGTTGGAAGATGAATATTACATTTTAAGTCATTTGTGTTGTTAGGTATGGCAATAGTTTATTCTGTATAAAATCCCATTAGATGGATACTGAGGTTGTTTCTAGTTTGAGGCTATGGGAAGTAACAAGTTATAGTTAGAGGTCGTCTGTCACCAACAAGTTCATGTGTTAGGAGCTTGGTTCTTAATGTGGCAGTATTTAAGGGAGAAAATGGAATCTCTAGGAGATGATGGTCTTGGAAGGTAATGAGATGACTTGGACACTGAGTGAGTTAGTTCCCCACGAGACTATACTATTTTCAGGCAGCATAACTTGCTTTCCCTGATCTCTGGCTTCCTGTTCTCCCATGTGTGCTCTTCTTGCACACGGCCCACAGTTCTGCCATCTGCTATGCTGTGATGCAGACAGAAGGGTCAGCAGATGCTAGTGCCACCATGCTTTTGAACATCCAGAACTGTGAGCTAAACAACCCACTTTTTATGAACTGCTCTGCCTCCAGCATTTTGTTAGAAAGACATCATGCTTCTCTGAATATTGTTGCACACAGTTTTTGTGCGCATATTTGCATTATTTGTGGGGGCAGGGAAGTAATCTACACAGACCTGAAATTCTGGGTGTTTCTAGAGGTACACATGTGACTTTAATAACTAGTTTTTCCAAACTGGTTGCTTAAATTTACAGTTCCATGGATGGTATTGGAACATTTCTCATGCTTTTTTAAAGCTTATCAGTACATGGTATTGCCAGTCTTTTCTATTTTAATCATCTGTAGGCATGTAACAGCAACATTCTAATTCTAATTCCCTGAGTACCATTGGGGTTTGTTACTTTTAATGTAAATTTTTGTTTTGTTTTTGCTCTGAGTATATTCTTTTTCTGTGCAGTATATGGTTGTGTCTTTTGTACTTTTTCCTATTGAGTTATAAGCTATATTATCACTTCTGTTATTGCCATTATCATTTTATGCACATGTGGAGGTCAGAAGACATTTACTTAAGGGCATCAGGTATCTGTTTCCACCTCTGTAAAGGTCCCAGGGATGAACTCAAACATCAGACTTACACAGCAAGTGTCTTATTTTTTAACCCAAGGAGCCATCTTACCAGCCTAAAGCATGTGGTTTTTATTGTTAATTCATGAGAATTTTATGCATTATTGATAAAAATCAATAGATATGCTTCTTCTATAACTTATTTTATTTTATTACTATATAGAACCTTTAATATTTTCTGGTATCCAGTTAATAAATCTTCAATGATCAATGTGTTATACATTCCTTTGAAGAACTCTTAAATAAACTCCCCAGGTTATGAAATATGTTTTTTATAACATATTCTAGGAGATTCTAGATATACACTGAAATGAAGTGTCAGAGTTCTTCATATCATAGTTTACGAAGAGATCATCTGTTCCTGAGCCTTCTGCTGTTACCTTAGCCATAGCTAAAGCCCCGTAAGTGCAGGCTTTGTCTGGACTCTGCCTGCTCCCCTCTGTTACTCATCCGCTTTTACACCGCAACCACCGCTGTGGGTTTTTACTTCGTGTCAAATTTTCTTGTGAAGTGAATCTTTCCCCTTTGTTTTTCACCTTTAGTGTATTCTTGTATGTTTGGTCCTCTTTTTAAAGATGTTTTTAATTTTATAACTACGTGTGTATGGGGGGCTCGTGCATGTATGTGTGGGTAAAGCCAGTCTCAGCTTGAAATTCTTCTCAGCTCTTCTCTTTCGGTTTATTCAGTAATGGAGAGCAAACCCAGGGTGTTGCGCATGCTATGCACACGTTCCCTTTACTGGGCTTCCCCTGCCCATTTATTTCTTCATTGCACACACGGCATTTTTGTATTTTCCTTTGGCTTGTCTTGTTGTTCCAAGTCTATAGCTTCCCATCAGCCTCTTCAGTTACTCTGACTATGCTTTGTCTTTGCTTTAAGCAGCCAGGCTGTGATGCCCACGGTATTAACTTATTTTATGCAGGCTGCTTAGCAGAGCTGAGTAGCTCGCAACCATTAGCCCTGGCTAAATGCACAGCTGGCGGAGCCAGTATCTGAATCCTCGGTTGGTCTCATTCCTGTCCAGTGTACTCTCTTTGAGTCTTATCTACCATTTCTCAGCTAAAATAACACAGTCTCTTTTCTTTTCAGTTTAGTATTTTTGAGTTATGTGTTTCCTTCTTTTTGTCTGAGTGCCAGACATTGCATTTGGATATTTAGGAGATAACTTGAAACTTAGATTTTATTTTTTCCCCAGAGAGAAGTTACTTTTGCTTCTAGCAGGTAGAGTGGGCCCACCTAAGACTGGTTACTCTAAGTCCCAGGTCACCTTAACTCAACTAGAAATTAAGATGGAAGACATCTAGGATTTGATTTGCTACCTTTCCTAGCCTGGAATTGCATACCGTTTGCTTCTCTGGCTCTGCCACTCAGCAGCCATTCTGTTTACTTCTGCAGCCTCTAGTGAGTGTGGCCTTTTCAGGATCCAATGAGATATTAAAAATTAGGAGCATGAAAGACTTCATTTCTGTTCCCTGATGTTCCCTTTGTAAATTAAACATCTACGTTAATACCTTCTCATCTATTAAACGATGAGTTTTGAATCAGATGTTATTCTGTCAGAGAGAAAAGCAGCCCAATCCCCAAACACCTAGAAGCTAATTACTTTAACCTGGAGCCTTCAGTCCCGTATTAAACACAGACAGCCTGACATGGGTTTGTGAGGATTTTAGAAAGATGGTTCACATGTAATTTATATTACGACAACATAGTAAAACTTCAAACACTTCAAATATTTCTAGATTCTTTTAGAACAATAATCATCAAATAATATTTGCACATACTTTGGCATCCCATTTTTGCAAAAAGGTTCGTCACTTCAGATTCCTTATCTTGTGATTGTATTCCACATACAAATATTTTTGAGGTGTTATTATTTGTTAAGATTGACATATGGGCAACTGTGTACCACGAGCCTGTGTTGACCATTAGGATATCATCATCCATATTTAATAAAGCTTTTACAGAGTGGACAGCAAGACTTCGAGATTTGTCCTACAGAAAATAGTATGGTTAGAATTTTAAAATGGGTAACAGAAAAATAAGATGACTTAATTTTACTTTAAATAAACATAAGCGCTTGGTAGGAATTCTGAAAAGATACCGGATCCATTTTAGTATAGCATCTTAATATATGTCTAAATGAAAGTCAATGAAGATAACTGAGAAACATATTTAAAATAAAAGGCTTACTCATTTAACCTAAGTTATGTCTACCATTTATTCTCTGTATAGTGACAAGTCAATCCTAAAATTGCAAAATATGATTTATAGATTATTATGGCTTGGCTTCCATTCTTTTGTGTTGTGAATGTTTTTAATTATGTGGCTGTGTGGGAATTTGTGCACATGAAGGCAGTGCCTACAGAGGCAAGAAGGTGGTGTCGGTTCCTCTGGAGTCCGGGTTCCAGGCAGTTCTGAGAAGCCTGATGTGGTACTCCCTTAACCCATGGGCCATCTCTCCAGTCCCTTCGCCTCTACTCATACCCCTTCATGAAACCCCACTCACCCACTACTACCATTTTGAATTCCCAATTACACCGCCATCTAAATTGCTGCTAGCTCAGATGAAACCGAGATGTTTGAGAAAATTATAAAAGGCAGAAATGATTAGAGATTCTATCCAAGGACATGGGTGTGGGAGCTGGGCCTAATCCCAGCACGTGGGAGGCTGAGGCTGGAGGATTGACATAAACTTGAACCTAACCTGAGCAAGATAAAGCATTCCCGGTAGTCTGGGCTGTATAACAAGATCTCGTCTCAAGAAAACCGAACCATCCAAAGAATGCTGGTGTGTGGAGGGGGTTAAAACTTAGAGCACTAAGTTAATCCACCTTAAATTTGTTTTTAGGTGCAAGGATTGTTTGGGTAAGCAGTATTATTCGATTCACAATGGAAATAATAGTAGTTTACCTGAAAAATAAGTTTATAATCTTTGAAGAGATCTGTGTTTATAAGATCTCTTTTGAGATGAACTGGAAAAATTAAAACATCGTCACAGTGCTGATCCACGGCGAAAACTCTGTCGTCGAGATGCAGAACAGACTTGACTCTATGATAACCCTTTCCCTTCAGATTACTATAGACATCTTCAGGGCTGCACATATAAACACAATCATAAATAGAACGTATTCAAACATATTTAGCATTAATACATTTGCTCCTGCAACAATGAGAAATATCACTATACATGTTGCATGTGATAAAACAATTTTAGCAAAGTTAAAAAATAATTAGAAACATAAAGTGTAACATATTAATATAAGCTTATCAATTTAGTAAATTGATGGTAAGAGCTAAAATTAAACTATGACTCTAATCATTTCCCTAAATGTGGCCTCACCCCTAAGAAAGGAAGTCTTTATTACATTATCTTAAAATAATAGGGCTTTGAAATATGAATGGAGAACTGGACTGAGAAGCATACCTGATTTTACTAGTATTTATCCAAGCATAAAGAGGCAAAGTGGAGGCCCTCTGCTCCTGTTTCCTAACCATCTCGGGTAGAATGTGGTAAATTGAAAGGGCGTCGTGTTTGATTCGACATCTCGCCAATGATGCAGCCAACTTTGTCTTACAGCTAGAGACAGAAAACTCATTCTTGATGAACATGAACATGAAACAAGATTATCAATTCTCCATTTGAAACATTTACAAAATCCCATTTTGAGTTTTAACAAATTTGTCTGTCATTCCATTTCAAATTTTTAAAAGCTAAAATAAAATTTTGTGATATTCAAAAATAGAAACCCAATAGTCCTGATATTCTGCTCTGTTTTGCTGCTGTGTAGTTATATACTCCTAAAATATTACAACATTGATAGTTCAAGGAATAAGCACAGAATCTCAAGTGAGACGAAGCAGAAGTGAATCCAGGCGCTATTGCTCACCAGCGGTGAGGCCTTGGGAACGTCTCTCGTTCTCTCTGCATCAGTTCTCCCACCTCTCGAGGTAGTCAGCTTACCTTAGCATTAATGTGCTTCTATGTGCACAGTATTTAGCACAGGACAGACACACAGCAGGCAGCCATTATAGTCTGGTTAATATTATCAAGATGGCAATGGTGTGTGCTGATACTATTCCAAAGATTTTATTAGTTTCTCTCAAACCCTGCTTAGTTCCGAACACCCCAATGCCTCACAGTCCCAAACAAGAGAAAAGAAGAACATTAGTACTACGAAGACACAATACATTTTAACGAGTGTAAACAGCATTACTTTGTGCCTCTTCTAGAACTGAGTAGGAATCCAGCTGAAATAAAGGAAAAATAAGGAACAGATGTCACAAAAGGGTCAAGTACAAACTGAGGTCTGCTTGATGTGTATTTAGGAAAAAGAGGACATCCTTAAGGAATCGCTAGGCGGCCAGCAACACAAACCCTGAAAGAACAGTAGGATGCGGAGCTTGGTGATGGGCACCAGGTGCGGGACACCGCTTTCTTTTCCTTATGCCATTCAAACTCCCGAGTCTAAATTTCACACCCACTTGCCAAGACAAAAATCTTAATTTGTAGGTCTGAGAGAGGCAATCAAGAGTACCTGAAGAGGGTGGTTTTGGCAGACAGTAAACTTATTAAACTATATTATAAAATTGCAGCAGGAGACTTAAAATGATAGCATATTGATACATACCAAAGACTAAGCAAAGACTGTAAATTGCTGTTCTGTAGTATACATGTATAGATGTTTGGTTACAGAATATTTTGATCATTTATTTCCAAATACCAACTTAGTTTGAGTTTTCCATACATAATAAATGCTACCAAGTGGATTATCTGATTAATCTCTGCTTCCACAGCTGCCCAGCTGCCCCCTTCACCAGCATTCCCATCCACACGCAGTCAGAGATCCTTTCTCAGCATATTAGACAGTTCTAAAGTTCACTGGCCACAGGACAGAATCCTTAAGCTTTAGCATGAATATACTAGAATACTAGTAAGTTAGCCTCACGCGGCTCTTCCTGCAACAGTTCCACCACTCCCTTCCATACATCTATCTTTAGATATTTGCAAGCCTATAATATGCATGTTCCCCCACCTCTCTCTCCTCCCCCTTTTCTCTCCATCCCCTCCTTCTTCCCTCCTTCTCTCTCTTCCCTCCGGCTCCCCCTCTCTCTTCTGCTTGGCCTCTGAATCAAATTACCTGAGTTCAAACTTTTATTCCACCAATCATTAACAGCATGCCCTTAGACAAGTTGTTTAACCTTTCTAAGCTCTGCAAGTAATTACTTTAGCAATTAGTATCTAATGAACAAGGTTGTTGCACAGATATCTATGAAAATTTACTTAAGAGTCTGGCTAGCCAAGAAAATCTTATAATTAATATGCTTATCACATTTCTACTAGTAACTAAATACTGTAATGATATCTGGATCTATAAAAACTAAATGATAATTGGGGTCTGTAAAGGAATCTGCCTGTAATCCCAGCACCAGGGAAGCAAACAGGATTGCTGCAAATTTGAAGCCAGTTTGGTCTACTTGGCAAGTTTCAAGCTAGCCAGTACTCCCTAATAAAACCCTGCCACCCCACCCCAAAAATGATTTTGATCCTTAATTGACAGCTTGCTGCAGAAAAGACATAGAAACAACCCCAGCATAACACGATGGCTGCTGTGAGACGCAGAGAAGAGAGGAAATGCATTAAGAAGAAATATACTGATGCTGGTCCAAAGGGATTGCTAGAAAAGCTGAGTTAACTAGTAAAGGACAAGCAACATTTTCCAGACCACAAAAGGAGAGGAGACATGGAGAGCATGCGTTTTCCAGACACGGTGGGAAACGACACACAGACAGAAGGCACAGTGCCATAGAGACGTGGAGACGACATTACACAGCACAGCACCTTTGCTGAGCAGAGTGGAGAGAGACCCGGAGGGAAATCACAACACAGCTCGCAGACTGAAGATAGGATGTTGCAACTTTTTGTGCAGAAAATAGAGGGATACTTAAAAGTAGAGAAATAGTAAGGAATTCATTGAGCAAATACACTTGTTTTCTTACTATATATTGCAGGCAATGTTCAAAGTTCCAGAAACCAATGAGTGGACCAGAAAGAAGTTGCTCCTGACATTCGAAGTTTAGAGTCCAGCGGAAAACAACAACAACAATTTTTTTTGAGATGTCCTAAGTACTAATAACAAGGAAAGGCGTTTCACTGTGCTGTGGTGGGCTAAAGTGTCCTTGCTAGGGGAGTCAAGGGATAGTTCCTAGGAGTTAAGTTCCAGCTAAGATAAAAGGGAAGAGAGTGGAAGGTAGCCAAGAGTAAAGCGGAACATGAGATAGGCTGCCAACAGTTGAAGCAGAGGACCCCTCGGCCAAAAGTACCTACTAATTCTGAAATACGCACCCCTGGACGAGAGATGCAGAGACAGAGGAACGGGAAACACAAATGGAAACTCGGAGCAGCTCGAGCTCCGGGCCAGGGCCACCTCGCTCGGGATACTTTTAGTTCTATTCATTTTCCTACAAATTCCATAATTATGTCTTTCTTTACAGCTGAGTAAAATTTCATTATGTTTATCTCTTCACCAATTGATAGACACCAAGACTTGTGTCATTTCCGAGCAATTGTGAATACAGCAACGATGAACACAGGTGTGTAAATAGCTCTCTCGTGATGCATCATCACTGGGAATATGCCCAGCCCAAGAATGGTATTCTGGATCATATGGCAGTTCTGTTTAGTGTTTTGAGAAACAGCCACATTGGTTTCCACAGTGGCTGTATCAGTTTGAATTCCCACACACACTAAATAGAGTTCCTGTTTCTTCACCTCTCCACCAGCAATTGCTGCTATTTGTTTCCTTTTTGTTCTTTGTTTGTTTGTTTTTCAAGACAGGGTTTCTCTGCATAGCCCTGGCTGTTCTGGAACTCACTCTGTAGACCAGGCTGGCTCAAACTCACAGAGAACCGCCAGCCCCGGACTCTTAAGTGATGGAATTAAATATGTGCACCACCACCACCTGACTTGTTTTCTTTTAAAAGACTTTTACTTTGTTATGGGTATTTTACCTGCATTTATACGAGTGTACCATAAGCATGCAGTTCCCACAGAGTCCAGAAAAAGGTGTGATGTCCTCTGGAAGGAGTCACTGATGGTTGTAAGCTGCTATGTGGGAGCTGGGAACTGAACCAGGGTCCTCTGCAAGAACAGCAAGTGCTCCTAACTAGTACACCATCTCTCTAGCCCTTCGGTTGTTTTCTGGATAAAAGCCATTCTGACTGGAGTGAGAGAGAGTCTCAAGGTAGTTTTAACTTTCATTTCTTTGATGGTAAAGAATGTGTAACACTTTTTAAAAATTATTAGCCATTTGTATTCTTTTTGAGAACTCTTTGTTCAGTTCCATAGCCCATTTTATGATTGGGTTGTTTTATAATATTTAAGTGTTTTTTTAGTTCTTTGTCTATAATCAGATATACAGATGGCAAAGATTTTCTCCTATTCCGTGGCTATCTCTTCACTCTATTAGATTAACAGTTCCCTTTCCTGTGCTTGTTAATTTCATGAGGTTCCATTGTCGACTGCTGCCCTATTTCCTGACCCCAGAGCCCTGCGCAGAAAGCCCTTATCTATGCCTATAACTTGATGTGTGTATCTTGGTTTTGTCTCTAGCACTTTTAGAGTTTCAAGTCTTAAAATCCTTGATCCACTTTGGTTTGATTTTTGTGCAAGATAAGAAAAGGATCTGGTTTGATTCTTCTTCATGAAGATAATCATTCATTTCTTTATTTGTCTAGGCTTTTATCTAAGTGTCTGTGTGTGTATGTGTGTGTGCACAAACTTATGACCCCAGCACGTAGGAGATTGTGGGAGGGGGGGTCAGGCGATCAAAGTCATTCTCAGCTATATAAGCCATTCCAAGCCATTCTGGGGTACATAAGACCCCATTTCCAAGGAAAAATAGAGGGATGGGAAGATGGCTGAGTATGAAAATTGCATATTGTACAAACATGAGAACCTAAGTTCAAACCCCTAGCCTCCACATAAAAAATCCAGGCGTAGCACCTGTAATTCTAATGCTCGGCAAGCAGACAGAAAAATTGCTGGGGTTTGCTGGCCCAGCTATTTTGACACAACCAGTGAGCTCCAGGTTCAGTGAGACTTTGTGCCTGAATATAAGAAAGGGAGTAACTGAGGAAGCCGTATGAAAGCGCCCTCTAATCTCCACACAGACACACCCGAGCTCATATATATGCACGTACACACATATATGGGGGTGTGTGTGTGTATATATATATACACTCAAAAGAAAAGGAGAAGAAACCAAAAGAGGTAAAGTAAGAATGATGGCCCTGATACACCCTGTAGGGCAAAGCCCTCGTTGCTGATGCACTTCTCACTTGGCGCCACATCTGAGTTCTGGGGACACCACCAGAACAGAACGCACAGCAACACTGACACACAGTACCACAGTGCGCCCAATTTCAACTCCACTCTTAACCTGCTATCTTTCCTTGCCTCCCTTCAAGACGCATACTCTATTATCCACATGGCAGTTTCTTGTTGATATTTAGGATAAAGCGGAAACTGAACGCATCAGTTTGTTCTTAACTAGACAGGCATTTTTTAAGTTTGGCAGAACAGTGAATTTTGTATAGTTTTGGAATTTTCTATTTGTTATGTGTTAGTTTTTTTTTTTGTAAAGACATCAGTTAAGGAAGCAAACATTAGTTGTTTTAAATTAAGTTTAGCTTACGCACATACTGAAACTATTAGAAATTTGTGAAGAGTCCCCACATGTTTATATACTGGATCATGCAATCCCACATCTTAACAATTGCTCTAAAGTTAGTTATTTAAACTATTCAAGACTGTTTGCCAAGGAACTCAAGACACTTTAACATCCTTTCATAAATGTGTGAGGCCCAGATATCGCTAAGTTCCACCACGGAAGTTCCAGAAGGGACAGAGCTAATGCGGATTTTGTGCGAACGTCCTTTTACCTCCTCTTACCTGTTAAGCAGGGTCTCCACTTCTTGAACTTCTGATATGGACTCTTCATTTTTGGGAAGGGCACGGGGATGAAATTTTCTATCTTGGAAATCGTACAGCATCACAATAATAAGACTGCTCAAATGATCTGGCTACCAAGGAGAAACATACATAAAGAAAACTAAAGAAACATTATCCAAAGGCTTGAGATGTAACTCGGGAGGAGAATGCTTGCCTATCCTGATTGAAGGCTTGGGTTTGATCCTCTGAGGATAGGAGTGAATATGGATAACAGTAATATTTTATATTCCTTTACTTTTTAATAACAGAATAAGAACACAAACGTTTTTACATAGTATAGTTAGATTGAGAAATAGTGGTCCTTTTTTCTTTCTTTCTTTTTGGGTTTTGTTTTGGTTTGATTTGGTTTTTTGGTTCTTTGAGACAGGGTTTCTCTGTACAGTCCTGGAACTCACTCTGTAGATCAGGCTGGCCTCAAATTCAGGGATCCACCTCCCTCTGCCTCCTGAGTGCTGGTATTAAAGGCTTGTGCCACTACCGCCCAGCTAAGAGAAGGTCTTCAAAAGGGGGGTGGGAATCTAGTTTGAGAAATAGAACTTCTCCAAAAAGACAGTTTGGGGTACAGGAGTCAAAATGACAGGGCCAGGGTCAAAATCCAAGCATTAGAAGTAGGAAAAAACATATTTTAGAGTGGTCTCAACATGACACAGATTATTATTTAGATAGAGGGAATTTTCACATTTCCTAAAAAGTAATAATGAGGTAGACTAATTCTAACAGTTGGTTACTTACTATTGTAGTACTTGGGAAGACGGCGCTGTCTATTAATATAGTTTCCAAAATATCTTGATCTGCAAGACAAGGGAAAAGTCTATTACCCAAAATATCAAATCTTAGAATAAAGACATTAAATTAAATACATTAAATAATGTTCTAAAATCACTTTCACATCTAAAATGTATCTTGGCTCCTCATAAAGACATAAGTTATAACAGTAAGATGAAATATTTATAATCTTCATGAATCCTGGGCTCTTACAGTTAAGGCTTTACAGAGACTCATAGTCAAAGCATTAGCAATGTGGTCATAACGGAATTTTCACTTTTAATGTATGACCTTTGAAAGGCATTAAAAAGATATAACTAATATTAAATAGCAGGGCTGGAGAGATGACTCAGCAGTTAAGAGCTCTGGCTGCTCTTCCAGAGTTTCCCAGCACCCCTATAGAGGCTCACAACTGGCTGTCACTCCAGTTCCAGGGGCTTTGGTGCCCTCTTCTGGCTTCTGATGGCACTGAATGCACGTGGTACACAGTAATATACGCAGGCAAAACAGCCAGGTACGTTAAAACATGAAAAATGTTAGACAGCCTTGATAGTTTCAGTTTTAAGTATTCCTGGCATGTTATATTAGTTATTAATACTGTTAATATTTTGTTCTGGGGGCTGGAGAGATGGCTCAGTGGTTAAGAGCACTGCCTGCTCTTCCAAAGGTCCTGAGTTCAATTTCCGGCAACCACATGGTGGCTCACAACCATCTGTAATGAGGTCTGGTGTCCTCTTCTGGCCTGCAGACATACACACAGACAGAATATTGTATACATAATAAATAAATATTTATAAAAAAAGAAATTCCTCTTTAAAAAATATTTTGTTCTGGATTTTCTATGTTTATGAGTGAAGTTATTTTCATTTAATAGCCTTCTGGTGTTAATTATCAGGATTCTTGCTAGCCTTATGAATGGGAAGTGTTTTATCTTCCTCTATTCATGCACAGGACTTTTATTAGACATAATTTTAACTTAAGTATCTGGTAAAACTTACTAGTGAAGACACAGATGAACTAACTACGAACCAAATGACAAGAGTGGCCAAGAAAAGGTCTTGATAGGACAGCGGTTCATGACAGGGGGGAACAGTTTAACATATTTGCAATTCTCCCCTGGATTCATGAGTGTTTCTGATATATATGTTAGGCAAGGCCTAGTCTTGATTCGTTCAGCGTTCTTGAAAAACCTATTCTTTATCATGTAAACACAGAATTTCTATCTTTATTCGGGAAATGAGAAAATCAAAGAAGACTAATCTTGAAGTGGAAACTACAATTTTCATAGGCAATCTTTTGGGAAACATTATACATATTCAAGCCAGCAGCTTTGGATATAAGAAATGCTCTCATTTTCCTTTATAAGGGAAAGGAAGTTCAGCATTTTGCATCCTTAGTACTTGCAAACCAATTCCTATCAATTTCATAATTTCCCAGCATAAATCTCAGTTTTTTGACACAGAAAATATAATTTCCATAGCCAAGAAGGACTTCTAAGTGAACGTGTGTGGGCTGTAAAACTTGACCTCTGGAGTCACTAGGGACCACAGGGGTAGAATGAAGGAAAACAGAACCTGATTTTTGCCAGTATCACACGTGCTTTCTAGGACTCTTGCCGAAACAATCACCTCCAACTACCTTTGGTGTTGTGCAGACGGTATCAGCTTCATGTAGCTAAAGTTACACGACTTTCTTACTTTGAAATATCAGTTTAAATATAGCTACACTTTATTCAATGTATTCTATGTTTCGGGCAAGGAAAGGAAACTTAACAAAATTATTTTAGTCATTTGAGCAAAATCAGAACAGCTACTAACAAATGCAAGATAATTAATTACACAGTCATAGTAAAAGAATGTGGCGCCACAGAAAGCTGGAATTATGGACACGTGTTGCTACTCTTCATCCAGAGAATATATTTCTCTTTTTATTCCCATGGCTGCCTTTTTAGACAAACCATTTGATATCTCCTTGAGCTTCCTCCGTTTTTTCATTTGTAAATGAGAATATTCTTCCCATTTATATCAAATGAATTTAGATACTTTGTTTTAAAAAAAGAGCTAAACAAGTAAGAAGTACCATTATGGTCACTTAAGAGAATTGCCTTGACTGTTGGGTCACAGCTGAAGCATAAGAGGTTATTGGAGTTCTAGGTAACTCGGCAGGCTTTAGAAGACAAACTGCACACTATGAAGAAAAACAGGGCCCTTGACTGGCTTGTAGGCGGTTGCCTTAAGCCCTGGCAATAACTTGTGTGGTCCACACTGTCTTTGTTTACCTTGGACCCTGAGTCACGCCTCATTGTCCTGACCTTTACAGAAGTTAGTCTGAATAACCAGTCAGTCAGCCACACATTTGAGCATGTCTTCTTTTAAGAGCAAATCTCAACAAAAATTCTACACAGCAAGGCCAAAGTGAGCACCCCTCATTGGCAGTGATTCCTTCCCCTTGTCTGACGTCAAGCGCTGTCGTAAGACTTCCCTGGGAAAGGACAATGTGTCCCTTGCATCTGTTCTCTCCTGGACTCTGCCCCCTGCATAATGCTTGCTAATTTAATATGTATCCCTCTGTTGTACTAAACCATGCACATAAAACATTTGCTGGGTTCTACAAACCCTTTTAGGGAACAGTTGAAGAGTGGTCTGGAAAACCCTTAGCTATAATTTCTAATTCACAAAAGCTACAACTGAACCATACATGAAGCACTTATTGGGTTATTCACTGGCAGGTTAAAAAAAAAAAGTCCAAGATGGCCAGGTTAATGCCATGGTCAGTTTGTGGGAGTTAAATTCTTCAACAACTTTATACACTTAGAGAAATTAGAGAAATACAATTTAGCAAAATAGTTAGGAATTTCAGGAGTTTCTCTTTCTCAAGCTTTTAAAAACATTTATTTGTTGTTCATACATTTCTTAGACTGTTTCACAGGTTTTTCTTATCTATCTATCTGTTTGTTTGTTTGGATTTTTGAGAGAGGGTATAGGTATGTAATGCAGACTTGCTTTGAACTTAAGGCAATCCTCCTGCCTCTGCCTCCTGAGTGCTGGGATAACTGGTCCATGCCAGCTCCCACTCCTTCTTTAAAAAGAAATCTGTATTCCTTTGAAGTATGCAGAGATTCTTCTTAAAATTATTCAAACTCTTTTTGACAAAAGTCAAACTTCTCTCAATTTCTATTTTATAAGAACAGACTTTATTAATAACTTCATCTTTTTTTTAATCAAAAATTGACCTGAGAAGCAGGCCATGGTGGTGCTTGCTTTTAATCTCAGCACTTTCAGGGGCAGGGAGGATCTCTGTGTGTTCGAGGCTAGCCTAGTCTGTATAGTGTGTTCTGGACAGCCAGAGCTGTCTCAATAAATAAAAAAAGAACAAAAATAGAGGCGGGTGGATTAGTTTGGGGTTACTTGGTCTTCATTTGAAGAAGCATCATACTGAACCATAAGGCGGCTAAGAGAAAGAGCTTACACTAGAACATATTGTATCTATTATTGTTTAGTTATAGTTTTGTATAATATAGCTATTGTTTAAATTGGTATCTCAAGGTAAGGATGTCATCTAAATTTTAGATACTCAAAAGCTAATGCTTTCTGAGTAATACCAAGGACAGCACGGAAGTGTTTGTCTTTGCCAAGACTCCTAGAAAACAAATGGAATCTACTTTCTAAACCGTGATACTCTGAACCTAACCCAGTAAAGCAGAGTGTAAGTGTACACAGGAGTGTGCACAGTAACACATGAAAAGATTTGCAGCACACTGATAATACAAAAGCTAAAAGAAAATGCAAGTGGAGTGTAAGTGTACACAGGAGTGTGCACAGTAACACATGAAAAGATTTGCAGCACACTGATAATACAAAAGCTAAAAGAAAATGCATAGAATTCTCAAAAAATGTAAAGTACTGGGTATTTACTTATCTTGGAAAACTCACTACATTGAAATTCTGATTTGTTTGTTTGTTTGTTCGTTTGTAACATGGTGCTGGAGGCAACAACCCCAGAGCTTATCATATATTCTGGACCACATGGTAGGACCCTGACAAATAAATAAGACATAAAAGAAGGTTGGAAAGGTTCAAGATAATGATTACAAAGATTATCTGGGTCAGTAAGAAAAATCCAGTAGTCACAAGACTCTGCATAAAACAGAAAACGGTACGGGGCAGAAGAACACACATCTCCATGTTACAACGATATAATTGATGATTTATTTTTATGTCCAAAAACTCAAGCTTTTATGATTGGTTTCTAAAGATAAGGTTCAACATTCTATTAAGAAAACTGTTTAAACTTGAATTAAAACTACCTAAAATTGGATTAACATTAAATACCAACTAACTAACATAGCTGATCAAGCTGCATTTCACTGTCCGAGGAGAAAATGCAAAGTCATAAATTGGCTCTGTGTAAAGTGCAGAACTGTACTGGTGGGAAGTGTGGGAGACAAAATCATAATCTAAAGGCGGGGCGGTGCTGGTGCACACTTTTAATCCCAGCACTCAGGAGGCAGAGGCAGGCAGATCTCTGTGAGTTCAAGGCTAGCCTGGTCATCAGAGTGAGTTCCAGGACAGCCAGGACAACACAGAGAAACCCTGTGTAGAAAACAAACAGGCGAACAAACAAAAATCATGAGCACAAGAAAACAAGGAGTTGAGAATGTACGAGCAGCTGCTTTAAACCAGCGGTTCTCTGCCTTCCTGGTGCTGCGGCCCAACCCTTTAACACAGTTCCTCATGTTGTGCTGATCCCTAACCAGAAAATTATTGTTCTGTAAATATCTGATCTGCAATCCCTGTGAAAGGGCTGTTTAACTCCAGAAAGGGCCACTACCCTCAAGGTGGGAGCCATTGCTTTAGACACTACATTGTCTTCTCTGTGGTGACAAGTTCCTGGTTTCAGAGCTGAGCTGTATCACATTTGGAGACAAGATATATTTCTGTCTAACTAATCAATAGGAGTATTTTAATTGACCAACAAGTTCGTACTTCCTTTTCTCAGCAAGGCCTCCTAGTACTAAAGAAATCATAAAAATGCTCCTAGCCTCTTCTGAGTGAACTCGTGGTCATCCACCCGTCACTGAACCACGCTGCTGACGGTCCAGACATTCCTGTTCTGTCTCTCTGGACCTAAGCTTAATTTTACAAACCAGTATAAAGTTTATAGTAGCAATTAGTATAAAACACAACTCCAGGGGGCTGAAGAGATGGCTCAGCTGTTCAGAGCACTTGTTGCTCTTCCCAAGGATTTAGGGTCCCTTTAGTAGCAGTTGCCTACCAACCATCTCTTCCAGGGGACCTAATGCCCTCCTTTGGCCTCCTCCCAGACCGCACACATGTGGTGTCCGTTCACAATGAAAAGAAGTAATTCTACAAAGGGGACCTCCACATCCTTTGCTAGCTCTCCTCCTAGAAGCGCTATCTGGCTGTGCTCCTACCTACAGTAACCTTACTCTCTGAAGTTGATAGTTAACCACCATGAAGGCCTCTGGAAACTTTGGAGAGAGAGATATGGAGAGATAGAGGGAGATATGGAGAGAGAGAGAGATGGAGATAGATAGATGATAGATAGATAGATAGATAGATAGATAGATAGATAGATAGATAGATAGATAGATGATAGATAGATAGATAATAGATGATAGATAGATAGATAGATAGATAGGTAGGTAGATAGATAGATAGATAGATGATAGATAGATAGATAGATAGATAGATAGATAGATAGATAGATAGATAGATAGATAGATAGATAGAGGAGAGCAAATCCTCCTGGCTGAACAGCTGGCCTGTACAACCAAGCTCCCGGTCATTTTAATGACTACACCACACCTGTCTAAGAACAAGGAAAACTCTACTAATTTCACTAAGACCCCCTCATGTGTAGACTGTTGTAACTGACCAAACATATACACGTGCAAAAACAAAACAAAACAAAACAAAATTCACTATGTTTGAGGGGCTAGGCTGCATTCTGCATTCTAGAAATTCCTTGCCTTCTCCCCCACCACCCTTCTCTTTTTTCTTGTGTTCTGAAACAGAATCTCACCCTGTAGCCCAGGGTGACCTTGAACTGCGCCTAAACCACCACCTTTGCTATTTTCTCCTAGCGCTAACCTTCCAGACTGGAATTACTCACACTTCAGGGCACTGAAAGCCAGCTCATAGGAGGAGCGCTGGAAGGCTTCATTGTCAGATTTGGACCAGGACGGCAGGGGTTCGTTCCCGTACTTTATTAGGACTCTGTCTGGCGACTTTTCCACCCGAATACTCTGAAAAATGTTCGCTGCCATAACGTACACGGAGTCTGGATAGCTAGGTTTTTCTGGGACAATGGTTGAAGATTTTTTCGTGGCGACTACATTCTCTAACATCTCCAGGGAAGCCAGCTGGGAGATCTCCTCGATATTTTCTTGGGTAAAAAACTCTAGTTCACTTGTGGGATCCAGCATGTTTGCCCCTGTTGTTCAAGTACAATTCAGGTGGTCCGGGAGAATGCTGTCCCTGTAGTCTTAAGCATTGTCTCTGTGGAAAGAAAAGGTTGTCCCAGTAAATCACTGTTTCTGAAGCACCTCTCTTGGCGGTCCCCTTCCTGGGACCTTAGAGACAAGGGGGGGTGGCACGTCCTATCCACCCGAACATCCCATACTTCCAACTGCAAGGAAAACTTGCATTCAGGGTGGGAGGGCCGGCTGGAGAGCTGGATCCCCTGAGAGGAGCCGATCTGGCCACAGCCTACTGGGGACAGACCCCCACAAGTGTCCTAAGGTCTCCCTGGCCTGGCATCATCAGCATCCAAGGGACTAAGCGCCCCAATCACCTTCTCCGCGAATCCGCCCTGGTCTGGGGCTGGGATGGTTCCCGGGGCTGGCAGCCGCCACTCTTGGGGGGCTGGAGGAAGGTCACAGGCCCTCGGGAGCCCCGGGAGGCGGCGGCCCGCGGAGGCCGTTTGTTTCTAGTGCAAGCCACACCACCCGCCGGTTCGGGCAGCGGGGACGCTCGAGGGAGGGAGACGCTGCTCCTCGGGGCCCCTCGCGCTCCGGGTCTCTCAGGGGACACTCTCGTGGTGTCCCCTCGGGGCGCGTCCCGCCCTCCATTCTCGGGGGTCCCTAGAGGGGTCGTTCCTCTAGGCCGCGCCCTGGCTTAGGGTCCTTCTCTAGGCTGTGCTCTCTATGTCCCCCGAGGGGACGCTTCTCCAGACCGCACCTGAGCTCGAGAGGCCGCCTTAGGGATCGGCTGCAGGGAGCGAGGAGTCAGGTTCCCACTGGGCCCAGGCCTCGGTTCCCCGTGGCGTTGGCCCGCCCAGCAGGGCCCGGATCTCCATGGCAACCCGGGGCGGGGGGAGGGGGGAGGGCGCCACACTCCAGACTTCACCCACCGGATTTGGCAGAGGTGACTCTCACCAGTTGCTTGTCCCCTCAGGGGTGCTGTGATACCAGTTCAGTCTTTCTTGGAAGACCGAGGCCAGACTCCCTGAGCACTCACCGATCTCCTTCATAAACTCTTAGAGATACTTGGTTAGGCTGTAGGTAGTTCCGTGGTTTAATTCTGAGGTCCTCATTAAAATGTAGATCTCTGGACCCATCACCAAGGATTCTGAGTCGGGGTATGGGACTCGAGACTGTGCCTTTTTTTTTTTTTTTTTTTTTTTTTTTTGCCTGTAATTCTTGTAATCGCAATGCAGTTAGCCCTATCTGGTGTAGTTACTCCATCAGTTCTTCGACCTTTCTGCTCCTTCTATAAACTAGATTGATGGTCCCTCCTGTTTCGAGAGATAGTATATTTGAATCTTCTATCCTGCTGCCCACCTGCCATGCAGTATCTTAGTACACGGTAAAGTCCAAACCTTTGAAAAGGCAAGGTCTTCTGGTAGAAGGCCCTTGTTACTTTTCCATCTTGAATTGCTTGGTGTCTCTAAGCCTGCCTACACTGTCTGTGTGTGTGTCTGTGTGTGTGTCTGTGTGTCTCTCTCTGTCTATGTCTGTGTGTGTGAGAGCCTGCAAGCTATTGCTTCTCGCTGTGATTTTGCTTTCTCCTCCCCCCTCCCCTTCCTCTTTCTTCCTTCTACACCCCTCACCCCCTCCATTCCAAACTCAGATCCTGATTCTTCTGCCTCAACCTCCCCAGTGCTGGGATCACAGGCCTGCCCTCCCATGAGGTTTCTCTTTGCCTTGAAAAGTCTCTCCTTTTGTCTACCCGGTAAACAATAACAAAATTTTTGCCTTGTCTGGCATTTGCCTTTGTTGGAATGGAAACTTCTTTACTAAGAAGAGATCCAAAATCACAGTGGGCTTAAACACAGCAGTTTTTCACTCAAAATCCTGTTGGCACTGGCTTGGGGGTGCTTACCTTTAATCCCAGCACTGGGGAGGCAGAAGCAGGTAAATCTCTCCGAGCCCAATCTGCTCTATATAGGGAGTTCCCTGCCAGCCCAAGACTACATAGTAAGGCCCTATCTTAAGCCTTCCCCTCCTCTTCCTCGTCCTGTTAGTCCAATGACTCTCCTGCATGAAGTTATCAGGGAGCCAGGCTTCTCCGAGGGATATCATCTAAGGATTTACACTACATTACAACGTAGTGTAAGATGGCTCATCCCATGCCCATTTGCAGACGACATAAAGGGAGAAAAGGGGAGGAAGAAGGCATGCCCAGGCCCTTCAGGGACAGGACTAGAAAGACATGTGTCACCTTTGCTTGATTTCCATTGGCCAGAGTTACTCATGTAGCATGTTTAATAACAAAGGTTAGCAAATATGTCCAACTAAAACTCAAGGGAGCACTGGTAATGAGGGAAAAGTATTATTTTCTGTTGTGTACCTCTTCCCCTGACTTAACCAAGTATCTGTTACATCTTCCTGTGTCATTGTGTTTAGCGCTGAAAGCAAAAAGTAAATATACAGACATGACTAGGGACCTGCTGTCAAGCAAGAGATGTTTTGACATCCTTCAATTTTTATTATAGACATTTGTGTAC
Source organism: Microtus pennsylvanicus (assembly GCF_037038515.1). Lineage (NCBI taxonomy): Eukaryota > Metazoa > Chordata > Mammalia > Rodentia > Cricetidae > Microtus > Microtus pennsylvanicus. The sequence continues at coordinate 34,869,449 of NC_134590.1, forward strand.
ATACCTATATTGACCTTCCTCCCTCTTTCTAGATACAGAGTACACACTCTAAAATAGTTTTACTTGATCTTTATTTTCATTTTATGATATACCCTTTTATTCTAAGATGCTAGCAAAATGCTATTGTCGCAGATTATAAGTATGAAAGGTGTCTTGAGGTCATGATTTATTTTACTGTGCATCACACAGTACACAGTACAATCTGTAGGAAATATGAAACAATAGATAGCTATACTTTTTTTATATTTATTGAGTGCTACATTTTTCTCTGCTCCCTTCCCTGCCTCTCCCCCCTTCAGCCCTCCCACAAGGTCCCCATGCTCCCAATTTACTCAGGAGATCTTGTCTTTTTCTACTTTCTACTTCCCATGTAGATTAGATCTATGTATGTCTCTCTTAGTGTCCTCATTGTTGTCTAAATTCTCTGGGATTGTGGTTTGTAGGCTGGCTTTCTTTGCTTTGTGTTTAAAAACCACCTATGAGTGAGTACATGTGATAATTGTTTTTCTGTGTCTGGGTTACCTCACTCAAGATAGCTATAAACTTTTAAGTAAAGCTTTTAGAACATAAAGAAGTTGAGGAACTTTTTTTTTATTTAGTAGGTTATTGTGTGACACTTTGAAACACTGAAAATGAGATTGAATAGGAAAATCCATACTTCCTAAGTAAAGCTTAGGCAAGTAAGCTGTGTTAATAAATTCATGGTTAGTAGTTATTTTAATCATGTGTATAAATGATTATAATCCTGCTTCCTTAGCTCTTTCTTCTGGTTTATGGCCTCATTGTGGACTTGCCGTATTGGAAGTGAAGGCTACAGAAAAACATATTAAATTTCAGTGTACAGTGCAAACAAGTGGCCATGGCGATAAATCTGTGGATTCAACTGTCGGGAAAGCTGGGTAATAAAAACAGGTATTCTTTGTCTGAGTCCCACTCTGTACCGTGATCAGAACTTTAAAGTAGAGATGGTATAGAATTCAAAACTAGATACCTAGGACTTCCTGCCTGCCAAAGGAGTTTAGAAGAAGGCTTTCCCCTCAGGAAGTAGAATATTTGAAATATTCATAAACTAATATTCCTTACATTTGACTTGGAGTAGTGGTATAATTTAGCCAAGTAAATTGTTTAAATTTAACCTGGACATAGACAACTGTCTATGTCTGCCTCTGCTTCCCAAGTCCTGAGGCTAAAGGCACAGGCCACCATGCCCGGCATGTCGCTGATTTATTTTTATTACAGCACTTCTGCCCTCACTTTATTTCACATTTCCAACAGATTTTGTTGTTGTTTTGGTTTGGTTTGGTTTGGTTTTTCGAGACGGGGATTCTCTGTGTAGCGCTGGCTATCCTGAACTCACTCTGTAAACCAGGCTGGCTTCAAACTGACAAAAGATCTGTCTGCCTCTCTGCCTCTCCGGTGCTGGGATTAAAGATGTATGCCACCACACCCAAATTTGCATGGATTGAGGGGAAAAAATAACTTTGGAGCACAGAAGTAGGGAATAAATACCAATAAATTGTCTGTGTAATTACATTCTAAACACAACAAGCCAGTGCCGAAAACGCCCTGTACAAACCCAACATATTCAAAATGAACTGTTCTTTCAGCAAGGCTAAAGATTCTGCCTGAAACAATAATTTCATTGGGAGTACAGCCTGTACATAGTTGTCTTTCTGAGGTAGCCTAGGTTGGCCTTGAACTTGTGTTGCTGACAAGACCTTGCACTTCTAATCCTCCTGCCTTCCTCCTCCCAAGCACTGGGATTCCAGGAGCGTCACCACACCACACCCAGGTGACGTGGTGTTGAGGATTGAACCCAGAGCTTCGTGCATGCTAGAAGCCTTCGACAAACTGAGCTCTAACCCCTGGGTTAAAAAATTTTTTTTAAATTTTTGTTAAAAAAATTAAAATATTCTGGCATCTACATTTTATTCACTTTATGAAAAAAGTATGAAATGATTTTTAGTGAAGATCCTCACATATAGTTCAATGGATACTGGAGTCCCTTGAGAAATGTCATATCTTATTATACATTGTCCTAGCATTTAAAACCTTTTACAAAGGAAATATGAAAAACTGTTACTCTTTATTTTTCACTTAATTTTATGTTTAAGAATCATGTGACTGAATAAAGAAGGTATGACACAGAAAAGGGGGAAAAAAGACAAAACGAAGACATGCTACCCACCCCCATACATGCACAATGGCTTGGGATCAAACCGGATGAAACCCTTTCACTTGCTCCAAAATAAACAGAACAGGATAATGTGTTACGTGAAATGAAGCAAGCACAGGAAAATGAATACTGAGTATTTTGTCTTATATTTGAAGCTAAGAAGTGTTGATTTCAGAGTATTAGAGAGTATAACAGTGGTTTCTAGAGTTGGGGACAGTATAATAGAGGGGTGGAGGTCAGGTGACAGTCACCACAGGACTGTGAGGCAGGATGTGTTTTAGATTCAGCACGGTAGGGTGGATTACACAATGTAACAAGCTAGGATGTATTCGAGAAGTTGAAGAGGAGCTCTAAGGCTCCAGATATAAATGGTAAAAGACGGAAATCCTAGTTACCCCACTATGCATACATGAAACATCAGGAAGGCAAGGGTTCCGGAGAGAGTGAAGGGGGACAAGAGAGGGGAGTGGAGGCTGCATACGATCAAAATACATTATACACACATTTAAAAGGGGTTCAAGGCCAGCCTGGACTAAAAAGCCAGACCCTGTCCTCAGAACAGAATAAAACAAACAAAGCCCCTATCCCCAAAGCAGTGGCAACATCAGAACACACAGACAAGAAGTAAGATATGAGGTAGGACAGGGGAGGCAACATTTTCCATGTTGAAGCAATGGGAACGGAGCAAGGTAGATCCAGCAAACCTAAACAACGGAGCTGTGTATAGCCAGGACTACATAGAGAGGCCTTGTCTCCAAAACAAAGGCAAACGGCAATAATCATGATGTTTGGAGTTCAAGAGAACCTTCCCAGAGTCCCTCACAAGAGTAGAGCAAGTGACAACGGCCTGTGGGGCAAATACTGCGCTATCTTAACACACGGAAGTTGTGTGCCATCAATATGCATCCCTATAGCATGAATGTGGGAACAAGACATGAAGGATCATGAAGAATGATATGCAATGGTGGGAAGGCTGCTTAGCATTTTATATGAAATTTAAATAAACATTTTCTATTCCTCCACCCCATGATTAATCCAAACTAAACAACAAAAACCCCAAACTGTTGTGGAAAATTATTTTAAGATGTGTTGCATTTGTTTATGCTCTGGAACATTTGTTTAACAATGTAAAGGTGTGTTGCTTTTGTTTATGTTTCATTTGTTTAGCTCTGTGAAGCTGTGGTTCTTTGCCCATCTGAAACACCTGATGGTTTAATAAAGCGCTGAACAGAAACTAGCGAGGCCAGAGAAAGGATAGGTGGGGCTGGCAGGCAGAGGATAAATAGAAAGGAGGCGCAAGAGAAAAGGAGGATGCCAGGGGCTGGCCTATAGCTACACAGCAAGCCACAGAGTCAGAAGTAATGAAAGGTATACAGAAATGGAGAAAGACAAAATTCCAGAGGCAAAAGAGAGATGGGATAATTTAAGGTAAGAAGAGCTGGCTGTGGCTAGAGAGATGGCTCAATAGTTAAGAGCACCAGAGGTTCTGGGTTCAATTCCCAGCCACCACATGGTGGTTCATAACCATCCGTGATGAGATCTGGTGCCCATTCAGGCAGAACACTGTATACATTATAAATAAATAAATCTTTAAAAAAATAGAGAAAGATAAAAGCCCAGAGGCAAAAGGTAGACAGGATAATTTGAGAAAACTGGCTAGAAACAAGCCAAGCTACAGCTGGGCATTCATAAGAAAAAATGAGATTCCTTGTGCATTTATTGAGGAGCTGGGTGGTGGGCCCCCAAAAGCCAAAAAAGTAAAAAGAGCAAAACAACTACAGCAAACAATAGGATTTGTTGCTGGGCCCAACACATACTTTATTATACACTGGATTCAGGGAGCCACCTACTGGCAAATAGTTGTCTTTGATTTACTGGTTGGCTTTCCAGAAAACTGACCAGATGCCCAGTTAAACCTCAGATATCTAACTTCTCAGCACTTCCGTGTGTTAAGATAGCGCAGTATTTGCCCCACAGGCCGTTGTCACTTGCTCTACTCTTGTGAGGGACTCTGGGAAGGTTCTCTTGAACTCCAAACATCATGATTATTGCCGTTTGCCTTTGTTTTGGAGACAAGGCCTCTCTATGTAGTCCTGGCTATACACAGCTCCGTTGTTTAGGTTTGCTGGATCTACCTTGCTCCGTTCCCATTGCTTCAACATGGAAAATGTTGCCTCCCCTGTCCTACCTCATATCTTACTTCTTGTCTGTGTGTTCTGATGTTGCCACTGCTTTGGGGATAGGGGCTTTGTTTGTTTTATTCTGTTCTGAGGACAGGGTCTGGCTTTTTAGTCCAGGCTGGCCTTGAACTCTAGATCCTCTTGTCTCAGCCTCCCCATCGCTGAAATTACTTGTTCTTAGTCAACTTTCTAGTGTGGGAACTCCACTTTTCCCATTACAGAGTCACATTTAAGCAATCTATATCTACTCCTATTTTTTTTAAAGATTTATTTATTATGTATACAGTGTTCTGCCTGCATGTGTGCCTGCAGGCCAGAAGGGGGCACCAGATCTCATTACAGATAGCTGTGAGCCACCATGTGGTTGCTGAGAATTGAACTCAGAACCTCTGGAAGAGCAACCAGTGCTCTTAACCACTGAGTCATCTTTCCAGCCCCCTGTGTCTATTTCTTTTGGAGAATAAAACACCAAAAGAGAATTCACTGTATCCTCTGTAATTCCTTAGCTAGCGATTCTGTTTTGGAACATTATGCGGGATCTGCATGCGTAGCTTATTCTTGAACTTTCACCTCTACACATTCCTCCTCTGGGGCCAGAGGTCAGACCTGGGCCTGCTCATGCTAAGCACATGCTCACAGTCATTCTAGGATGCAAGAGGCTATGTACCGAAAAGTCACCCGGCCCTGTCCTTCAGGTACCTGGAAATTCTTGTGTGCACAAGAAAGAAACGAAGACCCTTTGAGATGGGGACACCATAAGGAAGGACGTTACTGAAAGCAGAGGACAGTAGAGTAGGTGGCAGGTCCCAAAGCCCCAGCTTTATCACTTTTGGCTTGGAATTCTGAATTAAAGGTCAATAACCTTTAAGTCATCTATAAATTCCCAATTATGCTCATAAGAAAAATTAAACATTTGACAGGACAACAGCCTCCATTCAGAGCCTGCCAGGACAAAAGCTGCATCGGAACAAAGCGGGTATGTGTGTATCTGGAGGAGAACACACATTGCCAACAGCTATGTGACTTCTCAGTAGAAGCTGGGAAGGACCTGCTACTGGACTCGGGCCATGGGTCCAAAGATGCCTGGGTTTGTTCTGGGTTAAATGTTCTCAGAAAGCGAAGGCAATCTATGACCGTGGCTCGTTATTAATTATATCGAGGGTAGACTATGGCGAGGCTGAAAATCTGACGGGAAGGGATCGGCTGAGACTCGACCGGCTCAGAGAGGAGTGAGCTGGCATTGTAGGGGTTGCATGGTGACCGTGTCTGAGCTGAGACGACATTGTGAAATGGCCTTTCTGTTTGTTCACATTTTCACTTCCTTGTGATCTCACAGTGACCCTGACTGACATTAGTGTTCTGTGAGATTAGGCCCAATAGGAGATTTAGGGCTGTGAGTCCCAGGCCAACTTCTGAGAAGACTCAGGGTTGGCTGTACCTGAAAAAGGTCAGCCTCTGTATATCAAAGCCTGCTGTTTTCTTTCTTAGAAAGCAACTCTTTGACTCTTAGTGGAGTCTACGGGATAAGCCCTGCTTACATCGGAGTGGTAACCAATGTTTGATGACATTTAGTTCTTTTTAAGTAGGCGGTGATCTTGCAGAGGACAGAGAGCATAGCTCAGTCAGCTTCGTGTCTCCCTTACCATGAAACAGGTATCCAATTGTGCCAAAACTAGTGTGCCCTCTACAGCTGTCATTGTGCTTCTGCTTGTCATCTCTGTGTTCCAGCTGCTCCCTTAACCAGCGACCGCAAAGAAGCACAGAGAAGGTTTACAAAGTAGGGACTTCTGTAGGACAGTCACAGAATGACATTGCGGCCTGAAAGTCCTTCTAACGAGAAAGTTTACTCTGTGTTCTCTCAAACATTTAAAACGCTCCTTGGGCAGGCAAGACGGCTCACTCAGCAGGTAAAGGTACCTGCTACCAAGCCCGATGACCTGAGTTTGAACCCTGATACCTACATGGAGGAGGAAAGAACTGATTCCACACACATGCTGTGGCACGGACACACACACACACAAATAGATAAATAAATAAATGTAATAAAAATTTTAAAGTCTTCATAGTATCTCTTATGTAGAACCTGCTTTGAGTTTGTTTGGTGGTTGTTGTTGTTTGGTTGGTTGGTTGGTTTTTTTTTTTTTTTTTGAGATTTTGAGACAGGTGAGACAGGGTTTCTCTATGTAGCCCAGGTTGTCCTGGAACTTATTCTGTAGACCAGGCTGGCCTTGAATTCAGTGGATCCATCTGCCTCTGCCTCCTGGGAATGCTGGGATTAAAGATGAGCGCCACCACTACCTGGCATAAAACCTGTTTACTAAACTTTCTATTACACTGTGTATGCACAGGAGCCAGAGGAGAACCTGCAAGCGTCAGTTTTCTCTCCTCATTTTTATGTGGGCTCCAGGGAATGACATCGCGTCACCAGGCCTGGTAAACAAATGCCCTCACCCACAGAGTCCTCTTGCCAGGCCCTTAAAATCTTTGTAATTTAGCATTTTCCTGAACACACACGCTGCTAGGCCACCCTCCCCGTCCTCAACACAGCTCACACACATGGCTCTAGGCCCACCCCACAGTCTCTTCAATTTTCTCCCCTCTGCCCGACAGCCCTACATGGTACACTCTGAAGGACTTGCCCTGTGGCCTCCAGGGGAGTGAAGTTATTTTTCTACTTCAAATCTTCCTCTCAGAAGGGAATAATCTTCTGGTTCTGTTTTCTCTCAAATAGTTGGGGATAGATGTAAATGGATTTGTGCTTTCTTTAACAGTAGTTTGGAGTTTTGGAGTCAGTGTTCCCAAAGGAACAAAGGATTCTGGGGAAAACAATCATAAGGAGTGTCAAAGTTGCCAGAATTAAAATCAAGTCAAGGGCTAGTGAGATGGCTTTCCCGGTAAAGGTATTCGACACAACCAAACCTGACAGACTGGAGTTCAGTTCCTAGGGTCCACATGGTAGGAAGAGAGAACCAGTTCCAACAAGTTGTTCTCCACCTGTGCTATGCCCCACATGTGCATGGGCAGGCACAAATACACAAACAAATAAAGAAATTTGAAAAGCACTCTCTACTGCTTACTATACATATGCTAAACATAGAGAACAAGATAAAGGGCAAATTGTAAATATTAGAAAGAACAAATAATACTCTGGTTTCTCTTCAGATCACATAAATCTTTCACCTTTTACTAGAAAACAAATCTGTTGGTGTTTCTAATATAATTTTATCAAATGAAAATTAATTTTATAGCCATATTAGGATTCATTAAACCTTTATTGTTTATGATAAGGATTCTGCTAAATCACCTACTAAGGTCATCATTGTGCTAGGTTCAGTGGGGCTAATACAAGAATTAAATGAAAAATTTTAAGTAAAATTTGGCTATGGAAACAAGGCTAATGTAGCCTGAACCAGCTATGGAGCAACTGGCTAAACGTTTTAGAAGCAAATAATATGTCTAGACCCATAGAGTTCCATTTCTTTGATACCCACTTAGCCTAAAGCCCTCTTTGTATGACTCTTTCCTTGCAGAAGTCAGGCTGATAAAGTTCCACATGGGCAAACATCATCTACTCAATAGGCATTTAGTAAGTGCCCACTGTGAACAGACATCTAAATTCTAGTGATTTGACTCATTACAAAATGAAAATAAGAAAATCCAGCAATGTGTAGCTAGCATCATGGGAAGGAAGTTATAGGAAGGGATTTCACTAATCTCCTAAGCCTGTAAGCAGTTCTTTCACTGATGAATGTCCCTAGTTCTGTGGTAATCATATTAACAGCAGGGAAGGAAAACCAGGGCATTGGGAATCTGTGGTTAGGAAACACAAATGTTTCTTGATGGGCTCACCTAAGCACATTTTTATGTTTTTCTATTATCAAGATAGCCAAAAGGAATGATGTGAGTTTAAAACAATTTATTGGGGCTGGAGAGATGGCTCAGAGGTTAAGAGCTTTGCCTGCTCTTCCAAAGGTCCTGAGTTCAATTCCCAGCAACCACATGGTGGCTCTAAATAAAAGTTTGGTGCCCTCTTCTGGCCTGCAGGCATACACACAGACAGAATATTGTATACATAATAAATAAATATTTTTAAAAAAACATCTTATAAAAAAAACCAACAATTTATTGGTGTTTTTCAGGGGGACAGACATGAGACTAGCTCCTCATGTGTTTGTTTTTTACTTCCTCGGGGAAAAAAGACCCTAGATGCTATACTCAGAGGCTTTCCGTCCCTGTCAGCTGTGTGACCTTGGGAAAGTCATTTATTCCCTGCCTTAGTTTCCTCATCCATTAAATGAAGAAAAGGACATCTTCTACCTTGCTGGGTTGCCTGTCCTGGTTTCTAAATAAAGTAACAATGTTGCCTTAGCATTGTAAGGCAATCTTCTGTTAACATCAAATACAGCGACTGAGGAAAGATTACCTGCCCAGCCCTTCTTTCCAGCTAAGAGTCACAAAACAAGCCTCAAGTTCTGACAGTGACAGCTGTACCAATGCTGTCAGAAAATGACTGTCATTTTTACACTACTAGTTTTCAACCTGTATTTCTGAAAACAGGCCTTAACTTATTAGCTAAAAAAATCGGTTTTATGTAGAAACACTGTGATACTGAAAGGCGTGGCCTTTAATATTTATGTTTGCAATGATCCTAGTTCTCTGAGATCAGAGTGGAAGGAACTCATGTTTGGAGAAGGGGACATTTGGGGCTGGTAGGCAAAGAGCTGAGGAACCAGTCATAGCAGCCATGGTAGGTCCTTCAGGGCGAGTTTAGAGGCGTGGCTCATCGCAGTAGACATCCACTTTCACTGGAATGAATACACCACAATGATAACCGAGAAACTGAGAAACGTGAAATTTTATATGAAAGTCAAACTATATACAGTTGAGTTATTAAAAACTGCAGTTCACCTTAGGCCCAAGGCCCTTGGGTGAGTAGGCACCCTTTCGAGGTTAAGGAAAATGGGTGTAAGAGGGTCTAAGAATTGCCCAAAGTTAGTCAGTATTCATATATATATATATTGGTTTCTCCAGACAGGGTTTCTCTGTAGCTTTGGAGCCTGTCCTGGAACTAGCTCTTGTAGACCAGGCTGGTCTCGATCTCACAGAGATCCACCTGCCTCTGCCTCCCGAGTGCTGGGATTAAAGGCATGAACCACCACCACCCAGCCAGTATTCTTATTTTAAAAGCTGGCAGTAGACCAAGGTTTATCGTTTCCTGTTGGACCTTACTGAGTTACTGAGGGAGATAAGTCCCATAGAGACCTAGTAGGCTAGACACTGTCAAGGGCTAGTGACGGGTGGAACGGGGAGTGATTGTTGACGGATATGGGATTTGTTGACTCACATCAACAGAAGCAGAATGGTGCAGCAGATAGATCCAGCCCCTGTATTCGTGGAGATCAGCGTCTCTATGAACAGAAGACGGGAATAACCCTCACGCCAGCCCAGTTTGTAAAATGTGACGGGTGAAAGGGAAAGAGCTAAGTCCCTGACATTTTTCAAAGGCAGTGACTTTTAAGGACAGGTAAGTTAGTCGGAGGAAGCTGGGGAGGAGCAGGAAATCTACTGTGGGTGCCCTTGGCAAAGTAAACGGTGCCTGCGTTCAGGAGCCTTAAATGAAGCAGCCCGTGGCATGTTTAGAATACTGGGGTGTGGGAGGTGATCAGTTCAGCGGGAACAGAGTTGGAAATGGGGAGAAGTGAGAAGAGGAGGCAGATCACACGTGACAGCAGGGACTGTCACCTGGCTTTCGGGAGGCGCGTGACTTGATCTGATTTGAGTTTCTACAGCATAGGGAATGGATTGGATTAGAGTGAAGGAAGGCCAGAAGCAGGAAAATTTGGGGATGGGGAGGGGTGGTCTTGGTGACGCTGTGTGCCTTAGAGTGGTGGCACTGAAGTAAGGCCAGGGGACAGATGTGTCAAAAGTTGAATCAGCAAGGCTTAGAGCAGTTGGAGTAGAATGTTGGCGAGGAGCCTAGGATTATTCCAAGTTTCTGCCATGAGTGACAGGGGTCATTCATTGTCTTGGGGACACAGGAGAGGAGATTTCAGTTGTTGACTTGCTGGGCTTAGGTGCTTCTGGAAACATCTGATTGAATATGGCAACGGTAGTCAAGGTCTGCTGCACAGAAGGTTAACCTGGAGCCATAGACAAATGAGTCACTGCTTTGAGTATGGGTCTGGAATGCTCCTCAAAGCCTGTGTGTTAAGAGTTTGGTCCTCTGCCTGCGGTGTTATTGAGATGTGGCAAACCCATTAAGAAGCAGGTCTTAGATACAGGGAGTTGGGTCACACACTGGGGCGTCCCCTTTGAGTTGTTATCGGGATGTTGAGCCACTCTTGTTTCCTTTGCTTTCTTGCTACCTCGAGGTAAGTAGGTCTCCTTCTCGTACGTATTTGTACCATGATATACTGGGACATCACAGGCCAAGAGACCGTGGACTTTGAGCCTCTGAATCCCTGAGCCTAAATAAAATTTTCCTCCTTTGAAGTTGGCTAAAGTGATTTCACAGTGACAGGGGTCTCGCGGAATAAACGGATACTGAAGCCGTAGTAGTGAGACCTTGGGGGAAGAAGAAGGAGAAGAGAAGGAATCGCAGGTCATGACCATGAGGAAACAGCAGCAGGCAAGAGAGAACTCGACAGAAGGAAGGAGCCTGAAAAGCAGACAGAGACACAGCCAAGAAGGAAAGAGGAGAAGCGTGGGGTCATTGTGTCACAGAAGCCAGGAGAGGAAGAGGTGATGAAATACGCCCAAAGCTGAAGGGAGGTCAGTGGGACAGAGGCGAAGCTTTTTTTGAAATTCCTAGTAACAAGGGAGTTGCTGGTAACTGGAAGACTTCAGTGGAAATTTAATTTTCAACAGGCAGATGAGAGACCTGAGAATAGGGCACCCGCAAGAATTATTTTAAGAAGTTGATCTGTGGCATAGCCAGAAAGAAATATCCATTTTTTTCCAATGAAATTTTCTTAAACGCACACACAACAAACAAACAAACAAGATAGGACAGAGTTAACTGAGTTTAAGCGGTAAAAGGTTGCCAACAAACCAAGGAAGAGACGCTGAAAGTGCAGGAGAGAAAGTTGTGATTAATAGGACAAGATGCTGTATAAGATGCAGGGGCGGGGGTGAGATGGGGGCACACATGGGCCATATGACACAGGGGGTGGAGATGGGGTGGGGACACGCATGGGATTTAGGAAGAGAACTGGAGTAACTGAGTGTGATCACTGTAACAGAGGGAAGAGAAGAGTGCTAGTTGCCTTTTGTCACTGTGGTCTGACACCATGACCAAAACTGACTGAGGGAAAAATCTAGTTGTTTTATAGGAAGAGGGACCATGATGGGTGTAGAGACTTAGCAGAAGACTGCAAGAAACCGTGAGAGCATAGCTTTAAACACACGTAGCGGAGCTGGAGAGATGGCTCAGCAGTTAAGAGCACTGGCTGATCTTCCAAAGGACCCAAGTTCGATTCTCAGAACCCACACGGCAGCTCACAACTGTCTGTAACTCCAGTTCTAGGAGCTCCAACACCTTCATACAGATATACAGGTAGGCAAAACACCAATCACATAAAATAAAATTAATTAATTAATTAAACACATGTAGAAAATAGGGAGAGCCCAACTTCTAGTGATGTACTTCCTCCAGCAAGGTCCCATGACCTAAAAGTTCTGTCACGTGTCCCAAAAATGCCACCAAGTTTTTAAATCGTGAGTCTATGGTGGGGGGAAGCACACTGCTCATTCAAGCCACCACAGAAGGGGAAGACGCTTTGAGTGCATTTGAGTGTCTGGGCTTCCTTCAGTGGATGCTAGAACCAGCTCCTACCAGCTCACAGCAGCCTACTGTGAAACTGGCAGGACTTTGGACTTTGACAAGTTTAACCTATGTGATCGTTGGCAGCTGGAATCTTGCCACACTGAGAATATTTAGGGTAACAAGACCAACATGCCCAGGTGAAAACTTCCCTGCATTCTAGACCCCCAGAGAGCCAGTCATTGAGTGTTTATTCTAGCCACTTCAGGGAGGGCAAGTCAACAGCTCTGTCTGGTCCAGTCATATGCTAGTGTAGGAAGTCTGAGGGAGGGCAGGAGGCGGAACTCTGCAAGACATGGTAGACAGAGAGAGAATGCCTGCTGGAAGAATACTAAATATGTTGCACTGTTTTGAGGGAGCAATCAAAATTGGAGCCCTTGAGTTTGTGGCAAGCAATGTGCGCATTTCCCTGAGCCCTGCAGGCTCAGCATGGGAATCTCAATAGAAAAACGAACCTGTGATTTGGTTCAGAACTTTTTTCTTTTGAGACAAAGTCTTGCTGCATAGCCCAAGTTGATCCAGAATGACCTGGCTGGCAGTCATGGATGAGCACACGAGGGTAGCTGCCATGCTGTCCCCCAGAACCTGAAGTTCAAAGGGGAAAGAGGTGAAACTGGAGGAAGACCTGTGTGAAGAGGAGCGGGTGAAGGAGCCCGGTTTCCTGGCTTCATATAGGTCAGTCTTTCTTTTCACAACCCTCCTTCCCTCCCTCCCTCCCTCCCTCCCTCTCTCTCTTTCCCTCCCTCCCTCCTCCTCTCTCCCTCCCTCTCTCTCTCTCCTTCCCTCTCTTTCTTCCTCCCCCCTTCTTCCTCCCCTCCTCCTTTCTTCCCTCCCTCCCTCCCTCCCTCCCTCCCTCCCTCTCCCTCCTTCCCTTCCTCCCTCCTCTCTCCCTCCCTCTCTCTCTCCTTTCCTCTCTTTCTTCCTCCCTCCTTCTTCCTCCCCTCCTCCCTTCTTCCCTCCCTCCCTCCCTCCCTCTCCCTCCTTCCCTTCCTCCCTCCTCTCTCCCTCCCTCTCTCTCTCCTTTCCTCTCTTTCTTCCTCCCTCCTTCTTCCTCCTCTCCTCCCTTCTTCCCTCTCTCCCCCCTCCCTCCCTCCCTCTTCCTCTCTCCAATGAAACCATTACCTGGGTTCATTGTTTTCAGTTTGCCCTTAGTATTTAGCAGTATTTTAGAAGGCAGCTTTCAGATTCAAGCACCACTTCTTCTCCCAGCTTGGTCTGATGAAAACCAAATTATTATTATTTTGGATCCCCCCCCCCCAAGACAGGGTTTCTCTGTGTAATCCTGGCTGCCCAGGAACTTGCTCTGCAGACCAGGCCAGCCTTGAACTCAAAGATCCGCCTTCCTCTGCCTCCCAAGTGCTGGAATATGCACCACTACCGCCCAGCTTATATTATTCTTATTTCAGATATAATCCTCTGGACGCAATGCTCAGTGTCGTCAGAAGAACTTAGAGTACTCATGAGCCACAGGATAAATGAGATAACACGGAGACAAACATGTTTTTTAACATTTTAATGTGGATGATCTCATAGTTAGCAATCTTCTGCTCTGCGTTAGCAACTGCCTGCCAATAAATAACCACTTCTCTTCATCAATAGCAAGTATAAATGCCATGGATATTAGTTGGCAAATTATTATAAAAGCATAACAGTAGTAAGCGTGTGGGGGCTTCAAGCTTGCTTTCTCAGCGTCGCTTAGCCAAGCACTGGAGAAAACCATTCCTTTATTATACGGGATTTGTTTATGAGATTCAATTAGAAGCTGACCTAGTGATGAGAGTGAACGATGGCAGAGCCACAAGAAAGCACAAATCCACTGTGACAAGATGAGCCTCCAAGACGCGAGGACTATTACTTTTCATTTCAGAAGACAATGCGTTTTTATTTAGCAGATGCCTACCTATATTTCTCCTGATATTCTCGTGATTATTCTGTCAAAAAATTGTGTAGCCGGCAGACTATGCTCCCCATGTCACTTTCCCGCTGGATTTAGTGCCTTGACCGTAGTGCCGATGCTTTAACTTCTCACTATGTATCCATAGCCAGCACTTTCCTTCCAAATTAAAGATGTCACTTCAGCAAGATAACCAAATCGATGGCACTCCTGCATGCGAAGTTTATCACAGTTTATGTCACACTCAACAAATATAATTCACTTTCACCACCCTGGTATTAGCTGGATGCCACGGCTTTGACATATCTAGGCTCGTCAGTGCTGTGGTGATAAATCTCGCTGGTGTAGCGCCTGTGCTTTCTTACAAAGCATAAGAAGGTGAACGAGATGCATTGTTCACAACGGGGAGGGCAAGAGTCTTCACCCTTGTGATGATGTCATTCTATTTCCTGTAAGAGCAGCAGACTTCCTCTGGTCAAACAGAAAACAAAAGCTATCCACTACATTAATTCATTCATTCATTCATTCATTCATTCATTTACTTATTTATTTATTTATTTGAGACAGGGTCCCTCTGTGTAGCCTTGGCTATCCTGGAACTCACTCTGTAGACCAGGGTGGCCTCAAACTCATAGCTCATCTGTCTGCCTCTGCCTCCTGAGTGCAGGCATTAAAGGCATGTGTGACCATGTCTGGCTTATTTTTAAATTCCACTTTGTTTCCAGAACTGAAAGCTGATCTCTGCACATGATAAGCAGGTGCCCTGCCACTGAGCTGCGCCTGGCTCCTGTTGTGTTATTTTCTAACTTTGCATTATTGTACCTGAAGGGTTTTTTTCCTATGTCACTCTTCACACTGGCCAGCAAGGGGAGTTATGGGAATGGTTACGGCTGTCTACAGAGAGACAACGGGAGTCATCCTCCCGTGGTTGTTTGTTACTGACATTGCCTTGCACCTTCTGTATGATGCTGGTAGCATTTGACTGCTGTATGCGGCTCTAGTTTTCCTTTCTTCTAATAGTTTGCTGATCAAAAGGTAACTGTGGGGCTGGAAAGATAGCTCAACTGCTTTCTCTTCCAGAGGTCTCAGGTTCGATTCTCAGAACCCACACAGTGGCTCACAACCGTCTGCAATTCCGACTCCAGGAGATTTGACCCTCTCTCTTCTTAGCCTCCTTAGGGTCCAGTCAGACATACATGCAGGGAAAAACACTTGTTCACATAAAATAAATTTTAAAAAAACCAAGCTTTTTGAAAATATTTAAATTAACTGTGAACTTCAAAGTGGAAAACCTGTCATAATGGTGTTCTGTGCTCAGGTGACACAAAAACCTAATTGTAGCCATGAGTAACCCCAAAACCCTTAATGCGGATAAGACAGCATTCAGCTGCCTTCAATAAAAAGGGACTTACATGAAAAGGAGGTGGCCTTGAGGAGATCCAAGGCAAATACCAGGACTGAGGAGGCCTTTGTTTCAAGTTCTGCTGGGGCTTAGGGAGATTGACAGGTACCACTGCCTTCCAAAACTGAATCCCCAGGGGAAGCTCCTGGCCCCCAGCCTTGCAGGAGCTAGAGAGTCAAAGAGGGGTGGACGAAGAGGCCTTTGCAGGGATTTGGGGGAGACTTTTCACCTGTGAGCAGCCCAGGACACCTCTCTCCCTTAAACTATCCCTTCTCAGCCGCAACCAGGGGCTTCTGTGCTCTTTCCTGAGCCGTTCCGGAGCTGTCTGTTGTGGCTGCCATAGTTACCGCTAATCACCGCCTTCACAGAGTGACGAACTCACTTGCTAGGGACCAGGGTCAGTGATTAGGTCGCTCAGCTCTCCAGTATCCTTCCTGGCTACAAATATGACACTTTGCTAATGGAAAAAAAAAATGGACTACTAACCAATGACTAGTTTTTCTCTCTGTGTAGGTTAGGTTTACATTTCTTTCTTTTTTCTTCCTTCCTTCCTTCCTTCCTTCCTTCCTTCCTTCCTTCCTTCCTTCCTTTCTTCTTTCTTTCTTTCCCCTTTGGTGGGAAGGCCTTATTAGGTTACCTAGGCTGATTTCCAACACATGATCTTCCCCACTCTACAGTACCTGGGATTCCCAGGCACATGTCACTGGACCCAAGCAATTAGGGTGGTTTTAGAAACATTTGGGGCCAGGCGGTGATGGTGCATAACTTTAATCCCAACACCCAGGAGGCAGAGGCGAAAGAATCTCGGTGAGTTCAAGGCCAGCCTGATCTACAGAGTGAGTCCCTGGTTAGCCAAGGCTATACAGAGAAACCCATCTCAGAAAAACAAAAAAGGTAAAATAAAAAAAAATCAGCTTACTTTGGGGACTGGAGCAATGGTTCAGTGGTTACAAACACACACTATTCTTGCATGGAGAATCAATGATTCTGGAATCAGTTCCCAGTACTCTCATCAGGTGGCCCACAACCACTTGTAACTTCAGCTCCAAGGGATCCGATGCCCTTCTCTGGCCTCCATATCCACCTTCACATGCCCATATACACATACATCCACATAAATAAATAATAAAATAAGTCTTTAAAAAAATATCTGAGCTGTGGATAGGCTCAATGGTAGAATGCATATCTCATATGCAAGATCTCCTGGGTCTGGTCCCTAGGCACTGATAAACATATAATAAATAAATCTTAGATCAATAATGTGCCTTGTTCTTTGCTTACATACAGATTGGTGTTTTATAAAGGCAATGGTCTGACCTTAAGAGTCAGGGACGTAGGGGCTGGAGAGATGGCTCAGTGGTTAAGAGCATTGCCTGCTCTTCCAAAGGTCCTGAGTTCAATTCCCAGCAACCACATGGTGGCTCACAACCATCTGAAATGAGGTCTGGTGCCCTCTTCTGGCCTGCAGGCATACACATAGACAGAATATTGTATACATAATAAATATATATACATATATATATACACACACACATATATATATATATGTATATATATATAAAAGAGTCAGGGATATAAATTTTTATCTCAGTCTGTCACTTACTAGCTGTATAGTCTTGAATAACTTGTAATTTTCTGAGTTCCATGTGTTTTAAATTTTTTTTTTAAAATTTGTATTTGCAAAATTTATTGGTTTTGTGTGTGTATATGTATGCCCAGGTCAGAAGACACCTTGCAGGGGTAGCTCCTCTTTCCACAGGTGGGTCCTAAGGACTGAACTCGGATAATAAGACTTGGCAGTGGATGCCTTTCCTCACTTTGCCACTCCAACCCTCAGTTCAGTATGTTCTTGTTACAAACACGGGGAGGGCTGGTTACAGTGCCACCTGCCAGTAGAACAGGCTAAAGAGGTGGTGGTAGGAAAATCACAGAAGTAGGGAGGGCTGAGCTGGGCTGTATCTTACTGGTAGGGAGCTTGGCTCACACGGGAGCAGGTGAACACTCACGTCATCCAAAAAGAAAGGCAGGGAGGCCTGGCCTGGCTTCCACCCTAAGAGCTAAACTTCAGCAGAGACAGTGCAGGTGGTGTTAGCTGCATGGACACAAGGGTCTCCATAACTGCACAGGCTCAGAGATCAAGCAGATCAGGGAGTTGGCTTTTGGTTTTTCGAGACAGGGCTTCTCTGCGTAGCCTTGGCTGTCCTGGAACTTGCTCTGTTGACCAGACTATTGTCAAACCCAGGGAAACATCTGCCTCTGCCTCTCAAGTGCTGGGATTAAAGACGTGCACCACCACTGCCTTTAATTGGGGTTTTGATGCTGCTTATTTCTCGTACTAACTGGGCAATGTTAATCAAGTGATTATCAGCATTATTTCAAGCCTTAATGATACAATGTATGTGAGAGCCTTAGTGTTGCTATCAGAACATAAGTATCCAACAAATGCTAGCTATTATAATAATAATGTTGATGATCATAATTCATACAGTTCTCAGGAGACATTTTATAAACCCTAGGTTGCAATAACTTGAGTCTGAAATGAGATCAGCTGTTGTGAATAAGCCTGCTCATTTGATCCTGTGCTTAAGAGAATTTAAGAGATAGAGCCAGAGAGATGGCTCACTGGGTAAAGGTCCTTGCTATGCAAGCCTGGCAGCCCAAAGCCTGGCAACCCATCCCCCAGAACCCGCACAGAGGTGGAAGGACTCCAGGAAGATGTTGTCCTCTGACCTACGTACATATGCCATGACACACACATGTACGCACACACATGTATTAATAGTAATATATTTAAAAAAAAACTTTAGGAATTTAAGAAATAGGGTCTTGAGAGATGGCCCAGTAGTTGAGAGCATTGTCTGCTTCTCTGGAAGACCTGGATTTCATTCCCAGTACCCACATGCTAGCGAACAACTGTCTGTAACTCCAGTTCTGGTAGATCCAGTGATGGAGGAAGGTCATTGGTTAAAAAAATAAAGAAACTGCCTTGGCCCATTTTATTGGTTAGAACATAGGTGGGTGGAGTAAACAGAACAGAATGCTGGGAGGAAGAGGAAGTGAGCTCAGAGACACCATGCTCCCCTCTCCCGGGCAGACACGCGATAGCTCTGCTCTCTGAGGCAGAGACACGAAGCTCAGACCCAGGATGGACGTAGGCTAGAATCTTTCCCGGTAAAACTGATGCTACACAGATTATTAGAGATGGGTTGATCGGGATATGAGAATTAGCCTGTAAGGGCTAGAGTTAATGGGCCAAGCAGTGTTTAAAAGAATACAGTGTCCGTGTAATTATTTCGGGGCATAAGCTAGCAGGCGGCTGGGGTGCTGGGGACGCAGCCCCACCGCTCCTATTACAACAGATCCAGTGCCTGTTTCTGGCATCATAGGTACCAGGCACACATGTGGTACACAGCCATGCATGCAGGCAAAACATCCAAACATGTAAGATAAAAATAAAGAATTTAAGAGATAGATTAAAATTACAGAGAACTTTGCAAAGTGTTTTAATTGTACTGTGTGACATGTGACAAACTGTGACTCCAGGCTTTGTAAAAACCAGTCAATAGAACAAATTCCTTTGCTGTGTTCAGCAATAGTTCTGTGTGTATAAAAAGAAAAAAAAATGGCTTCTTTCCATTTTAAGAGCAGTTTAGAATTTTAATTTATAGGTTTCAAATTTTTCTCATTATAATGTTTGAGCTTAACTTTAAAAATTATGCTCAGACACTAATTTTTAGGAATAAGCTACGCTCGCTAGGATTTAAATGTCATGGTTGAGTGTGCGTTCCATGCCAGGCCATGCTAAGACATTGAAGTGGATAAACAAATTCTGGGTTAGTCAGCTTGCTGAAAGAAAATGTCCATAGGGACTGGAGAACTTGAGAGCGCTTCTTGTTCTCACAGAAGACCTGAGTTTGAGTCCCAACTTTAAACTGCCTGTAACTCCAGCCCGAAGATACCCAATGCCTCTAGCCACCTCAGGCTCTCAGGTGTACAAACCAACCCATCCCACACACCACACTCAAAATAAGACAATAAAATCTTAGGATAAAATGCGTAAAGAAGCTGGGCTTATTTTGACTGACAATTTGGGAAGTTCCATCCCATGCTCTCGAGCCTGTGACAAGGCAGCCTGTATCGGAAGTGACCCATGGCTAAAACAGTCATCTTATGGCTGGGACACAAGAGAGAAGATAGAAGGGCCTAGATCCCACTGCCCTTCAAAGGTTTGTCCCCAGTGTCCCAAGAGACCTTCATCTAGCTTCCCCTCTTCATTTGGTATTTTAAAATGTTTTTGTTGGGCTGGAGAGATGGCTCAGAGGTTAAGAGCACTGACTGCTCTTCCAGAGGTCCTAAGTTCAATTCCCAGCAACCACATGGTGGCTCACAACCATCTGCAATGAGATCTGGCACCCTCTTCTGGCCTGTAGGTGTACATGCAGGCAGAGCACTCTATATATATATAAAAATTAATGAATAGGCCCCAGTCACTGAGCCGCCGCCGAGGACTCAGCTGCCTCCCCCTCGAGCCCCCTCGCTTCCCGACGCTCCGTCCCCTCTTTCGACCCCTTTGCTGATGCAAGTAAGGGTGATGACCTGCTTCCTGCTGGCACTGAGGATTATATCCATATAAGAATTCAACAGAGAAACGGTAGGAAGACCCTTACCACTGTCCAAGGGATCGCTGATGATTACGATAAAAAGAAACTAGTGAAGGCGTTTAAGAAGAAATTTGCCTGCAATGGTACTGTAATTGAGCATCCAGAATATGGAGAAGTAATTCAGCTACAGGGTGACCAGCGCAAGAACATATGCCAGTTCCTAATAGAGATTGGACTGGCTAAGGACGATCAGCTGAAGGTTCATGGGTTTTAAGTGCTTGTGACTCTGAAGCTTAAGTGAGGATTTCCTTGCAATGAGTAGAATTTCCCTCCTGTCCTTTGTCACAAGTTTAAAAACCTCACAGCTTGTATAATGTAACCATTTGGGGTCCGTTTTTAACTTGGACTAGTGTAACTCCTTCATGCAATAAACTGAAAAGAGCCATAAAAAAATTAATGAATAAAATAAAATGTTTTTGTTGGCATATGTTAATTATAAATAATAGGTTTTATTATGGCACATTCATACATGTACCTCTTTTTTTTAATCCCATTTTCCTCTCTTGTTCTCCTCCCATTAAACCCCTTGAGCTTCATTATGGTTACTTAGAGGAGGGAGGGTAGAGTTACTTACAGAGGCATAAACACCTTACCAGTGGCTGTACCACCAAGGATAAAGTCTCTCCCTCCCCCACTACTCCTTAACCGCCTATGGATTCTCACAAAGAGACGGGACCTTGTGAATCACTACTCCTCTGTGACAGGGTATTGAAGAGACCCATCTTGCTCAGGCAATCACAGCTGCTGAGACTTCAGGAACACAATGGCCCTGTCATGGCCAGAAGTCAGATTCTACACCAACCCACTGGTCCAGTTCTTACACTCTTTCCCCCCTTTGTTCCATCTTATACGCTGTGGTCTCCTCCTCTAAACCTTCAATATATAGGTCTTTGGGGAATCCTCCAGATCCAAACTGTAGCAGACCAGACCCCTGTCTGCCTAAAGCTGACCCTCAAGGTTGGCCTACCTTCCAAGTGTTAATTTTTATAAAGGGTCTGCCTGTCTCTGTTATGAGCCCAGGACTCATTAAGAAAGGATGCTCAGGGTTTGGGGAGATTGCTCAGCCAGCAAATCCCCCATTGCTCAAGCATGAGAACTTGAGCTTGAATTCTAGCACCCATTTAAAAATCTGTGTGTGGCCAGGCGGTGATGGCGCACACCTTTAATCCCAGCACTCAGGAGGCAGAAGTAGGCGGATCTCTGTGAGTTCGAGACCAGCCTGGTCTACAAGAGCTAGTTCCAGAACAGGCTCCAAAGCCACAGAGAAACCCTGTCTCGAAAAACCAAAAAAAAAAAAGAAAAAAAAAAGTCTGTGTGTGTTCATAATCCTACTGTTGGATAGGGACAAGAGGATGACTCCGGGTCTCTGGCCAGCTGGTTCAGCCTAATTGGTGAACTCCAAGCCAATGAGAGACCTTCTCTCAAAGGAGGTGGATGGTGTCCCAAAGGATGGCCTTCAAGGATATCCTCTGGCCTCCACACGTGTATTTTGAAAAGAAAAGAGTCTGAAAACTAGGCATGGTGTCTCATACCTATAATCCCAGCACTAGGGAGGGCACTAGGGAGGCTAAGGCGGGAGAATTGTCTTAGCTCCAGGCCAGACTGGTTTACAGAGTGAGATCCTCCCTCTGACAAGTGAGGAAAGAAATTAATAGGTTAATTATTTAGTAATTCCCACCTGACATCCTAAGAGGAAAGTTCAACGCCACTGTCCTCACTACAGAGCAGAGCTGACTGACCAGACAGCCATGGCCATGTGTGCCTACTGAACACGTGATCAGATGGCCATGGGCCGTGTGTGCCTACTGAACACGTGATCAGATGGCCACGGGCTGTGTGTGCCTACTGAACACGTGATCAGATGGCCATGGGCTGTGTGTGCCTACTGAACACCTGATCAGACAGCCATGGGCCATGTGTGCCTACTGAACACCTGATCAGATGGCTCCAGGCCACGTGTGACTCCTGAACATATGAACTGTGTGTAGCCCAAATGAAACGCTCACACACATGCCAGATTTCAAAGACTTAGTAAAATAAGAAGGTAGAACATTTTTACTTTTCATATTGATGACACATCAAAATAATATTGTGGGCATATGAAATAAAATTAATTATAGGTTTCTTTTTTTAACATGTGGCTATAGCAATTTAATTTAGTGTTCTCATTGCTTTACTTGTTTTGGTAGGAGGAGGAAGCAGTAAAGGAATTAAGCCTACAGCCTTGTTCATGCCGGGCAAGTGTTCCATCACCGAGCTACACCTCAGCCTTTGCTAATTTTATTGATTTTATTATGAGACACGTCTTGTTAAGCTGCCCAGGCTTGCCTGGGACTCCTCCCAGCTTAGCCTGCCCGCCCCCCCCCCCCCCCGTGTGTGTGTGTGTGTGTGTTCGTGCTCTATGCCACTGCACTTGGCTGTGATTGTGATTGTATTTATAAAGGACAGCAATGATGTTGTGCTGAAGGGCCCTCTTTCCAATCATCAGGAACAGATAAGAACACTCAGGGAAATGCCCAGTTCTGCAGAACTCTTGCCTTCTCTTCCATCAGCTTTCCACAGACACCCGTTACAGGCTGTCTTTTAGGCCACCAACCAGCTCCCAAATCATGACCCGGAGACTAATTGTTAATTATGAATGCTTGACCTTATTTTAGCTCTTATTTTAATCTGTTTCTCTTTATCTACGTTTTGCCTCAGGGCTTTTTATCTTCCTTTCTTTCTGTATGTCCTGTTTTCCTGCTTTTCATGGTTGGCTGACTGGTGCCTGGCGTGTCCCTCCCCTTCTCTTCTCTCAAGCCTGTATTTCTCCTCTTACTTCTTCTCTCTGCCCACCAGCCCTGCTATCCCTCTATTACCTAGCTACTGGCCACTCAGCTTTTTATTAGATCAATCCGGTACCTGAGACAAGCAAAGTGAAACAAATGCAACACATTTTTACATAACTAGACAAATGCAACCCAAACAAGGTAACACATCTCTGCATCATTAACAGAGGCAGCAGACACAAACGGAACACACCTTCGCATAAAGCATTATTTCATAGCAGAAACACATTAGCACATCTTTGCCTAGTTAAAATAATATTCCCCAACAGGCGTCCTTGGAGCTATTTCCAAGTTGCTCTCCACACTTCACGATCATGTCTTCTCCATCAGAGCTTTCCTCATTCTATAGATGGTTAGCTTCCCAAGGTGCTAATAGATTCTCATGGCTCAGGAGGTCACCCTTGAAATACGTTTACACTTCCATAAACCACCTTAATGAGAGAAGTGGGTCTCCAGCACAAAACACGGCACAACAACAGGGTGTCTGCTTACTGACAGCGATCCCTCGATATCCTTCCGAAGTCCCGTGGTGGGTGTTGATATTCACCTCAATCCATCAATCCACAGAGTGCCTACAGTTTTCACATTTTACCCCCAACCACTTCGTGCACAAGTAAACTTTATTCGTTGCACTATGTCGATTTTTCATTGCTTTTTAGAAAAGATTTATTTTGTTGTGTGTCTGCATATGGCTATGTGCACATGAGTGCAGGGGCCTGCCAAGGCCAGAAGAGGACACTGGAGCCTAGCTGGAGTTACAGGTGGTTGTGAGTCACATGATGTGGGTGCTAGGAGTCAAACTCCATTCTCTGGAGGATCAACAAGTGCTCCTAACTGCTGAACTATCTCTCCAGTCCTACGCTGATTATTTTTTTTAAAGTGAGACTAGGAGGCTATAGGTGTCCTGGCTATTGAAGTCTGTAGAAGACAGTGCCGGGAGGTTCCGAGTGGAAGAGGATTGCGGAAGGGGAAGTGAGGAGGGAACAAGGGGAAGCAGAGTTGGGAGGAGCAGCAGTAGATTATTGTGGGGAAAAAGACACTGCGTCTCAGGGTGACATAAAATACTAGGTACCAGATACACGACTGTGGATGTAGCTTAGTCCCTACAGTGCTCACCCGGCATACACACAAAGTCCTGGGTGTGATCGCTAGGGACACCTGGTGTGGCAGAAGCCGTGCAGTCCCCCTTGGGAACGCCCCACTGGAGCTGGGCTCTGGCAGTGGTACATTACTATAATACTAGCACTCAGGAGGTTGAGGCAGGAAAGTAAGAGGTGCAAAGTCATTGCTATATCCATCCAGTGATACCTGAGACTCTGTCTAAAAACAAAACAAAAACCCCACTAAAGAAAGATATTTTGGGTCCAAATCAGGAGCAGAAGGAGACGAAGCACGAGCAAGGAACTCAGGACCGCGAGGGGTGCACCCACACACTGAGACAATGGGGATGTTCTATCAGGAACTCACCAAGGCCAGCTGGCCTGGGTCTGAAAAAGCATGGGATAAATTTGGACTCGCTGAACATAGCGGACAATGAGGAAGAATGGGAACTCAAGAACAGTCGCAGTGGGTTTTTGATCCTACTGCATGTACTGGCTTTGGGGGAGCCTAGGCAGTTTGGATGCTCGCCTTACATAGAAATGGGCGGTCCTTGGGCTTCCCACAGATCAGGGAACCCTGATTGCTCTTTGAGCAGATGAGGGAGGGTGACTTGATCGGGGGAGGGGGAGAGAAATGGGAGGCGGTGGCAGGGAGGAGGCAGAAATCCTTAATAAATAAATAAATTAAAAATAAAAAATAAAAAAAGAAATCTTACAACCAATCTTGCCTCAGTTGTCTTAAAAATAGTCCCTGGGAGAAACTTCATTTCTATTGTTGCTACGTATGAACATTTGTGACTATGCTGGGTGGAGCTGTGAGGACTCAGAGTAAAAATTATTATAAGCTGTCTCATAGACGGAAGCTGGAAAAAAAAGAAAGATATTTTGTTATAGCATGCAGGAAAAGGAAATAACCATATCCATATAGTGTTAGTAAAATGCAGGAGACACTCCTAATTAACAACTTTCAGTGTCTGTCAGATTAGCATGTCCTGGTTAGCTCCAGGCTTGAAGATGACCTGGACAAGGGATCCCTCCTGCCAGCCTGTAGCTACCTTGAAAGTTGATAGGAAAATGCAGCATCTCAGGGTCTGTACAGACTAGATTAGAACTACAGCAGTGGTCCTTGGTAGCCTTCTTCATCTGGATGTCAGTTATTTGTTTTTTCAGCCTTCAACCAAGTTTTGGGGTTAAACAAGCAGGAAGAACTAAATGGATCTGGTGCCCCTCCCACCATTTTACCACTCTAGTACTTTTAGCCTTTAATTCACCACCAAACGCTCTTAGCAAAGTCTTAACACAGCGGCCACCCCAGACTACAAAGTAGAAGTGGAAAAATACATCTGGATAAGGGCATGGGTTTTACCAGCTGTGTTGTTTCCACTCTCAGACCAGGAGGTGGTAGGGCCCAGCAATGGGAAGACAAAACGATGATTTCTTCAAGGCAACCCCACCCATATGACCCAGTGGCTCAGCTGAATGGCCACACTGCAGCTGTGGTTACTTATGGCCCACAGGAAGAGATCTTTCAGGGAAGGGTTCAGCTTGTGTGGTAATTACTCCAGGTCTGTCTGGTATTTCTTGTTTGCTGGGTTTATAGAATTAAAGTTTGAAGAGGGGATGGGTGTTTCCTTGTTTTTGCTTACTTTGAACACAACTGCTGTGGATGAAAGAGAGTTGACTTTCAAAGACGGAGCTACTTTTCCGCTTAATAGTTTGTTTGATTTTTTTTTTTAAACAGGAGAAATAATGTGTAAAGGGGGATTCTTAAAAAGAGAAGCTATGAGTTCTAGCCCTGATATTTCATTCTAACCATCCCACCACCCTGGATGGCCACGAAGTCATGGCCTATCACTTGGAGTGCTGTGGTTTCTCTTTTGTATGCCAGGCTGGCCTTGAATTTGTGATCTCACTTCTGCCTCTGAGTGCTGGGATTACCAGTGTGTGCCTCTATGCCTCACTCTGCATGTGATTGCTTCTAACTGATTGACATAGGGATTGGGAAGGGAAATAAAAGAAGCTGGTTAGGAAAAAAAAACCAATTTTTTTAGTTTATTAAAGTTCAGTGGATATATTGCTAGTGTCGAAAGTATTTTTTTAATTTGTAGCAATAACAGCTTGCCTTACAGAGGGTCTGTGAAGGATTCCCTGCATCCGCTGGGCAGCTTCCCATGCCTGTGTTGGAAGTACCTGCTAAGAAAGAATCAGCTTTGGGCCATAGTGGTGCACACCTTTGATCCCAGCACTCGGGAGGCAGATTTGTTCCTTTTGTTTGTTTGGTTGGTTGGTTAGTTGGTTTTTAAGATAGGGTTTCTCTGTGTAACAGCGACAGCTGTCCTGAAACTTGCTCTGTAGAGCAGGCTGGCCTCGAACTCATAGTGGCTCAGAAACATCAGTAACTCCCAGTTCCGGGGGATTCAATGCCTTCTTCTGGCCTCTGCAGGCATCAGGCACACATGTGGTACTCACACATACATGTAGGCAAACATTCACACATATGAAATAAAAAGTCTTTTTAAAAAGTTATTTCAAAAAAGCCCAAGTTCTTTACATTAAAATGCTCCTTCCCCCAGAGATTGCTCAAATTATCTTCATATGGCTTTCCTTGTTCACATATCTTCCAATAGTCACAACCATGTCAGCTGAGAAGAAGAGGAAGGAAAGACTAATTCTTCACATTCTTAAGCAACTCTCTTCATTCCTTAAGACTCTGACTTCACATTCTAAGATCAGTGTCGACAAACTGAGGACCAAAACCCATTCTAGTCTACACATCACAAGGTTTGATCTTACTATTTGCTTTAATAAAGTTTCTGGATTTACAGTTGAAAACAATTTAAAAAAAAGACAATGTTTCATCACATGAAAATACATAAAATTCAAATTCCATAATCCATTTAAAAAAAGGACAGGCTAATTTATATAGTCCTCTGCTTTTGTTTTTCTAAGATAGGCTCTTTGTATATGGCCCAGGCTGTCTTCAAACTCCTGGTCCTCCTGCTGCAGCCTCCTAGTGAAATTATAGACACTTGTCACCAAGCTGTTTATGGAATTTGTTATGTAGTTGCATTTATGCTACAATGACAGCATTGGGTGTTAGGACAGAGGCCACATGACCCTTTACATATGAAATATCTAGGAAAACTTGGGAATGAAGCCGAGTGGTGGAACAGCTTGATGGTAATACACGTACTTGGGATGCTCAAGATCCTGGGTTCAGCCCCCGACATCACCACGCTGCTAGCAAAATTGACCAACTGGCCCTTTATGGAAAACACTTGCTGAATCCTGTCAGACTCTATTTAATGGATGGAAAGCCTTTGAAAGTATTTAGAATCTGTGCCAGAGAGATGGTTCAGTGGTTAAGAGCACTTGCTGCTCTTCCAAAGGACCTGAGCTCAGTTCCCAGCATCCATGTCAGCTTACAACCACTTGTAACTACAGTTTCAGGGGATCCAAAGCCCTCTTCTAGCTTCCATAACCACCCACCCACATGTGACACACCCACACATGATACACCCACACATAAATTAATTTTTTAAATAAACCTTTTTAAGTATATGAGATTGAAGTATGTCAAAAGTGTAGACAGAAGTTACTGTCCAGCCTGGTCCCATAGCCATTCAGTCCCAAAGAAACACACAGAGGCTTATATTAATTATAAACTGTTTGGCCTATTAGCTCAGGCTAATACTGAGCAGCCTAATCCAAGAATTTAAGAATATAACAGCTAGGTTTGGTAACACATACACAGTAATCCCAGAGCTCAGGAGATAGAAATGAGAGGTCTCCAATTCAAGACCAGCTTCAGCTGTCTTGTGAATTCAAGGTCAGCCTGAGCCACACAAGACTGTTTCAACAAAAGCAAAACAAAGGGCAGAAAGATGGTTCAGAAGGGAAAAGTGCTTGCAGAGACGCTGGACAGCCTGACTTTGATCCCGGAACCCAAAAAAGGTAAGAGAGAACTGGCTCCACAAGTTGTTCTCTGATGTTCACCCATGCATCATGACATATGCATGCACCGTTTACATCACACCACACACACACACACACACACATATACACCACACACACACACACACCACACACACATCATAATAAGCTTTAAAATTAAAATGTGTGTGTGTATTACTATTTCACCTGCATATGTATCTGTGTACTTTGTATATGCGTGGTACTTTCCCTTCAGAGACCAGAAGAGGGCATCTGATCCCTTGGAACTAGAGTTACAGGCAGTTGTGAGCCACCTGCGAACCAAACCTGGGTCCCCTGAGAAAGATCCTGTTTCAAGAAGAAGAGGAAGAGAAGAAAGAGAAGAAAGAAGGAAATTTTTTTTTAAAAAATCAACAAAAAGTTAGCAAAATAGACAAACTAAAATTTATGGTAAACAAATATGCACATATACACAAGGAGAGAAACACACATATTAATGGCAATTTAGAGCAGTTATCTTTTTCTACTTCCCTTGTAGATTAGATTCATGTAAGTCTCTCTTAGGGTCCTCTTTGTTGTCTAGGTTCTCTGGGATTGTGAATTGTAGGCTGGTTTTCTTTGCTTTATGTCTAAAAGCCAATTATGAGTGAGTACATATTATAGTTGTCTTTCTGTGTCTGGTTTATCTCACTCAATATGATGTTTTCTAGATCCATCCATTTGCCCACAAATTTCAAGATGTCATTATTTTTTTCCACTGTGTAGTATATTTTTTGCTTCTTTGTCAAAAATCAGGTGTTCGAAGGTGTGTGGACTAATAGTTGGGTCTTTGAGTCAATTCCATTGGTCCTCCTGTCTGTTCCAGGCTGTTTTCAGTACTGTAGCTGTGTAATAGACTTTGAAGTCAGTGATTGTGATGCCTCCAGAAGTTTCTTTATTGTACAGAATTGTTTTGGCTATCCTGGTTTTTTTGCCTTTCCATGTGAAGTTGAATATTGGTTTTTCAAGGTCTATGAAGAATTTTGCTGGGATGTTGATGGGGATTGCATTGACTCTGTAGATTGCTTTTGGTAAGATTGCCATTTTTACTATGTTAATGCTACCTACCCAAGAGCATGGGAGATCTTTCCATTTTCTAGATTTCTGATGTCTTCTTCAATTTCTTTCTTCCAAGATTTAAAGTTCTTGTTATATAGGTCTTCCACTTGTTTGGTTAGAGTTACTCAGAGATATTTATGTTGTTTGCGGCTATTGTGACGGGTAATGTTTCTTTTTTTTCTTTTTTTCTTTTTTCTTTTCTTTTCTTTTTTTTTTTTCTTTTATGGTATTTCAAGACAGAATTTCTCTGTAGCTTGGAAGCCTGTCTTGGAACTAGCTCTTGTAGACCAGGCTGGCCTCGAACTCACAGAGATCCCCCTGCCTCTGTCTCCCGAGTGCTGGGATTAAAGGTGTGTGCCACCACCGCCAGATTCTCTGATTTCTTTCTCATCCTATTTATCATCTGAATAAAGGAGAGCTTCTGATGTTTTTGAGTTAATTGTGTATCCTGCTACATTACTGAAGGTGTTTATGAGTTGTAGAAGTTTCTTGGTAGCCGGGCGGTGGTGGCGCACGCCTTTAATCCCAGCACTCGGGAGGCAGAGGCAGGCGGATCTCTGTGAGTTCGAGACCAGCCTGGTCTACAGAGCTAGTTCCAGGACAGGCTCCAAAGCCACAGAGAAACCCTGTCTCGAAACACACACACACACACACACACACACACACACACACACACACACACACAAAAGAAGTTTCTTGGTAGACTTTTTGGGGTCAATTATGTAAACTATCATATCATCGGCAAATCGTGAGAGTTTGACTTCTTTTCCTTGTATCCCCTTGATTTCCTTTCGTTGTCTTATTGATCGTTCTAGAACCTCAAGTACTATATTGAGTATATATGGAGACAGTGGACAACCTTGTCTCATTCCTGATTTCAGTGGGATCACTTTGAGTTTCTCTCCATTTATTGGCTTGCCTTTTTATGTTTAGGTATGTTCCTTGTATCCCTGCTCTCTCTAAGACCTTTACCATGAAGGGGTGCTATATTTTGTTGAAGGCTTTTTCAGAATCTAATGAGATGATCATGTGGGGTATTTTTTCAGTGTGTTTATATGGTGGATTAGATTGACAGATTTTCATATGTTGAACCATCCCTGCAGCTCTGGGATGAAGTCTACTTGGTCATGGTGGATAATTTTACTGATGTGTTCTTAGATTTGGTTTGCCAGTATTTTATTGAGTATTTTTGCAACAATGTTCAAGAGTAAGTTTGGTCTGTAATTCTCTTTCTTGGTAATGCCTTTATGTGGTTTGGGAATCAGGGTATCATTGTAGCCTCATAAATAGAATTTGGCAGTATCCCTTCCATTTCTATTGTATGGAATAATTTGAGGAGTACTGGTATTAGTTCTTTTTTGAAAATCTTGTAGAATTCTGCACTGAAACCATCTCGTCCTGGGCTTTTTTGGTTTGGAGACTTTTGATGACTGTTCCTATTTCTTTAGCAGTTATAGGTCTGTTTAATTTGCTTATCTGGTTTTGATTTAATTTTGGTAAGTGATAATTACCCAGAAAATTGTCCATTTCCTTTAAGTTTTCCAATTTAGTGGAGTACAGGTTTTCAAAGTATGACCTGATGATTCTCTAGATTTCCTCCATGTCTGTTGTTATGTCCTCTTTTTTCATTTCTGAATTTGCTAATTTAGATACTCTCTCTCTGACTTTTGGTTAGTTTGGATAAAGGTTTGTCTATTTGGTTGATTTTCTCGAAGAACCAACTCTGTTTCATTGATTCTTTGTGTTATTTTCTTTATTTCTATTTTGTTGATTTCGGCTTCCAATTTGATTATTTCCTGCCATCTAGTCCTCTTGGGTGAGTTTGCTTCTTTTTGTTCTAGAGTTTTCAGGTGTTCTCTTAACTCACTAGTGTGGGATTTTTCCAGCTTCTTTGAGTTCTTTTTTTTTTTTTCAAGACAGGGTTTCTCTGTGGTTTTGGAGCCTGTCCTGGAACTAGCTCTTGTAGACCAGGCTGGTCTCGAATTCACAGAGATCCACCTGCCTCTGCCTTCCAAGTGCTGGGATTAAAGGCGTGAGCCACTACCATCCGGCTTTTCCAGCTTCTTTATGTAGGCCTTTAGTGCTACGAACTTTCTTTTTAACACTGCTTTCATTTTGCCCCATAAATTTGGGTATGTTGTGTGGTCATTTTCATTGAATTTTAGGAAGTCTTTAATTTCTTTCTTTATTTCTTCCTGGACCCATTGGTAATTCAGGTGAGCATTGTTTAATTTCCATGTGTTTGTGGGCTTTTTAAAATTAGTGTTGCTGTTGAATTCTAATTTTAAGCCATGGTGATCCAATAAGATAAATGGAGTTATTCTGATTTTTTTGTATTTGTTGAGCTTTGCTTTATTACCGAGTATGTGGTCAGTTTTTGAGAAGGTTCCTTGAGGTGCTGAGAAGCGGGTATATTTTTTTATGTTTGGATGGAACGTACTATAGATGTTTTATGTTTGGATGGAACGTACTATAGATGTCTGTTAAGTCCATTTGAGTCATAACATCTGTTAGTTCCATTATTTTTCTATTAAATTTCTGTCTGACTGACCTGTCCAGTGGTGAGAGTGAAATATGGAAATCTCTCACTATTAGTGTGTGGGGCTTAATGTGTGATTTAGGCTTTAGAAGTGTTTCTTTGACATGTGAGGGTGCCCTTGTATTTGGGGCATAGATGTTTAGTTTTGAGATTTCCTTTTGATGGATTTTTCCTGTGACTAATATAAAATGTCCTTCTTTGTCTCTTTTGATTGATTTTAATTTGAAGTCTATTTTATTAGATATTAGGATAGTTATACCAGCTTGTTTTTTATATCCATTTGATTGGAAATTTTTTTTCCCAACCCTTACCCTGAGTCAATGTGTTTCTTATATGCAGCAAAAGGATAGATTCTGTTTTCATATACAATCTGTTAGCATGTGTCTTTTTATAGGTGAATTGAGTCCATTTATATAAAGGGATATTAATGACCAGTTATTGCTAGTTCCTTTTATTTTAATTTTCATTGTTGGTGGTGTTATTATGTGTGTTTCCCCCTTCTTTGGGATTTGCTGCTGTGAGATCATCTATTTCCTGTGATTTTGTGGATGCAGCTAACTTCCTTGGTTGGAGTTTTCCTTCAAGTACTTTGTGTAGGGCTGGGTTTGTAGCTAGGTATTGATTAAATCTGATTCTGTCATGGAATACCTTGTTTTCTCTGTCTATGGTGATTGAAAGTTTTGCTGGGTATAATAATCTGGCTGGCATCCATGATCTCTTAATTCATAAGCTGCATAATGCTTGACCACAATATTCTGGCTTTCATTGTTTCCATTGAGAAATCAGGTGTAAGTCTGATAGGTCTGCCTTTGTACGTTACTTGGCCTTTTTCCTTTGCAACTCTTAATATTCTTTTTTTGTTGTTGTTCTTTATGTTTAGTGTTTTGATTATTATGTGGCAAGGGGACTTTTTTTTTTTTTGGTCCAGTCTATTTGGTGTGTTTTTTTTAAAGCTTCTTGTATCTTCATATGCATATTTTTTTTTTTAGGTTGGGAATGTTTTCTTCTATGGTTTTGTTGAATATATTTTCTATGCTTTTGAGTTGAACTTCTTTTCCTTCTTTTATCCCTGTTATTCTTAGGTTTGATCTTTTCATGGTGTCCCAGATTTGCTGAATAATTTGTGTTCAACTTTTGTTAGATTTAATGTTTTTTTTTTGACTGGTGAATCTATTTCCTCTATCATATCTTCAACACTTGAGATTCTTCCATCTCTTGGATTCTGCTGTTTATGCTTGCATTTTGTGGTTTCTGATCATTTTTCCTATAATTTTTTTGTTTTCAGAATTCCCTCAGTTAGTGTTTTCTTTATTGTCTCCATTTCAGTTTTCAAGTCTTGAATCATTTCTTTCACCTGTTTGATTGCTTTTTCTTGGTCTTCTTTAAGGTATTTGTTGATTTCTCCCAATTTTTTGTCTTTTCCTCCACTTCCTTGAGAGAATGTTTCATTTCCTCTTTAAGGGCCTCAAACATTCTCCTAATGTTACTTTTTAGGTCATTTTCTTCTGCTTCATCTGTATTGGGATATTCAAGTCTTGCTTTTGTGGAGCCACTAGTTTTTGTTGGTGTCATGTTGCTCTTTGTGGTGTTGAGTGTTTCTTACTTTGCCTACCCACCCATCTATTCCTCTGATTGTTGTAGGTGGGGCTGTGTCTCTGGTAATCAATCTTCCAGGTGCCAGTGGATCTAAGACTCAGATGGTTGCTCCTCGTGGTAGAGTTGGGGCATGATTTCAGTCACCCTGGAGGTCACTCAGCATTCCTGGAAGTTGCTCTGAAATCCTGAAGGTCATTCGGGTCTGTTCTCATGGATATCACTTGCTTGCGTCTGCTCCTATGAAGGTCACTGACTCAGGCCTGGTTCAGCGGAGGTGACTGGCTCAGGTTTGCCCCTGTGGAAGATGCTGAGTAGGTCCTGCTTTGGAGGAGGTTGATGGTTTAGGCCTGGTTTCACAGAGGTCACTGGCTCTGGCTTGCTCCCATGGATGCCCCTGGCTCAGGCCTGGTTCCACGAAGGTCACTGGCCTGGGCCTGGGCCTGGGCCTGATCCCATGGAGATCGCTGCTCGGGCCTTGCATTGTGTTGTTTTGAGCAAATGAATATGTTCATCATTATAGTATCCTACAAAGTATATTTTACTATGTGTTGTCTACTCATTTTCTCCCCGTCCCCAACAATATATGTAATCTTTTCAAATTTACTTCCCTTTTAAATTTGTACATTTATTAACTCATGTGTGTGTGTGTGTGTGTGTGTGTGTGTGTGTGTGTGTGTGTGTGGTGTGTCTGTTTGAGGCACATGTGGAAGTTAGAAGGAATCTTGCAGGAGTTGGTTCTCTCATTATGTGAGTTCTGGGGATTGCATTCAGCCAGCAAACTTGGCTATGAGCACTCTTACCCGCTGAGCCATCTCACTGCCCCTCAGATAGATGTCTTTCACTTATGAATATGCTTTTAATATTCTTCCACATCTTTTTTTTTAAGATTTATGTATTTAATGTGTATGAGTGCTCTATCTGGATGTACAACTTTATGCCAGAAGAGGGCATCAGATCCTACTAGACATGTTTGTAAACCACCGTGTGGTTGCTGGGAATTGAACTCTGGAAGAGTAGACTGTGCTCTTAACCACTGAGCCATCCCTCCAACCCCTCTTCCACATCTTCTTATATTTAATAAAAAATGCTTGTGTACCCTGTCCTGATGCAATAATGTAAGAGGATCTGTTAGAACTATAGCATCCAGGTGTGATGGTGTATGCCTATGAAGATCAACCTGGGCTACAAAGTAACAAGGCTGTGACTCAAAAATAAATAAATAGGGCCAGAGCAGTTGCTCAACAGGTATAATCACTTGCCATATACCAGTCTTAGAGCCTGAGCTCAGTCTCTGGAGCCCATGGTGGAAAGAGAAAACTGACTCCTGAGGTTCTTCTTGACATCCATGCATGTGCTTATACCAACACTAATAACAAAATAGAATTTAAAATAGGTAAATAAAAGGGATATAGCGTAATGGTAGAATACTTGCCTAGAATTTGCAAGCCCCCCCCTAATGACAGAAACCGCCAGCATTATAAATCATAATTTATTGGTATCATATATATTCATTACAAAATCCATTGACAGCCAGGCAGTGGTGGCACACGCCTTTAATCCCAGCACTCAGGAGGCAGAGGCAGGCGGATCTCTGTGAGTTCGAGACCAGCCTGGTCTACAAGAGCTAGTTCCAGGACAAGCTCCAAAGCCACAGAGAAACCCTGTCTCGAAAAACCAAAAAAAAAAAAAAAATCCATTGACATAATTTAAAATACCACTGAACAAAATTTTGGAATTATTGCAATCCAGTCTGTTTTCCAGAACAAATAACTGCGAACAGTGGATCCAGCAATAACTTCACTTTACCAGACACAACTGGTTGATGGAGTGGGTCCAACTGATTCCCAGAGCCTGCTCCTCAAAGGAGAGTCACGACCGAGACACCTGGTCATAGGAAGAGCATACCAGGAAGGAGTGTGGTCAGGGGAACGCTGTGTTCTAGGAAGGCCTGAAAGGCCTTGGCCTAGGGCCAAGGACTGGGTAGAAAGAGGAAGCCACGCAAAGCACAGTGGGAAGCAGAGGTGGGCAAGGGCTAAGTCTGGGGCAGAAACGGAACTGTGCTTTCCCTTTTGAGCAAGTGAAACCCATTAAAAACGGTTTGGGGATTGGGAAAGAACAGTGACGTGGCAGGTTCAAACTGCCCGTTTTAAAGGATACGATCGTGAGATGTAGGCAAACCGACTTGGAAGACACCAGGGTGATGGAGTCATGCAGGATAGCTTCCAAGAATAGGTTTCCATCAAAGTGCATGACGGACTCCCAAGGGATCTACCACTTCCCTGCTTAGAGCCCTCCAGTGGGCCCTGGGTCACCTGAGCCTAGGGCTAGCCCAAAACTCCAGTCCCATAGTCTCTTCTGCCTCTTCAGTTCCCGCCTCCTGCCACGTCAATGCCATTGGCCTCCTACCTGTATCCCTTAAAGGTGCCATGCATTTCCTTGTGGTAAAGTTCTCACTTGCTGGTCTTCGTGTTTAGGCTTCTCTGTCTTGCAAACATCTCACTTCATCAGCACTCAGGAACAGAGATAGGGCCCTATATGCAGGAGATGTGTCCCATGTGTCCATAGATAGGCATTATGTGTCCAAAAGGAGGTGTGGCCTGGTGGGACTTGGTTTGGTTTTTGGGGCATGCTACTCTGGGAACCGACTGGTGTCATTTTCATGGGACTTGGAATTATCACGCCAAACAGTTCTTATAAAAGGATAAGCCGCAGTGGTGGGGAGGATGGCGCACACTTTTAATCCCAGCACTTGGGAGGCAGGGGCAGGTGAGTCTCAGTGTGTTTGAGGCCAGCCTGCTCTACAAAGCAAGTTCCAGGACAGCTAGGACTGTGACTCAGAGAAATCCTGTCTCAAAACAACAACAATAACGACAACAAACTAAGTAAGACTAAACTGGGTGTGGAACTCAGTGATAAAATACTAGCCTAGCCTGTGTAAAGTCCTTGGGTTCCATCCCCAGCAACATAGACAGGGCCAATGCAAGAGCAAACTTCACCCTTGCACTGCTCTCTGGCACCTTTTCTTACCATGTGACCTCTCTCCCTCATACCATGTGCTGGCCATTTGGATGTCAGTTGCAAGGTTCACACTAGAAATGACATGTGCCAGCTCTGTGCCCTTCCGAAACATGAGTAAAGCAAGCCCCTTTTTCGCTGCAGTAATGGAAACTAGATTAATGCATGTCTCAGACCCTCCTCTTTTCCCTGTGGCGCTTGTCACCATTTATTTTGCTTTTGTACTTAATGTTTTCCTGTCCCCTCTAGAGTACGAACTCTGTGGAACAACCTTGATTTGTTCCTTGCTGCATCATCAATCCTAGGTGTTCAGTGATGATTCGTTAAACCGATGAATGAATGCCTTGATAAACTCCCCCAGTTCCTCCCCACCTTACTGACTACAGTTTGCTGAACCAAGACTGGCACTTCATGTCCCCATAATTTGCGCAAAAGCTTCCTGGCTCTCTGCCTCGGGGCGCGTTCCAAGAATTGTGTCCAATCTCTCCCATCTTCTGCTTCTCTCTGCACCTCAAGTATCTCCAAGGAGCTGTGCCAACACTTCACCCCGCAGCTGCTCTTCCCAGGTCACTCTTGTATTCTCTCAGACAATAAGAACATGGCAAGTACAGCAGGGAGCCACAGGGCTGGACTGGAAGGAACATTTGGTGGCTGTGGCCCAACCACAGAGCTCTGAGGTTTCTCCATGCCAAGGATATGCACAGGGCAGCTGCCACCACGTCCTAAAGCTGTCCCTTGGACTCCATCCTGCTGTCCAATACACAGGGTCCACTGCATAGGTAGAGACACCACACTACCCGGTGAGCTACTGAGTTTTCTTTCGGAAAAGGAACCAGCAAAGGGGAGTGTGGGTCTATCTTAAAGCACACCAGCATGTTTCGTTTGCTGAAGGCCGGTGTATAGACATGAGAGTAAATCAGACGAGAAGGTATGAGTTTGCATGTGCCACACTATGAACAAACGGTACGTCACTAAACCTCATCTGGCCTTGGCATCCTAGCTTTTGGTTTGTTCATTTGTATGTTTCTTCAAGACAGGGTTTCTCTAGGTAACAGCCCTAACTGTCCTGGACTAGCTCTGTAGACCGGGCTGGCCTAAATCTCACAGAGATCTGCCTGCCTCTGCCTCCTGAGTGCTGGGATTAAAGGCGTGTGCCACCACCACCTGGCGGTGTCCCAGTTTTTAAAATCCTAGCTCCTGTTCTGCTCACCTCTCTGGGATCCCAAGACAACATCAAGCATATATTTTGTGAGCCGTAACACCATTCTGATTGTTATAAGGGAAACCATTGCTAGTAGTGGTCATGTAGGAGATGCACATGACCGCGGCAAGTGCGTCTCTCAAGTGCTCCACAGAATGAAAGCAGGACAGGAAGGACAAGTCTGCTCAGTGAGGCAAGGAAGCTCTATGCACGTTGGAGCCTTTCGTTCCCATGGAAACCTTCAGCCCTGCTATCTCTAGGCAGGGCTTCAGTTACAGTTCAGTTTCTATGGCAGGAACAAACTGACTACCAGAAATTCTTTAAATTTTCCTTTTAAAAAAGACGATTTTTTATCCTGTGTATATGACTGTTTTACCCAGTTGTGTGTAAGAGCGCTGCATGGTGCATGATGCCTGAAGAAAATGCTGGACGTCTGGGACTGGATTTATAACCGTTTTAAGACATGATGTGGTGCTGGGAACCAAGCCAAGTCCTCTACAAGAGCACCAAATGCTTTTAACCAACGGGCCATCTCTCCCGTCCCTAAAGTATCTCAATAATGATGATGGTGGTGGTGGTGGTGGTGGTAACAAGCAAAAAGACGAACTCTCAGATGTGAAAACTATTCAAAAGTATCTCTAGGAAGAATTTTTTTGACTGGATGTGGTTTCATATATCTTTAATCCCGACACTCAGAAAACAGAGGCAGACTGAACTTTATGGCATTTGGAGTCAGCCTGGCCTACATAGCAAGTTCCAGCCAGTAGGAACTATACAAACAAACAACAATAACCAACCAACCAAACAAACAAACAAACAAAACCTAACAACAACAAAAGAATTTATCTGGGGGGCTAGGGGAAGACTGTTTGCCTGCTTAGCATGCTTGGGACTTTGGGTCTGAACCCCAGTACTAATGAAGAAAATAAAATAACCTTTAATGTCACCTGTGAGATGCTTGGCAGGTAAAGGCGCCTGCTGCCAAGGCTGATGGCCTGAGCTTGACGCCCGATGAGAGGAGAAAACCAATTCCCTCATGTTGTTTTCTCATCTCTGCGCACATATCCTGGCATGATGTGCCCCACCTCCAGACACACACAATACATACGTGTGAAATTTCTAAATACAAAAGAAGAAAGATTGCTTTGTGTAATTTGCAGTGTTTATCCATCTAGATAGCTACCCATAAACTAGGCATGGTGGTTCATGCTTGCAATCCAAACACTCAGGAGGATCACAAGGTTGAGGTCAGCTTGAAGCACACAGCAAGGCTCACTCTCCCACCCCTCTCTTTTCACACAGATAACTGAGAATTGTGCCTGGAGGAGCCTGGGGCTAGACAAGCAAGCACTCATTGAGCTGAACCCCAGCACACCACTGCAGCACGCTTCTGTGGACCACCAACCCCCAAATCCTGAGAGGGAGACGTATTATTAGTTATGAGTGTTTGGCCTTAGTTTAGGCTTGTCCTACTAGCTCTTATAACTTAATTTAACCTATTTCTCTTCATCTATGTTTTGCCTAGGGGTTTTTTTCCTCCTTTCATTCCGTATGTCCTACTTTTCTCCTTTCTCTGTGTCTGCCTCGCTGGCTGTCCCCCGAACATCTCCGTCTCCCTCTCCCCCTCCCTCTCCCCCTCCCCCCTCTCCCTCATTCCTCCCCCTCTCATTCCTAGATTTTTCCTCCTACTTATTCTCTCTGCCCACCAGCCCTGCCTATCCCTCAACTGCCTAGCTATTGGCCATTCAGCTTTTGGTTAGGCCAATCAGGTGCCTCAGGCAGGCAAGGGGAAACAAATGCAACACATCTTTATGTAGTTAAACAAACACATCACAAACAAGTGTAACACATCTTGGTTAAACAAACATTCTATTCCACAGCACACCACCATGGCTAGCTACTCCACATAACTTTATTTTAGGCAAATGGTTTGATTAAATTGATGTGTTAAAGGGCAACGTCATAAAAGGAAACGTCATCATCTTTGCTGAGGAGTATGAGCTTGGCTGTGTTCTTGTTTGCCATTTGCCAGCGTGACGTTGTTGTGTAAGCTAGAGGAAGGCTACAAACGCGCTGCTGTTTCTGGATGAAAGGAGCAGGTGGGCATGGGTAAAATGGAACTAAAAGCCCCCCATGATCTACGTGTCTCTTTCCTACTGAGGTTTGCCTTGGGTGGTTGAGTCTGAGTATTAGGTGAACCTGTCACCTGTGTGTCACTATAACGAGGCTTTCTGAGGCACTCTGTTGTCAGCTGCCAAATAATTAACATCCATCTGAGCCCTGAACCATGGCCTCTGTGTCTTCTTTCCACATGCCATGACTCAGCTGGTGTGTTGGCAGGTTGTAGTTGGGGAAGGAGGAGGAGCCTGCCTACAGAGGAGGCCTTGGCTATGCGGTACATGGTTACAGTTTGGTGAAGCAAAATTACTTCAACTAAATGGCTATCATAAGGAGAAGAGGTTCTCCAGGAATCCAGACATGGGCCTTATCTGAATAGCATGAAATGCCAACAAGGGCTCCTCACTGGAGCCAGGGCACTCACAGAGCCTTCCGAGAAACCAAAGAGATAGAAACTTCTGTTCTACTGGGTCATGTTTTGCAGTAGCTGGGGGGGGGACTGGCACATGCCTGGTAGTCCTGCCTCTGTCACCTGAGGCCATCATTCTGTCCTCAAGGGAGCTGAGAACACCCTCAGGACTCAGCCGTGAGTGCCGGTCACTCCTGTGTTCAGCAGCTGGGAGACCCTGTTGCCTTCCATGCGTGTTTGGATCATACAACACACCAAGCCTATGAAATGAAATAGCCACATTATATAAATTACAATAATCAGCCCTAGATAGATTTCTGCAAAATGTTTGTTGATAACTTCCTCCAGTGACCTGAGACATTTTACAAAGGATCATTGTCAATGTTTCAGAGAGAAAGAAAAATGAGATAGTCATCTATACTATTTCTCCATTCTAGTGTTGCATGTGCTTGGAGGCCAACCAGGTTTCAAACA
This sequence comes from Microtus pennsylvanicus, assembly GCF_037038515.1. Taxonomy (NCBI): domain Eukaryota; kingdom Metazoa; phylum Chordata; class Mammalia; order Rodentia; family Cricetidae; genus Microtus; species Microtus pennsylvanicus. The sequence goes on from NC_134590.1 coordinate 34,909,895, forward strand.
GGGTTTAAATGTCAGCCAGAATGGACTGAATATATAGCAGAGGCCCAGATTAAATTTCTGCTGGCTTGCTAACATAGCGTGGGCTTGGGGTTTGTGCGTGTGTTGGGGGAGAGGGAACAGCGACTGGTTTAAATAATATAATTCCTTGCCCTTTAATCTTTTCTTACTCTCTCCTTCAATTTTATCCTTCTGTGCTTTTTTTTCTCATATCCAGAGAGTTGGGCAATGATAGTGTCTTGTTTGAAGTTCCTTTAAAAAATGACCAGCTATCAAATCACAGACGTTTCTCTATACCATAAGAGGTGGGGTGGGGCAAACAAAGTGATTCTTTTCATGCCACAATTCACAGTTAGAGAATTTTTTTCCTGAAATAGAGCAAACATGTGAAATTCCTCCAACAAAGACTAATTTGCTCAAATCATCTCTGAAAGCATTACTTTGGAACTTCAACGCACAAGAATATTCTGTTTGATGAATACGATCTCTGCTCTGAAGTTTGCAGACAGAGCTATAAAGCTAACGTGTTTTCCTCAGACCCACCCACCTGTGTATAGCGGCCAGCACTGAACACCAAGAAGCGTGGGTGCGGGAAGGTTCCCAGTCAGATAGAGTTCCAAGTCAGATGGAGGCTCCCAGTCCGATGGAGTTCCCAGTCAGATAGAGTTCCAAGGCTGATGGAGGCTCCCAGTCAGATGGAGGCTCCCAGTCCGATGGAGGCTCCCAGTCCAATGGAGGCTCCCAGTCAGATGGAGGCTCCCAGTCCAATGGAGGCTCCTAGTCAGATGGAGGCTCCCAGACCAATGGAGGCTCCCAGTCAGATGGAGGCTCCCAGTCCCATGGAGGCTCCCAGTCCGATGGAGGCTCCCAGTCCCATGGAGGCTCCCAGTCCGATGGAGGTCCCAGTCAGATGGAGGCTCCCAGTCCGATGGAGGTCCCAGTCCGATGGAGGCTCCCAGTCAGATGGAGGCTCCCATTCGATGGAGGCTCCCAGTCAGATGGAGGTCCCAGTCCGATGGAGGCTCCCAGTCCGATGGAGGCTCCCAGTCAGATGGAGGCTCCCAGTCCGATGGAGGCTCCCAGTCCAATGGAGGCTCCCAGTCAGATGGAGGCTCCCAGTCAGATGGAGGCTCCTAGTCAGATGGAGGCTCCCAGTCCAATGGAGGCTCCCAGTCCAATGGAGGCTCCCAGTCAGATGGAGGCTCCCAGTCCGATGGAGGCTCCCAGTCCCATGGAGGCTCCCAGTCCCATGGAGGCTCCCAGTCCGATGGAGGTCCCAGTCCAATGGAGGCTCCCAGTCAGATGGAGGCTCCCAGTCCGATGGAGGCTCCTAGTCAGATGGAGGCTCCCAGTCCAATGGAGGCTCCCAGTCAGATGGAGGCTCCCAGTCCGATGGAGGCTCCCAGTCAGATGGAGACTCCCAGTCCGATGGAGGCTCCCAGTCAGATGGAGACTCCCAGTCCGATGGAGGCTCCTAGTCAGATGGAGGCTCCCAGTCCAATGGAGGCTCCCAGTCAGATGGAGGCTCCCAGTCCGATGGAGGCTCCCAGTCAGATGGAGGCTCCCAGTCTGATGGAGGCTCCCAGTCAGATGGAGGCTCCCAGTCCCATGGAGGCTCCCAGTCCGATGGAGGCTCCCAGTCCAATGGAGGCTCCCAGTCAGATGGAGGCTCCCAGTCAGATGGAGGCTCCCAGTCCGATGGAGGCTCCTAGTCAGATGGAGGTCCCAGTCCAATGGAGGCTCCCAGTCAGATGGAGGCTCCCAGTCAGAGGGAGGCTCCCAGTCAGATGGAGGCTCCCAGTCCGATGGAGGTCCCAGTCAGATGGAGGCTCCCAGTCCGATGGAGGCTCCCAGTCAGATGGAGGCTCCCAGTCCGATGGAGGTCCCAGTCCGATGGAGGTCCCAGTCCAATGGAGGCTCCCAGTCCGATGGAGGTCCCAGTCCGATGGAGGTCCCAGTCCAATGGAGGCTCCCAGTCCGATGGAGGCTCCCAGTCCAATGGAGGCTCCTAGTCAGATGGAGGTCCCAGTCCAATGGAGGCTCCCAGTCAGATGGAGGCTCCCAGTCAGATGGAGGCTCCCAGTCCGATGGAGGTCCCAGTCAGATGGAGGCTCCCAGTCAGATGGAGGCTCCCAGTCCGATGGAGGTCCCAGTCAGATGGAGGCTCCCAGTCCGATGGAGGCTCCCAGTCAGATGGAGGCCCCAGTCCGATGGAGGCTCCCAGTCAGATGGAGGCTCCCAGTCCGATGGAGGTCCCAGTCCGATGGAGGCTCCCAGTCAGATGGAGGCTCCCAGTCCAATGGAGGTCCCAGTCCGATGGAGGCTCCCAGTCCGATGGAGGCTCCCAGTCCGATGGAGGCTCCCAGTCCGATGGAGGCTCCCAGTCCGATGGAGGCTCCCAGTCCCATGGAGGCTCCCAGTCCGATGGAGGCTCCCAGTCCGATGGAGGCTCCCAGTCCGATGGAGGTCCCAGTCCGATGGAGGCTCCCAGTCCGATGAAGGCTCCCAGTCCGATGGAGGCTCCCAGTCCAATGGAGGCTCCCAGTCCGATGGAGGTCCCAGTCCAATGGAGGCTCCCAGTCAGATGGAGGCTCCCAGTCCGATGGAGGCTCCCAGTCCAATGGAGGCTCCCAGTCAAATGGAGGCTCCCAGTCCGATGGAGGCTCCCAGTCAGATGGAGGCTCCCAGTCCAATGGAGGCTCCCAGTCAGACGGAGGCTCCCAGTCAGATGGAGGCTCCTAGTCAGATGGAGGCTCCCAGTCCGATGGAGGTCCCAGTCCGATGGAGGCTCCCAGTCCGATGGAAGGGACACTCGGAACACTGTACCTGCCCCACTGCCACAGTTGGCAGAACAGAGCCCTGTGCTGCCGAATTCCTTCTTTTCCTTTCTTTAAAAATGAAACAAACAGAAAAACTGTTTGGCAGTCCTGGGGATCGAGCTGCACCATAAATATAGCCCTCTTTTTTTTTTTTTTGTCTTTTTACTTTTTGATCTGCTCTGAGGAATGCCCCACCTTTGCTTTTGGTATAGAGAGCAGGTCAAGGGGGAAGCATGGTGGACTGCCCACTTGGCACGCACGAGGCCCTGGGTTCAACAGTCAGCACTAGAAAACCCTGGGCTCCCCTCTCTTCTGCCAGGTGACTTTTCGAAGTCTGGGAGCTCCCGTCCTTCTGCATTGGAACCAGGATTGAAACCCAGCCAACCACAGGGCAGTCATGTTTCTTCAGCCAGCAAAAGATCACCATGACCATATGCCTTTTTTTTTTCCTTTGGTTTTTTCGAGACAGGGTTTCTCTGTGGCTTTGGAGCCTGTCCTGGAACTAGCTCTGTAGACCAGGCTGGTCTCAAACTCACAGAGATCCGCCTGCCTCTGCCTCCCGAGTGCGACCATATGCTTTTAATTCCAGAGGAATTCCGAGTACCTTTTATATACGTGGCTTAATTTACAGGCACAATTGTGTGCGTGGCTGAGCTGCCATCACTACACTGACGTTACAGCTGATGGTTGATGGGGATGCAGGAGAGGGCTCCATGGGTAAGAACAGTTGCTCTGTTAGCATGAGGGCCTGAGTTCAAATCCTCAGTACCTACATACAAAGCTGAGCGCATGTCCACAGCTTCAGTGCTGGAAGTGGTGGAGACCAAGGATTGCTGGTTTCTAGCTGGTTATTTCTGAAAGGATCTATCTAGGCTCCAGTTCGTTAGACCCTGCCTCTAGGGAAGAAGGCAGAGAGTGACAGAACAGGACACAATGTCCTCTTCTACATATGCTCACGTGGACGAGTACACACGTGTGCACACACATACACCACCCACGCACAAATAAACAACTAAAAATAATATCTTGAAAAGCTACTTATCATCAAAAATGATATTTAAATGCAAAGAAATTATGAAAGATGAAAAGAATGTGAAGCTGCCGTCTCAATTTTAAAGTAAGTGTTAGGTGTAATTATAACTCATAACGCTGTAGTCCATGATGCAATAGAATAAATGACAAAGTGGACTGAGGTTCTGAGCAAGTTCCAGACCCTTTGGTGACACGGATGCTTGACCAACTAGCAAGCGCACGGATGTGGTCCAAAAGTGATCGTTAAACTTGGTATTAAGTTATGCTGTTGCCTAGCAAACTGCCTTCAACCTGATTGACAGATCCACAGAGACAGAAGTAGGGCAGTGGCCAGCAGGCTGTGCTGAGGGTAATGGGGAACCTTCATGGATACAGAGCCTTGGCACGGGTGACGGAGACCTCAAAGATTGATGTCGCTGTTGGTGGCACAGCAACGTGAGGGCACCTACTACCACTGGACTGCATTCTCGGAAATGTTTTTTAAAGCTGGCCTGGGGGATGCTCGGTGGTAGAGAGATCGTTAGCAATGGTAAAAATTGTACATTAGAAATACAACAGTTTTAGAATCGGATTGTGGGCGGAGCTTCACAGGTTGGTGTCTCTTGGGACAGTGTGACAAGGAGAGTCCTTTTTTGCTCTGTTGGTGGGCACTCTGAGCAGAAGGCCTCTCAGCCTCCGAGGCCCCTCTCTGCATGTGTTCTGTCTGTGACTAGATGGCCTAGACAGTTCTTTGTCTTCTTTTTCTATAATGCTGGGAGCCGATCCAGGGCCTGGTGCGTGCCAGACAAGTAGGCTACTACTTCTTCAGAAGGCAATTAGGATCTAAGAAGAATGAGACGCTCCAGACTGCTTAAGGCTTGGCTTGAAGTCCCATAAAATGAATTATACCAACTCTCCTTGCTTCAATGAAACCATCATGCTGCCACAGATTCCACGAAAGAGAAAATGACCTACGATTTACGACAGTCTACACACACAATCTCTGTATCAGTATACGACAGTCTACACACACAATCTCTGTATCAGTATACGACAGTCTACACACACAATCTCTGTATCGGTTCTGTCTCCTTACCTTGAATTCTGCTCTAATGCACCCTCTAAGACTAGCAGGGTCGTTGACTATGAGGGTGGACTCTGAGACTTCAACTCTCAGCTCTGCCATTTGTCACCAGACCTGTATCAAGTTCTTTGTCCTCTCTGTGTTTCATTTTCCTTGTTGAATTAAAAAGAAAATGAAACAAACGAGGAGGACATGACTTCCCCTAAAGTAAGTAGACTTTGTTGTAGATGTAAGGGGGAGAGCAGACCGAGGGAGGAGTCCAGGCTGAACGTGGTTGGCAGACTAGCCTGGACCATGAGAGGAGAGAGGGAAACTAACGGGGAGCCACTCACTGGGAAAGTCAAGGCCAAGAGACAGGCTTAGCTAAAATGGCTGAGTTACACAGGGATCAGGGCTAAGAGAAGGGAAGCCCAGGCCCTGGGAGGGAGAGTTTAGGATGGGGGAAGGGTGCGAAGTGCTGGGAGGGCCACAGGTGTGGAGTGAGGCTCATCTCAGGTTCCTTGCAGCGTCGACGCTTGTCTAGAAAATGAATCTGGCGATAGCATATATGCTATCATGATGATGTGAGGATGGAGAGAGCAGATATGAATTAAAGACAAAACAAGAAAACTTGGAAACAGCAGTGAGCCAAGCCCAGCAGTACAGCTCTGTCAAACCAGCACTGTGGATAGTGAGGCAGAAGGACTGTTTCGGGTTCAAGACCAGCCTAGGCTATATAGTGAGGATCAGGCCAGCAAGAGTATGTAGGAAGACCCTCTCTCAAAAACTAAACAAAAGCAAGTCAGTAAGCAGCAGCCCTTCGTGTCTCTGCTTCATTTCCTGCCTCCAGGTTCCTGCCCTGACCTCTCTGGATGATGGACTGCAGACTACAGGATGAAATACACCCCTACCCACCACCACCTCTAAACAAAGCAAAAACCCCTGCAAAACTGGTGCACAAATAATGAACTCTATAAGCATTTGCTATTTTTTTAAAAAATTAATTGTTTATTTTTATTTAATGCGCATGGGTATTTTGCCCATATATACTCTGTATGAGGGTGCTGGATCCCTTGGAACTGGAGTTACAGACTGTTGTGAGCCCCAATGTAGGTGCTGGGAATTGAACCCGGTCCTCTGGAAGAGCAGCCAGTGCTCTTAACCACTGAGCCATCTCTCCAGTCCTGCATTTGCTGATATTAGTGCTGTCACTGCTGATGTCAATAAACATAAAAATAAGTGTGGTTGGAAGGGAATACTTAAGAACTAAGGGTTAGGCTGGGTGGTGGAGGCACACCCCTTTAATCCCAGAACTAGGGAGGCAGAGGCAGGTGGATCTCTGTGAGTTTGAGGCCAGCCTGGTCTACAAGAGCTAGTTCCAGGATAGGCTCCAAGGCTACAGAGAAACCCTGTCTTGAGAAATATATATATATATATATATATATATATATATATATATATATATATATATAGAGAGAGAGAGAGAGAGAGAGAGAGAGAGAGAGAGAGAGAGAGAGAAAGAGAGAGAGAAAGAGAGAGTAACTCGAAAAAAACAAAAATCAAAAACAAAAACAAAAAAACAGAAAAAAGAAAGAAAAAGAACTAAGTGTTAGGAATAATCTTAATCTTAATGTTGAAGGAGAGAGGGCCTGCTTTTGGTCCTGGTGGCCGGGCTAGCATAAACCCGAAATAACCACACAGAAATTGTATTAATTAAATCACTGCCTGGCCCATTATCTCTAGTCTCTTATTGGCTAACTCTCACATCTTGATTTAACCCATTTCTATTAATTTGTATCTATCACCAAGAGGTCGTGGCTTACCGGGAAAGATTTAGCATGTCTGATTCTGGCAGCTCCATGGTGGCTCTCTCTCACTGTTTCCTTTCTCCCAGAATTTAGTTCTGTCTTCTCTGCCTACCTAAGTTCTGCCCTATCGGGCAATGCAGTTTCTTTATTGATTAACCAATGAAGGCAACACATAAACAGAAGGACCTCCCACACCATCTTAAAATGAGCATCTCTGCTGACAGAAATAATTCCAATCAGACCAAATTAGATTGAATAAAAAATGCCCAAGTTTAATAAATGCAGTGCTCCCGGGTGGCCAGGAGCATGGCGAGAAAGAGACAGAGACAGAGAGACAGAAGGGGGTACCACGCAAAACCTTAAAACCACATGTTCTTTTTCTCAGCGGCAGCCTAAATAGCCCGTGGGAGTGGTCCTGACTCTCCATGGGGAGGGGTCAACACTTGGCGGGCTTGTCCGGAGGTGGAGTCCGGACCAAGGCAATTCCCAGGGGGAGGGGGCTTGAGATGGAGCTTTCTGCTCCATTGGTGTTCCATTGGCACCCCAAGGATTAATGCCTTCCAACCCAAACACCTCAGAGTCCTTGGATATAGGGGTATTAGGAGGCTGGGGTCTCCCTTTTGACCAAACATCTCAGAGTCCTTAGATACAGAGGTGTCAGGGGGCTGGGTTCACACTTTTGACCAAACACTAAGACAGGCAGGCTGGAAACTGCCCAGGACCGCCCAGCTTCACAGAGTTCTCACATTTAAATCTCTGGCTGACATTTAAGCTTCTTTCCTTTTGTTCTGCTCACAGGAGACCTGGAGACCAGCTGATCAGCATCTCTGCGTGCTAATCCTCCAAGCACCTGAAGACAGCTGTGGGCGCTTAAGGATCTGAGGAGGCTAATCTGCGCAGGGGTAATTGAGTTGACGCTATGTTTAAATGCATGTAAGTCTGCAGTCCCCAAATGATTACAAGGTTAGAAATGGATGCTCCCCTTCCCTCCACCCCCTTGGGGAGCTGGAGTCTCAGGTCTTGTTTTCTTAGCATCCCTAGAGAGGGATCTTTGCTTCCTTTGACCTTAAACCTGCAATGGGCTTATGAGGACCAGGGGCTCTGAGATGCCCTATGTATGGCTCTCCTCTGACACAAAGCAATGGCTGGGGCCGAGAGCCAGCCACGTTGAGCAGCTCATTAGCACCTATTGTTAATATGGAGTTCTTTCTGAGCTCACCAGTGGCTCTAATCCTTAGTCCGTGAGCACCTTGCAAAGCTCAGCTTCCTGACCGGTCTGCAGTGCTAGCTGTTAGTTTGGAGGAAGGCTGGATAGAGTATTTTATTAGAGGCGGAATGCCTGGGTTCAAGTCCCTACTCTGCGTCCTTGGCGGAGTCATTTACTCAGTTTCTTCATCTATAAAATGGTCTTAAAGTTGATAATAATATTATGTTATAGGGTTGATTGAAAATTTAAAAATACAAACCTCTTAACAGGGAACACACAAATCTCAAAATATGTTTTAAAGAGGCTCCTGGGGGCCAGCACGATGGTTCAACAGTAAAAGCCTTTGTCATCATGCTCGACAGCCAGAGATTGATCCAGGAAATGCAACGCATATAGGGGCAGACAACAGCTTGTCCTCTGGCTCCTTTCTTAACTCTGGTTCACGCCTGTGTCCACTATGTCTTTGATTCTGGACTCTTCTTCATTTTTATCTTGTTACGAACTTAGTTATTACTCCTGCCTCTGGGTACAAACTCTTATCAGCATTAATAAAAAAATATCATAATACAGAGAGGGGGGAGATGGACTTATTTACAGTTTTAGCCAAAAGGGAGTACAGAGGAACCTGTCTTCACCTCGCTCATACGCATATGGAGACAGCCTCGCTCCTGGGAGACAACTGTTCCGGAGTCAGGACTTCTGCAGGCGGCCCATTTGCACTCCGCATGGAACTTTCCTAGAGGAATCCTAATTCCTCCCAGTTACAATATGACTTTCCATATGTTTTTTATCCTTTGATCAAATTACTTTCAAATCTCTATCTCTAAGCTATTTCTCCTTCTCCTCCTCCTTTTCTTCTTCCTTCTTCATACATTTCTTTATCTGAATGGTCCAAGTTTCCTAAGTTTCTAAAGGCCTAAAACTTCCGCCTAGGATGGCCAGACTATGATGTCAGACTGGCCACCCACCGTTAGCCATCACTTTGCACCAGGCTAGGGAAAGAGAGGGAAGCAGAGCAGAGCATAGAGGGAGGTTGTGGAAGCAGCAAGACTGGGGATGGACTAGGGAGGCGGGCAGGACGGACACAATTTCACTAAATCAGACAGAATACATGGTTCAAATCCTCAGGACAAGTCTGTGGTCCTTGAGAGAAGAGAAACTCACTCCAGATCACTATCTGGGGCAATCTCCTGATGGAAAAGCTATGGACTGAGGTCTAAGGAAGGAGGCGAGGAGCTGCTGAACTCTAGACTGGGAGCCTCATGGAGACTCCTTGGCTACCTGCTGACCTGTGGAAGATGACCAGACCCAGCTTCTATCTGCTGAAAGCTGAGCAGAGATGCCGGAATTAAGAATGGAGACACTGGAAGTGTGGCTCAGTGAGCAGAAAGCCACATTAACACTTCACTGATAGCATCTAGATGGGATGGCGGAAGGATAACATCAGAAAATGTTTGTCTTCCTTTCTTTTCCCAGTTGCTGTGATAAAAGTACCCTGACCAAAGCAGCTTCAGGGACAGAGTTTGTTTGACTCCCAATTCTAGGTTACAGACCATCATTTGCAGGGAAGTCAAGATGGTAGGAGCCTGAAGCAGCTAGCCATGTTATAGTCATGATCAAGAGCAGAGGGCAATGAATTCATGCATGTGTGCTTATTGCTCGGCTCCCATTTCCGTTCAGCCCACGGCCCAGCCCATGAGATACCGCCAACCACATTCATGATGGGTCTTCCAAGTAAGACAGGGCTGTGCAGAGGCCCATCTCTCGGGTGATTCTGGTTTTAGTGAGTTGATAGTTAATACTAACCATGTTTGAGAGTGATATTTCTTGTAGTGCTCTTCCTTGAGAGCAGTGCCACTGTCCCCTGGAAATCTGTCAGAGGCACTATTGGAAATGAAAACTCAGGGGCAGAGCTGGAGACACAGCTCATCATTGGCTGCTCCTGCCGAGGACCCGGGTTCAGTTCCCAGCACTCACAAGGTGGACTGAAACTATTCATATAGCTCTAGTTCCATGAGCTCCACCACCTTCTTACTTATGTGGGCACCAGGCATGCACACGGTACACATATAGACATACAGACATACGTGCATACATACATACTTGTAAGAAAACCACTCATTCACATCAAACAAATAAATGTCATTTTTTTTTTTAATTCAAGGACTCTACCTCAGACCCACTGAATCAGAAACTTAAAGAAAGAAGGCTGGGAATATATGCTGTAAAGAACTCTTTCGTGCGATTCTTTGACATTTTATTTAGACAGGTTCTCACTCTGTAGCCCTGGCTAGTCTAAAACTCACTATATTAACTGTTGATAACTCATATTAATCCTCCTGCCTCAACCTCCCAAGTGCTGGGATGACAGTTATATGCCATTATACCTGGCTTTCCTGCTAGAAGCAGACACAAACTAAAACACAAGAACCGTTGCTCTAGAGAAAAGCCTACACACACTAACTCTGTGTGATCAAAATCTAAAACTAAGCTCTGACAAGATTCATAGACCAGAGGCAGGTTCAGTAATAGCAGCACTCAGGAGACCAAGATAGCGGAGCCACGATTGTGAAGCCAACAGAGGCTGCATAAAGAAAAGGAAAGGTTCCAGGAACACTTGTGTGCAGGCCCAAAATTCTGAGCCTATTTCCACCTTGACCAAAGGTCAGAGAGTTGGAACTTACCTCTACTCCTTCAAGGTTATTGTGTTTCGACCTCAGACAAACGTCCCACCCAGATTTAGATCAGAGAGTTCTGTTCTCTCAAAGTTATTGTCAATAGGTGTGGCTAATAGCCAGACCTTATATTTCAGAAATAGAGAAGTAGGTATGTTTCTACCTCAAACAAAAGTCTAAGGATCCAACTAAGGTTCCTGTCTCCTTAAGGAGATAACACTGGATTCCACCCAGGGAGTGGTTTGCCTACAGAATGTTTTGGACTAGGGTGTGAACCGCCTTATTTTGTTCTATCAAAAGAATGTTTAACTATGAGTGTAGCCTGCAACCTTCAACTGGTCTGTTCATTTCCTTGTATCCTGTTAATGCAGTTGTTTTTTTTTTTTTTTTAAATCTTACTCCTACCTCTTGGGGTCAGGGTATTTTAAGCAATTGGAAATCAAACATGGGTGATTTCAGTATTCACTGGAACTCCCACCCCCCCGGTACTATTCTATGGTTTCTGGTTTATTATTTTTATGTCTTCATATTCTTATATTTCTAAACCCCATGCTCCTACCCTGGCTAGTGGTATTTATGTCAAGGCCGGTCCCCAACACACTCAGTTCCTTTCCCACCTCCTGGACTACTCCTTCTCTTGTCTTTTTCTGTGTCTTATCTTTCATTCAGTCATGAATTTTAGAGTTTCCCCAAGAGTCTTTGATTGTGGACTCTTCTTCCTTTTATATTGTTACAAGAGGCCAGTCATAAGGCCTGGTTCTGGGCCCAAACTCTCCAGAAAATGAGTCCGAGATTGGATTTAGCATCAAGAACACTAAAGCAACTAATGTAAACATAGCTAACAAATTAAAGGAGAATATAATCTTATTGAACAAACAGGCAGGAGACTTGTGCCACCACGCTTGGCTGTGTGGAGGAGAGGGGGTGATCGCATAGAGCATCACTCCCTAGCCCAGGCTGGTCTTGAACTTGCACCAATCCTCCTTCCTTAGTCTCTAAAGTGCTGGGACTGTAGGCATGAGATACCATATCAGGTTTTTTCTAACAGCTTCTTACAGGAACTCATGGCAGAGCTGTTGAGAACCACATCAGTCAGTCTTATGGCACTATCCCTGTGAGCTAATTACCTCCCACCATGTCCTACCACTTCCCAACTCAGCTACATTGAGGGCCAAGTGTTCAGCGTGTAAGCCTTTGGGGACACACTGAAATCCTATCTGTAGGCAGCTTCCTCATTTACAGTGCATCAGTTTCTCCTGGTGTTGGGCAGCTCTCCACAGCCTGGGCGGGACTGCTTCTCTAGTCTCATCTCCCACAGGTACCCCCCAAGGTCCCTAGGATTCCATCGCCTTCAGTGGCCACCCTGCTCTAGTTACGTTTGTGACATTTGTCATCGAGGGCTGTTCCTCTGTTGGCAGTGTCTTTCCTTCATTTGCCTACCAGGCTGTTTGTCTTCAAAACTGCTCAAACAAGCTAGATACGTGGCTCAGTTTGTAGAGTGCTTGCCCAGCATGCATACAGAACCCCCGATTTTATTCTCAGCACCACATAAACTGGCAGTAGTCCCACACGCCTGTGATCCCAGCACTAGGGTTGTGGAGGGAGGATGAGAAGTCAGATGTCATCTTCACTACATAGCCAGACCTTGGAGCTAGAGATGTATGAGGCCCTGTCTCCAAACGGAGGCCCAGAAGAACAGCCCAAAGAGCGCCTGGTTTATGAGTCTACCCTAACACTTCCGATGGGAGTAGACGCCCTCCCCTATTTTGTGCTAATTATTTATTTGCCTGCCTGTTTTCATTAGGTTTTGGCCTTCAATGGCAAGGACCCAGCGTGTGTCTTTGTATCCTCAGTGATTAGCATAAACCAAACATGAGCATCTGCCAGCCCTGTACTTACTGGCTGTTTATTGAAACAGTGGATAAACAAACGCTTACTAAAATATCAATGTGGTTGGAATTACAAATTTATCTTCTTATATATAAAACAAATCTAAAGGTAGAAAATATTATAGAAATAAAAGCAGCACACTCTAAGGTACTTTATAGCTCAGTATTCTTTATTTTGAAGATGACAGCACAGACCCTAAAATGTAGACATATAAGTAAGTCATGATTGCCATTTAAGAATAGCAGAATGAGCCAGGCCTGGAGGCTGACATCTGTAACTCTAACTCTTGGGAGGCAGAAGCAGGTGAATTACTATAAATTCACGGGTAGCCTTGGCTACACAGTAAGTTCCAGGCAAGTTTGGGTTATGTAGTGAGACTGTCTCAAAAGACACACACACACAAGCACGCACATGCACACATGTGCGCACACACATACACACAACAGGGAGAGAGAGAGGCAGACAGACAGAGACAACCATGGTTAGAATACAATTTCTTTGATAGACTGGGGAATAAGTCAGTGCTAGACTGCTTGCCTAGAAAAGAAGGAAGAGGGAGAAAAAGGAAAGGAGGGGAAGGAGGAGAAAGGAGAACATGGCTTGAAGAATCACTGCTCTTTCTATAGCACATTTTCCCTCCTCCCATCTCCAGCATTCTCAGAACCAGTTACTTCCACTTCACTCCCATCATCAGACTTATGGCTGGGGAAGACACTACCTGAGAATTTCCAATCAACTTTCTCTTCCTCGCAATTTAATCAGTGTGGATTACAATAGCTTCTAGAATCTATATTGTCCACTACTATCAGATTAGCATGATTCTACACCTAATAGCAAAACTTCTAAATAAGAGAACTCCATGGGGACCTTGAGGGAGGATTGGAGGTGGGAGGGGAGAGGCAGGGAGGGGAGCAGAGAAAAATGTAGAGCTCAATAAATATCAATTAAAAAAAATAAGAGAACTCAAAAGCCCTAAGGAATAATGAACATATTCACTAAGACTCAAAGATCAGATGGGCTAAGGATGGAGAGGAGGGTGACCTGTAACTGAGTCTGGAAATCGGGCTTTAAATAGACCCGCACATACCATGGGCTCCCAGTGACTTGGAGAAAAAGTCCACCCAGAAAACTGCCTATGCAGGTTATAACTTCAGAACAAAAGAGAACGAAGGCTGGCAGTTAGGAGAGGCATGACTCAGCGTTCAGCCCCAGAAACAACAGGTCGGCTCACTCCACATTGGGCCAGTTCCTGGACTGGAAGAAGTCAGCAGCTGCAGTCAGCAGAGGGGACAGAAAGGCAGAAACTGCTTCTGGAAAGCGAAGATACCTCCAAAATGACAGAGGATTTCTCTGGCTGGCCTGAAACTTGCTATGTAGCTAGGCTGACCATGAACTCATAGTGATCTGTCTCCTAAATGTTGTGATCAAAGGTGTATATAGCCAGTCAATATTTTTTAATTACTTATTTTTTTGAGATTATGACATAATTATGTCATTCCCCCTTTTTTCCTCCCTCCACACCTTCCTGTACACCCCTCTTTGCTCTCTTTCAAATTCATGTCTCCCCCAATTGATTATTGTTTCTTATTACCCCTTCCCCAAAGGCAAAGACAGCTCCAGCCAACAGTCAGTAGTCAGTGCTTGCTATTGGTTAAAGTAGAAGATTTAAGATTGCAGGTAAGAGGGCTTGAGCAGCCACACAGCCGTGCTAGTGTTGGTTGGAAAAATATGTCATATGATACAGCACATGCACCTGTTTCAGGTTTGAGTAGCTGTGCAGCTATCCAGGAGATCTGCCCAGGGTTTAGCATATTGTGTCTATGAAGAAAAAATGCTCATTCCCAGTAGAAACTGAGCTCAGAGTATGCTTTCCAACAGCAGTAGATTGAGCCAGGGCCAGATATAGCTGTACAGGACTGTGATGCCAGCACTTGGGAGGTGGAGGCAGGAGGCTCAGACATTCAAGGTCATCTCCCACACGTAGTGAAGGGAACCCAGGTGTGACTCAGTGTGGTTATTTTTGTTTGTTTGTTTGTTTTGTTTTGTTTTTGTTTTATCCTTTGGGGGACCAGTCACCCAACTCTCAAAAAAATACATGGAAATTTATGAATGTCCAGCCTTAGCTTGACTTGTTTCTAGGCAGCTTTTCTTAAATTATTCTCTTTCTCTTTAACACTTGCCTCTGTGCTTTTTGCTTTGTTCTTTGTTTTTGTTTTTTGAGACAGGGTTTCTCTGTGAAACAGTCCTGGATGTCCTAGAACTCACTCTGTAGACCAGGCTGGCCTCGAACTCACTGAGATCTGCCTGCCTCTGCCTCTCAAGTGCTGGGTAAGTAAAGGCGTGTGCCACTGCCTCTGTGCTTTCTTCCTTTCTTTATTCTATGCGTCTTTCTTTCTTTCTTTTTTGTTTTTTTTTTTTTGTTTTGTTTTGTTTTTTTGTTTTTCGAGACAGGGTTTCTCTGTAGCTTTGGAGCCTGTCCTGGAACTAGCTCTTATAGACCAGTCTGGTCTCGAATTCACAGAGATCCGCCTGCCTCTGCCTCCTGAGTGCTGGGATTAAAGGCATGCGCCACCACCGCCCGGCTTTTTCTTTCTTTCTTTCTTTCTTTCTTTCTTTCTTTCTTTCTTTCTTTCTTTCTTTCTTTCTTTCTTTCTTTCTTTCTTTCTCCGTGGCTGGCTGTGTGCCTGGCCCCTGGTGTCCTCCTGCTCCTTGCTCCTTGCTGTTCTCTGGAGCCTAGATTTCTCCTCCTCTACATTTTCTTTGCCTGGCAGCCCCACCTATCCCTCTCCTGCCTAACTATAGGTCAGTAGGCTCTTTATTAGACCAATCGGGTATTTTAGGCAGGCAAAGTAACACAGCTTTATAGAGTTAAACAAATGCAGCATAAAAAAAGGCAACATACCTTTGCTTCATTAAACAAATATTCCACAACATAAGCAAATGTAATACATCTTAAACTAATATTCCACAACAATTCATGTCATAGGTTGGGCAGCGAGCACCGTTCCTTATTGAACCATCTCAGTAGCTTCAATATTAAATCTTACTAATGAAGTATCCTTAATGTTGATTAGTACAGATTAGTATAGTTGATTAGGACTCACAACTAGTTGCTGCTCGTCCATTTTCTGAACATAGATTTCAGGCAAAAGACCAGCGACCTGACAGACAATTTTTTTTTATCTCAAATATAAATGAATGATAAAAATAGAAATTGCAGGCTTGGTGAAATTATTTGCTGATATTTTGTTTAGGGTTTCAGAGATGGAGATATATCCCAGCTCTAGCCAGTCATCATTTGATCTGGGGGTGCCATGGTAGCTGGAAAAGAAAGGCAAATATTCTTCTGGTCCAGATCTATATCAGGGGACAAGATGACTGGAAGGGTAAGCAGGTTTGCTGTGTGAGCTAATAACCAGTCTATCCTCAGAACACAAGTGAAGGTCGGAGGAGAGAACCAGAGTTGTCTGACCTCCACACAGAAGCCTCCTCCTCCTGCACATAGCATGCATACAGTAATAAATATAATTTCACTTTTTTGTTTTTGTTTTGTTTTGTTTGTTTTTTGAGACAGGATTTCTCTGTCTAACAGCCTGGCTGTCTTGGAACTCTCTGTAGACCACAGATTTCTCTGCCTCTGCCCCTGAGGGCTGTGATTAAAGACATGTGCCACTACACCCAGCACAATTTAACTTTGAACAAAAATGATACGTATTGAGAATTGAGTATGTAGCTAATGGGTGTTGTGGGATTATTTGTACACTGAGAAAAGATATTGCTGTGGTTGGTGTAATAAAAAGCTAAATGGCCAATAACCAGGCAGGAGAGATAGGTGGGACTTCCAGGCAGAGAGAGGAAGAGGATAACTGAGGTGCTCAGATGATATAATGGAGAGGCAGAACAAAGTGGAAGAGAGGTAAAAGCCATGTGATAGCTGGGAGGTGGTAGCACACAGTGAGGCAGAGGCAGGTGGATCTTTGTCAGTTCGAGGCCAGCCTGGTCTACAAGAGCTAGTTCCAGGACGCCCAGGGCTGTTACACAGAGAAACTCTGTCTTGAAAAAGAAAAAAAAGAGAGAAAAGCCATGTGATATAATGTAAATTAATATTAATATAAATGGGATAATTTAAGTTATAAGAGCTAGTTGGAGCCGAGCAGCGGTGGTGAATGCCTTTAAACCCAGTACTCAGAGAGGTAAGAGACAGGCATATTTCTTTGAGTTTGAGGCCAGCCTGGTCTACAGAGTGAGTTCCATCATAACCAGAGATACACATAGAAACCCCGCCTTGAACCACTATACCCCTTTGCCCCTCCCCCCAAATAGAAGAGCTAGTGGGGCAGGTCTAAGCTAAGGCCAACTGTCATAGTTAATAAAAAGTCTTCATGTCATTATTGGTCAACTGGTGGCCCAAGGAAAAATCCAGCCACAGTGGGGCATGGGATGAGCATGTATGAAGCCTTGGGTTCTATCTCTAGCACCTCTTCCAACCCAACTCTTCAAAAAGATTTCATTTCTCTATTGTGTGTGTGAGAGAGAGAGACAGAGACAGAAGAGCAGAGCACTTATTGCCTCTAACTGAGCATCTACATTTTAAAGTAAAAACCTAATTGACTTTTTTTTTTTTTTTGCTTTTTCGAGACAGGGTTTCTCTGTGGTTTTGGAGCCTGTCCTGGAACTAGCTCTGTAGACCAGGCTGGTCTCGAACTCACAGAGATCCTCCTGCCTCTGCCTCCCGAGTGCTGGGATTAAAGGCGTGCGCCACCACCGCCCGGCATCCTAACTGACTTTTTGCACTCTTAGAAAGAAATGGAAGATGGTCTTTGTTCTGAGTTTTCCCCGATGGTAAAGACCTCTCAGGTTTTTCAGAAATTATCCTGAATACCAAAAGCTGGAACCGGTGGCCTACCTCCACATTCTGAAATCTCTGCGGTGCAGAACCAGGCCACCTTGAAATGCTGGTGGTGTTTGGTTTTACAGAAAAGAACAAAAGTAAAGGAAGTCCATCTTCAAAATGCGGTCAGACAACATTGTGCCTTTAGAGCAGGGGAAGGGGTCGGCTCAGCAGAGCGCCAGGCGTAGCAACCACATCGCAGGGTTTCTGAGTCAGTTACTGACGCTCCTGCTCCCAGGCTCAGTGTTTGCTTCAGTGACTCATCTGGGTCAAGCAGAGGGCAGGATATGGGGAGCTGGTGCTGGAGGAAATAGCGTGTGGCTATTAATTCACTTTTCTAAAATTATTATTGATTTTATGTACTTAAATGCATAGTTTATCTTTAAAATTGCAATAATCAGGCCTGGAGGGAAGGCCGTGATTAAGAGCCTGGGCTGCTCTTCCAGAGGACCCGGCTCTGATGCCCAGCGCCCACAGGGAGGCTCACCAGTGTCTGTAAACCCAGAACCAGAGGCTCTGAGGCACTCTGGCCTCTGCAGACCCCAGGCATACCCGTGGTAGACAGATAGACATGCAGGCAAAACAGCCATACACAACAAATAAATAAATAGGTAGATCTTTAAATAAAAAAGAAAAATGAGGCTTTTCCATTTATTGAACAGATGAAGTGGTTAAAGTGAACCACATATAATAGTTCATTTAGAATTTTATGAAACATTCATAATACTTATAATCATTTACAACTATAATCTCAAGCCAGGGAGTAGCTCAGGCCCATAAAATAACACTTGGAGGCTGAGGCAGGAGGATTGTAATGAATGAAGGCTAGCCTGAACTACAGTGAGATCCTATCTCAAAAACCCTCTAAACTCAAGAGGAATGAATGCTAGATCTGCAGTAGAGCATGAACATGGTGTGTGTATCCAACATCGTCTTCCTAGGCTTCTAATAACGAGTTTCAGGGTTTACTCTGATCAAAGGAGCTACCACCTAGGCTAGGGATGTAGGGGTGTAGCTCAGTGACAAAGTGCTTGTCTCAAGTACACAGAAACTGGGTTTGATCCCCAACATCACACATACATGCACACACATTCACACACATATAAATAAAATTGATTTTTATTTTTTTTATTTTTTTATTTTATTTGTTTTTGGTTTTTCGAGACAGGGTTTCTCTGTGGCTTTGGAGCCTGTCCTGGAACTAGCTCTGTAGACTAGGCTGGTCTCGAACTCACAGAGGTCCGCCTGCCTCTGCCTCCCGAGTGCTGGGATTAAAGGTGTGCACCACCACCGCCCGGCCTAAAATTGATTTTTAAAAGAAAGTTTTAGATCAAGAGTTCCTTTCATTCCCCTTAATTACAATCTCTTTAGTAATTTCAGCACATCTTTACTTCATTTGGACATTTAGTATTTATTGAGAAAATTTGGAATAGAAAAAAAGTCATCAAGCATTCATTTATAAATCGTTAATTAGCAATACTGTTAGTGATTAACAATTGTTAATTGACAACATAATATTCTTTTTATTTTTTGTTTGTTTTTGTTTTTGAGACAGGGTTTCTCTGTGGGATGATCCTGGCTGTCCCGAAACTCACTTTGTAGATCAGGCTGGCCTTGAACTCAGAGCTCTACCTGCCTCTGCCTGTGCCTCCTGAGTGCTGGGATTACAGCTGTGCACTCCCACCATCTGGCTAACAATATAATATTTTAAAACATAATAGTTATATACGAGGCATGATCAGTCTTCTGCTTATAGACAGAGGATATTACATATTGTTCTTTTGGTTACAATAACAGAGATAGGATCTGGTCAGAATAAATCACAAGTAGGCAAGCACAGCGGTACTTTCCTGAGACTGAGGCAGGGGGATCGTCTGTTTGAGGCCTGCCTGGTCTACATAATGAGTTTCAGGTCAACCTGGGCTATGTGACAAGCCCTGACTTTTGGGGTATTGCTTGGTGATAAAGCATGTTCATAGGATGCATAAGACCTTGGGTTTCACACACACACACACCCCAAAACAAAATAAAAAGTCTCTAAGTAAGAGTTGAACACTAAACCTTAGGAATGGAAGGTCACGGCTATGTTGAAAGCCATGAAATTGTCCTAGCTCCTAAACTCTCAGTAACAGATTTCCTCAACTCAAGAAAATTATTCATCTGAAACCAGTCCAGGCCAGAGAGAGGGGCAGTGCACAGGATCCCCATGTAACTGCTGGAGGTCAGCCCTGGATCCCATTTAGGTTCAGTGTCTACATTTGTTTGTTTGTTTGTTTATTCGTCTTCCTGAATAAGTCCCTCTGTGTAGGGACTCAAAACTGTCCAGGACTGGCTCCAATTGACATTTCCAAAACTTGGGATCCCCTATCTCCTGTCCTGACACTTGTTCCTCTTTCGCCCTTTCTGCATATGTGGTCAAATTAAAGGAGAAAATCGTTTTACTTTATGTGGTAGGAAACTGTACGGTGTTGAAATTTCCTTCTGAGAAATGAAAATGTCAGAAAGATGGAGCAACTGACCCGGTGTTTTTAAAAGTAGTAAGAAAATAAAATAGAGGAATAACTTAGGGGTAAAACCTGAACTGAAGGTAGATAGCACCGTCCCACAGGCTGGATAGGATAAAGGGGCCAAAAGGCAGTGCTTGGGGACACAGCTGTCTGGCTGCTCCCCCACATCCAGCCACAATAGCCTGAAATGGTGAGCAGAATAAATCGGTTTGTGTCAACTGTTTTGCTACAGTGATGGAAAGCCCATCTAAAACAGAAGATAACATGCTATTCCTCCTGAACTGGCATTTCTATGGCAAGCCCAAATCACCAATCCTCCAATATTAGCTGTAGTGACTACCATAGATGCCTTGCCCAGATTCTCTTGACCTGCATGCATGCAACCTTGCTATCTGTTCAGAGTGTTGGCTCCTAATGGCTCAGACTGACTCTCTTCTGTTGAAACTACCTTCAATCAAACGTGGGTCAACTCACTCAGAAGGTTACATCTTCTGACCAAGAGATCTTTGTGTTCGAAACATCAAAACTTGGCACCTGAGGTGGCACACAGCGTCCCAGAAGCCACTAGGGAGATCTGCTACAAGTTCAAGGACTGCTTGATCTAATAGTGATATCCAGGCCAGTCAGGGCTACCCATGAGACCTTGTATCAAGAAACAAAAATGTGACATTTGCACACACACATGAGGGCACACAAATAAGTAAGTGTAATTTAAAAATTCAAACCAAAACAGGGAGAGAGGGTAGAGGGGTTGATGTGATCACGGTGCACTATATACAAGAATGATGCTGTAAAAAATAAAAGCAAACAAGAGTAGAAACAAGCCGGGCAGTGGTGGCACACGCCTTTAATCCCAGCACTCGGGAGGCAGAGGCAGGTGGATCTCTGTGAGTTCGAGGCCAGCCTGAACTACAAGAGCTAGTTCTAGGACAGGAACCAAAAAGCTACAGAGAAACCCTGTCTTGAAAATCCAAAAAAAAAAAAAAAAAGAGTAGAAACATCTGGACTTTTTCCTGTGGACCCCACCGGATTACTTTGCTAGACATCCTATAGCAAAATGCCAGAATCTGGGTTGCTTAAACAGACGAAGCAGGTTTGTGGGTGCCATGAACGTGTGTTGAGGTCAGAGGAAAACTTCTGGGAGTCAGTCTTCTGCTCCCACCATGTGGGTTTCAGGGCTTGAACTTGGATGCTCAGATCTGGAGGCAAATGTCGTTCCCTGCTGAGTCAACTACCAGTCGGATTACTCAGTTGTTGTTGTTTTAACATTTATTTTCTGCATGCGAGTATTTTACCTGCATATATGTTTGTGTACCAAGCGCATGCCCGCTGCCTACAGAAGAGGTCAGAAGAAGGCAATGGGTTCCCTGGAACTAGAGGTGTAGGTCTTGAGTGTTGGGAATGGAACCTGGTTCCTCTGCAAGTGCAGATGTGTTCTTAACCACTGAGCCCTCTCCCCATCCCCTGAATACAGTTGTGATGACTTGGAGTGGACTCTTAAACTTCAAACAAATACTGATCTCAGAGCTTTGTGCTGCCTAGGAACACCTGCTGGCAGAAGTACCGCTTCAGCCAGCTGCTCCTTCTGATGCTCCATGATTAGCAAACCAAGGCTGCTGCGTGGTTGCTGTCACATCTGTGGGATCTTCCTATGAAGATGCTCAAGATGAGATGGGGCAGTTCATTTGTCATTCAAATTAGGAATAAGCAAGCAAACGCTATATGCATGTCTGGCTTTCTCTAAATTCTTCCTATATATGACATGATATCAGTTCTTAAAAGCTAAATGCCATCAGTCACGAGAAGAAAGTAGGGCAAGTTTTATACTATTTAATGAAAGCTGGAATAGAATCAAATCTTATCTGGAAAAAAGAAAAAAATAGGGTTTTATCAAACTTCCATTCAAGATAGATTAAGATTCAAAACAAAACAAAAAATATGAACTCTCAGCTCAAAGATAAAATTTTCAAAAACTGATAAGCTCTTGCCAGCTAGGCTGGGAACAGGCTGTCCTGGCATCTGGGTATAATGCATACATCTATTTATAACACATGCATCTCATGTATCTATATGCAAAGCATACATCTATATATAAAGCCAACATGGAAAAACTAATTTATACCTTACAGTTTTTTAAGAAGTGAATTTTAATCTGGTTTTGCATGTCTTTTTTTCTTTTCTTTTTAAAAGCATTCTTTATTTTATGTCTAGAATACAATTTACATATTAAATAACACCCGTAGTTGTGACTGATGACTCCTCAAGTAATCATACATAAACTTATTATTAAGTATAAATGCTCAACAACTAGCTTAGGTTTGTTACTAACTAGCTCTTTCAACTTAAATTAACCCATATTTCTTACCTATGCTTTACCAGATAGTGGTACCTTTTTTCAACATGGCATATTCATCTCCTATTTTCTATGTGTCTGGCTGATGACTCTGCCCTTCTTCATCCCCACACTCTTGTTTTTGTCTGCAAGTGCCACTAACTTCTATCTGCCTTCCTATTGGCCATTTAGCCCTTTGTTAAGCCAGTGAGAGTAGTGCATATTCACGGTGTACAAAAAGATTGCTCCACAGCAAACATCATAGTGGAATGATTTGATATTGTTTTCAATAGAAGAAAAAAGGGAGTTTTTTTTTAATTGATAATCTGATTGGCCCATTCACTCAGGCTTCTTATTAACTCTTTTTAAAAGATTTATTTATTTATTATGTACACATCATTCCTTACATGTATGCTTGCATGCCAGAAGAGGGCACCAGATCTCACCATAGATGGCTGAGAGCCACCACGTGGTTGCTGGGAATTGAACTCAGGACCTCTGGAAGAGCAGTCAGTGCTCTTAACCTCTGAGCCATCTCTCCAGCCCTTCTTATTAATTTTTATAACATATTAGCCCATTATTCTTATCTATATTAGCCACATGGCTCGGTACCTTTTTCGGCGGGGCAGGTCACACCTTCCTTCTCTTGTGTCTGGACAGGGCTAGGGAGGAATGGGCTTCCTCCTTCCCAGAGTTCTCCTGTTCTCATTGACCCACCTCTACTTCCTGTCTGGTTGTCCTGCCTATACTTCCTGTCTGGCTACTGGCCAATCAGCATTTATTTTAAAACATAATTGACAGAATACAGAATTATCCCACACCACTTCTCCCTCAAAAAAGGGAGATTTTAAGATTACCAGACATCCTCCCACAGAAAAATTTGCTTTTCAAATATCCAAGTGGGTCAGCGTGATGTGTAATGCCCTCCGCACTGATAACTGATGGAATTAAAAAGAAAGCTGAATGTTTGAAATCACTGCCTCAAACACATGTTGGAGTATTTTGGAATGCAAGTGGATGGATCTGGAAAGTATACTATTAAAGCAAGGTGACCCCAAACTCAGAAGGAAGAAAAAAAAAACTAAAACAAAAAGCCCCATGTTCTCCCAGCCTGAAGATTCTGGCCTGTACTTGTATGTGTATATATATAAAAAGCTGTTGAGCTTAGGTAAAATCTAGAATTTAGTATGGAGAACTGAGAAGAAAACAAGAGAAGGATCAGTGTAGGCAAAGGCTCCATGAGTCTGAGAGAGGGTATAAAGCAACCCTACTCCCAGTTTCAACTCCTTCATAGTTGGTTTTGTTTTGTTATGCTTTTCATGGTAGATATGCGAATTCAACTTTCTGTATGTTAAAGTGTCAAGGACCAGTTTTGCATTCCAAAAGAATCCAACACGCACTATTCTTTTGAGGTAGTGATTATGAACATTGGCCCAGGCTGGCTTCAAACTCTCAATGTAGCTGATGATGACTTTGAACCGCTGACCCCCTGCCTCTGTCTCCTGAGTTCTGAGGCTACAGGCACATAGCCCCATCCTTGGTTTGGTCTTTCAGCCTTTTATTCCTCACAGTTTTTTTTTTATTCCAAAAATGAACAGAGCTATTTTTTTCTGCTACATGAAACTACTTTTGTAACATTAAATTATCATACAAATACTAAAGAAGAAATAAAACAGTATAAAATATCTTACCAGGAATGATCAATGATAAGTATTAGTCCAGAGAAGGAACCCCTTCAGCTAGTATATGTCCTAGCAGCCCCTGGGCTTTCCCAGGCAAAAATATGGGCTACTTCTCAGCAGGAACAATGAATGTTGGAACTGTCATGCTGTGCAATGCACGTGGTGGGTAGTCCTTGGCTGACTCCAGCGTTTGCCCATTGACTCTGCACTGATGGCTGGAAACACATACACAGTTGCCTTTGGCTTCTGAATGGGAAGAACTTTGCAGAACCTGATGAGAGCATCTTCAGAATAAAAGCACCAGAAGTCCTTGTTCAAAACCAGCATGCTATGGGACAATGGTCTTTTATCCTGCCACTTGTATTATTTTTAATAAAATGCTGATTGGCCAGTAGCCAGGTAGGAAGTATAGGTGGGGCAGTGGAGACCAGGCAGGAAATATAGGTGGGGCAATGAGAATTCTGGGAAGAGGGAAGTTTCAATCCTCAGTCATCACCCAGAGAGAGAGAGAGAGAGAGAGAGAGAGAGAGAGAGAGAGAGAGAGAGAGAGAGAGAAAGCCAGACACAGAGCAAGCAAGATGTGACTACCTTGCCAAAAATGTTACCAAGCCACATAGCTAACACAGACAAGAATAATGGGATGATATAAGATGTAAGAGAGAGTTAATAAGAAACCTGAGCTAATAGGCCAATCAGTTTATAATTAATGTAGACCTCTGTGTGTTTCTTTGGGACTGAACAGCTGCAGGACTGGGTGAGACAGCAACCTCGGTCAACACCAGCAAGTTCCCATCTATGTCATGTCCTGTGCCATAGATAGGGTTAATGAGCAGGGTGGTGGTGGCGCATGCCTTTAATCCCAGCACTTGGGAGGCAGAGGCAGGTGGGTCTTTGTCAGTTTGAGGGAAGCCTGATTTACAGAGCGAGTGAGTGCCAGGACAGGCTTCAAAGTTACAGGAGAAACCCCATCTCAAAAGCAAAAACAAAGAAACAAACAAAAGGTAGGGATAATGTCCACAGGGGAAAGCTTTTTATTTATTTTGGGGAGGGGACTATTTTGATGATTAGGCACTCATATATTGTTAAGAATGTAAATTTGGCTGGGCAGTGGTAGTGCATGCCTTTAATCCCAGCACTCAGGTGGTAAAGGTAGGTAGATCTCTATGAGTTTGAGGCCTGATTTACAGAGTGAAGTCCAGGACACCTGGGGCTACACAGGGAAACCCTGTCCCAAAAACAAAGACAAAAACAAACAAACAAACAAAAAAACAAAAGATTGTAAATTAGTACAATATCATGGAAGAAAATATATGTACAACCACAAATTTGTTTTTCTTTTCTCTTTCTTTGCTTTGTTTTTTTTGTCATTGCTATCCACCCTATTCTCTACTTTCTTTTTCTCTGAAGATATGTATTATATGAAAACCAAGTATGATAGAACATACCTGTAATCTTTGTGCTCATGAGATAAACGCAAAAGCATCAACCTTGGCTACATATCAAGTTTGAATCTACTTTAGAATCATATATATATATATATATATATATATATATATATATATATATATATATAACAAAACCAAACAAACCAGAGAGAAAGGCAAAGGAGAACATCTGAGAATAAGAGAGATGCTATAGTGACTCATTATGATACCCTCAGCAGTTCCAAAGAGAATGATGAAGAAGGCTGGAGACACAGCTCATGGTAGAGTGTGCAAGGCCCTGGGTTTAATCCTTAGCATCGCAGAAAACTGTGGTGGGAAGATGTATTCCCTCAGCCAGCACTTAAACAATTCTGTCTCCATCCAGTCTCCACTGTAAACACTAGCATATTTTATTAAATCCACATACCTACCCAATAGGGAGAGAACCGAGGCACTGCGAGGTTGAGCAATTTGCCCAAAGTCACAGAGATGGACCATCTCTGGAATAGGACTTGAACTCTAGGAGAGTGACTCCAGAGTTTAAAGTCTTTAGAGACGTATGTTGCCTTTTACGGATGTAAAAACCATAGCTCTGGTGCATGGAATGCAGACATGAAGCTCTGGCCAGCACTGCATAAACCAGATGTGGTATTGCATACATGTAACTCCAGCACTTGAAAGGTTAACAGAAGGGCTAAGGTCATCCTCAGCTACACAATGGGTTTGAGGTCCGCCTGGGCTACATGGGACCCGGTGCCCAAAAGAATCAAACAACAACAGCAAAACCCCATATATATGAAAATAATAGTAATAGCTGTTTAGAGGGCCTGGGTGCAGATTAGTAGCAGAGGACTTGTCCGGCACCTTGGGTTCTAGCTTCCCAAGTGCAGAATAATATTTGCCATAGATAACTCTGGGTCTGAGTACACACACACATGCACTCATGTGTACTTAGTTTTGTCCTTGCCTTCGGGCAGGGTCTTATGTAGCCCACATAGATCTCAACTTCACTATGTGTCTGAGGATGACTTTGGCTTTTTGATCATCCTGCCTTCACCTCTCAAGTACCCTGTGTAGCTGGAAGCTTTTCTGTGTCCCACCCTGTCCCACAGTTGCTTATGAAATAATCACTCAGAGGCTTAATATTAATTTTAATTGTTTGGCCAGTGGCTCAGGCTTATTACTAGCTAGCTCTTACATTTAAATGAACCCATTATATTAGTTTATATTTACCACAAAGCTCATGGCTTGTTACCTCACATCTTGCTTCTCTAGCAGCTGCTGGCATTGCTCTCAACTCTGCCTTCTTAGCCGGGCGGTGGTGGCGCACGCCTTTAATCCCAGCACTCGAGAGGCAGAGGCAGGTGGATCTCTGTGAGTTCGAGACCAGCCTGGTCTACAAGAGCTAGTTCCAGGACAGGCTCCAAAACCACAGAGAAACCCTGTCTCGAAAAACCAAAAAAAAAAACAACAAAAAAAAAAAAACAAAAAAAAACTCTGCCTTCTTTCTCCCTGTCTTCAGTTTGACTTTCTTGCCTTCCTATGTTCTGCCCTGATATAAGCCAATGGAGCTTTATTCATCAACCAATAAAAGCAATACATCTCAGTGTACAGAAGAACAACCCACATAAGCCCTGCTTTTCACTATTGTTGTTTTTAATGTGTGTGTGTATATACATGCAAATGTATGTGTGGATGGCAGAAGTCAATGCCCTATTTTATTTTAAAGACAGGATCTCTCAGTGAGCTCACATTTTGACCAGATTGACTGGCCAGCAAGCCTCCAGGATCCAACTGTCTCTGTCCCACCAATGCTGGAGTTACAGGCATGCACTGCCACCCCCCACTTTTTTTTTTTCTTAACACAGGTTCAGGCCATCTGAACTCAGGTCCTTGTGTTTGCACAGCAAACCCTTTACCCAGTGTGCATCTCTCTACCCCCTCATTCCATAACCCAGCTTGACCTTGTTGATCTCCCGCCTCAGTCTTCTGAACTCGGGGTTTGACAGTGAGCAGAAGTCAGAGACATTTGAAGGATAAGGACCGAATGTGTAGCTGTAGTTGCTGGGGTGAAGAGGGAGGAAAGAAATGTGGGCATCCTTAGAGAGCCCAGAAAGGTCCCTGATAGTTAGCCCGCAGGAGACAGGACCTCTGTCCTACCCTCTAAAAGATGATCATTCTACTAGCAAGAACTTGCTGAGAAGAGCTCTAGGTGTCAACAGAGGCCCCGCCCCTTGTGAGACTGAGCACTGCGCTCAGTTAAGCCCACTGAAACTTCTGAGCTCCGAGACTGAGTATACACAGGTGTGGCTCCCATCATCTCTGTATGCACTAATAATGTGGAACACTGCACAGTGTCGATACTGCTGCAGAGGAAGCAACTGTGGCTCACATAACTAACTGGTTAGATTAGGTAGATTAGCAGCAAGAAGCAGTTAAGGTTGGATTTGACGTAGGTAGACAGACATTCCTGCCTACATTGCTTGCAGATGATGAAAGAGAAATCAAGCACTCCCTGACTGAGGAAGGGGTGACTCAGATTTCTACATATTTTTAGACTCCAACATAAAGCTATCCGGCACAATAGCTTGGTTTTCTGCAAGGATGGGATCTGTGGGAGTGGCCGTGTTGGCTTGTTAAGGTGCATGACTAGTCTCCTTTCTAACTAAAGCATAAGGTGACTGGTTGTCTACACTTGAGAAGCCGGATGGACATAGGTAGATCAGCAGCAAGAAGCAGTTAGGGAGACAAATGGCTGGTCTTATTTACACACTGAAAACACACATCACAGAGACCTGTCAGTTTTAAAAGGAGGAGCTATTGCAGAGTTTGTCAACTCCAGCTTGACCTGCCCACTCCTCGTTCCGCCTTAGGGCCCTCGGCTCCCTCCCCTCCCGTCACAGGGTCTACCTGTTCTCCTTAAGTAGCCAAGCCTTACTAACCCAAGCATGGAAGGAACTAAAGTTCTTCTTGCCTTCAAATCTCTCCTCAAGAGGCACTTACTTTTTTATAAGATATGGAGTATGCTCGTAGCCTGTGAATAGTGCTCACTGCCTGTCTTTATCACCTTGCCCTATTTTTCACATGTGTGGGGTTGGGAAGGGTGGTGCAAATGTGTCCACCCACCTGTGAGTGCCCGGATGCTGGCATCCCCCTCTATCCTCCACCGGAGTTTGTGAACCTAGAGCTCACCACTTTGGCTAGACTGGCTGGCCAGTGAGCCCCAGATCCTAGGGTCTCCCCATCCTAGCACTGGAATTGCAGGTGCTTTGTAGATGGGTGGGTCTTAATTTTTTTAATTCCAATACTAAGGGTTGCGCCTAGGGCTGGATGCCTGCAGACAAGTGCTCTGCTGCTGAGCTACATTCCCAGCTCCCTGCTTAATTTTCCTTCCCTAGCATTTGACAGCCTGATACACTTACATCCAAAAATGTACAGAGGCTAGGGCTATAGCTTAGAGGCAGAGCCTAGCTTGCAGCATGTGTAAGACCCACAGGCTCCATCCCCAGCACCAAAAGATACACATGTGCATTATCAGTTAGGACAGAAGGAGACTTGTTTTTGTTGTTGTTTTAAAATTTATCGATTTATTTTTTATGTGCATTGGTGTTTGCCTGCTTGTATTTCAGTCTTGGGGTGTCAGACAGTTGTGGGCTGCTCTGTGGGTGCTGGGGATTGAACTCAGGTCCTCTGGAAGAGCAGCCAGTGTTCTTCACCGCTGAGCCATCTCTCCAGCGCCAGGAAAGAGATTTGTAATCCTAGTGTGGAGGAGGTAGAAGTGTGAGAACTGTGAGTTTAAGGTCACTTTGGGCTATCTAACAAAACTCTGTCTAAACAAAATGAAGAAGGGAGACCAAGCCAAGGGCTGGGGGGAGGGGAGATGGGTGGGACTCATAGGCTGTAGGTCCACAGTAGACTGCTTGCATAGGTGCTCAAGACGCCCAGGTTTGACCTCCAATGCTGCAAGAATCAAAAGAAGGAAGGAACCCTGCATCCAGATGTGCTGGAACACTCCTGCAGTACTGGCACTCACCAGGGGGAAGTAGAAGGATCATAAATTGGAGGGTAACCTGTGCTACATAATGCATACCTTAGGGTTTCTATTGCTGTGAAGAGACACCATGACCATGCAACTGTTACAAAGGGAAGCATGTAATTGGGACTGGCTTACAGTTCAAAGCTTTACTCCACTGTTACGGCAGGAAACACAGCTGCATGCAGGCAGACATGGTGCTGGAGAAGGAGACAAGAGTTCTACATCTGGGTGGGACAGGCAGTAGGAAGGAAGAGAGAACCTTAGGTCCTGGTTTGAACTTCTGAAACCTCAAAGCCCACCCCCAGTGATGCACTTCCTACAACAAGGCCACACCTCCTAATAGTGCCTCTCCCTAGGAGCCTATGGGAGCCACCACCGGGCATTTCAGGATGGTCTGGGCTTTATGATGAGACCCTGTCTTAGCAAGACAAAAAAAAAGCTACAACAAGAACAGACAGGCCAACAAAAGTAAGCCAAAGGGGATCCCCACACCTCAGGGGTCAGACGTGTTCTTTCTGTGAGACACGAAAAGATGCTTTTCTTTCAACTAGTGATAAACACTAAAGGAGGAAATAGAAGACCGTGAAAGCATGGACGGTAGGAAATGCCGAGTGAACATTACCAGAGAAGACCTTCCTGAAGCATTTCCTTAGACAACGAGACAAAGCCACCAATCCCAGCAAAGGGGAGGGTGAGCAGGGATGGCTATTAAGATCTCTGGGTAGGAAAGGCCAGCAAGGTGAGGTGGGGTTAGCAACTGAGGAGACAGGTGAGCACACACACACAAAATAAATAGGAAAAAGACAAAAACAAACAAGCAACTTGGGTGGTGGTGGTGCACACCTTTAATCCCAGCACTCAGGAGGCAGAGGCAGGAAGATCTCTGTGAGTCTGGGGCTGGCCTGATCTAGAAAAACCCTGTCTTGAAAAACCAAAGAAGATGACTAAGAAGCAGTCGTGGTGGTGTTGGGAAGCAACAGATAATCCCTAAGGGCATGCCCTCCAGGACCCATTCTATCAATTCGGCTCCACCTTCTAAATTTTCAGTTCCTCCTAGTAGCCCATCAAACCTTGCCGCAGAGCCCTGGATCTGCCCAACTTCAGATCGACCTCTGAACCTGCCATACCGGGACTAAGGCTTCTGAGTGAGAGCCCTGGAGAACGGTGCCCATCCAAACCCTAACGCTGGTGCTCAGAGCACTTCGAAGCAACTAATTAGTTTTCATAATGATTGTTCTCCGTTGTTAATTGCCTGCATCACATTTTACAGGCCCTGGGGAAGAGCAGGTGCCCGTAATTTGCCTAAAGCCGTAGTAAATTGTCGAACTGACGGCAGCACCAATTAATTCCTGGAGTCTCGCGCTCTGCCAGTCTTTAAAGGAGCATTCACTTATCATGTATATGTATGTGTTGGTGTGCACCACGTACATGTAGCTTCTTGTGCTCTGCCAGTCTTTAAAGGAGAATTTACTTATCATGCTTATGTATGTGTTGGTGTGCACCACGCATGTGCAGCTGCTCTTGGAGGGCAGAGGGTGTTAGCTCCCCTGGAACTGGGGTGATGGCTTGTTGTGAGCTGTATGATGTGAGTGCTGGGAACTGAACCTAAGTCCTCTGCAAGAGCAGTCGGTGCTCTTAACCACTGAGCCACCTCTCTAGCTCATCCCACCCACCCCCATCTGCACTTTTTTTGAGACAAAAAAAAAAAAGTCTCATTACGGAGTCCTGGCTAGCTGGAACTCATGGATGTCTGACTCCTTAATACTGGGAATAGAGGTGTGTGCTAGCACACTGGGTTTTTTAGGGGTGGTGGTTGTAATGGTGGTGGTGATTTTTAAACGAGATAGGGTCTCTTTGTCGCTCAGGCTATCTCTGAACTCACCATCTTCCTGCCTCAACTCCTGAGGGCTGAAATTACAGGCACACAGCACCACATCCAGGTCTGACCCTCTTCAGAAACCCTTTTGGTTAGGAAGGGGAAACTAAATAGCATTTCTGGTGAGAGGAGGGCATTGATTTTCATAGACCTGGCATCGTGTTTTGACATTGCTTCTTGCTACGTATGAGACACGGGCGCATACATAACAAAACATTCCTAAGACTTGGAGTGAGGCTCAGTGGCACAGCGCCCGCTAGCAAGTACCCGGCCCTACATATGGTTTCAGCACCAAAAAGAGGGCATACTCCGGAACCTCGGTTTGCTTATTTACAAAATACTCTTCTTTTTATTTGTTTGTGGGTTGCTATCCTTGATTTTGACCCCCAAATGCATGTAAAAGTGGAAGGAGAGAAATGATTCCAAAGTTGTCTCCGTGACTTCTACATAAATGCTGATGCGTGCACGCCTATATTCTCTCTCTCTCACACACACACAATACTAAAACATAAAAATTTGAAATATAAATTTTTATTTTAAATAAATATTTATTTTTATTATATATGTATATTCTTGTATATTTGTTTAAATAATTATATAAAAAGGCCAGGAACAGAGTTGCATATCTTTAATGCCTTTATTTCAACACTCAGGAAGCAGAAGCAGGCAGATCTCCATGACTTCAAGATCAAGCAGACCTACATATCATATTATAAGCCAGCCAAAACTACACAATGAGACCATATCTCTCTCTCTCTCTCTCTCTCTTTTTTTTTTTTTTTTTTTTTTTTTGGTTTTTCGAGACAGGGTTTCTCTTGTGGTTTTGGAGCCTGTCCTGGAACTAGCTCTTGTAGACCAGGCTGGTCTCGAACTCACAGAGACCATATCTCAAAAAAGTAAAACAAAAAGCCAGGTGGTGATAGCACACGCCTTTAATCCCAGCACTCAGGAGGCAGAGCGAGGTAGATCTCTGTGAGTTCAAGGCCAGCCTGGCCTATTAAGCGAGTTCCAGGACAGTCAGAGTTGTTACACAGAGAAACCCTGTCTCAAAAAACCAAAGCAAACCAAAACAAAACAGAAAAAGCAAAATTAAAAAAAATAAAAAACATATATAGGAGTTCTGAACTTAGTGATACACATTTTTAATCCCAGCATTTAGGAGGCAGAAGCAGGAGGATCTCTGTGAGTTTGAGGTCAGCCTGGTTTATAACAGCAAGTTCCAGGACAGAATCCAGAGCTACAGAGAAACCCTGTCTTGAAAAGACAAGACAAGACAAAACAAAACAAAACAAAAAACAAGAGCCGGGTGGTGGTGGCACATACCTTTAATCCCAGCACTCGAGAGGCAGAGGCAGGCGGATCTCTGCGAGTTCAAGACCAGCCTGGTCTACAAGAGCTAGTACCAGGACAGGCTCCAAAGCTATAGAGAAACCCTGTCTTGAAAAACCAAAACCCAAAAACCCCACAATGGGCTGTTGAGTGTCATGGTTATGAAGACAATAGCTAGATACAGTGTTAAGAACCAGTGTGGGATCACGGGCAGTAGCAGAAACTGATGAGAATCAAGTAAAGTTTATAGTTCACCTAATAAACTTGCATCTGTGTTGACTTCCTGGCTTTCATCATCAAACTCTAGTTATATAAAATGTGAGCATTAGGGAAGGACGGCTAGAGAGGACTCTTTGAACTCTTTGATCAGGTTTTTTTTTTTTGTGGTTTTTCAGGTTTTGCTGAACATTTGCTTCTCCAGTTGCTTAAAGGAGATGAGCAAGGGTGATGAGCTGAATATGATCTAAACAATTCTATACATGCATGACAATGTCATGATGAAGGCTATTATTACCGCTGCTGTCGTTGTTGTTATTGTTTTGAAACGCGTCTCGCTCTGTAGCCCAGACAGACCTTGAGATTTCAGTCATCCTACCTCAGCCTCCCAGTAACAGCAGCCAGGCCCTGCTTTTTTGGTTTGTCACAAGGTCTTGACCTGTGACCCAAGCACTATTACGTCAGATGTGTGTCTCCAGATCGAATCAAGCCGAGCATGGACTCCTTCTGCCCTAGGTAACTGTGGTGGTCTGCTGAGCAGTTCAAGTCCCCCCAGTCCCTTGCTGGGCTCACTGCCTTTGCCCCAGAAACCTGGGGAGAAAAGACTCCTTTTCCAAGCCAGGGCTCAGTTCTCTGTTTCAGGAGTGGTTTCTTTTTTTCTCTAAACAAAAATAGAGGCAAATGTGTGCTATACAATCAGCTAGTGCGCAGAGCAGGGACCCCAGCTTCCTGTCCGGAGGAAACACGCAAACAAAAAGTATTGGTGACTCAACTCAATGAGAGAGGCAGAAAATACGTTAACCAGCGCGACTGGGCTAGAGGGGGAAGGGAGGGAGACGAGAAGTCGATTCATAAAGTCTGGTTCATTTGAAAAGGAAAGTCACATGCTACGAGATTGGGATTTGTGCTCGCTGTGCTGAGCTGAAGTCCGGAGCCTTTGTCGTCTCAGGGGTGACTAAGCCATTATTTCACCCCGAGCACAAAGAGCTCTTGCTTCGCATGCCCCTCACTGTAATTAACTCTCGCAAGCAGAAGATGAAGAATTGAACCTGAGAGGTCTTTGGCTACCGGCCAAGCACTCGGAGTTATTTATTTTATTTGGGCTAAGGAAATAGAGAAGAAGGCCGTGTCTAGAGAAGGAGGGTCTACTTCGTGGGTCATTTGCTGCGACGGCAGTGCCATGAGATGATAATTGTGTGTTTTTCTGTTGGAGGGCAAAGGGGATTTCATTCAAGAGCCCCATGGGGCTGGCGCATGCCGTCTTAGCTGGTAGTGTGCTGGTGAACATTTAACCAACAGCTTGGAGAGGATGGAGAAGCTGGTTTTTGTATTGTTTGTGGACTTCTGTAGTGAAACTATTACTCTGCTCTCGCGCATGGCCGATTCTAAGGCTCCTCACCCACCACCACCCTGGCACACCATGTCACGCTATTCCCACCACTAGAATACAATGGAAAACAGATGACTGTGGTATAATAATCGGGGGCGAAAACAATGAACTATTTTCCACTTCATTTTAAATGTAATTTATCGAATTCAAGTTCACATAATTGTATTTTCGTAATTACTGTGTTTGATTACCGGCTCATCAAATTCTTGGAAAGTGTAAGAACCAGCTATTCATAGTCTGTCCGAGCTAATACCAGCCAGGTATGCCACTAAATAAGTGTATAATTCCAAAAAACAGAATGACAAGTTTGGGGTCCTCCTGGGCTGCATAGCAAGCTTCAGGTCACCTGGAAAAAAAAGCAGTGAGACCCAGCCTGTTAGGTGCTCTTCTAACTCTTGTGATAAAACATCAGACAAGAAGAACTGAAGGAGGAAGGTTTAGTTCTGCTCAAACCTCGCCGGCAGAGCCAGCCCATCACAGTGGGCCGGGCATGGTGGCAGGGACACAAGGCATTGGTTGCATTGTTTCTGAAGCTGGGAAGCGGAGGCAGATGAATGCCCGTGTGCAGCTTTCTTTCTCCTTTTCTCTCTGTCCCAGGCCCCAACCCATAGGATGATATCACCTACATTAAGGGTGTGACCTCCATGCTCAGTTAAACCTCCTGGAAATGCCCTCATAGACATGCCTACAGGGATGTTTCCACGGTGCTCTGGCTTCCCTCTGTTGCTGCGGTAAAACACCCAGGCCAAAAAGTAGCGGAAGGGAAGAATAGGTTTATTTGACTTACTCTTCCAGGCCACAGTCCGCCACTGAAGGAAGTCAGGGCAGGAATCGGAAGGCACAGCTGCTTGTGATCTTATTCAGTATCATCACTTCAGATCAGGGAATTCATAGTCAAGGAAGCATAGCAGAAACCACAGAGGAACACCGATTGCCAGCTCAATCTCTGGCTTGCTCATGCTCAGTCTCAACTACCTTCCTTTTATAGCCTACAACCACCTGATCAGGGAGCGATGTCACCCGGAGTGGACTGTGTCCTCCTGCATCAATTGGTGAAACAGTTCCCTAAAGACATGCACATAGTCTTAACCTGAACTCTGCAATTTTCAATCAAGGCTTTCCTCTCCAGTGACGCTAGGCTCTGTGAAGATGACAATTAAGGCTAGCCAGGACATGAGGTCTCAATCCAGTCAAGAGACAATGAAATTCACCACCACCACCACCACCACTCCCAAAAAAGATCCAGCACAAGGAGTTCTGGCACATGACCACTGCGTAGTCCGGGGCAAGAAGCGCAGCAGGAATGTGCTTTCATATAGAGCTCAGAGTTGTCATCAAGTGTTGCTTCTTGTGTGACAGTGCTGATTCTAGCCGTCTATTCTTCTCTTGCTGAAAAGAGAAGGTCACGCCCACTACTCTGTAGGTTATCTCCTCCAAGTGTCTGATTTTATAAATGAGGAATAGAAAACAGCAAGTGATGAAGATGGCGCTGGAACTGACGTCTGGTCCTCAGGAAGAGCAGCAAGTGCTCTTCACTTCTGAGCCCTCTCTCCAACCCTGTCTGTTTTGTTTTATCTTATTTTTCCAGACAGGATCTTATGCAGCTCAGACTAGGCTTAGTGATATGGGCCAGGGGTTAGGAGCCCTTAATTTTGCAGACCTGGGTTTGGTTCCTACCACCCATGTGACAACTCACAGTTGGTCTAAATTCCAGGGGTCTGACACCCTATTTTGGCTGTCACAGACACCAGGCATGCATGCAGGCAAATACTCATACATATAAGATAAAAAATTTTTTAAGACTTATTTTATTTGTTATGTATACAGTGCGCTGTCTGCATGCTTTCCTGCGGTCAGAAGAGGGCATCAGATTTCATTACAGATGGCTGGGAGTCAGCATGGGGTTGCTGGGAATTGAACTCAGGACCTCTGGAGGAACAGTCAATACTTTTAACCTCTGAGCCATTTCTCCAACCCAAGACAAAACATTTTAAAAGCTTAAATTTAAAAAAAAAGCATGCCTTTTATCCCGTCATTTGTGAGGCAGATCTTCATGAGTTCAAGATCAGTCTGGTCTACTTAGAAAGTTCCAGGTAGGAGAAAGCAGAAGGAGAAGGAGGAGGAGAAAAGAAGAAGGTCCACGGACTACTATCTCTAATATCTTCATTTGCTACAGATTGGGTAGATCCGGCCGGCAGTTTCTGCTTAAGAAGGAGGAAATAGAAAGTCAGAAAAAAAAAATAGTTGGGCCTAGTGAACAACTGGCTAGGAGCAGGTGGAAACTGCCTGGAGCTGGTGAAAGTGGGTGGGGCTGCATTCTAGAGGATTCCTACCCTAACCTCTTGTGACTTTCTCTCAGCGAGGTTTGATCATTGTTTAATAAACAGGGAACTTATCTAAATCTGCCCCAAGGCCATCACAAGCAGAAACTCTGGAATCTGGGAGCCTTGCTGTGAATCAGGCCAACCTAACCTCACTGTGGTTCAGGTTGCTCAGATGTAAAACCACCGGGATAGACCAGACACGGTGGCTTGTGCCTGTAATCCTAGCTCTAGAGGGATGAGGCAGGAGCATCACTATGTTCAGGGCCAGACTTGGCTATACAGAGACACTGTTTCAAAAAAAAAAAAAAACCAAATAAACAGACATAAAACAAAAGAAGAGAAAGGAAAAAAAGAAAGAAGGGAAAGAGAAAAGGAAAAGAAAAGAAATTCCTGCTGTAGGATGTAGATCACCATATCAGCTGAAGACAAACCTGAGGTTTTGCTCTACTTGGGTTTCTTTTTTTTCCTCCACTGATGGGCATTGAACCCCAACTTTCGCATGCCACAAGCTATGGCCCCAGCCAAGCTCTTTGATGTAGTCCACTGTATCCTGCATTATATCCAATAGGTACACAAAAAATGTTTCTTTAAACTAGCGTCAAATGTTTACTCTAGACCCAAACACACTGAGGTGTTGGAAAACATTGAACCAATATTCTCTGTCAACTGCAGTAGGCTTTTAGGACTCTCTCTTTCTCTGACCCCTTTTGGTAGTGAAATATACATACTAAAAATTGCTGCTGGGAGGTGGTGTTACAAGCCTTTAATCCCAGCACTGGGGAGGCAGAGGCAGACAGATCTCTAAGTTCGAGGCCAGCCTGGTCTACAGTGTGAGTACCAGGACAGCCAGGGCTACACAGAGAAACCCTGCCTTGTGAAAAACAAACAAAAATTTGCTTAGTGCTGGAGGGGTCACTCAACAATTAAGAGCACTTGCTGCCCCTTCAGAGGACTCATCTTCAGTCCCCAGCCCCTCAGGGTGACTCACAACAGCCTGCAACTGTAGTTCCAGGAGATCTGGTGTCCACTTCTTGAACCCAGGGCTGTGCCCGTGGCCAGCAAGGACACACTCTACGGAGCTGCATCTCCAACCCGTGAAGAAAGAAGGGGTTAAGAATGGTTAAGGATCTCCCTACCTCTAACTGCCCTGAAAGCCTTGCTCCCTCAGTGTGTCTGCAATCAGTTTTGCCTTAGCATGTAGGTATCACATGGCATGGAATCTAGGGCCCTGTGAAAGCCAGGCAAGAGCTCTACCACTAGGCTCTATTCCTGTCTCAGTTAGGGCTTCTGCTGCTTTGATGAAATTCCGTGATCAAAGGGCAAGTTGGGAAGGAAAGACTGAATCCTGCTTATCCTTCCACATCCATCACTGAAGGACATCAGGGCAGGAATTCAAACATGGTATGGAGGGGTGCTGCATACTGCTTGTTCCCCAAGTCTTGCTCAGCCTGGTATGGAGGGGTGCTGCTTACTGGCTTGCTTGCTCCCCAAGTCTTGCTCAGCCTGGTATGGAGGGGTGCTGCTTACTGGCTTGCTTGCTCCCCAAGTCTTGCTCAGCCTGGTATGGAGGGGTGCTGCATATTGGCTTGCTTGCTCCCCAAGTCTTGCTCAGCCTGGTATGGAGGGGTGCTGCTTACTGGCTTGCTTGCTCCCCAAGTCTTGCTCAGCCTGGTATGGAGGGGTGCTGCTTACTGCTTGCTCCCTAAGTCTTGCTCAGCCTGGTTCCTATAGAACCCAGGACCACGAGCCCAGAGGTGGCACCACCCATAATAGGCTGGGCCCTCCCCCATTATTCACTAATTAAGAAAATGCTTACCGACTTGCCCACAACCTGATTTTATGGAGGCATTTTTTCATTGAGGATCCCTTCTCTCAGATAGCTTTAGCTTGTGTCAGGTTGATATAAAACTCTCTGGCACAGTTCGCTAGCCTAGAGCCAGATTTTTTTAAAAAGGAATCTTAAGAAATTGGAGTAAGTAGGTTGAGAGTAAAAAATCAACCCAAGGCCCTGGAGTCAGTTCTTCCCCAAACCATAAGCAAATAAAAATTGGAGTAATCAATGGGAATGGGGCGGCTCAGCAGCCTTGCATTGCTCACATGGCGAGACCACACCTCCCAGGCTGTCTGGACCACCTGCTTGACCTAGGTTTCCCACACCCTTTTGTTTTCAGACAGGGTCCTCTGTAACCCAGGCTGGCTTCAACCTCACTTGTATTTCCTTCACCATGTGGAAACCAGGGAATGAGCTCAGGTCATCAGGCTTGGCAGCAGGCAAATAAGGAGGCCAGTACGCACTGAGTACCCACCGAGTACTGCTTCTTTACTTGCGTGTGTGTGATTAAAAAAATATGTTTTAAAATTTATTTTTACTTTGTGTATGTATCCACCCATGGAGGTCAAAGGACAGCTCTGGGCGTCAGTTCTCTCCTCCTACCGCGTGGAGTCTGGTGAGGAAACTCAAGCTGTTAGCGGCCTTATTTACACAGCCATCTTGCTGTCCCTTCTCATCTTCTTTAAAGGAACCACCCTGGTCCCTCTGCCCTGACAGTCAATGTCTAATTAACAAGGTCAGTTTCCAAAAGGCCAGAAAAAAGCCAAGCATGATGTCACACTTTGAATCCCAGCACGCATAGAGGCAGGAGGATCTCTGTGAGTTCCAGGCCAGCAAGGGCTGTGCCTCAAAAACTAACTAAAAGGGGGTGAGGGCAGAAGGATTCTTTTTCAGCCTTGATGGCTCACCAGGACAGTGTATGTGTTTCTGACTACAGCCCAGCCCAGATCCCACTGATGGGTAAGCCAGTGAATTGCTCCATTTTCTGAAGTTAAACCTGCCAGCTGCTAATCTCTGGGAATGTTCCGGCGTTCTGATGACTTTAGCCAGATGGCACTCTTAGTGACAAAATTGTTCAAAGGAATTTCTCTATTTTCTCTCTACTCTTCCTCATATATATGCATCTCTGCTCATAGACAGAGTTTCTCTATGTAACAACCCTGGCTGTCCTGGAACTAGCTAGCTCTTATAGACCAGGCTGGCCTCAAACTCACAGAGATCGGCTTGCCTCTGCCTCCCAAGTGCTGGGATTAAAGGTGTACGCCACCACCACACGGCAATAAACACTTTATAAATCCTAAAACACAGACCGTCTATGATGGAAACTGGTGTGGGTCACTGACAGCACCAGAGTAGCCTCGAACCATCACGTAGACCCTGTTTAAGCAGTCAAAGAAAATTATCCATATTTTCCTCAGTCACGCTCACATTTTGCAGGTAAGAGGGTGAGAAAAGGTCTCACTACATAGACCTGGCTGACATAGACCTCACTGTGTAGACCAAGCTGGCCTCAAACTTGGGACTGGTCCTCCCTATAGCTCGGATAAAGCCCGTGTAACAGCACACATCTGTAATCCCAGTGGTTTTATGGTGAGATGGGGGCAGAGTTCAAATCCAGCCTCAGTTATTTACCAAGTTTGAGGCCAGCCTGCGCTGTACGAGATCCCATCGTGGTGGTAGTGGTGGCGGAAATATACACCAAGTTGGATGAAGCTGCCTCTCTGGTCTTCCTGGTGGACCTTCAAGTTGCTCAGTCTCAATGTCCCTATCTGTAAGAAGGGAATTGCCAAGCATGGTTCATAATGTTGGGGATGAATCTACAGATAGTATGCTAAGAGCCCAACTCAGTGCCTGGCACACAAAGTTCTCTGGGAAGCCCAGTGTCATTTATCCAATGGGATAAATACAAGGATTACGTTTTCACTTCAGTTTTTCTTCTACATCCCAGGTTAGCTGCAAATGTGAATTCCTGATCCTCCTGCCTCTACTTCTGAAGTGCTAAGATGACAGACATGGGATGCCATGTCCGGTTTATGCAGGGATTGGACCCAGGACAAGCATTTTGCCAACTGTGCTATACCTCCAAGCCCTTTCTTTTTGTTTGTTTGAGACAGGGTCTCACTAATCGGTATTAACATCAGCAGGCCACGTAACGCGACCCTTGAAACTGCACAGTCCTATGACCGAGTAATAAGGCCTCTTTGGGAAATCGCTGCTTTCCAGACAGGACTCTCCTCCCACGTTTGTGTTTGGCTCTTAGGACAGCAGTAAGAGGCTTTCTCGTGACCTAGCTCAGCTTTCCTGCTTCAGACTTCAGAACCGAAAGTAGGGTAGTGCGTCACCCTCTCTGCCTCTCACTGGGCCTTTCTGGTCCTAACCAAGTGTAGAAGTGTGAGCCATCCTTACCCTGCCCCCACTTCCTCTCTTCTTTTTGGAGATTTCCCAAAAGTTGAGTCAAAAGTCTGTTCTTGCGTGCATGCGTGGTTCTGGGACAGGAAGCCAAGGCCCCAAGCAAGCAAGGTGGGCACTGTCCCACCGAACTATACCCTGCTCTAGACTTGGTTCTGACAACTCCCTCCCCTGCAGTTGTAGCGTCTACCTTCCAATGCACTCAAGGGCAGGGCGCTTACAAAAGCAAAAGGAGAAAAAAACATGTGCCCAGTGTTGAGTTAGGACTTTGGACACGTGACCTAAATCAAACCGTGAGAGCTATCATGTGCTTTGTATTGAATTGCATATGAATTATTTTGACCTAGGTTTCATTCCTTATTAGCAGGGAGGCCTGGGATGGGTCATTTAACCTCTCTGGGTCTCTTTCTTTCTTTCATTTGTAGGATAACTACAAGAGCTCAAAGGGTTGGTTTGTAGGATAAATGAGTGCCACCTGCTTGTCACATGACAGCCCCTAATGCCAACCCCCTGTCCCCTTACCTAATTATTTGCCTTGCTATACTCTGCATTATTGCCCCCACAGCCAGCATGGCTGAACTCTGGTCACTTTGCCCTGCTGGCTCCCCATTTCCTATGCCTCAGCCTGTTTGTTCTTCTCCCTTTCTGCCCAGCAGGGAAGGTCCACTTTCCTTCTCCAGGCTCAGAGGCATGGTTCTGTTTGTTTGTTTGAAGTCTCCTGTTGCAGGGATGGGCCTATGCCATCGGTTCCTACTGCTGGAAGTCTTCAGAGGGCATCAGGTCTCCCTTGGCAGCAAACATTTAAAACACCCCCAAGGCTGGGTCCAGAAAGTCAGCGGACCCGGGTGTGTGAACTGGCTGCAGCTGCGGCTCCACCAACTGCTTTGGATGCCTCCACAGGATCACATCCCCCTTGGGGCTATTTACCCAGCCTCAGCTGATACCAAGTTTGGGTTTTACCACCACCCAGTGATAGAAACTGCAAACACAGCAGCTCTCTTTGAGGACTGAAGGCCTTTAGGTGCCTGAGTCTTTATCTACAGTCATTTTCGCAACG
This sequence comes from Microtus pennsylvanicus, assembly GCF_037038515.1. Taxonomy (NCBI): domain Eukaryota; kingdom Metazoa; phylum Chordata; class Mammalia; order Rodentia; family Cricetidae; genus Microtus; species Microtus pennsylvanicus. The sequence goes on from NC_134590.1 coordinate 34,951,669, forward strand.
TGGGCCCACTGTTTGTGCTAGCCCTCAGGCGTAGCTTCTTTCACACCCTTGCAATTTACTCCCTGGATTCCTGGGCAAAGGCAGCCAGGAGACCAACCCGGCAAGGAATGGGAGGGTCCAGGTCCTCTCAGATCTTAGGGGCAGGCCCTGTGGGCGGAGCATCAGAGTTCTCCTAACCTCTTCTCCAGGTTTGAGAAGAATGCCCGGGGCCAGGACTGTGGGTCCGGAAGACGGCTTCTGACTGCGTTCTGTGAGCAGAGTTACGCAGGAAATCAGCGACGCTTGAGGACTCATTCATTCGTCAAATATTTATTGGGCTTCTACTCTGTATAAAGCATCCTGCTGAGGCTTTGGTTTACAAAGACGAGTAAGTCATAGTTTCTAGTGAGAGCAAAGTCAAACACGCCCACATACGATTGCAGGTCGAAGGCTGTGTGAAGAAGGCCCCGGACCTTAGGGGGAGGAAGCCCTCAGGCCAAGGTTGGTGGAACTCGATGGGTGGGATATGACGTCACAGAACCTTCCAGAAGGAGAAGCTCAGGAAATAAATGACGTAAGGGCCAAGCCAGGGAGAAAGGGGCTGCTGGTTTGGAATCCCTGGAAGAAGGCCTGGGAACAAGGACTGCAGTGCCCTGGCTCATTTAGACGGTCCCAGGAAGCGGAAGCCCAGAGTTGCCACTGGGGAGGTGACGGGAGTCCTTGTAGAGCACACCTAAAGGTCACCAGGAGGGCAAAGCTGGGTGGGGAGTTGCTCCCAAGGGCGCCTCCGCTTTGCCTAGGGCAAAGAAAAGCCGCGGGAAGAGCACGTGCTGTGGCATTTATTTTCTTTTCGGCTTTCTGGGTGTGGAGTGTACGTGCGCGTGCGTGTGTGAGTGGATGCCAGAGGACACCACGTGTCTTTCTCTAGGCATGTCCACCTTATCTATTTTTAAAGATTTATTTATTTTTTATGTATATGTTTGGATGCCTACGTGAGTTTATGTGCACACACCACGTGTGTGCCTGTGGAAACTAGAGAGCCCTGGATCCCCTAGACCTGGACCTGAAGGTGGTTGTGGCAGCTGGGAACTGACTGCAGATTCTTTGCAAGAAGAGTTGGTGATGTGAACCAAAAAGCCATTGCTCCAGCCCTTCACTACCATCGCTCCCGTCTTCCCTCTGCTCTTTCTCTTTTTGCGGCAGGGTTTCCTTTTGGTTAGATTGACTGTCAGGAAGTCTCTGGGATCCTCCTGTCTCTTCCTAGGCCCCAGTATTAGAGTAACAATCACATATGGAGATCTCCAGCCTTTTCATTGTTTCTTCCTTTGTCTTTTCTTTCTTTGTCCTTTCTTTCTTGCTTGCTTTCTTGCTTTTTGAGGTAAAGGGTCCTGGTTGTTCTGTAACTAGCTCTTGTAGACCAGGCTGGCCTTGAACTCACAGAGATCCACCTGCCTCTGCCCCCTGAGTGCTGGGATTATAGGTGTGTGCCACCGCTGCCCCCCAAGTAATTGCCCGCTTTTATGTGGGCGCTGAGGATCCGAACTCAGGACCTCATGCTTGCGCAGCAAGTACTTTACCCGAGTGAGCCATTTCCTAGCCACCACCCCCACTAAAGCAACGTTTAAAGTGTAGAGTAAATGCAGCCAGATGTCAGAGCGGCTGCCATCCTGACTGCTCCTAAGGAGAACAAATGACCTGGAGACAGGAGGGGACACCATATTTAGGGGTAGGCCATTGAAACGGTGAAGCAACAGATCAAACTTTCCAAGCTTCTGGACTTGCTAAGGAGCTGGATCTTTTTTTGAGGGGAGGGGGTGTGGTTTCAAGACAGGGTTTCTCTGCGTAGTGGTCCTGGCTGTCCTGGAACTCGCTTTGTAGACCAGGCTGGCCTTCAGCTCACAGCAAACAGTTGTCACTAAGGAATCTATAGAGCAGAGTGCCAAGTTCAGAAACACATAGGCTGTGTCTCGGAATGCAGAACGGCACACAGGCATCAGCCCCACCAACACACAGCATGGATCCATTGGCAGCATTTATAAGGTGTGAATGCATTAGAAGTTCAGAAACCTCAGGTACTATTACCTGCCTGTGTTTATCCGACCAGAGCAATGGCTTATCGCTGTGATTTCTGGGTTGTTGTTGCTTTATTTTTTTTTCCTTGCCTTTATTATTTACTTATAGTGTTTGTTTTGAGGTAGAGTCTCGCTGTGGAATTTCAACTACCCAGAAACTCTCTAGGTAGACCAGACTGCCCTTGAACTCACAGAGATCTATCTGCCTGCCTCTGCCTCCCAAGTGCTGGCATTAAAGGCATGAGCCACCACCAAACTCTGCCTTTTCTTGTTATGAATTTTAACATTTTTCTTTTTGAGACAGGCCCTGCTGGTCTTGACCTCACCATTGTCCCCGTGCCTTCACTCCGGAGTGTTGGCATCACAGATAGGAACGATCACGCCTAGCTTGTATTTTGATTTCATTTTCTTGAGCCCAGCCCACCTTGAAGGTACTAGGGAGATTGCTGAGAGCTAGTTCCATATTCTACCTGGAGTCCCTCCCTGTGCACCTTGAAAGATTATCAGATGCCAAAGATCAGTAGATTGCCTAGTATATGTGTCTTTTGGAAGCGACCTGGAAAGGCAGGGCTGGCAGGATGCAGAATTTTGTAGCTCCTCCTGTCCCTCACCCCACAGAGCACCTTTCTTTCCCCTGTGTAGCTCCAGCAAGCCCGCCATGGAGCTCTGCCTGATCGGCAGCTCCCTGCAAGGCCTTGTGCTATAGCTCTGGCATCATCAGAGGTGCCTGGACTTTCCCTTTGGCCTTGGCCAACTGAGTGGCCTAGCGCCCTCTCTTCGCAGATGGATAATAGTTGCTCTGATTGCCAACAAGCAGAAGTTATCCCTGTCATTCAACAACAGGATGGTTTTCTGAAGTGGTTGTGTGGCTTTTCCAGAAAATCCCCATGGAAAAGGAAATATCCTAATGGTAAACAAGGGAAAACAGAAGCATCCAGAGTGCACAAATCCTTCCTTGCAGGGAGCTACTAACACAGACCTCAAGGTCACGGGGATCCAGTTAACAGGATTTTTCTGTCAAAGAGTCCATGAATGTTGGGGGAGCGGGGCAGGGGCAGTGTAATTCACTCCACTCAGTTACTGTAGGCACAATCAAACTTAAATCATTGCCTGGCTTTTTTTTGTTTTTGTTTGTTTGGTTTTGTTTTGCTTTTAGAGACAGGGTGTCTCAGCCCTCGCTGTCCTGGAACTCACCCCACAGACCAGGCTGACCTTGAACTCACAGAGGTCCATCTGGCTCTGCATTCCAAGTGCTGGGATTAAGGGTGTGTACCACCACTGCCCTGCTTCATTGAGAGAGCTTTACTACAGTGATTTTAGGAAGAGATTCATCTCATCTCATGAAGGATCAAAAATGTCTTCAGGTAAGGCATCTTTCTTAGAAATAACAGAATGTTGCCCATCAAAATCCCAGCAAAATTCTTCGAAGACCTTGAAAGAATGGTACTCAACTTCATTTGGAAAAGCAAAAAAATCCCAGGATAGCCAAAACAATCCTGGGCAATAAAAGAACTTCTGGAGGCATCACAATCCCTGACTTCAAACTCTACTACAGAACTACAGTACTGAAAACAGCCTGGTATTGGCATAAGAACAGACAGGATGACCAATGGAACCAAATAAAAGACCCGGATATCAATCCACACATCTTCAAACACCTGATATTTGAAAAAAAAAAAAAGAAAAGCAAAAAATATTAAATGGAAAAAAGAAAGCATATTTAACAAGTAGTGCTGACATAACTGGATATCAATCAACATGTAGAAAAATGAAAATAGCCGGGCAGTGGTGGCGCACGCCTTTAATCCCAGCACTCGGGAGGCAGAGGCAGGCAGATCTCTGGGAGTTCGAGGCCAACCTGGTCTACAAGAGCTAGTTCCAGGAGAGGCTCCAAAGCTACAGAGAAACCCTGTCTCAAAAAAAAAAAAAAAAAGAAAAAAGAAAAGAAAAATGAAAATAGACCCATATCTATCACCATGTACAAAACTCAAGTCCAAATGGATCAAAGACCTCAATATAAAGCCAGCCACACTGAACCTTATAGAAAAGAAAGTGGGAAATACACTTGAATGCATTGGCACAGGGAACCACTTCCTAAATAGAACCCCAGCAGCACAGGCACTGAGAGAAACAATTAATAAATGGGACCTCCTGAAACTGAAAAGCTTCTGTAAAGCAATGGGCACAGTCAACAAGACAAAACGACAGCCTATAGAATGAGAAAAGGTCTTCACTAACCCCACATCAGACAGAGGTCTAATCTCCAAAATATACAAAGAACTCAAGAAATTGGACACCAAAAGACCACATAATCCAAATAAAAAAAATGGAGTACAGACCTAAACAGAGAACTCTCAACAGAGGAATCTAAAAGGCCTGAAAGACACTTAAGGAAATGTTCAACATCCTTAGTCATCAGAGAAATGCAAATCAAAACAACTCTGAGATTCCATCTAACACCTGTAAGAATGGCCAAGATCAAAAACACTGATGACAACTTATGTTGGAGAGGTTGTGGGGTAAAGGGAACACTTCTACATTGCTGGTGGTAATGCAAGCTGGTACAACTCCTTTGGATGTCAGTGTGGTGATTTCTCAGAAAATTAGGAAACTGGGGCTGGAGAGATGGCTCAGCGGTTAAGAACACTGACTGCTCTTCCAGAGGACCAGGGTTCGATTCCCAGCACCCACATGGCAGCTCACAACTGTCTGAAAATGCAGTTCCATGAGATCTGACACCTTCACACCAACAAACATAATAAAGTTAAATAAATAAATTAAAAAAAAAAGAAAATTAGGAAACAACCTTCCTCAAGACCCAGTAATAACACTTTTGAGTATATATCCAAAGGATGCTCAATCATGCCACAAGGACATGTGTTCAAATATGTTCATAGCAGCATTGTTTGTCATAGCCAGAACCTGGAAACAACCTAAATGCTCCTCAATCGAAGAATGGATAAGAAAAATGTGATACATTTATACAATGGAGTACTACACAGCAGAAAAAATTTAATGACATCTTGAAATTTGCAGGAAAATGGATGGAGCTAGAAAACATTATGAATGAGGTAACCCAGACACAGAAAGACAATTAACACATGTACTCACTCATAGGTGGTTTTTAAAGCATAAAGCAAAGAAAGCCAGCCTACAAACCACAATCCCAGAGAACTTAGACAATATAGAGAACTAAGAGAGACTTACATAGATCTAATCTACATGGGAAGTAGAAAGTAGAAAAAGACAAGATCTCCTGAGTAAATTGTGAGCATGGGGACCTTGGGGGAGGATTGAAGTGGGGCGGGGAGAGGTAAGGAGGGGAGCAGAGAAAAATGTAGAGCTCAATATCATGGGAAAAAATGTTTATTTTCATTTTATAAAGGTTGGTTATAAATGATTAATGGTCAAAATCAATTTCTAAAAAAAATAAGGGGGATATGATATAGAGATGAATATTTGCACTGGTATGGATCTTGATCTATTGATATATATTTAAGGTCAATTTTGTTACACTGTGTATATGTATTTCAGCTGTTTTTTAGGGTGTTTGTGAAGCTCATTTAAAATATAATGTATAGTTAAGAAAAACAGATTAATATAGTCATCTGTAATAATCAAACTTTTAATTATGATAGTTGAGATTTTCTAGATATATAGAAATTATTTCAATTAGATAGATATCCTTCACCACTTCAAAGACCATTTAAAAGGTTTTAAGAGTTGGAGAAAGCCAGGCTTGGTAGCACACACCTTTAATCTGAGCACTTTGAAGGCAGGAGCAGGCAGATCTCTGTGGGTTCAAGGCCAGCCTGGTCTACAGATCGAGTTCCAGGATAGCCAGGGCTACACAGAGAAACCCTACCTTGAAAAAAAAAACAAAAAGAAAGAAAGAAAGAAAGAAAGAAAGAAAGAAAGAAAGAAAGAAAAAACTGGAGATGGCTCAGAAGTAAGAGCATTGGCTGCTCTTCCAGAGGTCATGAATTCAATTCCCAGCAACCACATGGTGGTTCACGACCATCTATAAGGAGATCTGGTGCCCTCTCTGGCTTGCAGGCATACATACAGGCAGAACACTTCATATATAACAAATAAATAAGGAGAGAGAGAGAGAGAGAGAGAGAGAGAGAGAGAGAGAGAGAGAGAGAGAGAGAGAGCGCAAACAACTTTAGCCTGGCAGTGGTGGTGCACACTTTTAATCTCAGCACTTGGGAGGCATAGGCAGGTGGATCTTTGTAAATTTGAGGCCAACAAGAGCTAGTTTCAAGATAAGCACCAAAGCTACAGAGAAACCCTGTCTTGAAAAACCAATAAATAGGGGGCTGGAGAGATGGCTCAGTGGTTAAGAGCACTGGCTGCTCTTCCAGAGGTTCTGAGTTCAATTCCCAGCAACCACATGGTGGCTCACAACCATCTGTAATGAGATATGGTGCCCTCTTCTGGCACGCAGGTGAACATGGAGGCAGAATGTTGTATACATAATAAATAAATCTTTAAAAAAAAAAAGAAAAACCAATAAATAAAAAAAATACATAAAATAAAAACGAAAAAAAAAAAGAACTTAGACTTTTCACCAATTACTCTAGAGAGGTTAATGCTCACTGAAGAAATTCATGGAAATTGCCTTCAATGTGACAAGGGTAGCCATTTGGGAAAGAAACTGCTCTTACCTGGACTTCTTGATGGTATGCTATATAAACTGAACATGCAGGACCCACAAGAAAGTGACAGCTTTTGTGAACTGTCACTCATGCTGGGGTGACAGCTTTTGTAAACTGTCACTCATGCTTGAAGTGACAGCTTTTGTGAACTGTCACTCATGCTTGAAGATGCAGCTGTCTTTGGGTCATTTCTGCTCCTGTAAGTAACCCCTCATCCATACTTCTGTAGGTATCCTCAATAAAGCTTATTGGTTTGCTTTGGTGGTATCCACACTTCAGTCTGTCGTGGGCTCCCTATCTGAATGAGTAGATGTGTGTCTTTAATCTCACTAGGAAAAGCTTTGTTACCCAGAAGTTGTGTTTGCGTTTTCTTTTGAAAAACACACCATTGATCATGTGACTTAATACTCAAAAAATCTTTTCAACTCATAAGAACAAGGATCACCATCCTTTCAAATCTTCCAGTCTGGTCCCTACTCCCCTCCAGTTGGCAACCCTGCTACTTCATCACAGGGTCAAGCTTCTGTCACAGAAGATAGCCTCCGCCCTTTAACTCCACCCTACCCACTTCTTGTTCACGAGTATCTTGGCTAGAATGTCTTGTGGTTCTTTTGCTTTCTCACTTTGAATTCCCAGTCCAAATGTTTCCAACTCAGCTGAGAGGTGCGATGCAGACTTGGAATTGCTGCCTTTAAAAAGCCGAGGCAGCTGGACGATGGTGGCACACGCCTTTAATCCCAGCACTCGGGAGGCAGAGGCAGGCGGATCTCTGTGAGTTCGAGACCAGCCTGGTCTACAGAGCTAGTTCCAGGACAGGCTCCAAAGCCACAGAGAAACCCTGTCTCGAAAAACAAAAACAAACAAACAAAAAAAGCCGAGGCAGGAGACTTGAGAGTTTGAGGCTAGTTTGGGCTATATGTATAGATCTTGTCTCAAAAGACAAAAGCACGTGTTACCCTTCTAAGAAATTCAACTATTCAACTCGCTTCCCCTTCTCTCACCGGCAGAATTCAGTGAATTCCACCTGGCATTTTGTATCCACTGCTATAGTCTCCTCACTTTGTATGATGGGCGGTTATGTATGTCTGTCTTCCATGATGAAGATAATGGATCTTGCTGCTTTTTTCATCTATGTATCCTCAGTGTTTGATTCTTAGTAGATAATAAATGTATACTAAATAAACAGATGGGCGGGTAAATGAATGAATTCTCCTGTGTCTTAGGGACCTCAACTCTGTCTGTCTGTCTCTCTCTCTCTCTCTCTCTCCCTTCCTTCCTTCCTTCCTTCCTTCCTTCCTTCCTTCCTTCCTTCCTTCCTTCCTTCCTTTCTTTCTTTCTTTCTTTCTTTCTATCTTCCTTCCTTCCTTCCTTCCTTCCTTCCTTTTTCTTTTTCTTTTTTTTTTTGAGACAGGGTTTCTCTGTGTAGCCTGACTGTCCTAGAACTCATTCTGTAGACCAGGCTGACCTCAAAATCAGAGACCGGCCTGCCTCAGCCTCCCAAGTGCTGGTATTAAAGGTGTGTGCTACCACTGCCCAGCTAGGGACCTCAAGTCTTATTTTGTTCTGAGAAAAGATTTTACATAGCCCAGCCTGGCCTCACTATGTCAATAAAGTTGCTTTGAACTCTTAACCCTCCTTCTTCCACCTCCCAGGTGCCAGGATTACTTGTGCGGTTTACTGTGCCTGGCTGGACCGGCTTTTTTCCTTGTTTATAAGTGTTCTTAAGTTTTTACTTCAAAAAGTAACCCAGACTGGGAGTCCTGGGTTATGCCTGTAATCCTCATACATAAGAAGTAGAGACAGAAGGGGAAGGAGTTCAAGTAATCCTGTACTGCCCATCAGACAAGCCTGTGTGAGGAAAAAGACAAAGAAGAAAAAGAAGAGGAAGATGAAGTGGAAACACTGGGCAAGGAGAAACGATAGTGTTGTGACTCAGAAACATGAACTGTAACTGATTCGATATTTCTACTAATCTTCGATCTCTTCTCTCCTCCATGACCCGATTGGTCGCTACGCTTTGTGACTTTTACCCTCAAGTACATCTTGAATCCTATCTTCTTCCTCTAGTTTGACACGACCTTGGGCCCACACCAATATGTTCATTTTATTTTGTTTTGTTTTGGAGACAGGGTCTCACTATGTAGCCCTGGCTGGCCTCAAAGCCCACATCCTCTTGACTTGGCTTTTTCTGAGTCCTGGGATTGATACCATGCCCCCAACCCAGCAGGACATGAAAACCTTGGGGCTGCATAGGAGGACTCAATTATAGATCCCCAGCACCCATGTTAAAGGGGGAGCCGGAGAGATGGCTCAGTGGTTATGAGCACTGTGGCTCTTGGCAGAGGACCTGCATTCAATTCTCAGTGCCCACAGAATGGCTCACAACCATGGGTAACCCCAGTTCTCCCAGTACAGGGGATGCAACAGGCACACATAGTGCATATACGTGAGTGTGAACAAAATATCCATACCACAAAACAACAAACAAGTCAGATGTGATCTGTGTATCTCTAACGCTAACATGTGAGCAGTGGGGTTGAAGGGGGTGGCAAAGAATCGACTTCCATGTGTGCACTCACACGCATCTACCCTACACACGTATGCACGTATACAATCAAACATACACCATACACACACACATCCACACAAAAGAAAACCTTTCTGTGGACGGGTGTGTTGCTGTCTGCCTGTAGTCCCGGAACCTGGGCAGAGGTTAGAAGCATAACATATCTGAGGGCGCCCTGGGCTACAATAATGAAACCCTGCCCTAAAACAAGCAAGCACTCTCATTATGGCAGACAGGATTCCCTATGGCCACCAGCTCACCACCCTCTCAGTTTCTTTTCCTCCGTCACCTCATCCTCTAGCCCCAGAGAACTCCACCGCGCACTCACGTCCTGCATCTCTTTGGTTTCTTGGTGGCTTGCTGAGGATACTTTTCCTCTTTTTTTTTTAAGCCTGGCTAACTCCTAGGCTACCCTCACGCTTCTCAGCTCTGCTTTTATCTCCCCAAATCAGCTCTTTAGAATGTGTGAGTCCTCTCACAGCCTCCTGGGCTTCCAGGCTGTATGGCCATTGGCTGGTTGTTGACTTCTCTCTAAATATATGCGTTCCTTGAGGATAAGAGCTAAGTCTCATTTCTCTTTTTTATCTCTAGCATGATGTATAGAGTCTGACACATAGTATCACCTGATAAATATTGGGGGATAAAAGAATAGACGGAGCCAGACATGGTGGTGTACTTCTGCAATCTCAGCATTTGACGTAAGTGGAGGCAGGAAAATTAAGAGTCCCTGGGTTCAAGCTCATCCTTCCTTCTCTGAAGCTAGCTCGTCTAGGCTAGCTGAGACTCTATCTCAAAACAATAGCAAAAGATTCCCTTAATACAAAAACAAAACAAAGGATTTAGGGTCATGTAAAATGCCAAGATGGAGTTTAGCTGGTTCTGTTCCCAGCACCCTGTATGCCATTCATGGAACCTCTCTAATGAGATGGGTAGCAACGAGGAGTCTAAAGACCCCAGTGGTCAGGAGACTTGATCACAGGGCATCGGGACAGGGAACAGGTTTGGTATTTGGCTCTAGACTGTGTTCTTTTGGAGGGAAGGTCAAGTGGTAGGGTCTCAGAGAACCAGGGCAAACTTGAATCCTTGATCCTCCTAAACTGGAATTATAGGCATGTGACCCCACACTTGGCCAACTGTGTTCTTAACTATTGCGCTTACACTGTGGATGGGATGGAAGCTACCCTGCAGATGGATGGATGGAAGGAGTGTACCTTGTGATGAACGGATGGAGTGTACCCTGCAGATGGACGGATGGAGTGTACCCTGCTGATGAGTGGATGGAGTGTACCCTGCTGATGGACGGATGGAGTGTACCCTGCTGATGGACTGATAGAGTGTACCCTGCTGATGGACGGATGGAGTGTACCCTGCTGATGGACTGATAGAGTGTACCCTGCTGATGGACGGATAGAGTGTACCCTGCTGATGGACGGATGGAGTGTATCCTGCTGATGGACGGATGGAGTGTACCCTGCTGATGGACGGATGGAGTGTACCCTGCTGATGAGTGGATGGAGTGTACCCTGCTGATGGACGGATAGAGTGTACCCTGCTGATGGACAGATAGAGTGTACCCTGCTGATGGACGGATGGAGTGTACCCTGCTGATGGACGGATAGAGTGTACCCTGCTGATGGACGGATGGAGTGTACCCTGCTGATGGACAGATAGAGTGTACCCTGCTGATGGACGGATGGAGTGTACCCTGCTGATGGACAGATAGAGTGTACCCTGCTGATGGACGGATGGAGTGTACCCTGCTGATGGACGGATGGAGTGTACCCTGCTGATGGACGGATGGAGTGTACCCTGCTGATGGACGGATGTAGTGTATCCTGCTGATGGACGGATGGAGTGTACCCTGCTGATGGACGGATGGAGTGTACCCTGCTGATGGACGGATGGAGTGTACCCTGCTGATGGACGGATGGAGTGTACCCTGCTGATGGACGGATGGAGTGTACCCTGCTGATGGACGGATGGAGTGTACCCTGCTGATGGACGGATGGAGTGTACCCTGCTGATGGACGGATGGAGTGTACCCTGCTGATGGATGGATAGAGTGTACCCTACTGATGGACGGATGGAGTGTATCCTGCTGATGGACGGATAGAGTGTACCCTGCTGATGGACGGATGGAGTGAATTAGGCTGATGAATGGATGGAGAGTATGAAACCAAAGGTATTCCAAGCAGTAGAAGCAAAGATAAGAATGTTCACTTTGGGGGCTGGTGAGATGGCTCCCTGGGTAAAGGCACATGTATTAAGCACATGACCTGAGTTTGATCCCTGGGACTCACATAGAGAAAGGAGAAAGCTAACTCCCACATGATGCCCCCAACTTTCACAAGTGCCCCCACAATGCACATACACACTAAATAAGTAAATAAAAATAAATAAAAAATTTAAAAATGTACTTTTTCAAACTTTTATTTTATTATGTGTATGTGTGTGTGTGTGCATGTGTATGCAGGAATGCAGTATGGGTGCTCACTTAAACCAGAAGAGGATGTTGGATTCCTTAGAACTAAAGCTGAAGGCGGTTGTGAGTCACATTATGTGGGTGTTAGGAACTGAACTTGGGTCCTCTAGAAGAGCAGGCACTCTTTAGCACCCAGCTATCTCTGTAGCTCCATTTTTTACAAAACTCTGAAGCAGAATTTCTGCTTCACAGACAAGGTTGACCTCAAACAAGCTCTTCCTGCCTCAGCATGTGAGCCCTAGAATTATAGGGATGGGCCACCATGCCTGGTAGTGTTTACAGTGTTCACAGTGTTCACATCATTTTAATGTGTTTTTTATGGCCTTATGTGCAACTAATTCTTTTTTTTTTTTTTTTTGGTTTTTCGAGACAGGGTTTCTCTGTAGCTTTAGAGCCTGTCCTAGAACTAGCTCTTGTAGACCAGGCTGGCCTCGAACTCCCAGAGATCCACCTGCCTCTGCCTCCCGAGTGCTGGGATTAAAGGCGTGCACCACCACCGCCCAGCCTAATTCTTTTCTGTAAAATGATCATTCCCTATGGTACAAGTCAGATTAAAACCTTTGAGAACACACTCCTCAACCTTGGAAGTTTTTTGTTTGTTCGTTTTTAGTTGTTAGGAAAACTGAAGCAAGGGTTTGAAGCAACACTACTAACCAAGCGTTTTATTTGTAAGTTATAGTCAGAGCCTTTAAATCACCCTTCAGTCATTCTCACACACGACCCTAAGCCAGAGCTGAGCTGGACTAGACTCCACTTCCCTGATACCCTGCTGGAGCATTTGGAACCCTAGACTCCACTTCCCTGATACCCCGCTGGAACATTTGGAACCCTAGACTCCACTTCCCTGATACCCTGCTGGAACATTTGGAACCCTAGACTCCACTTCCCTGATACCCTGCTGGAGCATTTGGAACCCTAGACTCCACTTCCCTGATACCCTGCTGGAGCATTTGGAACCCTAGACTCCACTTCCCTGATACCCTGCTGGAACATTTGGAACCCTAGACTCCACTTCCCTGATACCCTGCTGGAACATTTGGAACCCTAGACTCCACTTCTCTGATACCCTGCTGGAGCATTTGGAACCCTAGACTCCACTTCCCTGATACCCTGCTGGAGCATTTGGAACCCTAGACTCCACTTCCCTGATACCCTGCTGGAGCATTTGGAACCCTAGACTCCACTTCCCTGACACCCTGCTGGAGCATTTGGAACCCTAGACTCCACTTCCCTGATACCCTGCTGGAGCATTTGGAACCCTAGACTCCACTTCCCTGATACCCTGCTGGAGCATTTGGAACCCTAGACTCCACTTCCCTGATACCCTGCTGGAACATTTGGAACCCTAGACTCCACTTCCCTGATACCCTGCTGGAACATTTGGAACCCTAGACTCCACTTCTCTGATACCCTGCTGGAGCATTTGGAACCCTAGACTCCACTTCCCTGATACCCTGCTAGAGCATTTGGAACCCTAGACTCCACTTCCCTGATACCCTGCTGGAGCATTTGGAACCCTAGACTCCACTTCCCTGACACCCTGCTGGAGCATTTGGAACCCTAGACTCCACTTCCCTGATACCCTGCTGGAGCATTTGGAACCCTAGACTCCACTTCCCTGATACCCTGCTGGAGCATTTGGAACCCTAGACTCCACTTCCCTGATACCCTGCTGGAGCATTTGGAACCCTAGACTCCACTTCTCTGATACCCTGCTGGAGCATTTGGAACCCTAGTGTTTAGATGTGCAGCCACCCTTTCTACTCAGTGCTAGGCACTATCTTTGTTGTGTTCTGTCCTGCCTCCCCAGCAGCAGCCCCTTCCCCCACCCCCGCCAAACAGGTTTTCTTTTGGGCCACCTAGCAGTTCCCAAATCACAACAGGGAGACTTATTGCTAGTTATAAATGCTCAGCCTCAGCTTAGGCGCATTTCTTGCTAGCTCTTATAATTTCAATTAACCTGTTTCTTTTCATCTAAGTTTTGCTTCAGGGCTTTTTACCTTTCTTTCATTCTGTATGTCCTGCTCCATGTCTCGCTGGCTGGTGGCTGCCTAGCTGGCCCCAAATGTCTCCCTCTCTTTCTTCCTCTTCCCTCGTTCTCCATCAGCTTAGATTTCTTTTTTTTTCTTTTTTCTTTCTTTCTTTTTTTTTTTTTTTCAAGACAGGGTTTCTCTGTGGAGCCTGTCCTGGAACGAGCTCTACAGACCAGGCTGGTCTCAAACTCACAGAGATCCACCTGCCTCTGCCTCCCGAGTGCTGGGATTAAAGGCGTGTGCCACCATCGCCCGGCCAGCCTAGATGTCTTCCTCCTACTTATTCTCTCTCCCCACCAACCCTGCCTATCCCTCTATTATCTAGCTTATGGTTGGTTCAGCTTTTTCTTAGACCAATCAGGTGCCTTAGGCAGGCAAAGCAATACATCTTTCTATCGTTAAACAAATGCAGCATAAGAAGGAGACGAAGCACGAGCAAGGAACTCAGGACCTCGAGGGGTGCACCCACACACTGAGACAATGGGGATGTTCTATCGGGAACTCACCAAGGCCAGCTGGCCTGGGTCTGAAAAAGCATGGGATAAATTTGGACTAGCTGAACATAGCGGACAATGAGGAAGAATGGGAACTCAAGAACAATCGCAGTGGGTTTTCGATCCTACCGCACGTACTGGCTTTGGGGGAGCCTAGGCAGTTTGGATGCTCACCTTAGGAGACCTGGATAGAGGTGGGCGGTCCTTGGGCTTCCCACAGGCCAGGGAACCCTGATTGCTCTTTGAGCAGATGAGGGAGGGTGACTTGATCGGGGGAGGGGGAGGGAAATGGGAGGCGGTGGCGGGGAGGAGGCAGAAATCCTTAATAAATAAATAAATTAAAAAAATAAATAAATAAAAAAAATTAAAAAAAAACAAAAAAAACCAAATGCAGCATAAACGAACGTAACACACCTTTACATAGTCAAAGTAATATTCCACAATACCCTCCCCCATTCCCAAGGGTCTTACCATGTTCCTGGCCTTGAATTTGCAATGTAGCCTAGGCTAGCCTCAATCTTGAAGCAATCTCTGGCCTTAGCCTCCTAAGAATTAGGATTACAAGCAGCCGGGCGGTGGTGGCGCACGCCTTTAATCCCAGCACTTGGGAGGCAGAGGCAGGCGGATCTCTGTGAGTTCGAGACCAGCCTGGTCTACAAGAGCTAGTTCCAGGACAGGCTCCAAAACCACAGAGAAACCCTGTCTCGAAAAAACAAAAACAAAACAAAAAAAAAAAAAGAATTAGGATTACAAGCAGATGCCACCGCACCTCACTCGAGCACTATGCTTGGCCCCATTGGATACAGCCGGGAGGATAGCCACTCAGATTCATATGGTGCAGTTCTAGACAAAAATGGCCTCCTGTGAGAGGCCATGGGATGGCACGGTTAGGACCACAAGGCCAGACTGCCTGGCTCTGCCGCGTTCCAGCTGTGGGTCCTTGGCTGTGTCATCTCCCTGCTCTGTGTGCTGATGTCCTCATTATTAACAGGAACATCACAGTGCTCTCTACCTCATGGCATTCCTGTAAGGTTTACATAGTTAGTATATGTGAAGCACACGATACTGTCTGGCAAACACTTGAAGAAACTGTTGATAAATATTAGCAAATTTAGGTTGGCAGTCTCTTCTGGTAAGTTCTGCAGGTTTATTGAATTCTTGTGTGTGTGGCTGTTTCCTTTATAAAATAAGCAGAAATCGGGAGATCTGGTGGGGGAATAAGTCTTAAAGAGATACAAAGGAACTGAGGCACTTGTTTTGGTCTTGAGTGGGTCTTTAAGGGCCTATAATTTACATTAGTGCTCCCTCCTTTCAGCGGGGCCGTCTTTGGCAGAGCCATTTGTGCGAGAGGGACGAAGGTCAAGGGACTCCTGTCGAAGTCCTTTTGCAAAATGAAGGATTGGGCTTCTGATTAATGTTCAGAGGGAACCCCTGCTACACTTAATTCTCTTTTCTGTGAACTCAGTACATTTTTAAAATTCAGTTAGAGGCCCTCCTACAGTGTGCCATGAAAACTGCCAAGCCAGACTCCTTCTAATAGATTTCTGAATGGCCCTCTGCACTCTGTGGGCAGTGACTATGGTCAGGGTCTGGCCACTGGTTTTAATCCTTTGGATTAGAGTGTTTGGGGAGGGGATAATATATCTTGTATTTGCACATATTAGATCCAGTGGGGGATTTAGTATTAAAGTTGGATATTAAGTGTGTTTTTTTTTTATGATGGGGAAGAGAGGACTTTGAGTTTGGTTGCATATTCTACATTAATGTTGGATTCAGTTTTTAAATGATGAGGAAAATATTACCAGTCTCCATAGAGTTCGGGGCCCAGGTGGGTGGTTTTATCTCTCATCTACCAAAATTTGCTCTGGTACAGATAAAATTGAAAGAAATGAAAGTGAGAAGAAGGAAATAAAATTACTTTTATTATATCTTGATAATATAATCAACTCCCATGAGAAATAAGTGTCCCTACCCTAGCCCAACCAAGAAACTCAGTCATTTATCATGACTTCATCGTGATTATGGCAAAATATTGCTATGTAGAGAAACAAGGGCACTGATACCCTGTTCCAGGCACCGACTTAAGCTCTTTGCACACGGTCCCTTAGACATCACACGGACCAGTTAAGAGAAATAACTATTACATATTGAAAAGTTAAGTAGGGCTAAGGGATGTAGCTCTGTGGTAGAATGTCTGTCTAGCATGTAGGGAGTTCTGGGTTTTCATTCCCCAGTAGTAAGAGAAAAGAAAACAAAATGATTGGTGAGCAAAACCTCTGTGTATGTGTAGTCATTCAATCCTCAAAGTGAACAGATAGCCGGGCGATGGTGGCGCACGCCTTTAATCCCAGTACTCGGGAGGCAGAGGCAGGCGGATCTCTGTGAGTTCGAGACCAGCCTGGTCTACAGAGCTAGTTCCAGGACAGGCTCCAAAGCCACAGAGAAACCCTGTCTCGAAAAACCAAAAAAAAAAAAAAAAAAAAAAAAAAAAACCAAAAAAAAAAAAAATCAAAGTGAACAGATAGATTCTGCCATCATCCATGAGGTGAAGTTTGGAAAAGAAATAACTTAAGACACAGTAGACAGGGACTCACCACGTAGCCTTGACTGTCCTGAAGTTTGCTGTTTAGACTAGGTAGCTGAGGCTGGCCTTGAACTCCTAAATATCCTCCCGCCTCTCTCTGCCTCCCGAGTGCTAGAATTAAAGGCATTGGTCCCCACACCTGGTCAAAAGCCACCATTTTCAGCTCCCTTCATCTGTTCCTCAACTGGGTGCAGGAAAAGCAGCCACAGCTTCCATAGCGTGGACTAGTGAGAAACCACAGCTCGGCCTCAGTCACATGGTAGAGGCTCGGAGAAATCGCCTCCAGCTTCGGTCTTCTTATCTGAGCACGTGCAGGACTTGTGCCTTACCCATCTTACTACACACAGCCGTGGTGATCAGAACTGATAATTAATGTGTCTTTGGAAGTGTTGCATGCATGCGTAGTTCTTATTATATTGTTGTTCTTTACAAAGGTCCGAGGCTTGCCTCTTATAATGAGAGTGTCTTGGCATAGCACTGGGCTAAGATTTAAATATAGGGAAGACAATTCTTTTGAGAGCCCTGGAGTAGGTGTTTTCCAGGTACCAAGGGAAATACCATTTCCTGTGTATTTTCTAAGTGCCAGGAACCATGTTGAGAACTCACCTCTCACTTAACTCCTAAAGACCCAGAGGGAAGATGTTGTTTCACAGACGAGGGAACTGGAGCTCGGAGTAGCTCAGCAGTCTGTGCAGCACCATTCAGCAAAGAGGTTAAACTGAGATCGAATCTCTCTGTGTATATGTGCGTCTGACATACATACATGAATTGTGTATGTATGATCAAGCTTGTATGTGTGTATGTTCATAAGCATGCGTGGAGGTCAGAGGACAACCTTGGGTGTTGGGCCTTGCCTTCCAACTTGTGTGAGACAAAATCTCTTTGTTGTTTGCCATGGTGAGGGACAGGCCAGCTGGCCCGCAGGCTTCTGGGGGGAGTCTCCTATTCTTGCCTCCTGTCTCAGCATAGCAGCATTGGCTTATGTGGGTTTTGTGGGTTCTAACTCAGGTTGCCACACTTGTGCAACAAGTGTTTACCCACTGAGCCAACTCCCCAGCCCAGGATTCAAATCTTCGTGTTCTTGGTGCTCATTCTAGAACATTGCCTCTGAGGCAGAATGGGACAGAAGTAGAAGGCCCAAGTCAGGGGTCTCCAGCCTTAAATGATTCGGAGAGTGGGACTTAGCTGGCAGGAAGGTCAGCCACAAAACAGAAATAACAAAAGCTTATATTTAGTTTTCCATAGTCTGTCATTTAAAAAAGTTTATTTTAGCCAGGCGTCGTTGCACTGGCATAGGAAGGTGACTTAAGTATATAAGTTCAAGGTCAGCTTGGGTAATATAGTAAAAAATAGTTTTTTTTTTAATTAAAAAAAAAATCTGGCCAGGCAGTGGTGGCGCACGCCTTTAACCCCAGCACTCGGAAGGCAGAGGCAGGAGGATCTCTGTGAATTCGAGGCCAGCCTGGTCTACAAGAGCTAGTTCCAGGACAATCAGCACCGTTACACAGAGAAACAACGAACAACAAACAAACAGAGTCTGTGTTATCTTTGCCAAGTTCCCAGGGAGAGGAATGGAGAGTAGGGTAAAGAATTCTCCATGTTTTGCTTGGCTAGCCTGGGCTACGTGAAATCTTGTCTCCACCCTCTCCTCAGTTCCCTCCCTCCCCAGTCAAAAACAACTCACAAAGGAATTGTGCCCACTTGGAAGTGCATGCATGCAATTCCAGCCCTTGGGAACTGAAGCAGGAAGATAGCACCTTCCAGGCCAGCCTGGACTACAGCGCCACACTGTGTTTCACAGATGAGCCAAACTCTGGCCTACCCAGTTCACTGTGCCAGCTAGCGGGCAGAACAGAACAACAGGCATGGACAGTCAGGTTGCCTTCGAGCATTTGGGGACAAGTAAGACTCGGCTTGCTATCTGGCTTCTGGGAACCTTGGGCTCTGCTCCCAGGTGCAGCTAGGCTTCCACCTAGCTTCCACGGGCTTCCACACATTCACCTCCCTCCTAGCCAAGTGCTCAACCTCTGAGCTGTGGCACCTCCATCTTCTTCCCTTCCTCTCCCTTCCTTTCTTGTGGACACAGGGTCTTGCTGTGTATATTCCTGACCTTAAAAGACACCTTGCTGGACTTCATTCCAGTGGTTCTCCACCTTCCTAATGCTGCATCCCTTTAATACAGTTCCTCATGTTGTGGTGACCACACCCACCAGCAAACTGTAAGTTTGCTACTGTTATGAACCGTAATGTAAATATCTGATATGCAGGATATCTGATAGGTGACCCCCCAAAGGGGCCTCAATGCCCAGGCTGAGAACTATTAATTTAGTCTATTATTCATGGTCCTTGCTCCTCAAGGTTTAAACCTATTCTGACTCCTCCAGTTCAGAATGTCCCTGACACTAACGAGTCTCTTCAGGCTGAGGTCCTGACAGAAAGGCAAGGACACTCGGCCTAGTGCAGAGCTGGGTTTCCAAGCCATCCCAGCTGCGTGCTGGTTCCTGCCTGGCTGTATCAACCCCATAGGAACGAGCAGTGCAGGAACTGGGGGTCCTACGGTCAGTGATTCCCTGCACACACGTGCAATCAGTTGACAAAGGCAAAGTTCTGGAGTTAGAATCCAGAACACAGTTAAAATGGTCTGGCTTGCGTTTTGCTGCCTAAAAAGATAAAAGCGCAAAAGGGAGCTAAAGCTTCAGAATTCCTGGCTGGCCTCAGAATTACTTTTGCTAATGGGGTTAAGACGTTGCTTTTCCATTAGACCGGAAGGTCAGTGCGCTCAGGGGAAAATTGGACTGATCACCTAACCTCTATACGGACAGTGTCTCACCTCCAGAATTGGGACAGACCTGAGGTGAACTTGGTGAAAGTGCTCCCGAGTAACACCGGCCTCAGCATAAGGAGATTGGGAAGCCAAAGGGCAGAGGCATGGATTCCCTTTTAGACTCCAGTATTCCTTAGTATTGCTATTTATGAGTTCTCAAAGCATTTTCTGAGGTCCATTGTTACCTAGCACTGACTTTTAACCAACAGAGTAAATTGCAGGATGACCCTGCAGGCTAGGTGCCTAAGTCTGAATCAGAACTTATGCACCGTGACACAGGCACTTGTTCCCAGAGTCCACTTCTGCACGTCATGGACTGCAGGGAAAATTGTACACCCCTCTACAAAGACTTGATTTTCCCTTCTACCTGAGACTGTCCACAATGAACGCAAAACTCCCACCCGTAGAGTCTTCCAGAAATTCAGGGTTGATGGCTCGTATTCTCACAGACAGTGAGGCACAGCGTTGGGAGGGAGTCTCCTAATCTCACTGCACCTTCTCTACTGAAGAAAAAAAACCATAATACACAATAATATCACTAACAATGGCGGCTAATACTGTATATTATTATTAGAAGTTAGTCTTCTAAGCTTCATGTTAATCCATTTAACTAGAGGGGGAAACATGGTACAGCATTCTTTTAATTAAAGTAGCCCCCTGTGAAACAATATGTTTTTTTTCTGTCTCTTTCTCAGTTGCATGACACTGCAACCCGAAATCACAACTTGAGGTTCCTGGTGGTGCCCGCTTCCTCTTCTAGTTTGTTTAGTCACAGAATTCGATTCCTGTTGGCCGATTCCGCGCCTGCAAACAGGCTTAGCGCTCTATTGAAATGCGTGGGGCTCCTTAATTCTTGTATAAACAGGTAACCCGAGGGGTGGGGCGGGGACCGCGGCCCTAGGGTGGGTTTCATGGGAGTGGGGATGGGGTCGGATCTGGAGCCAGCTTCCCAGTGGTCGGAGGCAAGGCTAAAAGAGGGCTTGGCTGTAGCTTCTCCAGGCACTGTTTTTGTTCCCTTTCTAGAAACCAGCTGTAACACTAGGTCAGAGCGCTTTAAGAATGAGCCACTTTGAACGAGTGGCGCCCAGGCCCCAGGCCCTGCTGTGAAGGCCCCAGCAAAGGTCAGGGTTTGGGCCCCGTGACGTGCCTGCTGGTGCTCTGCGAGCCATGCTCAGCCCCAGGTAAGGACAGCTCGGGAGGTCCCGGCTTCCTGCAGGCCCGCGGCGGGGCTCGCTGCCGCCCTACCTGCTCAGCGCCTTCCTGCCCCGCGAGGCCGGTGGGGTGGGGTAGTACTGCTCGCCTGGGATCCAGGCGGCGTAGGGTCCTTAGTCCTCGGGTGGCTTACTCTGTACAGCCCCAGGCGGCCGGAAACCACTCTCCCAGATGTCCCCGTGTGGGGCAGGTGCCACTTCTGGGGTCCCTTCTGGATGTCTGAAATGGATGCGACTTTTTTAAGCGGCCAAAGTTCCTAAATCTTTTCATCGGGGCCAGTTCGTCATGATTTTTTTCTTTTAAAAAAAACCTTCAGCTAAGGTATCTGCGCTCCTAAAACAACAGGAATGTTGCACTGGCCTTCGGCCAGCGGAGGCTCAGCGAGCTGGATAAAATTTCAGTACAGATTTACGGGAAGTTGCCGGTGTTGGGAGTAAAAATCTGGTTTGGTGAGTTTAAGGGAAGGGAGTATACTAGACAACCTTGCTACTGTGAGGCGAATGGCCTCGGCTGGGGGAGGGCAGGAGGCGGAGGGAGGGAACCGGGAAGAGCCGGGATTGCAGAGGCACAGATTGCTGCCGGACTCCGCCGCGCGCTCCGCGGGATCCGACCCCGCGCCGCTCTGTCCGGGCCACAGCCGCCCCGCAGCCCGCTCGTACAACCCAGTCCCGCAGGTCGCCGAGCGCCGGGACCCCGAGAAGCCAGGCTCTGGGTTGGGGAGTTTCTCTCCTCAGGTCGCCCAGGTTAAGAAATTGTGACAATCTGGAATTCCCAGTGCCCGAGAGAGTTAAAGCCTAGAGCGAGCGATCTGTTGCTTTAAGCTACACGGTGGGAAGGAGCTTGGAGTCTCCTTAAAGTTGGTTTTCTGTTTAAAAGAGGGCGGCCAGAGAAGATGTTGTAGCTGGTTGCCTAGCCCGGCCGTGAAAGGTGTTAATTTCTGAAGTGGGCGACGCCGAGTACTTACTGAAGGTAAGGTGGACTTTGGCAGTCCTGACAACTGTCCCCGAATCTTCCATAGGGTCCTGATTTTTGCAGAAATTTTTGTCTTTCTCTTTTTCTTTCCTCTTTAGTACTAACTCTCATTTGACCGCCTTCCTTCTTGAGTGGGAAGTTAAAGGGTTTCTAAAAAGATTTTTAAAGCGTCAGCTTTTGGAAAAGCAGATAATCACACAGTCAGCCACTTCATGTTTCCTGTAGAAATGAGCCTTTTTCCATAGTAAAAAAAAAAATTGTTTTTTTTTCTCCTTGAAAAAAAAAACCGGCCGCTTTGAGGCACAGGTGACTAGCCGGGATTATTAGCGTGAGATTTCGGAATTTCAGGTGACAGGGGCTTCTGATTTAAGTGCTAACCAAAGCAGAGGGGGGTCTTCCTGTAGACCTTCACCTCTGAAGGCCTCGGCTTTGCTGTTGTTTTCAGTGGAAAATTCAATCTGGAGAAACGAGTGTGACAGCTGACAAGGTCTGCCGTTCAGGGCTGTTTTAAGAAATCCATGCAAATGAATGGAAGTAGAATTTTTTTCCGATAAATGACTCTCTAATTAGGTAAAAGTTGACTGGCAAGCTAGTACCGTCCTAAGGCACTTTGGGATGTGGCTTCCTTATTAAGTCTTATCAAAGCGATGAAAAAAGAAACGGTGTCTTCTAGGCACTTAAGGGCCACTTTTGATTTGTTTTTGTTTTTTCCATTGCTTATTTGAATTAAAAGCCAAACTTCTTTCCCTTCCAGTTAGCACGTTAGTGACTCACTTAGGAGTTTTTCTTGGGAGGGTTACCAATGAAAGTTGTGTTCTTTAGGTCCGTGAGGTCTGAGGCCCCTACCCCATGGTGTCCAAGCTGTCTTCTGACTCCCACTCACGGCAGTGGCACCCCTCCAATCAACCAATTAATTAATACATTTAATTAAATGAATAATACAGATGTACTCTTAGGTCAGGCATGGTGGGTCATTGCCTTTTATTCTAGCACTAAGGAGGCCGAGGCAAGGATTTGGAAGGTTTAGGGCCCCTGGGAAGCAAGGCCTGGTGGCTCACGCCGTTAACCCCCCCAGCACTTGAAAGTCAAGGGCAGGAGGATCTGTCTGAGTTCAAAGTCAGCCTGGAATACAAGCAAGTTCCTGGCCAGCTGGGACTGCACAGGGAGACTCTATTTTAAATAGATTTTATTTAAAATAGAATAAAAGACCAACCAAACAAATAGTAAGAAAGAGTCTTAGTGCCGAAGTGAGCCTAAGGAAAGCAAAGGGCGGACCACACAACTTGGAGGGTAGGGGTTTGATCACCAAAGGGTGGTTGGTCCTCAGCACAGAAGTGTTTGAGAATTGCAGATGTAATGACCGCCATATGATTATTTCGTTACTGCTTCATAACTGTAATTTTGCTACTGTTATGAATCGTAATGTAAGTATGTAATGGGGGGCTGCCGTGAAAGGATCATTCGACCCCCATAGGGGTCATGAACCACAGGTTGAGAACCACTGCTCTAGCTGGACCAGAGCCCCCAGCCAAGGGGAGAAGGTAGCATTTTGTGGGGTTCAGGCAGCCACTCGTTTATACGGTAGTCTCTCAGAGCCATATGTGATGGCTTTGGGGGTGCTGCTGAAAACACAGCTGTCGGGGGCAGCTGACGGAAGAAAGGAAGGAGAATTTGGGTTCTTGTATTTTCTATGTTTTCCTTGACCTTCCCCTTGCTCTGCCGGGGACACTGGAGGCCTCTGGCCCACCTTCGCCTGACTAGAGAGAACGCGCTCATTTCTTCTAGAGTGTTTGCAGTCCGAGCTCCAGTGCCACACAGGAGATGTTGTCCCCATCTGAGGACTGAACTCGGGTGTCTAGTGCACCAGGCCCAGTGTGTTACCCCCAACTACATTCCCAGCTGTCTTAATTTCATTGTATATTTATTTATTTTATTATTTTATTTTTATTTTTTTGGTTTTTCGAGACAGGGTTTCTCTGTGGCTTTGGAGCCTGTCCTGGAACTAGCTCTGTAGACCAGGCTGGTCTCGAACTCACAGAGATCTGCCTGCCTCTGCCTCCCGAGTGCTGGGATTAAAGGCGTGCGCCACCATCGCCCGGCTTCATTGTATATTTATTGAGATAGGGTTCTTTGCATTGTCCAGGCTGGCCAAAACTTGTGAACTTCCTGTCTTAGGCTCTTGAATAGGTGGAGTTATAAATGTCTATAACTCGAAAAAACAAACAAACAAAAAAAAAAACCACTTGTGCCAGCAAGTGTACTTTTTTAAAATCCAAATTTTTAATATAAATAGAATTATCTTTCTGTCCATTATTGCCTTGTCAGAAATGTGTAGGATTCAGAATTTAGCGGTGTTATTTTATGACAGTCTTCAGTTTTTAAAGACTTTTTAAATTTATTATTATTATTATTTTATGTGTATGAGTTTTTTGCCTGAGTGTCTGTGCACCAGATGTGTATCTGGTGCCTTCGAAAGCCAGAAGAGGGAGTGAGTCCTCTAAAACTGGAATTCCAGAGGGTTGTGAATCTCCATGTGGGTCCTGGGAATTGAACCCAGGTCCTCTGGAAGAGCAGCCAGTGCTCTTAACCAGTGAATCATCTCTCCAGCCCAAAGATGTACATTATTTGTGTGTGTGTGTGTGTGTGTGTGTGTGTGTGTGTGTGTACGCTGCATGTGCGTCTAAGGAGTCAGAAGGAGTCACTTGTGAGCTCACTGTGGGGGCCGGGATCAAAACTCTGGAAGTTCTTAGGAAGAGTGGCAAGAGCTCTTGACCTCTGGGCCTCCTCTTCAGCTTGTGCAGTGTTTTGATTTGTTTGTGTATGTATGTACACAAGTGTGCAGGTACCTGAGGAAAGAGGAGAGTGAGGCAGATTCTCTTGAGCTGAAGTTACAGGCAGTTGGGACCAACTCGGTGTGAGTGTTGGGAAATGAACTTGGGCCATCTCAACAGTTTTCTTTAAAATAATTTAATTTCTGGGGGTGCACATATGTGTGTGCATGAATAAGCCCTGGTGTATATGTATATGTAGGGGCCAAGTGACAACTTTGTGGAGTTAATTCTCGCTTGCACCTTTTTGTGAGTTCTGAAACTGAACCTATGTTGACAGCGCCTTTACCTGCCAAGCCATCTCTCCTGCCCTCTGTAGTTTAAGTAATCAGCAGACTGACTTTTTGAGACAGGGTCTCACAGACTAGCCCATGCTGGCTTACAACATCTGGTTCTGCCTCAGCTGCTCAAGTGCTAGGAGACACTTTATTTAGGAGACAGAGTTCTACTTTGTGGCTAAGGCAGTTGGTGGTACTGAGGATTTAAAAAAAAATCAAGGCAACAATGTTTTTGGATCCATGTTCTCTACACTTATTGAGTACTTAGGGCTTAGTCTCTTCACCTATTCAGTACTTAGAACTTAGTCTCTATCCATGTTTTGTTTTTTTTAGTTTTTTTTTCTCTATACTCACTGAGTACTTAGGACTGAAAGTTTTAGACTGGGCTACATGGTAGTCACAAAACAAAACAAATTAAAAGATTACACTCATTTTTTTCATATGACAAGAATATGATGATTAAACTTTTTCATTTACTAGTACAACTGTTTTAAGTAACAAATTTTTTAAAAATATTTTATTATTTATTATGTATACAATATTCTCTTTGTGTGTATGCCTGCAAGCCAGAAGACTCCATTACAGATGGTTGTGAGCCACCATGTGGTTGCTGGGAATTGAACTCAGGACCTTTGGAAGAGCAGGCAACGCTCTTAAACTCTGAGCCATCTCTCCAGCCCTTTAAGTAACGATTTTTGAAAGGTTAATGTAAATAACATTTTTCTTACATAATGATTGGATTCTCTTGCCAGCTTCTATGCTCTTTACTCCCAGGTGCTGGGCAACCCAGGGCCTTAGAAACAGTAGACAGGTCACTCTACCACAGAACCACCCCCTCTCTCCATCCTTAAAACTGTCGATTTTTGTGTTCCTTTTTCTTTTGAAGTGAGTTCTCACTATGTAGCTGAGGTAGGCCTCCAATTTTTGTTAATCTGCCTCCTTAGTCAAGGCTAGCCCAGTTTCCCAGAATGACTTTTTTGTTGTTGTTGTTGTTGTTGGTTTTTTAAGACAGGATTTCTCTGTGTAACAGCCCTGACCATCCTGGAAAACGCTCTTTGTAGACCAGGCTGGCCTCGCACTCACAGAGATCCACCTGTCTCTGCCTCCCGAGTGTAGGGATTAAAGGCCTGTGCCACCTCTGCCCAGTTCAGAATTAATACTCTTAAGCTCAAGATCAAAAGCAAATTACATTCCAAGTGATTGAGCTTTGACTGGCATAGAAAAAGATCTGCTTGTGAGATAGTGCTTACTCAAGACTTCTTCCTGCTTTTCTGGATTGCCAAGGGTTAATATTTTCATGTTAATGAGGGAATGGAACTTTCCTTAAAATTGGACCTAGGCTCATGTTTCTATGGTAGGATATAACCATAAGGGGAAAAAGAAAAAAGTCTTGCTCTGAGGGTAATTCATAGGACTTTGAAAAATATATGTATGTATATATATTGCATGAGTAGAGAATGCACATAGCAGACTTCTATGAATCTACAATGGAGACATTAAACACAGCTTGAAAGGCTTGTCAGAATGATTCCAAAGTAAAGGTCATATTGAAGCCCTTGGATTTCTGGCCTGATTGAGAGAGAGAGAGAGAGAGAGAGAGAGAGAGAGAGAGAGAGAGAGGGAGAGAGAGAGAGAGAGATGTTTCCTCTTGGGAGCAGTGTCTGTGTCTTGTGATGATGTGGATTTTCTGGTCTAATATCATACAAGGTGTGTGTGTTAGTCAAGACAACCACTTGCCGAGACTAAGTCCTCCAGAGAACAGCTAGTTATGGATTTCCCACAGTAGCAGCAGCGTATACATGACTTGGGTTCCAAGCTAGGAGGCCTGGGGGGTGGGGAGGACCCCTCCACAGAAATTGGTGTAGAAATGAGCTTGATTATTCAGTTGTCGCCTCAAATTATTGGAAACACCCCTGACTGAGAGATCTGGGTGGAACTAGTACCCTGTCACCTTCTCTGTGTGGCCCCGAATCCCCAGGTCAGTAAAACACTCCAGAAAAGGTCTGAGCTTGACTCCTCATTGGTTCTGTTTCTCTGATAGTTGCTTCTCCTGTGTTCTGTCAGTATCCATGTAGCGGAGGGGAGGGGGCAGGAGATAGATGCCCCTTGGTTCTCCCTCAGTACAACGTATTAAACCCGGGGCCTTGCATATGCCAGGCAAACACTCTGCCACAGTTCTCAGCTTGTTCTCCTTTTATTTGAAAAGGGAGTCCTGGTGAATTTCCCAGGCTGGCCTTGAACTTAGTTAGAGCTCTGCCTTAGCCCCTTGAAAAGTTGAGGTTATAAAGCTTCAGAATTTATAGTCTTAAAAAAAAAACCCATGAAGGGGTGGAATTTTCCACTGAGAGTAGAAAGGAAAGTCTCTGGAGAAACAAGCGACCGAGAAACAGGTGATTGCTGAGTGTGCCAGTCTTGTGGCATTTACCAGGAGCTCACCTGGAGATTACCAATGCTGTCAACACTGCAGGCAAACTGGCCACTGTGGGAAATTGGGACTGGACTGTCTCCTTTCTGCCTCTCTGCTTGTCTGTGTCCGTTCCTTTCCTTGTCCTTGTCTGTTTTTGTGGCTTTCTTTTTTCCTTCCTTTGTTTTGATTTTTGAGACAAGAGTCTCACTCTGGAGCCCAGACTTGCCTTAAGATCTCTGCCGAGCTCCTGTGTCAACCTCAGAGTACTGGGATTACAGATGTGGGCTACTGTACCTGGCTCCTGCCCCTCTCTCCTACTGAGTGAATGTTCCTAGTAGGCTGCCATAGACACCAGTTTGGATGAGTTCAAGATTCAACCACAGACCTGTTTGCAAAGGGCATAAGTCCTCCCACAGCATTCGCTCATCATAGGAACTTAGACTGTATAAACATGACTTGTGGGTGTGTTTACATGTACGTGACATACGTTTATCAAACAGTATAAGGTAAGCATGCAGGTAGGAGAGAAGGGGCAGAAGCACATTCCAGAACTAGGAAGGAAGAGGCAGGCTCATCTCTGAGTTCGAGGCCAGCCTGGTCTACATACACAGAGAAACCCTCTCTGTGAGAGGTGGTGGGGACCAGAAGCACGATCACGATCGCGCTGAAGGCCATCAAGACCAGGTGTCTATCACTAGAAGACAAAGTGCCCTGAAACCCTGTGTGTACTGGGAATGTAGCAGTCCTTTGGTTCCCTATTTTAAAAATCTGTACTTCATTTTATAGTCAGGTCCATTAATCAAGAAAACAGTATCCATCTAGTCTCCCCAGCTCACAATATTTGTCTTTGGGGATAGATTTCATGAATGAAGTACTAGGTATGGTGAATGTCTGGATGACAGGGGTCCCTAGATTCCTAATAGGGCCTCACTTTATCTCCTGGCCAGTTTTGGTCATACTCCTTGAGAACGGATAGAAGACAGCCCGCTCCCGGAAAGGATGGGTGAGCCTCGCATGGGTGAGCAAGGGTTATCTATGCATTCCAGGATGACGTGGGCATGTGCGCTTGTGCGCAATGAATAGTGCACATTGTGCAATGAAATGGGGACAGGGCGCTTATACCTGACAAGGAAATGCCAGACTGTAAAAATTATCACAGAAATATTATTTACCTTGGGGGTAGGGCCATAGCTGGGTGGTAGAACAGGTACTTCACACGTGGGGAGCTCTGGGTTCTATCCTCTATACATGGATATAGACACGCACACACGCTCACAGATGGTGTCTACCTGTCTTTGTTTCTTAGCACTGTGATCTGGCTTAGTCCTGTGTGTGTGTTTCTGTATATGTGTGTGTCTGTGTATATGTGTGTGTATATGTGCAGTGTGTTGCATGTGTGGTGATGTGTGTTTCTGTATATGTGTATGTATGTGTGTGCACGTGCATATGGAGGCCTGAGTTCCATGTCAGATATCTACAGTCTCCACCTTACATTTTGAGACAGGGTCTCTCACTGAACCTGGAGCAGACTGATTCAGCTGGCCTCACCGACCAGTCAGCTCTAGGGACCTTCCTGTGTCCATCCTCCTAGTGCATGTGTTCCTGGGTTGTTATGTGGATACCAGGGATCCAAACTCAGGGATCCATGGCTCCGTAGCTTGCACTGCACCAACTGAGCTATTTCCTCTACCTCTAGCTCTCATTTCAAAAAGCATTTCACAGGTCAAAAGAAAGGAAAAATATTGCCAGGCGTAGTTGCGCAGGGCTGTAAATCTCAGCACTCGGGATGCAAAGGCACAGGGATCGCCATAAATCAGAAGCCAGTCTGGTTTATATAGTTAATTTTGGGATAGCCAGGGGTATATAGCAAGACCCTGCCTCAAACAAAATACTTCTTCCTCCCCACCCAAAATCAACCTTAAGTAATGGAACAGAATTTTAGTGTTTGAGACAGAGATTTGCAACGTTGGCCATCCTGAACTTACGGTGGATATCAGACTGGCCTGGAATGGGCAGGGATCCGAGTGCAGGGATTACAGGTGTGTGCCACCACACCAGCGAGGCTTTTTGTTGTTGTTGTTTATTTTTTAATATACTTCCCTCGGGTCAACTGGATTCCTGATAAAATAATATTTCTTTTTGTTCTTTATTTCCAAAAATAATGACACGGTTCTCAGGACAGCAAGCCCTTGCCAAGGGTAGGCCCACCTTCTCAAGACAAAGTTGCCTTTATGTAATCACAACTAGGAGGATTTGGTGCCACGGAGAATTCAATGGGGCACTGCAACTGTATTGACAGGATCCCATGCCTAACGTTGTCTCTTTGTTTGACATCTTACCAGCGAAGACCCGCAAAGGTGTTTCTCTACATAGACAATCCTGCTGCTTTAGACTTGCCCAGGGAAGAAGTCCTTGGTTGTTGATTCACCATGGGGTTGTCTAGATGACAAACAGCTATCCAGCCTTGAACTTGAGATCCACCTGCTGAGAGCATAGGCCGATACCCCCAGGCCTGGCACCTAGCCCTTGGGTTTTTATCTCACATCCTCCTCTGAGAAAGCCCTTCTTTTCTGGGGTCTCTCCTAGCTGGATCCATAATTCCCTTCCCAGTGTCACATGCAGCTTTCGCCGAAAGACCCATTGCCAGTGTATTCAGACCCTGTTGCTGTGTGACTAAATTTCCTGGGGAAATCCAGCACTTACTCACCCCACATAGGGAGCCCACAACACACCAAAGTTTGAACCCCACCGAAGTCCAACTTGGTGAACCACTGAGTTTCATTGGGGTTACTTACAGGAATATGGGTGAGGGGTTACTCACAGGAGCAGAAAGGACTGGAAGGCAGCTGCGTCACCAGAGTCCACCCCTGCCTGGGTGACAGCTCATAGAGCGAAGAGCCTGCAGGCAGATCACAGGCTGCAGAGTATCCTCTCCAGCTGCCTCAGTTGGTCTAAACCTCTTCAAAATGACTCAGCTGGCTTTTTCTCTTCCTGACAGATTGTCTGGTCTTAGAGACTTCACAACCTAGCTTCAGTCTGAGGGGGACTCTTAGCTTTAATTGCTTGTGCTAGCAGAATCTGGTCAGTTTCGGGGACTTCCTGAAGCTGTTTTGAGTTGTTTAAGTAGCTTCGTGTTTCAATCTCAGAGGAAATTGTTACACAACATTTTTCCCGTTAGTTTTTTTGGTATTGTAGTTGTGCTACTTAATGAAGAAAGCACTGTTTAGGAATCACCAAGGGGCACAGGAATGATGCCGGTTAACTGTTAGCGTAATATTGAAAGTGGACTCCGTTCTCAAGGTGTCTAATATGAATTAGACCTTGTGTGTATATAAAATTATAACACTTCAAACTTGTACAGTTCTTATTGGGCCTTATTGCCTAGCATTAACTAGCCATATTCATTATGTGGGACCTTTTGTGTAGCCCTGACTGGCCTGGAACTCACTATGTAGATTAGGCTGGCCTTGAACTCACAGAGATCTGCTTGCCTTTCCTCCAAGTTCTGGGGTTAAGGTGTAGACCACCATGCACTTTTACATATGCACTTTCTCCGGAACGTAGAGTAAGTTCCTGGGAAGCCGGCAACGTTTGTGTCTGAGTAATAGTCACATCCCTCAGGTTTGTGAGTGTCCTGACACAAAAAGCAGACTTTTCCTCCAAGCATGTTATCATCTAAAGAAACGTTTTTGCATTTCATAGGCATGTGCTCTATGTAAATAGACACACTTACCCAGATAGCATCCTCTGTTTTCTTCCAAAAGCATTTGACCAAAATTTGTCAAAGATGAGATAGGTTGCTACAATGAGCCAAGGCGGGAAGGAGCCAGAACCGAGATCACCCTGTAGCAGCAGCTAAGCGCCTGAAGCCATGGCCGACGGGGTGTGGTGGGACTGTCGGGAGCTCAGCCCCTGTGCTCATTACCCTGTTCTGAAGGAGCAGTCTTTAAAATATTGAACTTCTGGGCTTTTGTTCCATGTTTTGTTTTTTTGTTTTTTTAGCACTCAGTGCCCGGCAGCTAAACCTCCACACATTCAGCCCCTCTACTTGCTGATGCACAGTTAAGAAAAGGAGAAAAAAAGACGTTTCCTCATAATTATGAAACACTTCTTAGATAATTATTAGGAAAAAGGTAGACTCAACTTAACTTTGAGAAAATCCCAAAGAGGAAGGTCAGTCTTGGGTGACTGTCCCAGCCCAGGAGCCTAGGTACCAGTGTGGCTTTTCTGGTGGCTGGAGGTGTGACTGTCAGCTGAAGAGGTAAGGGGAAGGACGGTGGTTGTGGGAAGTCAGGGGAGCTACCTCTAGTTGGCGGAACACAGAGAAACCAGTGAGAGCCAGTTCCTGCCGCCTCGGGTAAGCAGGAGTTCTGCCCAGGGATCTTCTTTTGCTTTTTGCTTCATATTGTGGGTTCCAGAATCTACCTCGAGGTGTGTGAAGATTTTTCAGTGAGCAACAGAAACCACCAGCTCAGCTGGTAGTAGTAAACCTCGTAGGAAATGAGCCAGTTGGACCCTTCATAGCACCTGGGCCCTGAAATGAAGTGCCTGTGACCTGTGTTCTCAAACATCCCACAGACAGGCTCTTTCCACTTTGACCGAACTCCTCCCTTGCCTTCTCCCCTCCCCGTGTAGGCCCTGGTCCGTCAATCACACCTCAGCCTTAACCACTGAGCGATTTATCCAGACTCTATCACTTTCCAGCATGCTGTCCAGTTGTGCAGCTTATAGTCTCTCTGTCTGTCTGTCTGTCTGTCTGTCTGTCTGTCTCTCTCTCTCTCTCTCTCTCCCTCCGTCTGTCTGTCTGTCTGTCTGTCTGTCTGTCTGTCTGTCTCTCTTTGCCTCTTTCTCCCTCTCTCTGTCTCTCTCTCCCTGACTGGAATGCCTACTTCATTTATTGCTGTATCCCAAGCACCTTAGGGGTGTCCTCTGCCACAAAGTGAGGGGCTCCATAAATACTTGTTGTTTGAATGGAGTAAAACAGCCAGGCTTTTACTTAGCACAAAGCATGACCCCAAATGTATTATACCTTGTTTGTAATCATCAAAACACAACCACAGTACACACCTTCTCAATGAACGTGTGTTTTCTACTCGACCTCTCTTAAGCTGCCATGTTTCCTGTGTCCACCAGCTCTTGCTAGAGCCTGACGACTAGACTAGATAACATCCGGGGCAGAGCCAAGAGCTGGGATGTCTCAATCCTGTCAGCGCTTCCCCATTTCCAAATCAAAGCCGCCCCTTTGGCAGTCTCCCTGTGATTTCCACTTAAGTCCCAGTCCCCCCGCGTGGAGCTGGTCTTGTGAATTGCGCGTCCCGCGGATAATTGCGCTCCACGACTAGCTCTTGTTGCTCTGTTGATTAGCACGTCTTCCTGTTGTTTAATTGGAGTGAATGGGTTCTGAAAGTAACTGTTGACAGTGTTCTTCATTATCTTTTCTGGCTTCTGAGGTGTTGCCAAGTGCCAACTGCTGCTGATGGATTTTCTCCATTATGGTGCGTGTGTGTGCGTGCATGTGTGTGGCGCCGGAGACTGAACCCGTGTATGCCAGGCACACACTGTACCACAACTACCCTCCCCATCCCCTCAGCCCCTCACCCCCGCAGCCCTTCAGTTAGGTATTTCGCCTTGACCTGTTGTGCGACAGAAATGCTGGTGTCTTTACTATTGCTGGAGAACCTTTGCATGAGACCTTGGGCCTGTCTTTTACTGCTGGGTGGCAAACATCTTTCTGGTCGGTCCCACTGTCCTGTTAGCTTGTTAGCTCTGCTCCTCCTTCCCTTATAGAATTACTTTGGTCACTTTCTCTGCTTTTTAGTTTTTCGAGGCAGTTTCTCTGTGTAGCCTTGGCTGTCCTGGAACTCACTCTGTAGACCAGGTTGGACTTGAACTCACTTGATCCACCTGCCAGTGTGGGATTAAAGGTGTTCACCCCCATCCCCAGATACTTTTTCTGCTTTCTGAGGCTCAGCTCCCCTTTGCTTGCCCTTCCTTGGGTCCGGTGACACACATCTGGAATAGCAGGACTTGGTTGGCTGAGGCAGGAGGAGCGTGAGTTTGAGGGAGTCTTGTCTCAAAGAGAAGAACAAAAATGAAAAGGTGTGCAGGAGAGAGGCCTTGGCCAGCAGTTCAGAGTACTTGCTGCCCTTTTAGAAAACCCGAGTTGAGTTTCCAGCACCCATGGCAGGCATTCATAATTGTCTGCAATTTTCAGGGGATATGTTGGGAACAGCGAGCCCCCAGATCCTAAATTTCTTGTAAACAACTTGTTTTCCCCTGATCTGAGTGCCCACAGCTGCTCTGAGCACAAGACCCTCAGGAGATCCTGTTGGCCAGGAAGTGGTTTCTGGTGCATTTGGCTGGGGCGTGGCTATCCCTATATAAGCTGCCCCTGGACACAATAAAGGGGGCATTCTGGCTTCAAGGATGACCCGTGTCCCTGTCTCTCTGTCTGTGAGTCTTTGTGTGTTTCAGTCTCCAGTTCCTTGCCCTGCTCAAGAATGGTTTGGCGGTGCATAGAGCCCAGACGGGAGTGGTGTGCCACAGGGATGTGCTTATGCCTGCATATATGCGAGTGCACGCGCACACACACACACACACACACACACACACACACACACGGCAGGGTAGCTTTTTTGCTAGTGCGCTAACTTAGCATGCACAAAAGTCAGTGTTAGATCTCAGCACTGTGTCAACTAGAAGTAGTGGCCCACACTTGTAGTGAGGGACAAATAGGAAGACCAGAAGTTCAAGGTTGTCCTTGGCTATAAAATGAGTTTCAGACCAGCCTAGGATATATGAGATAATCACATGCATTTATTAAACATTTAATATTTGTATTATATACTTAACATGTTGATTAGTTTTAAATGCCAGGTAGACACAACTGCAACCAGTAGCCGTCTAGAAATAGTGTCTTACTGAGGAACTTTCTACCTCAGGTTAGCCTGTGGGCTCGGCAGTGAGGAACTGTCCTGTTTGCTAACTGATGGGACGGCCCAGACCATCATGGACCATGCTGTTCTTTCTGTCTCTCTTTCTGTTTTTTTTGTTTATTTTAATTTTTTTGTTTTGTTTTTCGAAACAGAGTTTCTCTGTATAATCCTGGTTGTCCTGGAATTCTCTCTATAGACTAGACTGGCCTCAAACTTAGAGAGATTCACCTGCTTCTGCCTCCTGAGTGCTGGGATTACAGGCATGGATCACCCACGCTATTCTTATGTAGAAGCCCTGAACAGTGTGTATTGAGGACTAGCAAGCAGAAAGCAAGGCTACATACATTTGTTGCTTGCTGCTCTTACCTGTGGATGTGATGTGACCTGCTTCAGGTTCCTGCCTTGATTTCCCCTTAGTGATAGACTTACCAGGACTTTCAAGTCAAAAACCCCTTTCCCCCCTGAATTGCCTGTTGTCAGGGTATTTTATGACAGCAATAGAAACTATTAAACTTAATGCATAATTCATAGTAGTATAAACCTATTCAGTTTTATATCAAATATTGTATTTTCCACATATAGTTAATACTGGATATTATTTCACTATATGCATTGTTTTATATTTTTTAGTATATATTTACATAATTTACAATATTAAATAACACTTAAACAGCAGGGAAAACTAAGTATGAACAGTTACATAAACAAAAACCATCTATCTAACTTTACAAAAGATGCAAGGAGATATTGTAGGACAGAGTGGTGAGTTCCCTTGTTAGTTCCAGTTAATCAAAGGGATGCAGATTTATGCTGTAAATATGGATATCTTATAGGAGATACATTTGGGACATCTAAACACCTGTGTTGCCTTTTCTTTCCTAACTTCGTAGAAGGTCTCCACACATGTGCATGTGCTGGGTAAAAACTGAGACCCGTCCAACGTGTTCAGTTATGGGAGGCTGGTGTGTGGCTCCGACAAAATCAGGTTTTATCATTGGTCTTCAAAGATGAGGTTTCATGAAGTCCAGGCTGGCCTTGAATTCATTATGTGACTGAAGGTGACCCTGAGTTCCTGATTTACCTACCAAGTTCTCAGCTCACAGGTACCTACTGCCATACCAGACAGCAGTCATTCTAAGACAAAACGCTTATGCTTCCAGATCCATTGGGATAAAGAGTTTAAGATGTTCCCAGCTGTTCGAGCTGGCTGGGAGTGGGAGAGAGGTTAGGGATGGACGTGGTTTTGCAATCACAGCTACAGAAACCCTGGGTAGTTGCAGCAAGCTCTATGTCAACGCCAGAGCGGCCTGGGTAGCGATTGAGTTCGTTATTGCTTAATTGGGTCAAGTGGTGTGGGTTTTGCTTTTGTCCGAGATGGGTCCGTTTCCAAAGGGGTTGATAGTGCCTGGAGTTTTCCCTGGAGTTATTTCAAGTTTGTTTTAGCAGTTTGAGGGTAAGAAAGGTGGGTTAGCGAGCACCTACAGCAACCATATGCACAGTGAGGAGGGTGTAACTGCGGAACTGAGGGACAGTGATTGATGAGGGTAACGAGACGGGCTGGCATAACTCTGTGCCAACACTTGGTCAAGAGTCTGAGGCAGGAAAATATGAGTTTGAAGCCAGCTTGGGTTGCATAGTAAGATATCCTCAAAAAAGGAAGGAAGGAAGGAAATAGGGAAGGTAGGAAGGAAGCTTTACAAGAAAGCTAAGAACAAATAGTAATGTCTAGCATTTATTAAGTGCCTATTGTATACCAGGTATTACCTAACCTGATTAACAAAATCACCCCTAATGAATTGCTTACACGCTTTACACCATGTGTCAGGTGTTGGGACAAAGCAAGGATGTGTTGAGTAACTTGCCCACTGTAAACGCTGGCCAGAACCCAGGCTACTTATAAGGCCTCCTAAACCAGGTCAGGTTTGGGAAAACTTGATCCTTGGAACAAGACCAGGTCTTCTCACCTAGATCTGCTAATCACACAGCTCTAAAACTTTGCTCTCAAAGTCGTCTTGTTTCCATGGTTCAAATACGAGTCGTTCATGTGTCTCCGAGGGGAAGATCAGAAGAGGAGAGGATGGGGGCAAGGGAATTGCTAGGCTAGCTGGCTGGTTCTAAATCTCACAGGATTCTTTCAGAGCTGAAACTTGAATCTTCTGTGAGACTTGGCATTGCTGGTGTATGGAGCGGGGTAACACCAGTCACTGGTTTTCCACGGGATGTTTTGTCTTCCAGAGGACCTTTGACAAAGTGGGGAGACAGTTTGGTTGGCGTGTTCTTAGGGCAAATGAGGACCGAGCTTTCCTCCTCATAGAGAGTTGATAGAGGCCGGGCATGTGCTTAAATAGCAGTACTACAGTGTATCCCAGAGCCACTTCCAGCCCAGAATTCTCCTCTCTTTCAGCAGTGTGGAGAGTGAGAGTCTGCTTTCCCAGTGAGTCTTCACTAGGGTCACGGCTGCACGCATGCTCCCAGGACTGTTCGTTCATTTTTAAAAAATATTTTTAAATGGGGAGGTTAGAAATTGAAAAAAAAATATGTATGTGCACATGAGTGCAAGTGCCTGTGGAGGCCAGAAGAGGGCGTCAGATTCCCTGGAGCTGGTATGAAAGGAATTTGTGAGCAGATCAAACCTGCACAAGAACAGTCTGTACTGTTGACTACTGAGCATCTCTCCAGCCTGTTTTATGTTTATTTATTTATTGCTGAGGATAAGCCCAGAGCATCACCCCTGCCCCAAGCCCCACCTTGGTTGTGCCCACCTCGTCCTCCCTCTCCCCCTTCACTTATTTCCTCCACTGCAATCCTTTTAACTCACTGGGTAGCTCACTGTGGCTCTGAGCTTTTGCTTCCTGCCCAACAGCTTCGGCTTCATTTTGGGTTTACCAAAATGTTTTTTGCTTGTTTGTTTGTTTTATTTTTCAAGACAGGATTTCTCTGTGTAGCCCTGGCTGTCCTGTAACTCAGAGACCCACCTGACTTTGCCTTCTGGGTGTTGGAACTAAAGGTACATGCCACCACGACTGACTTTTTTTTTTTTGTTTTTTCAAATCCCGAATGGAGTCAGGCTCCAAAAAAGTATTAGCATCCTTTCAGAATTAAGGACACTTCAAGCTTAAAGATTTGGGTAAGGCAGAATGAAGTGGTCCTATCAAAACTGATGATGATATCATGTAACATGAAAGCTATTTGTGTAGCACTGTCAAGTCCAGGAGAAGCGCTCCAGGAGATGAGTAGATGCCTGGATGGTCAACATCTTTATGAAAACATCAAACATCCAAGGATAGCTAGAAACAATCTCTGTGGACTAAGCAGGTGATTTTCCTTTGAAGAAACAGTTCTGGTCAATATTTGATGTCCTGTAGATTTGGAACAGAGAGACGAACACATTTGTTCTTGGCTGTTTACCTGGTTTCCATAAAGAAGTAATTATAACTAGCCCTACCATATTCCCAGCCCTTGAGAAGCAGAGGCAGGAGGATTGAGGCAAATGGGAAACAAGTGTTTCTACTCGTGGAATTCTAGACTGGCTAGACCCTATCTCAAAAACCAAAATGGGACTAGTGAAATGACTGAACAGGTAAAGGTCACTGTCCCCAAACCTAAATGGAACCCACACGGTAGCAGGAGACGTGTGTGTACATAGCAAATAAGGATGATAAAGCACCAACAAAAATTGATTATAATCAAAGATGGAAGACCTGGAGCTAACAGATTTGGCTCGTCTGGCCAGCCAATGAGCTCCTGAGATCTGCCCGTCTCTGCTCCCACCAGCACTGGGGTTATAGATGTACTCTGTGTTCCAGTGCTGGGGATTTGAACTCAGGTCCTTACACTTGTGTGGCAGGTACTAACAGACTGAGTCGTTTTCCCTGTGTCCCTTTATGTCCCTTTAGACTGAATAGATGGGAAAGCAGTGTGTACTGGGATTCTGAGAAATTCTTTCGTGACTTTTGGTGTTGTGCCAAGTCAGTTAAGTTCAGAGCAATTGTGACAGATTCCTTACTGGATCCGATTAGAAAATGTCTCGTCCTGGTGTGCACCTCCAGCAGGGTTTAATGTATACATATGTGGATGCTATCATTCATTGAGGTTTTAGCTGTGCAGAGTTTTTTGGTATTGTTTTGGGGGGGGGGGCAGGGTTTCTCTGTGCAGCCTTGGCTGTTCTGGAATTTGCTCTGGAGACCAGGCTGGCCTCGAACTCACAGAGATCCGCCTGCCTCTGCCTCCCAAGTGCTGGGATTAAAGGTGTGCGCCACCACCGCCCGTTTTTTTTTTTTCTTTCTACTACCAGGTATTGAACCTAGCACCGCATCTTGCTGGTCAAGTGTTCTGTTGCTGCGCTGTATCTCAGTGCTGACTTCTTATATTTTTACATTTGGATCTCATTCCATCTCAGTTTTCATCTCTCGGTTCTGAGGAGGCCCGGGTCCTGTGTGGAACATTCACATTCACACCTTATTATCTGAGTCGCTTCTCTCATATGTCTTGTTGAAGAAACCTTTCTTCCTGGATGCTGGGATAAAGATGTGGGCCCCCACAGAAAGCATTACTATCGTTCATAAGATGTGACATTTTTGTCTCAATTAATCTGGGATGCTCTGTGTTTTTGCCCAGGTCTTAAATACTGATTCAAGTTTGTCACCAAAACTCTTCTGCAAGATTCTGTGTGGTATTTGTTTATCTATCACCCATCCCTCTTTCTTTCCTCCTCCCTTCCTTTTAAAAAAATATTTATTATGTATGCAATATTCTGTCTGCATGTATGTCTGAAGGCCAGAAGAGGGCACCAGACCCCATTACAGATGGTTATGAGCCACCATGTGGTTGCTGGGAATTGAACTCAGGACCTTTGGAAAAGCAGGCAATGCTCTTAACCGCTAAGCCATCTCTCCAGCCCCCATTCCTTTTTCTTTTTTTTCCCCTCTCTTTTTGATAGTAATCACTCCTGACACTTGTTCACTGGGTGGATACAGGTTCTACATCAGGCATCCCGCATCCGGCATTAGAGATATAAAATGTGTGGAGGATGCTCTGGGTAGCAAAGGCGCCGAGACATGCAGCAAACACGGTTAAAAGTTCTTCGTGCTTTCTGTGCTAGAGTCCTCATTCCTTCATCTGTTGTTTTATATTTTGGGACTACGTTGACCTCCTGGAATAAGAAGAGCCCCCCTGTTTTAATGTTGCTGTGTTCTACTACAGGGAGGCTGACTACTATGGACTATTGTAGACGCTGTGATAGGAATCAGTAGCACCCGGTTCACCTGAAGAGACGTCCAGATGAGCCTATTTAATATACACTTGCAGAGGGCGGTGGTGGCGCACGCCTTTAATCCCAGCACTCAGGAGGCAGAGGCAGGTGGATCTCTGTGAGTTCGAGACCAGTCTGGTCTACAAGAGCTAGTTCCAGGACAGGCTCCAAAACCACAGAGAAACCCTGTCTAGAAAAAACCAAAAAGAAAAAAAAATTGGGGCTGGAGAGATGGCTCAGAGGTTAAGAGCATTGTCTGCTCTTCCAAAGGTTCTGAGTTCAATTCCCAGCAACCACATGGTGGCTCACAACCATCTGTAATGGGGTCTGGTGCCCTCTTCTGGCGTGCAGGCATATACACAGAATACTGTATGCATAATAAATAAATAAACATTAAAAAAAAAGAAAAAAATTAAATAGGTAGGTAGAGAGATTTGGGGGGTGTCTCTCTTTTTTCCATAGATAGATTAGATCTTTAGTCTATGCACAAATGGCTCCTACGTTTCTGTGCCCCATGTGACAGCTACCGTAGGTGTGTGTCCCTTTTTCTTGGGCTCTTTGCGTTTTTTTTTTCTTCCGATGTATCATGTCATTCCTTTATTCTTCCCTCTTTGTCCTTTCCCTATCCATTCTTTCACAGAATGAGTCTCAAGAAGTCCTCTTATGGCGTCTCAGATGCTCTGGTACACTGACTCTGATATCCTAAGGTGCATGGCTTTTTGTTTCATGAAGTCCGTTGGGGATGAGGATATTATTTGTTGAACAGATAAACAATTAATTAGGGCCAAAGGGGGAAGACCTTAAATGTGATGGTAAGCGTTATGAACCAAGGCATAACCCAAACTGGGTTTATTAGGAGTCACCGTATTTGGAATTTCTTTTCTTTTCTTTTCTCTTTCTTTCTTTCTTTCTTTCTTTCTTTCTTTCTTTCTTTCTTTCTTTCTTTCTTTCTTTCTTTCAAGACAGGATTTCTCTGTAGCTTTGGAGCCTGTCCCTGAACTAGCTCTAGTGAACCAGGCTGGCCTTGAACTCACAGAGATCTACCAGTCTCTGCTTCCTGAATGCTGGGATTAAAGACGTGCACCACCACCACCTGGCTTGATTGGGATTTCTTATCTGCCACATACCAACTATAAATGTAATTACTACCTTATGGAAACATTAGGTCATATTGACTTTGTTATATTCCATCTTTAGATGAGGGCTCATTCTTTGGAGGGTTTTATTTTTTTAACTTTTTAAAATTTTTTTCTGGGTATGTCTCTCTGAGTGTGCCATTTGTGTGGGTTCTCAAGGACAGATTCAGATCCATAGTTGTAGGCAATAGTGAGCTGCCTCATGTGCCTGTCAGAGCTATCCTGGGTACTCTTGGAGAGCAGCAAGTGCTCATAACCACTGAGCCATCTCTTCAGTACCATTTTTGGATTTTTGAGACAGTGGTTTGTGTTAGTCAGTGTTCTATTACTGTAAAGAAACACCATGACCACAGCAACTCTTAGTAAAGAAAGCATTTAATTGGGGCTGGCTTACAGTTCAGAGGTTTAGTCCATTATCATCATGGCAGGAAGCATGGTGGCATGCAGGCAGACATGGTGCTGGAGAGGTAGCTGAGAGTTCTATACCTGGGTGCACAGTTAAGTGAAGCAGTAGGTTCTCTAAGATCCATGGTCTCTATAGTCCGTGGTTGGCTAGGTTTCCAATACCAGGCTTGATTTCCCTCCTGTTGGGTAGATCGTAAGTCCAATCAGAGAGCTGTTGGCTGCCACCAAAATATGAGTCCTGCTATTGCACCCGTAGAGTTATCATACTATGCTGGTTGTCATGTTCCAGATGGGTGGGATTATTGGCAGCTTCCTTCCCTTGGAAGCAGGGTACCATAGTACCAGAAGGTGCCATGAAGCTAGCAGAGGACTCATTCTTTTTTTTTTTTTTTAAATGATCCACTTCTTTTCTTAATTTTTTTAATATTTATTATGTATACAATATTCTGTCTGTATGCCTGAAGGCCAGAAGAGGGCGCCAGACCTCTTTACAGGTGGTTGTGAAGCCAACATGTGGTTGCTGGGAATTGAACTCAGGACCTTTGGAAGAGCAGGCAATGCTCTTAACCACTGAGCCATCTCTCCAGCTCCAGAGGACTCATTCTTATCCTCACTCCTTAGACAAGAAAACCAAAGCCTACAGAACGTTATTTTCTCTAGTTTAGGTGATACCAGAATAAAAACAATTTCCTCTTAAGTCTTGTTTTTTTTTTTTTTGTGGTAACTCGGGGTTACATTGGGTGGACAGTTGCATTGGGCTATTATTGATCTTGGGAATTGAGAGTAGTAGAAAGAGGGTGTTGTTTACGGTGTAGAACAATGGTAAGTGGTGTACAGAACTTCAGAGGAAGCTTTGTAACTCACTACACCCACCACTAATATGTAAGCAAGGGAAGCTTTCTTTGTACATGAGTTCAACCCTTTGTTTCTTCCCTTCCCTGCCCTCCCCTTTCCTTTCTCCCCTTTCCTTTCCCTTCTTCTCCCCTTCCCTCCCTCGCTCCTTCCTTCTTCCTTCCTCTTTCCTTTCTTCCTTTCTTCTTTTTTCCTTAGATATAGTTAAGAGTCTTAAGTACAAATTAAGTGACCAAATTAAGTTAACAGAAAGAGAATGTCATTGACTTGATTAAGATGTGGTTGGAAGGCCTTGGGTAAACCCCAGCTTTCCAGAATGGCTGTGGAGTCAGAGGGCATGTTTTTCAGTTGGACAGGCCCACAGGGGATTTCTGATTTGACATTTTATTTTGGGTAGAGAAGCTTCTCCAGCATTAGTGATACTCAGATCTGGTACCTGTGTGCACAGTTCCCTGACACGGCTGTTCTAAAGTCTAGTGACTTTATTTTACAGAAAAGCAGATAGACTCAGAGAAACTAAATAGTTTCCCCCTAAAACAAGCATCCAATTAGACCCAAACAGACCCAGTCTCGGGGGGCATCTTACTCATTTATGTAGAAACAGAATCGTAGCCCTCATTGGCCTACAGCTCCTTCTGTACACAAGGATCTGCCTCTGTCTCTCAAGTGCTGGGATTAAAGGCTTGTTCCTCTCTCCCCCTTTAAAAATAGTGTCTTGCTTTGTAGTCTAGCCTGGCCTTGACCTCATGATCTTTCTGTTCTGTTTCCCAAATGTTTGGATTATAGACATGCCACATCATGCTTGGCTAGAATTTTCTCTCATATAACTTTGATCCGTTCTACCTAGTTCTGCCTGTAAGAATAATATCACGGAAGCTGTCTTTTGGGATGAAAGCCACCCTTCCAGGAAGGTGAATGGTTGGTTATATTGGTTTAGTTTCCAGAATGTTTCTGGGCCTCCAGTGATCCCCAGTGTTACCAAACCACCTATTAGGTACGACAAGCAGCAACAACTTGTTGTCTCTTGATGTGGCCTCTACGTAACATTGTCCCTGCAAGGTTGATGAACTTTGAAAAAAGTTTTTTTTTTTCCCTTTTAAGGCTGGTCATGTAGGCATACCCCTTTAATTCCATCACTTAGGAGGTAATGGGTGGCAGATCTCTGTGAGTTCCAGGCCAGCCTGGTCTACATAGTGAGTTCTAGTACAGCTAGGGCTAGAGAAACCCTGTCTCAAAAAACTGGGAAAAAGAGAAAAAGAAAAGAACAGAAAGAAAACAAGGAGTAGATCAGTGTCAGTTCCAGGTCACAGCAGCCGCAGCATCCACCTAGGTTCATTGGAGCGTCCGTGGGAGAAACAGCAGAATTTGCCATACACCAAAAAAGTCTTTCCTCATCCCGCTTTCCTGGTTGTGGGCAGTAAATATATTTTTATTTTGTCTGAAAGTCCTCTTAGTGAACTATTTTGGAGCATTTGGACTTTTGAGAATTCTTCTTAAATAATCTATTTAGTTACATATCACTTTTTTTTCTTTTAAGAGTTATTTATTTTTATATACATTGGTGTATTGCCTCTATGTGTGTCCGTGTGAAGATATCCTCAGGTCCTCTGGAGTTGGAGTTACAGACAGTTGTGAGTGGCCATATGGCTGCTGGGAATTGAACCTGGGTCCTCTGGAAG
Source organism: Microtus pennsylvanicus (assembly GCF_037038515.1). Lineage (NCBI taxonomy): Eukaryota > Metazoa > Chordata > Mammalia > Rodentia > Cricetidae > Microtus > Microtus pennsylvanicus. The sequence goes on from NC_134590.1 coordinate 34,995,319, forward strand.
AACAGCCAGTGCTCTCAACCCCTGAGCCATCTCCCCAGCCCAATATCACATTTTTTATCATTGTGAATTATTTGTGGAAGGGTAATGTATCCACTCTCCAAGCATAGGTTTTCCACCTCTCAGGACCTAGGGTATCTTGAATTAGGCAAGTGCTCTACCGCTGGGCAAACATCTCCAGGCTTTTAAAAGTTTGTTGAGATAGGGTCTGGATAAATTTTTCTGGGTGTCCTTAAGCTCACTGGGTGTCCTCTTGCCTCAGCCTTCAAGTAGCTGGGATTTTTTAAAAAAAATATTTATTTATTTATTATGTATACAATATTCCATCTGTGTGTATGTCTGCAGACCAGAAGAGCACATCAGACTTCATTATAGATGGTTGTGAGCCACCATGTGGTTGCCGGGAATTAAACTCAGGACCTTTGGAAGAGCAGGCAATGCTCTTAACCACTGAGCCATCTCTCCAGCCCCAAGTAGCTGGGATTATAGGTGCTCACTACCATGGCAGACCTTGTGCTAATGCTTTGTAGCTAGACCATATAAGACATGTGGGGTGTGGCAGCATATAGCTTTAGTCTCAGCATTTTTGAGACAGAAGCAGGAGATCTTTGTGAGTCTTGGTCTACCTAGTGAGCCCCAGGTCATCCAGACTACATAGCGAGGACAGAATGGTTGGATGCCATGAAATATAGAATGCAAATACCCATATCACTAATGTATCTTTCAAAGTTTATTATATAATTTAAATTATTCATCATTGTAAAGCATTTGAGATCTTTTCATCTTCCCTTCTTTTTAAAAAGATCTTATCAATTGTATTTATTTGTTTAACGTGTTTGTGTGCGTGCTCTTGCCACAGCCTGTATGTGGAGGTCACGACTTTCAGGAGCTGGCTCTCTTCTCCTCCCGTGTGGGACTGAACCCAGGTCATCAGGCTTGGTAGCAAGTACTTTCACCCTCGGAGCCCTCTCGTCGGTTCCCTGTCTCTCCGAGGTAGGATCCCACCTTCTGGCCCTGGCTAACTTGGAACTTGCTATGCAGAGCAGCATAGCCTTGAATTTGTACCTCTCCTTCCCTAGTGCTGGGATTTCAGGCTTGAGTCATGCACCCGGCCTTGTTGCGTTTTCAAGTACGCTTTCGGTCAGTCATAAATCTCCCGTAGGCATGCTTTGTTCCTCCTTAGAAGCGGCGGCCGGATTCAGGGGCAGTCTCTAGCTGTGTCAGCTGAAGGAGTCCATTTGTTTCTAATCTGTTGATCCTTGTCACACTATTTGGCTATGCAATAATACACTCAAGAATTTTCAGAAGGTGCTGGGGACTCCATGTAGCTCTCCGCCTTGAAGTCCATTGTGCGGAGTTCAGCTGGGCGCTGGTGTGTACTCTGGCCCCAGAGGGCTGTGTAGAAAACTGGAGCTGCTGTATGTTCAGGAGAAAGGGACGTCTTTGCACAGGAGACGGCAATCTATGTTTTGCTGGACGCCTTGCTCCCTACTGCTGGAGACACTGAGGAAAAAAATTTTGTGATAGTGTGCTGATTCAAAGTCTGAGCAGGCATGGTGGCTTTGTTTATTTGATTTTTTACTAAAAAGCCATTTTTGCAAAAAAAAAAAAAAGTTCTAAACTTGGTAAGTTCATTTTAGCTACCTTTTAAAAACCAAAATTTTAATATTTTTTCTGTTTTTGGTTTGAAAATATTTTTATTTATGTGTGTGGGTGGGTGAATTCTGTATGCAAAAGTGTGGTCCACAAGGGTGTTGTCGTGTCCCTTGGAGTGAGATAAATTCTGCGCTGCCTGAGTGGGTGCTGGGAACCGAGCCTGGGTCCTCTAGAAGAGTGGTCTGCAGTCTGAACCACTCTAAACCACTGAGCTCACTCTTCAACCTGATTTTGCTTTCTAAGATAGATTTTGCTGTTTAGCCAAGGCTAGCCTCAAACACACAGCAATCATTTTTCTCAGTTGCTTTTGTGTATTTTAATTTAGTTTTTTTTTCTCCTTTGAGCTATTTTGGTTTTGTTTGTTTGTTTGTTTTGGTTTTTCGAGACAGGGTTTTCTCTGTGGCTTTGGAGCCTGTCCTGGAACTAGCTCTGTAGACCAGGCTGGTCTCGAACTCACAGAGATCTGCATGCCTCTGCCTCCCATCGCCCTGCATCCTTTGAGCTATTTTGGACTTCCTGTTCCTAGGACTAAAACCCCAAACTGTTCTGTCCCCAGCCAGCATGAGAATAAGCACTAGAGAGAGAGCAGACCTCTGGAACTGTCTCTGGAGTGGCTACTCCTACCCATGAGGACTGTGTTCCCCATGCTTGTCTTTTTGCTTGAACTACATATTATTTGCACCCCCACACAACTTGTAGGCCTCTTTATTCTTTTTTTCTTTTTCTTGTCTTTCAATTTTTGTGGTTCTGGGGATCAACCCTAGGGCTGCGCACAGGCTAGGTGAGCTCGACCACTGAGCCACAACCGCAGCCCTACTTTTTAATTTTTATTTGGAGGCAGGGTCTTACTAAGTTTCCCAGTGGGCCTTGAACTCACTCTATAGCCCAGGCTAGCCTTGAACTTGGCACTCCTCTGGTCTTAGTCTCTGGAGGAGCCGGGGATTCCAGGCCTATACAACTAGGCCCAATCTTTTCATTCTTTTCTTTTTCTGGTTTTTCAAGACAGGGTTTCTCTGTGTAGCTTTGGCTGTCCTGGAATTTACTGTGTAGACCAGGCTGGCCTTGAACTCAGAGGTCCACCTGTCTTTGCCTCCCAAGTGCTAGAATTAAAGGTGTGTGCCACTATCACCACTCACTTTTCATTCTTTCTCTTTTTTCTTAATTGATTTTATTGAGCGCTACATTTTTCTCTGCTTCCCTCTCCCCTCCCCCTTAACCCTCTCCCATGGTCCCCACATTCCCAATTTACTCAGGAGATCTTGTCTTTTTCAACTTTCCATGTAAGTCTTTCTTAGGGTCCTCATTGTTGTCTAGATTCTCTGGGATTATAATTTGTAGGTTGGTTTTCTTTGCTTTATGTTTAAAAACCACTTATGAGTAAGCACATATGATAATTGCCTCTCTGGGTCTGGGTTACCTCACTCAATATGATGTTTTCTAGCTCCATCCATTTGCTTGCAAATTTCAAGATGTCGTTATTTTTTCTTGCTGTGTAGTACTCCATTGTGTAAATGTACCACATTTTCTTTTTTTTAAAACTTTTAATGATTTATTTAACTTTATTTTATGTGCATTGGTGTGAAGGTGTCAGATCTTGTGGAACTGCATTTTCAGACAGTTGTGAGCTGCCATGTGGGTGCTGGGAATTGAACCCGGGTCCTCTGGAAGAACAATCAGTGCTCTTAACCGCTGAACCATATCTCCAGCCCCTGTACCACATTTTCCTTATCCATTCTTTGGTCAAGGGGAACTTAGATTGTTTCCAGGTTCTGGCTATGACAATCAGTGCTGCTATGAACATAGTTGAGCACATGTCCTTGTAGCATGATTGAGCATCCTTTGGATATATACCCAAACTACTTTTCATTCTTAATAGATGGAAAAGTAGATGAAAAGAACAATCTTTTTTGACTTAAAAACCATCTGAAGTTCACATTTCTGTGTCCATAAGTAATTTTTCTTGTGGGGAATAAAAGTCTTACATATTCTGCAGATCTGAGTAGTTCTGATAGAAGCTGTATGGCTTAAAAAAGCCTAAACTGTCTATGACCATCTCTTGTTGGCATATGGAGACACACACACACTAGTAATCTGGTTAGGGGATGAGTGCTGGGAAGTCTGGGCCAGGAGGAGGCCGAAATGAACAAAGTCTTTATTTTTAAAAACCAGGAATTCTCCTGTCCTTTTCTTCTCAGGAGATGAGGACTCACTGACTTGTTCCTTCCCGGCATCCGTCCCCAGAGCACCGCCTCTTGCCACTCTATGCCTCTTTCCTCTTGCTCTCCGTCTTCCCACCCTCTCATCTACAAGCCAGCAAATTCTACCTGTCTGGGACAGAAAGGCTGGCTCCCAGGACAGTTGCCTGCCCCTCTTGAGAGTGCTCTGTTGGCTTCGTCCGTGTCTCCTGCTGACTCTCATCGGGCACACCGTGTTCCCATGTATTTGCCTTGGCCTTTGTCTTTATGGCTTCTTGCTGGCAGAGACTGTGTTCACACTGGCTGCAGAAAGAGCAGCATGGCGTAACTGAGCACATAAACTTTTAAAGATAGATTGCAGGAGCCAGGCCTCGTAGTGCAAGCCTTTAATCCCAGCGCTTGGGTGGACAGCGGCAAGAGAGTCTCTGTGAGTTCAAGACCAACCTGGTTCTAGAACAACCAGAGCTACATAGTGAGAACCTGTCTTGAACAAAACCAAAAAATCAAAACAAACAAAAAAATAAAACCAGCACAGTCAAACAACAAACCAAAGAATCTGCAGGGAGGAGGTGATTTCAGTTCCTTTTGCGAGTAAATCAGAATGCAGATTCTGAGTAATAGCCCATCCTTATTTCGTGGTTGAGAGTTTTCTGCCTTTCCTACCGAGATTCTGCAGCTGCGGTTATGGCGTTTTCATCTTCCAAGGCTAGCTGAGGAATGTGTAGCGATAAGCCCCAGTGATAATCCACCCGTGAGGTTCACGGGGCTCTGGGGCCACGCTGTACATCTGTGAGCGGTGAGACCTTGGTGTTTGGTTAGCAAAGGAAAGAGGAATGGCTCTCGTAGGGACCCTCGAGGTGCCTGCCAAAAACAGAGAGCCTGCAAAGATGAGTCATACGATAATTCTCAGGCAGCAACCTCGAAGCGTTGCTAAGTGACGTAAGACTGTGAACACAGAACATGATGAGGCTCCCAGATGAGCACTCAAGGTCCAGAGCAATGAAGGTCATATAGGAAGGGTACTAGGATGGAGGTGAAGGAGGGGGCCACCTGAAGGAGGTGGCAAGAAAACCTCGGGAATGTAGAACAATATGAAATGTACAATGAGAATGTTCTGGGCTCCAGCCAGCCTGAGCCGAGACACCAAAGCAGAGGTCCATCAGGCTGTACATGGGAAGCAGGGAGCAGATAGTGCTGGTTAACACCCTCAAAGGGGAGAAGGAATAGAGTGGGGTTGAGGTCTGTCTTGGCAAGGCTGCTTCGTGTACCCACATACCAAGAGTCTTCCCTGCTGAGCTCTGACCTCAGTTCTGCAGGGCTGCTGGGTGACAGAGGCCTTGACTTTCGGTGTCCTGGTCCAGTGTCCCTCCAGGCAGATTTGCTATCTCGTTACAAAAGATGTCTTACAAAACAGGCAGAAAGAACCGCATTGTGCTTCTGCTTCTGTCACTTCCAAATCAGAGAAGGATCCTGGTGAAAGAGGTCATGGTGGAAGCTGTCACGTTTGAGGAGAGTGGGCGTGGGGGAGAGGATAACAGTTTCTTTCCCAAGCCCTTCCCTTGGCCCGTTAGTGTCGAGCTTTGATGGCTGTGCAGGCACCTGTGGCGTGGCTTCTGTGGGGCCTTCCCTCACTCAGGTACTGTTTGATACTTTTGTACAGGTCGATCATTGAGTGTAAAGTTACTTAATGTGTGTGTTATAAAGTGTGCCCCGGGTCGTTTTCATTGACATTAAGTTGGGTAGCAACTAGGGTTGAGAATGCTGTTTGGGAACCTACATGAAGGAACAGGAAGGTCTCTCTGGGAACCCCTGCATCAAAGTGATACCAGACTAGTCCTGAACTTTCAAGTTCCCATCCCAGAATCCCAGACCTGCAAAATAGGGATATGGTTGCAAAGTCTCAGAAGTGTGTGGTGTGTGTGTGTGTGTGTGTGTGTGAGAGAGAGAGAGAGAGAGAGAGAGAGAGAGAGAGAGAGAGAGAGAGAGAGAGAGAGAGAGAGACACTAGGGTCTTAGGGTCTTGTTTATTCTGGGTAAATGATCTGCCACCAAGCTATACCTCCAAATCTCTTCTTCTATTTTGAGGCAGGGTCTTACCACTAAGTTGCCCAGGTTGTCCTTGAACTTCTGTAACCCAGAGCATTGTTTACTTTTCTGCTGCTGTGATACTGTGATGGATGACCACAGCCAAGGCAGCTTTTAGAAGGAAGGCTTTTTTTTTTTTTTTTGCTTCCAGTTTCACAGGGAGAATCCATAACCGTGGGAGAGACGTGGCAGCTGACAGCCCGATCAGGAAGCTGAAAGATGTTCTTCAGCCTCAAATGTGAAATAGAGAGAGTGAACTGAAAGTTGGAGCAGGCTATGAGCTCCCACAGTCCATCCCCCAGTGATATCCCTTCTCCAGCAAGTCCAGCAAAGTCATCCCATCTCCCAAACAGTGCCACCAACCAGAACCCAGTGTTGCAATACCTGACCCTATAGGGGGACAGTTTCATTCAAACCACTACACTCAGTTGGTGATCCTGTGATCCTCCTGCCTCAACTTTCAGAGTAGTTGAGATTATAGGTGTGTGCTGCCAGCCTCCAGATATGGGTAGGGCGATCTCTATTGTGACTGCCACTTCAAGGGAAAACAGTTCTTTTGAAAAAGTTTTTCTATGTAGAAAAATATACATAACAGAAAATCTATCACTTAATCTTTTGGTTTGCTTCCCTTTGGGTTTGTAGGACAGAACCCGGGGTCTCCACTATGCCAGGCAAGTGCTTGGCCACTGAGATATATTACCAGCTCTCTAGACATTTTTAATGTTTTTATCTGCATATATTAATTATACATATTTCTAGTGCTAGAGAGATAGCTCAGTAATTAAGAGCACTGGCTGCTCTTCAGAGGACCTGGGTTCAATTCCCAGAGCCTACCTCAGCTGTCTGTAACTCCACCTCGAGGGGACCCAACACTCTGTGTACACAGACAACATACATGCAGGCAAAACACCAATGCACATAAATATAAATAAGTCTTCTAAAAATAGAAAAAAGGATCCATACTTCTATATTTTTATTTGTCTGTAGACAACTGTGAAAGATAACTTAGAGGAATTAATAATCTGCTTCTACCATGTGTGTTCCAGGATCGAACTCAGGACATCAGCATTGGTAGCTGATGCTTTTCCACCGGAGCCGTCTTGCTTCTCTTCTACCAACCCTTTACTAAGAACAAAGTTCAAGAGTAGCAAACCTGTTCACAGTGTTGTCTAATCATAACCGCCGTCCATCCCCAGAGCGTTGTCTTCTCCCAGACTGATGCTCATCAAAGCCATTCCGTCACCCCTGGCAAGCCATGCCTCTTCTTGTCTTGAGGAGTTTGACAACCCTGCTACCTCATAAGCAGTTCTATTTATTTATCTTTTTCTTTTTTAATTCTTTTTTCTTGTCTGGTTGTCCAGCTCAGGCTGGCTTTAAGATTCTCTTGCCCAAGATATGATGCTGGGATTACAGATTTGAGTTACCAAACTCAGTTTAATATTTAATCTTTTTGTGACTGGTGTATTTCACTTAACGTAATGCCCTCGACATTCTTTCAGACAGCCTGTGTCCTAAATTCATTCGTCTTAAAGCAGAACAGTAATGTACTGTGTGTGTGTAGACATTTTGTTTGTGGCTCCTTCTATCTACACATGAATGGTGGTTGTTTCTACCTTGGAACTGTTGACACTCTCTGGGAATTTGAGGCCAGCCTGGTCTACAAAGTGAGTTCCACGACAGCCAGGCTTTTACACATAGAAATCGTGTCTCGAAAAACCAAAACCAACCAAACAAACAAAAAACCAGAATTGTTGTCCTAGGCCTGTGAATGTTGGTACTGATTGCCTCCCTGAGGTTCTGCTTCTGCGTGTGCTGACTCTACGGGTAATTCTTTTTCATTTTTTTAAAGAAGTGTCCATGTCTTTTTCTGCAGTGATTGTACCACTTCATATTACCCCTTGCAGTGACTTAATCTCAGCACTCTAGTGGCAGAGGTAGGCAGATCTCTGGGTTGATGCTAGCCTGGTCTGCCTATCGAGACCTGGTATTTGGAAGGAAGAAGGGGGGGGGGGGAGGAAGGAGGGAGAGAGAGAGGAAGGAAAGAGAAAATGAGGAAGTTCAAGTAAAATTGATACAATATAAAATTTGGGTTTTTTGTTTTTTGTTTTTTTGTTGTTATTTGTTTGTTTTTTGAGACAGGGTTTCTCTGTAGCTTTGGAGCCTGTCCTGGAAACTAGCTCTTGTAGACCAGGCTGGCCTCGAACTCATAGAGATCCGCCTGCCTCTGCCTCCCGAGTGCTGGGATTAAAGGTGTATGCCAGCACCGCCCAGCTAAAAATTTTTTAAGTTTATTTTAAAACTTGGTTTTTATTTAAAATTTAAATTTATTTATTTCGGTTTTCTTTATTCTGTGAATGTGTGTGCACACCTCGAGGTCCCAGGACAACATGTGAATGTGTAGGAATCTATTCTCTTCTTCTACCATGTAGATCCCGGAGATTATATTTAGGTATCAGGTTGGTGTGAGTGCCTTTATCTACTGAGTCATCCGGGCCCCAAATTAGCATTTTGAAGTGTACAACTCAGTAGCACTTAGAACGTCAGCAAGTTGTGCAACTGTCACATCTATTTAGTTCTAACATGATTTTAATAGTGTAAAAACGACATCTAAGCCGGGCGGTGGTGGCGCACGCCTTTAATCCCAGCACTAGGGACGCAGAGGCAGGAGGATCTCTATGAGTTCGAGACCAGCCTGGTCTACAAGAGCTAGTTCCAGGACAGGCTCCAAAACCACAGAGAAACCCTGTCTCGAAAAACCAAAAAAAAAAAAGACATCTAATATATTTCTCTGTGTGTGGGGTGGCTTGTGGGGGGGGGGGGTTGTGTACCGCCATGATCTTCTGCGGATGTCAAAGGACACTCATGGGAGTTGATTTTCTCCTCCTACCATGTGGATCACAAGGATTGATTTTGGGTCATGAGCCTTGGCTGCAGGTGCCTTTACCCTCCTTGCCATCTTGAAGGACGTAGTGCCAACATATTTTTTATCTCTATTAGAGGAAACCTCTACACCGTTTTTTAAAAAAAATAATCACTTCTTTCTCATCTTCCTCTGGCTTCAGGAAACCACAAAGAAGCTCTCTGCCTATTCTGGATATTTCATATTAGTAGAATCATGCCATTTATGACCCTGGATGTCTGACCCTTTGGGATTACATTTACTTATTGGGTTTGCAGTATGGGCAATGGTGCATGCGTGGGGGTCAGAGGACAGACTGTGGGACTTTTGCTTCTACCATGTGGGTCCTGGGGGACCAAACCCAGATTGTCGGGCTTGGAGGCAAGTGCGTTCACCTGCTGAACCTTCCCACTAGCCTTGTACCTGTTCTTTTGTTTTTTTTTTCTTTTTCTTTCTTTCTTTTTTTTTTTTTTTTGGATTTTCGAGACAGGGTTTCTCTGTAGTTTTTGGTGCCTGTCCTGGAACTAGCTCTTGTAGACCAGGCTGGTCTCGAACTCACAGAGATCCGCCTGCCTCTGCCTCCCGAGTGCTGGGATTAAAGGCGTGTGCCACCACCGCCCGGCTGTTCTTTTGGACCTAGCATCAGGTCTCTTCAAGTTCATCCATGGTAAGTCAGGTTAGTACACCACCACCTGGTTGTGATCGCCTTCTTGATGTTCCACATTGTCCCTGCCCACATAGTTCCTCTTTGAGGTACTGCCTGTGACCCTGGGCTCAGCTTCAGCCTTAGTCCCTGCCACCCTACCTGCATCCTTACAGTCATCAGTGAAGGTCTCCCAAACACACCATGCGGACTTGCCAATCCTAGCTCTGTCTTTGTTCTAAGTCTTCTTTCTCCTCTCTGGGAAGCCCATCCCAGCTGCCTCTGCAGGTAGACTCATCCTCTGAGTGGTAGTCCGTATGACATATTGAATATTTAGGTTGATAGCTGTTGGCAAGGCAGAAATTCTTGTTACTATCCATTCCAAATCTGATCTTAGGGCTCTAGCTCACCTGGAGATAGGCAGTGGGGCTTTGAGTACATGGAGTACATAAGAAAAAAAAATTCAAGCTCCAAGAAAGTCATGTGATCAGTACAGAATTATGCATGATGCTATCTAGAATAAATGTCTCTTGTTTGCCTACAGCCATTTAAATCCCCTCTGTTTAGCTCATCATTCTGGCATCTGCCTTAAAATGTTGGGAGTGGAGAGAGAGTCACCGGTGGGTGGCCCGGTCTGCCTAACAGCTACTCTTGTTTTTAAAAGTCCCGTTCTCCCAGGATGACTCTCCCAGTTGTCCCTGATCTCCACTTGCCTGGGGAGATGGAGCCAGCACTGAACGGGATGTGAGCTAGAGATCGGTTACTGGGATGAGCTCCTCTCATCTTTGCTTGCGGCTGATTCTGCGGCATCCTTTACACATCGCCTCCAAAGGCAAAGCCGTCCAGAATGCTGTGCAGCCGTGTGCCATGGTGCACACACTTTGAAGGAGGGGCATTGCACCAGAGATGTGCCAACCCCTCTCCTCCCTTAAACATGCCACGTTTTTAAGAAAATCACCTCTCTTGGGCATTTAGTACGGGACTCTAGCGGTGTGAGAAGAAAGAGAAGAATGCCACCTTGCCTGTCGCCTTCCACCCCACCAAAGACACCCACTCTGCTTCCCCCTAAAATGTATCCATTCCTCGTTCAAAACTTGTTTCTAGAGTACCCTCTGTTTGCCTGGCATTCTGTTTGGGTTTGGACATGGACAACCAACAAGCATCTGCCCTCCCGGTGTCTTGCTTGGATGACGACCTGTCAGGATCTTTTTCAGAGGGAGTTAACGGTTTTGTGTGGTCGTGTGCCGAAATGGCCGTCTGTGGAGGTGCCTGAGTTTGCTTTGACTTTCAATAAGGAATGTGGGTGCTGAGATGAGTTGGGACTTGAGAATCAACACCACTGTGGTTACTCTGGGGGAGTATGGCTGCCACGTGAGGCGAGGTGATCCCAGGCAGGGGGATGTACAGACCTTTGCTTTACGGGTCTTTAAAGGTGAGTTTATTAGAGTCTAATGAAACAATAGAGGTGAATATGGAGTAATTGTGTTACCTTCTGACTTGTGCAATTAAACTTGTAGTCCCTGATAATCGCAGCCCAGTTCTGGTTTTCTGGTTCTCACAGAGGAGTGTGGTCCTGATTCCCGCCCCCCCCCTCTCTTTCTTTTTCATCTGGCACATGAATTCCATTCCATACCAAGCACCCCTGCTGTAGGCAGCTACGTTTTAAAGTAAACACAAGAAACCCCATTTTTTCCCAGTTTAACTAACATGGAAACGCCTAATCCTCTTAGTTCTCTTGATTTTGCAAGCCAAGATTTGTTGGGCTAAGAATCTTTAAGTAGTCAGTCACGTGCACTAGGTGTTCCCGTAGTGACCCTCAAGTGAAAGCTGCGGGAACAGCGAACCAGTGGCTTAAGGCTGTCCCCCACCCTCGTTTGCTCGGCTAATTTTCAACCACAGGTTGAGCAGCTTCAGTGGAAACAGTGAATGTGAACAATTGATCTTAGTCCAGAGGGAACAGGCACTTCACGTTATTACCTAATGCCCCGCTCAGCTTTCAGATCCCTCTATTTTTAGCCCGTGAGAGAAAGTAAAGCCCAAAGCCGTGGGCTATCACTGTATTGTCCAGTTCTGTAGCCGCATGTCAGGGTGCAGTATGGTCAGCGTGGCTGGCTCTGCTCAAATCTATATTAATTTCCATTTAAAGACAAGTCATGGGCTGGCTACGGTAGCACACATCTGGAGGCAGAGGCAGGTGGATCTCTGTGAGTTGTGGGCCAGCCTGGTCTACATAGGGAGATCCAGCACAGCTAGTGCTACCTACCTAGCAAGGCTTTATCTTAAAAAACAAAACAAACAAACAAAATTCGTGGTGTGTTTTATGCTATCAGCACCCTGTCCTCAGGTTTAGTAGCTAGGATTAGAATCCAGAACTGTTGTGCCTAATTATCAAACCTTCTGTTTTCTGTATTTGACCTTGGACCAGTGTTTTAGATTCCTTAGTCTTTGGGTTTCTTGCCTGTGAAAGGGCACAGTAGGGACTGGAGAGGTTTCTTGATTCTCAGCACTCGCATGGCAGGGCACAACCATAACTCCTAACTCCAGTTGCAGGGACTTCGATGTTTTCTTCTACTAACTTCTTTGGGCACTAGGCACGAAATTACATGCACATAGACGAAACACCCATACACATAAGAAAAATGAATAAATAGGCTCTAGTTTATAATGTCTGAATGAAGACTAAAGGATATAGCATGTAAAATACCCGGCACACAAGAAACCTTTGTTTTCTCGTGATTGCTGTTCTGTTCCAGATGATGTAGGTTTTGTCTTTGTAGTTTGTATGGTCCTGGGGGTTGATTTGAGGGCCTCACACCTCTTAGGCAGAGCATCTGCTGAGGTACTGCCCTACCCCCAATGTTGATGCTATTAGCATTCTAATTATTTTTTCTTCTTGGCAGGGTTTCTCTGTAGCTTTGGAGCCTGTCCTGGAACTAGCTCTTGTAGACCAGGCTGGCCTCGAACTCAAAGAGATCCGCCTGCCTCTGCCTCCCAAGGGCTGGGATTAAAGGCTTGCGCCACCACCACCTTAGTATTATTATTAGTATTCTAAGTATTCAGCCGTGTTCTCAGAATTACTCTGTCCTTTTTTCATTGGTCCTTGAAGGGCTTTGTTGGAGTTGTTCATTTGAATTTGAATTTTGTGTTTGATGTTAAAAGTACTTATAAGCTGGGGCTAGAAAGATGGCTCAGGGTTAAGAATGTGCAGAGGCCGGGAGGTCTGAGTCTAGCACCCACGTCAGGTAGCTATCAGCTGCTTGGCACCCCAGCCCCAGTGGATTGGGCACCTCTGGCCTCTGACCTCCTGGTGCAACCATACTCACAAGTCATACCCTCAACATACTCATACATTTTAAGAAAAAAAACAATCTTTTAAAAATTACTAGTGTACGTTCTTATGGCCAGGCCTAATGACCTGATCGTACCTTGCTTTAATCTCCTTTGTCGTTCTTTGCCCCCATTCCACCATTAGCCGACAGTCCTGAATTTGCTTCTTTTTATTCCCCCCACCCCTGAACTTGGCATAGTCCATGTAATTTGCAAATTTTTATTTGTTGGTGTGTATAAAGCCCCTGTCATAGGCCAGGATCTCTGACTGGTGCTAGGAATGCAAATGTGAACAATAAAATCCCCGATTTCCAAGGGCTGGCTAACCTGAAGGGAGTCTAATTGAGGCGCTCACATGTCCCAGGTGCCCAGATAGTGGTGGTGAGAGAGAGTGCAGGACAGTGTGGGCAGGGACAGGGACAGCAGTGGCCTCTCCCCGGCAAGGGAGAAGGCTGCAGAGGATGTGACAACCGCACCATTCTGATGAAGGAGCTGGCACCGAACCGTTCTGATGAATGAGTCGGGACCCAGCTGTGAGGAGGGCACAGGTGGAAGCAGATAAGCCCCGAAAGAGCTTGAACATGTTTAAGAAGAGTGGGGTCATGGCATGAAAGAAGGAATTAGGGCCAAGTTGACAGGAGACAGACTGGGGAGGTCAGAGAGGTTAGGTCTCCCCCCATGCTTTACTAATAGGCACACCAGAATCTCAGTTTGGGATGGATCTCTCTGGCAGCAAGGACTCTAGCTGGGGACAAGAGCGACTGTGTGTTCATGGTGAAGAGAGACAATGAGGGAAGGGAGCCGAGGCACCAGGGTTTCGGCATCCATTGTTGCTTCTTTTCCTCCCCTTGGGTCTGATGTCCCGCGGCCAGTGCTCTATTGCTCTATTTATACATGCACCCATTGCACGCTCTCAGAGCACTCCAACAGAGTGTGGATTCCTGTGTGCTCAGCACCTCGTACCTAGTACTTGCAAGTGTGCTCACGTGTTTGATGCTCACTAGATTCTTGCATACAGCTTCTGGGAAACAACCTTCAACTAAGGCGGCATTCCACAATTCCAAGCAATGGTTGCTTAGTTACTTTGGAAAATTGGATGTGAGAGAGAATATCCATTTTCTCTCCTCCCACACCTTCCCTGTCTCGCTTTCTCTGCCTCATTCTCTGTGGTGCTAGGGAGGAAACCCAGAGCCTCAACACACACACCACACACTGTACTCCTGAGCTATATGTTCCCAGTGCCAGACTCTCAGAAAGAAACAAGTGCACGCACAAGCAGGGTAATTGGTGGGAACTAAATAAAATAGTTCTCAGGCCAGGTACTCCAAAGAAGGGATGAAAAGTACTGCTAAGAACCCAGCAAAGGGGCTGTAGAGATTGCTCGGCGATTAAGAACACTTGCTGCTCTAACAGAGGACCTGGGTCTGGTTCCCAGTATCCACATCAAGTGACTCACAATGGCTGTAACTCCAGCTCCAGAGACTCTGATGCTGGTCTTCTCCAAGGGCACCAGAACACACGTGCACACACCTCAAGCTCCCATTTGCATAAAAACCCCTTAGAAACAAAACCAAAAATAAAAGACCCTAACAAAAATAGCTACAGCCACCCTGCTGTCAGCTAGAAGGGCGGGAACCTGGGACTAAACTTCCAACCTCTTCTGTCTGGGTCTCCACTGACTCAACATTTTGTGCTCCAGGTCAGGAGAGCTGACTCTGCAGGGATTGGCCTGCAGGTTACAAAGAAGCACAAAGAGTGGGGAGGCCGAGCCTCCCTGGCTGCTACCATTTATCTGCTCACCTGATGTAAACAGGAGAGCGGTAAAGAGCAGGAACCATCCTGACAGTGTCTTTGTGTCTGCACCCCTGACTAGAATGCCCTGGGAGGGATCCATTCTGTGTGTCCCGTTCTAAACCTAACTGGATGGTGTGTGGAAACTTGCTAGGTAAGCCAGTGTTTTGTGTAAACCTTAGCAATTTAACCTTCCATAAGAACATCCCTGAACTACCCAGATGTCCGTGGTGTGCTACAATAAATGGGCCTTGGGTGTGTTGCTTTGACCTTTAAAAATTATTTGCATATATGAATTGTATAGAGAGGTATCATGTCGTTTCCACACATAGTTTATAGCATCGATCATATTCATCTCCCTCTTTTACCTTGTCTTATCTTCCCATCAGTATTCCTAACAGTCCTGTTCTACTTTCTTGCTGTGTGTTTTAAAGACAAGTTCTCACTATGTAGCCTGGGCTAGTCCGGAACTCCTATCTAGACCCTGCTGGCCTAGAACTCATGAGATCAACCTACCTCTGTCTCCTGAATGCTGGGATTAAAGGCGTGCTCCACCATCCTGACTCTTTTTGAGACAATGTCTAGGATTGCCCAGGCTGGAACCATCTTCAGCAGCCTAACGTGGGTTGAACACAGGGCTGTGGGACTGCTTTGTTGGGAACACAGAACTGAAGGCTGTCACGATGAGTCATTTATTTTGCCATGCTGTGGGAGATATAGATGGAGCAGGAGAGGACAATGTCCCTGCCAGAGGATGCCAGGGAAGCAGTTACAGTTGTATTGCCTCTTCTCCTAGAGCTTGTAGGCCTGTTGTTGCCACTGATGACGGTCGGTGAGTCTCCTCTGCAGCATCCATCTGATTACCTAAGCCAACCCTTGTGCGCGGGAGTCCTATCTGGTGTCTACAAGGTTATCCTTGTGTTCCGAGGAATTCTCAGAGCCTTGAAGCCAGGAGAAAAGTAGAGTGTAGGTTCCAAATGGAGAAACAAATGTCACTTGTTTGATATGATTATCTTTCTTTTTAAAGCTGTATTTGCTTATATAATGTGCACTGGAGTTTTTGCCTGTATATACTCTGATATGATTGTCCTTTACAGCAAAAGGACAGTTACTATAGTAACTTGGATCAGGAACATGGGCAGAGAAAGTCATGTGGATTCTACATTAAACTATTAACATGTTTGTATGTAGGTAGCTTGTGTGTACACCTACATATACATGTGTGGTGACATCAGGACACACATGTGGGAATCAGGGCGATTTGGGGCGGTCGGTTCTCTACACCATGTTATGATTACAGTGTGAGTGGGACCTTGGTGGGTCCCATGGCGGGAGAGGACTGTGGGCAGGAGACAGAAAGGGCACACAGGCAGAGCTTGAGTGTGGAGTTTATTGAGAGAAGGGTAAAGAAGAGGGAGAGAGAGAAAGACAGACAGAAAACTGTGTCCTTAGAGAAAATGGCAGAAGTGGGAGAGAGCGGGAGTAGGTAGGCTTGTCTCTTAAAGGGACAGGGTACTGTCTGCCATGCATGCAGGCGTGACACAGGGCACAGGGCATGACACACTGTGCCAGGTTCCCAAGGGACAGGGCCACAGTGTGCCTGGTTACTAACAGTGTGGGTGCCAGTCCTAACAGTCACTGTTCCTTTGCTTGTTTTGTAAAGTACGAGGAAATGCGTTTAGCAAATCCGTACGGAGTGGCATCCTGTGGCTTTGTTTCTTTAAACTAAGTTCAGTAAGAAGATGACTTTGTCAGAATTCAGGGACATCGCTATATTGGAAGTTGGAGTGAATTAGAATTTTGGAATCTTGCCGGGTGGTGGTGGTGCACGCCTTTAATCCCAGCACTTAGGAGGCAGAGGCAGGCGGATCTCTGTGAGTTCGAGACCAGCCTGGTCTACAAGAGCTAGTTCCAGGACAGGCTCCAAAACCACAGAGAAACCCTGTCTCGAAAAACAAAAAACAAACAAACCAAAAAAGCATTTCTGGGTTCAAAAAATGATATATATTGGACTTTGAGTATGATTTTTTTTTTATATAGAATGATCAGTTTGGGAGAAAGTGTTCCGAGCTCTGTTGGCCAATAATTCCCCTAAGTCCTCTTCCCAACAGAGCCCAAGATGGCTGGGAAGATGGCCGCAGAGAAAGACCACCAGGGCAGAATGTGTTGCAGGTTCCTGCCAGAGCTCCTTGAAAATGTGGCTCTATGCATAGGAGTGGGGATGCTCTGGTGTGAGAAGGTGTGTGTGTGTGTGTGTGTGTGTGTGTGTGTGTGTGTGTGTGTGAATTCTCCTCAGGCGTCTTAAATTAGAGAAGCCAGGTCTCCCTTAAGGCACACGATTTTAACAACTTATACGCAGAATTTTACCTACATAGAGAATCTGAACTAGTGGCTTCTACATCTAATGTAGGGTGTGATTCCACCCCATCCCCCCTTCTATTTTGAATCAGGATCTGTGTAGCCCAGGCTAGTCTCCCACTCACAGCAATCCTCCTGCTTTAAGCCACTCTTAAGTACTGGGGTTACAGCATACACCACTACCCTGTCTATTTGATTTAGAATTGACTCCAGCTATGATGTTTTGAGCATCTACTGTGTGCCAGACATGTTGCTAAGCGCTTTTTAAATTCTGAGGCAGGGTCTTATTAGTAGCTTTGGTTGATCCGGAACTTACTGTGTAGATCAAGGTGGCTTTGACTCACAGGAAGCCTGCCTCCGCTTCCCAAGTGCTGGGATTAAAGGTGTGCGCCACCACCGGGTTCCTTGTTAAGCACTTTGTATCCTGTTAAAGCCTGAGGAGGAACTGAGGCATGGAGAATCCTGATAATGGAGGGTGAGAGACAGAACAGGCTCCCAGAAGGTAAGTTTGCAGGTGTAAGGGCAGAGTAATTGAAATTACTAAGCCAGCTAAGGATGTGGGAAGAAAATCTTGAGGCGATTGAAGTGAATGACATGCAGGCAGGAGGCCTTGCTGGCTACAGAGATCCCCTAAACTCCGGGATGGACACTCCCACAGGCCTGTCTCTTCACACCGCCCCTCACTTTGTCTCATCTTCATTTGGTGCCCATGGGGCTACGGAGGAGGCAGATGCTGAGTTTGAAACTTGATGGGAAGACTTTTTTAAAAAAAAAATCTGACAGCAGTTTTTTAAGCTTGGGTTTAATAACTTTTTTTTTAAAGAGTCTGAAATGCAAAAAAAAAAAAAAATAAAACAAAATAAAAAGGAAGAAAAGAAAAAAGAAATGACGACCAGGAAAGAGAAAATAGGCTTTTAAAATATTTGAGTCAGGATTTTGCTGCCCAGCTGTGGCTTCCTTAGAACTCCCTGCGTAAACCAAGGTGGAATTAAAGGCATGCACAACCCCACCCAGCTCTAGAAAACAAGACTTCCAATAATCGAGACCAGCCCTGTGTGGTGGTGCACACCTTTAATGTCCTGGAGGCAGAGGCAGGCAGATCTCTGAGTCTGAGGCCAACCTGTTCCTCTGTAAGCCAGGGATTATAGTGATAACCTGTCTCAAAAATACATAAATGGTTGGTAGTTGAGTAAATAAATAAATAAAGCCATTCGCTGTCTCCAGGCTGTTCTCTGGAGCGTGGTCTCACCCTGATTAACTCCAGAACCACGGGATGCTGAGTGTGCTCACAGCTGTTGAGGAGAACCCTCGTGAGCAGCAGTTATAGAGGAAGTAGCAGTGGCTTGGCTTTGCTCAGAGCTTGCAGGGAGCTGCGTGTGGGGCTCAGAAACCAGGGAGACGGGCCTCCTCTCTTTCCCAGAACTGGAGCTGCTGTGGGTCCCTGGCTCAGCTCTGCTCTAGGAAGCCCATAAGGAACTGAGCAGTCATGTGTTCAGGAGCGGCTCACTCCAGACTACTTCCCATCACGTGACCCTCAGGCCACCAAGAGTGCTCTCGCTAGGCTTGGAGTCAGCAGTTCATGGCCTTTCCACTTGAGCAACTCCTGTTTTCCTCCTGGGTAGAAGAAGCCTAGGGTAGACTGTCTGAACCTAATAGCCATCACTTTTCTGACCCTGGGAGAGCTCATTTCATGGCGGCTTGCCTTAGTTTCTCCTTCTGTAAAATGGGCACTACACCTTCTTTTCTTTTTTTTACTTTTTTATTTTTGACACAGAGTTTCCCTATGTTTTCCTGGCTGTTCTGGATCTCACTCTATATAAGCCAGGCTGGCCTTGAACTCAGACGTCCATCTGCCTCTTCCTCCCCAGTGCTGGGGTTAAAGTGTAAGTCACCACGCTCCACTCTGTACTTGATTTTTTTTTTTTTTTTAACCACTAGACCACCAGGGATGTACTTGATTTTCTTCGGTGAGCCATCACGGTACTTCGGAGCTAGCGTACCTTAGTGACTTATTATTTGATAGAAGAATGAAGAAATTTCTAGTGGGCAAAAGAAAAACTAACTAAATAAAGAATTCCTCCAAACAGCTACAGATGAGATGAGTGTTGCTTTCTCCTTTGTGTCCCATGATTCTTATGATTAGATTATAACAGAGATGTAAATGTTGTAAAGAGAAATTATCTTCAGTGCTTAAGAAAGGGAAGAATATTTAAGAATATTAAAAATTGGAAAAGAGGGCTGGAGAGATGGCTCAGACATTAAAAGCACTGGCTGCTCTTCCTTCCATAAGGCCAGGCTTCAATTCCTGGCACCCACATGGCAGGTCTCAATTGTCTATGACTCCATATCCAAGGCGATCTGACACTCTCCTCTGGCCTCTCACGCACATAGCACACCTACATACAGACAAAACATTCACACACATAAAAAAGTAACTCAATAAATAAGCAAAATCTTTTTTGCAAAAAAATGGAAAAGTTTACAGAAATATGGACTTCTTGTTTCTGTAATATATCAAAATATTATTGGACATTTTAGGCTTAAAATGCTCATTTGTTCAGAGCTAAATGGGAGGTCGGATGACTCACTACAAGCTGAGAGCAACTGAAGAGCAGGGCTTAGAATGTTTGTCACATAAGTGAGAAAGACGGTAGTGACCACACAAGGTAGACAAACCTAGGCTGTTCTTCAGCCTTTGTGGGGACCATAGGCTATTAGGTGTGGGGGACTTAGGATATTCTTCAAGAGTAGAAGAAACTAACATATTTCTTTTTTACTTAAAAGATAAATTCATTATTTCAGAAATAGTCTGAGCAAAACTAACTAAGTGAAATTTCTAATAAGAAGATCAAGTTTAATTACAGTTTTTCTAAGAAAGAAGCACATTTGATTAGAGGGGAACTAAGGAGACAAACAGAAAAGTTAAACAGAGGAATTCCGGTTAACAAAAAACCAAAACAAAACAAAAAAAAAAAAAAGCACCGTCAGTGGAATGAATCTTCCCAGATGGCTATAGACAAACCTGTGTTTCGTAGTCATGCAGAGGAAGGACACCGTTTATGGACAAGGTGTGTACATCTGTGCCTATTACCTGGAAAACAGTGCGTTGTGTATAAGCTAATCTGCAGACTCCTACTGGGAAGACTGGAGCTGAGCCGCTGGGAAAAACTGCACATCACTTCACTAAGGTACCCATTGCACTGAGGATGGCTTAGTAGTTATTGGCATTCGACATGGCTCCCTGATGCTAATTGAACTTCCAAAATCCTGTGTCATGTGAGGTATCAGTGAGGCAGGATTTGAGATTCTGTGACTTTAGTTGGTGGGTTGTGTTTTATTTTTATTGTTTTGATAACCAGATCTCACTTAGCGATGGTGGTGCATGGCTTTAATCCCAGCACTAGGGAGGCAGAGGCAGGCGGACCTCTGTGAGTTCGAGGCCAGGCTGGTCTATAAGAGCTAGTTCCAGGACAGCCAGGGCTGTTAGTTACACAGAGAAACCCTGTCTCAAAAAAACAATAAATAAATAAAGCAGGCTGAGCAAGTCTTGAGGTGCAAACTAGTAAGCAGCACCCCTTCATGGCCTCAGCTTCTTTCTTCACATTCCTGCCCAGTTAGAGTTCTGCACTGACTTCCCCCAATGGACTGTTTTCCAGATATGTAAGTCAAATAAACCCGTTCATCCCCAAGTTGCTTTTGGTCATGGTGTCTTATTACAGCAATAATAACCCTGACTAAGTAAGATATATGGGATGAGCCAAGAATCCTACTGGGTGAAACCAGAATTAATCCTAGGAAGGAGAGGGGACCTGTAATGCTCCTGCTTCAGTAGCCTGAGCTAACCCCCTAATTCACAGTAGAGGGATCTTGTTTTGGGCATGGAGCCTTCTGAAGGCTTCTCCTGTCCTTGCTCCCATAGGCCACCCTCCTTTCCCCTATTTTGCTTCCATAGGCCACCCTCCTTTCCCCTATTTTGCTTCTCAGGTTGGGTCTTCCCATTTTTTTTCCTTCGTCACCTTAATCCCAGTTTGATTGCTCTCCTTTACCTCTGGTCCTTGGGCCAGGTAGGCAAGGTAATCTTCCTACTGATTAGGCCTATCTTTAAATATAGTACATTTCATAGATTATATTTCAAGGGGCTTGATTACAGAGTGTCAAACACACTGGTGATTTAATGATAACTTTTAAAATGAATAAATAAACACATGGGTTATTTGAGAAATATTAAAATGTGTGATTGGGTGTGTGGAGTAGAAGAAATGGATTTATTTGTTTTTTGTTTATTTGTTGCTGTGATAGAAAGGGATTCTTAGACGTAGGCTGCATTTGGACATTTCTGACATTATGCCATTCTCTTATAATAAGGAATCCTGCCAGGCCAGTAGTGGTGCACGCCTTTAATCCTAGCACTCAGGAGGCAGAGGCAGGCGGATCTCTGAGTTTGAGGCTAGCCTGGTCTACAAAGTGAGTTCTAGGGCATCCAGGGCTTATACACAGAGAAACCCTCCCTCGAAAAACCAAAAAATAAGTAAAATAAAATAGAAAGGATCCTACTTCTAGACCCCTTTTCCTCAGGGAACAGCTAATAGACATGCTCAGTGCTGGCTTGGGAGATGGCTTTGTCCATTAAGTGTCCCTTGAGCCCGTATAAATAAGAGCCAAGCGTGATGGCATGTGCCTCTGACCCATGTGCCAACCAGTCTATCTACCTGAACCAGTGAACTTCAGTGAGAGACCCTGTCTCACTGGAGGGCGGGAGGAATGGTACTCAGCATTGGCCTCCAGCTAGGCACACACGCAGACACGTGCACACAGACACACACGTTGCAAATGAATATAACACACACACTGGACTACCGTACTGTACCATCAGGTTGACTCCAGGAGAACAGGGAGAGCCAGCCGCGCACTGTCCAGAAACGTGTTGCGTTCTGCGTTCAGTTAGCTCATTTTCTCCGAGGAGCAGGTTGAGGGTGGGTGGAGTTCTACTGGTATCTGTGAGGAGATAGAAGTTCCAGGCAGTGTGTGTCCTCACTCTCCAGAAACATCTGTGCTTGGGGAAAGTGGGAGGCAACTGCAGCTCAGGACCCCTACGTTTTTGTGTAGCCCCTGCTGACTTCAACTGAAGTTCATCCTTCCTCGGGCTGCTGTGTTGCTCTTGTATTTTAAATGTTGATCTTAGGAAGCTCTGAATGCTTTTAGAGGGAGCTTAGGGTTCTGCACTTCCCCTTCCTTCCTCTTCTTCTTCCTTCTCCCTCCCTCCTCCTCTTCCTTTTTCTTTTGCTACCCTTGAGCTCACTACTGTGTGCCCTTGTGAGGTGCTGTGTAGTGCTGGAGTTAGAACCCAGGACTTCCAGCACTCTGTGGAGGGAGCTACGTCCTGAGCCTGGTCCTGCATCTTCCAGATTGTCTTATGCTGCTGAAATTTCTGTCAGATTCCGACCCTGTTAGGAAATTCCTGGGGATTGTGCAAACTACGAGGGCTCCGGGTGTTTGGCCAACAGCATTTTGGCTGACTCATTGGGCTCTCAACTGTGTGCTTCTCTGAGAGTCTGAGGAAAATCAGAGCGAAGGCAACGTTCCCAAAGTGAGCGTGTGGTTGGGAGCTACTGGGTGGATAATGTTCCCAAAGTGGGTGGGTGGCTGGGAGTGATTTCAGAGACCTGATTCTCATGGCTGCCCAGTTAGAAGTAATTTGGAAGGGAAAAGAAAGGTAAATATTAAGATAGTCTTAACCATGTGTTTTTTGTTTTTTGTTTTAATTTTAAGATTACTTAGTTTTGGTTTGTTGTGCACCGGCATCAGCTTGGGGCCTATTTTGTGCCATCAGACAGAACTGGGAACTGAGGAATCACAGGCAAACGTTCTTTCTTCCACAGTAAATGCTGACTTCAAAGGCCACAACCCCTGCTTCATGCTAACATGTCTTCCCGATTTGGGTGGGGCCTTGCAAGATGATGGGGTGATAGCCAATGAACCGTGGACGGATTTTGCTGAGTCAGGACTTTGCCTTGGTGCTGGTTGCCTGTGGTGAACTGCCAAATATGATTGTTTGGGCACAGCCTCTACAGTTCTGAAGTGGGAGATGTTTGTAAGCACTGGCTCAACACCTGGCTTTCCTTCTTCTTTTTGCTTTTTTTTAGATTATTGCAATTAAATTTTATGGTACAACTTCTGTTTTCATTTTCCTTTCTAGTTTTCTTTTTTCTTTAGTGTCCAAAACAGTGTTGCTTTTTCTTTCTGTAGGTAGAATCTCATCCTTGCCTCTACCTCTCGAATGCCAGGGTTAGAGGCATTCATCACCATGCCTGGCATCATGTTCATACATACGTGCCATTGTATTTTGCTCATATTCTGCCCACAGCCCATTTTTGTAGCGTGAATATGCAAAACCCAAAGCCAGATATAGAGGTTAAAGCTCAAGACCAAAGAAGCAGAGCAGTCAGCCACTAGAGAGACCTTTTACATCGACATTGCTCAGACTGAAGGGGAAATCCTCAGACTGCTTAGACTGCACTGTGTCTCCACCAAACCTCAGACTCCACACTCCAGTGAGTTCCTATCTCCTCCCCTTTATATTCCTTTCTCTGACCAGTCATGTCACTTGTGCTGGGATTAAAGGTGTGTGACTCCTGGGATTAAAGGTGTGAGCCACCACCACCTGGATATCTTTCTGAATCAAGTATAGCTCAGGTGGCCTTGAACACACAGAGATTTCTTTGCCTCTGTCTCCTAAATCCTGGGATTAAAGATGTGTGCCACCACTTCCTGGCCTCTAGTGGCTTAGCATTGCACTCTGATCTTCAGATGAACTTTATTTATTAAAATACAAATAAATATCACTACACCCTCTCTTTCCTGAAATAGTCCTGTTTTTGCTTGCATGTCACGTAAATATCATAAAAAACGAAGTACTTGCCTTTGTATCTGGCTTATTTTTAATTAACATCATTATCTCGAGTTTCATCCACTCTTCTGCAAATGACATTTGTCTGTTCTTTCTCCATTGCATCTATGTAGGTCCTTTTCTTCATCGATTTGCTTGGGGCTGGGTATCTAGAATGATTCCGTTTGGCTGTTGAGTATGGAGACACGACTAACACAGATGGGTTAGACTCTGGCGTGCTGACTTAGAGGACACCCGGGTCAGGTGGTCATCCTGCTTTCCACAGTGGCCATGACTTTTCATTCTCGGCTGACTCTCTCTTGTGATTTTATTGAGCTACTCGGTTGTGTCCAGTGCCATCCCACCAGGGATGCTAAGGTGAACAGAGACAATAACCCTGATTCCGTGGAGGCCACTGCTGTGGACAGCTGAGCACTAACTGAACTTGGCCAGTATTTAAGAGTACCCAATTTTGACTGGGAGGAAAGGGCTTCTTTGAGCAATTGGCATTTGACTGAGTGAGACTGGAGGAGTTGAGTTAGCTCTAGCTACTGGTGAAATAAAATGCTGCTGACTGTGCTATGGTAAAAGGTCCCCAAGTGGCTGCAGTGACCAGCAGGCCACGAGGAGCTGTGGTGGTAAAATGCAGCTGTTCCTCAAGTGGCCCACAGACCATGAGGGGCACCAGATTCCAGGCAGGGAACGTGGCAGGTGAGAGACAGACAGATAGGCATGCCATGCAGAGTGAGGTTGGATATTTATTTAGCAGGTTATGGAGGGGAAAGGGGAAAGGGAGAAGAGCAGAGAGAGAAGCAGAGAGAAATAAAGAGGGGGGAGGGGAGAAGTAGGGAGAAGGGAGAGGGGCAGCTCAAAAGAGTGTAAACAGAAAGGAAGAGAAGAGACTCAGACTGGAAGTAGGAAGATCTGCCTGCCTCAGTGGTGGACGTGGGAGGGAATGGGTGGGGCTTGTCTCTTAAAGGGACAGGACAGACCATTACATTCCCATCTCTTTTTTATAATAAAAATGCGGGAGGTTAGGTTAGGCAAACAGGTTAAAGGAATTGGAATAGCAGATAATCAATACTGCTTCCTGCTTATTTGTGGGTGTCGTCTTGAGGGGAGAACCTGAGAAAGCTGGGTGCTGGTCACATCCTGGTTTGTGCCTGTTCAGTGTTTGTGGTATGGAAATGTCTGGTGCCTCTCACACCTGTGTAAGGTACTGGCAGAACAGAGGACAAAGTTAAGTTTAGGAAAAAAATTTTTTTAGGACCAGGGAATTGAGAGGGGTGTATCTGACCTGTTTAAGGTGGATCCTTTAATTTGGCTCCCTGGAACTCACAAGAATTTTTGGATTTGTGAAAACATAGGTTTTAAACGTATGCATTATATAAACAGTAGCATATTTATGTCAGAATGACTGTGGCAGATGTTTTTGCACAATGAAAAGTATTTTTAAGACTATGGAAAGCAGCATGAGAGAGAAATTTGATAACTTGTATTTGTCCTCACACCTTTATAACTTGCAGGCACACACCTTAATAACTTGTACTTGTGTTTTACTGAAATTTGTTTGTTGAGGTTGTCCTTTTAAACTGACAAAACCTCTCAACTGTCAAACTGCATCAAAGATCTTTGAGAAGGATAAAATTTTACCTGAGGGGTTATTGATTAAAAAACAACAGAGAACTTATTTGGTTGGCACCTAGAGCTACTCCTCAGGGTACTCCATGGTCACTGAGGGTTGAATTTGCCTTTTGCTGTTTAGCGTAGGGCCTGCCAGGCTCCAGAATATCCTGTGAACTAAGAAATCTATAGGAAGACAAACCTACCTTGATCTGAGCAGGTAGGCTGTTGATTCCAGCAATTCTGTCCACTGTCTGGAGATCTTCAGTTTAGATGAAAGGCAGTTTTTCCCAGTGCGCTTGGCAGTTGAAAAAAATTGTGGATGGACGTTGTTTTGTGCCCATTTGTCTTCTGTCTTCTTTGGAGGAACTAGAGTGCTGCTGCTAGGAGCCAACCTGTCTCTTTTTGTTATGAAAAGTTTTAATAATTAAATACTTAAATGCCATATTCCCCAGATCTCTGAGCGGTTGAAGGCTGTTTGCCAGGTATAGATGAAATATATATATATATATACACATACAGTATACAGTATAAATCTGCCTGGAGAGCTGGGTCTGAGCTTGACCGCATTGGCTCTCCAATTAATGGGTAAGATTTACACTCGTAAAAAGACAGAAAGAAGAAAAAACTGCTTGCAATAGAAGGTTAATGGCAGAACTGACAATAGTAGAGAACACTTAATCCATTTTAAATCAGGGTTGAATTCCATATATAGTGTTTTTTTGTAAGAGACTTAGAGACTTAAAAGTACAAACCAATTTAAAACATGAGACTTATTGCTTTGTAGTCTGGAATGAGATACAATGGACAGACAATTATAATATTTAACAGCAAACATAGGTGTATTTATGTACACATGTATACAAAGACACAGTGAACGGGAACTGGGCGAAGTGGATACTCTTTGTGGCCCTAACAAAGGCATGTCACTATGTAAAACACACATGTAACAGAGTCAGCACTGGGGAACCAGGTAGGGAATACCTCAGTAAAGATGGCAGAACTTGGTCACCTGACCTGGCTCTCAGTTAAGAAGTGAGGGGGAAGGAGGGAAGGGGAGAAGGGAGAAGAGCAGAGAGAGGCAGAGAGGGGGAAGGGGAGAAGTGGGGAGAGGGGAGGCAGTAGCTGCCTTTTCAGGAGAGAGAGGGGAAGGGAAGAGACTCAGACTGGAAGCAGGAAGGAAGATCTGCCTGTGTAGGCCATTCTCCCCTTTGGCCTCTTCTCTCCCTTCTCTCCTATTCCCCTCTCCCTCCCTTTCTTTTGACCAAAGGCTTTCTAACTCTTCTTTAGACACTCCATCCTCCTGTCTCCACCTCCTAAGTGCTAGGATTACAGGCATATATCACAACACTTGGCATTTCCCCAAGTTGTTTCAATGTGGGGCTATTTGAATCATGCCAGAATCCAACCAGCATCCACATACACTATTGTGCCCGATACATTGCCAAATTGCTCTTTAAAAGAAAGAGGTCTCAAGCTGGATTTGACAGCTGGTGCCTGCAACCCCAGCTCTTGGGCAATTGAGGCAGAAGGATCAGGAATTAAAGATCATCTTGCTACATACACATCAAGTTAGAAGGCGTTCTTGGCCACACGAACAACAGTTGTCTCAGAAGAATAAAACACGTATCAGAGGGAAGGAGACTGGAAGGGATGTCTGGGTGTGGCTGCTAGATCCTCAGCTGTCACCTCTGGGATGGTGATAAGATAAAATGGATCACGGGACACTCAAGGTGGGACTGAGGTCCCTTATCACATTTCTGAGAAATTTTTTTGTGCCATAAACATTTTTGGTCCCTAGGTTCAGAGAGACACTTTTTTTTTGGACATAAGATCTGGTGATGGGTAGCCCAGCCTCCAACTCTGCGCTTCTCCCAACTGAGTCTTCCATGGACTGTATTGTGTGCCACTGCGCCTGCTCAGAGATGAACCCCTAAGCTGTGGGAACAGCTCTCTGGAGTCCATTGTTTCTGTGTGAACTCAGACACCAGATCCCTCATACACCTGCTTTCTCAGCGGCAGAACAAAGGCCCCCACGGGCCTCTGATCTCAGAGACTGGCTTGCAGAGGTTGCTCACCTTCCACCATCACTCTGGGATTTGACAAATACAGGAGCTTTTGTTATTAGAAGAAGGACTTGAGGCAGACCTAAGGAAGGACTTGAGGGTGTTGTTGAAATTAATTTGATTAAAGGATTTACCTCAGATCAAGTGAGAGCCTTCCACTTTTCAAATGTTAAGTGTGGACGAGGGGTAGACCCTGCTTCTGGGGTGGGGCAGGTAGATACTAACATGAATATGCATGCTTATGGTAATTTCAATGTAAGAAGTGTGGGAAGGAATGGAGCATAGGGCCATAGGGCGTATTGACAGGCTCTTTTAATTTTTTGAAAAGGTTTATTTATTATGTATACAGTATTCTGCAGGCAACTATGCCTGCTCACCAGAAGAGGGCACCAGATCTCATTAAGGATGGTCATGAGCTACCATGCGGTTGCTGAGAATTGAACTCGGAACCTCTGGAAGAGTAGCCAGTGCTCTTAACCACTGAGGACACTCTCTAAAAAGAGTAGTGAGAAGACAGCATGGTGACTCACACCTCCATGTGTGGGTGCCAACAGGCTCGTGACAGTCAGTGGATGGCTCTCAGGAGCTCTCCTTCCATCATGGGTTCTGGGAATCCAAACGAGGTCTTCAGTCTTGCACAGTAAGGGTTTTGAGCCATCTTGCCAGTTCTTCCCTTGTGAAACTGGCCTCCCACTCAGGGCCCTCTGATTTAGCCCTTCCCACTCTCCCCTCATTGTTGGGATTACAAGCAGTCTGTGCTATTGCCCTCAGTAACATTTTCCGTATAAAACAGTTGTTAAAGACCGGGAGAGATGAAGACCTCCGGCTGCTCTTCCAGAGGATCTGGGTTCGATTCCCCACACCCACATGTGGGCTTACAACCATCCGTAACTCCAATGTCGGGGAATCTGACCTCCTCTCTGGCTTCCCTGAGCACAGACACATGTATGGTGCACATACATATATGCAGACAAATCACCTATACACATAAAATAAAAATTAACAGAAACCTTTTTAAAGAATGTTCAGCTGGGCATGGTGGGGCATGCTTGTTATCTTGATACTTGGGAGGTAGAGGCACGAGGATCAGGGGTTCAAGCTTCAGCCACATAGCCAATTCAAGGCCAGCCTAAGCTACATGCATGAGACCTTTTATTTTGGGTATTTATTTATTTTTTTTTGGTGGAGTTTGTTTAGGGTGCATTTTTCAGAAAGATGAGCAATTTGGCCCTCCTTTCTTCCTTCCCACCCATCCCCCATTTGTGTGTATATTTATTTTGTTTTGTTTCAGGAGACTGGAGTCTCTTTCTCTTTTTTTTTCTTTTCTTTTTCTTTTCTTTTTTTTTTTTTTTGAGACAGGGTTTCTCTGTAGCTTTGGAGCCTGTCCTGGAACTAGCTCTTGTGGACCAGACTGGTCTCGAACTCACAAAGATTCACCTGCCTCTGCCTCTCAAGTGCTGGGATTAAGGGCGTGCGCCACCATTGCCCAGCTGAGACTGGAGTCTCTTATAGCCAAGGCTGGTCTCAAACTCTGTAGCTAAGAATAAACTTAAACTCTTGGTCTATTTCCACCTTCTAAATGCTGGGGTGAGAGGCCTGGAACACCAACAAGGCTTCCATCTTTCCCTTCCTAAACAAAAGTCAAGCATTGCCCCCGACACCTGGATTCCCCATGTTACTTTAAAAACAAAGTCGAGTACACTTGGTTACTTTTGTTTCCTGGGTGCAGAGGTATCCCGGCACTCCTGAGTCACACCCGCAGAAGGCAGAACCGGAACGTGCAATCCTGCTTTCTGGGCACTGACTTGCGTGGGCTCCGTGCTTGCTTCTGATAGGCTGTCTGGCTCCACCTTGCCAAAGTGAAAGTAGCTATCCAAATATTCCAATTCTATAGCAGTGAACACTGAGATTAAGTCATCTATTCAATCTGTCGGCCTCAACCCGTATTATTTTGGGACAACCCAGTTTTCAAATGCCCCTAGCCCACAATAGGGTGAGTCCATCACAGAGACGCAGGTGGCCTCCCCACCCTCAGGCCTCCTGGTGGGCATCTGTACACAGGCTGAGCTTGCTGCCTGCTTTTGTGTTCAGGAACCACAAGAGGGCGGCTTGCCCAGAAAAACCAGGTAAGAAAGTACTGTTCTTCCGAGGGTGGAGGAGACTTTGGACTTTTTCTAAACAGTTCTTGCATAAAGAAGCCTTTTTACGTCCGAGGTCACTCTTGTGCACACAGAGAGAGGATGTGCTCAGGATAAGGTTAAGAAGAGCTCTTTCCTGCATATACTTCCCCCTTTCTTTGGATATAAATATCCACCTCCTCACGTGGTGTTCTCCCCCACCCCCATCTTCCTTACCTTCAGTCTTTATTGCGGCATCGTTTATAGTTCATACACTGTGTGCGTGAGCGCATGCCTGTGTGCGTGCGTGTATCCTCTGAGCGTTTGTACCTGTAAGCCAGGTGTCTTACTCATTTTTGGAGGCTATCACTGCAGACAGCACATTTTGGGGGTCTCTCCCTGCACACAGCACAGCACTCTGTTGGCTAGACTGGCTGAGCAGTAGACGCAGGGATCTGCCTTTCTCTGCCCACTCTTCCGCTTCCCCTTTACCCCTCCCCCAAGTTTTAAGGTAGCTAGTGTTTGTGGCTATATATATATAGGTGCTGGGAGCTGAGTGTCACCTTGTAGCGTTGGCTTTGCTTGGAGCTCTGCGTAGCCCAGGCTGGCCTCAAATTTACCGTCTCCTTCCTGACTCAGCCTTCCGTACTTGACTGGCAGGCACCAGCTTCCTTGCCTGGCTTCTCTTAAGTCTGAAAATTCTATGTTTGTTCACAAATCTTACTTTTCAACACACGATCTTAGCCCAAATGCTGAGAACCTGGGAGAGAGCCAAGGAAACGAAACCCAAAATATCCCCAGACAATATTTAGGTTTTTAACCCTTTGTTACCTTGTTTGTTGTTTTAGTCTGGCTCGTGTTCACTGAGCGGGAGAACAATCTTTAGTTACACAATAATTAGTTTCTCATTTGTTGTTTAAAGTTTATCTGTGCTTTAATTAGTATTTGTTGCACTTACATATTTAGACTAATTAACTCTAGGAATCCTTCCTATGAGGGAAGTCTGCTTTCTGCCCTGCAAACTGACAGATACGCGAGGAAAGAGGCCTCAGTCACACTTGAGTGGCGGCAGAGAAAGGACATTTATTTCTGACTGTAAGGTAGTTTTTAAAGAAATACATTTTCCCACATGGGTACGTGACTAAAATCCCAGCGCTTAGGAGGAGGGACAGAGAGAACAGGAGTTCAAGGTCAGCCTCAGCGACTTAGTTCTATCCTAGCCTGGGCTAATGATCAGAGGTAGTTCTATCCTAGCCTGGGCTAATAATCAAAACCGTTCCCACGTTTGTTTCCTTCCATCTGTTTCTCCTTCCCTTTCTTCCTCTTCTCTTTTCTCCTCTTCTCTTGCTCCCACGTCTGCCTATGATGCCTTGGGCAGTGTCTGCACTGCTATGGTCGAACACACTGACCTCTTGAGTTCCACAACTCTTCAATCTCAAGCGGCCCTGCGCCCGTGTCCCTCAGCCCTCCTCCGCATTGTGGCCAGCATGCTTCTCCATGCGGTTCCAGGAAGCCAATCTCCCTTCTCAGTTAGAAGTCTTCAGCAGCTTCCTGTGCCGTCAGATAGGAACTCTGGTTCCTCCGTCCATCCCACTTGCCTAACTGAGTACCATTCTCTTCTGTCCTGCCCTCCCCCTCCCCCGTGCGCTCTGAAAAACGTTCTCTCTCCACCCTTCATCTTTGTCTCTCGGACACATTGGCTCATCCTTTAGGACTTGACTCTCGCTTCCCTTGATTAGTCCAGCTAGAGAAGTCCTGCCTTCCTGGTTTCCTTCCAACGCTTCTTGCGCGTGGTTTTATAATGGTCTCCCTGCAATTCTTTGTCCTAGTAATCTGCTCCCACCTAGAGAACAGTGACTTTGTCTTTCTGACTCAACATGTCTAGCCTAGGACCTGAAAATATATGTATTTTATCCAGAGTTGCTGTTTCCTGGGTTTGGCAAAAAGGCTTGGTGTATGATTGGAGTTCATTTAATATGTGTTGAAAGTGTGAGTGGTGGATGTTTTTAAATGTCCTGAAATGGTTTAGTCCAAGAATTGTGGATTGAAGAGCCATCACCGTAATCAAGTCAAGGTTATATTCTATGTGACATTATGGTACCACAGTTTCTAAATTTTATAGTCGCAGATAGAATGTGTCCCCTTCCTTTGCCTGCTTTCCACCCCAGTCATTTAATTGCAAACTTAGCCCCCTCTGCTCACTTTGTTGGCCTGCTGGTCCTGAGACATGTTGTGGGAGCGTGGGAAGTTGGCACTGATTGGTTCTTTTGGGGTATAGGAAGAAAATATCTAGACGAGCAGCTTCGACAGCAGGAGTTGATGCCCATAGTTGTCAAAGCTGGAATTCAAGATCAGAGCATTCACAAATTGGGGTTTCCAGTGTCCTCTCTTTGGCTTGTGGATGGCTACCTTCTTTAATATTTTTTCTTTTTTTTAAATATTTATTTATTTATTATGCATACAATATTCTGTTTGTGTGCATGTCTGCAGGCCAGAATAGGGCACCAGACCTCTTTACAGACGGTTGTGAGCCACCATGTGGTTGCTGGGAATTGAACTCAGGACCTTTGGAAGGACAGGCAATGCTCTTAACCACTGAGCCATCTCTCCAGCCCCCTTCTTTAATATTTTTTAAACACATTTATTTGTTGTTGGGTGGTGGGGCATGCATGGAGGTCAGTTCTTTCCACCCTGTGGGGCCTAGGGATCAAACTCAGTTCTGGTAGCAAGGGGCTTTACTTGATGAACCATCACGATGACCCAAGATGGCTGTCTTCTTGCTGTGTCATCTGGTGGCCCGTGTCCTTGTAACTTTTTCTTCTAAGGACTCCAGACATTTGTCAGGACTCATCCCAGGATCTTATTTAACTAGGATCTGATCTCTATACAGCCCCCTTCTGAGCCAATGAGGCAGCAGGACTGTATCCTGTGTGAGGCAGGGCTTCAGCTTTCACCAATGAGACAGCAGTACTGTGTATCCTGTAGGAGGCAGGGGCAGGGCTTCAGCCAATTTGGCAGCAGGACTATGTATCCTGTATAAGGCAGGGGCACGGACTCTCAGCACCTGTGGTTGCTTCCTTGTATCCAATTCCTGTTTTATAACATGTCAATAAAGAGGAGCCCAGGAACCTTCTGGGAGAGCCCAGTGTCTTCCAGTCAAATTATCTCTACTCCAAGTGCTTTGGTCTTGGGACCATCTTAAGAAACTAATGTTTCAAACTGCCGGGTAGAACTTCGGTATTTTTCTGTCTGGAAATCTGTCCCCTTGTTTTGATCTTTTGGGAAGCTGACCTGTGGGCTGCGCACTTCCTTTGTCGAGCGTTTGGTGGACTGGGAGATAAAAGCCAGGTAATGACATGGCACCACCTCCGTTTGCTGTAAGCAAACAGTCGGGTTCTTTATTACCCTTGAAATGGGCACTCGTGACACAGGTTGGACTCAGAGAAGCGAGGCCTTGCCAAGTGTCTGTGGGTTAAAGTTCTTTCAAGAACAGTATGCTAATCAAAAGTTCAAGCTTAGTTAGCCTGGCCCCTGCATGGGGAGAACTTTGGAATAAATGATTACTGAGTTGGAGCGGGAGTTATCACACTTCATAATTCCTTCCTCAGAGGCTGGCTGCAGGAGTGAGGCTCTTGCCACATCGATACATTCTCCGTGGAGTGGTATTATAAAATAAAACCTGCTGCGCAGAACCTGGCTACTCAAAAGGGTTTTAATGGCCATAAAATGCTGAACATTAGGGAGGCCTCTCTGTGTGAGCAGAAAAGCCCGCTGTAAAGGGCTTGCGAAGTTGGAGGACTATATAGACCCCTTACCCATCTTGATGTCTCTCACATACAATCACAGCACTTGGGAGCTGGAGGCAGGAAGATCGGGAGTTCAAGGCCAGCCTCACCACACAGTAGGTTAGAAGTCAGCCTGGGCTATATGAGACCTGGTCACAATGCAAAGCAAGTTAAGACAAATGCCCAAGACTACCCAGTTTACAGGCAGTAGAGCTGAGTTTGTCACCTTGCTGAATCTGTAGGGTTCTCCTCTCGATTCGTACAGCTAATATGAGTAGCATTGTAAACCCGTCAAAAAGGATGTCATTTCTTTTCTTGGGAGAAATGTCTCATAATGTTTGGTTATATTCCTGGTATGAATGAAAACACCATGTTTGCTTCTCTTCTCTGCCATTCTTACCAGCAGTTCTTTAAAAAAAAGCAAACAAGCCGGGCGGTGGTGGCGCACGCCTTTAATCCCAGCACTTGGGAGGCAGAGGCAGGTGGATCTCTGTGAGTTCGAGACCAGCCTGGTCTACAGAGCTAGTTCCAGGACAGGCTCCAAAGCCACAGAGAAACCCTGTCTCGAAAAACAAAACAAAAAAAAAGAAAAAAAAAAAGCAAACAAACGAAAGAGCTTTCTATTACGTGTCTTTCTTTTCCATGTGTGGGGTGGGTGAGGGTGGGGAGCGTGTCCCAGAAGAGGAGGGGTCAGCTCTCTGCTTCCATCCGGTCAGTCCTCAGGACTGAATGCAGGCTGTCGGGATTAACGGCAAGCTCCATTACTCTCTGAGCTTACTGGCTACTCCCTCTTGCTGGCCCCTATCAGGGGTTCTTGATAGACTCCTTGTTAACATGTTTGGGTTACTAACGTCATCTTCTCCATTTCACAGCTCAGGTAACAAGGAAATTAGAAGGACACCTTGCTCTGGGCCACCCAGCCTCCCTCAGCAGTTCCCAGCTCACTGAAGTTTGGTAAGTTAAAGTGGCTTCGCCTTGACCACTGCTCGGATGAACATAGTACAAGTGTCCTGCCGCTGTTGCCTCTGCCGCTGCCTCAGCCGCCTCCCCAGTTTTTCAACTAAGTCTCTATCGTTTGCTTTTATCAATAAAGTCTTGGGAGTCAGATGCTGGGGTGAAAACCTGCTAGCTCAGAGAGGCAGAGAAAGTACCCAGCTGACCTTCCTCCTCTGCCAGTGTCCCAGAAAGAGGACTCCTTCCTATGCTGTTTGAAACAAAACTCCTTCAACCTGATGTCCCTCCCTTCTACTTCCTGTGCCTCCCCCACCTCCCAACCTCCCCTTGCTGTATACGGTTACTTTCAGTCAACTCGTTGCTTACTCTGCCTCTTGACCCATGGTTGGTTTTATATAAATAACGCAATCTCAGGGTTCACGGTGTGATCAGATGTCCCGCGACACCAATACCACCTTGTTTTGTTTTTACTAAACAAACCGGGCTGAGTCCCCCGTATGTTTGTAAGCACCAATGTCCCAATAAGAGTGGAAAAAGGAATGATTTGTCTGTTTTGCTTAAATACTGTTTTAATGGGCACATTTAATGGGTGAGTTTATACTTTGACTTTCATTGGATTATCCTTAGCTCTGCAATGCCACCCTTAGGACACCCCCACCTATCAACAGTGGCCTAAGAAGTCTGCAGTTGGGGTGTACCTCATGGAGACGTAGATTCTGGGAATCCTTAAATAACCCACATGAAGTGAAGTGTTCATAGGGTGCAGTGCACCTTTTTTGGGGGGGTACTGAAATTTCAAGAGGAGACATTAGCGCGCTGACTGAATTAATGGGAGCCATGTGCTTACCAAGTGGAAATTTTAGCACGAGAAGCGACCCCGGTGCTAGCGGTGTGGAAAATGACAGCTGAGTTGTGCTGTAGAATAAGCAGCCCTTCCAGATCACATGGCCTGACACGCATGCACACACAGGTACCTACCCATGCACCCACACACAGGAGCCCACGAAAGCATGCACATACATGCCTGCAGACTACACACACACACAATGGAGAAAGAAAACAAATGAGGTTCTGATGTTGTCCAGAGCCAGAGGTTGACCATCAGGGACAGTCCGGAATTTAAGTGACATTTCAGCAGACTCAGCGGTAAAAGAATGGTTTAATAGGGAGAGGGGGGCTGGGGACAGGTGGCACTGACTGGGGCAGTCACGTGAGGATTACAGCATAATCCACAA
Source organism: Microtus pennsylvanicus (assembly GCF_037038515.1). Classification (NCBI taxonomy): domain Eukaryota; kingdom Metazoa; phylum Chordata; class Mammalia; order Rodentia; family Cricetidae; genus Microtus; species Microtus pennsylvanicus. Next base: position 35,030,935 of record NC_134590.1, read on the forward strand.
GTACCAGTAGCAAGGAGTAACACAAACCAGGTGGAGCAGAGTGGCTTCAGGTGTAGAACAAGGGTTAAATTTCTGGAAGAATCTTTGACATCCTTCAAAAGACAGATTTCAAGCCGTGGTTCAGATATTGTCACTGCTATGTTTGGAGTTCAACAGAACTCTTTCCTGCTTTCCATATCGGCCACCATTACTCCTGGCGCTGGGTCTGGTTTTCCTGTGAGTCCTCTCAATTCCCCCCACCTGTATTTCTCACGACAGTAACCAGCTTCTGCCTCGCCAACCATGGGCTCTTTTTTCTGATTTACTCTATTTTAATGGAATCCGGCAAAGGTGTTCATTAGCTTAGTCCAGTTATCCCCACCAAAGGCTGCATGGGAAAAAGTCAATGGTGTTGAGTGGAGCACCCGCCCTCAACTCCTTGACTCTGCCTCTTGGGCCTGTTTTCCACCTCAGTGCTCTATGCTGATATCGTCCATCAGAAGCACTGTTCAAGTCGACGCTGTGGCACGGGTTTGTAATCCCAGAACTTCAGAGATAAAGGCAGGAGTTCAAGGCCATCCTCGGTTATAGAACCAGTATGAGCTGTGTGGAAACCCTGTTCCAAAGAAGGAACACTATCTATCTATCTATCTATCTATCTATCTATCTATCTATCTATCTATCTATCTATCTATCTATCTATCCTATTATTCTATTCTATCTATCCCCACCATATATATGCTTAAAACATGAATATGAGAGAGAGAGGGGGATGGGGGATTCTAGCTCTGAATTGACCCTCTCGAGCCTGACAGTTTCTAAGTCAGCGATGAATCTGGGGGTTCCTTTGCTCTTAGGCACTGATCAAAGCCAGATCTTTCAGATCTTTTCAGCATGTTTATAATCTCTCTCCAGCACCTGCCTCTGAGAATTTTACCTTAGTCTGAGATCAGAGCCGTTAGTTTCCAAGCAGAAGAAAACCTGAACTTTTAGTATGAACTATTTGTTTCTTCTTTGGCTATAACTTTAACAACAATACTGTGTGTGTGTGTGTGTGTGTGTGTGTGTGTGTGTGTGTGTGTGTGAGAGAGAGAGAGAGAGAGAGAGAGAGAGAGAGAGAGAGAGAGAGAGAGAGAGATGCAGGGGAGTAAGAGTTCCTGATGGGAACTTCAGATTACATAGTTGAACATCTTGAGTCCTGACCCTTTCCAAACAATTGTCTTTTAGATGCTGCCGTTCCAAGGAAATTCATGGATTAGGAGATAGGTAATCTACTAGTTGAAAATGTGAGTTGTGTTTGAAATGGAGAAAAAGTGAGCACATAGGACAGTTCTGTTTTTTTAATTTTGTGTGTGTGCGTGTGTGTGCATTTATAGGGGTGCGTGCATGCATGCCCTGTCATGTATGAAGGTCAGACAACCACTTTCAGGGGTGGCTCTCCCCTATCATTTTGGTCCCAGGAGCAAACTCAGGTCCTCCGGCTTGGTGGCAATCACTCCATGTCACCAGGATCTTTGTTGCTGTGCTGGTGGTTGTGGTTAAGTGGCTGGCTGGTCGTGGTCCTGAACTGAAGCTCAGCCAGTGAAATGACAAAGCCCTCAGGAACAGCTTTCCATACGGCCCCTAAACTCGGAGAACGATTCTTCAGAAAACAACCCTCTCTTTTCATTTCCAGAAGGCATCTGGAGGTGAGGGCCCTCACGTTGCACAATCCGTGTGGCCTCTAACGAGGGAAACTTGGTAAGAGCAAACACCCCCAAAGGTCAGACAGAACTGAGCAGACTGTCTTTTGTTTAGCTGTGCACCAGGAGGGTCCTGTCACAGAATGTCCCTGGGTTGCTCCAAACACTCCCAGAAGAGAGGTTCTAGAAGCAAATTTTCGGCTGCTCTGTTTTTAACAGAATAGCTGTTTGCTTAGCACACAGCAGTGGTATTTACTGTATACAGTGTAACGTTAATACAAAGAAAGGGAGAGGGGAAGACTCAGTTCAACTTGAAACTTGCCCAGGGCCACTGTAGGCAAGATTCTGAGGACTGTGCAGGGGATTATCCCAGCAAATGAGGTCTCTGCAGCAGAATCCAAGAAAAGCCACAAGTTAATAGGAAGTACTAACATTAAGTGTTAACAGCACCCCAAAGTAAATATTCAGAGCCTTCATAGTGTATTTCTTAGAAGAGGATACAGCTCCACTGTAGAGTGCATTGCACTATGAAGCCCCAGCCCCAGCCCCAGCATCTCACAAAGCTGCCTGTGGTGGTCCATGGTCGGCAATCCCAGCACTTGGAAGGTGGAAGCAAGCCAACCAGAACAGTGGCATCCTCGGCTCCATATGGCACTTGAGACTAGCCTGGGATATAGAGACCCTATTTTCTTTAAGTTTTAAAAGTCTTTTCTCATTTTACGTACCAATTCCAGTTCCCTCTCCCTTTTCTCCTCCTGCTCCCTCCACCTTCCGTTCCTCCCTCATCCACTCCTCATAGGGGGTAAGGCTTCCCATGGGGAGTCAACAAAGTCTAGAACATCACTTTGAGACAGGACCAAGACCGTCCTTCCAATGCTGAGCAAGGTATCCCTCCATGAGGAATAGACTCCAAAAATCCAGTTCAAGCACTACGGACAAATCCTAGAGACCCTATTTTTTTTTAAATCACCCCCAAAAGTTTCATATAAGGTATAATTCCTTTACACCTCCTCTCTGACAACTTGCTTGTCACCAAGTAAGATAACCAATTTTCAAAATGAAAATGACAGAAAGGCAGATAGGAGAGCCACAGCTTACCCAGTCATGTGGCAGACAAGGGGATGTTGACTTACAGTGGAAGTCTGTCTTCTACAAGGAAGCGGTTCATTCCACTCTGTCCAGGAAAAGGAAAACTGGACACCCACGAAACGTGTGTCCCTTGGCAGAGTAGCAGGTTGGTGGTTCCATGCTTTGTGGAAGTGCATTTAATGGTTTGGAGAGTAGGAAATACAGTAAGGTTCCGGTGGGTGGCACATGCTTACGATAACAAGATTCAGGAGGGAGATGGGGCCAGGAAGACCAGGAGTTCACACAGTGAGTTTGAGGGTAGCCTGGGGTAAATATGTATGAGTCTCTCTCTCTCATACACATACACACACAATATTCCTTCCAAAAAAAAATTCAAGCCGGGCGGTGGTGGTGCACGCCTTTAATCCCAGCACTCGGGAGGCAGAGGCAGGCGGATCTCTGTGAGTTCGAGACCAGCCTGGTCTACAGAGCTAGTTCCAGGACAGGCTTCAAAGCCACAGAGAAACCCTGTCTCAAAAAAAAACAAAACAAAAAAAATTCAAGAAGATGCAGACAAATAGGTTGAATTTTGGGGGAAAATAGCTCTTAGATTCTTAGTTAGGGTTTCTATTGCTGTGCTGTGAAGAGGCACAATGATCACGGTAACTCTTACAAAGGAAAGCATTTCATTGGGGTGGCGGCTTACAGTTCAGAGGTTTAGTCCGTTGTCATGGCGGGGAGCATGGCTGGATGCAGGCAGATGGTACTGGAAAAAGATCTGAGAGTCCTACATCTTGAAGGCAACAGGAAGTCAGCTGAGACACTAGGCAGTATCCTGAGTGTAGGAAGCCTCAAAGCCTGGCCCCGACAGTGACCCACTTCCTCCAACAAGGCCATGCCCACTCCAACAAAGTCACATCTCCCAATAGAGCCACTCCCTATGAAATTATGGGGACCAGTTACATTCAGACCACCACAGAGTCCATCTTACCTTTGATTAAATATCAGGAGAAAAGATTAAGACTTTTGTGTAGACTCATTAATTGATTCTAAAATCAAGAAATTAAGGCCAAAGCCCAGTGTACTAGCCAAGCTTTGAACTTAGGTCTCTTGATTCTGTAATTGCCTTTGCAGCTGAAGTTATAGTTTTAGTGTCTCATTACTGCAGTAGCCAATAAAGATGAAAAACCCAAAGACCATGCATCTAAATATCAACATTCTAGTGGATTTTAGATGGTTGTCATCCTTAGATATCTATGTGCATAGATATATATATGCATATATATATATACATATATATATAATTGGATTTGATTTATCCTTATTGTGTGTTTGCACACATGGCTGTGCATGGTTGTTCTGCCTTATTCCTTTGAGACAGGAGCTCTGGGTCTTTAGCTAGGCTGGCAGTCAGCAGTCCCAGTGATCCTTCTGTCCCTGCCCCACAGTTGTCACCCAGGTCCTCAACGGTGGTACAGTAAACTGTGCCAACCACTGAGCCATCTTTCTAGCCCCCTGGTTTGCTTGCTTGTTTGTTCGTTTTATTTAAAGGATCGTTTTCTGTATACGTACACGTGTGAATGTTCGTGTGTGAAAGCCGGCACGTGTGTGCCGCGGCGTGCAGATGGAGGTCGGATTCTGTGTTGGTTCTGTTTTGTTGTGTGCAGCTTCCTGTCCCTCAGACTTCTAGGGACTCTTCTCCCTGGCTGCCCCCATGACTGTGGAAGTTATAGGGTTCTAGAGGATGTTACTGTGCCCAGCTTTGTCTGGGTTCTGGGGATTTGAACTCAGGTCCTAACATTTGTGCAGCAAGTCCTTCACCTACTGAGCTATCTCCCCAGCCTGTTTTACATTTTTGCTGAATTGGGAGAAAAGGAAGAAAATTATGTAAGAGAAACTGTGTGGCCTGCCATCATGTAAACTATTTACCATCTGACTTTGAGCAGAGGAAACACTCGCTACAAAGTGGACTGCCTCATTACCTTCCCTAGGAAGTGGCCAGACTAGTTACCCTTCCCTACAAATTGGCTTGCCTCAATACCTTCCCTATGAATTGGCCTACCTCACTACTCTTTTTCTTATCATTGTCATTCACCTTCTGAGACAAGGTCTCATTGTGAAGCTCAGGCTAGCTTGGAACCTGTCATATAGCCCAGACTGGCCTCAAACTTGTGGCAGGTCCTCTTGCCACTGCTTCCTGGGCTCACAGGAATGAACTACCACCCTAAACCGATACTGGCCACTCTCCAGGACAGATCAGCGACTCCTGAACAACAGTTTAAATTCTCGTCTCTGTTTTAGACAACACTGACAGCAGGTGAAGGCACCCTGCCTGGCTGGTGAGTGTAGGGGCACTGGGACCCTTCACCACTGTATGTGAAGTCTAGAGAACAGGCAGGGTGCTGGGACTCGATCAGTAAGCCCAGAGACTATGGTTCTGCTCTTGGCTTGGGGATTCGATGAGTCACAGTTTCTGGCTGTGTCCTTGGTAGTCAGCAGCCCCAAGAATCAAATCTGAAGGTATCTTGAAGGAGAAAGACGAGAAATAAGACCTGGTTGTACGAAGTCACCAAAGAGGGAGCTCAGCCTGCCCCATTCTGTGGTTAACACTGGAGGATCTAGATTGAATGAGCAGATAAGGGGCCTCTCTCAGGAGGCACAGGGCAGTGCTGAGCCAGGGTCTGCACTCAGGTAGCAACACTGCCAGCCTGGGCCAGAGGGCTTCTCTTAATGACTTGTACTTTTCTCTCTGGTACCCATTGGCCTTGTGTCCAGAGCCCTTGGCTGTCATACTCCCCTCCCCAAACCTGCTTTCTCCTGCGGTACTAAGTGTTTCCTTCTAAAATGCTCCTCTTAGCCAAGGATGCTAATCCTGCTCCTCTTCATTAAGACTCCAGTTTGGGCCTCTGCTCCCCGTGAGCTTCTTTCTCCCATCCTTGTTCCACCTAACGTGGCTTCTGGGTACAAAACTGCTGTTAGCACAATCCAATTTGCTTTCCCTCTGATAGAACCTCATAGTTAATGATAAAAAAAAAAACAAATCAAACCAAACACACACAAAGAAGAAAGCAATGAAGAAGGAAGGAAGAAAGAGAAAGAAGGAAGGAAGGCTTTGAGACTGGAGAGGCAGCTCAGTTGTTAAGAGGAACAACCACTTAACAGAGGACCCAGGTTTGGTTCCCAGCACCCACATGGTGGCTCACAACCATCTGTAACTTCACATCCTCCTCTGACCTCCTCAAGCACCCATATGGTGCACATAGACAAATGCAGGCAAAATCTCACACACATGAAGCCAAACCTGAGAAGAGAGTCGATTGCCTTTGTAGAGAAAATCTTTCCCAAGAGAAAGAGGGGGTGCCTCTCTCTGGTTGGTCGCTGAAAGCAGCCCCCCTCTTCTTAACTTCTGGCAAATCCATTTCTATTTTTTTTATTACTTTGATGAGCATGTAATAGTGGCATGCATATTCTTCCTTCCCTTCTTACTGAATCATTAAAAAGCAGGAAAAAAAAACAAAAACAAAAAACAGCAAGCCTTACCTTTTTTTTTTTTTTTTTTTTTTTTTTGTTATGGAGCCCAAGCTTATCAAGTCTACCTGGCAGCCAGGGCCATGATGATGTAAAAGCAGGACTTTGGTTTATAACAATGCTTGTGTTTGCTTTGGTTGGCCCACACCAACTAATCTGGAAAAATTTCCAGTGCACTCCCAAGGCTGATCTAGGTTCAGCTTAGGTTCCTAGTGGCTTCCCATCAGCAGTGAGGAGTGGCATCCTTGAACCACTCTCCATGGTGGGACTCCCAACCCAGAACAAGGTACAGGGTAGCACAGGGTAGCACTGGTTAGAAAAGTCCACCCTGAGTCTAAACCCTTGTGCCAGCTCTGGGCAGCTAGTTAGGCGCACACACCCACCTCTTGGGTTTCCCTGTTACTCATAGCAGAAAGCACAGCTGTGAGATGGCAGATGAACAACAGAGGTTGGCTCACTGAAATTTGAGATGCAAATAACTCGGGAAAGCCAACCATTTTGGGGAACCTGCATTATTCAAAAGACAGTGAAAGGAAGCCTAAGGGCTCCACGCTGAGATTTTGGCGTCTGAGCCGAGGCGGCAGCTCCAGGCCTTCCTTTCCCAGTCAGTAGCTTCTTTTGGTTTCTTTGGGGGTTTAGTTTTCTCATTTGGATGCGGAAATCAGAGTTACAAGTAGACTTGCCATAGAGGAGTTGACGGCCTTTGTCTAGAATTTACTGCTAGGCAGGTGGATCGTCCCCGTAATCCCAGCACTGCACGCAGGAGGCTGAGGCATGGCAATCCCCAGGAGTTCCGGGCTAGCCTGGGCTACAGAGTGAAGCTGAGCCCAAAAGCAAACAACAAAATCTAACCCAACTCAAATCCAAATAAATAATAAAAATGAAAAAGAACTGTGCCAAGTAATCAGCTCTGAAAACCCTTATACATGTTGTATTTATATATTTAGGAATATATGTTTCTGTGTGTCTCTGGGGGCTGGCCAAGTGCACCCACAGGTGCAGGTGCCTGTAGAGGCCGGAAGAGGGCATCAGATTACCTGGAGGTGGAGTTACAGGGTCTTGGGGACCAAACTCTGGTTATCTGGAAGAGCAATGTGTGCTCTTAAGTACTGATCCATTTCTCCAGCCCCTTCTTTTATCTTAAAAGAAGAAAAAAAAATCGAATCTGTCTCACTAAGTTGCTGGCTTTGAAGTGCCTGTAGCCCAGGCTGGCCCTGACTTTTCTTGAGTAGTTAGAATTGTAGACCTAACTTAGGAGACTCCTTTGTGAGGGGCATATACGTGTGTGTGTGGTGTGTGTTTGTCTGTGTATGTGTGTGTATCTGTATGTGCCTGTATGTGAGTGTGTATGTATGAGTGTGTATGTATCGTATGTGCGTGTTTGTGGGTGCATTCACCTGTTCATACACATTTGGAGATCATAATCACTTTTTGCTTTATATTTTGAGGCAGGGTCTCACTAATCCTGGGACTCAGTAATTCTGATGAAGGAGCTGGTCAGGGATCCCCTGGGATCTGACTGTGTCCGCTCCCTAGAGCTGGGGTTGCAGGCACCCACACGCAGAGACATAGACATATGCAGGGACACAGACACACACACCCAGACAAATACACACAAACATACACACGGACACAACACACAAACACACATAACATTCCTCATATTGTCTCCAAACATTCCTTTTTTTTTTTTGGCTTTTCGAGACAGGGTTTTTTGTTTTTTGGGGTTTTTTTTTTTTTTGGTTTTTTGAGACAGGGTTTCTCTGTAGCTTTGGAGCCTGTCCTGGAACTCCCTTTGTAGACCAGGCTGGCCTCGAACTCACAGAGATCCACCTGCCTCTGCCTCCCGAGTGCTGGGATTACAGGCGTGCGCCACCACCGCCCGGCGAGACAGGGTTTTTTGGAGCCTGTCCTGGAACTAGCTCTTGTAGACCAGGCTGGTCTTGAACTCACAGAGATCCGCCTGCCTCTGCCTCCCAAGGGCTGGGATTAAAGGCGTGCGCCACCACCGCCCAGCCAAACATTCTTATTTGATACTAAATTCAAACTCTATAAGTTACCAGTTTTTGTGTGTGCATATGTGTTCCTAGGAATCAAACCCAGAGATTTGAGCACGCTAAGCAACTGCTCTCCCATTGACCTACGTCATCCCCAGCCTAATAAGAGGCAGTTTCCTAAAAGCTGAGTTGCATTGTAGGATCTCTAAACACATCAGTGAAATTTTTCACGCTTTGTTCCATTGAAGTTCTTGGTCTAGCTTGAACTCCCATAGGATGATGCTAAACCGTCATGGTCATTTGGAAAATATTGGATTACTTATTTGTAAAACACTGACACATTTTTATTGTATAATAGGCATTGAAATTTGTTACTGTCACAACTGATCTTCCTAAAAAGCAGCCTGTAATTACTGGCAAGCTGGCAAGCCCATGGTAGCAGGGCCAGTCCCCCGCCCCCAATTTTAACTCTCCCTTGACAGCGAGAATTAGAAGCAGCTGCAGTCTGTGAAGCGCCAGGGCAGGCTTACTGCTTTCATTTGCTAGAAAGCATCTGCCAAGAGCCTGAAGTTGCGGAGCTGTAGCTGATTCTCTCTCTTACAAATGGCTTTCTGGGAGGGAAGTGGCAAGACTGTGGTACATCTCAGTCACATAGGTGATCCCCCCTGAGACAACTGTCGTGACCAAATAAGCACTTTTCTGGGTGAGCTTCCCCGGGTCGGGTCCCTGGAGTCTCACTTTGACAGAAGTGGCCGTGGAAGCCAGGACCAGACAGTGGAGCTTCATGGTGTACTCTCTCCCATCGCAGCCTTGTGCTTCTTGGATAATTTGGGAAACACCAAAAGTCACTGAGGACTTCTTTATGGTTTAGGTTGAGGCTGGCACTTGCGACAGGCACCTTCAAGGCCATCTGCACCCTACTGCTTGAAGCCTTTCTCTGATATTTGAAGGAGCTGGAATGATAGGAACTTTAGCTTTCTTTCTAGATTAAACCCCTACCTCTCTTTCTTATCTGTCCCCTCATGTTCCCCAACTCAAAACTCCTTTCAAAGATCTGAAGCCATTCTACAGGTTAAATATACACAGGGATCACCAGTGTCCGGGGCAGAGCTGGGCTGCCAAAGCATACAGGTGTCTTGGAAGTGAGCAGCAACCCCTCCATGAAATATTCTGCCTTTTCAGAACTCTGGAGCTGAAATATCCAGAGTCAGTGGAATGAGGGCCTGTGAAATGTCAAGGCCAGTCTGGTCTCTGAAACATCAAGGCCACGTCACAAAAACACAAAGCAAAACAAACCCAAGTGACCCCTCGCATATGGGTGCCCTGAGGACCACAGGGTAAATCCTTGCCCTGGAAGTGTTAGGATTGGGGGTTTGAATGGGGAGATGGGAAGTATGAGGGTAGCTAGGAATACAAAGTGGGGTCCTACCTCAACAAATCAAAGCAAAAAGCCAACCAAATAAGAAAAACATGTGCTATGTGGAGGACATCGGCCTCTCTCAGGGACACAGATTAATCTGTGACCAGCGTGAGACAGCGTAGGTAAGTCACAGCAGGCCCAATGATAGGCAGATCTCTCCGCAGCCAGCCTACAGGGCTTAAACATCACATTTGTAACACAGGGAGCAAACCGAAGAGGGGGGAGTCTATACTATTTGGTTGGATTTTGTGGTCAAATGAGGACCCCTCCCCTATCATAGATTTTCAGTAGGTTTTCGGAGGAGTAGGAAAGGTATCGGGGTGGGAGCACGCAGAATAGAATGAAGAACGGGCTCCAGTGGGTTCTGAACATAGAGGGGCCGAAACTAGAGGAGGTGGATCTCCACTAGCAATAGGCATGCTTGCTTGGGGAGGCTGCAGGGTGCATGGCAGGTGCTTTGGACTCAGCCTAGAGACTGGTCATTATCAGTTCTGCGATCAGCACAGCAGCACTGTGCCCCTATGCTGCCTCTCAGCCCGTCCTCCCATAAGTCTGAGCTAAGGGAGACCTCATATAATCAAGTGCCTGGAGTTGTAGACAATTAATAAATGACACTTGGGCCAGGCACTGGTGGTGCACACCTTTAATCCTAGCACTCAGGAGGCAGAGGCAGGCGGATCTCTGTGAGTTTGAGGCCAGCCTGGTCTACAAGAGCTAGTTCCAGGACAGGCTCCAAAGCTACAGAGAAATCCTGTTTCAAAAAAGCAAAGAAACAAAAATAAATAAACATAAAAAAAGTAAATCACACTTGGGTCCAGCACACGAGATGCTGTGGCAGAAGGAAGGCAAGTGCTACACAGCAATATTATGTCTTTTTAAAATAGCATGTTAATTATTGTTGTGCATTTAATTGTTGATTGTGTGTGGGGGGGGGGGTGTGTGGGTGCCCGTGCATGCCACAGAATCATGGGGAGATTAGAGAACAATCTGGGAGTCAGCTAACTTTTCACTGAGTCGTGGGACTAAACACTGATTGGGCTGTGGCAAGTGCCTTTTCCTCCTGAGCCATCTCTCCAGTCTGAAACCGTGTCTTCAAAAACTAATGTTTAGAGACTGGAAAAATGGCCCACTGTTTAAGAGTAGTTGCTTTCCTAGAGAGCCTGGATTTGATACCTGTCGCCTATACGGCTGTTCACAACCATCTGTAATTCAGTTCCAGGGATCTGATGCCCCCTCTCCTCACACACACACACACACACACACACACACACACACACACACACACACACACACACACAGAGTGCACTTAACACATGGGGGGAAACACCCATAAAATAAAGTTTGGTTTTAGTTTCTGTTTCTTTAAAATAGAGTCTACTCTACGTAACTCAATCTAGTTTCACTCCTGGCAATCCTCCTGCTTCTGCTTTTTGAGTGCTGGGATTCCAGACATAAACCACTTATACCTCGCTTTGGATGTTTGCTTTTTGGTTTTTTGAGACAAGGTCTCAAAGCCCACTCTAGACTCAGACTTGGCAATGATCCTCCTACCTCACCCTCCTGAGCCTGGCTCGATGCTTGGTTTTAATGGCTCTTTCATTTGCTATCATTGACAGTTTACTTTGTACATTAATATAGCTATAATATAGTATATGAAAAGAAACTACATTCTTCTTACCAAGTGTGGCCTTTTCTTCTACTGGGATTTAGCCAACAGAGTATTCCTTTGTAATTAGACATTTCTACATTTTACTCCTCAGAATCCAAACATGATGAGGTAGAATCATGGCACTTGGGAGCCTGAAATGGGAGGATTGGTGAGAATTTGAGTTAGTCTAGGCTGGCTATTGAACTGAGTTCTAGGCTACTGTGGGCTACAGATTGAGACCCTATATAAAAAATAAATACAGGGACTGGAGAAATGGCTCAGCGGTTAAGAGCACTGAGGGCTCTTCCAGAAGACCTGGGTTCAATTCCCAGCACCCACATGGCAGCTCACAGCTGTCTGTAGCTCCAGTTCCAGGGAATCTGTTTCTTTTACACCAATGCACATAAAGTTAAATAATCAAAAACTTGAAAACAAACAGACACTGTCTCGAAAAACCAAAAAAAAAAAAAAAAGAAAAGAAAACAAACAGACAACGAAATACTCAAGTGTATTCCCGCCAGTCAGACCCAGCACTGGCTCCACGCCAGGGATGCAGCGGGGACACGTCCTTCTGGAATCTATGAACACCGGAGTGGAAGGGGGTACCCCAAAGAGGGGTATGTCAGAAAGACCCCCGGGAATGGGAAGGGAGAGCCATCCCTCCACTGGTGAGGTTTGGCCTTTGAGGGTGTGATTTCATTGGGGTGCCTGAAGAGTGTCCAGGAGAAAGGTCTTATAGTTCAAGAGAAACTGGGAAACTGAGCCTGGGAGCCCAGAGTGAGAATAGAGAGATGAAAAGACGGATCAGGAGGGAGAAAAAGAAAAACAAAAGAACACCACAGCAAGAGGCTGTGGCAGAAAGATCACAAGTTCAAGGCCTGCCTGAGCTGAAGAATCCAGTCTCCAACACAACACAGCACGCTTAGGAGGTAGGAAAGTCGCCGGTGTGTGTGTGTGTGTGTGTGTGTTCAGGACTGGTTAACTGATTGTGTTAGAGGGCAGTGTGCACAGATCTGTTGTGTAAGCTTGCACGAGAAGACTGCCCTGGGCTGGCCGGGCCTGCTGCCACACCCCTGAGCAGGCAGATAAAGGGTCTTTTGTGAAACCCACCCTAGACAGCCCCAGCCCCAGCCCCAGCCCCAGCCCCAGAGAAGAGAAACTCGCTGCTGAGCTGAAGCCTCCGTAACCGGAAGGAAAGGAAACTAAGCCAGGGTTCATACGCATGGGTGTGAAGGGGCATTTGTCACGTCACAGCCCTTCGGCCCTTCGAACCGTGTTTTGAAGATCCCAGTTGGAGAACTGTCAGCTCCTTGAGGTCTCTTCCTTGGCTCTAGAAGGTTGTTTGTTTGTTTGAAATGCTGGGAGGTAGAGATAGCAGCCCAAGGTCACAGAGTCTAAGAAAGTCACAGAGTATAGAAAGCCAGGCTCCCAGGCCTACATTCAGTCAATTTTCCATATCTCTACTTAAAAGTAAGAAGTACTAAATTCTGAATACTCTTGGGGACTGACGGCTGACGCGGGGGTGGGGATTAAAAAACTTTTTTTTTTTTTTATTTGCCTAACCTGTCTGCCAAAGCAAACTTGCTTCTCGAGGTGGATTTGCTCTCCTTTTAGGCCCATAGGTAGCGAAATAATCATCTCTCCTCACTCACTGTCCACCTCAGAGCGCCCAAGGTACGTGGTACATGCGTGTGTACACTCAGGACAGAGGTTCTCTGGACCAGGCGGCCCAGGGAGCTCCCGGTTCCTTCTCTATTTGGTTAACCCAGGTTCTAGGAGGCTCCTGACACGCGGTGGGTGCTGATCGCTTGGTGCCAGTTTCTGTTGTCCCTCAGTTCTAATTGTTAAACAGAATGGAATGCCAAACTTCTGGTTCGGAGCGAAGTTGCTGTTTAACTGTGACTGGCTTTGGGGCTATGGAAAATAGGGAGCGAGTTTGTCATTGGGGAGGATGCCTTTTGCAGGTGCCGCCTCCCCAGTAAATAGAAATACTTCCCCATAAATGCGTGGCTGCTGCCGAGTCTGCAGGTGTGCCGGGGAGTTCTGTCCTTTGTCTCCCTTTATTAACTCTTAATTTAGACACCTTTTCAGTTTGACAAGCCGAGACTTGCTTGCGGATTAGAACAAGGTGATCGTAATGCCACCTTCCAAACAAAACTGAAGGAAACCTCTCAGGCCCCTAGCGTCTCTAGAAGCTCTGCTTGCTAATTCCCCCCCCCCCCCTTCAAATTTGGGTTTATTCCCCCTTCTTAAAGGGAAGTGTGGAAATTTGCTTGTTCATTGACATTATTGTACATTGCAAGATAGCTTTGCTACCATTATATTGTGTTCTCTCAATGGTGTTTGCTCTGAGGGTGGGACGAAAGGCTGTTTAGTGTCTCGTAAAACATTTACCAAAAGCACTGAGCCATGGTTCTGAAGGGCATTCCGTTGCCAGAGCGTGGGAGGCGAGGGCGAGCAGGGGAAAGAGAGCACCAGGTGTTTGGCAGGTACTGTTTTCATACTTTGGTATTTATTAATATTTAAAATCATGGATTGCGTTGGCCTCAGACCCCCTCCTCCGGTAAGGGTGGGAATGGTGAGTGGGAAGTACGTGGGGTGGGCCGGCTGAAAGAATTTCTTGGTAAATTCTAGTTTGCTGGGGGCTGGGAGTCCTCTCCGCTGCTGTTTTCGGTTTTACTAGAGGGTTGAGCCTGTTGCGGGGGAGAGGGTTGAGAGCTCCCGGTGGCCTGAGTCTTTGTGTGGACTTTAGCAGGGAGTCAGGCCCAGGGACTCTTGAGAGACCAACCAGGTGTCACCTTGTGTCTTGTACCTATTGAAAAGCTTTTGCTAAATGGTGGTTCTGATTTCATGAAAATACTTGAAATTTTCCTTCTCCCCGCCCCCGTCCCTCTTGTGTTAAGTTTAGACAAGATAAGTACAAATTAAAGGTCAGCGTGGAAACAGGCTTTATCTTGTGATCTAGACTTTAGGCACAGTGATTTTAGAGTCTCTTTATTGCCGGCAATGGACTTGGGAGATTCCTGAGTTAATATGCTTTGGGAATACTGAGTCTTTTTACTGTAAAGATTAGGGGGCAGGGGTAGAAAAATGTGATCAAGAGGGACGCGAACTGTATACTTTTGATCAATTGTCATTGCGATTATGCTGGACATGGATACTTACGGTTGTGGATAAAATCCAAACAGGAAAGAGGAAATCCTGAAAAAGTACAGCACCGAAAAAGTAGGTGTCGATTCTTGGAGAATGGTGTCGCGGTATAATATATGAAGTACAGCAGGCATATGGAGCCAAAAGGCCCTTCCGGGGTGGCAGTGTGAGGTCGGGATTAATGGGTGAGAATTTCATCCCTTCTGCCGGAAGGTGATCCGAGTCAGTTTTTGCCATTGCTGCTGGCGGAATGAAACCAAGGGCTCTTTGAACAGTTTCTAGCCACTGTAAAAGATCTGGGAGAGATGACGGTTTCCAGTGTAGAGGAAGCTTCCCCCTCTGCTAAAGCTTCTGGGTTAGCTTTGTGTGCTTGGGCAGATAGGGCTCTGGTCTAACAACCATGGAGGTCAAATGACCTAGTTCCAGGGATCGATGGTTCACCGCTACCTCTGTGGAATAGCCAGTCATTCAACTGCTTTGACGTAACCTTCGAAAAGCGGATTAACCTTTTCTTATACCACCCCCCCTTTAAGATTTCAAAACCAGCTGGGTGTGGTGGCAAATGCCTTTGAGGCCAGCAAAGGCTAGTGATCTCTGGGTTCAAGGCCAGCCTAGTCTACCGAACAAGTTCCAGGACAGCCAGGTACACAGAGGAACTCTGTTTTGGGGAGATTTTTTTTTTTTCAAAACAGGTTTGAAAACTATCCTGCCACGTAGGCATACCCAACTTGTACAACCACGTGCAAGCTAGACCTTTACATAGTTGTACAAATGCACAGGTCCTCTGATAGAAAGCCAGCCACTGGCCTGAGCTTTCCCTCGCTTCAGTAATTCATTTGTTTTAAAGATAAATCTTTCTGGGTTCTAACTTGTTTGTTTTGCTTATGAATTTTTCTTACTGCATTCATTTATTTGTGTGTGCATGGGGCAGGAGCACACGCCATAGCACACGTGTGGAGGACGAAGGGCAGCTTGAGTCAGTTCACACCTTCCACCTCTGGGGTCTGGGGAACCGGTCTCAGGTCGACAGGCTTGACCTTGTGCTGAGCCGTCTCACCAGCCCTTGCTCAGGACTTTTCCATATGTACGCTATGTATTCTAAACCCCATATTCAGCAACTGTAAGGTCAAGTTTGGTATGCACAGACAAAGAATAACCCCCGGAAGAAAGGCAAGCGAGCTAAGTGCAGGTTGCTGATGACTTTCCTGCGAGGCCAAAGTCCCGCGTTTTAAAGTGGAACAGGAGGAAATGCTTCCAAGGCGAACTCACAAAAGGCTTGCTCGCTGGGCTCGATCTCAAGGGTCCCAAGGGTCCGTGGTAGTGAGTAGAGTTCAGAGCAGTGTGCATTCTAGGGAGAGAGATACCAGACTCTTGTCCAGGGGCCTTTTGCTTAGAATAACAAAAGACAGCATTGCCTTCTCAGCCTTTTTTCTTTTTTGTCAGTTATCCTCAAATTAGTATTTCTTCTTCTTTTTTTTTTAAGATTTTACTTATTTATTACATATACAGTGTTCTGCCCACCTGTTTGCCTGAAGGCCAGAAGAGGGCATGAGATCTCATTACAGATGGTTGTGAGCCACCATGTGGTTGCTGGGAATTGAACTCAGGACCTCGGGAAGAATAGCCATCTCTCCAGCCCCCTAGTATTTTTTTTTCTTAACTACAAATGATAGATCATGTTTTCAATGTTGCATTAACCTAGCCTATGTGTTGGAGTGACCTTTTCAGTGAGGCCAGGTTGGCTTCGTGGGTGGAATCCCTGAAACTCCCCTGTTAGTGCCTCCGTTGGATATTTCAGGTCACTTCTAGAAAGGGCAAGGCTGCCCACATTCTCTCAACAAGGGCTTTGTTCTTTTCTCTATAGGTAAAGAACCTTTCATGGGCACCACTTAAAAATCATTAATTTGCCTTGAATAAATCATCTTTAACTTTATGAACAACCACAGGAATTACATCTTGTAGTTGTACAGTTTTTTTCTTGGCCTGGAGAGGTGGCTCAGTGGTTCCTTTAAAGGACCCAAGTTCAGTTCCCAGCGCTCTCTTCAAGGGACTCAGGGCACTCTGTAACTCCAGCACCCTCTTCTGGCCTTGGTAGGCAACTTCACCATATACCCACATACAGATACACATGTAAATTCAATTTTAAAATAAAGCACATCTTTTTAAAAATCAATTTCCATGTTTACCCTTTGTTTTAGTCTTGCAATATTTAAAAATGTCATCTTTAGCTCTAGAAGGTTGAAGTAGAGAAATCCAGATCATATTTCTAACTAGGAAAAGGGTTGATTTGCAGACTTTCCATCTCCTCGGAGCCCAGCTCTTCTCGAAGGCCCCCCACTGCCACCCACTCAGTGTGTGGTGAGCTGTGTCAGCATTACCAGATCCCACAACTCACTGTGCACTGACTGTACATGAGACACTGCACCAAGTGCTTTGTGTGTTCCATCCCCAATTCCCATACAACTTTGCTAGCTTGGGATCATTCACCCCTTCCCATCACAGGGGAATCCAAGGCCCCGAGCCGGCAGGTGATTGGTTCCCTGCTTTCTGCCACAAGTGCTCCCATGCCCACCATGTCACCTGGCACAGGTCTGAAAGCAGTGTTTTTCCATCGTCTTCGTCATTACATTTGAGGTCAATGCAGGAGGCCTGGGACACCTTTCTTTTCTTGTAAGTCTTGATGTACCCAACCCCACCCTCCTGATGAAGAGATGTCTTCTTTGTAACCAGACGTAGATGTGATGCTGGGTTAGATCCAGCTTTAAAATTAACCTTTAACTTGCAGGGTTATAGGAAAACCAGGGTCAGTGGCTATGAGACCAGAGGGCCTGTTCATCAACAGGACCAGTGACCTCTTTGGGGGGACCCTGGAAAAGGCAGCTCCTTGGGTAGGAGATGGGTCAGATGACCCCAAAGAGTGTGTTTTGTGTGTGTGTGTGTGTGTGTGTGTGTTTACACATAGAGGCCAGAGGTCAGGTGGAGAAGGCATGGTAACAGGCAGGTATGGTGGCAGAAGCAGGAAGCTGCCTGCTGACATTTTATCATCACACAGGAAGCAGAACGAGGAGCAGGAAGTAGGGCCAGGCTAAAAAAAAAAAACACCTCAAATCCAGGAGTTAAGAACACTTGCTGATCTTGCAGAGGACTTTCCACCCTATTGGTAACTCACAAGTATCTGTATCTCTCTTCCAGGGGATCCAGCAGCCTCTGCTGCCTCTATAGAACATGTATCGTACCCTCATAGAACACGTATATTGTTATTCAGGCAAAACACTCATATATATACAAAATATGAACAAATTGGGGGGCACAACAACCCTCAAAGCCCCTCCCCCAGGGACATGCTTCCTCTTTAAAGTCTCACAACTTTCTGGAGACAAGGGCCACCAACCAGGAACTGAGTGTTCAAATACACGAACCTGTAGGTGATAGTTCTAATTCAAGCCACCACGCAGGGTTTCTCACTGGGACCTGAGTCTTGCTGAAAATGCTAGGCTGGTGGACCTGTGAGCCCCAGGAATCCTCCTGTCTTCTTCAGCACTGCGATCAAAGAAGTCCTCTACCATTGCCTTTTAACGTGGTTCCAGGGTGAACATCTGTGCTCACGCAGCACAGTAAGCAGCGTTTTACTGAGCCGTCTGCCCATCCCTCGTTTTGTTAAGATTTATTTTTATTTTCTATGTATGAGTGTTTTGCCTGCATAAATGTCTGTGCACCATGTGTATAGTTGGTACCAGCGGGCCCAGAAGAGGCCATCAGATTCTCTGAAACTGGACTTACAGACAGTTGTGATATGCAATATGGATGTTCACAACACTCTGTAAGAGCAGTGTCCAACACACTTAATTGTTGAGCCGTCTCTCCAGATCCCTTGTTTTGATATTTTGAGTTCTTGCTGTGTTGCTCTGGCTGGCCTACTCCCTGCTGTGTACTTGAGGCTGGCCTTGAACTTGTGGCAATCCTCTTCTGCCTCCCAGAAACTGGGATTGCAGGTATATACCATACCTGGCCCCCAGGAACTCTTTTAGTTTTAGGATTCTTGTGAAGGAAATGGCAGAGGTGCCTCTAAATTGTTTCTTGTTCATCTCTGTGTTTGGGATAATAGCAGAACTGAAATCAAGTGGTCGCCAAGTAATAAAAGAGGCGGTTGGTGACCAGAATGGTCTCCAAGTTGTCAGGCAGCCAGCGAGGTACCTTGGATGTTGGCGGGATCTAAAAGTCATCGTCCCCAAGGTTGACCCCCTGCCTTTCTAGTCTGGTTTTTATAGTAAAAAGCCAGTTAGCAGCCGGGACCTTTGCCCTAGTTACAGTGGCCTTTTCTGTTTGACACTTAACCTTTTCCATAAATATACCAACATGGGGTAGGTTTAGGGGGCATTGCTGAGGTAGTGTTTGCTGTGTCATATTCTGGCACCCCAATGGAGTCCAGTGATGTTTGCTGGCCTTCCTTTCCAACAGGGTTCCTAGAAGGAAGTTTGTGACCATGAATGAACCTGGACTCCTACATGGTGAATTCAGTCGACTGAATATTGGTCCGTGTGGCCTCTCCCTCCATTAACAATGTGAAACCCCAACATTTAAATTAACCACTGTTAAATGAGTACCTTCTCTATGTCAGCTGCACATGCAAACTCTGGGAAGAGACCAAACAAGAATTTCATTCTGCTTTCCCAATAATGCTTCTTTCAGTAAGAGCACAGGAAACACCTGCTTGCCCGTGCTTTAGCTGTTCAAGGCAGAATCTCACTCACCCTGGAACGCAGGGTGGCTTCAAACTCATGGTCCTCCTGCCATAGCCCCACAAGTGCTGGGCTTAGAGAACTGGTTATCTTTCCTTGTTTAACAAGAAAGCAAGAGCTCTGCATGAAGATGGCAGACCGAAGGATACCCACCCTTGACGAGAATCCACTTTTTTTTTTTTGAATTTTTGAGACAAGGTTTCTCCGTAGTTTTTTGTTCCTGTCCTGGAACTAGCTCTTGTAGCCCAGGCTGGCCTCGAACTCACAGAGATCCGCCTGCCTCTGCCTCCCAAGTGCTGGGATTTTTTTTTTTTTTGGTTTTTCGAGACAGGGTTTCTCTGTGGTTTTGGAGCCTGTCCTGGCTCTCGTAGACCAGGCAGGTCTTGAACTCACAGAGATCCACCTGCCTCTGCCTCCCGAGTGCTGGGTTTAAAGGCGTGCGCCACCACCGCCCGGCGAGAATCCACTTTTTATACGATTTTTGTGCTATGTAAGAATTTGAATAAAGAAATGGCAGGAAGTGGTTTCTATTGAGGGAACACATAGCCAGGTGAGGAACCCGATTCACCTCTGGGCCTTCCTCGCTCTAGGCCAGGGATTTAGAGAAACTTCCCTCTATTCTTGCCTACTCCCTCAGCTGTTGTGAGCTTCTCTGGAGCACTCTAATGTTTATACTGTAGGAAAAATAGATTTGGAAAAATAGTGATTTGGAGAGTGTATTTCTAATGGAGAAATTAACTATTCGGAGGTGCTCGCTTATATGATAGTGGAGCATCTTTTTCCCAGCACCCCTTTAGACAGGGTCTCGCTCTGTAGACCAAGCTGGCCTTGAACTCCCAGAGACCCACTTCTTCCTCTTGGGTACTGGAATTTAAGGTGTGTGCCACCACACCTGGCAGTCCAGTGTTGTTTAAAAATAAGAGTCTTAGCCAGGCTTGGTGCTCACGCCTGTAATCCTAACATTTAGGAGGCTGAAGCAGTAAAGATAGAGGCCAGCCTGGGCTAAAAAGTGAGACTCCAAGAAAACAAGGGAAAAAGAGGAGAGGGGAAGAGTTTTTGATTTTATTCTGAAACCCAAAGATACAAGGAATTTTTAGAGGGCTGTTTCAATTTTCACAGTTCTCATTTAGAAATAAGCCCTCCTGCTCATCCCGGAGCTGACCTATTGTTCTCAGTGAGAGAAAGATCAGTGGGAAAGAACACTGCTGTATTCGGAGGAGCCAGGTTCGATTCCCACCACCCGAATGGTGGCTCACAACTCTCCCTTGTTTCAGGGGATCCCATGATATCCTAGCATCCGTGGGTAATCGGTACACATGGGATATGCTTGCACACATGCAGGCACTCACACATGCACCTAAAATAAAAATAAATCAGTTTTTAGAAAAAAAAAACTGTGATGAAGATGAAGTTAAATAATTGTGGCAGAAATGAGGAATTTGAGCGAAATGTGTACCAGTTGGATGAATGGCAGTGTTTTGGGTGGGGGAGAGGTTCAGAGCGATTCATTTAGTAATCAAATCTTATTAATTTGATATGGGTTTTGTTTGTGTGTTTGTTTTGTTTGTCTCACTGTGTAGTCCTGGACGGCCCTGGGACTCTCTTTGGAGGCCAGGTTAGTCTCCACCTCACAGAGATCCTCCTCCCTCTGCTGCCCAAGTGCTGGGATCAAAGGCTTGTACCACCATGCCCTGCCCATTTTGACTTTTGCCAAGACCTTATCACAAAATTGGAGGTGGGGAGGCAGAGGAGGAAGTACAAACAGTCTAATTCACTAAATAAAATTCGTGGCTTGCCGCTTAAGTGAGAAAACTGCTGCAGATAACCATAAGTTCAGACCGAAGCTCTGCTTCCTCCTGCAGATGAGCCCAATTGTTTCCTCTGCCTTGTACTCTACGGAAAGGACACGTGAGGCAGTGTATGTCATGGGGGGCTCTGTGCCCTTCCAGGGGACCCCAGTGCAATCCCAGCACCCACATGACAGCTCACAGCCATCTATAACTCCAGGTCTTGGGTATCTGATACCCACTTTTGACCTGCGGACAGCAGGCAGAAATGTGGTGCCCAGACGGTGTTTGACTGGGAGATGGCGCCGGTTTGTAATCCCAGCAAGGGAGAGGCAGGCAGGGGGCTTGGATGGTCAGCCTCCTCTACACTCTTTGAACTTGGTTCGTGGATGAAAAAGGCAACTTAGTATTGGAATTGTTTTATTTCTGATCTTAAAAAAAAAAAATGACGAGTTCGAGGTCAGCCTGGTCTACAAGAGCTAGTTCCAGGACAGGAATCAAAAGCTCCAGAGAAACCCTGTCTCGAAAAATAAAAAAAAAAAATGACAACCTTGAGATTCTAGGCAAAAGTATAAGCATTTATGGTTCTCTGTACTCTTGTTTCTAACCCCAAACAAGGCAAAAATCTCCCCTTCTCCAATTCTACTCCTATTCCAAACATTTTTCATTAATAATTATAAATTTTAAAAACACATACACACGTAAAACCAAGAAGACCCTTTTAGTAAAGACTTGGGAACCCAGGCTGAAGTCTGTATGTGGAGGTCAACACCCTTACACATGAGAAACAAGCTTCAGTGCTTGACCTGAGAATCCCACTAATGGGACTGAGCTCTGAAAATGGAATGCAAAATCACAGGATATCTTTACAGAATCTGGACAGCTTGGTTCCACCCATCACAAGATGATGGTCACAGGCGTGAGGTTTTCAATATCCCTCTTTCCACCTCTTTCAATAGTTTATAAGGAAGCCCTAGCCGTCGTGTGTGTGTGTGTGTGTGTGCGTATATGTGTGTGTGTATGTATGTATGTGTGTGTGTATATGTGTGTGTGTATGTATGTATGTGTGTGTGTATGTGTGTGTGTGTGTATGTGTGTGCGTGTGTGTGTATGTGTGTGTGTATGTGTGTGTGTGTGTATGCGTGTGTGTGTGTGTATGTGTGTGTATGTGTGTGTGTATGTGTGTATGTGTGTGTGTATGTGTGTGCGTGTGTGTGTATGTGTGTGCGTGTGTGTGTGTGTGAGATAGCCTACCATTCTACTTTGACTTTTCTTGAGTTCTATGGCTTACATAGATTTCCAGAATATTCAGAAGCAACGTATAATGTATTCTGTAAGTAAAATTTCCAGCATTATTAACATGTGCCTGTTTGTAAATCTGTAAGACAGTCACTAAGCACCAAGCTGAGGGACAGGGGAGAGCAGTGACTCTGAGAAGAATTTTATTATTGTCATTAATTGATTTTACATGCATAGATGTTTTATCTGCTTGTGTGTCTGGTGGCCTCGGAAGGCAGAAGAGGGCATCAGATCCCCTAGAACTGAGCTACGGCTGTAGTGAGGTGCCCAGTGGATGCTGGGACTAGAACTTGGGTCCTCTGGGAGAACTGCCAGTGCTCTTACCTGCTGAGCCAGCTCTCCCACCCTGTGGGAAGACTTCTAACCACCTGGTTGTGGTTCACCGCTAGGACTTTTCAAACCCTCGAATTGTCTGTATCTTTTCTGGACTGCTGGTACTCACCACTGGCCTGGACCCTCCTTCAAAGGCAAACCTCGCCACTGCTCATCAGTAAGCCTCCTCTCACCCACCATCTGGAGACTGTTTTCTCTTCACAGCGCCCCTTACCCTAAACACCAGCAGAATCTCTCTCTGTGACCATCTTCTGCCTTGTGAGCACCCTTGGGGAGAGGTCCCCTGCCCTGAAAGACACACACATTACTCTATTACTTTTTTTCCTTCCCACTCTGATTTTCAATTATTTAAAGTGCATATTTCAAAACTGGAGAGAGTAGAAAAAGGGACGGGGGAGATAAAAAATTCCAGTCTTTAACCACTGGCTCCAAATCCAAGGTAAAAACCCCACCCGGTGTCCAGGCTTAACCAATGCTAACATTGTCAAGTTCCATGCCATCAAAGGGTTTCTGTTTCAGGTGCAGTAATTGGCCTCTCTCTGCTCACTCCACCCTCCTAGCCAACCACTTGGAAAGGCATGATCTTAGCTGGGTCAAACATTTCTTAGCAACGCTGGGGGTGGTAGGGGGTGGGGTTCAGTTCACTTCCTCCTCATGCTTGACTTCCCCTCAATTCCGAGCAGGCTCGATTCGTCCAGTGAGGTTCTGTCCTCCTTTCTGTGGACAAAGCAGCAAGGACATATCATTTGCCGTGGGAAAAGTGTCAGCGTGATTACAGTACAACAGGTGGCGTGTCCAACGTGGCCCGTTCACCCCTGTAACCCAAGAAACGAGGCAGGCAGCGTCGCCTCCCAGGGTATCAGGAACTCTTATAAAACGCATTTGACCTTGGTGGAGACTCACTGTGGTGTGCTGCTGATTGGCTGGCGGCGTCAGGGTGTTTGTGACGGACCGTTTTCCTGTTGAAGATTGTACAGATGAAAACCACACTGGGGGAAGCAGGAGGGCGGTGGTGGAGAGATGGGGAGAGGGAGAGAAAATGCGTGCACCCGCTCTTGTGCCCTCTAAGTCCTCACGTATGCATGTGTGTGGCATGTGGGGTGACTGTGGTTGATGGGAAAGCGCACACTGCCCCTGGAGAGGAAGCACTAAACGACAGGAAAAAAAACGGGTCACCGTAGCTACAGAGTTTCATTTGATTCTTATGTGACCATGAATTGAATCTTTTAAAACATCTTTTGAATACTTTTTTTTTTATTTTTAATTGCATGTATATGTGTGCTTGAGCCTGTGCGTGGGGTGCCCAGAGAGGCCAGAAGAGGGCGCTATATCCCCCGTGGAGCTGGAGTTAGAGATGGTTGTGAGCTGTCTGTCTAATATGGGTGCTGGGAATAGAACTAGGGTTCTCTGTAGGAGCAGAAGGCGCTGTGCTCTTAACACTGGAGTCATCTGTCTGGTTTCCACTGAGTCTTCAGAAAAGCCAACTATTTAATAGTGTGCTAAATGGCACTGGAGATGTGTTCTTCCTACGTTCATGGAAGGCATGGAGGAGTCCAGCTCCTCCACCAGAACAGGGGTACTATTTCAAGGATTCTGAGTCTAACCGCCCAGAATCTTCTGTCAGAAAAATGTCTGATGTGCTGGCCGCTAGTCCTATTGCCACAGTATAGATAGCATGAGCTACCAAATAGTTTATATTTCCCCTGGTACTGCCAGGTACTGGGTAGGTCGCCGACAGGAAATGAGACTTGAACTAGAAAGTCTCAAATGTGTTATTTAGTTCATCAAAATTTCTCAAGTTTACCCAAGTTCTGGGGCCCCAGCAGGAATGAGCCACGACTTTTGGCCTGTAGGGTAGAGCCAGTATGGGGTGCTAGGTGGTCCCCAGATATAGGTTTCATATTCTGATTAATATCAACCTCTTTTTTAATTTTTTTTTTTAATTTTCGAGACTGTGTTTCTCTGTAGTTTTGGAGCCTGCCCTGGAACTCACGCTGCAGACCAGGCTGGCTTCGAACTCACGGAGATCCACCTGTCTCTGCCTCCCGAGTGCTGGGATTAAAGGCGTACGCCACCACTGTCCGGCTCATATCAGCCTCTTATTGGGTGCTAGCAGACAGAGAAGTTGAAGGAATGAGTGAATGAAGGTT
Source organism: Microtus pennsylvanicus (assembly GCF_037038515.1). Lineage (NCBI taxonomy): Eukaryota > Metazoa > Chordata > Mammalia > Rodentia > Cricetidae > Microtus > Microtus pennsylvanicus. Next base: position 35,055,715 of record NC_134590.1, read on the forward strand.
GAGAGAGAACAAAGCCCTGGGTAATTGTAATTGTAGTCCTACCACAGCCCCGGACACGTCTGCAATCGGCTGTAACGGAAACACAGTGCGTCTGGGAACCACTGGGTGAAGCAATCTAGCAGGGTGGCATTCTTAGGTCCCTCCCGGGTCTGTAGGGAAGCCTCTCCTTGCTGTCTTCATACAGACCTGAAAACTCGAGCAAACGATGTCGTCTTGTCAATATGCCGGATTCCTGAGCTCCGATATCAGCTTCACTTTCCTGTGTACTTCCCCCCTCTTTTTTTTTTTTAGTCAATTTGTTTTTTGTTTGTTTGTTTTTTATTTTTGTAGTGGTGGTGGTTTGAAGTCGTTACTCCCTTAATCTTGGTGTTACAGTCCCCACTTTTAATGTATTTATTATTTGGTATTATTGGATGTCTTGAAGTATGAAGTGTTAATACCACAGAGTGATATAGTACCACAGAGTGGAAGAGGACTTAATCTGAGATTGAAGTTATAATAAATGTACACCCTGTACTATAATGAAAATCTATGGGGTTTTTTTTAGTACAATGTGGTACAGGTGGGTGAACCTAGGGCCTCGTGAATGCTAGGCAATTGACCCCTCTTGTCTCCATTCCCAGGCCTTGAAACAGTGGTGCTCTGTAGCTCTGACTGTATTGGAACCCACTACATAGCCCAGGCTGGCCTCACTCCCAGAGATCCACCTGCTTCTGCTGGGATTAAAGGTGTGCACCACCATGCCTGGCTATTTGCTTGCTTTTGAAATGGAGTTTAGTTGTATTACCTAGGCAGGCTCTGAACTCCAGTTTTCCTGTGTCAGCCTCCCAAGGAGCTAGAGAACAAAGTCTTAGCACAAGCCCAGCATCACACTGTTTACTATGCCCAGGCTTGCTGGCTTGCATCACTAAAAGGAAGCCCAGGATTCTTGGTGGTCCCAGAATTTTAGGAACTTGTATCCTGGGATGTGATTTAAAAGAGTGCTCACTTTTCAATTTTGTGGCCCCAACCCATTATACATTACCAGACTAAACAAAGCTAGTTTCGAGTTTGGAGGGGAAAGCTCTTGACTTTGATTTGTACATTCTAGAATTTCTTGTATAAATTAGTAAGTACTTACATTTCTTATGGAAAGTGGAGCCTTATTTTTCTTTTTTTAACTAATTTTATTACATTTTATTTGTTTAATGCGTGTATGTGTGTATGCATGCACGTGTGTGTGTGTGTGTGTTCTCAAACTGCGAGCCAGCAATAACCTTTCCTCCCTTAAGTTGACTTCTTGTCACATGTTATTTGATCACAGTGACCAGAAAAATAAACCAGTACACCAACTGGGCTTGTTACATGCTCACGTAGGCCAAATGAGAACTCAAAGCTCTGTCTCCGGCTCCTAGCCCTGCCTTGGTTTGTGGGTAAGCAGGGTTACAGTGCCACCATGCCAGACAGTTTTGTTCCTTCATCTTGTCTGTTCCCAGAACATGCTTCCTTGCTTGCGTGACACTGTACGCTTTGGTGGTGTCTGTGTTTTCCAGGCATGGGAAGAGGGCTGGGGACCCGGAGGTGGGGAGGTGGCAAATGTAAGCTGCCTCTCGAGGGTCCTCTCTGTGCGGATGCTATTGATCTCCGGTTTAGGAATCTTCTCATCCCGTGCCACAGGCTCCACCTTGGTCCTTGTCCTGTCGTGGCGTTGCTGACTCCGCAAGTGTACACAGAGGACCTTGTCTCTCCTGAGAAATTATCATTTCTTATTCTCACCTGGAGGGTGGGGGAGCCTGTTTATGACTATCTCATTCCTGCAATGAGCAGAATACTGGAGACATTCACCCAGAAAAAGACCAATGTCTCCTCACTAATTATGTTGCCAGGCAGAACGGAATGGTAGCTGCTGAAGGTTTGGGTATTTTGCTGTTTGGTTTAGTTCTTGAGACGAGCTCTCAGGAAGCTCTGGCTGGCCTTGGATTCCTGATTCTCTTCCTAAATCCACCTACCAAGGACGGGGATTACAGATGCCGCCACCTCCCCCAGCTACAAGGACTTCTCCAATGAGACAATCTTGTTGACATTGGACCCTCCTTCATGGGTCAAATTAAGTTTGTGCTGAGTGTCACTCGGTATGGCTGTAACGTGGTGACCCATGAAGGAGGGTCGGTGATGAGGTGTCACATTGTCCTAGTGAGGTCTCACATCTCCTCAGCCTACGCTTCCTCTAGGGTGCCATCTATCATGGCGGCTTCTATCTCTCCTCATCACCGGTCACGTTTGCTGTCTCCAGGCAGCTGATCACCCGGCACTATGTGGGACTCCGTTATGTGCCCTCAGCCTCCAGCTCAGAGTGGCAACTCTTGCATTGTTTGGGGGTCTTCTGTGGTCTTTGTTGGGCAGCTCTGACGTCTGAGGTTTGCCCAAGATAGCCGAGTAGCATGGTTTTGGACTAAGTGCCTACCAATCTCCAAAGCCTGTTTTCTTTCTATGTCTTGGTCATGCGTTTGTTGTGTGTGGTCGGTCTCTTAGGAATATTGGAGAGCAGCGTTGATGGGAGATTAGGAGGCTGGAGAAGGACAGGAAGGAAAGATGAGGAAGGGAACTTCTGACTGAGGCGCAAATTAGAGGCCAGTTACCACAGAAGTGCCCTGACTCTGGTCTCCCGTCCCCACCGGTCCCCACCATCAGCGAATGCACAGGGACACCATGGGGGTTGGAGGGACAGGTCACACTGGGCTCCTGAGCAAACACAGACCAGAGAAAGCCTTTGGTTGTACTTCTATTGCCTGTGAGAATGACTGAGCTGGGACCCTTCGCCATTCACCCAGCCAAAAATAGAGTCGAAGTAGAGGCTTCTCCGATTTTCTTCTGCACGGTGTTTACATATAAGCCTGAAATGAGACTGGGGGAGAATATCTAACCCGAGCCTCACAGCTTACGAAGCAGTGTGCCTGAATTTCATTCCTTGGAAGAATGGTGGAGCAAAGCCGTCATGTGCACACCTTTGAGAGCCTCCTTTTGAGGGCTGGTGGTCAGTGGGCACACTTTTGAGAGCCTCCCTTTTGAGGGCGGGTGGTCAGTGGCTACTCGGCCAGTTTTCTTGCACTTGAACAACTTGATTGTACAGCTTTCTAAAGTAACAACTTTCTCAGGACGCAATGCACCTATTTAACGCGGCTACCCGCCTATTTAGCGTGACTGCTGGGGGGGTGGGGGGCTTTCGGGCAATGGACCTATTTAACGCGGCAGCCCAGGGGGCTTTCGCGTGCTCTCACAGCTGTGACATCACCAATGCAGGTCTTTCAGGACCTGGTCTTCATCCTGAAAATCCCATGTCCGTTACTAGCCACTTCAGCTCTCTTGACAACCTACCTTCTGTCTCATCAACGTCTTTCATAAATATGGATGCTTTACAATAAGAAGTTGTATCATGAGGTCTTCTGTCACTTGGTATACTATTTTCTTTCTTTTAAAAATATTGTTTTTTAATTTTATTAATATTTTTCTTAACTACAATATATTGATCATATTTCCCTCAACACCCGCTCCGGCTCTCCCTACCTCCCTATCCACCCCAAAATGTTTAGTTTTAGTTTTCTATTTACATGTACATTGCAGGGGGGGTAGGAGCATGGGGCCCAGAGAGAATGCTGAGTCCCCCGGATCTGGATGGCTGCTGCGAGCCACAGGATGTGGGTGTTGGTAACTGAGCGCAGATCCTTTGGGAAAGCAACAACTGTTCCTAAACACTGAGTCGTCCTTCCAGTCCCTAGAACAGTATTTTCTTCCTTCCTTCCTTCCTTCCTTCCTTCCTTCCTTCCTTCCTTCCTTTCCTTCTTTCTCTTCTTCTTCTTCTTCTTCTTCTTCTTCTTCTTCTTCTTCTTCTTCTTCTTCTTCTTCTTCTTCTCCTTCTCCTCCTCCTCCTCCTCCTCCTCCTCCTCCTCCTCCTCCTCCTCCTCCTCCTCCTCCTCCTCCTCCTTCTCCTTCTTTTTGTTTTTGAAGACAGGTTTCTCTGTTTAACAGCACTGGCTGTCCTGGAACTCACTTTGTAGACCAGGCTGGCCTTGAACTCACAGAGATCCACCTGCCTCTGCCTCCTGAGTGCTGGGATTAAAGGCGTGCGCCACCACTGCCTGACTCTGGAACAGAATTTTCAAGATCCATCTATATTATAGCATGTGTCATTACTTCATTACTTTTTATTGCAAAGGAGTATTCTATAATTTGTTTGGGTACATTTGAGGTTTTTTTGTCTCCCCCTCCCCTGCTTTTTAGCTATTGTAACGCTACTATGACTTTGCAGGTTTTGTGATTGCTTGTGTGTGTGTTCTCACACTGTGTGTGGGTTCGTGTGTGTGAGTGCGGATGCATGAATAGGCAAAGGCAACACTGGTGTCTTCCTCTTTCTTCTCTCACTCTCCATGTTATTTGGCGAGTCTATCAGTGAACTTGGAGCTTCCCATTTCTGCTTGACTGGCTGGAAAGGGAAAACCCCACCCTCACAATCAGACTGCCTCAGCCTCCCCTCTCCCCTGCTGCTGGGATTGCTGGTGTGGGCACTGTGTCTGTCTTTAGTTAGGGTGCAGAGGATCCAAACTCAGGACTTCACGCTTACACAAGCCCTTTATTCACTGGACTGTCTCTCCAAGCCCTGGTTTTAGATTTTTGTGACACTATGGCTCTTTTTCTCTGCTGGGCACACATCTATAATGGGATTTCTAGATAGCGTGGTAAATGTCTTTTCAGCATTTGAATGAGCCATCAGCAATTTGCATGGCTGTGCATCTGACAGCTCCAGCTGCAGCGTGTGCACGGCTGTGCACCTGACAGTTCCAGCTGCAGCATGTGCACAGCTGAGCATCTGACAGCTCCAGCTGCAGCGTGTGCATGACTGTGCATCTGACAGCTCCAGCTGCAGTGTGTGCACAGCTGTGCACCTGACAGCTCCAGCTGCAGCGTGTGCATGACTGTGCACCTGACAGCTGTAGCGTGTGCATGACTGTGCATCTGACAGCTCCAGCTGCAGCGTGTGCACAGCTGTGCACCTGACAGCTCCAGCTGCAGTGTGTGCACAGCTGTGCATCTGACAGCTCCAGCTGCAGTGTGTGCACAGCTGTGCATCTGACAGTTCCAGCTGCAGCGTGTGCATGGCTGTGCACCTGACAGCTCCAGCTGCAGCGTGTGCACGGCTGTGCACCTGACAGCTCCAGCTGCAGCGTGTGCACGGCTGTGCATCTGACAGTTCCAGCTGCAGCGTGTGCACAGCTGTGCACCTGACAGCTCCAGCTGCAGCTTGTGCACAGCTGTGCATCTGACAGCTCCAGCTGCAGCGTGTGCACAGCTGTGCATCTGACAGTTCCAGCTGCAGCGTGTGCACAGCTGTGCATCTGACAGTTCCAGCTGCAGCGTGTGCACAGCTGTGCATCTGACAGTTCCAGCGGCAGCGTGTGCATGACTGTGCATCTGACAGCTCCAGTTGCAGCGTGTGCACAGCTGTGCATCTGACAGCTCCAGCTGCAGCGTGTGCACAGCTGTGCATCTGACAGCTCCAGCTGCAGCGTGTGCACAGCTGTGCATCTGACAGCTCCAGTGGCAGTGTATGAAGGTTTTGATTTCTTGTCTTGGTCAATATAGGTTGTTTTTATCTTTTAATGATAGCCATTCTGGTGGATATAGAGTAAATCTCATTGTGATCTTAATTTGCATTTCCCTGAATGACTTAACCAGCCTTGTGTGCTTCTTGGCTATGGGTGGATCTTTGGAGAAAAGTCTATGTAGGTTCTTTACCTACATTTAAATTAGTTTGTCTTTTTGTCATTAATTTATAGTAGCTCTTTACATATTGCAGATAAGCTATTATCAGAAATATGCTTTGCAAATGTTTTCTCCTATTTTATAGCCTGTCTTTTTAATTAGTTACTTAGGGTTTTTTGTTTCACCTGTTTTGTTTTTTGCCTTCAACACAAGGCCTTAGATTAGTGCTGTACTACTGAGCTACAACCCCAGCCCACAGTTTTTTGTTTTGTTGTTGTTGTTGTTGTTTTGGTTTTTCGAGAGACGGTTCTCTGTGGCTTTGGAGCCTGTCCTGGAACTAGCTCTGTAGACCAGGCTGGTCTTGAACTCACAGAGATCCGCCTGCCTCTGCCTCCCGAGTGCTGGGATTAAAGGCGTGCGCCACCACTGCCTGGCTTAGCCCACAGTTTTTATATGTATATATTTATGGGGATGCGGGGTACATGTCACCTCACTTGTTTGGAGGTCAGAGGACAACTTTCAGGAGCTGATTCTCCCCTTAAGTCATCATATTGCAATTTCTTACTTTAGACTGTTTATTGAGTGTGTGCACATGCAGTGGGGTGGTGTAGGGTTGGTTTTGTGTCCTGCACAGAGCCTGAGCACACTGGTTTTCTCCCTGTGTCGGGCACATCATCTATCTGTAGTTTTACTTCTGCGTTTCCTCTGGATAGAACCTGTGTTTCTTGTCTTTGCCTAACTGCCTTGGTTGGGGCATCCAGTACAGTGTGGAATAAAATGCATTTTTCTCATCTTGTTCCTGATCTTGGGGAGGTGGGGTGAGTCTTTTATAATGAAACTGTGGGTTGTAAGATTTTATTTTGTTTTTAATCAGATGGCAGAAGTTTCCTCTGTTGTAGTTTACTGATTGTTTGAGTTATGAAAGTTTGTTGATTGTATCATGCTTCTCCATGTCTGGTTAGATAATACTGTAGTTCTATCTTTGCTATTGTGTTTTTTCATTGGTTGATGTTTTTCATCTGGTAAACCCATGGGATAAATCATGCTTGGTCATGGTGCATAATACTTTTTAAAAATTGGTTTGACTTTGATATTTTTAAATTTGTGTGTGTGTGTGTGGTGTGTGTGCGCGCGCGTGTAAGTCAGAGGACAAGCTAAAGAGCTAAAGATGGGTTCTGGGAACAAACACAGGGTGCCAGGCCTTTTGCCCATTCAGCCACCATGCCAGCCCTCTTTGTTGGGTTGATGGTCTCACGTTGCTTAAACTGGCCTTGAGCTCTAGATCCGCCTGCCTTGTAAGAGTTACTTTTCACTGTGATGGTATTGAAACCAAAGGCAACTTAAGGAAGAGTTTATTTTGATTTATGGTTCTAGAAGAAGAGTGCATGATTGCAGAGCGGCCAGCAGCAGGCAGCTGGAGCGGGACCCTGGCTAATCTCAGGTGTCTGGAGATGCCAGATGAGGGGAGAGATCTGGAGCTGAAATTGCAGGGGGCTTGTGAGCTGCTTGTTATGGGTTCTGGGAGCCGAACTTGAGTCTTCCAGAAGAGCGGCAAGCTATCCCACCTGCTGAGCCGTCTCTCAGAACATCTCCAGATGTCCTAGGTTCTTAATTTCAGGTTATTGAATTTACTGGCATACACTTGTAGGCTGAATTTTCTCTCTTGTCATTTTAGCTACAGGTCTGTCAATGTTGTTATTTCAAAACAAAACAAAAACTTAAAAAAAAAACCCACTAACTTTTGAATTTTGTTAATTTCATAGTTTTTTCATCTTTGTGTTTTTTAGATGTTTGACAATTTTGTGTGAGTCTTGACTGGACTCAGGACTCGTCCCCCTCCCCACTCCTCCCAGATCCTCCCCTCCTTCGCTACCCACCCAACCTTGTGCCACCTTTTTTTCTTGTTTCCCACCCATCAAATTCTGTCTCTGCTGTGCTATATTCGTGGACACGTGGCCTTCACCTGGAGCTTGACGTTTGGGGTTGATAAGGTCTTACTGGGTATCCTTGGTTGGCCTGGTACTTGCTGTTATGCCCAGGGTGCCCTTTAACTCCCAAAAGTCCTTGCCTTCACCTCCAGAGTGCTGGAATTACAGGCCTGTGCCTCAGAGCCCAGCTTTTTTTGCTTTTCTAAACCACCTTTACTTCCACTTTGATCTTTACTGTTTTCTTCCACGTGAGGCTCATGATCTGCTTGCCCTTCTCTTTCTGTTTTCTGGAAGCAGCAGGTTAGATCGTTACCAACCCCATTGCAGGAGTCTGGGTATGAACGACCGTTGCTAATGCTGAGTGGACCTGCAGACTTCCCCGTACAGACTGCGTCAGAGAACAAGCGGCACACAGAGGACTTGGCCCCATTGTCCTCTCACTCCGCTGTGATGGAGTCCATGCGGCTTAGTGGTTCTAGGACCAAAGCCTAGGTTCTGGGGTCTTGTTGACTGCGTGAGAGTTCTCTGTCTGCCACCTACAACTGGGAGGCATTGAGCAACGCTTCTAACTCCTTTCGTGTGTTCTATTTATAGAATAGGACAGTCACTACCATTGTGGGGGTTAGACATTAAACCCAAAGTTGGCAGCGGCTAAATGTCTACTATTGCCTAGCTGTCCCTAACTTAATGGCACTACACTAACACAAGCCAATGAGAAGCTGACACCACAGGTAGCTACCAAGTCTGGAGTTGTGATTCCATTGGCTGCTTCATCTCGGTCACCACCCACGTTGTTCCTTTACTGCCTGGCTGAGACGCTAAGCCGCTCCGCCGCTCTTGCTTATCCGATCACCCATCCAGGGTGAAACAGCGGCGAACAGCAGCAGGAAATGGATTTTCCTAAACAAATCTGAAACAAGCTGAGGGGCAGGGTCCATAAATTATGAAAATGGTACTCAGTGAAAAAGAAAGTCTAATTTAGGTCTCCTGTACTTGGCCTTCTCTGTATAAGGCTGGCCATGCCCCTCTGAACTCACCAGCTGACGCTGAAGCTCTGTTGTCTGAGAGTCCGCAGCCGGAGCTGCTCTGTGCTTTCGGGGAATGGCTTTAAAATGCATGCAGTTTCATTCTCGTCCCGCAGCCAAACAATGACCACGCTGTTACCACAAGAAAAACAGCGAGGGTATCTGGATTGTTCCTTATTCTGAAACCTTCAGGTAAAATTAAAATGTACCCGGGTTCGGTGAATACACATGTGATCCCGCCACTCGGGGTGACGCAACAGGGGATTGGTGAGTGGAGGCCAGCCTGGGTCACATAGAGCATGCCCCGTTTCAAAAGCCCAGTCATAAGCCAAAGAATCCATTATTTTCAAGGTGAAAAACCACCAGTTTCATGAAGCCTGATACATGGATAAAGATGGGTTTCAATTTGGAGGGTGGGATTTCCTTTCTGAAAGACTAAATTCAGAATAAAAAAATCAAAAGTGAGTGTACTGCACTCTGGCCCACCGCTCCAGCTGCCTGGATTCTCTCTCCTAGTAACAGGTACCGCTCCTACCATATTCACAGTGGCTGCGGCCTCACGTGTCCATGTAAACCACGAGTATCCGAGTGTGCGCTAACTAAATGACATCTGCTTGGATGAACAGCGCATCCCATGAGAGGATTAATGCATGCTGTGATAGTTTCACGTTATGCGCTCGGTGTTATTGTTCCTGTTTTTGAGACAGGACCTCACACTTTCATTTTGATGCTCACTGTATAACCCAGGCTTGCTTCAAACTTGTAGCAATCCTCCTTCCTCCCCAAGTGCTGGGGTCACTAGGCCTGGCACACACTCGTACATATTCTTTCCCACGTATGTCTGAGGACTTGGTCTCCACCCCTGCTCTCTTTCCCTGCTGTGTCTTCTCCTGGCCTTGCACAGCCCAACTGAACTGTCTATCATGCTACTGATGACCTCGTTCGCTGTTTCCCCATGACGTTATAAGGTTCGTAAGAGTGGGATTTTGGTGTTTTGCTCACTGCGATAGCCCCAGTACCTAGAATTATTTCTTCCAGTCAGACTGAAAGAACTCTGTGGATGGAGTTGTTATCAATCCCTGTTTTACCCTTTAAAGAAGTCAATATCTTTTTTTTTAAATTTTAAAATCAATCTTAAGTTTGGACATTTTTCGCTTGGTTTGTTTTGGTCAGATTTTGAGATCGAGTCTCATGTAGCCCAGGCTGACTTTGACTCCCTTTGTAGCCCAGGATGGCCTTGAACTCCTGATGCTCCTGTCCTCACCCTACAAGAACTTAGACTCCAGGGATGTGCTACTGTGTTGGTTAGATTTTTGTCCATTCGGCATAAACTCGAGTTACCTGAGAAGAGGAAACCTCAATGTAGGAATCGCCTCCATCAGATTGGCCTGTGGACATACATGTCTCTGGGGGCCTTTTCTTAATTAATGACTATCTTAAGTTATTATTTTCTCTTGCTGTGAGGAGACACCATGGCCAAGGCAACTTACAAAAAAAAGCATTTAATTGGGGGCTTACAGTTTCTGAGGGCTGTCAGTTCATTTTCACGATCATGGCAGGGAGTATGGCGGGAGCCACGTGGGCAAGCATGGTGCCAGAACAGTGGCTGAGAGCTGGCATCTAATCCACAGTATGAGGAGAGCGGAGAAGAGAGAAGAGAGAGCTAACTGGGAATGGTGTGGGCTTTTGAAACCTCAAAATCCACCCTGAAATGACCACTATTTCCCGAGGCCACACGGTCTCCCAAGACCACACCTAATTCTCCCTAAACAGTTCCACCAACTGGGGATTGAACATTATTCAAATCTACGAGCCTGCGGGGGCCAGTCTCATTCACATCACCCCGATGATGTGGAAAACTCAACCCAGCGTGGCTGGTGCCACTTCTGGGCTGGTGGTCCTGGCTTGTATAAGAAAGTAGGCTGAGCAAGTAAGCACCGAAAGCATCCCAGTAAGTAGCATCCCTCCGTGGTCCCTTCTTCAGATCCCGCTTCCGGATTCTACTTGAGTTCTTGCCTCCACCCCCACCCTCAGGCTTCCCTCAGTAATGGACTGTGATGCAGAAGTGTAAGCCAAACAAACCCTTCCCTCCCCAAGTTAGTTTTGGCTGTGGTGTTTATCACAGCACCAGAGAGCGAACTAGAACAGCTACCATGCCCGGCTTGGGTTTAAGTTTTCGTAAATCCACGCAGTGCAATGAAATAGTTTAGAGAATTGTCTTTGGGACTAAAGCTCACCTCTGTGCTTTTGTTTGTTTGTTTGTTTGTTTGTTTGTTTGTTTGGTTGGTTGGTTAGTAGGTCAGTCGGTTTTTAACCTTGGTGTGCTGAGGCTCTAAACCAGGGCGTTGACCGTGCTAGGCCAGCACCATGCCACTGAGCTAACCTCCTGACCCCCATTTTTAAATTTGAAGCTGAGATACCTCAGGGCTTTACTCCGGCATATACCGCATTCTGTGCTTTAGTTCAGTGTTTAACTTAGGGAAGAATACTATGGGGCCTTTGTTCATTCCCGTCTGTGGGAACTTCTGGATATTCCTTCTCCTTTCCTACGGGTTGTAATTAGCTTCGTGACCAACTGCTGCTAGCACTATTAACACAGCTTTGTGGCTTCAGTGCCAGTGTTTGGTGCAGGGTACTACGTCAATGCTGTGTGTTACACCAGTGGACTGATGAGGTAGGTGGCCTAGTGGCTAAAGGCGCAGGCCACCAAGCTTGATGTCCTGAGACCCCTGGAAACCTCAGGGTGGAAGACGAGAACTTACTTCTGCAAGTTATCCCTTGATCTCCACACATCCATGCCACCCTACCAAAAGTAATTAAATATTGCCAAATGTCTTTCTAGAAACAGTATATTAGCATTGTATGTAAAAGCAAATACCTACTGGCAAGGTCTTTATATTGGTCCTCTTTAAACCCATAGATGGGTTAAAATTTAAAAATCATTCTGTCTTTGTAGGGTTTGATTTGGCCTGATCAGATACCTCCTGTATTTCAAACAGTCCTTGAAGGGCTGGGAATTGCAGAAAGCCCCGTGTTCAGTCCTCAGCAACTGGATGTGGTGGCACACACCTATGTCCTAGCGCTTGGAGGGCAGAGAGAGAACACACACCTATGTCCTAGAGCTTGGAAGACAGAGAGAGAACACACACCTATGTCCTAGCGCTTGGAGGACAGAGAGAGAACACACACCTATGTCCTAGAGCTAGGAAGACAGAGAGAGAACACACACCTATGTCCTAGAGCTTGGAAGACAGAGAGAGAACACACACCTATGTCCTAGCGCTTGGAGGACAGAGAGAGAGCACACACCTATGTCCTAGAGCTAGGAAGACAGAGAGAGAACACACACCTATGTCCTAGAGCTTGGAGGACAGAGAGAGAACACACACCTATGTCCTAGCGCTTGGAGGACAGAGAGAGAACACACACCTATGTCCTAGAGCTTGGAAGACAGAGAGAGAACACACATCTATGTCCTAGAGCTTGGAAGACAGAGAGAGAGCACACACCTATGTCCTAGAGCTTGGAAGACAGAGAGAGAACACACACCTATGTCCTAGAGCTTGGAAGAGAGAGAGAGAGAGAGAGAGAGAGAGAGAGAGAGAGAGAGATAGAGATAGAGAGCGCACATCTATGTCCTAGCCCTTGGAAGACAGAGAGAGAGCACACACCTATGTCCTAGAGCTTGGAAGAGAGAGAGAGAGAGAGAGAGAGAGAGAGAGAGAGAGAGAGAGAGAGAGAGAGAGATAGAGATAGAGAGCGCACATCTATGTCCTAGCCCTTGGAAGACAGAGAGAGAGCACACACCTATGTCCTAGCGCTTGGAGGACAGAGAGAGAACACACACCTATGTCCTAGAGCTTGGAAGACAGAGAGAGAGCACACACCTATGTCCTAGCACTTGGAAGACAGAGAGAGAGCACACACCTATGTCCTAGCGCTTGGAAGACAGAGAGAGAGCACACACCTATGTCCTAGCACTTGGAAGACAGAGAGAGAGCACACACCTATGTCCTAGCGCTTGGAAGACAGAGAGAGAGCACACACCTATGTCCTAGCGCTTGGAAAACAGAGAGAGAGGCATCAGGAGTTCATCTTCAGCCACACAGACAGTCTGGAGACAGCTTTAGATATATTAAACCCAGTCTCAGAGAAACAACAAAGGCTAAAGCGCTTGCCACCAAGCCTGCCGGCCCAAGTTCAAGTCCCAGGATCCACATAAACGTCACAGAGAGAATAAGTTCAATAAATTTGTCCCCTCACAATCCCCCGCCACACGACACACCCATGTATCATACATGTACACCCCATAATGAATTTTAAAAAGCCTGAAACAAATAAAAATAACCCATGTAACTTTATAGCATGTCTCTGCCTCCCTTCCCCAGTCTAGGCTCCGTTTTGTTTCTTTCCTCTCCACAACCAGGTCCATCCACCCTAGGGCTTTGGCACACGTTTGTATGGTTCCCTCCTATTTAGACTCTAAAGCCAAAGTGCTTTGTGGCACTGAAGTCCACTTCTTCAGACAGGGCCTAACTGCTTGCTGCAAGCCAATTGGATCCGGACTGGCTCGCAATACCATGGCCTCTGAGAGACCCTTGCATGTTTTTAATGCATTTTCTCACCTGGAGGGCTGCGTGGAGCAGGAGGGCAATGCTCACAAGAATGAGGGGGCTAGGAGCTGGAGAGATGGCTCAGAGGTTAAGAGCATTGCCTGCTCTTCCAAAGGTCCTGAGTTCAATTCCCAGCAGCCACATGGTGGCTCACAACCATCTGTAATGGGGTCTGGTGCCCTCTTCTGGCCTGCAGGCATACACACAGACAGAAGATTGTATACATAATAAATAAATAAATATTAAAAGAAAAATTAAAAAAAAAGAATGAGAGGGCTAACTTCTGCCTTTTTCTGCCCCCCCCCATATTGTTTGAGTTTATTAAAGCCACTTTGTTCAGAGTCAGCACGAGGATTTGGCTTATTTTCGTGTTGAAGGCAGACTATAATTGGCGTCATAATTGCTGCTTTTAAGTATTCTGTGAGAACCACTTGGTCCCACCGCCTAACTAGCTCTTTTATTTCTGAAAGCCAGCGCCCTGCACATGCTGAGAAAGCGCTCCAGGTTGACTCAGGCCCCGCCCTACCTTCAAACTTGCCATCCTTAAATGTTTTTCCCAAAGTTTTGTATTTTAGAGTTAGTGTTTATTTTAACGTGCTTACTCATAAATATGCGCATTCTCGCTTTTTAAAAACCTCTCCAAACATGAAATACAATCTAATGTTCCAAACACCCTGTAAGCACAGGACTTTTTCTTACATGGTATACTATTTTTTAAAGATGTATTTATTTTCATTTATGTTTAAATGTGTTTTGCAGTGTATGTATTTCATAGCACGTGCGTGCAATGCTCACAGCAGCCAGAAGGGAGCATCAGATCCTCTGGAGCTGGAAGTAGGGTTGTGAGCCTTCTTGTGGATGCTGAGAATTTAGCCCTGGTCTTCTACACGGACAAGTGCCCTTAACTGCTAAGCCATCTGTCTGACCCCAAGGTGCTCTTACATAAAAGCAAATTCTGAGTCTAAGTCTCAGTGAGTAAACGTGCCTGCCACCAAGCCTGCTAACCTGAGTTTAAATCCTGGGACCCACACGGTAGAAGGAAATAGTTGACTCCTATGATTTGTCCTCTGACCTCTGCATGCCCACTGAGGCACACGAGACACCCCAAGTAAATAAGTGTTAAGAAAATAAAAGTCAAATTTCTCAGTCCTATTTGTTGTTAAAAATTTTGTTTAAAATATATATTTTTTAAAATACTGATTTACTAACTAAGGAACCTTTGGTTTTCCATTTTGGTTAGCCTAGAAATTTGGTTTCATGTAATAGCTGACATTTTGTAATCTTAGATTTGTTTTGAATTTTGACTTTATTATTTTTTTGTAATATTTTCGTTGACTATTTGGGAATTTCATACTATGTACTCCAATCGTTCTCACTTCTCAGTCTTCCCAGGCCTGCCCCCCACCCTTGTGACCTCTCCCCGCTAAACAAAAATGAAAAAAACAAACAAAAGAAAAAACCGTGAGTCCACTTTGTGCGCCCGTGTACTCACCTGAGCATGAAGATCTTGACCTTTTATTAAGTCACTAATCTTTCTCAGTATTGATCGCCTTATATAGGAGCAATAAAATTTCCTTTATAAAATAGGGATAGAAGAATAAACTGAACGCAGACTTGTCCCCCTGGACTTTTGATCTCTGACACTGTCCACTTCAAAACTGTCGTAAATGCAGTAAACTGGACAAAGACACAGTAACCTCTAAGGGAAAACCTGCAGTCAGAACTTAGTTGGTGGCCTCCTGACCTCAGGCTGGCCTTGAACTCCTGACTCCACCACCTTCCCAGTGCTGGCCTTGCTGAGAGCACTGCCCGGCACCCAGCTTCCCTGCTCACCTCTGGGGACTCAACCCAGGGCCCCGAGGGTGCTGCGCTCATATCAGGGCCACTGCTCTATGCCCAAAGTCTGCATTAGGAAAAGAGACGGGTTTTCATTTCTTTATTGGAGCTCACCTTCGTCCACGTTTGGAGAGTGCTGGGTGTCACATGGGTGCCAGGAGCCCTCTCAGTTTCTCCCCTCCCTCCTCCTCTGATGTCCTAACTCCACTTGCAGAGGGAGTTTGGATTTTTGTAGCTCCCTCTCTTGGCCCCTCTAGACGGAGGGGCTCGTTTCAACAGCTCTTTGTCTTTCTGTGTCCCCATTACTTGTCTCAGCGGTCACTCTATTTCAGATTCAAATTAATAACAAAATAAAATGAGGGTTTAGTTCACGTGGGATTTTTGCTTCTTTTTCTATCACATTTATAAATATGATTTTTGGTAGTGATCGGCTGAGATAAAATGCCCAGTATCCCAGGTTATCTACCTGAGATAAGATAAAGGCGGGGTAGAGGGAAAGCAATGTTTGCTAAAAATACAGCATTTCCCAGAAGCCTCTTTCACTAAGACTTTGTGGCAGCCTTGCTAGATAAAGCTGACTGGCCTTGAAACGTTGAGCCTCTTACGTCAGCTTCCCAAGTTCTGGGATTCGAACTGTGTGTACCTTGTCCAGTGTCCCTGAGACAGTGTCTGCTCACTTAAACGTATTTATTTATTTAATTCTCACAGCGCCCCGAGTGAGGTAGGAATTACTATGTCTCTTATTTATATGAAGTGGAGCAAGGGCACAGGCACACACACACACACACACACACACACACACACACACACACACACACACACTCGATTCTCCGAAGGGTGACTGGAAAGAAAATCATTGGTTTCCTTTTAGTCGTGATTGGAGCTTGGGTGAAATCTTTCAGTTAAATTTCTTTTCTATGAAATGCCAGTGTTTCTGTCGCCTCGGACTTTCCCCAGTTTCCTCTTGGTCGGGAGTAGGTTTTGCACTAATATCCATATGGTTATTAAGCATTTCCACGTGACAGCTGTGACCCCTCCCCGCCTTCTGAGCCCCGCCTTCAAACTCACTCCAAGTGTTCTTAGCAAATGACTCCCAAAGCCCAAACCCATTGGCCAGTGAAGAACCAGGAACCAGGTAGAGCAGAGTCACGTTGCTCCTGGAGTTAGGGACAAAGGTTACTGAAGCCTGGCTGTGGCTACAATGAGCCTGTGCGTCCAGATTTCAAGACTGGAAAGGTAGGGAAACCTTATTTATTTTCACTGAGATATGAAGAAGGTGGTTGTGGTCACGTAAGGCGATTTATTATTATGTTTACCAAACAATCTGTTTGGGCTTTGTTTTAATTAACGGGGTATATACATCTTAAGTTCTTAAGAATCTTAAACACTACCTCATTTGCCTTACTGTTGGTAAGACTCCAGCTTTCTAGTTATGGGTGGGATTTGAAAAACATTCTTTAGTTTTACAGGTTTTTTTATTTCATATACTTGATAAAAATCTAGGTTTTCATAAATATATATTTATAGTTGGCAATTTAAACCATATAGTATAAGCAATAATTTGTCTCAGTCTTTAGAGAAGAAAATACGATAACTAAACATAAATTAGGAATTAGCATTATGATAATATATAAAAATGTACCAGTGATATTTCCTCTTGATGGAGTCACTTTTTTTCAAACTGTCACATAAGTTTAAGAAATGAAATTATTTAACTGTAGACGCTATGCTTTTTTTACTTTAATTTTTTCTAATACTTTATGTGGTCCTTTCTAATATTAATCACAACTAGAAAGGCAGAATTCTTTTTCACCTTTCTACCTAAAAATGAAGCAATTTGGATAGCACTTAAAGTGAAAGCTAACCATCAAGAACATCTTTCTGGTCGTAATGAGCCCTCCTCCACTGTCATGGGAAGAAGCTCTTCACTACGATCAGTCAGTAGGGGCACAGAGTGCCCGCGAGTCCGCTCATCAGCCCTTCGTGTCAGCCTTTTTCATGGCTACTATATTGTCAGTGTCAAAGGTAAACTTGTCTGTAATATTTGTAACTGGTTTTCCACGACTACTTTGTTCGGAAAGTGGCTCAAAATGGGTTTGTATTTTGTAACCTGATAGTGCATTAATCCAAAATAGGCTGAGGCATTGTGCCGTTCAATAAGAACATTACATTACAAAGCATTTAGTATGTGTTATTTTGTCTAATTTGTAAAGAGAATACTAGTGTGCTTATCACTGGATATTAAAGGTGTGTGTGTGTGTGTGTGTTCATGCCATGGTGCCCCGTATACATCAGAGGACAACTTCAATGGCGTTGGTTCTCTCCTGCCTCCAGGGCTCTGGAGATCAGCCAGATGTCAGGGTTGTGAAGCAAGTGCTCTGCGAAAGGAGCCTTCTTTCTGGCCCCAGATTCCCCTTTTCTTGGTTCAATGTATTTATTTAAAGAGGTTTTCATTATAAAATATCCTACTTTTTACAAGGTTCGCTGGAAATGCTATGTTTTTTTGAAGCTCGCTCTCAATGTTCCCTTCAGTTACTCGGCTGTGTTCTCACTGATCTTTCAGGGATCAGGCTTGGGGGCAGGGCCAGCAACAGTTACAGTGTTAACTATTTACCTGGCTTTGCTAATACTTGGTAACCATCCTCTCGAGGTTTCTCAACCGCAAGCTGAGGTCCGAAGGTTCAGATGAACCTCTCAGATCAGAGGTCAGACACAGATTGCTGCAGTTTGGAGCTGAATTCTGCCAATACGACAGAATTTCACAGCTATGGATTGCTCGCTTCCAGTCCTGCGCACGGGCCGGTCTGGGCGGTTAACAGTGTAATCTGGACAAGTCAGCCTTTGGCCCCCACGTTTAATAAGTAACTAGCTGGTGCCTTAGGTTTCACTGGTACAAGGTGCATGTTGTAAAAAGGGTCAGATGTCAGCGTGCAAAGATGAAGGAGGTGGGAGGTGACACTCTCACCACCTATGAGCTGACCATAGAGATCCACTAGTCTGTTTAATTTCTATTTCTGTGCTGTAAATTTAACATGTTCGTTTTCTCGGTCTTCAAAAGATGGGTCCTTTTGTAAAACGTTAACAAGTAAGAGATGTCTGATTAGGGACTATTAGCCAAGAAGTAAAAAGTGAAGTTGTAGACACCAACCACTTAATTATTTCATGGGATCTTTTTCTCAACATATTTCCAAAATGTGATGGCATTTTAAGAATTTAGGGAATAAGCCAGGTGATGTGGTGCAAGTCTTTAATCCCAGCACTTGGGAGGCAGAGGCAGGGAGATTTCTGTGAGTTCAAGGCCAGTCTGGTCTACAAGAGCTAGTTCCAGGACAGCTAGGACTGTTACACAGAGAAACCCTGTCTCAGGAAAAAAAAAAAAAAAGAATTTAGGGAACAAGAGGTGTAATTCCAGCACTCTGAAAACTGAGGCAAGATGGCCAAGATTTGGGTCAACCTGGACTACAGGGTGAGGCCCACCTTTACAGAAAGAGGAATGGATTATCTTGCCTTGGTCTTTTAGAGGTTAGAGTTCATGATTGACAGGCCCTGTTGATTTGGGCCTGTGATGAGGACGCATGACATGGTGGATCCAAGCTGCTTCCCTCATAACCAGGAAGTATAAAGATAGGGCCTAGGACCCCACCATCTCCGTCAGGGCACTCTCAAGCAGTGGTCCAAGATTCCCCATGAGGTCCTACCTCTTACTAACCACCCCCCAATCCTCTCACATGTGAGCCTTTGGGGAAACACTGATGATCCCTCCGTGTTTGAATCTCAGTGTTGCCATAGTCTTTGGTCAGCCTCTCTGTGCTGATTCTCTGTCTCCTCAAAGAGTAGGAGCATAGTTCTTGCTTCCTTATTGTAGCAACAAGTAAGATGATGTCACACAAGGGATGCTTAACACAATGCCTGATGTACAATGAGGATTCAAGGACTGAGCTGCTGCTGTGTCATTGGCTCCTAGCTGCTGTGGCATTGGCTCCTAGCTGCTGACTTAGCCTTGCCCACCCTCCATCCCACCCCAGCTTGCCTTCCCCTGGGTTTCTTCATTTCAGGAAAAGTAGACACAGACGTGTATATTGGATAAGGTGATGTGGGAGGTCTCAGGAGATGTTCTTCTAACTATCAGGCAGAAGGGCGCTTTAAAATGCCCGGTCCAGCTCTACCACTCTTCGGAGGCTGTGTTTTCTTAGCTAATTGCTAACTCCAAGCCTCTAGTTTCCCTAGCAAGCTCTTTTCGTGCTTCCAAGCAGTGAGAAACATTTGAGACTTAAATAACGCCATACGGATAGGTTGAATTTTATCCTTGGGGGATATGCATTACAAAATTGTTCTATTTACTGATTTCAAATTTTGCAAAAACGCCAGATGTAAAAATTCATTCTGTTTCTTTATTATTATCAAATATAGTGGCTTTTGGATTAAAACATGATTTTTCACTGCCAGTAACAATATTAAGTACTTAGCATTTAAAAAAGTCACAGTGACATCTCCCGGTAATTGAACACCTGCTGGACCTGGATGTGAGTCAGACCAGACTCTGCCCTGGTAAAGTTTTAACTTAGCTGAAGATGAGCATGGTTCTAACAATTACTGTAAGCTTAAACCATATGCCAAAATTCTGCCGTGTTTGTCCTTCAGTGTGGCAATTTCCTATGTGTCGGGAAGAGTGTTAGATAACACCGTGGGCACAAATCTCGGGAGCCTCCCCAATCTGCTCCACTGGAGGAGGGAAGTTGAAGTTCAGCCTGGCCAGGCAGAGAGGGTCTGAGGAGACCTGAAGCACCAGGAATGACCTGTAAGGGAAACTGAGGCATGACATGAAGCTGGGTGAGGAGAGAGGCTCTTTGCATCTTGGGAAGATATCGACTTTATTCTAAAGATAGCACCAAGAGGCTGATGGGACCGAGTGGTGTGGGTTTAAAGGCCACCGTCTGCTGTGAGAGCTGGATTCATAGTGGGCAGCAGCAAGCAGGATAAAGGCCGTCCAGGAGGCTATGGAAGCTAGGGGCTGGCCGTTTGCAGTATGCTTCCAAATGTAATAGCTTTAATTCATGTAATGATACTCAAGTTCAGGAAACACCCAAGAAGACAGAGACCTGGACCATTGAGGTCCAGCAGTGCAAGAAGCCCAGTGGCCGGCAGAAATCTGGTGGCTGACTAGCACCGTTTCCTGGTAGCTTTAAATCCATGTACTTCCTCCTCGAGAGTGGGCAAGTGATTTATCTTAAGACGGAATCTGTTTCCCATAAAAAGTATTCCTGCCTGGCAGTAGCACACACCTATAAACACAGTACTGGGAGCTAAGGCCAGAGTGTCAGGCCTTCCAGGTTGTCTTGAGCTTTGTCCTAAGTTTGAGACTAACGTGGGGTACATAAGCTACCCCAGTCTTACAAAATGAAAGACATAAGTGATTGCTACTAATTCATTTTAATTACTAGATAAAGTAGCATATTTCTTTATGACATAATCCATACCTGGTTTGGCTTGATTCTTACCCCCCCCCCCCCACTACACACACACACTGCTCTCTGCTGTCTCTCTCCACTCTGTTCCTCCCATCCCTTTCTCCACAATGTTCTCTTATCCTCCCCCATTTCTCCCTCTATGCTCAGGAGCTCCTTAGTCGTTCCTTGGCCTCTGCTCACACTTGCACCCTCCTGAGTGTGTGTCTCTAGAAGCTGGTGGAGAAGAGGGATGGGGAATTTAGTTTTAGCCTCAGCTTACGGCTGAGGGTTGAAGCAGCACAGTGCAGGTCTTGACTTTAGACTAAGTTGTTTTTAAAAAGTGTATTAGTTTGTAAGATTGGTTGGTTTGTTTGAATATTAGTGTATCGTGCCTCATTCCAAACAGTGAATTTGAAACGACTTTAAAGACCCACATGCACAGGGGTGGAGAGACGGCTCATCATCTAATGCTTTTGTAGAGGACATGGAGTCAGGTCCCAGCACCATGTGACCACCCATGACCATCTCTGACTGGAGCTCTCAAAGTTCCGGACCCTCTTCTGCCTCTTTGAGAACTGCATGAGCATTTTGCCCTTATTTACTGCAACAAACTCATAAAATGAAAATATAAGAATGAAACCCCTTAAAGAGAAGTTTTAATTTTAAAGGAAAAGAACAGTTGTAAAGTTTTTGTTTGTTTGTTTGTTTGGGTTTTTTCTTTTGTTTTTTTGTCGTTTTTGCTTTACTCTATGGGACTTTGCTGTAGCTCCGCAGATAACTGTTCTTGCTGACTGCTGCAAGCCTGCCTGCTGGAGTTCAAATCATAGACCTTACATGGAAGTGGAATGAGAGAACTCTACAAAGAACCACACATAGGTACATCATATACACACACGCCCAGATGATAGTAGCAATAGTAACAATAATTAATAATAATAACAATACTTAAAGAAAGAAACCCAGTGTGGCATCCAGGCACAGTGGTTCATATCTATAATTATATTTTATATCTATATATTTTTTCACATTCATGAGTACAAGGCAGAGGGTTTATTATGGATGCCAGGCCCGGCATATGGTGTAATAACCTGTCTCCAAAACAAAATCCAACTAACCACTGCCACCAAAACCAACAAGCTATGTGTACTCTGACCAAACACAGAAAGAATATGAGCTGAAATGAAGTCAGGGTAGACAGCAAAAATGGTGACATCGGCATCAGCCGAAGATCCCACCTCGTTTGCTGGGAGCCCCAAGCAGCTCTGATTCTCACTCCAGAAAGAGGAAGGAAGGAAGGAAGGAAGGAAGGAAGGAAGGAAGGAAGGAAGGAAGGAAGGAAGGAAGGAAGGAAGGAAGGTCGATGGATGTATAAAGCCAAGCTTGTGGGTTTTATTTGAAGATCTTTGTGAGCAATCAGAATAGCAAATACTGAAGTTTTTATGAAATAAATCCTATTTAGATTCATTGTAGAAAGTCTGAATTTTCTGGAAGTATACAATTGAGCCTACATGTTATACTTTAAGGGGTTTTCTGACTTAAACAGCTATGACCCGCCCCTCAGCGAGCCTTCTTTCCCTACAGCACAGCATAAAACTGTGAACCGCAAGTTTCAGTATTCATTAATAGTTTGCTTTCAGATTACAGAGTTTATGTGTCCACTTCCGAGATTTTGCCTTGCTAAGAGAGACCTTTGACTATTATGGAAATGGGAACCCTCAAAGTTCTGTGCAGATATCTGGGCTTCATAAATATTACCGGTGAAAGATCTCAGAAGAGCTTGGCTTTGGAGTCCACATTTTATTCTGTTGTCTTGACACTGCAGCTAACTTAAGACAGGGCTTATAATTTGCACTTTAATTTCCAAGGTTTTATCAAACTGGGATGTTGAATTGGTTGTTATCCATCGTGCAACACCCGGGGCCATGTTTTTCAGGAGGGTAAAGACTGCATCGAGAGGTTACATGTTAAACATCAGCTACCCTCCAATTTCAGCGTGGCCTTTTCCTCTTTGAGAAAACCCTTGTTGATGCAGATTTGACTTGGGGTCCGGCTGAGGTTGTCGCTTGTGTTCTCATAAAGCCATGGTTCCTCCAGAAGACCAGCCATTCCAATAGAGATGTGGCTAAACAAATTTGCGTTTTAACTGACTTCAGTGGCCAGTCAATCCAGAAGGGTCCAAACTGTGCTCTGCTGCAGAGCTGTGAAGGTTCTCCAATGTCCCCATGAATCCCCTGGCTCTTGTTTTCTAGGTTTTGTTTCTTTATTTAGCTAAATTTTGGGGGGAAGAATGCACATTGCAACCCAAAACAAACAACAGTGGCAAAACCAGCTCTTTAAACCTAAAATTCAGCTGTATTTTGCACTGCACACAAGTGCAGGGCTTTGCATGGAGGTGAAGACAATGGCGGGTCAAGGCAGTGGTGACTTGTGCCTGCAATCCCTGTGCTTTAGATGCAGAGGCAGGAGGATTGCACATTTCAGGCCATTCTGGGATAGATAGCATGCCTCAGTCTGTCTCAGAACACACATACACCAGGATATGCTCATAATGGAGTTAAAAGTCTCACCTAGCTTCCAGCTAGGGTTACAGCTGTGGCGCCATACTGCCCTTAGAAATGTGGCCATAAGCCGTTTGGATCTTCCGGTAGCTTGAGTGGTCTGTCGGTAGTTGTAAAGGCTGGGTAGGGTGTATCTCCAGGTATGGAGTAAAGGAAAGATATACTGTGATCCTTTTATCTGATGTATCTGTGTGTCTTGAACAATTTAACTGGAACTTTATGTTCCCTTCACTTGAATATTTTTGTACTTTTGGCTCCCACGATTAACCTAAAACCAGAACTAGTACTTCTCATTTCTCACAACCCTCGCCTTGAAAGGAAACATCCTCGAAAGTCTTGGCTGACTTCAGGACAGAGTAAGCACCGCTCTCTTTGGAGGTGGATCACGAGCACCTTGTTTCCGTGGTTGTGCGGACCCGCTATGGGATGCAGTCGGGCAGGAGTGATAGTTTGTTAATGGGGACAGTACTGCGCCACAGAGCAGGGGCAAGGCACCAGCTTGGTGTGTGTCTATCAGGAGGCGTGTCTATCAGGAGGCGTGTCTCTTTGAGTCTCGCGCTGCCTCTGTACTCTCCCTAAGCAGTAGGCAGGTCTCTGTCATAGCTACTCCAAAGGTCAAAACACACCACGTGAAAGAAATTGGTAACGCTCCTGTCGCAATTCCCCACTTCTTCCAGGGTCAGATAATGAGTTATATTTCTTGGTTTCTCGAGAATATGGTTTCAAGAATAATGGTTTCTTGAGTAACTGGAACAGTGACAGTTTATTTTCTGAAGAAAGCCTCCTTGATTTCCAGGCACGTGTGAAACTGACATTGAAATAAAGCAAAACAAAACATTTTCTAACATCTTTTTTCCTTCAACCCTTTAGGATTTGTCTCAAAGGACTCTTCAAGAACTGAATAGAGAAACTCCAAGCAAGCTACCCGTATTAGCCTGCATTCCAGGAGCAGTTGAATTGGTGACATTTAGTGAGTGCACTTCCTGGAATCCTTTCCTTCTTAAGTAAGAACACAGTTTCCTTTCCTGTCAAACGGGACATCTGCTGTTAGTCACCATAGGCCTGATGTGTGTTTACACGGTGAATTAGTGATGCATTACACGTGACGGTGGGTCACTCTGAGGCTATGCTACAGATTCTTATTTCTTTGTACATGTCACATCTTTGTGGCTTGAGAGGACACATCTTCTGTCTGCCTGTTGGAAGAGACAGAGGGTCATTCAGGCTGTTTACTGTCTGCTTCTGACTTCTCAGAGGGCATTAACATTTTCTTCCTTCCTTCCTCCCTCCCTCCCTTCCTCTTTCCATCTTCCCTCCCTCCCTTCTTTACCTTCCTTCCCTCCCTCCCTCCTCTCTTTCTCCCCCCTTTCTTTTCTTCTTGCTTTGCTTCTTTGTTTGTATATTTTTGAGACAGTCTCTTGTTGCTTAAGATAACTTTGAACCCTTGATCCTCCTGCCTCCACCAGGCAAGTACTGGGGTTACTGGTAGGCACCACCACAGCCTGCAGCCGTCAGTTTTTTGACATCGTTCAATGCCTGGTACACTAGGAAGGCTCTCTGTACAAGGCAGACAGAAGATTCAGTGTGACAGTATTTGTGATTTTGGAGCTATCCTCATACCCTCTGTAAATTGGCCTTCTTGTGCTGGGCAGTGGTGGCACACTCCTTTAATCCTAGCACTTGGGAGACAAGGGTAGGCGAATCTCTATGAGTTCGAGCCCAACCTGGTCTACAAGAGCTAGTTCCAGGACAGGCTCCAAAACCACAGAGAAACTCTGTCTAGAAAAACCAAAAAAAAAAAAAAAAAAAAAAAAAAAAAGTGGCTTTAGCCGGGCGGTGGTGGCGCACGCCTTTAATCCCAGCACTTGGGAGGCAGAGGGCAGAGGCAGGCGGATCTCTGTGAGTTCGAGGCCAGCCTGGGCTACAAGAGCTATTTCCAGGACAGGAACCAAAAGCTACGGAGAAACCCTGTCTCGAAAAACCAAAAAAAAAAGTGGCCTTTTTCAGACTTTCCAGTTCATGACATTTTGTTCTTTTGTACCAGCTTACTTCACAAAGCATGTCTTCAAGGTTCATAGAATGTTCATTTCTTTGTAAGACTGACTATTATTCTATTGTAAGACACAGACCAATGTTCATCTTTCATTCATCAGCAGACATCTGGGTTGCTTCTGGTTTGGGGCTGCTGTAAATGGGACTCCCGCGAACATCTCTCAGTCCTGCCTTTATTTGGGATTGACATCTAGCAATGGGATTGGTGGGTTAGAAGTCCTTATAGGTTTTGTTTTTCCTGAAGCACCAATGTATTTTCCACCATGATTTTACATTGTCACCAACATTGTGCAAAGAGGTTCAGTTTGTCCTCTTAACTGGATATAGTGTGAGGGTTTGTTTGACTGCCATTATAATGAGTATAAAATGGTGTGTCAGACGGCTTTGATTCTCTCATCCCTAACAATGATGCTCAGTCTTTTCATGCATCTGTTGTATCTGAAGAAATGTGTGTTCAAGTCCCCCATCCATTGCCTGCTGGCTTTGGCTAAGTTTGTGGTTCTTTGTGGATTCTGGGCACTAGTTCTTTACCAGAAGATGATTTGCACATATTTTTCTCCTGCACCGTGGGGCGCCTTTTGTTTCTGTTTATGGTGTTACTTGATTAACAAGATTTGATGGTTTTTTGGTTTTTGTTTTTTTTTTTTTTGTAGTCAGTACTAGGAATGGAACCCAGGGCCTTTGCAATGCCAGGCAGGTGATCTGACACTGAGTTACAGTCCAATAGAGTTTTAATGGTTTTGGGTTTTGGGTTTTTTTTTGTTTCTGTTAGGTTTTTATTTTGTTTTGTTTTTTGTTTTTGTTGTTTTGGTGGTTATTTTCTTCCTTCCTTTCTTTATTTATTGGTTGGAGTTTTCTGGGGTTTTTTTTTGTTTGTTTGTTTGTTTGTTTTGTTTTTCGAGACACGTTTTTCTGTGTAGCCTTGGCTGTCCTGGAGCTCGAACTGTTGACCAAACTGGCCTCGAACTCAGAGGCCACCGCAGGCATGTGCGACCACAGCACAGCTAAAGTTTTAAAGCGTTTATTTTATTAATTTATGTGGAAACAGTATCTTGTAGCCCAGGCTGGCCTACACCTGATCCTCCTACCTCGGCCTCCCAGGCTGGGATTACAGGAATCTCCCAACACACCACCATGCCTGGCTCAATTTTTTAAACTTTGATGAAGTTTATCTCTTTCTTCTTTTGCTAGCCATGGTTCTATGTCAAGTCCATAACCTTTCCTTCCATTTTCTTTTTTAGTTTGGTGCCTTAGATTTAGACCTTTGGCCTCTGTTAAATTAGTTTTTGTATATAGTGTAAAATTAGGGCCAGGATTCTTTGTAAATAAGTACTTTTTAATTCCACCAAATCTTGGGTGACGGCATGTGCCAGCCAGAAGTAAGTTACTCCGATGGCTTTACGTTCGCATTCAACATTCATCTGCGTTACTTTTAATAGAGGCTCCTCGCCCCACAGCTCGATGAGAGAAGAGTTGGGGAAACAGCTCACACACGTAACTAGCAGCGTTTTTGTCTGATGAAATTCCCAGGAAAATCACAGCAGAAGCTGGTAGTATGTGAAGCATGTTTTGTGCACAGCTGTGTGTGAGTGGCCTGAGGATATACATTTGACAGCGGAAGGAACGAGAGAGGACGTACTCAGTGTGGCCAGGGGCAGAGAGCTGTCGGCGGATGGCTGCACCTTTTGCACAGAAATCAATCGTTCTTCAGGCCGCATCAGAGAAACTATAAACTAGTCTACCAACAAAACTGTGGGCAAGCTGTGTTTCCAGAAGTTTCCCTGGTCCCGTTTTCCTGTGGACAGAACCTATGTGTGCTTCCGGTATAAAATGTGAAGTCCACCTGGCACCTTCCTGGGCAGAATTTTGAGGAGGAAGAAACTCGTGGCTGTGTACACTGCCCCTCCTAGTATCAAAGGTCCGCAGTGAGCTGCCTGCTCTCTGTGGGGCTTGAGATAACAGCAGAGCTGCGTTTATGCAACCCACAGTTTCAGGCTCCTCTGTTAGAGCAAGATTCAGTTAGACTTTCAACATCATCGGGACACTTGGCACGGGGAGTCCATGTCCAAATTCCAAATCAGTTAGTGTTAAATCTGTTAAGGTTGTCTTTGGGACAGGGTTTACCAGGCCCACCCCTCTTCTGGTTTTCACTAGCATTGATTTACAAGGGATAAACTGTTTGGGCCATTGTGGGTTCTCATTCTTACTTTGCCATAAAATGGGGATTTGGAAAAAGAAGAAATCAGTGAGCAAATTGCCTTTTCTGACCCTGGATAGCATGAGCTAGCCTGTGCTTTCTAAAAATAGCTTCTGAGACTAGCATAGTGCTTGTCCCTTGAAAGTCTATTCACATGTGACTCAGAGCACCCAACATGTCCGTCCATGTGAGCTTGAGAATAAATGATTAGCTCAAATCAGGGGTGTTTTTTATCTGTGCGGTAGGCTTTTGGCTGAAATATTAACTCCAGGCGCGCACTGTGAAAGCAGAGAACTCATGAGTCATGCTGGCTATCAACCCCAACACCTGTTTCTAGAACCCTGACAAACCACTCATTTCTTACCACGCAGTGAACCATGTTTTCTGCTTCCTTCCACCCATCTACTAAGTGGATATTTCGTGGTGGTCTTCCTTATTTCTTTACTTTCTAGAACTGTTGATACAGGCAGTTGTCTCAACTTTTACTGCCTACGTAAGTTGTATAGACTGGGAAATGCTTCTCCCTGCCCCTCTCTTCCCTTCCTCCTGTCTGTGACTTTCGTAGCCGCAGAAGTAAGCAAAGCAAGTTGTTTGTTCCAAACAGCATGCTCATTTGACCTTCAGAACTGGTTTGTAGATAAACGGACATTTCAGGTTCTCATAGCGGACATTTCAGGTTCTCATAGCCGACCTCTCTTCCCTTTACTGATCATGAACCGTGTATGACCATACGGGAAGAAATTGTTTCAACAAGCACTAAAAGCAAGTAGCCCTCAGACAGCCACATAGCTCGATTCCCACTTGTTCCTCTGGGTACTGATTAACCAAGGCCATTGCAGTTGGAAATCAGAGATAGTAAATGGGAGCCTAAGATGGGGGTGGGGGAAGGACGGGACAAGACACAGGGACGCATGAACGAGAAAAGGGAAGCAAAGGCGAATGAGGATAGAGGGCCGGCGATGGGATGCAGGAGAAAGTGGTCGTCCCGCCCACTTCCCTCAGCGTGGCCCCACGTGTTTGCCCCTGTATGGAAAGAGGGCTGTGTGAATGACGTAAGCTGATGGTCAGGGGTTTTGTGGTCTCATATACAGGGGCATTTGTGAGTTTCTGCATTATACAGTTGCTATCAATCAGGTCAACCTGTGAGCTACTTTAAGTGAAGTCCCCCACTACGTGCTAGAGAACTCCCTAGCAGCAGCAATATTCCAAGGAAAGGTCGCTCAGACTCCATTCTGGAACATTCCGGCTGTTTGTCTTTCCTGAGAACATTTACTTCCCCGTTTTCCTTTCTGCAGAGACTCTAGTTGTGGTGTCCTATGATACAGTGATGGCATTTGAAAATGGATGTTTTTAGATTTATTTTCTGTGCGTGAATGTTTTGCCTGCATGTATGTATGGGCAGCGTGTGTGTCTGGTGCCCGTGGAGGTCATGAGTTGTTGGGTCTCCTAGAACTGGAGATGTGAATGGCTTTGAGACACCATGTGGGTGCTGGGAAGCGAACCTGGGTCCTCTGTAAGAGCAGCAAGTGTTCTTATTCTCTGCGCCGTCTCTCAAAAATGTTTTAATGCTTTGAATGCATTTATTTTATTATTTAATATTTGGGAGTGTTTTACCTGAATGTATTTATGTGTACGTATGCATGCCTAGTACCCATGGAGGTCAGAAGAGGGCATCGAAACTTTTGGAACTGTAGTTACAGAGTTGTGGGTACTGGGGAGTTGAACCTGGGTCCTCTATAAGAGCAACAACTTCCCTTAACCTCTGAACCATGTCTCCAGCTCAATGGAATCTTTTTAACTTCAAAAATACCTCACACTCAGCATAAACACATTTTTTTGAGAATTTCACGTATACCTACTGTAATTACATTATCTCTACCCATCCCTCCTTGCCTCAAACTCCTTCCATGACCCCTCCTACTTCCTCTCAAATTTATGACCCCCTCTTCTTTATTCATTCTTATTACACATATACGAGACCTATTGAGTCCATGTATTGTTGTTCAATGTACATGTGTTTTAGGTCTGACCACCTGGGATTGGATAAGCTAATGGGGTTATTTTGTCCCTGAAAAAAGCTAATTGTGCCATTGATTGCCTAGAGCTCTTCTTCTGGGGCAGGGCCTCGTGAAACGTCCCCCACCCACGCTGGCAGGTCAACTGGTGTTTTCATCACGTAGGTCTTGCTTAGGCAGCCATATGGTTGAGATTTCACGAGCGCAGCTTCCCTGGTGTGCCGAGAAGATGCTGTCCAGCGGCAAGCATCCTTGCCCTGTGGCGCTCAGTATCTTTCTTCCCCGTCTTGCAGTTCTCTGAGCATTACGTGTAAGGATTGTGTCGTGGCATCCTGGGTCTAGCCGAGAAGATGCCGTCCAGCGGCGAGCATCCTTGCCCTGTGGCGCTCAGTATCTTTCTTCCCCGTCTTGCAGTTCTCTGAGCATTACGTGTAAGGATTGTGTCGTGGCATCCTGGGTCTAGCCCCACCACCAGTTATTCTCTGTATTTTGGCCAGCGATAGATCTCTGTACGCATCTCCATCTGCTGCAACTTAAAAAAAAAATAATCCTTGGTTTATTCCCCTTCTTGTGGAGAGTTCTTGGAAATTCTTTCACTGGGACTCTTGCCTTAAAGTCACTGAAATGCTAGGGCATCCACCTTCAGCAGGGTCTATGTCACCCCTCCTCCAATGGGAGCAGCTCTTATTTCACAGTTGGAATGGCAGTGACTAATGTTAACCAAACAGCCAGGACACACCCAGCACTGGGCTAATGTTTGACGGTGTCGATCCCCTCCAGAGCTTTCCTTTCAGTTGGCCATGCTTCTTACCAAGAGACCAGTCACAGAGACCATCACAAGGTCAAGGTCATACTAGGACATGCTTCAGGGAGCATGTGCTCATAGACCATAGAACTGTAACAGTTTTCCATGTTTTCACTGTGTAGCTATGGGTAATGTAGTTCAGAGTGGGAGGTCAGAGTGCCGTTGACACACACCCTCAGAGCAACTTCACTTTATATTTGGGGAAGTGCTTTTCCCACATCTCTTGAAAGATTAATTTTAAAAACATAAAAATATTCATTTTTTTCTTTTGTGTGTGGTATTTCTTTTAAATATGTTTTATACACCAGTTTTTAATTTTTTTGATTTTTTTAAAAAGACATCCAAGTCTATTGCTTTCAGACTGTCTAGTTTTATCATAAATATAAATTGACATTACTGTCAAAAGTTAAGTATCTTTACTAAATTATAATCCCCAATTTAGTTGTGTCTCTCCATGGTAAGGTGTTTGCCTGTCGTGTTTAAGAACCTGGGTTCTACCCCCGACAACATGACTTTTCGCTAAGCTTATGATGACCCTTATATTTCATAACTTCTTTAGTTAATATCATTATCAGCATTTTATGGTGAAACTGCCACCTGGGTTGGGGGAGTACTGAGCGACTTTGTGTTTGTTTCCCAAGGAAGGTTGGGAAGGCATATAACTCAGGGTCTAGTGTACCCCACACTACTAGGTATGCAGCCTGTACCCCATTATGGAGGTTAGGGTGTATGGGTTCCATTTAAGTCAGATGGTCGGTGGCATCTGTGTCCCAGTACTCAGGAAGCAGAAGAAAGCAGATCAGGAGGTCAAGACCACCCTTGGTTACTGTTAAATTGGATCCCTGGTTATTGGAAATCCGCTGCTACTGATGTAATAAGCCAATCAAACCGGATTGATAAATCCAGGTTTATTCTGTGCGAAGTATTTCTGTGTGGCCCCCGGGTAAGTTGAGATCACAAGGGGAACTCACAAAGTGGGGGCTTTTTTAAGGCCCACCAGGAGTGAGCCGCTGATGGTGGGCTTTTTCAGGGGCAGAGTCTGAACTGAGGCAACTCCAGGGGAGGGTCCCATTGCTTGGCACCCCGAGGGCGAGGTCCAGACAGTCGGAGCTAGAGATGCCACACAGTTACATAATGAATTCAAGTCCAACCTGGCTATGTGAGACCCTGCAATTTAAAAGAAAAATTAACTCCATGGGTTGTTCATTTTAGAATACAGTTTGGATATGTTAGCTACTATAGACAGTGCTAGAAGTAGCTGCTGGGAGGCAAAGTGGGGCTACGGTTGTGAGGGATAATTTTCCAACTACTATTGCAGAGCAGTGGCTTTACCTCTGTCATCTGTGTTGATCTAGGCCCGCTCCCCACTGGTCGTGACTTTATTACACTGGCCGGAACTAACGCCATACGTGAGGAAGAAGCAAAGAGAAAACAGCCTGGTAGAGCGAGCGCGGGTTTTACCGCCAGCTCTATGCCTCATGTCTGTCTGTGTCCTTAGTCAGGTTCAGTCCTCCTGTCTCAGCCTCAATCTTCCGTCCTGCGAAAATCAGACCTGGTTTGGGCGTAGGTACTTGGCACGTGGTGTCTCCTTCATCACCCCTTGAGATGTCGATCACCGTTGGCACTGCTCACTTTGTAGGCTGGAGGAATGAGGAGCCCAGAATCTGGAGAAGTTAATGACATCATACGGCAATGTTGTTGCGCGGGGGGATGGGGGATGGGGGGGAGAATGTGGGGGATTGGTCTCAAACTCAGGGAATCGGGGTTTCTAGCATTTGGTAGATTTTTGCAGGGCGAGGCAGTCAAGCATTTTGGGTTGCAAGCCTTACAGTCTCTGCTGCCACGATTTAACTCTGCCTTTGTTGCGTAAAAGTGGCCATAGGCAGTGCTAATGCCTTTGTTCACAGCTGTGTCGCTTTTTCCAGAGCACACATGTTAAACTTCTGCTCACAGCAATGTCACAAGAACTTCTTTAGATGTCGCATACTCACGAATTCAAGAGCTGTAAGCTCACTAACCAGAGCGCTGGGTCGGGCTGCTGTTAAGATAATTCTCCAAGAGATTATTTCCAGTCCATCTCCTCTCTTGCAAGGAGGATTACCTGTAAGCCCTCTATTCTCTCGCATTGTCCTGTCCTCTACATGTAGACTAAGGCTATTCTACAGCCACTTTTCCAGAAGTCCTAGGTGTACGGAAGGAAGCATGGTCCCCTCGGGTTTCTCACGGGGCTAAATGATTTGGTCATAAATGGCCTTAATGAATCCTATAAAGTCCTTACAAATACATTAATAGTGATATAATATGTGATGACATAGTTAGTTCTAAAGCTAAGAGGATAAGGAAAGCATCTGTAATCAGCCAGAGGTATGGAGAATTCTAGTTCTTCCTGCATGTCATAGCTGGATCATTCCTTGAGTTGGACTGTGGACCACTGTTGGTTCTCTACATTATTAAGCCAGCCTTAGCTGCCAACACAATAAAGTTTGCTCAGTGGATACGTGTGACCTCCTAGTACTGAGTCCCCAAGTGCCTGTGTGAGCTTCCACCTCACCCTTGCACTGGTCCCAGTACAGTGCTTTGTAGGAAAACAGGTATCGATAGTGGCTAGCTTGCTAAGATGGAAATTACAGCCCATTCCTTTAACAAATATGTATTGTCTTTTAAGTGCCAAACTTTGAGGATCAGAGACAGGCCAAGTTCTGCCCTCTTGGAGTTGACAGTTAAGGGAGAAAGACTGAGGGGAAATGATGGTAGTTGGACCTTGTCTGACAGGAAGATGATGACTGTGGCTGGCAAGACAGAAACACCTTTGGGTTCATCTTCTGCCATTCATTCTGCAGTTCTAGATCTCCTTTCTCCTTATAAACGCTGCTCCCGTCTCCAGGGTACTTGGCAGAGAGTACCCCTGAAAGCATTGACCAAATCCTGAGCAAAACCATTGTGCAAGAACCAATCTTCTTTACATTGGAGGATTCAGCTGAGGCCTTCTGGCCATGCCCAAGCCTCATTGGTTTCCCATTGCCGCCTCACAAAATAAGGGCCATGGTTCGGCCATGTCTTTCCCGAGCCCCTCCCATCTCTTCCACTCTAGACAATTCCAGCATCTTTGCCTATGGTGTTCCCTCTGCTCTCCAGTCTTTCTCGCTGGACTTATGACCACAAGGGTGTGCAGTGTCCACTGTTGCATGCCCAAGCACCTATCACAGCCAGTACACAGCGTGTCCCTCATTGGCGAGAGAATGAAGTCTGCATGTTGTTTCCTCATCTGCTCCATCAGGTCATTGCCACTGGAGAGCAAAGGTTGACTTTAGTACCGACGAGCTGACTGTGGTCCAAGACCACATTTTCAGTGAATGTTCATAGTTTGCCTTAAAAGACGTGACTCTTCCGTGAGAATTGTTAGTTATGTCATTAAAGAAGCCAGTGGGGAATTTTGAGAACGCCCCAAGTCTTGGAAACTATGCTGGCGGCTGTTCTCAGGTGTGCTGAAAGTTTGTTCCCAATTTAAATGAGGCACGGCCCTAGCTTGGCAGGTCATTCACGTGATTTCAGAAGTCTCATTTGTGGCCCGTCAGTCGTCCTGTGGTGACAAATTAGCCAGACCACAAAATGTGGCAGTAGTGTTTGATGGTACTTGTTGCACTGGAAAAATAAAATTGATAGCATTTCAGCCACATTATTAAATAAGTAATGCACTATCACAGACATTGACCTGTCCCCTTGAATAACACTGCACATGTCTCGGGCTTAGCAGCCCCAAAAGTAAGAGCCAGATCAAGGGTACCATGGTTGGCCTGGTTGGGCGGTACATACCTGTAATCCTAGCTACTCAAGAGGTAGAGGCAGGGAGGTCAGTGAGTTCTAGGCCAGCTTGGACAAGGACCCTCTGTAGTCTCGAGGGGGATTTGGAGGTGGGTGAGTGGGAAAGAGTTCAAAAGAAAGAAAAAAAGACACCAGACTTAACTTGAGGGTAGACAGCATGAAATAACAACTTCTGCTGGTTACATCCATACAGACGCAGCAGCTCCGAGGTAGATCCAGCTTCTGCTAGTTACAGCCACACAGCTGCAGCTGCTCCAAGGTAGATTCGACGGCACTTCTCCACAGAGAGCAGCTCCACACATTCCCTACCCCACAAATTTTCACTGTCTGAAGACACTTCAGGTTGTCACAACATTGTAGGGGCATGCGTTTGCGCATCTCGTGGGTAGAGGGCAGAATGTTTCCAAGCGTCCTACAATGCCAAGGGTGTACCCTCACAACAGTTAAAATGTCGACAGAGCTACAGAAGGTTCAAATTGCTGCATTAAATGATACCTCAGGTCCCTTTGCAGCCGAGTCTGGGACTCTGTGAAATGAGACCACATGTGTGGAAAGGAAAAAAAAAAGGGACAACCCCACGTCTCTGCAAGCGACACCATCTGATAGAAACCGTGGCAGCAGCTTTCTCTCTTCTGGCGCCCGCCTGCCAGTCAGACTTGCTGTGCTTGCCAAATCTCTCAATGGCTCAGATCTGTAGAGCTGAAATAAGGAGGAAATGATAAGCCCCTCCTATTGTTCGCTGGTGTGGTCTATAGCCCAGGAGGCGCATGTGCACTGCGCGACTGTTTGTTCGTGTTTTTAGCATCGCCCAATGAACTTGCCAAGAATAAGTGTCAAGTGTGTGATGCCTGTAAAGAGGCCCAGATGATAGATTCCTAGCAGATACGAGTGTGCTGTCAAAGTCCCCCTACTTTGCTCCTTCTGGCAAGTGGCTTCACCCCTGGTAACCCACGGCAAATGCCTCCTTTCCAGGACCGTGTTGATAGAAGCGCTTCTTGGCTCTGCTTCTCTTTATCAAACACAGCTTTTCACTGAATGATGTCTTTTGCCATAACAAAGCCTGCACCAGCAACAACTTGGCCAAGCCCTGGGATGCGAGCTCTCCCTCAGTCAGGGGCAACCAAAGATAGAGCCCCAGCATGTCAGCATGTCGTGGTCTCCTGTCTCTTCATCCTTTAGGATCCTTGCAGCAAGGAGGCTCAGAAAGAAGGTTTTTTTTTTTCTGTGTGCAGAGGGCAATTATTGTAGGCAGGTGTGGGGGGGTGCAGGATGAGCCTGTCCCCCACTTATTGTTTGGGCCCCTGGGTAAATTCCTTGACCGTGGCCACGTTTTGAGTGGAACTCCTCTTGATTTTTAAGTCTTAGGATTGACAGAAGTGTCCTGACCCCAGAGCCCGAGAGTGGGAGTGGCCTCCCCGCTGTTTACTCGAGTGGGTGGTAGTGACTTGGCACTGAGCAAAAGCCTGGATGCCACATGTTAGAAGCCTTCTGCAGAAGCTAATCTTCCTTTCCTGGTTTCCTCCCTCTTTCTTCACCCAGAGTGTCTCTGTAAGCTGTGGGGTTATTTACAGCGTTAGTGACAAAGCTCTTCCTAAAATTTGAATTCTGGCTTAAAGCGACTCCCCCACCTTTTCTCTTGTCTCTCTTTCCCTCCCAGCCCATACGGTGTCTGCCCCCCCACAAACACACCATCTCTGTCATCCACGTCGACTCTCAACTCTTACCCTTCCTGCAGCCTCTTGGTGCTGGCCTTGTAGGTATGAACCACTCAATAGTGGTTTCAGTGACAGTCTTTAAAACAACAATAGCAGTTGCTAACCTTTCTAATGTGTTGTGCGTCAGGCGTCTTCAAATGTCACCGAATCCTCTCAGGTAGCTTCTGTGTAAGTCACCTCAGCCGTGAGTGTGAGACTGGTATTCAGAACTCATGGGACAGGCCTGGAAAGTGACACACACGTGATTCGAACTCATAGAAAGGACACAACTCATGGGACAGGCCTGGAAAGTGACACACACGTGATTCGAACTCATAGAAAGTACACATTAAACTTCTCCCCAACACACACACACACACACACACCCCTCAGAGAAAGTACAACTACACACACAGACCTCACAGAAGGGACACATTCATAGTTTAACTCACCCCCAACACACACACTCACACACAGCTCACAGAGCTTTGAACCAAAGTTAACTGTTAGTCCAAGTAATTCTAGAACAAAATCATAGGTAACCGTAAAGACTAGGTTTTGAACCCTAGAAATATTTCTAAGTATATTAGCAACCTTTGCTGGATCAGTTAAAAGCTAAAATCTGAATGAAAGATATTCTGAACTGCACTAAAAATATAATTCAAATCTTTAAAGATTTCCGCTGTGAGTTTCCCTTGTAAGTACAATTGTGACCTAGGACAAAAATTCTAACGGAATCCAGAATAGTGATAGCTTAATTGGAAAGTATATTGTCACGCGGTTGCAGACGCCAAGCTGAGTGAATGGATTCCTTCCGATATCCTGCCACGCACACTAGATGCTGGCAGCCTCCAGAGAGACGTAATGTGTCTTCAGCATGAGCAAAGGGAGCATGTGTTGGGAGGGTTCTGCCTCCCCAGGAATCTGGGGATGCCTGGACCGTTTGAGTCCAGGGTGGCAAGTCTCTTCAGGTTCTTTCTGGAACAGCCTCGGAAAAGTGCACCAGCCAAGGGTTAGGTGAGAAACAGATTTACCCTCAAATGCCTGGGCCACATCATCAGTGGAGAATGCCACAGCTGGCCAGCTTACCTGTGACGAATGGCACCTGGGGGGCCGACACACCAGTCTCCACCAGAAACTCCCAGGCTAGGCTTTTCACGTTGACCAGTTTAAAACTGGTTCTAGGACTCTGTTGCTTGCTTTCCTGTAAACACCAGAATCTTACACAGGGCCAGCATTCTTGTCTCACGTTCAAGTTCAATTTTCTTATGGTGACATTCCTTGATTCCCTCCCCCCTGCCTCTCTTTTTGAGTCTCCTCCCTAGGAGCCCCTCACAAACCATTTCATTGAATCCTTGCCCTATCATGGCAATCATTTGGGGCACCTGTAGTGTGAGCTCTGGACCAGGCTGACACCATTACTGATGTCTGTTACCTGAGACTCTCCTTACTTGCTCTGTGCCTTCGTTTCTTTGTCCATAAGGTAGGGACCCTAATAATATCCCCTGCAGACAGGAGGGCTGGGGTGAGCTAGTCTACATCCGCATCCACAGAGCACAGCACTCTGCCTGCTGCACGGTAGGGTGTAAAGATGAGTCTGTGAGCTCTCGGAGTCTCCAGGGTCTCCCCCACAGCGCACCACCGGAGGAGCCAGAATGGCCTTGCTCACTCTGACTCCTTTTATTTAGTGTGCTCTGAAGCCTGAGTTGTTCTGCCTGGCCCTGAAAAACGGTTTCCTGCCATGTAAATGAAGCTGAGAATGTCTATGCTATTTATCTCAAATCTGGATTCTAGATGCTTGGTTTACTCATAGCCAAGAGTCAGCTTCTGCAGTCTGTTATTGCGTCCATACCTCTGCTGTAAGCGGGGATCTTGCCATCACTGAATATTCGGTATTTGTCTCAGCTCCTGCTCTTCCTTTCTAAAGAGAATATTCTAGGGTATTTTTGTCATTTTGTTTGTAGCCAGGCTAGTCTAGAAGGAGTGACCCTCTCTCTCAGCCTCCTGAGCACTGGGATTAAAGGCATGCACCACCACCACTCAGCCCAATGCTAATTTTTAATTTCTCTCTTTTTTAAATGGCTTATATTTGTTTGCTTGCTTATTTGTTTGTGTGTGTTTGTGTCTGTGGGAGTAGGTATGCACATACATGTGCGCAGGCCAGGAGGCGGTGTGGGCTCCGCGGAGCTGGGGTTACAGATGCTTACAGGACAGCCAACTCACACGGCTGTGCCACAGGCACCATTAACCATTAAAGCCATCTCTCCAGCTCCCCAGGGCTAATTTTTCTATTTCTCCCTCACCCCACCACCATGGCTATTTTCCCTTTTTAAAAATATAATTTTGCTTGGCTACTTTCTACAATAATGTCCTTATGTTCACTGATTATGGAACCCTGACTTTCTGTGTTCAATATTGCCTTTCAAATAAAATCTTTGCATCTCATAAAAAAATATAATTTTAATTAAAATATAATTATACCATCTCACCATCTCCCCCTTCCCTTTTCTTCTTCTAATCCCCCTCATGTACCCAGCCCTCCTTGTTCACTCTCAGATTCATGACTAATTTTTAAAAGCAAAATTTGAAGGTGTCTGGGCATTGGCCTTGAGGACTGTAACCTTATTAAAAGCAATTTGTTAAGAATATTAAAGTCTGACCCTTTGAAGCAGTTCCTGGTCAGTAAGCATGAGTGCAAAGTACTTTGGACTTCAGCTTCCTTGTGGCTAAGTGTAATCAGCTGGCGGGGAGGTGAGCTCCTCCAGGACAAGGCCCACCTGCAGCTAGCACAGGATGAACCAGTAGGGGTTGCCCAAAATACAAGGCATGGATGGATGGATGGATGGATGGATGCATGGATGGATGGGTGGATGCATGGATGGGTGGATGGATGGATGCATGGATAGATGGATGGATGGGTGGATGCATGGATGGGTGGATGCATGGATGGATGGATGGATGGATGGATGGATGGACAGGTGGGTGGTATATGGATGGATGGATGGATGGATGGATGGATGGATGGATGGATGGATGGATGGGTGGGTGGATGGATAGGTGAGTGGATGGATGGATAAATGGGTGGATGGATGGGTGGGTGGATGGATGGATGGATGGATGGATGGATGGACAGGTGGGTGGTATATGGATGGATGGATGGGTGGGTGGGTGGATGGATGGATGAGTGGATGGATAGGTGAGTGGATGGATGGATAAATGGGTGGATGGATGGGTGCATGGATGGGTGGGTGGGCGATGGATGAAGAGTGAAAACAACCTCTATCCTGAAACCATCATTCACATGTGAGTGTCAGGAGCTGTGCCATCCTCATTCACAATAAAGATATTTCTTCTTCCAGATTTCATAAAGACTATCCCCATAAATACTATCCCTACAAATAGAAAAGCAACTTAGAATATGATGAGAGACCGAGGGGGTGAGAGAGGGATGGGAGTGGGACTATGGGAATGTATATATGTGTATGAAACTGTCAGAGAGAGAGGGCTGATGCTGTCTGAAATACCAGCACTCAGGAGGCTGAGCAAGGTGACTGCCGTGAGTTGGAAGCTAAGCTGGGACAGGCCAACCTGTTCGGGAGGGGGGGGGACAAAGCAGCAACCACAAACCGCTGTATATAGAATGTGCTACGGCTAGGGAGATGGCGCACTCAGCCAAGTGCTTACTGTAAGAGCATGGGGACCTGGATTTGGACACCAGCACCCACATAAAAAGCTGGGCATGGCAATGCACTGGCTGCAATCTCAATGCTAGGGGTGGGGACTTACAGGGCAGAGAATGGTGGCTCCCTAAAATTTACTGGCCAGCTGGTCTAGTGAAATGAGTAAGCAATCCTGCCTCAAAAAATAAAGTGCCAAGCAACTGAGGAACATATCCAACTTTAAGCTCTGGCTTCTACACGCCCCCCCCCCCATACACACCACACACACACACATACACACAGATACAGAAAGTCACTGTGTAAGAGTTTCACCTGCCCACGCACATACACACAAACACGAACACAAAGATATAGAAAGTTGATGTGTTAGAATCTTCACAGAGGTCCTGAAATTAATCCGTTATCAACCTGGGAAGGAGAAGAGAGCGAAAGTTAATGGACTTAGCCAGTCAAATCTTCGTGATTTAGCTTGGCAACATCACCACACGCTGATACTTTCACATCTATGTGTAGTGATGGGCCCTGCACCCAAACCAGGGACTGGGCTAGAGAGCAAGCATGATAGATTTTGTGGGCCGTGCTGCCTGTACCCCAACTATTCAGCTCCGTAACTCCACCATGGCCATCATCCATGGTTCCTTCTCCCCCCACCCCATGTTAAGGATATGGTTTTATAAATAGGGTTTTGTCCTAAACAAATGGCAGACAGTATTTGGTCCGCAGCTGGAATTTGCTGAGCTCATCTAAAGCATTTACAGTTTTCTTAAGTCCAATCTATTGGGTTTGGAGAGAAAAAGTCATTTTTAAGCCAATAAGTAAGTGATTACCTTTTATTATGTCTAAACTTTTGGCCTCAAATTTACAAAATTACAAAATATTGCATATAACTTATTTACCTGTGGCATGAAGCTAGGGAGAGCAGAGCCCAGTAGACTATAAGATTTTCCTAAATGTGCTCATTGATTTATTGTTTGCAATGCTGAGGATCAAACCCAAGACCTCGTGCGTGCTAAGCAAGTATGCCTTTTTGAAAGGTCTGATGTTTGGGAAGGCTGGAGAAATGGCTCAGTGCTTAGGAGGGCTTATTGCTATTGTAAGGATCCGAGCTCAGTTCACAGCACACACATCAGGTATCTCACAACCACCTGTAACTCCAGCTCCAGGGGATCTGATACCCTCCCTGTTCTGGCCTCCATAGGTACCCGCATGCACACACACACATGTACATACACACAGGTACATACATACACACAAAAATAAAGAAGAAATACATATTAAAGGCCTATCATTTTTTAAGGGCCTTTATCAAAATTTTGTTATCTTTTGTTTTTGTTTTTTTTTTTTGCCTCTGAAATTTTTGCCTTTTTTTTTTTTAAGGATGTGTGTGTGCTAAGGCTCAAGTTCCACTCCTGTGACCATCCACCAGTTCCATGTTTTCTGTATTGTAGCACATAGAATCTCCCTCTTGATCATACCTACACTTGTATGTGTATTTGGCATCCTCCATTGCAGGTCTCAGATTTTAAATGGTCCCCTAAACTACATGTGCTCACCTTCCATTCGGAAGGAGAGAGATCTTCACATCTTTACGATAAGGAGCTTTTGTCAAGCTAACTTATGAGCATTGAAGCACAAAGGAAACAAGATAAACAAATTGAAGGGAACCCAAAGATATATTTAAGATTCTTTATGACATTTATTTGTGTAGGTAGGGGAGCGGGCATGTGTGTAGAGATTAGGGAACAACTTGCAGGGTTTGGTCTTCTCCACCCTATAAGTCCCAGGGCTCAAACTCAGGTCATGCCTGGTGGCAAGTGCCCTTACTCACTGAGCCATCTCACCAGGCCCTCAAAGGTATTTTTTGAAATATGTGAATTTTTAATTTTAAGAATATTTTTAAAATATGAGAAAAATGAATCTTGAAAATTACTAAAATTCAAATAAATAATTCATCTGAGGAGTGTTCACCAAGATTTGAATCAAAGGTAATATCGCATTTCTTGAGCTATTACAGTGTTCTGGGCATAGAGCAAAGTTCCTTATTCAAGATGGGTATGGTGTGGTGCATGCTTGTGTAATCTCAGCACTGAGGAGGCTGAGGCAGGAGGATTATGAGTTCAAAGCCATGCCGGGCAGCAAGTGGGAGTGTCTACAACTAGTTACTTTACTGTTTCTGTGATAAGATAACATTACCAAAGCAACTTGGAAAAAAAAGTATTTGGGCTTACAGTTTATATTGACCTCAAACCTACAATCCTGTTGCCATGTGTGTACTGGAATTGCAGATGTATGATGTCATACTTAGCTTTCTTTCTTCTTTTTTTAAATTTGTGATGCTGGGTATTGTGTGGGGCCCCTCATGCCTGCCAGTCAAGCACTGTCCAATGTCCTGTGCATCCTCGGCCACTTTGATCATTCTTGAATTTTCCCTGAATAGTCTCGTGCACAGGTCATAGTTCAACATTTTAAAAATAAACAGTGTTCTTGGTTCTAGTTGAATGATGAAACCTTAGGCTATCACTAAAGTGACATTTTTACAAAGCATGAGGATGTTGAGAGTGTTTCTAAACAGGAAGCGGCAAAGAGGAGGAAGCCATGTCTCAGACACTAGCCCGCAAAATAGGAAAACGGTGGAGAAAGTTCTATGGTGACTGTCATTAGGGGGACACTCAGCCATGACTCTTGTCTCTTTTTTGTTATTGTTTTTTGTGTCTGGGTATTTTGCCTGCATGTATGTCTGTGTACCATGTGCATGTCTGATGCCCACGGAGGTCAGAGGAGGGTTTTAAATCTCCTAGAACAGGAGCTACAGACAGCTGTGAGCCACCATGTGGGTGCTGAGAATCAAATCTGGATCCTTTCGAAGAGTAGTCAGTGCTTTTAACTGCTGAGTCATCCCTCCAACCAGTTCTTGATTTTTCCATAGAATTCATTTGTCCAATAATGAAATAAATTTTGCGGTTTGATAAGTTTATTCTGAGTCGGTGGTGGTGACACATGCCTTTAATCTTTAATCCCAGCCCTTGGGAGGCAGAGGCCAGCTGACCTCCTGGAGTTCGAGGCCAGCCTCGTCTACAAAGTGAGTTCCAAGCCAGCCAGGGCTACATAACCTTTTCATTACACAAGCATTGCGTGCAACTTTTAATGGCATCTTATTCTGCTCTCTGAATGAAGGCAGACACCATTCAGACCCATGGCTACTTAATTTAAAGAAAAACTTTAATTTAGTTTCTTATGCCCTATTTAAGCTCTATTAGTCTCAGGTGACACCATCTCCTCCAAACTGTATTGAGTCAGGCGTGGTAACTTTTACCTATATTCCCAGACCTTGGGAGGCTGAGGCAGGAAGGTTGTGAGTTCAAGACCACTAAGCTACTTATGGAGACTCGGTCTTTAAACAGAACAAAATAAAACCAAAAGTCGGGCTTGGTTGATGTGATGGCCCACATATGTAACCCCAGCATTCAAGAGGTTGGGCTAGAATTGCCATGAGATATTAACCAGCCTCGGCTAGAGAATGAGTCCCAGGTCACCTAGGGCTAGTGTGAGCAAGACCCTGCCTAAAGAAATAAATTTTGTTTTTCACAGCACAGTTCTGAAGAAAGCTGGAATCTGGAGCCAAATGCCCAGGTTCCTGTGTGAACTGGGGCAGTTCACACAACTTCAGCCTCTCCGCCAAGCAAGTCGAGGTGAAGTCAGTGACTGTGGTCGAAGGCTGGGAAGGCCAGCTCAGAGCGAGATGACAGTTCTTAGCCAGGGCTGTCTTTCCCCTTAGAAACATTGCCTCGCAGCTTCCTGAGTGAACCTGACTCTCTATGAACTGAGTCCCAATCTGCGAATGGTTCATACCAAGATTTTGCCAGAATATTGTAAAAATCGGACTTGTTACTAGGCCGGCTCCTCAGCAGTGGAAACATTTCATTTCCTGTTAAAAACTCCAGTACACAGACCCCCGTAACCACCATGTAGGAAAACATCTCCTTGAAGTTTACTCTAAAAATTACATTGTTCTAGCTCTGGAGACATAGCTCAGTGGTAGAATGCTTGCCTAGCGTGCACCAAGCCCCAGGTCGCCTCCCCAACAACTCCCCGGCCACCATGGGGGGGGGGGGGGACACAATTATGTCATCCAGTTTCTATTGGTGCAGTGAAAAGGTCTGCCTTTGAGAAAATAAATAAAAGGTCTGTGTCCACCAAAGAAATAAGTGAAATTTGCAGAATGACCTAGAGAAATGGAATCCGAGTTGACTGTGCAGGGGTTAGACGAAAGTCATTGCTTGCTGCGAGAGCTAAGATTTTCTCCCTAAGACAACAGCGGGCGCTCACAGCTTGACTATTTTAAGACCACCTGCATTTCCACAGCGGCCTCTTCCATCCAATAATCTCAATTCAGCATGCCAGGACCTGCCTATTCACACGCATGCAGAAACGGAGGGGAGCTCAGGACCAAGTCTTTGCCGGGTTTCCCACTCACACTCCTCCTTTCTCTTTCCGCAGGTTACCTCCAGCCGTGGATGCCTTTGACAGTATGACCGCAGAGGATTCCACTACAGCCATGAACAGCGATCCCACAGTTGGGTCCTCCGCCAAGGTGCCAGAGGGCGTGGCGGGCGCGCCCAATGAGGCTGCACTATTGGCCCTGATGGAGCGCACCGGCTACAGCATGGTACAGGAGAATGGGCAGCGCAAGTATGGTGGCCCTCCGCCCGGCTGGGAGGGTCCGCATCCCCAGCGAGGCTGCGAGGTCTTCGTGGGGAAGATCCCGCGTGATGTGTATGAAGATGAGCTGGTACCTGTGTTTGAGACCGTAGGCCGCATCTACGAATTGCGCCTCATGATGGATTTCGACGGCAAGAACCGCGGCTATGCCTTCGTCATGTATTGCCACAAGAATGAGGCCAAGCGAGCTGTTCGTGAGCTCAACAACTACGAGATCCGCCCGGGCCGCCTGCTGGGCGTGTGTTGCAGCGTAGACAACTGCCGCCTCTTCATCGGTGGCATCCCCAAGATGAAGAAGCGTGGGGAGATCCTAGAAGAGATTGCCAAGGTCACTGAAGGCGTGCTCAACGTGATTGTCTATGCCAGTGCGGCAGACAAGATGAAAAACCGAGGCTTTGCCTTCGTGGAGTACGAGAGCCATCGCGCTGCAGCAATGGCTCGCCGCAAACTCATGCCAGGTCGTATCCAACTGTGGGGCCACCAGATTGCCGTGGATTGGGCCGAGCCCGAGATCGATGTGGACGAGGACGTGATGCAGACAGTGAAGATCCTCTACGTGCGCAACCTCATGATCGAGACCACCGAGGAGACCATCAAGAGGAGCTTCGGCCAGTTCAACCCAGGCTGCGTGGAACGGGTCAAGAAGATCCGCGACTATGCCTTCGTGCACTTCACTAGCCGTGAGGACGCTGTGCATGCCATGAACAACCTCAACGGCACAGAGCTGGAGGGCTCCTGCTTGGAGGTCACGCT
The DNA here is from genome assembly GCF_037038515.1 of Microtus pennsylvanicus. NCBI lineage: Eukaryota > Metazoa > Chordata > Mammalia > Rodentia > Cricetidae > Microtus > Microtus pennsylvanicus. Next base: position 35,100,595 of record NC_134590.1, read on the forward strand.
GGCCAAGCCTGTGGACAAGGAGCAGTACTCCCGTTACCAGAAGGCGGCCAAGGGCGGCGGAGGCACAGCCGAGGTGGTGGCCCAACAGCCCAGCTACGTGTATTCCTGTGACCCCTACACGTTGGCCTACTATGGCTACCCCTACAATGCGCTCATCGGGCCCAACAGGGACTACTTCGTGAAAAGTTAGTGGAGACTCTTTTCTTGAGGGCCCCTGGGTGTCCAGCCCCCATAGGCATGGTGTCAGGTTGAGCATGGCTGCAAATACTAGGCCCTACCCATTAAGGCTGAGGTTCTAAGTACTGGCTCGCAGTCACTATTGTATTGAGAGAAACATCCCTCTGGTTGGGCAGTCAAATCCTTGGGACACTTTGCCCCTTGCTATGTATGGCTTAACCCATGTGGAGCAGCAGGTCTGCCTATCCCTTGGGGTTTAAGTAAACTCTGCTTCTGAGCCCCGGCATGGTGGTGGCAGGTGGTGATGCCAGCCTTCTAAAGGGGGAGGCTTCCTGGGTTACTGCTTCTGAAGTTAAATCTTAGGGTATTGGTTGGCAGAGTCGTAGTTCCTTAAGATCGCTCAGGATGGAAGACCAAGCACGACACTAGAAAACATAACAGGTCCAGGGACCCACTGTCGGTTCGCTGGCTCTGAATTAATATCCCCTGCCTTTTTCCTTAAGCACGAAACAAGGAAGAGAGGCAGGCACCTTCCAGATCTGTTTTCCCCTCTATCACTGAAGTTGAAGTTGTAATCCTGGGAACTCACCTTGCCCTAAGCAGGCAGATTAGAATGGCGAAGTAGACAAAAATTGAATGTCAGGAGCGTTTTATTAGTCCGTTTAGGCTAGAGGTGTGGCCACCTGCTGCTTAGACCGAGGGCAGGCCAGAGGCCCTGACCGTCGCTGCTGCCGGCTCATCCTTCTTTGTGTTGTATTATAAGCAGGCAGCATAAGAGGCCGAGGCCGAGGTGCGGCTGGAAACAGAGCCCCAGGGCCCAGGGGTTCCTACCTCGGAGGATATTCTGCTGGCCGTGGTATATATAGCCGATATCACGAAGGCAAAGGCAAACAGCAAGAAAAAGGATATGAACTTGTGCCAAATTTGGAAATCTCTACTGTCAACCCAGTTGCCATTAAACCCGGCGCAGGTCAGTATAAACAGTGCAAACGCATCATTTGTCCGTAAACCCCCACCTTCTCTTTCAAGTGAGTCCCGTCTTCTTGGCTCTTGAATCCATCTGCAAAAAAAGGTCCGCGTGTCATGCCCCCGCCTTCCACACCCTGACCCCCTAGAATTTAGGGGACTGGTCTAGTTTGGGTTGCGTTCCATTAGGCTGCCGGGGAGTTTGCGCACAGGTGTTAGCTGCCAGTTGTCTGGCTATTTGTCTGTGACCACGTGGGCAGAGGTGAGGAAAGGGTGGAAGGGAATGGAGCTCCCGCTTCTTCTGTCACCTAGAACCCATCTTTTCCTCGTGAGAACATGCACGCTCCATCACTGAGCTCCATCCCATCTGTGCTTCAGCCACCAAAAAGCAGAGGGCATGGGTATTACCAGTTCTCAGAGAAAATAGGAACTCTTTTCCAGAGCAAACAGTGCCAGGTTTCCTGGATGGTCTGACAGGTGCCAGCATTCTCGGACAAGGCAGGGGTGAAGGGTTTTACAACTGGAACCGTAGATTTAGAGTAGAGATGCTCAATCCATTAAGCCAAGGACCTTGACCTTTGTTTTTACTACCAGGCCCCAAAAAGTTATTTTACCAGCATTCGGTAGCCCCTAGGTCACCCACTGCAAGGAAGGATAAGCTTTAACTGTGTTTAGTGAGTTTGGCCGACGCATGGTACGCAGAATTTCCACACACTAACCTCTGAATCTGTGGAGAGTTTCTTCGGTGGATAAGCAGAGTAATGTTCTCCCTGGCCTCTTGGCCTCACTGGGGTAGGATGGAGAGCTTTTGAGGGTCGCCTGCTCCTTTCCTAATTGCTCACTTCTTTCTGAGAGGCAAGGAATTGGTGTGTTTGGAACATAGGTTTAATGTGTTGAAGGAATTTGATGGTAACTGGGGAAATAGCCCTGCCATCTCTACAATATAGTGGCTTCCGGCATTGGGATGCCTTAGAAATGTCATTGGCACCAAACAGTCTTTAGCCATGTGAAGTCCTGTGTCCAGGGGTAGAGAGTTCTGCAGGCTGGTAGCCAGAACAACGCAGTTGCTCCGTACAGCCCCCACGTGGCTTCAAACAGTAGTCCTAGCTACACCAAGACCCTTGTACATCATTTGAAGGTACGGCACATCTTTGTCCTTCCGACACGACCCTTTACATCATTTGAAGGTACGTCTTTGTCCTTCTGATAGATACCAGGGCAGGCTAACATATTTGGGCCCAGGACTGGTGGAAGATTTGGTTGGGAAGGCAGGTAAAGATATTTGGTTAAGATTTTAGATTTTTTTTTTATTGAATGGCCAAGCCATTGTTTATCGTATGACCATTTTGTCTCCTTACCTTTGATCATATCCATCTTAGAATAAACAAGCTTACACTTGGAGAGCAAACAGAAATGAAAGGATTCTTTGTGTGCACATTTCATGGTCCTGCTTACTCTTTCAGCACACACAGCATGAACATACACAAGCTCTCCCAAATCGGGGCTAGCATCTCTTCCTTTTGATCTCTTGATACTGCACATTGACATTCAGTAACTCTATCTGTTTGAATCTCTGCTGGAAGCCGTTCCTTTGGACTCTACTCACAGAAATTATTTGAGTTGGCAGGTTCCAGCGAAAAGCCAATTACCCACTGTTTCACCACTATACATGGATTATTAGCACATTGGAGGTTTTTCCATTTTCGACTCAAAGCCCCTCCAACTGGATCCATGTAACTAATGTGAGATAAAAGGTGGGGGGGAATGTACTCCCATCTCCAAGCTGTCAGAATGGGATCTTCACTCAACCTGCTTCTTGAAACACTGAAAGGGCAAAGGGCTTGCGTGGTAGTGAGTAGCGTAAGAGAGAGCAAGCAGGCTGCACGCTCACGAGTGTTAGGAAACAGCAGTGTAGAGGCCTCGCTCTGAACGCTCCCTCCACGATGATCTGCGGAGAAACCCCGTCCTGACATGGTGCCGAGCCAGGCCGAGCAGCGTGGATGTGCCGAGGTTCACGACTGTGAACTATGAGCAAGTGAAGGCTCTTCCTCTGTGATCGTGAGTAACAAGCCTGTCTTCTTCCTGCTTCTCTTGCAGTGGCCATCCCTGCCATTGGTGCCCAGTACTCCATGTTCCAGGCAGCCCCAGCCCCTAAGATAATCGAAGACGGCAAGATCCATACAATGGAACACATGATCAGCCCCATTGCCGTGCAACCTGACCCCGCCACTGCCGCCGCTGCCGCCGCTGCCGCGGCCCATGCTGCTGTCATTCCTGCGGTATCCACACCGCCACCTTTCCAGGTAGAGTTCTCGCCATGGCCACTGTCATTTATATATGGAGCCTCTCTCAATCATAGACTCATTAGTATTCAACACTGAGAATATACTCTATGCAATGATATATTTTTTAAAAAGTTAATGTGAAATAACAGGAAAGAAATTGTTTATCTCTATAAAGATTTTTTTAAAGTTTATTGTTTAAAAAAGTACATATGTAGATATGTATATCTCTATATATAGATATGTACATATATACAGTGTATATATATGTGTGCATGTGTGTGAGCCATATATATATCAGCAGATAAAGGTGCTTTTTTCCAAACCCGATGGCCTGATCCCAGGACCCACATGATGGAAGGAGGGAGACCCCTCGACCAGTGCCCTGTGGTGCACAACTTACCCTCCATGCACATATTATGCACAAAATATATCTATATGAACGTCTAATTCATGATGGTGTTTGTTGATGTTTATTTTGGTTTTTCAAGGCAGGATTTTTTCTGTGTTTAGCCCTGGGTTTCCTGGAATTCACAGAGATCCACCTGCCTCTGCCTGCCTAGTGCTGGAATTAAAGGTGTGCGCCACCACCGCCCAGCCTGGTGTATTGCACTTTTAAGTAGGAGGGACAGCCCTAGACGGGTTAGAATTAGTGATCTTAAGGTAGATTCCCATCCTCGCCATTACCTGTCTTTATGAGCTGGCAGAATGCAAGGTCCAGTAAAAGATCCCAGCGTGACATAGGTTGGAACATGTCAAGCCCTTCAAGATGACATGTTGTTCTGTCTAATCTCATTCTCCTTCAGCAAATGTTACCCTCCTTTTCTCCCTCTCCCCGCTGGGGGGCTCATCTTCTCCCTCACTCCCCGGGGTGCTCCGCCCCCCCCCCCCCCCCCCCCCCCCGCACCGAATGCTCATTGTTCGAGGTTTTGATAAACCTGCACATGCGCTCAGGAAGGATTTTTTTTTTCTCTCCCTCTCTCTCAGGGCCGCCCAATAACTCCTGTGTACACCGTGGCACCAAATGTTCAGAGAATTCCCACCGCCGGCATCTACGGGGCCAGCTACGTTCCCTTCGCCGCTCCTGCCACTGCCACCATCGCCACACTACAGAAGAACGCTGCGGCCGCCGTGTACGGGGGCTACGCCGGCTACATACCTCAGGCCTTCCCCGCTGCTCTCCAGGTGCCCATCCACGACGTCTACCAGACTTACTGAGACCAGGGACCAGAGCCAAGGCAAGCAAGCCACCAGACACCGCTGAAGGAACACTTTATTATTTATGAAGAAAGAACGTGTCGAATTGGCACACGTGCGAAACCTGCAAGTGAAGAATGTTAGCGATTATCACACTGAAATATTTTATATCCATGAAGTTTTCACTCTTTTTTTTTTTAAAAAAAAAAGACTTTTCAACTTAGCAGGCCCGCGTTCGTTCATACATTTCTAAGAGACTTGCAACGCCTCACGCCTTAATACCATCTTTTAAGATTTGTACGCCCTACTGCATTTGTACAGAGGTTTGGTTTTGTTTTTTAAGGATATATTTTCAGTATGAAGGTTATTTTCTTAACTTCTGCACTCCAGAGATTTCTATTTTGTAGAACCTTTCAAAATATATCAGCTATATATATATATATGTTAAAATAAAGAAGCACATCCGAGCATCTAGGGAACTATTTTAAAAACTATATTCAATATTTAAAGATACAAACTGTAGTGCTTTGAAATGCTACATAAAACCTTATTTTTAAAGGTGATGCTGGAAAGTGCAGTTTCCAAAGGAGTGGAAATCTCTGCTGTATTTCCGCTGGCATTAAGGGTTGATGATATTGCCGTGGTTTCTCACCATGGTTTCTGTTTTGGGGGTTGTTTTGTTTTGTTCTGTTTTATTAACAATCTGTCTTTAAGTCAACATGGAAAAGACTCGTCACACCCAGGGTCTCAACACTGGAAAGCTCTCCCCTGCCCTTGGGCTCTGTCCCTGGGTCTTCATTAACTGTGTCTCCCCCCCCTTCCTATCTCTTTGAAGTTTGGCATAGCTAAGAAAAATGGATAATTCTGATAGAGAAGACAATTGATGCCTTTTATACTTCTTCCTGGAATTTTGTCGGGGTCTTTTATTATTATTATTATTTTTAGTTTGTTTGGGGGGGTATCGCCTTCTTTATGCGTTTTCAGTAGCAGAATGCAGGGAAGGGCACGATTTTGCCATGTTTTTCGTAAGGCATAGCTGTTTAAATTGTTCAGTATGGGACTTTTAACTTCCTAATGCTTTGATTTTTGGAGTCTGAGTTTTTGGAGGCCAAGAATGTATATGATTATAGACAAGACCTTCAAGATTTGCCAGCAGCAAGTTGTGCTTCTTGTGTCTCTTGCAGAGTGTCTGTCATCATCAGGAAGGTTGGAAGCATTTGTTGAACAAGGCTTCCCTCGGGCACTCTGTGTCTGGCAGATGAACACGGGGCATACGCACCCGGGAGGGGGAGCGACCTGTAGGAGTTAAAGGGGCGTTTGTGGTAACTTCTGATGCTTGCTTGTAGTCATTTTGTGTTGCCAAAGCTCATGGTGTGTAGTGTGATGCAAACGCAGCTGTTTTATCTCAATATTATTAAAAGTGTTTGTTATTTTTTTTTTTTAGGGAGTAAAAACACAGATGCAGTGTTTTGTGCCTGTTTAAAGGCTTCTCTTTCACAGAGTGAATGTAAAACACAGGAAAATGCTAATATCGTCATCTGTTTCATGAAGTACATCAATGTGCATTTTTTTAAAAAAATAAAAGGCTCAGTCAGGACCGTGAGGCGTGCAATAAGGTGCACCATAAGGTACAGTTGTATTTTATGTCATAACAGAGTCCACCAAATCTTCCCACCAGCGTTGGCTAATGGGCTTAACTCTTGGCTTGGTCCTAGGATCATGCCCCTAGCCAATGCTCCTAGATAGCTGTTTAATTGTTTTCTCTTCTTTTAAATTAAGAGATCCCTGAATGCCTTTTTCCCCTTCTCTTGAAGAGATGAATTTTTATATATAAGGAATATTTATTTAACTGTTCTATTAAATGTCCAGTGCCTGCTGAGGCCTTTAAGCATTCCTCTCCATCCTAGTTGAACGGCATAAACTAGGTCTGCAATGTTCTGAGTTGCACCCGCACGGACAGGGTGGGATGAGTGCCTCCATTAAAGGCAACTCGACTGTGTGAGAGAAGTGCCAAGGACAGCCACGGAGGTCCTCAGGTGAAACACTGTCCCCATGCTCTTGCTGTATTTTACAAGTGCCGGGAAAGCTACTATCATAGTCATAATAAAAGGAAACAATGCACTATCTTAACGTGGCAACTACCCTAAGAACAAGCGGCGGCGGTGCCAGTTAAGCTTCCGCGGCCCAGCTGTCTGTGGTCTCACCTACTCCTACCGTTTCACAACCATTTCATGTACACTACTGAGGTAAGTTTATAACTTGAAATGTGAACTTTTTTTTTTTTAGGATTAAGAACAAACTAATATAAATGTTTTTAAGAGTTTTAAAGTTGTAGACGTGCCACTAGTTTAGTTTGTAGCTTCGTATTTGTAAAAGCTTTTTAGACCTCGCTGCATTTACAGAGTACATTCTTAAGATGGATGTGGTAAATAAAGCTTTCTTTAAAGCAGTCTCCAGACTTTCTTTCCTTTAATTTTTTTTTTTTTTACAACAATGAAGGGATTGACAAATTCAGTATTTCCAATTGGAGAGGCTCACTCCACCTCCAGGGAATAAGACACTGGCCTTGAGCTCAGAGAACCACCTGCCTCGGCCTCCCAAGCGCTGGGATCTAAGGCACGTGCCATCACCACCTGGCTTGTTTTGTTATTTATCTATTTACTTTTCTTTTGTGTGCATTGAATTTTGTCTGCATGTATGTCTGTGTGAGAGTGTTGAATCCCGGAGTTACAGACAGTTGTGAGCTGCCATATAGGCGCTGTGAACTGAACCTGGGTGGGTTCTCTGCAAGAGCAATCAATGCTCTTTACTGTTGAGCCATCTCGCCACCCTCCTTGTTTTGCTTTGTATCTATGTGTGTGTGTGCGAGCGTGTGTGTCACATGCATGTCACGTGAATGTGGGTGCCCACAGAAGCCAGAAGAAAGCATTGTATCCCCTGGACCTGGAGTGATGAGGCAGCTGTGAGCCTCCCAATGCAGGTGCTGGGAACTGAACTCAGGTCCTCTGAAATATCTTATCTCTCAAGTCATCTCTCCAGCCCCATTGCTATTAAAAGAAATTATTTAACTCCTTTGCTTGTTCAAGACAGGCTCTTCTGTAACCAAAGCTAGCCTTGAACCTCTGATGCTCTGCCCTCTGCTTCCTCTGCGGGGATTAACATCACTTGTGGTTTAGGTGGTATTATCAAAAACAAAACCTACTGTCCTTCTTCAAGGAAAAAAGTCCTCATACTCTGGCAGTATGCTAGGGACAGTTCAGACCCGTGTAGAGCAGCCCTGCTTCTCTCCTGGCTGTTAGAGGCTTGACTGTACAGCTGCAGCCTTGTTCCCTTATTCTGGAGGAGCTGCTCTGCCGAGGTGGAGAACACTGAAAGGGGGCACACCGGATGAGAATAGATATGATTGTGAACCCCCCAACTCCAGCTTCCATTGTCCTTGATTGAGCACATGATAAGCAGTGAGGTGAGTGTCACAGATGGTGACCAGCTGAGGCCACAGAGCTGGTGAGCAGCCCAGACTCCATTCCAGGCCCAGGTTCTCCCTGACGGCATACCGGAAATGAGCCCACCTAGTCCATAGGGAAAAGAAATGCTTGTCTGTTCTTGCCTAGCTCTGTGCTTCCCTGTGCAGTGTGGGGAGTGGGGCTGGAAGACGGGATGTTTGGAAGTTCCTGCTGTTCCTGGAGGAGAGAACAGAGTAAGGCTGGCTGGTGAAGCTGTTTACAAGATTCAAGGATAGCTGTGGAGTGGTGGGGCACACCTTTAATCCCAGCACTTGAGAGGCAGAGGCAGGCGGACCTCTATGAGTTCGAGGCTAGCCTGGTCTATAAGAGCAAGTTAAAGATACAAAAAACAAAACAGAGAGAGAGAGAGGAAAAAGAAGAAAAGCCTTCTACCCACTAGCCGCCCCAAAGATATGACAGAGACCACGGTGTCAGGAAACCAACTCCACTCTTCCATGTTTGTCTATTATTTGATACCAGGGATCAAACCCAGGGCCTCACCAACCCTAAGCACACACTCCAGTTCTATAAGCCGGTCTTCAGCTATGTCCTGATTGGTGGTGGTTTGGGCTTATTTCAGTTTCTTAGTATTTGGGGTTTGGGGGTAGAAGCATTGTTGTTGTTGTCTAAGACAGAGTCTCAAGGGATAGAGCAAGCTGACCTGCCGAAGCTTAGCTGGCCTCAGACTTCTTATCCTCCTGCTTCTGCCACCTGCGCTCTGGTGAGGTGAGGCGAAGACCACATGCCTAGCTGTTCTCTGGTTCTTCAATAGAATAAGTACTCTCTGGGCTGGGGAGATGGCTCAGCAGTTAAGAACTCTTGTTCTTCTTCCAGAGGGCGTAAGTTCAATTCCCAGCACCCATGGTTGGTGACTCACAACTGCCTATAACTCTGGCTCTCGGGGACCTGGTGTCCTCCGCTGGGATCTGGTCCTCTGGGCTCTGAGGGCACCCTTACACAGGTGACATACATTCACACAGGCACATAAATAAAATATTTTTTAAAAAAATAGAGATCTGGGGTGACAGTTCAGTGGTTAGAAATATAAATAAATCTTTTAAAAAAGAATAGGTGTTCCATAAATATCTGTCAAAAATATATGCAAATACTTATTTAGTTAAAAGTCTGGATAATTAGCATTGTCTTGATTTTCTTGTATATAACCTCAACTGCTGTGTAGTATTTTTATTGTAAAGTTTTCTGGACACCCAGTTTTTCTATCAAAATTATTTCTATTTTAATTAATTTGGGGAGGAGGCTGGGTGGTTTGAGATAGGATTTCTCTGTATAGCCCTGACTGTCCTGGAAATTGCCCTGTAGACCAGGCTGGACTTGAACTCAGATATCTACCTGCCTCTGCCTCCCTAGTGCTGGGGTTAAGGCAAGTGTCATTACCACCTGCCTTAATTTGATTTTTCTCATGATGGTGGGAATGGTGACATTTGGCACAACTGGTCCAGTGAAATGACATCTTCAATTTTTTTTACTGATTTATATTATTTTTTTCTGGGTATGGATGTTTTGCCTGCATGTATATCTATATATGTATATGTATATCAGGCCTGTTGCCTGTGGAGTACAGAAGAGGATGTCAGATCCCTTGGGATGGAAGTTACAGGCAATGTGAGCTGCCATGCTGGTGCTGGGAATTGAACCCAGATCCTCTGGAAAAGCAGCTAGCTAGTCCTGTAAACTGCTGAGCCACCTCTGTAGCCTGAAATGATATTTTTTAAAAAGACTTACTTTTATTATATGTGTGCAGTATTTGTGTGTGTGTGTATATATATACCGCCTGCTTGCCTGATGCTGCAGGAGACCAAAAGAGGCCATTGGATTCCCTGGAACTGGAGTTGTAGATGGCTGTAAATTGACATAGGAGTGCTGGGAACCGAACCTGGGTCCTCTGGAAAAGCAGCAAGTGCTCTTACTTGCTGAACCATCTCCCCAGCCTCCCTGAAATGACTTTGACATTGTCAGCCCCCTTTTAAAACATATTTTCAAGAATCACCAGATAAGAGGACACAAACATACCCCCTCCCACCCTACTCTTTGATATAGATCCCATTTCTGAGCCCACAGTAAAAGGGAAGTTTGGGTTTAATAAGGAAAAAACTTCCCAATTATCTACAGACTGCTCTCCCTGTTTTCATTCCAAGGTCTTTTTTTCCTTTTCCTTTTTTCTTTTCTTTCTTTCTCTTTCTTTCTTTCTTTCTTTCTTTCTTTCTTTCTTTCTTTCTTTTCAAGACAGGGTTTCTCTGTAGCATTTGACCCTGTCTTTGGCAACCCTCTGTCTCCAAAAATATTTATATCACGACTCATAACAGTAGCCAAGATACAGTTATGAAGTAGCAATAAGAACAATTTTATGGTTGGTCACCCCAATGTGAGGAGTTGTATTAAAGGGTCGCAGTGTTCGGAAGGTTGAACACCAGTGGATGGCTGTCTTCCTTTCTCCTGTGCCCTCCCCCTGCGAAGTGCCCGGCGCTGCTCTGTTTTGTAAGTCCTCATGTCACTAGGCATAGAAAATGATCATTCAGACACTTCCCTCCACAAGCAGGCTAAGTGTCCCTCTGAACAGCTTGGGTTTCTAATCACAGTGTCTGGGGAACTCCCAGCTTTGCTTCTCACCAGTCATATGACCTTGAAGAAAACAAAATCTTCCAGTCACTTGATCTTGGGGGAAAAAAAAATGGTCACCTGACCACAGAAGGTTATAATGAGTTCACAAATCTTAAAAGCCTGATATGTTGTAGGCATGTTTTCATATGACTATGTCCATTCTTGACCCCCATCTACTCCTACCCCGTACACAGACCCCACCCCCAGCCCTGGACATTGAACCCAGGGCCTCACACACTAAGCAAGAGCTCCACCACTGAATTACAGCCCCAGTTCTCACTGTCGCTGGTCTGCACAGGCTGGCCCTGAACTTGTTTGGTAGTCCAGACAGGTCTTGCATTCTCGACCCCCTTGCCTCGGCCTCCCCAGTAGCTAGAGTTACAGACCCCCTTACAGGTCTGAGCCCTAGTATGAATATGTATTCCTCTGCATGCAACACCTTAAACCTTTCCATTAGAAGCCTGAGTTGTGTTTTGGGAATTTTTCTCTCTTTTTTCTTTTTGGCTGGGGCTTCACACATGCTGTGAAAATACTCTATTGTTGAGTTACATCCCCAACCCAAACCTTTGAATTCTTTTATTCATCATTTATGCAGTAAATATTTATTGAATGCCAACTCTGTTAGTGCAGAAAGAAAGGCAGGAGCCAACAAAACTGACCCTCTGCCTGCTCCCAACACTGCAGGGGACGGTGTTCTGAGGCAGGGGCATCTGCACCCCCAGGCTTAGACAGGAAGCCAAGTGTGGTGGCAATATGCAGGATGAGCAGGGGCTGAGGAAGCACCTCGAGAATTGTGTTCTTGGAGGCTTCAGGGGCATTGCTTCTGAGGAGGAAGAGGTAGTAAGACCCGCCCCCCTTCCCTAACCATTGGGCAGCCTTGTCCTGGAGTCACTGCCAGAAGAAGTGATCTGGTAGCTGTAGCAAGGAGGCTGGGGTCCACTGACATTCCTTCTGCTTCGGGGTTTAAAAAGCAAAACAACAAAACAAAAACTGATGGTCCTTGGGCCAGGCGTGGTGGTGCAGGTCTGTAATCCCAGTACTCAGGAGGATGAGGCAGAGGGATAGCTAAGAATCCAAGGTCAGTCAGCAGTGAGTTGGAAGTCAGCCTGGAACGTAGTGAAATCCCCATCTCACTCTGTGCATCCCTCCCACCCAAACTACAAGCAAACAGGATTTACCCACGTCAATCAACCTGCAGGTGTGTCTTTAACTGCTCCCTGTTTGATGCTTCCTGGCCCCGGGAGAACATCAGCCAACCCCAGCCTTGCTCCACAGTCTTCAAGCATGGTCAAGGCTCGGAGAATCCTCTACCCGGTCCAGATCCCAGCCTCTAGGATCTTCCATCCTCTCCTCTCTGAGGTCTATGGCAGCTGCTTGCATCTGCCAGGACATCCCCACCACACTTAGACACACACGCCTCCCACCCCGACCATGGCACAGGAACACAGGCCTTTGCAGAGGTGTTGCTGGCCTCTGTCCCTCAACATGGCAGAAAGAGGAGGAGAGTCCCAAGACAAATCGCGAGACGCACAGGCTTCCTCAGTAGGCCTGTTCTGAGTTCTCCAGCACACACAGACTCCCATATTTGAAAGCAGTACCAGATCCTGTATTTGCAAGAAATACAACCTTCCCGAGCTAATTTTTAGCCACCCTTATTTCTTGGCTTGCCCTGCTTTGTTTGTCAAAAAAATCTCCATTACTGATTAACCAACCATGAGGCTTAAATAGGCCTTAGTCATTCTGAGGCAGGAAGGACGTGTCTCTGAAGCCTGATTGTTCCTGAAAGGACTGAACTGGATGGCAGGGGTCGAGAGGTGTTGAGCTCTGGGATTATAACACAAGGTCGTGCCAGTCTGCTTTGGCTGGGATTTTTCCTCTCCTTTCTGGAACTTCTGTTCCAAACTCCTGAGTGTATCATGGGACAAAGCTCTCATTCCCACCTCACCAACCTCGTCTCTACCCCAGTTCAAATCTGACTGTTTGACACTTCCTCAATTATATATGAAGCACACACACACGCACACTCACACTCATAGATAGACATTTTAGAGATGAAACCTGATTCTAAACATAGTCCAGCTTTTACAACAGAGGAAATTTTTCTGAAAATAAGAAAAAAAGGACAAAAATAACCTAGTTAGCATAATTTCCCAGCCTTTCAGTAGGATTAGCCCCAGGATTAGGAGGTTTAGTCAAGGCCTCCCTTGGAAACATTGCTTTTTCTTGCTCCTTTTCCCCCATATGTTTAGAAATAATGTTAAAAATCTTAAGGTAACCACTCACCAGCAATCATCCCTGGTTCACAGTGACTTCTATGCCAGCAGAACACTTATTGCTTACTAATACTTACACACAAAATCCAACAGTATTTTATAGGAACGATTTTTAAACTTTAAAAAATGTATTTCTTTTCTTGTGTGTGTTTGTGTGTCTGTCTGCCTGTATCTGTCTATCTACACATGCATATGTCAGAAGACAACTCTTTCCATCGTGTGGGTCAAACCCAAGTCAAGACATGGTGGCAAGGCACCTTGCTGACTAAGAAATCTCACTGGCCTTGCTTCTTAAATTGTTTTTATTAAGAAACAACAAACCCAGAAGTTGGAGAGATGGTTCAGTGATGAAGGGCATTGGCTGCTCTTCCAGAGGACCTGGGTTCGATTCCCAGTACCCATGTAGCAGATCATGACCAACAGTAACGTCAATTACAAAGGAGCTGGTGCCCTTTCGGCCTCCTTAGGTACCGAACATACACATCTCTCTGCTACTTTTCCCTTTCACTCCCAATGGTTCATGTCTGATTGGTGAACCTGAGGATACCCAAATGTATTGGTTACCTTTCCCATCGCTGTGACAAAAATGTCCTAGCAAAACCACTTAAGGAAAGGAGGACTTATTTTGGGTCACAGTTCCTCATGATCTTGAAGGTGTGGTGTCACATCGTGTCTACGGTCAAGAAGCAGGGAGACAAATGCTAGTCCCTGGCTCACTGTTTCCTTTGTATTTGCCTATTGATAGTAACATTGTCCACACTTACGGCAGATCTTCCCTCTTCAGTTAATCCTTTCTGGAAATGCCATTATTGACGTACCTAGTCATGGACGTCCACACGGCTATAAATGTAGTCAAATTGACAACGAAGATTAACCTGTCACGGGGCATCCTTGGCTGATCATGTATGTCCCTGTTCCCTTGAGAGGAAGCCTCACAATGGGTTGGTTGTCCTCTGTTCTGCCTGCTAGGTCTCCTCAGGGCCTGTGTTTTCTGTGACAAAGTGAAGTGCCTTTGCCCAACCTTGGGGCTCTCTTTCCTGTTACACCAATCACTGTCCTCCAACCCCTTCCAATCTCCTTAACTGATAAACAGCATTCTTTAACCTTTATTTTTATTGAAATAAAATTAACATAAATAATACTGCTTTGTTTTGTTGAAAGCACAGCTTTCAGTCATTTTTATTTATTTTTGTGTATAACAATCATCACCATATACTTCAGAACATCACTGTCTTTTTTCTCAAAAAAAAAAAAAAAAAAACAAACCACATCCATTGTGGTGGTTTGGGGGGAAAAAAAATGACCCTTAAAGGAGTGGTACTATTAGGAGATGTGACTTTGTTAGAATATTTGTGGCCTTAGAGGAGGAAGTGTGTGACTGTGGGGGTGGGCTTTGAGGTCTCTTTTGCTCAAGCTATGTTCAGTGTGATATACAGTTCACTTGCTGTTGCCCTCAGATCAAGATACAGAACTCGTATCTGCCTGCACACCACCATATCCCACCATGGTGACGATGGACTAAACCACTGAAACTGGAAGCCACCCCAGCAACATGCTTTTCCTTTATAAGAGGTGAGGTGGTCACGGTGTCTCTTCGCAGCAAAAGAAACCCTAACTAAGACACACGTTAAGCATTCACTCCCAAATCCTCTAGCCATGGCTGCTGGTGCTTGCTTCCCTGGGCTTGGTCTCTGTAGACTTGCCTATCAGGACAGTCACAGAGATAGACTAAATACACGGCAGGTACGGCTAGATTCTCTCACCTACTAGAGGCTCCCATCCATCAGTACTGATGCATAGGTCAGTAATTTATTTTTATCTCTGAGTAATATGCAGTTTTTGTTTATCAAGTCAATGGTTGATAGAAATCTATATTGCTTCCACTCTTGTGAATATTGTTGCTATCAATATTCCTGTACAAATTTTTGTCTAAACACGTTGTTTGTTTGTTGGTTGGTTGGTTGGTTGGTTGGTTGGTTGGTTGGTTGGTTTTCAAGACAAGGTTTCTCTGTCTGTCTCTGGCTGTTCTGGAACTCATTCTGTAGAGCAGGCTGGCCAAGAGCTCAGAGATCCACCTGCCTCTGCCTCCCGGAGTGCTGGGATTAAAGGCGTGCTCCAGTCCAGCCCAGCTGAAACACATACTTTGATTTCTGTTGGAGGGCATTTTGCAGGGTGTCCTGAAAATTCTGTTTGGCTTCTAGGGAACTGGCAATGTGTTTTTCTAAGCGGCAGCCTTTCTTTCTTTTCTTTTTCATTCTTCCCCTGAATTCAGCCTTCTGAGTGGCTAGATAGTGGCATCTCACTGTGGGTTTGGTTTACATTTCTCTAATGGCTAAGACAACCCCTGGGCCACTATTTGAACTGACTTTTGCATCTGGTGTGAGACTGGTGCCTGTCTTAGCCTGGTTTTTTTTTTTTTTGTTGTTGTTGCTAATGACACAATATCACAGACCAGGTGAAGTATAAAGGAGTTTATTTTGGTTCACAGTTCTGGCCCGTGATGAAGAGGCCAAGTCTCCCCACAGCCTTCTTGCTGGCAGAGTCTTGACACAGCTCAGGGCAACACATGACAGGAAATCCACATGTCTAGGTCTGTCCTCTGGTCTTTCTTACAAAGCCACCAGGATTCAGTCATGGGGTGGGGGGCTCACCCTAAATGTCTTATCGAATCCTAATCATATCCCCAAATGCTCCATTTCATTACAATGTAGTGAGATTAGGTTTCCACCCTCATAACACCTAACAGTGGGGCTTAAACTCCAGCCTGAGCTGCAGTGACAACAAACCAAGCTCAGACCCTAGTAGGGCTCAGCTTCCTTCTCGTAGAGAGTTGCCTCAACACATTTATTGAAGATGAGTCTTTCCCTCCGGAATGGTCCAACACCCTCTCCTCCAAGGGAGTGACCTCAGAACCGGGCTTCTTTCTGTTCACCGGCCTTTGCTTTTAGCACTGTCTTGATCACCACGGCTTAGCTCAAAACCGTGAAATCAGGAAGACTGAGTTCTCTAAGGCCGTTCTTCTACAGAACGCTTCTGTGTGGCGTGCACTGCAGGTCTGTATGGATTTTAGGATCATCTTTCCCATGGCTAAAGGAAAAGAAGGTTGTTAAGGTGGTCCTGCGTGCGCTCTATCTGTAGACCACATCGGTGGGGCTTGCTACTCTGCTTAGCAAAGTCAAGTCTTGCACCCCGCCAGCGCCCCGCCAGCACTAAGTGCCATTGAGACTCAGGTCTTCGGGTCAGCACCATTTATTAGGTCTGGTCCTGAGCACTGTGCTCTTCCTGGTGTGGTTATAAATGCAGTCGTAGGCTTGAGTTTTGAATTGTCCGCTCTTAAAGTCGAGGAATGAATCTGGTTTCTGTAGGTTTTTGTGTCCATTTCCAGCTCTCTTTTCATTTTTCAGCTTACCTGAAAGGGAAATGGGGTGCTGTTTGTAGGCCTCTTAGAGAAACCACCTCTCTCTCTCTCTGTCTCTCTCTGTCTCTCTCTCTCTCTACATATATATATATATATATATATGAATATATATACAGAGAGAAAGTCCCCCCCCCCTGCACTTATCTGCACATATATATTCAGCAGGTGAGGGTGTGGTATGAAAGGGACTGGACAGGAAGCGCGTGCACAGTGGTGGAGGGTATGGGCGAGGACAGAACGCTGGAGGACACCAGTGGTTAGAAGTAAAGGTGACAGACTGTGCGAGTCAGAGTAGCCAGAAAGCAATTGTGTTTAACTATTTCCTGGTCCATCGTACCGGGAAATTGCTCTTCGTTGGTTTTGTTTATTTTGCTTGAGGTGAGTGTACAGCTCTTGTCTGGCAGGCATGAGGCGGTGAGTTCTAGCCTCAGCACCTCAGAGAGGAAGATGTGGCCAGTTTTGCCCTCCACCATTTCACATATATGCTGCCGCCTGACATTTGACAAAAATAGCTTACTTTTGGGGAAAAAAAAAAGTCTGGAGACCATCAAATTAGTCTTCCTCTGTGGGTTTTCTTTGCTTATCTTGGGTTTAGGGGTAGAGCCCAGAGCCTTGTGCGTGCTAAGCAAGGGAGCAATCACTGACTGCACTACAGCCCCGGGCCCTGCCCATTGCCCAGTCCTGAGGATCTGCTACATATATAAAATGTCTAGAAAATGACTCAAGGGCAAAAGTCAGGTGTCTGTGAATGGAAACAATGGCTTAGAGCTTGTTTCCTAAATAGCCTTCCCAGAGGTGAGCCCTGATCCTGGTCCTTTAGCATTTGTTCTTTCTTTCTTTTTCTTTTCTTTTCTTTTTTTTTTTTTTTTTTTTTTTTTTGGTTTTCTGAAAGAACAGTCCTGGCTGTCCTGGACCAGGCTGACCTTGAACTCTCCCACCTGTCTCTGCCTCCCAAGTAGGGCAAGAATAGAACATTGGGAATTTTTATTATACAATAATAAAATTAATAAAAATATTAATGAAAATTAAATGTTACTTAATATTAAAGTATATAACTTTTTAAAGATTTATTTTGATTTATGTGTGTGTTGTCTATGTGTGTGGGCACGTGGTCTCAGAGGCCGGAAGAGGGTGTCGGATCCACTGGAACTGGGGTTTATCAACATGGGGGATGAGAACACAGCTCCCGTCTTCTGCAGTAGCGACAAACACTCTTACCCACTGAGCCATCCAGCTCCCTGTCCCTTATAGCTTGAATTTTAATCACTGATATGTTTATGAACTAATCTGATGATTTCTGGAAGTTCAACAGCCATTTATCACCAAGCAGCATGGGCCAGTGGCAGACCGGGAGCTGGGCTTGTGACAAAGGGAGAGACTGGGCAATGGGGCAGATGGACCTCCCTCAGATGTCCTGGGGTGAGAACTCAGGCATGTCACTGACTTGGTTTCTTCACCGGCAGAATGAATGGAGCAGTGATCGTCATCTCTCCAGGGATTTATAAAGACTGGAGAGAAGGGCATAGAATCTCATGCAGGATAGGTGCTCAAAAATGCTAGTTCATGGTTATTCCTTTGCCACAGTGGTCGGAGCATAGGGACTGGGGATCACCATTAACTTCAGCTGCTAGCAAGATGTCTCAGTGGGTAAAAGTACTTGATTCAATCCCTAGAATCCATGGGGTTGGTGAAAAGAACCAACTCCTACACACACACACACACACACACACACACACACACACAGCCCAGTGTTGTTTTTTTTTTTTATAAAGGAAAGAAAAACATCAACATATAGAAGAAGCCAGTTGGCACATAACAAGCAGAGTGTGCCTGAGAAAAGCCCCAATACACAAAGGAGGGAGAGGCGGGTGCTATGCAAATGACCTAGCAAGGACCAGAAGCCTCCTGGGGAGGGGGGGTCTCTCCAAGCGCAGTTGATTTAGAGCTCACTAGCGCTAGCCCACTCCCATTCTCGGACCGCTTTGCTTTATCAACGGTTTCTAGTACCTTTCCTGTGAGTCTGGTACAACTTTTGTGGTGGAACAGAAGAACCTGGAAACTTTCAAGTCATGTGTCCTCACCCCACCCGCACTCAGCTTTAAAGCTCTATTGCTTTAATCATGACTTCAGTCTTTCCGTGTTGGGACAGGAGGGGTGACTGGGAGTTATCCAATGTCCGGCAGGTATGGCGTTTGTTTGAGGACCAGATGCAAATAAGTTTCGCTTATATACTTTGCATGGGCAGAACTCTGGAAGCCTCACTCCTCAGGGGCCGTGCAAGGAGGAGCAGAGTCTCCCTACAACCCTAGAAACAGGGACACGAGCCTGGTTTAGTGTAACCCCCTTCCTCGCTTGGAAACGTGACGGTTTGACCTTTAAATGTCAACCGCGTTACCTAAAGGGAGTAAAGGTTTCAACCTGTGAGCTCCACACATGAGTCACCTTCTCAGGCAGCCTCTGGGGCAGGGCGCTGTCTGCTGAAAAGAACATTTAATGGGACAGAGGGAAGGAGGGTCTGGCAAAGGCTCTGCGGTGAAGGACCGGGTTGACGGACACCGGGAGGAGAAGGAAGGAAAGGGCGGACATCGGGGAGAGGGAAGGAGCCGAGAAAGTGACCCCTGTCCCTCACTCCTCAGAGCTCACACCGCTTTGTGAGAATGCTCACATCCTCTTGAGTCTTCCGTGTCCTCCATCGCAAAATGCCAGCGATATGGTGAAGCAGGAAGTAAACGCACTGCTGTGCCTGGCACCCGATCCAACCTCAACTGGTCTGTCAACATTTCCCAGGCCCCTTGGAGAGGTCTGTGGAAAGATGAGTCTAGCAACATAATCCTCTTGCCCTGGGGAGCCCAGGTGTCGTTCTCCCATCTCCACCCCCTCACCCCCAGGGTACTGGTCACTTATGAAACACCAATTACCACCGGCCAATCATGTTTGAGACACAAACGGTGCAGTATGATCACAGCTCACAGTTACAGAAGGGGTAGCTAAGAGTGTGTTGGAAACCTGGCTTCCTGCTTACCCAGGGGGTACCTGGACAACTCACCCGGCTTCTATTTCTTATCTGTGAATCAAAGATTATGGTAGCTATCCTGCAAGATTGTTGTGAGGGGAATCATACAGCAAAAGTGTTGCCTAACACTAGGTAGCATGGTAGCTTAATTATTTAATAGTTGAGTAACTAAGTGCAGGTATTACACGGGTCTTTGTGACCTTGGACAAGCTGTTTCGTCTCTCTGGGTCTAAGCTTCCTCCTCTGTGTACCTTGGGTCAGATGATCTTGGAGGCATCTGCTTCTCCCATTCTGTTTTTCTCTGGCGAACAAGATTCTCTGCCTCCCTCTGGCCTTGCCTATCTACGCAGAGATTAGGCCGTTTGCTTTTGCAACGCTCAGATAACGAAGACCTTTGACAGTTGAGACGGCTCATTCGCTCCCTCCCCTTGAACTGAGTTCCAAAGCTGTGGGACAAGGGGCACAGGATTAGAAAAGAAGGTTGGGTACTGGGCGGCAAGCCTGGGTGTGGTAAAGGGAATTGAGGTGAGGGTTTACGGAAGGTCCCAGCAGCAGTTCCTGGGATCCGAGCCCCAAGCAGACAGGACTGGGGAGATGAGGCAGATTCCCCACTTTCAGAAGATTTTTTTTTTCCTGAACTCTGGCTGCATGAGACAAAGGCCTCTTTTTAAAAAGGGAGGGGCCCTGTAAACGGTTGTTCTAAAGCAAGACATTAAGAATGGCACTAGGTATCCTCGCTGGAGGAGATGAGGGCGAGATTGAAAGCTGGTGAGAATAGTTCTCCGCGTGTCCCGATGTCCCTAACCCAGTAACGACACATGGACCTAATACCATGCAGACAGTATGCTAGACCTTAGTCAAAAGCCTGAGGAGACTCTGTCTGACCTGGGTCCTGGGGCAGCTGGGAAACACAACTTCTCCTTTCTTTTCTTATGTTTCGAGACAGGGTCTTACTATGTAGCCTTGGCTGTCCCGGAACTCTCTCTGTGGACCAGGCTGGCCTTGAGCGCACACAGATCCACCTGCCTCTGCCTCCCGAGTACTGGGATTAAAGGCATGCACTACCACCACCTGGCTGCAAAACATATTTTTAATGGAAAAGTTAGAATTATATATAGGGCTCATTTTCCATGATGTGAGAATTTTTTGGAACTTGATTTATTTGGCTACACCCCAATTTCCCATAGTAATTTTTTTATGACAATCAAGAAACTGCTTTGCACCTAGGAGAACTATTGTTCATCAAGAAAGGCCTAAGACCCCAGGCTTTCAGATGGTAATTCCTGGGGGTTGGGTCCCCTTCCCAGCTGGAATGTCTCTACTAAATGACCAGCTTCCCAGCATTTTCTCCATATAGCTTGTCCTGTAATAAATGCTCAAGATTACATTTCTTTATTCATGTGTGCAATAAATTCCACTCCTCACCTTCAGCACAAAGGCATCGAGCTTTCCCGCCTTTCTGTGTTTGTTGTTGCTGGGAGAGGAGAAAGTAGAGAAACTCTCAAGTTCCAAAGGGGCATAGAACCCCAGGAGCTACCTAGGCTGGCAGTTAGAACCAGGAATATAAAAAGAAGAAAAATTAAGAGAATGGAAATCACGGGCCAGATGTAGGAAAGGCTGGTTGGGTCTGGGGAGGTAGTTCAGTTGGTAAAATGCCTCCTGGGCAAGCATGAGGACCCCCGGTTCAATCCCCAGAACCTGCATAAAACAGGAGTGACAGCGATTGGGAGGACAAGTATTGGGAGGTAGAGGCGTATGGATCCTTGAGGTATGCCGGCCAGCAGCCTACACCAAGTCACTAAGAGACCCTTTCTTTAAAAACAGGACAGATGGAATCCCAGCACCCTGGAGGCAGAGGCAGGTAGATCTCTGTTCACTGAGGCCAGCCTGGTTGACACAGCAAGTTCCAGACCAGGTAGGCCTGCATGTGAGACCCCATCTCAAAACCACAGTCGCCACCACGAACAGCAAGAGAACCAGGGTAGACAGTTCCTGAAGAACAACACTCAAAGATGACCTATGGCCTCCACGTGCACCTGCACACACGGGCGCGTGCACACACATACACACAAGGAGAAGACAAAATCAAAAAAGGGGGAGCTGATTTTCTTTCACTGAAATGTGGGGTGACTGGGCCAGCTAATGACTCAGCAGGCAAAGGCACCTTGCAACATAGCTGGTGATCAGAGTTTGATCCCTGGCACCCACATGATAGAAGGAGAGATCTGAATCCTGCAGGTCGCCCTCTGACCTCTGCATGCGTGCGGTGTCATGACCCCGCTCCCACCAATAAACAGAAACATTTGAAAAAGGAAACATAGAACGTCAGGCTTAACTATTCTCTCCGCACAGCTGACATACGCAGGGAGAAATGCAGTTCAGCGCTCAGCACCCTAGCCCTATACAGCAGTTTTATTGGTCCATTGGTTCTTCTCAGCACCCTAGCCCTATACAGCAGTTTTATTGGTCCATTGGTTCTTCTCAGCACCCTAGCCCTATACAGCAGTTTTATTGGTCCATTGGTTCTTCTCAGCACCCTAGCCCTATACAGCAGTTTTATCGGTCCATTGGTTCTTCTCAGGGTTGTTGGTACTGCGTGCTCCACCCTGTGCCACATAAGAAGGGGTCTGAGCTCACATGCGGATCCTTAGATGAGCACTCGCCCCTACAGTTTGGAATGGTTGTCACCTACTTCAGTTTGCTCCCAACGTACTCCTGGACCTGTTCCTCCCCCACCTTTTTTTAGGATTAAACCCTACTTCCTCACCCTCAGCTCTTCCTGGAGCGATGAACCTAGCAGGGCTCCTCCGTTCTTCTGCCATCCAGTGCCGTGGGCCCCAGGGCCGGCTGGTTGGCCCTCAAATGGGGCAATAGTGTAGGCCTATGCCTGACATGGGATTTGCCTGTTACATGCTAGACTGCTCTCTCCTCCTGTTCCAGACCACAATCTACTACCAGGGTTCCCCCCAGAGTCCCACACGGGGAGTGGGGAAGAAACTGGCTTTGTGGGGACATGTTTTCAAAGGGACTTCAGGGCCTTCGCCTCACTTGCTAACTCAGCCTCCCTCCCTGCTGTTCAGCCTTCCCCTCCTCACCCCCACCCTGCACAACCTCCAGAAGAGGCAGCAGACCTAGCTACTTCCTGGGATTCGTAGCTTCCTTATTTCTGACCCTACACTCTCCACCTAAACCATAAACACAATTATCCTATCTATGGGAGCTGGTCTATGGTCTGAACCAAGGAGGAGCCGAAGAGATTCATAAAAATCTTACCTCCTGTTTCAAATCTAGGGTTCAGGTTGGTGTCTTACTCTGAAACCTTGTCTTTGATGCCCAAAACTGAATACTAACTTTCTCTTGTGCTCTTCATCAGCCGTTCTGATCACCTCTTCCCTTCAAAAGATTGGTCACCTGGCCAATCCAGAGAAAAGAAACACACACGTGCACACTCTCACACACACTACTCCCCCACTTATCACACACACGTGCACACTCTCACACACACTACTCCCCCACTTATCACACACACGTGCACACTCTCAGACACACGTGCACACTCTCAGACACACTACTCCCCCACTTATCACACACACGTGCACACTCTCAGACACACGTGCACACTCTCACACACACTACTCCCCCACTTATCACACACACGTGCACACTCTCACACACACTACTCCCCCACTTATCACACACACGTGCACACTCTCAGACACACGTGCACACTCTCACACACACTACTCCCCCACTTATCACACACACGTGCACACTCTCAGACACACGTGCACACTCTCACACACACTACTCCCCCACTTATCACACACACGTGCACACTCTCACACACACTACTCCCCCACTTATCACACACACGTGCACACTCTCAGACACACGTGCACACTCTCACACACACTACTCCCCCACTTATCACACACACGTGCACACTCTCACACACACTACTCCCCCACTTATCACACACACGTGCACACTCTCAGACACACGTGCACACTCTCACACACACTACTCCCCACTTATCACCCACACGTGCACACTCTCACACACACGTGCACACTCTCACACACACGTGCACACTCTCACACACACTACTCCCCCACTTATCACACACACGTGCACACTCACACACACATGCACACTCTCACACACACTACTCCCCCACTGATCACCCCGTATGCAGTTTGTATGCTCAACAATGATCAAGGTCACTTCTTTATTTGTAAGAGAAGAGAAAAGAAGGAACTTAGCTTCATAAGGATAAAAACTAATCACTCCCTATTTTTCAACAACGGGGGGAGAAAAAGGAAACTTGGTTCACCGGAAGCCGAGCTGGGTATGCTGACTCTGGCCTGTAATCCCAGCACGTGGGAGGCTGAAGTGTAAGGACTGCTTCGCATTTAAAGCCCGTGTGTTCTTTTCAGTGATGAGTTACAGACCTACGTGGTGAGACACGCCCCCGGCCCATCTCAACACAAGAAGAGGAAAAGAAGGAAGAAATGCAGAGCATTTTGAGAACTCTGAGAGTGAGCATGGGAAGCAGACGGGGGACAGAAGCCATACCAAAGACGAAGGGATGAAGTCCGGGGACTCTGCAAATCTCTTCCATTTCCTGCTCCTAGTCTTCCCCAAAGAAGGCCAGAGATGGCGACAGAGCCTTTCCTCTGGAGTCTGGTGTGCGCCTGTGGTCAACAGCTCATGAGCCTGCATTCCTCGAGGCCACACTTGGTTTGTGGTCTGCGCAGCCAACAGTACGGTATCGAGGAGTCCCTGGCTTCTCCGTGTCTCCAACCCTTCTTGGCAAGGCTGCCGACAGTTTGCAACTCTGTTCACTTCTAGGGAGAAGCCGGTTCAACGCCTGTGAACATTCTTCCACCTCCAGTAATATAAAAGCTGTGGAAGCCGAAGGGACCCCGGGAAGAGGGGGCTGGGCCTTCGGGGGGCTGCTTGTCGTTTCTAGAGCCTGTCAGAAAGATTGCTTAAGAAAAAAGCCAATAGGCCAGGCAGTGGTGGCACACGCCTTTAATCCCAGCACTTGGGAGGCAGAGGCAGGCGGATCTCTGTGAGTTCGAGGCCAGCCTGGTCTACAGAGCTAGTTCCAGGACAACCAGGGCTGTTATACAGAGAAACTCTATCTCGAAAAAACCAAAAAAGAAAAGAAAAGAAGAGGAAAGGAAAGGAAAAGGCCAATAGGCCTTTTCAAGCCTCCATTCCCTTCTCTGTGGAAAGAGAACATCAGCTCCTCCCTCCTGAGTCAGGTGAGATGGGGGATTGCACAAGCCTAACATAGAGGCTTCCACTTGGCAAGTTAGGGATAAATTGTGCCCATTTTTATGAGCCCCATCTTAAAAACAAAAGCCCCAAAGAAACAAAACAACCTAAGGAAAGCAAAGCTGAAAAACCTGTGAGAGGTACCTTTGGTGTATAAGATGAACAAAAGATGGCTTTGTGTGACCCTTTTCCTCCTTCTGGGTAAGCGCGGGAACAAAGACACTGCCGCCCACGCCGTCAGAAAGGCTCGTGGGTGACAGGACCATCTGGGTTTATACCAAAATGGCAAGAACCTTTGACTCCCCCCTTTAGGGTGGGGATCCAATGCTGGGTGTCCAGTCCCTCTACTGGGTTCTTCTGGAGCCTGGAAAGTCTGACTTTGGACTGGGTGATTTAAGGCAGTGTGTGTGTTGAGTGGAAAATTCCATTCTTCCTTTAGCTCCCTCACTAGTATGTTTGGTGTTTGAATGTTTGAATGAACAAAAGGGGTAGAGTAAGGCAGACCAGAACCAGGAACTGGACTGTCATGGGACCAAGAATCAGAATGGAATTAAAATCTTAATCACTGGGGTTCAGCAGCTGGGGAAATCTTTGTTGATATACCCTTCCTCCTTCTAGATAAAGGCCCAGGAGGTCATGAAAGCAGATTTTTGCCTGTGCTCCCAGATGATGAATCTGACATCCCCAGCTCCTCCTATCAAACCCCCTCCCTACAGAAGGGACTAGGAAGGAGACCTTCAGAGAGACCAGTCCAGCAGGGAGAAAAAGCAAAAGTCATTTCTATCCAAGCCTAAAGAGCTCCGATTGGCTTAGCTAGTCCTGGGGTGATTTGTGAAATGAAAGGGAATTTGACTCCAAGAACTTCCGCCAGGAGAAACCTTGAGGATGGAGGCCAAGCGTACAAACAAGAGGTTGAAGTTGAGCAATGGATGGCAGCACTCCAGGCACCAGAAGGGACCAGATGCACCTGCCTAGGCACTGAAGCATGCCGGGACTCGGGCAGGCCTGACCCCAACCCAAGAGAAATGGGAGGAGAGCAAAGCAAAGGCCCTGACTGGAGAAGTTGGCCATGAGCTAAATCCCTTCCTAACTTGAATATGGTCACTCTTTCTGCATTAGAATCTCAAGATTGAGTTAGAGACCCTGCTCTTACACACATATCTCCCATTTATCTTCCAACATATAAACAATTCAGAAGCTAAAAGGTAAAAAGCTTCATCCTTCATCTTCTCTTTGGCTGATAAGGAGACCACGTAGGTTTTTAGGACATCACCTCCCATGATTCTGAGCCATTTAAAATGACAGAAATCATGTGAGTCTGGAGTGTTCTATCACTGGCCTGGGCTACACAACAAGATCCTCTGTCAAAAATAAAAAATAAGGCTGGGCGATGGTGGTGCATGCCTTTAGTCCCAGCACTCGGGGAGCAGAGGCAGGTGGATCTCTGTGAGTTCAAGACGACCAGCCTGTCTACAAGAGCTAGCTCCAGGACAGGCTCCAAAGCTACAGAGAAACTCTGTCTCAAAAAACAAAACAAAACAAAAAAACCCATAAAAAAATAAAAATAAATAAATAAAAAATAAACAGTGAACAAAAATTGTGGTTATGGTTGGTGATGGTGGACACATTTTGTCTGGCACCCTTCTTTGGTTTCTATCTTTCTTTTGGGGAGCGGTTCGAGACAGGGCCTATCTTGGAACTAACTCTTGTAGAACAGCTGGCCTTGAACTCACAGAGATTCATCTGCCCCTGCCCCCCGAGTTCTGGGACTAAAGGAGTGTGCCACCACGGCCCTGCCTGGTTTCTATGTTTTTTACTGGTTCTGAGAGCAATCTTTAAATAAATTCCCCTTCTATAATGACTGGCCAACGACAGCTCCCTGGCTGATACAGGCGCAATCTTACCAGCAGCAGGAGAAACCAAGGTCTTTTAGAAGGCTAGCATGTACCTTGACTGAAACCACACTCATCAGAGTAGTGGTACATAAGATGGCCTCTTGGCGCCTCATGTTCGTGGGGACTCAGTCCTACCTCTGCGAATGACTTTGTAAAACTACTGAAGCTCCTAAGAGATTCGTGAGAAAGGGTCCTGGCTGTTTGATTTTCTGGGCCTCTGTAGTCTTGCTTTGTGGAGATAGTCTTGCTATGTAGCCCAGCATCACCTGGAACTCACTGTGTAGCCCGGGCTGGCCTCAAATCTGAGATCCTTCTGTCTCGGCTCCCAAGTGAAGGACTATATAAACATTTGTCAGAATGTTTGGTTTAAAGACCACGTTTCAAAGCAGGTCAAGGTTACTTTCTGTACGAAGTTACAATCTCCTGTGTGGCCTTGAAGCCTGATTGTTTCTGCCCTGCTTCCACCTCCCAAAGGCTGGGATTCCAGATGTGCACGACCACGCCCAGTCTCGTGTGTTTTTAAAATCATCTCCAGATTACTAATAGCCACGAATTCAATATAAATGTTGTTCTGTAGTTGCTATTGTTAAAGGAATTTAGTTGGACAGAAAGAGCATCTCTAGAGCTCAAGAAGAAACTAGAAAGTGAGTGTCTTTTTTAAAAAAAATAAAATAAAAATTTATTTATTTTTTTATGTATACAGTGTATGCCTGCCTGTATGTCTGCCTACAGGCCAGAAGAGGGCACCAGATCTCACTACAAATGTGTTGTGAGCAGTCTATGGTTGCTGGGAATTGAACTCAGAACCTCTGGGGAAGAGCAGCCAGTGCTCTTAACTGCTGAGCCATCTCTCCAGCTCAGCTGAAAGTCTTTTTAGTCATTGAAAACAAACTTGCGGAGGTGCTAGGAGTATAGCTCAGCAGTAGAGCACTTGATTAGCATGTCCAAAATTGTGGGTTGTCTCTTACACTGCTGAGAATACAGGTCCATGGAAGAATGGAAGAACATTCACTTCCCATTAGTGAGCACTGGGGGAAATGTCTGCCCACCATGCTTTAACCGGACACGGTGATTTATGCCTGTATCTTAGAATTCAGGAGACAGAGATAGGAAGACTGTTACAAGTCTGAGGCCAGCAAGGTCTACAGAGTGAGTTTCAGAACTAATGAGAACCTGTATGAGGAGCAGGAACAGGAAGTATCCTAGAAATGACAGGGATGAAATGGCCCATGCATTCTTGACAATACAGCTGCTAAACAAGACCTGAACCATGCTGGGAGCACCAATAGGCTTGCTAATGAGGAATGGGGAATTTTAGAGGGATCCACAGCCCAAAGAAGAGCTGCAGGCAATTAACAACTGCCAAGAGAGGGAGAATCTGTCTCCCCAGGGATGGGTTTGTAAATTGGTTCTCCAATACTACCCAGTGTTCCGCCCTGAAAATATATACATACGAGAAATACTGAACAAAAACAAAAAAAAAAAAGAAAGAAAAAGAAATACCGAACAAATTCAGCAGGGGGTGTGTGTGTGTGTGTGTGTGTGTGCATGTGTGTTTGTAAGTATGTATGTGTGTATATGTATCAATAATAAGGAAAAAGAGGGGCTGCAGTGGTTAAGAGCGCCTGTTGTTTCTAAAGCACCCACATGGAGGCTCACCACCTCCTCAGGCACCAAGCATGAATGAGGTATACAGACACACATGCGGGCAAAACACTCATACACATAAAATAATAAAAAATATACTGAAAAAAGAAGAGGCCACCAGTTTGAAAGGGAGTCATGAGGGGTATAGGAGAGGCTGAAGGGAGAAGAGGGAAGGGAGGAATGGCGCAAGTCACAAACACAACAGGACTTTGAAGATCCTCTGGGTGGGCCTGGCCCCAGGTCACTGACTTCTCTAACCCCATAGGGAATAGGGACCCCATGCGAACAATCTAAATGGCCTCAGAAGGCTCTAGGAGCCATGGGTGGAGTAGATGGACCTTAGGTCATGGAACCTTAACAAGCTGGTCTGCTTTTGGGGGCCCCACATCTCAGGTCTAATTTGCTGTGGGTGTATTAATGCCCACATGCTATCAGGTGGCTTATTGGAAGGAAGACACACCACCCATAGCCTCGTAGCACCCGCCCAGCTCCCTCCCCAGGCAGCTGTTCCTTCACAGAGGACAAAACACCACCTTTTTGTTTTCTTAAACAGGGGGTGCTCCACATCTCCAGCCCAGGGTCATGAGTTTTACTTTTCCCTGATAAAGATGCAATGCATTTGCAGACAAATAAAGAAAAAACTAGAAAAACTAGATACAAAGGCTTTGAACATCACTAGAGCTTTGTGATGGCTTCTCAAGGGAACGCAGCCATTATATATGAGAAAATACAAATGCAAATACATGAGAAGTTTCTCTGGTTGGAATTCATCTCACTTGGTAGAGTACTTACCTAGCCTACACGAGATCCTGGGTTCAAATCCTCAGATATTGTAAGCCAGGTGTGCTAACACAGACCTGTGATCCTAGCACTCCAGAGGCAGAGGCTTGAGGGTCAGAAGTTCAAGACCGTCTTTGGCTACTTAAAGCATTCAAAGTCAGACTGGTTAGAAATCTGGTCTTCAGTGAAAAACAAGTTCCTTAAATCAGGAAGTAAAAAGCCGAGGCCTCCAGGACAAGTCTTTAGGCAGAGACTTAGATAATGAGGCATTGTCCTGAAATCAAGAGTTGTAGAGTTGGGGCTGGAGGTGTGGCATGAAGGTACAATAGTTGCTATGTAGTGTGAGGACCTGAATCCCAGCACATAAAAGTAGGGTGTGGAGAAATGTGCTTGTCACCCCAGCTCAGGTTGGGGGTGTGGAGACAGGGAGATCCCTGGAGCTCACTGATAGAAAATGTAAGTTCTTCTTTTTCTTCTCTCTTCTGTCTCCTCAGGCACGGCCTGGTCACACAGAGCTTTTCACTACGAACAACTTATTCACAGTCTGTTTGTTTGGAGGGCGTGAGTGGAGACAGGGTTCCTCTGTGTAGCTCTGGCTGTCCTGGAACTAGATCTGTAGACCGGGCTGGCCTCAGACTCACAGAGCTCTGCCCACCTCTGCCTCCTGAGGGAGTAAAGCCGTGCACTGTCATTGCCCGGCAAAAGGACAAGTTTGGCCTGCATTAATACCCATAGTGCACAGCAGGGAACAATTCCAACATGATTGAAGCCGATCTTCAGGTGACCCTCCTGATGAGACGAAGGAAGACACTTCTTTGTAAAAATTTGTTTGATTGTTAGCTTATATGTCCCTACTGTCCCCAAGCTTTCTCAAGCCAGCTTGGGTGGGAATGGAGCAGAAGCCTGTCTGCCCCCCACCCCCTTTAGCCTAGTCCAGGAACCAGGATGTGGCCAGGAGGAGGGTAGTACCTTTAGCCTAGTCCAGGAACTGGGAGGTGGGTGGTGCACACCTTTTAAGCCCAGAACTCAGGAGGCAGAGGCAGGAGGATCTCTGAGTTCAAGGCCAGCCTGGTCTACAGAGCTAGCTGCAGGACAGCTAGGGTTCTTATACAGAGAAATCCTGTCTTGAAAAACAAAAACAGAAGAAACAAACAAACAACCCCCCAAAACAGAAAGCAGGAAGTGAACAGCCATCATCAGACGGCTTAGGGCTCGATTTTGTGAAGCCCCTGACAAGTAACAGTTAATTTGATCCTTCAACAGCCCTCAAAGATGGATGGGACTGATATCCTTGTGAAGGTGAGGAAACTGAGGCACCAGGAAGGTTCTTAAATTGTTCAAGATCACACATACAGGAAATAATGAACCAGTTTCACACCGGGGCCACCAGATCCAGCCCTTGCTCTTCCTCAGTGATTCCCAGGCAAGAGGAGACATGAGAATCCCAGGAGGATCTGTTAAAATTCTAAATGCTGATCCCCTTTGGGTCTCTGATGAATCATGTCTGGGTTAGAGTCCTAGAATTTGTATGTTACCGCTAGTTTGGGGACAAAACTTTTAAAACAAACTTCAGGCTAGTACCCTGTATCAGTGGTATCCTGTATCAATAGTACCCTGCATCAGTGGCTAATAATTTGTATCAGTGATACCCTGTATCAGTGGTAGCCTGTATCAGTGGTACCCTGTATCAGTGGTACTCTGTGTCTGTGGTACCGTGTATCTGTGACAAACTAAACACAGACAACAAGCTAGGAGAGGTGGCTTCTATTTATAACCAAGCACTGGAGAACTGAGAATAGGGAGAAGTCAGTGAAGTTCACAGGGGAGTGGCAAGGACTGGGCTTGAACACCAACACCTCTGTTGTTTGCACCACTGCCTCTCTGGCAGTTCAAAACTAAGGGCTCTCCTCAAGCTGAAGCTGGACGTCTTTTCAAAACCATGTTCAGTAGATTTTGTTTATTTGGTGAAAGACAGAGAAATGAATTTTTTAAAAAACAATTTATTTGCATATGTGTCTGTGTGAGGGGTGTGGCATCAGGATGTGGGAACTGGAGTTACAGACAGTTGTGATGATGAACTGCCATATTTTGTTTGTAATCTAACAAATAATGCTTGCCTGAAGATCAGAGTGCAGAGTTAAACCACTAATTAGCCATAGAGGCCAGGCAGTGCTTTAATCCCAGCATTTGGGAGACAGGGCAGGTGGATCTCTGTGAGTTCAAGGCTACCCAGGGCTACACGAAAGTGACCCAGCCTAAAAGAAAAACAGAACCAGGCAGTGGTGGCTCACACCTTTAATCCCAGCTCTAGGGAGGTGGAGACAGGAAGGGATATGGCTGGGCAGAGAGAGGAATATAAGGCAGATGGAGACAAGAGCTCAGATGTAGTTTGAGGATTAGTAGAGACAGGATCGCCCCTTCAGTCTGAGCATTGGTAGAGGTAAAAGGTCTCTCTAGTGGCTCGCTGCACTGTTTCTCTGATCTTTCACCTTTCACCCCCTAATATCTGACTCCAGTTTTTATTTATTAAGACCAATTAGAATTTGTGCTACACTGCCATGTGGGTGCTGGGAACTGAACCCTGGAAGAGCAGCCAGTGCTCTTAGAGACTCATCCCTCTAACCCCGAAGTTATTTTTTTGAGACAGTCTCTGTGTAGAGCTGGTTAGTCTCAATCTTAAAGTGGTCCTCCTGCCTCTACTTCCCCAGAGTTGGGATTATAAGCACAGACCACCATGCCTAGTTTAATGGATTTTCTCTTATTAAGATGACACACCACACACATACCTATTTCTGTTCAAATGAGAATGAACCCCAGCATTACACACAAACCACCACTTCAAGCCCCACAGGGGTGCCTTCTGCCTTCATTTCTGCCTCTCTTAACCAGAGAGAATTTGATGGTTCACAGTCCTTAGCCGTGGTAATGCAGCTGTGATCATGCCTGCTGCTTCAGAGCCCTCTGCAACCTTTATTACGTTTGCTTTGTTCTTTCTATTGTTTGTGTTCCTGTGTTTCTTGGAATTTAAAAGTTCCTTTTCCCTCTTTTGTGCTCTTTTACAATTTTCAAACCTGGGATTTTCTGGGGGAAAAAATAATAAAGAATTTAAGTTTGTGGCTTTCAGCCTGCCCCAGGAACCAGCTTTCTGTTACTACTGATTGATTGATTGATTGATTTATTATTTATTTATTTATATTGATCTCAGAGTTGATGGTCAGACCGATGGCTGGGCTTCTTGCAACAAACAGGAACCCAGAGAAGACTTTTGCTTCTCATTCAAGGTTGTATCTACTTGGTAAGATAGGGGGAAATGTTCTTTGCATTGTTGCCTGAAGAGCCAGGGTTGCTACTTAAAGCAGTTGCCTCTGCTGTTTGATTCTTCTGCACTGCGGACAGCCATGTCTATCTCCCATGCCCATGATTGTCCAGGGAGAGCAGCAATGAGGTAGGGAAAGGCGCTCTCCCTCAGCCCCAACAAATGAACCTCACGGTGCTAAGTGAAATCCGCATCTCTGTCAGGGATCGGATTTAGGAGTGCATGTGTGACTAACTCTAGCTGATGAGACATAAAATGACCGATGGAGTCTCTGGGACAGAGTTTGTTTCTTGATCAAAGTAGTAAGAATTTATATAATCCTTTGTATAACTTTTTTTTCTTTTAAGACAGGGTCTCACTATGTAGTTCAGACTAACCTCAAATTTACAAATCTCATGCCTCAGCTTCCGGTGTGCTGCAATTACAGGTGTGTATTATCCCTGACTTGAAAAACCTTTTAAAACTTTATTTAATTGTCTGCGTGCTTAGAACTTATTTATTTACGGATTTCAGGACACAGTTCTCACCTTCCACCTCACTGAAGCAGGCTTGCTCTCGTTTCTCCTGTGGCTGTGCATACTCTGGGCTAGCTGACCCTCCAGCCGGCTTCCAGATGATTCTCCTAGCTCCACCTCCCACCTTGCTGTAGAGGTGCTGGGATTTCAGCTGCACACCAACACCAGTGGATTTTTATGTGCTGGGGAGTGAATTAAGGTTCATAACTAGGATGAACCATCTCCCTGCCCCACAATTTTTTTTAAAATAGAAATTGCAGAACATTTCTAATTCTTGACTAATTCTCTTTAAGAATACTGAGCCAGCTGTTAAGGCTGGTACTTGCAGAAAGGCAGAGCTTCTGGGGTTCTGTATCTTTGCTGCCATGGCTGTTGCCCAACCTGGGGCAGAAACTAGATTACTCAAGGTGCACTCCTGGGAACAAGGAACACCTGGATATTGGCCATCTCTCTTGATGACCCTTGACCTGGGTAATCTGCTGCCTGTTCTATGGCCATATTGGGTTTGAAGACTTAGATATGCTTGTGGCTTAAATTACTTCCCTCTAAACCAGACATTAAGAATTCAACACAGCTGGCACAGAGCAAGAACAATTCCTTTCTGCAGGTAGGTGTTCTGCCCTATGGGAGCTCCTATGGGCTGTATCTGGACCTTTGCAAATGTTTGGCTCTGCACTACTTATTAATCCAATTAGTTAAGAAAACAAAGATGGCAGCACCCCTGAGCTGGGGATTCTTTTCACCTTGACCCAAGACTCTCAGGGTACAGGCCTTAGAGAGTTCCACTTCAGAGGCCAAAGATTTCAAGCAAGGTAGTTTCAAGTTTCAGGTTTCTGTCTCAACTTTCTCACCTTGGGGACTAATGTGTATATGGGTCACCAATCAAGGAGGTTCTCGCTCCCCACTTCAGGACAGAAACAGCACAAGAAACACCCTTTCCCCGGTCACAACCAAAAATGGAAACTTCCAAGAGAAGCTGTCAAAGTGCTGTTCTCCAAACCCAAAGAAAATGGTGATTTCCCTTATTCCCGTGAGAATAGGGAATTGTTTACAGTTTGCGTTGCTAAGTCACCTCCCCGTCCCTTCTTGCCAGTGTTTCCCTCCTCTTGTTTCTCCTCCTCCTGTTCCTTCTTCATTCAGGCTTCCATCAAAGCTCTCACACTAAGGATTCTGGGTGTTTCTACCAGCAAGAGTTTGATTATTGAAAATAGTAGCTATGTGGAGTATGCTTTTCTAAACCAGTCACTTCTCCCATCTGCTGGGTCTCCTGAAGGAAGCACTCCCTTTTTGACTTGAAAATGCTGAAGTCCTGGGTAATCTTAATCCTTGTCCTTACAATCTGTGGTGAGTCATTTGTTTCTAAATAAAACTAAGGCACAAAGCATGCAAAGGAGAAAAATTTTATTATATTTATGTATCTGTGACTTGAATAGGGAAATACGTACAAGAGGAGAAAAATTCTCTTATTCCCTTTATTATTCCATCCTTATATCATTACACTTAGATTTTTTAAAAATAAGTGTTTTTATCAGTGTGTTGCTTAACATAATAACGGGCTCATTATTATATGTCACACATGTATGCAATGGTTTTTGACCATATTCATCTCTCATTGACCTCCTGTCCTCACACTTCTACGGATCCCTTTCCTCTTCTCAGCTTCCCCTTCTAATTCCATGTATTTCCTTTTCTTTTGATGACCCAATAGGCTTCAGTAGGGTTGCTTACATGAGCATGGATACAGGGTTATTTACAGGAGCTTGGGCACCTTATAGGCAGCTACATCACTGAAGAAAACATCTGTCCATCCTGCCATCAACCATTAACTGCCTATAGAGCCTCAGGGAAGCATAGGGCCTCATGAGCCCCTCCCCACTCCATAACATGATGTTGACGTGTCATCAGAGCTACTGTGCCTTTCCATAGCCACACCCGTACTAGAACGGTGTTCCACAGTACCCCACCCCTTCCTCTGGCTCTTACCTTCTTCCCACCTTCTCTTCTGCAATGTTCTCTGAGCCTAAAGGCAGGGTGGGAAGTGAGCCTTCTTATATATGCTCAAGCATTCTGTGGTCCCTTATTCTCCTTATTTTGAGCAGTTATGAGTCTCTGTGGTTATCAGCGCTCATTGCGAAAAGCTCTTTGACTAAAGCTAAGAGCAGCACTAATCTATGGAGAGAAAGGCAATCATTTAGAAAGCAATTTGATGGGCACATCACGTCCATTTAAGAAAACAGCAGCAGCAGTTTCTCCACTGGGACTCATGACCTCCCCAACTGGAAACTTCTGACAAGCTTTACAATACTAGTTGTGAATTCCTTCCGGAGGAGCAGGCCTCAGATCACATCAGAAAGAAGTTGGCTACCCCATGACAGACTTCCATTATTGCACCACTGGGCACATCCTGCTTGGCCAACTTACCTATATTATTATTATTATTATTAATTTTCCTATCACAGTTGAGTTGTTGGCTATGAATAAATACATCTTACTCTTATTATATTTTTCTTCAGATCATAAAGATTTCTCAATTTGCTCAAATTTCTATGATTTTTTTCTTTTAATGAAGATTTTGTGAATTCAGTTAAATTTTTAAGAAGTCAGGTACTGCGTATCTGATATGAATCGAACTGTGTTCTCTGTGATGATTAGCTTTAATTATCAACTTGATAAAAACCTAGAATTACCTAGGAAAATGGTCTCAATGAAGGATAGTCATTGGGTTGGCCTGTGGGTGTGTTTGTGAGGGATTTCCTAATTAAGTTAATTATGTAGGCAGACCCAGCCCACTAAGGGCGGCACCATTCCCTAATGCAGGGGATCCTGAACTGTACTAAAGTGGACAAATCAAGCTGAGCACAAGCAAGCAAGTTAGTGGGTATGGATGCATTCATTTCTTTCTGCTCGCGATTGTGGATGTGATGTGACCCATATCTTAAGCTAATGTCCCCGTTACTTCCCTTAAGTGACATTGTATC
Source organism: Microtus pennsylvanicus (assembly GCF_037038515.1). Classification (NCBI taxonomy): domain Eukaryota; kingdom Metazoa; phylum Chordata; class Mammalia; order Rodentia; family Cricetidae; genus Microtus; species Microtus pennsylvanicus. Next base: position 35,136,457 of record NC_134590.1, read on the forward strand.
CTGGAATTCTGAGCTCAAATAAAACCTGTCTTCCCTAAATTGCTTTTGGCCAGGGTGTTTTCTCACTGCATCTGGAGTGAAACTACAAACCACCATGAAAGATAGGTTGAAGGCTTCAACATATACTTACAAACATGATTTTATTCAGAAATACGGTCTTTCGGGATGAGGTCATTAGAAAAAGGTCATGCTGATGTCGTTTTCCAGAGACCGGTGTCCTTTGTGAGAAGAGAATTAGTAACTATATATAGAGAGACAACTAAGGAGCACACAATATGAAAAAAAAAAACAAAAACAAAAAAACGAGCGAGAGACCAGGGTAAGCGAAACCAAGGAACCTAGAAACCAACGAACGCAAAGGATTGTGGGAAGCTGCTGGGAGCCAGGCAAAGCATGGGCTCTGCTCTGGAAACAGGAGAGTAGCTTCCTGCCAGCAGTTTCTGACTTTAGACCCCAGAACTGTGAGGAAATAAACTGCAGTTGCTCTAAGCCATTGGCTGGTGGTACCTGGTCTAGGTAACCATCAGGCAAAAGCTAGCGTGAAGACGCGACGCGAAAACATAACAACCCCGCACAATCCCTATCAGCGAGGTGGCCACAGTCTAAGAGAAGACACAGCTATGACACTTTAAAATAACAAGTAGTATGTCCTAAGTATGAATATTGAGATCCACACATGCCACAGACAAGCACTTGGACGTAGCATGTAGAAGCTCTGTTTGATAAAAAAACAACTTTAAGTTCCTTATATTTTTTTTTCTTGTTGAATGATTTCTTTCTCCCCTTTTTGCTTGGTTTCTGTATTATCTCCCCTCTCAGTCTGTAGCTGTCAATATCCCCTCCACCCTGGTTAACATTAATAGCCTGGGCCTTGCTTTCTCCATATTTTCCTTGTAATCAGTTATATTCATGTGTGTGTGTGTGATGACATATTCACTTTACAAAAATCCTGTCATATTAAAAACATTTTCCGTGTCTCTCTTTTGTCAACTTCATCACTCTTTCTTGGTGACTAGATGATATTCCATCCTGTGACTCCAACGTATTTCACCAAGCTACTTCCTGTCCATCAATGTTAAAAGCTTTGTTTTGGTAGACAATCTTGGTCGTGTGTTTCTCACTTGATGCTGTCTCTAATAAAAGAGTCCCTCACTCGTTAGCTGAGTTTGGCTGGCTGGCGACTCTCAGGACCGCGTGGATATCTGCAACCCTCGCCCCTTCCAGCCGTGCCAGGACAGATGGACGCCGCCACTCTCCTCTTGTACCTGGGGGCTGGGGACCGGAACGCACCTCTTCATGCTTGCACAACAGGGACTTTACAGATGGAGCCATCTCCCCAGCCCTCAACGTTTTGATTTTTACAGTTGAAATTTTAGAACAGTGGTTCTTAACCTGTGGGTCGTGACCCCTTTGGGGGCGTGAACAACCCTATCACAGGAGCAGTATATCAGATATTTACATTACATTTCATAATGGTAGCACAATTACAGTTTGAGGTAACAAAAATAATTTTATGGTTGGGGTAATCACAACATGAGCTGCTTGTATTAAAGGGTTGCAGTGTTAGGAAGGCTGAGAAGCCTTGACTTAGAGAATCCTAAGTCAATTTTTGTGTATTATATAAACAAAGACCTTTTAATTTTATTTTCCGATAGGCAGCCTTCCTTCACTGAGTTAAATTGCTCCCATTTTCATAATTAAATTGGAGGGGGGAGATTTGTAGCCCAATTTAGGGCTTTTTTTTTTTGTATGTTTTTTGAGACAAGGCCTCAATGTATAGCCCAGGCTGGTCTCCAACTCACAATTTCCTTCTGCCTCAGTTTCCCCAGTGCTAGAATACAGATGTGAGGCACCAGGCCGGGCCCGGATCTCACTTTGGTTTTCCTGCCATCACCTCCAGTTTCTTCTCAAGCGAGAGGCTTTGCTGCACCCTTTTCACCCTTTTCTGGCCTTTGGGTCTTTGCTATGCCTTTGTCCACACGTAGGTCAAGATTCGGAGTCGATGAGTATATATGTCTAGCTCAACCTGAGTTTCAAACCCAGATTGGAAAACCGGTCTTCTTGTTTCGCTTTCACCAGCAAACAGCAAGAGTGACAAAGACCCTGACTGCTTTCCCAGGTGTCCCAGAACCTCAAAGGGCAAGAGAGGTACCAAGACGGTGGGCACTTTCTCTGCCAAGAAGACAATTAACACCTGTGGGGTGAACACAGGGATACATCGTGGAGCGTCGGAAAACAAAACCCGTATTTTCACCCTCCCTCCCTTTAAGGAAGTTGGCCTTTATCCTGTAAGCATTCGGTTTGCCATTTAAAAGTTTTGAGTGGAAGAGTCCCAAGGCGAGTTTGGCAGTAGGGAGGAAGATGGAGCCGAAAGAGGGGTGAAAGCCCTTTCAAAGATGCCTGAGGCCTGACACGAGGCCATTGCCAGAGGCATCCAGAGAACCAAAGGACCAGTGGTCATTGCTTCGATGTTGGTTGGATGAGAGTCCAGAGAGACTGACTGCCTGACTTTTAGCCTGAATAATGGAGTTGATGCAGGGAGGGTGCGGGGGTCTTTTCATATGGGGTCAGGAACTTGGGCTCTCTGTCCTGGCTTCGAATGGTCACGGCCTCCCCCCTCTTCTAGAGCTAAACACAGAGAACGGAGGAGAAGGAACAGACTTGGGTTGTGGTGTGGACTAGGAGCCTCATTTGGGATCTGTTGAACTTGAAGACCATGGGATGTTTAAGTCGGGGGGCAGGGTGCCCCAGATGACACAGCGATTGTCTGGGGGTGGACAGTGGTAGAAGACCCAGACTGGAAAGGGAGATTTAGAATCCTCAGGACAGATGTAATGGTCAAAACCAAGGGGAGGAGAGCCGAGGACCGAGCACTGAAAGGCGCTACGCAGTTGCAGCAACAGGAGAGGACCCGGGGACAGCTTGGGGAACACAGCCACTTAAGAAACCATCCACACAGAGAGTTAAGAGGGAAGTGTTTCAAGAAGGAAGCTGTGGGCTGTGACACAGGCTGCAGACAGGCCTCAGAGGTCTCCGGGGCACTCAGCGACTTCCAAGCCCACTGCAAACTCAAGCAGAGAGAAGAGTCAAGTCCCAGTGAAGTACAGTGCTGTACAGTGAAGGCAGAGAGTGAGGAGCTGGCCCAGGTGCTTCCAAGGGTCCCTCACTCTCTGCCTGTCCTTGCTCAGCTCTCTGTCCCAAGGACATGCTGGCGACATCCACAGACTTCTTGAACTGTTGTATTTGACTCTGGAGAGTCGTGAGAGGAGGTCGCAGTGAGAGGGCGGGGGTACATGTTTCTCAAGTCCTTTCATGTGGGATGGGATTTGTGCTTAAGCAGAACTCACTGCTCTGAGTCCTGGCTCCGGTGACCATAGCCTCCTACCTCTTCTCTGCCCTGGTGGCAATCGCTCTGCTTTGCCAGGCTGGTGATTCGCTTCCATCTACTCTAGTGTCTCTACCTCCGCAGACAGTCCTTTGTTCAACCCTGGTTGGCTTATCCTGTTTGGAACATGGCATTTGTCTGGTGGAGTCCTACGTGCTCAGGGGAACTTTGGCTAAGAGGAAGAGAGGGAGAAACACAAAGGCCAGGGAAGCTTCGTCCCAGGTTTATTTTCGAAGGGCTAGGAAGGATTAGCTCTATTGACAAGCTCATGAACATCTAGCGCCTGGGTCCTGTTTCAAAGGTGTAACTTGAGAGGAAGGAATACAGCTCCTTGCTGGTCCTGTACCCTGTGACATTATAAGTGTGGTCTCACTCCCATTGCTTCAGGGATCCTAGAACTTGTGTTTCCAGTTTGCCTAAGACAGGTTTGCCCAGGGCTGTGTTGGCAAGGGTTGGTTTGAGCCCTCGGTGGATGGAAAAGCAGACACAGGGGCAGCAGAGGAGAACAAGCAAAGACCAGGACCTCGGGAGGCCCCAGGGCACCTCACCAAAGCAGTTGAGCAATAAGCAATGTGGCTGGTGGCATTTTAAGTCTTGCCAGGTTGTGTATGAGCAGGCTGTATATGCCAGCTTGACCGCTTTGATGGCACTGCTCCATCCTGCAAACCTACCCTTTCACAAATGTATTGAACCCCGTTCTCCCTTGGAGCCTGAGTTCCAGCCTACAGCTGAGCAGTTTCCTCAACACTCAGCTTGAGCTCATTTCTTCACACCCTCAGATCTTTTCAAACTCTGCTTCCTAGGCAGTCCTGCAAGTGGATTTTTCTCTGTCCCACCAGTCAGTCCCCAAATCACGACATGGAGACTTATTAATTATGAAAGCTCGGCGGATGGCTTAGGCTTGTTTCTAGCTAGCTCTTATAACTTAGATTAACCCATTTTTGTTTATTTATGTGCTGCCCAGGCTCGTTTACCTCATCTACATACAGTCTGTCCTGCTCTCCTGCTTCCTCTGCATCTCCACACAGCTCCACCCTTCTTCTTCCCAGCATCCTCTCTGCTCTGAAAATCCTGCCTAGTTATTGGCCATTCAGCTTTTTATTAAACCAATCCAAGTGACACATCTTCACAGCGTACAAAAAGATTATTCCACAATGTTGCTGAGAGGTGCCACTTGTTTGTCCCAGCCGCCCAGAACCGAAATAACCACACAGCAACTGTATTAATTAAATCATTGCTTGGCCAATTAGCTCTAGTTTCTTATTGACTAACTCTTACATTAATTTAACCTATTTCTATTAATCTGTATATCGCCACATAGCAGTGGCTTACCGGCATGTCTGACTCCACCCTTTTTTCTCCCAGCATTCAGTCCAGTCCTCCCCGCCTACCTAAGTTCTGCCCTATTAACAGGCCAAGGCAGTTTCTTTATTCATTAATGGTAATCACAGCACACAGAGGGGACTCCCACATCACAGTACGGAGCCAACCAGTCACTAAGTTTATGTACACTTGGTCACATTATTTTGCGATCTGTGATCTTCTATTTTCTCGTCTCTTCTCTCTGGTGTCAAAGCCATCATCACAACTTCTCTGCCTTAGTAAGGACAGCCCTGACAGTTCTTCCTGCCTCTTCTCTTTCTAGTCTTTTAGTTATGAGGGCAGCGTTATTCCTGGACCATGGACCCAATGGCCTAACTTTCTTGTTTAAGATTTTTTTTTGTGGTCCCCAGTACTTCTTAGGTCTTTTTCTTCTTCTTCCTCTTCCTCTTCCTCTTCCTCTTCCTCTTCCTCTTCTTCTTCTTCTTCTTCTTCTTCTTCTTCTTCGTCTTCCTCCTCCTCTTCTTTTATTTTTGAGACAGGGTTTCTCTGTAGCTTTTTTGGTTCCTGTCCTGGAATTAGCTCTTCTAGACCAGGCTGGCCTCGAACTCACAGAGATCCACCTGCCTCTGCCTCCCGAGTGCTGGGATTAAAGGCGTGCGCCACCACCGCCCGTCTTAGGTAAACTTATTTAAAGAAAAAAAAAAAGCAAGACTCAACAAGATCCCCTCAATCTGATTACAGACAAATCTATCCCAACTAAACAATGTAAATTATGGAAAAAGAACAAAAGGTAGTTTTGTGAGGTACAGTGGAACACCTGAAGCAGGCAATTTTTATAAAGAAAAGGTTTATTTAGCTCATGGGTTTAAAAGCTTGTAAGATGATCCTCACAGCCCAGGTTCTGGTGAGGGTCCCTCTGCCTACATCAACTGATGGCAGATGTAGTGGCAAGAGCATGTTCGCCACCAAGAAAACACATCTCCAAACAGGAGGCTGAAGAGACTGGGGCCCCACAATTCCTTTCACGGTATTGCCCTCAACTGACTTAAGGACCTCCCACCAGGTCCCCCTTTTTAAAGGTCCCATTAACTCCCAATACCACCACCCTGGAAGCCGAGACACTAACAAATGAACCTTGAGAAAACCCATGTGAACGTTTCTAAAGCACAGAACACGGGTAGCTCATGCTGGCTGGGGCATCGGTTTTCTGTATCTACCGTACTAAATTGCCACAAACATATATGTCTGCTCACCTTAGAGCTGTGGAGGGACTGAAGAGTGGCCTTGGTGTGCTTACGTCAACACTCAACAGGTCAGACAACCTGTGCCTATGGCTTTTCAAGCTACTAGATGCTGGATATTGTAGGCCCAGAGTTCCCAGTTCTCAAGATGTGTGGCCTTGCCTGAGCCCTTCTTAGATGCCACCTCCTTGGTTCTTCCTCTTTTGCCTCCTCTTCCATTTACAAGAATCCTATGATTATACTGGGCCCATCTGGATAGCCCAAGAAAAGTCTGTTCTGGGGATGTTCAGTTAGTGGTCGTGATTCTCTATTGCCAGGTAACTTAATACGCTGGCAGATTCTGAGGATTAGGGCATGGCCATCTTTGAAGACACATTTGATTAAAAATAGAGAAGCAGTTGAGATCCATAGAAAGTAAATTAGGGAGCCAGTGTGAGGGCTCAGTAGGTTAAGATGCTTGCTGCCAAGACTGATGAGGTTTTTGTTTGTTTGTTTGGTTGGTTGGTTGGGGTTTTTTGCGGACTTCTTGGTTTTTGTTTTTAAAGCAGAAGTTTTAAAAGTAGTTTTGTTTTGTTTTTTGTTTTTAAGGAAAGTGAAATAAAGCAGAAAGTCTAGAAGTAAGAATGAGAAACTAGGCCTGGTGGCACACACCTACAATCTTAGCACTTATGAGGTGGAGGCACATGTTCACAGTCAACACTGGCTACAAAGTAAGTTTGAGACTAGCTTGGACTACACAGGACCCTGTCCCAGAAACATTAAACAACAACTAAACAAATAAAAAAATCAAAGAATAAGAATCTTTCAGTCTCTTATTCTTCTACAATCTGTCACAACCTTAGCAGGCGTGGTCCAACTTGAACCCACAGTTTTGAGAGTGGAACTTTAGCTCAGGTGTCATTCAAATGGGCAAACACTAACAGCCTTCCTAACCCCCATCCCCTAGCTTCTTCCCCTGAGAAGGAAGAGCCGATGCCTGCCTGCCTAGGTCATAAGATTGTCACCATCAGAACTGGCCAGGGATCTGCACATCTTTGCTTTGACACCCATGCAAATGTAAGTCATACCTTTATTATGTGCAGGAGGTGGGGTGGGGGATGGGAGGGATGCGGGTAGGTGATGGACAGACAGTGCTTAAGGAAGTGAATTAATGAGGGAGCTCAGACTGCTGATTCCTTAGTTTGATCAAAGACTTAATACAAGCACAACCTCATCTATCTTATTTTAATTAAAGACTTGATATAGCAAAGGCCTTATCTTTAGAGTACAAAATAGCAAACACTCATGGCATCACTATTTATGAATAAAACTCTTTCCCTTTAATATCTGAGACTAGACTTTTGGTGAGACAAAAACCTTGCTGTTGTTATTGCTGTGTTTGTTTTATTTATCTATTTTAGATAGGATCTTATAATATAGCTTCATAGACTAGGCTGGCCTTACACTTGTGGTGGTCCCCCTGCCTCAGCCTCTCCAGTGCTAGAATTACGGGTGTGGTATAGTCACTATAAGCTAGCCAGGACAAAATCTTTAAATTGCCATTTGAGACCAGGTTATAATGCACCCCATCCGAATAAGGTACCCCAAGGCATCTATGAGACTGAATTTACATGAATCTTTTCTTTTTGCAAAAAAATATTTTTTTAAAGACTAGGAGAAAACATGTTTTTGCCTTTTCTTGCTTTAAATTTTATGCATAAATGCACTGTTTTCTTGATAAAGAGATAGAGATTTGTGTAAATTTGAGGCCTGCCACTGACCATTATGGGAGGCTATGAAAAGGGTCCATCTTACTTCCTTCATCCCCTTCCCCTTGACAGTTTAGATCTCCTGCCTAATTTAACCTGACGCAAAGCTATGCTATTGATTGAAGTTAAAAATAAAAGCACACACAACGTATCTCCTAAGTTGTATGTGAACAGCAACTGGACTCAAACATTAAAACAGTTCACAGGGGCGTTTTATTGATTGTTTTCCCCAAATATCCAATGCCAACCAGCCCACTCCTTGTCTTTTCTCCTAATCTGCCCTTGCTATGATCAAAATGGTCATGACAAACACCATAACAAAAAAAATCCACATGAAAAACCGGTCTATGACTTTGGCGACTTTCTTCCACTCGCTGCCCTTGGAGTTGGTGGCTTTGTGGTCTCTGAGGCACTTGGCAATGTACTCGATGTTTCTAGTCAGCACTTCATAACGTGCACAGGAACCGTCAGCATTCTGGGGGCTCCCGCCCTGGCACCCCAGGTCGTTCTTTAAGAGTTGGTTCATTTCCTTCTTTCTGGAAAGGTCTTTGTTTCTGGATGTTTTCAGGTTGGCCCCTGGGAGTGTGCTGTAAACCTTCGTGAGTGGTTCCGCCTCCTGGCTGTGGTGGGGGCCGAGGCAGCTCTCACCCACATCGTAGACAAACAAGATCCTGGACATGTATTTCAGGATGACCACCTTGGCCCAACGTGGCACTGGCCGGGCCTCAGCCCCGCAGAAGTGGATGTTCATCACCATGATGGTAAGGGCCGTGGAGGCCGTGATCAGGGCCATGGTGGCAATGTAGTATTTACCTGGAATGACAGTGGCATTGGCTAAGTTTATTTTCATACTCTCTTCATTCTGATTGAAAAAGAAACAGACACCTTTCCTAAGAAGTTGGTCCACGCTAGTGGTGCCTTTTAAATCTGAAGTCCAGCATTGTCACCCACTAAACTCAGAACTAAACATGAAACTGTGATGAACTCCAGCTTCCTGCTCTATAAAACAAGTGTAACAATGGCGTCCAACGTACAATATGGTGAGGCAGAGCATAAATGTCCTTGTAAAGTATTCAGTACCATCCTTGACTCTAAAAGGTTTACAGATGTTTACCAGGATGTGAAAACACACTCATTCTCAACAAACCAGCAAGTGTAGCCTTTGACCTGTTCTTAGAACACCTCCAGGCCTCATTGTTATGAGACACAATTAAGACTGTCTAAGAAAGGGGACGCTGTGCCACTGACTTTAGATGAGATCTTATTCCATAAGGCATTTAAATGTTCATGAAAAGGGGAGGTGATAGAAAGGCACGGGAAGGGCACAGATTCGTGAAGAGCAGAAACAAACAAAGTAGAGCCCAAGGGTGGGCGATGACTCAGCGGTAAGATAACCTGCTCTACAAGCATGAGGACCTAATTTGAGTCCTCAGCTGTAGGAACCTAGGCAGCATCTTACTAGAACTGGATGGAGGTGGGGTTTCCTTGGACTTTCCACAGGGCAGGGGACCTTGATTGCTCTTCGGGCTGAGGAGGGAGGGGGACTTGATTGGGGGAGGGGGAGGGAAATGGGAGGTGGTGGCGGGGAAGAGACAGAAATCTTTAATAAATAAATAAATTTTAAAAAATTAATTAATTAATTAATTTTAAAAAAGGCACCTAAGGCTCTTTGTGCCTATAATCCCAGCATTGGTGGGCAGGGGCAGGTAGAGCCCCAAACCTCACTGTCCAGCCAGCCTAGCTGAAACGGACAGCTTCATTTAAGGGAGACCCCCCCTGTCTCAGTGCAGAAGGATAGAGAGCAGAATGGCGGGGAGGGCCTGCTCTTGCCTCAGCATGACCTAGAGTGTGAGTGTATGGACACAAGCCCCACCCCACCCCCAGGCCCACCCTCACCCTCATCCTCCACAAATAAAACCAAGGGAAGCTTTTTGAAGTGAGGAATAAGATGAGCACAGTGATCGCACCTGTAATCCCAGCTTCGGGAGGTGGAGGTGGATGCTTGTGCCCAGGAGGTAAAGGTCAGCCTGCGTAATGTAGAAAGAGGCCTTCTCCAAAAAGGAACAGAGTAAAATAGGGCACTCATGGGGAGAGGAGAGGAAGAGAGCAGGAGCTTTCATTGGAAAAAATAGTAGGAAAAGAAATAGCAGCTCATCCTTTTTTACAAACGAATTTGGAAAAGTTCTTTTTAATAGAATTTTTAAATATCTTTTTATTTATTTATTTATTTTCAGCTAGAGTCTCACATTAGCCCAGATTGACTTTGGATTTGTCAGGCAGCCTAGGTTGATCATGAGCTTCGAATTCTCAAGCCTCCACCTCCTAAGTGCTGGGGATCACCGGCATGCATCATCTGACCTAGATTATCATGGGCATGCATCACCCTGCCTGGATTATCATGGGCATGCATCACCCTGCCTGGATTATCATGGGCATGCATCACCCTGCCTGGATTATCACGGGCATGCATCACCCTGCCTGGATTATCACGGGCATGCATCACCCTGCCTGGATTATCATGGGCATGCATCACCCTGCATGGATTATCATGGGCATGCATCACCCTGCATGGATTATCATGGGCATGCATCACCTAGGCTAGATTAACACAGGCATGCATCACCCTGCCTGGATTATCATGGGCAGGCATTGCCCTGCATGAATTATCATGGGCAGGCATCACCCTGCCTGGATCCATGAGGTGCTCATTCATGTTAGATAAGTGCCCTACCAACCAAGCTATACCCTCATCACCGTGGTGTCTTTTTATTTTATTTTATTATTATTATTATTATTTTGGATTTTCGAGACAGGGTTTCTCTGTAGCTTTTGGTTCCTGTCCTGGAACTAGCTCTTGTAGACCAGGCTGGCCTCAAACTCACAGAGATCCCCCTGCCTCTGCCTCCCGAGTGCTGGGATTAAAGGCGTGTGCCACCACCGCCCGGCCGTGGTGTCTTTTTAATTATTTATTTTTCAGTATTTAGGATTGAATTTAGGGCTTTCTGTGTATTAGACAAGTGCTCCTCCATTGACAGATATCCCCGTTCCCCAGAGTATCTTGAAATAATCATGATAAAGAGGTTCTGGTTGAGGAATCCAAAATTCGATATGGGAAAGCCTATTGGTGTAATTCACTGTGTTAATGTGTAAAAGAGAAAACTCACACAGTTATCTTATAAATGCTGACAGGAGGCTTGATAAAGCCTTGCCTCCGACAGCACTGGCAGGCCTCTGACAAAGGAGCCGCGAATGAGTTTGCTAACGACATAAGGCCGAGTAGAGCTTGTTAGATGATAGGGATCTGCAGCTGCAGCTGGCCAGACAGAGAGAGAAGCTCCACAGATGCCGGCCAGGGGCAGCTTCTGTGCGGTGGGGAGTTGTGGGGACAGGCAGGCATGTTTTAGTGTCATGGAGTTCCAGGTTTATTGTGGTTAGCAATAGCCTGGCCTTGAGGCAGTTCTGGCCTTGCCACAAGTCAGGAATGGCTCCTTGTGACCTCCTATTCTAAACGCTAAACCAGGCTCAGAATTTACAGTCTTGACTCGCTATGATTAATTCTTGCTGGTGTTCTGAGGCAGCAGTGGCCTTGATCTCGGTCCAGCCTGACCTGAAGCAAAAACAGTCTTGTTCTAAGGCTAGGATAGCTCAGCACAGCTGTCCATCCCAGAACAGCATTCATAATAATGTTTACCATCCACTTATTATTTATTAAAAACCCCAGATTAACTATAAAGGGAGCATGGGCCAGGAACATGCACGAAATGCTACTTGTCATTCAGAAAGTGTAAACGTGTGTGTACTGTGAGAGCAAAAAGGCTGGGACTGTAGCTCTTGCCTAACACGCACAAGGTCCTGGGTTCAATCTGCAAGCACAGGGTGAGGTGGAGGAGAGACAGAGCCGGGGAGGGAGAGATTGGGAGTTCAAAGCTATGCGGGGTGGCTTCCAGCACTAGGGAAGCTGAGAGATGAAAATCCAAGTGCAAGGCCAGCCTGGTTGCATGGTGGGATGCTGTCCCCAATAACAATGACAACCAAAGGCAGGGAGCCCATTTCACAGGTGCTACAAATAAAATGCTGGCATTTTTAACAAATGTTCTCAAGATCCGTGTATACACCTTCTAGAAGGACAAGTCCCACATTACCATAGAAACGATTAATGCCCTCCAAATGCTTGTGAGTCATCTCTCTTTAGAAATGCGTCAATTGGGATTGAATGTCACCGCTAAGGAAGAGAGGAACCTGTCAGTGATCTCACTGCAGACAGAGTTATCATTTCTGGCTTGGTTTTGGGTTTTTTTGAGTAAGGGTATTGCGTAGTTGGCACCAGCTCCCGTGGTGTAATGGTTAACACTCTGGAGCCCGAATCCAGCGAACCGAGTTCACATCTTGTTGGAACCTCTTCCTTGAGGAAGAGACCTGGTCAATCATCCTCATCAACTCAGACCATGACACCCAACATAAATGTGTAGCCCATGCATGCTTCAGCATTGCCAGGGGCACGTGTCACTGTTGCATTGTGTAGTTAAGGCAGGCCTTGAGCTCCCAGTCTCTCTTCTACCCCCCTGAGTGCCAGGTGACAGGTGTCTGTCACCATGACACTCATTTCTGTCTTCAGAGAAGTAATTAAGGTACCAGATACCTACACTTTTCCTTTACTAGTGGAGAAGAAAACCTGTGTTTATTTTAGGGGAAAAATTGTGTGTGTATCTTGTGCCTGTGCGTGTCTCCTGTGTCTTGTGTGTATCTATGTATGTCTCTGTGTGTATCTGTGTGTCTGTGTGTGTCTATGTCTCTGTGTATATGTGTTTGTGTATATCTGTGTGTGTCTATGTCTGTGTGTATCTGTGTTTTTGTGTATCTCTGTGTGTGTCTGTGTCTTGTGTGTATCTGTGTCTGTGTGTGCCTGTGTATGTATCTGTTTGTATGTGTCTGTTTCTGTTTGTGTCTGTGTGTCTATGTGTGTCTGTGTTTTCTCAAAGAGACATAAAAGGGAAAAGGTATCCAGGTGTGGCAACGCCATCTGTAATCCCAGCACTTGGGAGGTGGAGGCAGAAGGATCAGAAATTCAAGGACAACCTTGGCTACAGAACCAATTCCAAGTCAGCCTGAGCCATATGAGTCCTTGTTCCCCAAAAAACAAAAATAAAAAGGGAAGATGTTTCCATAGAGACTGATATACATCACTGTCTGAATGTTGGATAAGTGGATTCTGTAGTGAACAAAGGGTCACACAGCACCCAGTGACTAGTGTTCTCTATGTCCCTGAGTCCTGTACTTCTCCTGTGTCTTATCTTAAGAAACTGAAATGAGGTTTTATTTGGGTTCCAGTGAGCATCTATTATAGCAGCCAGTTGAGGCATTAGCTTGGAGGGGTCTCCTTGGTGGCAGTGGCAGGAGGTGTCAAAGGTGATGGAGGGGTCTCAGAACAAGGTAGATGGAGTAGCAGGCATGGCAGCCTCAGCCTCCACTTTAACCCTTGGCTGAAGGTTACATTCCTGCAGACTGTCAACAACGTGTTCTGCAGGCTGGAGAGAAGGCTCAGCTATCAAAGGCTGTCACAACCAAAACATAAGAAAATGTATTCTGCTTCAGGATGACCAGATTCCCAAATCCTGCCCATTGTGGCTAATACATTTTTTTATATTTTAAAAATAAAACGTTTATCATTTAAAAAGATCGACAAAGCAAATCCTTATTAGAACCTCTGTTCTAATAAGTGTGTGAGGGGGGTGGTCTCTGCTATGCAGGGCGGATGTCTGACTTTTGTCTCGGCTGGTCTTCCTCTCACAGCTGCCATGCCTCCTTTTGAGAAGAAAGACCTAGAACTATGAACTGCATGTATGAAGCCCAGGATTTAATCTCCACACCAAGGTACCAAGTAAACTGGGTTTGGTGGAACAGATCTGCAATCCCAACACTCAGGAGGTGGAGGGAGTGAGGAGCAAAAGATTCAGTTTCTTCCTGGGTAAATAACAAGTTTGAGGCCAGCCTGGGCTACACTATAAAACTCTGTCTCAAAATCCAAAGTTAGATAACCCTAAAATAAACAATTGTTCCTTTGTAAACCCGGAGATCACAAGAACCATTTGATGCCAACAGCCATACCTATAGGCAAAGATGCCATCTGCAGGCGCAGAGTGGATTTTGTGGAAACATTCGACCAACTGCTTCGATTTGAAGCATGCACACCTTCCCAGCCACTACAAAGCTAAACATATATACACTCACCTATCAGAGGCACGTTTTCTGAGGCTGGCATGATCTCTGCCACCATTAGCTGAAACACAGTCATAGCCAAGAGGATGGTCACTCCCAGGGAGACCTTCTCCCCAGAGGCTGCTGGGAGATAAAAGCTCAAGGGAGCGAGGAATGATATGAGGACACAGGGGATGAGGAGGTTGACGATGTAGAAGGAGGACCTCCTCTTCAGGAGCAGGGTGAAGGTCACGTCTGGGTACGGCTCGGAGCAGCAGCCATAGGAAATGACGTTCTTCACAGCTGGCATGCCGTGGACCTCCCATTCCACATCCTCAATGAAGTCAGAGAGGTCACCGCTGTCCAGGGCATTGAATATGTCCACCTGGTTGCCGTTGTAGGTCCAGGAACCAAAGGTCAGGTTACACTGCTGGCTGTCGAAAGGGAAGTAGGTGACATCGACCACGCAGGAGCTTTTGGTGATGGCTGGTGAATCCCAGGTGATGAGGCCGTCGTACCGCAGGACCACATTGGTGTTCACGGGTTCTGAAGACTCATCGTCAGCCCTGGACAGCAGATGGGGAAATAATGACAGGTGCTTGCTAAGGAGCCTTACCGATTTACCTCTGAACAGTTCATCACCCCGTGTCTATGACTTCAGCATCTTTGGCAGTGGGTCCCCTTTCTCTGTCCCTCTAGCAACTGAGTTTGGAGTCACTTCCAAGGCACCTTCTCCTCCACCTCCTGCGACCGATCTGGACCACTTCCCTTACCATCTTCCGTAAAGCATCTCTGCTAGGTTCCTTCCATCCCACATCATTGCTGCCCATGATCTAAACATCCAGAAAAGAAGGCAGTCTCTCAGGGATAAGATCTGATTCTCTGTCCTCAGAGGTGAGTGTGTTCATTTGAAAACACAGGAGAAAAAGTCACTCTTCTGTAATATTACAGATGTTCACTATTTCCCAGGGTATTTTCTCTTACTCTGTCAACATCGGCCCCTACTGCTTCTAGGTATGAGAACTCTACTTTCTTTAGGGAGTTGGTCTTCCTCCACTGTTACTATAAGGCAGAGGTACTGTTGGTATGAGCTCGTGAGCGCATAACTTGCTGCTCTAGTACAGAGTCGCTGGCGCAGGTTTAACTTAGCGGCTGTGTATGCGTGCAAAGAAGAATTTCAACAAAGCTGTGCACTGCGGCGCCCAGTAGAGCCAAGAGGGTAGGGAGAGCCCTGTTTATTCTGCTTGTTCCCCAGGGAGAACTGGTAGAACCTCCAGAAAACACCGAAAGATCATTTATATCAACGGAATTCTCAGAGCTTACTTTGTGGATGAAAGCGGTGATGGATCCCGTGACTCATCATGGAAAGACGGTAGGGAATGAGGGAGAAGGAGGAGAGAGGGTAGAGCAGGGTAATAAAGTCTCAGTTCTTAAATGTTAGCTTGTTTGGAAGGCATGTGAGACATTTTCCTGCTTCCTTAAAATGAGGAATGGACAACAGGTCCACTCTGCAGCTACTGAATTCAAGTCTGGGTTTTATCAGGAACTGTAGGCAATTTCAAGTATACTTTACAGTCTGAGAAACATGAACCATACCTATGTATGCAGGCCCTTGCTCTGAGAAAAGAGTCAAAACAGTCCCAAGATTCCATCCTCCCTGACTCTATAGTCTGAAACCAACTGGACAATTCTAGGTGGCCCATCCTGTTGAATCTTGGTAGCATTTCTGCCACATAATCTTTGGACCATGAGCAGGTTAAATCGTTTCTCCAGAAATCCTTACGTTGAAGTCCTAGCTTTCCAGCACCTCAGAATGCGAGCTTATGGAAGAACAGAGCTCAGTTGGAATGGTGGTAAACTTGGGAGGTTGAGGCAGAAGGATTGCCAGATCCAGGATAGCTCGAGCAAAACAGCAAGATCCTGTCTTTAAAAACAAAGGACCATCAACATACAAACCTCCTAAGAGGAAGAGAAGAAGGAGAGGGGAGGAGGAATGGTTACGGCAGGTGCCCAGTTAAGATGCAGATCAGGCTGGAACAGGGTGTCCAAGAGAGGGGATTCAGGCATGGGACACACAGAGGGAGATGCCCCCTGCCCCACCCTGTGAAGATGAAGGCAAAGATCAAAGTGCTGCTTCTACACCTCAAGCGAATAGCAAATGCTAGAAGCTGGGGCAGAGGCACGGAATAGGCTTCTGTAGGGAGTCCACTAACACTTTCTTCTCTGGCTCCAAAAGCGTGAGCTGACAAGTGTCTCTTCTTCAAGTCCCCAGTCTGTGCTTAGAGCTTGTTTCTTAAGAAACTAACATGGCCTCCGATTTTTTTTCGAGACAGGGTTTCTCTGTGGTTTTGGAGCCTATCCTGGAACTAGCTATTGTAGACCAGGCTGGTCTCGAACTCACAGAGATCCGCCTGCCTCTGCCTCCTGAGTGCTGGGATTAAAGGCGTGCGCCACCACCGCCCGGCACGGCCTCCGATTTTGCACCGGAAAGGGGGAGTATAGAATTTGATAGTCTCCTTCCAACTCTAGGCTTTCCGGAGCTGATACTCTTATCATCTGAGAGTTGGACTAGGAACACAGATTCATATTCCATGTGTAATTTAGATGTCCCCTTGATGTCATGTTGAAGTTTCTACTAAATCTGTAGGTTTGTGGCAGGGAATCATCTGGTCCGAGGTGTACTTACTTGTTGTACAAGACAATGTCGGGTCTCCACACAAGGTCGCTGGGGATCCTGATGGAGTCTAGCCCATCATACTGGTCTCGATCCCATGTGAGGTATGCGTCATGCCATGTTTGGCGGATCCACAGATAGGCCGTCAGAATCTGATTTCTCTCATCCTAAGCAATGAAGCCAGATGTTACTTTATCCTGTATAGATTTTCAGCTGCGGGACACTTATTCTTGACAGCAGGAATCTCAAGGAAGCCCATCTCTTTCCACCCACAAATGAGACCTTTCAAAATTCTATCTGGTTGATGGATTACCAAGGCTACACCTAATGCCTCCTTGATGGGTGTGCAGAAGGTAAAAGAGACAGGTATTTAAGACTTTATATCTTTCTATGAATCAACTGCTCAATTTTCTCTGAAAATGGATCAACTACCAATACATTTGAGCTAGGAGTTGGGAAATATCTACCGCATGCAAAAGAAAACATCATTCAAATCTCATAACAGTGTGTAATAAAATATTTATATGCAGGAAATCATCCATGTCATGTTTTTTATAATTGTGATTAAATCCACATAACATCTGAGTACTATGTGTATACAGGGGACCTAAGTGCAGTGCCCAGAACCCATGCTAGGAAGCTCCCAACTGCCTATAATTCTAGCACCAAGGGATCTAATGCCGTCTTCTGGCCTCTGCAGTCACTGCAATAATATACACAAGAGAACACACAGGCACCCATATACAAGTGGTTAAAATAAGATATTAAAAAGCTCCATTTTAGCCATTTTATAATGGTCAGTGGCTCCCGGTAATTTACCATACTGTATAATCGTCTCAATTATCTAACTCAGGGACATTTTCATCACACCTAAGAGAAACAACATAGCCATTAAGCAATCGTTGGTCCCTCCACCAGTCCCTGGCAACCAACACTGTTTTCTGTCTGAATGGACAGACCTATGTTGAACACTTGATGAATAGAATCATACCACATGCAACGCTGTTTCTTTTGATTGCTCTAGACTGCTAGTGCTCCTGGCCAGAACTGTAGGTGACAGCAGCTACATCGTGACATTCGAAAGCATTTGGTGAAATGCTTTCATTTAGTAGAAAGCTTCCTTTTCCTGGCTCTCTCTCCTCCTGCAAGCTGTGCTCAGCACTGCCCATTCACTCTCTCCCGTGGTCCCCTTAAGACATCCCCTTTAGGAGCAAACGCTCTTTCCAAAGTGTCACCCTCCCATGCCGCTCACCATGTCCTTGATCTGAGAAAGCGTGATCTGCAGGGTGACATTCAGAACCGTGTCCGTATCTTCTACTGGACGCAGGGCATTGGAGTAATCTTCAAAAAGATCATTAAACAGTTTCTGAGCATATTTTCCATCTGCTGCTTCTCCAGCTGCTCAAAGAAAGGACCCGGATCAGCATTTCAAAACAAGAACATCGCTGGGATAGCAATGGGGGGAGGGCTCCACATCAGCTAGGGACAACTTCATTCAGGTGGATGAGTTCTTTCTCTAGCTGGTCCTGCCTACTCTGATCATCGTGAGTCAGAAAGGGGTACGGACATACCCGTGTATGCACATCGGCGCTCCTATCTTTCCAACCCTACCCCATCTTCTACTAAAGAAAAGGCTCTTGAGGAGCCCATGGGGAGCATGGTACTAGACTCTCACCTCTGAGCCCAGAAGCAGCAAAATACATCCAGCAAAAGGAGAGGTAGGAATGGGGCCGGTTCATCTTTTTCCACCCTCTAGAATGCCCCAGTTAGATAATGAGGACTTCCGCTTCCATCTATGAAGGGCACAAAGAGCCCTCACTGCCACAGATGGAGATGGAGACTGCCTGCCCCTGCTCCTGCCCCCTCCCCGCCATGTAAGCTGAGACTGCAGCTCTGGTAACTGTGATGGCAGGAGCTGGGGGTGGGGTGGGGTTTAGGCAGTGCTGCTCTTGGGGCACAGAACCCTCTTAGCGCACAGCTACCCTCTATCCAGACCAAAGAAGAAAAGGTAGAAGCAGGAACCAAGTGCACACTTGATGCCTAGAGACCCCATGTTAGCAAAATGGGGGCTTGCTACACCTGCCACAGCGGATTCAGTTTGGGTGCAGAGTCTAAGGGAGGCTGAGCGACTACAGACATAGAGCTGACATCCAGAGACCAGCAGCCTTTGAAGGAGACGCGGCTGCCTGGTCTCTAGAACAAGTAGATGTTTGAGTTCCTTCCCTCCCTGTTTCTGGCCACTTCTCCCACTGTCCCACTGGGCACAGACCTTACGGAGAAAATGGGCAAGAGTATTCATGTGACGGTCTGCTGAATGGGAGACGACACCTGACCCCAGGAGAACTGCACGGTTTCCAATTCGAGCTGGAGTCAGACACCTGGCTGTAGCGACTAACCCCACCCCCAAGTCTGGACAAGTTTCCTGGTCATTCCTAGAGTGTTCCTGAGTAAACTGACAAGCCCTGTCCCCAAAGCTACAAGTCCTCAGCTATGTAGCCGGGACAGCATCGAGGACGCGCTAATGATTTACAGCTCAGCTCAGCTTCGTAGATTCAGAATGTCTCCATTTATGGAGTCAACCAGGCTCTGCCAGCACTTACAACAAAGGGTTCAAAGGCTAACCAGATCCCGCGAGACTAGCTTCTAACCATATGCTATCACCACACTTTTCAATGAAAAGGTTTCATTAAAACGCTATTTTATATAATTTCATTCACTTTTCACATAACTAATTTTGCACACACACACACTCACACACCAATTTCCAATTGCATCTGTAGTCTGGGAGCTCACGGCTGTTCTCTTGTCTAAGGAAGCTGTATTGGAAACCAAATTACGATAATTTGGCTGCCTAGGGTCAAAGCAAGGAAATGAGATAGCTCTATTCGATCAGGTTACAGGTAGCTGATGAGTCACCCCATCCCTGTTCAGGAATACACCTCCCATATGGAACAGATACCCAAGCCGCCAGCTGAGAGGGTTTCTAATTGTCCACCCACCTCTACTCTTTGAGAAGACATTATCTCCCCCTCAGCCCAGTCTCAGTCATCCAATGACACAAGTCCTAGACCCTGGGACCACGCTTCCTTCAACAAACCACTGCTCTCCAGTGTCCAAGGCAGTTTTGTTTAACCCTGAATTATCCTATGGGGAAGCCAAGGTCCCAAGATGCACGTGGGCTTGCTTCTAGCACCTACTGGCCAGCGATGAGATCCAGGCCACCTACCTGAATTATTATGCTTACAACATGAACATGCCTGCCCTGGTTTTTAACAGTATGACTTTGGATGCAAGGAAGTGATATTTTGCTTGCGGGCTAACACTCTTTCTGCCTGACCTCCTGTTTTTTTTACTCCCCACAGTCCTCTGAGAAGGCTCTGGGAACTGATGCTCAGGGAACACTGGGTACCAGCTGCCCTAGTAGCTGATTCTGGTTACTCATGCTCCACTCTGCTCATTCAGTGGGTCCCTTAGAATTAATAATACTACTAATAATAATGATGAAGAAAGCTGATGGTCACCTCTTAATGCTAACAATGTGCCAATTAAGCCAACACTTAACTAATTAGTCAATTAATTGGTTTTTTTTTTTTTTTTTGGCGGGAGTGAAAGTGAGGCCAGGCTGCTAAAGAATACGAAGTAAACCAGCCCTGCCTCTCTGGGATGAAGCCTACTTGATCATAATGTATAATTTTTTGGATGTGTTATCCTCCTGGATATTGGAAGGAGACAAGATTGCCAGGCAAAAATTGAAAACTTGAGGGTGGGGGTGGGGTGGGGGTAAGGGGATATGGGGAGAAAAAAGTGAGAAGGGATGGGGAGAGCTTGGGGGAATGGGACGGTTGGGATGGAGAAAGGGTGGATATGGGAGCAGGAAAGTATATATCTTAATTAAGGGAGCCATTTTAGGATTGGCAAGAGGCTTGATTCTAGAGGTGTCCCCAGATGACCATGGAGATGTCCCCAGCTAGATCCTTGGGCAGCTGAGGAGAGGGAGCCTGAAATGGCCCTATCCAATAGCCATATTGATGAATATCTTGCATATCACCATAGAACCTTCATCTGGCAATGGATGAAGCTAGAGACAGAGACCCACATTGGAGCACTGGACTGAGCTCCCAAGGTCCAAATGAGGAGCAGAAGGAGGGAGAACATGAGCAAGGAAGTCAGGACCGCGAGGGGTGCGTCCACCCACTGAGACGGTGGGGCTGATCTAATGGGAGCTCACCAAAGAAAGATGGACTGGGACTGATGGAGCATATGATCAAACCGGACTCTCTGAATGTGACTGACAATGAGGGCTGAATGAGAAACCAAGGACAATGGCTCTAGGTTTTGATTCTACTTCATGTACTGGCTTTGTGGGAGCCTAGTCTGTTTGGATGCTCACCTTCCTAGACCTGGATGGAGTGAGGAGGACCTTGAACTTCCCACAGGGCAGGGAACCCTGACTGCTCTTTGGACTGGAGAAGGAAGGGGAGGGAGGTGGGGGGAGGGGAAGAGAAATGGGGAGGAGGTGGAAATTTTTAAGTAAAAAAAAAGAATACGAAGTAAACTATTTTTTTTTATTTTTTTTCTATATTTATTTTTCTTAAGTTTCTTCTCTTTTTAAAATTAATTAATTTATTTTTTAAAATGATCTTTTCTCCCCGGGTGGTGGTGGTGCATGCCTTTAATCTCAGCACTCTGGAGCAGATTACTTTGTCTCCATGCCTCAGTTGCTTCATCTATAAAATGGGAATGTTTATAATAATGGCTACCTCCTAGAGCTGTTTTGAGAAGCAAATGAGTGACTTCATGGTAAACTCTGAAAATAATACTTATTATAAAACTGTTAAATAAGTAAACTTTACTGGGATAAGCACATTATATTTATATCATCTATATCTAGATAGATACATACATACATATAAGCTATAGCTAAAATTTATTTTGTTAATTATTTATAATTCTTTCTTCTCCAATAAGACTTCCCCTTCTCTCCTCTCTCCTTCTCTGGGTCTCTCTTTGTGTCTTTCTCCTACCTTAAATGTCTCAACAGACCACGTTAGAGAACAATTGCTTTATTTGACAAATAGTTTGTACTTTAGGTGGGAGAATTTCTTTCCTGCTGTTTTCTTGTTGTCTTTTTTAAAGACTACTTTTTGTTTATGTGAGTGTGTGTGTATGTGTGTGCGTGTGTGTGTAGTTCCCCCCAAGGCCAGAAGAGGGTGCTCCAGGTAGTTGTGAACCCCATCTGGCTGGGGTGCTAAAATCAAAGACTGGTCCCTGAAGAGCAACAAGTGCTCTTACCTAAGAAGCCATCTTTCCAGTTCCTGGTTGTCCTTTATTTTACAGCAATGTAAATATTATTATCAGTCCACAGTAGAGTTGTTTGTTTTTGTAATAATATGTACAGCGTATAGGAGGTGTTGAGACAGGGTGTTATGTAGCTCCAGGTCAACCCTGAACTCTTTTGTAGACAAAGTATTACAGGTATGAGCCAGCAAGCCTAGTGGTAGTCCCCTGTACATTGTGGGTTACCCAGTCTAAACCTATCACAGAGATGAGCAAACCCTTACTGTAAAAAAACAAAAACCGAAAGGCAAATATTTTCAGTTTCACACCATCTGGTCTCTGTAACAAGCGCTCTTCCTGAAGGTTACACCGTGAAAGCAGAGGAGTGGCAAAATGAACGAGTGTGCCCATGCCTGAGAAAATGGTATTGGCAGCCAGGCACAGGGGCTCATAGGCCTGCGATCTCAGCATTCGGGAAGCTGAGGCAGGAGGATTTCTGCATTGCAGCAGGTACCAGGACAGACATGTTTCAAAACAAACAGATAAACAGACAAGAAGGAAAGGAGGAAAACAAATCTTATTTACAAAAACAGGCGGTGGGTCATGGTTCATGACCCCTGGTACAGGTCACTGAATTCAACAAATCCACATAACTGTACTTGGGCAATGTGCTGGGGTTCCGTGCCCCATGAAGAAGGGGCATTGCCGGCAGGTAGAAGAGAGTTACAGTGCCCACCCTGGCATGGTAAGGTGCAAGGCTGAGCCAGGGGAGACAGCACCTCACACCATCTTCCATGCAGGCTCCAAATATAGTCAGCTTTCGACTGAAGAGTTAGAAATCCATGGGACCAACTAGCACACGGTAGCCCCTGCCCCTTGTGATGTGAGAGGCTGTACAAA
The DNA here is from genome assembly GCF_037038515.1 of Microtus pennsylvanicus. Taxonomy (NCBI): domain Eukaryota; kingdom Metazoa; phylum Chordata; class Mammalia; order Rodentia; family Cricetidae; genus Microtus; species Microtus pennsylvanicus. The sequence goes on from NC_134590.1 coordinate 35,159,200, forward strand.
CGTGTCCTTGTCATTAGAGAGCCAGGCAAGGAACTAGATTACTCCAATATTGGTTATATACCCAGTGATGTTAGGAACTGGGTACAACTGGTCCAAGCATAGGCAGCTGCTGAGAAAATTTAAGTGTTCCGGAAGTGGGAGTCTCTCTGGGACCTCAGGAATCAGAGCCCAAAGCTGGGAGGAGGGAATGGGCACAGCTTTACTGAGAGATAAAGAGTCCCAGGGTGCTCTTTTGTTCCCAGGATTGTATTTCCCCTCCAGATGTCCCCCAGTTATACCCCAATCCATTGTCTTGGGGGGACTTCCAGGTAGAGCAGAACCAAAGGGAATGAGGAGGGTAGCCTGGAACATGGAAACATGGGTGCATATTGCATTGCACTGGACAGAAAGCATCCTCACTGACTGTAGAGCTGAGTCCACCTTTATAGCTCCAGGTATCTAAATAACACTCTTCCCACAGTGCCTGATGATGTTGGAAGTGTCCAGCGAACTGGGCACCCCATTCTTCTGAAACCCAGCAAGCCTGGCTTGCCTGGGGCTTCTGAGCATCGTGAAGGGAAAGCCTCATGGCCCAAAATAACCTTGGTGAAACTGCCAGGCTTCTGTTCTTTTTCTCCTGCTCCATGCTGTGCCTACCACCACAAAACACTAGAGACAGCAACTATGCCAAACTTTATTTATGGAGCTAGAGGTTTGTGGTCAAGTTGAAAGGGAGCGATGCTGGGGAGACGGCTCAGTGGTTAAGACTCCCAGCACCCACACTTTAAAGACAGTCTCCAATAAAGTTATATTCTGGGGGACTGTTAGGACCTCAAACATGCATTTGGGAGTACGCAGTTCAACACCTAATGCTCATATCTAACCATCAACAGATTCTAGCGGTCCTGCCTCTATAACATGTCTAGAATCTAGCCACCTCTCCTGCTCTTCACCGTTCATCCTGGTCCAAGCCGTTGTCCACTAATTCCCACCAGCCCCTCCATGCCTGCCTCTAACAGCCACCATGGTGCCATGGGTGGTTTTTTCCACCACCATCCACTGAGCTAGCTCAGTGGGTTTTCATCTGAGAGAGGAGCCCTGCATTGCAACACTCTCCCTCACGCATCCCACTCATCTCGATGGCCTTCTTCATGCCCCACAGACACACTATGCCCCTCCTATTCCAGTCTTCAGCTCTTTCTGTCCCCGCTATCAGGGGTTTCCTTAGCCACATCTCCTTGGCTGGCTCCGTCTCTGCCTTCTTGGGTCAGCGGCTAAGCCTCTTCCTGAGGTCCCTGTACTACACAGCACCCCAACGCTCCTCCTCCTTTTTCCTGCTTTCCTTTCCCCCATACCCAAGAGCAACCAAGATGTGTGCCGTGTCTGTGTCCTTGCTTATTTATCGTCTGCCTCCCTACTGGAAACTCGGTTCCAGGAGAGACGTGACCATGCCGTGTTCTATGCTGATTGGATATCTATGGATTATACAAATGAGTCATGCGTGGAATAAGAAAGGGGAGCTAAGGAATAAAAAGCTGGGGGAACAGATGGAAAATAGCAGATATTTTCTTATTATCTCTAAGATTACGAGAAGACGTCAACTTCTTCATGTCCTCCTTCTCTTCCTCTTCCTCATCCCCCCTTCTTCTCACTTACACTGAGGTAGGCATTTATTTAGCCTTACATTCAGCTTTGTAATATTTTGGCCTGTAGCAGGCAATTTTTCCTGAGAACATGAACATAGATTTTATTCTTCTGTATACAGCCATGTATGGTAGACAGTCCTTCCTCAAGGGGAGCCACCGCCAAGGTCAATGCCTTCGGTGCAGAGCTGGGCCCAGAGGCAGCTCCCCCTTCTCTCTGCTGCTGACTCTGATGCAGCAGAAAGGACACAGCAGAGTCCCGTGGCCCAAGATCAAGGCGTAGGCCCATCATCTATTAATCGTTGAGTAATAAGTCCTGAGACTCATTTTTACATTTCTGAGAGTGAGGCATGACACTCACTTAAAGGGGTTATTGTAAGGATTCAAGAGAAAACAGATGAACTGCCAAGCATATACCTGACACGTGGCAAGCTATTGACAAAGATGACCCCTGTTAAGCCACACAGGCAGCTCCAGGAGTCAGTAAAAACTTCATTTAGTCGCCAACAAAAGAGCCAAGTTCATGAAGCGATGTGAGCTGGCGCTAAGGGCCGGGCAGTTTCTGGGTCAGGAGGATGGTGGAAACATGACCCCGGGTGCCTGTCCTGGCCAGGTGAGTGAGCTGAGGGAGCACACCAGGCTCTGATGTCTGTGTTTTGTCAAGACACTCACTGTTCACTGGGAAGTCCCCTCAGGGGACAGAGCTGAGCAAGGTGAGTGTCCGTGGCTCCCTGTACAGTCTGGGGTCTCTCCTCACTGCAGGCTGAGAAGCGCTTCTCCTCGGGAACATTCTAGGTGTTCTTGAGTATCCAATCCTTTCTTAGCCCATCGCTTCTACTTCCTCTTTTCACAGCAGACAGCGTGGTCACAGTTACACGGTGTGGCCCCATTGTTTGCCATTACCATCTTCCTGGTGACAGCTGGGAGGATGACGTGTCTGGGGTAGACAGATCCTCCTGTCTTGTCACAGGACCAGTCTACTGCAAAGTTGTTAATCCCAGGTTCCTCCCTGGAACTCAATAAGGAAACTCAAGACAGTACCAGGCAAACCAAACTGACCTGCTCCCAGAATATTGTGTGACTAGCTCCCAATCCCTCTCTGTGTGTTCTCTAGTGTGGCTGTGGCCGCTTGAATAAGATTGGTCCCCCCCAGAGGCTCATATATTTGAATGCTTAGTCATCAGGGAGTAGCATAACTTAGACAGACTAGGAGAGGAAGGTCAAGATCATGACAGAGAAATCTACAGAGACAGCTGAACCAAGCTCGAGGAAACTCATGAACTCTAGACCCACAGCTGTGGCGCCTCCAGGGGACTGAACTAGGCCCCCCATGTGTGGGAGACAGTGGTGAAGCTTGGATTGTCTGAGGGGCCCCTGATAGTAGGACCAGGATCTCTCCCTGGTGCAGGAGCCAGCTTGTTGGAGCCCATTCCCTATGGTGGGATGCCTTGCTCAGTCTTAATGCAGAGGGGAAGGGCTGGGTCCTGCCCCAACTAAATGCATCAGAATTTGTTGACTCCCCATGGGAGCCCTTATCCATTGGAAGGAGTGGATGGGGGGAGGGGAGAGGGAGGCAGGAGGAGAACTGTGGTTGGAATGTAAAATAAAGGAAAAAAGGAAAAATAAAGTAAAATCCTGTAAAAAAGAAAGAAAGAAAGAAAGAAAGAAAGAAAGAAAGAAAGAAAGAAAGAAGGAAGGAAAAGATAAAGGACTAGGAGGTGTATTTTGTTGGGGTAGGTGTGGTCTTGTTGGAGGAAGTGGGTCACTGGGAGTGGGCTTTGAGATCTCTTCCTGCTGCCTAAGGAGGAACTCTCAGCTCCTTCTCCAGCACCGTGTCTGCCCGCGTGCTGCCATGCTCCCTGCTACGATGACAAACTAAGCCTCTGAAACTGTAATCAAGCCCCAATGCTTTTCTTTCTTACAGTTGCCATGGTCACAGTGTCTCTCACAGCAACACAGCCCGAAGGCACCCAAGAAGTGACACGTCTCCCTCCCTGTCCTGTTCTGTGCTGCTGCTGTAGATCAGCCTGCATGACTCACGAGCCAATCCAGCCAATTCTCACACTTCAGAGCCTGGGAATCCCAAAAGCCTGGTGCTGGCTTCTGGGCCTGTTACTACACTACAGCGTGACACAGAGTGTCTTCTGAGAAGAAAGGAGAAGTTTGTTGGTTAGCTCCTCTCAGTTCCTCTTGTAAAGACAGTAATCCACCACTCCCCACTAAGAGACCTCATCCAACCACAAAGGCCCTCCTCCTGACACCATTAGCCTGTGAATTCTTGAGGTATGTTTCAGGTTGGTTGGTAAAGTGTTTGCTTCACAAGCGTGAGAACCTGAGATCCCCAGAACCCATTTTTAAACACACACACACACCCCCAGCAGATGCTGTGGTGTGCACTTGTAATCCTGCCCTGAGGATACAGATTCATAGGAGTTTTTGGTCAGCCAGTCTAGTCTGAGAGAGAGCTCCAGGCCAGAGAGTAACTCTCAAAAGCAGTGGCTGAGGCTGCCTGAGAAAGGAATAACACCTGAAGTGGTTCTCTCTCTCTCTCTCTCTCTCTCTCTCTCTCTCTCTCTCTCTCTCTCTCTCTCTCCCTCTCTCTCTCCCTCTCTCTCTTTCACACACATACTCTCTCCTCTCTCTCTCAAACACACACACACTCTCTCTCTCCTTTCTAACCCCCCTCCTCTCTCTCTCTCACACACACACACTCTCTCCTCTCTCTCCCCTCTTTCCTCTCTCTCTCTCTCTCTCTCTCTCTCTCTCTCTCTCTCTCTCTCTCTCTCACACACACACACACACACACACACACACACACACACACGAACATTAAGGCCCATTGAGATGGCTCAGTGGGTAAACTGTTTTCTAGGCAAGCGTGATGACCTCAGTACAATCCTTGGAACCCATGTAAAGCAGAAGGAGGGAACTGACCCCATGGAGCACTCTAACCCACTCAAATGCCCTACAGCTTGTGTGTGTCCCTCGCCCAACCCATACAGACAACACAGATAAATAAAATTTAGTTCAACATAGAGAGAATTAGGTTTCCAACGCACAAGGCGTTGGCACACATTAAAACCAAAAGCACTTAGGCAGAAGCTTCTAGGGAGGAAGGGGCAGGAAGAAGGTGTGCCCTTGGGGAAGCAAGTGGGGGTGGCGTCCTGAAAATAAGCAGAACTGGGAGACCTCATTCTTGATTTTTCCCCCCTTCTGGCCACTTTGTAGCATTCCGTTCTCCCTTTAGTCTCTCCTGTCATTGCATTGATGCAGGCTGTGCACACCTGAGCTGAGAGAGAGGAAACCGGAAAGGCTACAGCAAGGAAGGGGCAGCTGCACGGCAGGGGCAACGGGGATGAGGATGAAGCAGGCTGGAGGCCAGGCCCTCTGTGTGCTCGCTCTTCTCACTGCCTAACAGAGCCTTGTTCGTGCCTAAGCTGAAAGAGAAAATCAGCAGCACTGATTCTGTGATTAAAACGTTGGTATCTCAGAGCTGGAGAGATGGCTCAGCAGTTCAGAGCCCTGGCTGCCCTTGCAGAAGACCATGGTTCTGTTCCCAGCACCCAACCACCTGTAACTCCAGTTCTAAGGGATCTGATACCTCTTCTCACCTCCCTGGACACCAGTCGACTCTCATTGTGGGGATTTGAATGAGAACGGTCCCCAGAGGCCCATATATTTGAGCGTTTGATCCTCAATGGTGGAACTATTTGGAAAGAATTAGGAGGTGTGGTGTTATTGGGGTAGGTGTGTCACAGGGGGTGGGTTTTGAGGTTTCAAAAGGCCATGCCATTCCCAGTTGGCTCTTTCTGGCTTGTGGTTGTTGCTTCAAGATGTAAGCTCTCAGGGGCTGGAGTGATGGGGCTCAGTGGTTAAGAGCATTGCCTGCTCTTCCAAGGTCCTGAGTTCAATTCCCGGCAAACACATGGTGGCTCACAACCATCTGTAATGAGGTCTGGTGCCCTCTTCTGGCCTGCAGACATACACACAGACAGAATATTGTATACACAATAAATAAATAAATAAATAAATAGATGTAAGCTGCCTGCCGCGATGCTCTCTGCCCTGACGGTCACAGACTATAGCCCTCTGGAACTGTAAGCCCCTATAAACTCTTTCTGCTGTAAGTTGCTTTGGCCAGGGGGTTTTGTCATGGCAACAGAAGAGTGACTAAGACACCCATACACATAAAAATGTCTATATTTCTTATACTGAAACGTTGCATTGGATTTGGCTTTTAAAAATAGTGCATTAAGCCAGGCACAGTTAGTTCCAGCTACTTGGGAGACTGAGGCAGGAGGATTGGTTGAGGCCACAAATTCCAGACCCCCCACCAAGTAACACTAGTGTAGAAAAGGAAAGAGGAAAGAGAGAGAAATTCCATGTAAAGCTATGTATGGTGGCACACCTGCAATCCCAGCACTTGGGAGACAGAGGCAGAAAGTTTTCCGGGAGTTGGAGGCTACTCTGTCCTACATAGTAAGTTTCAGGCCAGCTAGGGTTAACGAGCAAAACCCTGACCAGTCATCATCATCATCACCATCACCACCACCATCATCCTCATCTCTATTCATTACTGAGATTGTTTTTGCACCCTTTAGATTTTTCACTCAATGCTAAACGCCTCTCTTGTCTCCCCCTGGTCCTGACCCCAGTAAGATTTAATTCAATACAGACCTGGCTAACTCACCTAATGAATGATCTTTTTAAAAAGTTGGGACACTCTAGAAATAATCTACCAGAATCAAAGTCTATTTGTTTTAAATATAGAACAACAATCCTACTATAAGAATTGGAACAAAGGATGCAATTCTCAACAACAAATCAAATTTGAGAAGTAATTTCAAATTCATGATGGTCTAACAAAGCCAAGGTACTTTGCCTTGCTGGCCACCAGGTGTCGCTGTACACTCCCTGCAGAACTCTGCACAGGGCACATTGTCATCAGGGAAACCTGATGTTTTAAACCCACCTAAGAAACGGCTCCAAAAAACCAGCCTGACCAACAATCACTTGAAATACCACATCTACAGCAATCCACCCATTCATCTAGGATTTCTGGCTAATAGTCAAAGGCTTATGACAATAAAATCTATCAATTGATTTAAGCCAAGAAATAGATTGGACTCTATTTGTCCTAAGCAATATATTTTTCTAGAATATTCCCGCTTTCTCTTTCTTCATCCTCAGCCAGATTAATGTTTACCCAAACACAATTCTGTTAGATGAGAACAGAATATTCCAGAACAGTCTCAGAGGAGCAGTTATTCCCCCTGCTTTGGAGGACTGAATCTGAATCACTTCTTAAGGGTGGGATTTAAATGATCTCTCTCTCCCTCCCTCTCTCTCTCTCTCTCTCTCTCTCTCTCTCTCTCTCTCTCTCTCTCTCTCTCTCTCTGTGTGTGTGTGTGTGTGTGTGTATACTCTTAGGTTTAGCAGATTGAAATATTCCCTTAGGAAGAGAGAGGAGGCTCGTGAGACTCCAGAGGTAAACAAACGTCACACGTCAGGTCAAGTAGAAACTTGGGAGATTCTGGAAGGCCTCTCCCCAGCTTTATAGACTAGCCAACAATGGCTCGGGGAGAAGATGCTAGCCACCCAAGCTGATTTCTCAGACCTGTCAAGCTGCCTGTGAGCTGTGCAGTGTCCAGGCCTGCAGCTTTATGAGTCATCAACTGTCAGGGTGGGCTTTTCAGAGAGGCAGCTGCATTTTGGAGTCTTCTCTGTTCCTTCTGGTAACCCTCACCCACATGCCTGTGAACAAACCCCGGAAAAACTCATAGTTCACCAAAACCTTGGTTCACCAAGCTAGACGGTACGTTAGTCTGCCGTGGTTTCCATTTGTAGGGTGAATAGACTCAGATGAGCGTGCTGCAGCCTCCAGCAAATTAGGAGGTGTGGCTTTGGTGGAGGAGATGTTGTCACTGGGAATGGCAGGAGACTTGGAGGTTCCAAAAGAGTCCCGTCATTCCCAGTGTCTATCTCTCTCTTTTTCTTTTACGTGTGGATCAAGACGTGAGTTCTCAACTACTGCTCTGGTGCTGTGACTGCGGCAGTGCTCCCCGCCGTGATGGTCATGAACTCCACTCCCTTTTGGAGCTGAGAGCCCCAGTCAAGTTCTTTCTTGTATTAGTTACCTCCGTCGTGGTGTCTCTTTATAGCAATAGAAGAGTAAGTAAGACAACCCTTCCTGCAACGGTTCTTGGGAAATGGCAGTGACCATATTCCTTCTGCTTCTCCAGCTTGCCCAAGCCAATGCCCTTCTTCCTTTAGGAATTTCTGTTCCAAAGGAACCACAGAAACAATGGCTGGTCTTGGTACAGAGTACCTGCAATGGCTTCATAAGCCTACGAAGAGAACATGCTAGAAACTGTCCTTGTGTGGCCATTTCTCTGGGTTTTCACCCTAACTTCTCAGGCAAATCTCCCCTGTCTACACATCCCTTCGATGTTGAGTTTCTCAGGTTAAGTCCCAGGCCCTCCTCTCTATGTGTGTGCTATAGGAATTCTTAGTAGTTCTGACAGACATGCAGTAAGGCAAGGGAGTAAGAGCTGGCTCCGAGGTGACAGACCAATGGCATGATCTTCAACCCAGGAGAGTAGCACGTTCAAAACCATACTTCCACAATTATGATAAGCAGTATCTTCTGCTTACCATAAAACTCATTATTTTTTAAATCCTTAATTTCACTTTACTAGTTATATGTGTACAATGTAGGTGGAAAAATACTGCTTAGAAAAATGCAATTGCTTAATAAGTTTATGAGAAAGTCATGTTGATCTTGTGGCAGATACATCATTTCCTGCCGTTTCAAAATTTAAGTTCTCTTTTCCTAGAATGCACTTCCCCCGATCTCTGATGCCAACTCCAAGCCATGTGCTCTGACTTGGTGACTTCCATGACAGCAAGGCTATTGTCCACCGTAATCTTTTTACCTCTGTGGAGTTTCCAAGGTTTGGGCAGTTGCAAGAAGCAGGCGTGGACAGCCTGTAAGTAACCTGTCTGCACCACAGGGCAAGAGCAGGAGAAAGGCGTCTCTTTTTGTGAGCCCACAAGGGCAGTAGCACGGAGTTCCGTGAGCTGTCATCTCCCACGTTGATGACATCACTGCTGGCTCGGGCCCTCTGTTGCACTCTGCGGGACAGGGACTCTCAGAACTAAGAAGAGTTGGGACACGTATTTCCACGCTGTCTCCTTGGAGGACCAATTTTGAGAGGAACGAGAGGGGCCTCAATATAAATAATGCTGCTTGCCCATCATGAAATCTGTAGGCTGCTAAGAATGCAAAAGCCTCTGGAAGTGAACCCAGTAACAGTGGTGAAGAGACCCTGAGAGGAATCTGGATGAACACTACCTGGGTTCAAATCTCGGAACTGTCTCGTTCTGCCAGGATCAGTTTGCTTGTCTCTAAAGGACTCAAGACAAAAGCCTTGAGGTAGTTCTGAGGACTGAATTCAGGAATACATATTAAGATCTCAAACAGGGACAATGTCTCCAAACAGGAACAAAGGCTCATTCACGTGTATCCGATAACCTATTACAGACACCCAGCTTGAACTTGAACCCAAGACATCAGGCTAGCCTCTTTCCCACCGGCCAGACCACCCACCACTCTGCTGCTCTTGGCTGGAACTCGCTGACATGTTCGCCCTGCGGGCATGATGTGGCCTCCACCGAGCCCTCTTTCCCGTTTCCATGGCTACATTTCCTCTCCTCTGAGTTACTGAAAGCCCTGACTGCAGAGGCAGGTTTATTTATAGCTGAAAAATTAGTGTTATTTGGCTTGAGTTTTTCTGCAGCCATCAGCCCATTACTCTAAGAGCGTCCGCACTGGCAGGCGGCACCCCTCTCTTTCCCCAGTGCCCTGGAATCGTTCATTAGTGGCTCAAAACAAGGTTGATTGAATGTGTGTGAAGAGAGCAGCTCGACCCAGCCTTTCTCTAGCAGAAGCCAGGGTCCTTCCCAAACTCCGACACCCACAGACCTACCACTGACGACACAGCTGTACTTGGATGTCCCCACCTTAGGTATGGCCAAAATTTAGCTCACCGTAGTCTCGATCTTCTCCTGCCCCGTGTTCCTGATTTTCATGAACGGAGTCACCATTATCCAGGACAGAACCTGAGAGCGGCCTCATTCCCACTCCCGTCTTACCACCACATTCCCATCAATGCGTCGCCAGACTTCCTTGGCCGTCTACCGAAGCCCTCATCTTCAGTGATGATGAGGATGGTGTGTCCCTGACTTGGAGGCATCGCCATGGAACTGACAGCTTTTCTTTTTTTTAAAAAAAATATTTATTTATTTATTATTATCTATACAATATCCCGTGTGTGTATGCCTGCAGGCCAGAAGAGGGCACCAGACCCCATTACAGATGGTTGTGAGCCACCATGTGGTTGCTGGGAATTGAACTCAGGACCTTTGGAAGAGTAGGCAATGCTCTTTAACCTCTGAGCCATCTCTCCAGCCCCCCTGACAGCTTTTCTGTATGTTATTTTTCTAACCTCCACTTCCCAGCCTCGTGGCATAGATTTTTCTGCTGCTGCTGCTGTTGTTTTTCTCACTCAACTGTATTTTTATTTAGATTGCAGTACTAACAGCTTGATTGGCTCTCGCAAATCTGAACCACGAAGTACATAATATTTAAAATATGTTGCTGTTCACAATTTGAGTGTAGCATTATTACTGTTTGGTACTAGGCTCAAAGACATCATTTCGAGTCCCCAGCTTCGGGATACTTATTGACATCAACATAGTTGTCTGGTCATGCAGAGGAAAGAAAGTCAAAAGCAGTATCTTTTTCTTCTGCCAGGTCCTTTGCAGTAAGATCCATTTTCTCACATGAGAAATCATTAATAGGGAGGCTTCAACAAGCTTCCAGGACCTATTCTTGAAGTTGCCAACAGAGACAACACCATGGACACAAGCTCTCCCTCTGATGTGGCCAGAGATGGCTTTCAGGGCAGACGTTGCACTGGACGGCAGTTTCTGAGTCTTGCAGAGAGCAGTACCATGCTGTTACACAGTGGTGACGAACTCACCCCTGAGCCAGGTGTCGTCTCTTAGGGCGTCACACCCACCAGCTTCCTCTCCTTGCAATTTCACCCTAGCATGATTGACATTCGGATACGGAGTTGATGAATGCTCTCCCCCAGATAATGACCTTCTTTGTGACATCACCAGTTACACCACATTTAAGAACAATTTGAGATTTTTGCTAGGTTGTGGTCCAAGTGACTCAGGCAACTGAAGCTCTCCTTGGAGATGGATGGGGTTGACTTGGAGGCTGTTGGACAATTGGTGTTGAATGGGTTTCCCGCTACAACGACCTTAGCTGATTTCTGGGCATAGCTCTCCAAGACTGCACCCTGAACTTTGAAGATTTTCACGTTTACTTTTTAGTAGGCCTTTCCTCTCTATGCCTTCTCTTCTTGGCATGGAGCCCACAAGGACAGTCACATCAGGTCTTTGAAGGAGACCTCTTTGTCTGTTGCAATGGCATCTTTCAGATGGGGAAGGGAAGTCTTATAGTTCCACCAGGACACCATCTTGGAACACCCATCCTGGGGTTGATATGATAGGCTGCCCATTTCCAATACTGTACAAAAGTGAATATGTTATTTGACCAGCTGCTCTATCACAAGGAGACATTATTGGGAACTATGAGGTAGATTTCTACATCTCCATCTGTTGTTGTTGTTGTTGTTGTTAGCATATTTATTGATTACCCTTCCCATTGCTATGACAAAGTTTCCTGAATCAACTGAGGACGATTTACTTTAGTTCATGGTTTTGGAGAATAAAGTCCATCACTGGAGAGGAAGACTAAGGCCCTGCAGCACTGGCTGTGTGTGGCATTTTTAATACAGTAGCAGGACTAGGAAGCAGAGAGCCAGACAGGAAGGAATCAGATATCACACACCAGCAAAACCTGGTCCCCAAAGGTACCACAACCTCCCAAACAACATCACCAGCTGAAGACCAGGCACTCAGACACATGAGCCTGTGGGGGACACTCCAGACCATAGATGCTCATACTAACTCTATAGGGTGACAGTTTCTATTGAAGCAATTTTATTCATGCATGGAATAGTTTCTCTCCCATCCACCCCTGTTGTTACTTTCTTCTGCTCCCTTCCGCTGGTCTCTTCCCTCGCCCTCTAACATCACCCTCTATTTCTGTGTTGTCTCTTTCATCCCTCATCTTCAGGAATGTATTCTGTGTGTGCAGTGGATTTTGATTGTATTCACTGCTTCTCTCCCAATCCTCCCAGATCCAACCCTCTCTTCCCTACACATTCAACTTTACGTCCTTTTGTTGTCTGACTTCTCTCCCCTGACCCAGGCTGACCCACTTCAAATGCTGCTTGTCTTCCTAGCTCCATGACTGGAATACAAGAGGCACCCAATAAACGCTCCTGATATATAGGACAGTCATTTCTAGAGCCAGGATTGCCAGGGCCTTCCTGAGTACCGACATAGCCTCTCCCATGACACACCTCCTCAAGCAGTCCTGGTTGGTCTCCCTTGAGCAGCATTATTGCACTTGTATCTGTGGGGAACATGGCTCCCTAAAGGGCAGCCTTGAGAGACCAGGCCCACAACAAGTAAAGGCCCTGGTAGAGACATCAGCTACTTGTTCCCAACAGTGTCACAGCTTGTCAGAGCAGATCCCTGTTTGGCTCTGAAGCTGACAGGTCCAGCTAGGATGAAAGAAGCTAAGTGAATATGGACTCCACCCTTGACTCAAAGCAGCAGACTATAAGCTCTGAGACAGAAGACCCCAGATTTACCTTCCTGTAGGCTGCAGCACTGCAGGGAATCAAGGATTGGGTGACCCTTTTTAATAAGATAAGTGTTTGGTGCAGGAGGGGTGATTAGAGCTGTTGACAAGTGTTAACAGACACTAGGAAGAAAGTTCTGAAGCTAACCTAGACTTTGCGGCAGAGGCCCGTAACCACAGCATTTAAGAGGCTGAGGCAGGAAGATTGTGAGTCCTTGACCTGCCTGGTAAGAGGCTGTCTACGGAAACAAAAACAAAACTCTGCCACTCAACTGATACTGAACACATTGACGGAAAGCAGAGCACAGAACTTATAAGAGTCCTTGCCTTGTCACGGTGCTTACGGACCCAGTGGAGAACAAGACTCACTTCCGGCCTGAGTAATCATGGATGAGCTAAATGAATAAAGCCAGGAGAATATGCCATGTGTCTGTCTGTGTGTGTGCGCGCATTGGGAGTATGTGCATGTAGTGTGTATATGTGTGTGTGTATGTGAGGTGTGTGTGTCTCACATCTGGAGGTTAGGAAAAGGGGGAACAGGCTGGGCCATCAAGGTGGCAGAGCTAATGGGTTCTCCAGTTCCTCCTCTCTCTCTCTCTCTCTCTCTCTCTCTCTCTCTCTCTCTCTCTCTCTCTCTCTCTCTGTGTGTGTGTGTGTGTGTGTGTGTGTGTGTGTGTGTGTGTGTTTGTTTTTTCAGGACAGGTTTTCTCTGCAGCTTTGGAACTGTCCTGGAACTAGCTCTTGTACTCACAGAGATCCACCTGCCTCTGCTGCCTGAGCACTGGGATTAAAGGCGTGCGCCACCAAACCTGGCTAGTTCTCCAGTTATGAAGATCCAAGGGTGTGTGTCGGTGTCTGTCGGGTTCTAGAGAGACCCCATAAAAGGATTCTACAGAGAGCAATCACTCTGGAAGACAGGAAGCCAGAAAGAGACTTAGGAGCCAGGACTCAGCTTTTACCACCAACTACTGAAGAAGTCCTTAAGAGTGACCTTCATTTCTTCCGAGTGAAGCACCTACATAACTCAACAGCTCAGCCACCCACCCACCCACTCTCAATGGTTCTATGCCGTCTTTTACTGCCCCACTGGGGGCCAAGCTTCCAACATAAACCGTTGGGGAACATTCAGACTGTAACAGGCTCCACTTATCACTCAAGACCATGGAACCTGGGGATGTGTCTCAGTGGTAGAGTATTTGCCCTGAATAAGAAAGACTGGGCTCAATTCCCATCATGGGGTGGGGTAGGGGGAGAGAGAGAGAGAGAGAGAGAGAGAGAGAGAGAGAGAGAGAGAGAGAGAACAAACATATGTAGGGCCTGCTTCTAATAAGTGCTTCTGGAGTAGAAAGACAGAAAAACCTGTCTGAAGAATTACAACCTAAGGAAAGCAGTGGAGACTAAATCTATTTTGCTCTACTCTAGCCAAATACTTAGGGCTGGATAAATGACAAAGACAGGAGGCTGGTGTATCTCACAGTTCTTAAGCAGCCGCATCTCATGAGAGGCTCGTGTTGCATCATAACTCGACAGATGGCGTCACACAGTGAGAGAAAGAATATGAATCAGAGATGTCCATGGAAGCAAGAGACTGATCCAAGATCATCCTCAGCTACACGGAGAAGTCCAGGCCAACCCGAACCTCGTGAGAGTCTGTCACAAAACAAAACAACAATAGCCATAAGAGGGCCATGCTCCTACACTATATTTTTAGGAAAATCGCATTTTCTTGTTGAAGATATGCCTCCTGGGCTGAGCAATGCCTTCTGCAGGCACTTGGGGAAGAACACATCTCCCAGGAGGCTGGAAGGCTCCCTTGGCTCAGCCCCTCCTCCAGAGCCAGTGGGCAGGGCCAAGGCTTTCTTTGCCCTGATTCCGGTTTTCCATGTTCCTCCTGATTAAAAGCCCTTTGGCTGCTCGGGATTGTCTGTAATGACAGTAAATGGCTCCAGAGACTGTGGCAATCTTTTCACATCTTCAGATGCAATCTCTCTCGCTCAGCCCCAGACGGTCTCAGTTCACAGCAAAACCATTGCGGTGTGCGTGGGGGCGTTGGCTTTGGCTCCCTTCTGGCCCCTCAGTTTCCCACACCTTCAGAAACGACTTAGACTATACTGACCTATGGCAATTCTCATTAACTCAGTCATCCATCAGTAAAAAAAAAAAATTAAAAAAGAACTCTCTGGCTCCTGTTTGCCTCTGGAGTCACAGTAACTCAAGTCCCCGTGACCAAAACTGGGTGGCAAAACTCATTTCTCCTTAGCAGGAGTCTGCTTGCACAAGCCTTTATCTCTGAAGTCTCCCGCAGACAGGCACGCACACACTGTAGCAACGATGGAAATGACCATGATTTCCCAAGCCTGTTGCCTAGGAACCACTCCTTGTTTCTGAAACTAATTTAAACATGAGAATTCAGCCCGTGACTCAGGCCAGCCATGCATGGCATGGCTTCCTTAGCGTTTTGCTTTTTATTTTCTTTCACATCACAAAATAATGCATACCTATTCCAGGAAAGAAAAATAATGAGAGGAATATAAAAACAGAAGAAAGGTCTAGAAGGCACAAACCAAAAGAGTCACGTATAATCAAGTTATCAGAGACAAACACTGTTGTCTCTTGGGGATATTTTCTCTTTATTTTTAATTTTCTTATTTGCTTGTGTTTTGCCTGCATGCATGTATACAAACCACATGTGCTCCTGGTGCCCTCAGAGGCCAAAAGAGGACTCTGGATCCCCTGTGAGCAAGTTCTAGACCAACGAGAGCCATCAGTGGGTGCTGGAAACCAACCCTGATACTCCGCAAAAAACAGCGAGTGCTCTGAGCTGCTGAGCCATCACAGCCCTTTGGGGGTACTTTCTTTTAAACATGTCTTTACCTACTGACTATTGCGTGTGATGTGGTGGAGGCGGGGAGAGAGGAGTGGGCCGCAGCTGTCACACGGAGGGGAGACGACACATCCGAAGAGTTGCTTTTCTCCTTCTGTCTTTGTCCAGCGCCTCTGGGCACTCGGAGGTGAGACAGCCTCCGAATGTTAAACATCATTGAGAATAATTCTGGCATCTACATTAAGATTAAAATTTCCAACTGTTTTTTAAAATCTACATCATAAAGCAAACCATTTTTCTTTATTTGCTTAACTGATCTCTGAATGCTAAACATTTGGTTGTTTTTAATGTATTACCATTTAAAGTGCTGTCTGGGTCATTTTAATACATTTTCATTGCTATTGGTTGTTTTTTTTTTTTTTGAGATAGTTTTCTATGTAGTAGCCCAGGCTGGTCTTGAACTTGCCATCTTCCTGCCCCAACCTCCCTAGTACTAGAAGTTCACATTTTGCTACTATGCCTGACTAGCAAAAAGCAAGAGGAATTTCAGAGATCCTGAACATTTTATAGCCATTTTAAAATATTAAACTAATATGTGTTTGTGACTCTACATATTGAGAGGGAGGAGCACTGGAGATAAAAACCACACCTCAAACTCAAACCACCAAGCTGTATATCCGGCCTTCGGATGCTTATCTTCATATCCTATTTATGTGTAAGAGTGAGAGTTCTCCTGCATTTGCTTATTTATTGTATATGCGTCGTCATGGCACAGCTGTGGAGGGCAGAGGTCAGCTGGTGGGAGTCAGTCTCTCCCTTCACCATGTAGTCCTGGGCACCAACCTCAGAACGCCAGGCTGGCAGCAAGGCCTTTACCTGCTGAGCTCTCACGAGCCTGACCTCACATACGTGAGCACAAGGACTTACATGTTATAACGTGTGTGCGAAGATCAGAGGAGACCCTCAGGAGTCGGCCCACCTAGTTTGTGTTGTTTGAGAAAAGGACTCATCCTGCAAACAGCAAGCTGGTTGGCTGCCAAGTTCCCAGACATTCTTTGGTCTCCAGTTCCCGTCTCACAGTAGAAGCGCCGGGATCACAGATGCATGATGGGATACTACTCCTGCTCTGTGGTTTCTGGAGACCTAACCCGGGTGCTCCCATTTGCGTAGCTAGTGCTTTACCCACTGAGCCAGCTCTCCAGCCGCATGGCGTCTCAAGTACATTAAAAAGCAAGGCCCCCTCTTCCCCCAGGATAGCACAGCTCCCTTGAGATGTCCACTGCCCCCACAGGTTTCCTTTCTTTGACAATATACCTGTTTCCATCTTGTGTTTATTTTACTTGCTACGTCTCAGACATCTTCCCAAGGAGAACTGCTAGAACATTCCTTTGGATGACATCCGCCATTTGTTTGCTCTAGATGGGCACAGGATCCTCTTTCAGTGGGAGGGTTACACTTGTAGAGATGGTTTTACTTTGTTTCTTCCTTGCTGAGGCACAGAGTGTGGCAAAGGAAACCAAAAGCCTGGTTGGAGTTAGTATTATGGCCTAACCCAGCGGTCTTCAGCGTTTTTTCTGAACTAGCTGTACTTTTTTTTTTTTTGTAATAGCAGAGTTGACAGTTGGAGTTTATTAAGGAAAGATTTTTTTAAACATAGATTCAGGCACATGAGTTATTAGAGAAAGATTAACACATACACATAAACACACACACATTTACACACATAT
Source organism: Microtus pennsylvanicus (assembly GCF_037038515.1). NCBI lineage: Eukaryota > Metazoa > Chordata > Mammalia > Rodentia > Cricetidae > Microtus > Microtus pennsylvanicus. The sequence goes on from NC_134590.1 coordinate 35,176,159, forward strand.
ACAGACATACACACATGCACACAAATACACATACACACATACGTACACATACATACACATGTACACACACACACACAAGTTGTGGGCTTCTCAAGAGAGTCTTTCTCTGTGTTCTCAATTAAAATTTTCATCAAGTACTTCCAGGTATGTGTATTTTAATGTGTAAATTATATTCATCTATAATTGATGGAGGAAGGTCATATGTCTATTGGTTAATAAAGACACTGCCTTGGCCTTTAATAGGACAGAAAATTAGGTAGGCGGAGTAGACAGAACAGAATGCTGGGAGAAAGAAACCGAGTCAGTCAGTGGCCATAGCTCTCCTCTCCGAGATGGATGCAGATTAGGATCTTTCCTGGTAAGCTACCACCTCCTGGTGCTACACAGATTATTAGAAATGGGTTAATCAAGATGTGAGAGTTAGCCAATAAGAGGCTGGAACTAATGGGCCAGGCAGTGTTTAAAAGAATACAATTTGTGTGTTGTTATTTCCAGGGCTAAGCTAGCCATGCTTAGCCCACCGCTCCCTACAACATATAATTTCATAAATATATTATTATATTCATGACAGAAAAAGCACAAAAATAGACACAATCACCAGCCATGGTAGAATATTCCTGTAACCCCAGCACTTTAGAATCTGAAGCAAGAAAATTGTGAGTTCCAGACCACCCTGGGCTGCATAAGAAAATCTTGTTTCAAAGCAACAAAGCCCAAAAAGACATCTTAATGAACAGAATTAAAGATAAAATGAATGACATTAAAATAATTTATTTCTATGCTAATACATTATATAAAACACAACACTAAGAATAGCAATAGTAATTTTTAGCTCTTTAAAGACAAACACTTGATTGACTTTGCTGTATGACAGGCATCTCTATCAAAACCTGACTCCCTCTCTGCCCAGACTCCAGGAGCAGCAAAGAAAAGCAGGCAGAAAGGAAGCTGGAGGAAGAGGAGGGGTGAGGTGAGACGCTGTCCCCCTAGACAGGAAAAGCTGTTGAACACACATGAGTAGCAGCTTGGACACCCACACAAGACACACACAAGATCAAGCCAGTTAAAATGACGGAGGAGCTACTGAGTCCCCAAACCTAGCCAAGGAGCTATTAGCAGAGAAGAGTGTTCTAAACCACGTTCAGAGTCCTATCCATAAAAGCGGCAACCTTCTGGTGCTCTGCAGGAATCTTTTAAAGCTAATTATACACATTAGCTTAATTAAATCAGACACTGTGTTCCGTGAGTCCAATCCTGACTGACTCACAATCGTCCACCCGACCGGTCGCTCCCACCTCTCCATCTAGGCTTTACCAACTCTGAGAGTGTCTCCCACCCATGTCTCCTTGACCGTTTCTTGGGTTCCATATGGAATTCATGAACAAGTCCCATCGGCTTACCTGCAGAACATCCACAGACACCCATGACATCCTGTCTGAAATCTTGTCCCCTGGCCTAAGCCATCATCGCCTTTGGTCTACACTGTTCTAGGGACAGCCTGACTGTGTTCCCTGACATTTACACTCCACAGCCTTGGCATCCCTGCAGCATGGGGGAGCTCTCAGGCATTTGTACCTTCAAGCACTTCTGTTTGAAAGAAATTCAAATGTTTAGAACAACAGCAAGAATAAGAACAGTAATAGAACGCCTGTTGCAGCACCACCTATCCACCTAGGCAGTTGTCCTCTGGTATCTGTGGGGGACCAGATGATACCACCATGTGTATCAAAATCTGAGGATGCGCAAGTCTCTGGCATTACACGGTAGTGAGACTACACAGTGCACAAATCCTCCCACGTACTGTGTCATCGCTGCTTTGCTTATAATACCTAATAAATGTAAATGCTATGCAAATAGCCATCATTCTGGGTTGTTTAGGAAGTCGTGACAAGAGAAAGGTCTTGTGTGTGTTCAGTGTAAAACAGGGAAAAATTAGTGTTCTCCAAAAATATCAGTATCGGAAAGACAAAGGTTTCCCCATCCGCATTTTGATTTGTGGTTTGTCGAATGCACAGAAGTGTAATTCAGATTTAAAGGAACAACAGTAGTTCATGTTTCTCTCCTCTATTATCTACCTACCTCTCTATCTACACATACGTCTATTGTCTGTCTATCTGTCTGTCTGTCTGCCCACTTACTGTCTATGTCTCTGCGTTTTCTCAGAACTCCCTCAGTGTGTCTTTTCTAAGAACAGCCCTACTTTCTTGCATACCCCTACTATAGCCACCAGTCTTACTAGATGGAATGTCGATAGAGTAGCTGCCCAACGCTTGTTGTTTCAGGATTTCCAGTTGTCCTATTAATGCCCTATGTGTCGTTTGATTGCTTTTAGTACAGAAGCAAGTCTAGGATCAGAACCTGATATGGGATTTAGTTGCCATGACTTTGGTGTCTGTTGATTTAAAACATCCTATACCATTGTTATTTATTTTTTTCGGATACTAGTCTTTTTGGAGAATACTAATTCCTTCTCTCCTCTGTGTGCTTGTTCATGCATGCAAGTGTATGTGCATGTATGTGTGCATGTGTGTGGAGGCCAGAGCTCAGCCTTGGCGTCTTTTTATGAGACAGAGTTTCTGTGGTGGTTTCAATAAGAATGGCCCCCGTGGGCACATATATTTGAATGTTTGGTCATCAGGGAGTGGCACTGCTTGAAAGGGACTAGGAGGTGTGGCCTTGATGGAAGAAGTGTGTCACTGGGGCTGGGCTTTGAAGTCTCAGATGCTCAAGCCAGGCCCAGTGTCTCACTCTTCTTCCTGCTGACATGGAACTTTCAACTATGTCTCCAGCATCATGTCTGCCTGTGTGCGTCCATACTTCCCACTGTAATGATAATGAACAAACCTCTGAAACCGTAAGCCAGCCCCAGTTAAATGCTTTCTTTTATAAGAGTCGCTGTGGTCAGAGTGTCTCTCCACAGTGATATAACACCAACTAACAGTTCCTTACTAAGTCACAAGTAGGCTAGGCTGGCTGGCCTGTCTCTACCTCCCCAGCACTGGAATTATAAGAGCACACCACCATTCCTGCATGATATCTGGAGATCAAACTCAAGTCCTTATGGCTGAGCAGCAAGAACTTTTCTGTCTGAGTTATCTCTCCACCCACCCCCTCCTCTGTTTTTAATTAGAATTTTTCTCATTTAAGAGTTTTTTCCCTGTGTTTTCATGTTATTAGATTCGGCTTATACATTCCTAGCCAGGAAGTCACACAAGCAACACTATGCCCTTTAGGGCCTATCATGGCTGGAGACACACAAGGTCCTTCCCTGACTTAGCGGCAGCACAAGTTTGATCGCTTGGCCAAGATGTCCTTTGACTCCCCACAGCACAGTTATCTCTGCCTTGCAAGCAAAATCATTTTGGTTGGTGGCACGTTAAGGCTGTACAAATACATCGTCACTCCCGAAAGTACGAGGCCGGGGGGATGATTGATTGACGGGTGAAATGTTTGCTGTGTAAGCTTGTGGACCTAGGAGCAGCTCCCCAGCATAAGCTGCCTGGAGCGACTGAACATGGCTGTACCGGTGAGCTCTGGCTTCCATGAAAAACCCTGTCTCAAAATGTAAAGTAGAGAAGTGGAGAAGGACACCCCACGGTTAACCCATGGCTTCTGCACACACGCACACTCCCGAGCACATGCATGCACACATGTGCACACAATTTCCCGCTTAGTGAGGTGCAATGTATATTAGTAAATTGTCACGCGGTTTCTGAACTCACTAAGAAGCAGGCTCTGAAAGTGGGATTGGTTCCCCCATTTCAGGCCCATTGTGTCCTCCCTTACCTGTGGATGGGATAGGCCTCTACCTCTGCTGGGCTGGGGAGGGCACAGAAAGAAGCTAAAACGTGAATACATGTTCTCCTGAGGAACAGCTGGAAGGTGAACCAGTCCCCAAAGAGCTGATTGTTGTCCCCTCATGATACAAAAACCCCTGCCATGGCAAAGCGAGGGTTCAAGTTCAGCCATAGGAACGCGAGATGACTGCTCTAACTTCCCCAGTTGGTTTCTGCTGTATGATGTCGTCTGTCTGCGGCTCTTGGTTCTTGAGAGCCTCTTTGGAGGGAGAGGACATACTGCTCGACTCTGAACCCTCAGTGGGGAAGTCCCGCTGGCTGCCTTGACAAGGCTTCCTCAGTTGGCTCCCCCTGGATGCTTATTTGATAATGCGCTGTTCTGTATCCATGTGCTACTTGCTATTTATTCTTGTACACTGGCTTGTTGTATAAATTAATAAACTCATTCATTTGCAACAATGGGGCTGGAGAGACAGATCTCTTACTGCTCTTCCAGAGGACCTGAGTTTACTTCCTAACACTCTTATCAGACAACTTACATTGATTACAAATTATATGTAATTCCAGTTCCAGGAGACCCAACACACTCTTGGGGATTCCTTGGAGACCCTCATACACATCTCACACACACACACAAAATAAAATAAGAAAAACAAAAAACAAAGCATACCAAAAAAAGGGCTGGAGAGATGGCTCAGAGGTTAAGAGCATTGCCTGCTCTTTCAAAGGTCCTGAGTTCAATTCCCAGCAACCACATGGTGGCTCATAGCCATCTGTAACAGGGTCTGGTGCCCTCTTCTGGTCTAGAGGCATACACACAGACAGAATATTGTATACATAATAAATAAATATTTTTTTTTAAAAAAAAAGAAAAACAAAACCCTGAAGTATGGCTACCATAGAGCGTTCTCTGGACCTTACAACACATAAGGCTGGGCTGTAGCTCAGGGGTACGACTTGCACAGGCCATAGGTTTCATCACTACCACGAACAAAAGTCTGCTCAGACACAGTAATAACTGAGTCTTGCCTGAGCTGGTTTTCATTCGGATGATTGCAGATGGTGGTTTCTCAATCCTAGCACGTTTGCCAATTAGCACTCCACATTCTACTGCAATCAGGAGCCCTCCCATCCCCTTACACCATTGCAGTCAGTACACACACACGTGGGCTCTGTGTTGTAACAGTTCCTAATCCACTGCTGTCCTCGAGTGTTTGGGTGCCCAAACTGTGCTATGTTTGGCTGATAAGCCTCTCACAATGGTTTTTGAATACTTGCTTTAAATTGTTCTAAAGCTCCGATCCTCACCCGCTACCCAAACGAAGGGCCCATTTTTAGCAATAGCTGCTGGGAACTCTCTGGAAGCATTAGCACGCTGACTTTGGAGATGAGAAAGGACAGGCTGGGAATCTCTCATGAGGAGGCTGTAAGTGGAGAACACAGCGGTTGTGTATGTGCTGATTCAATTATGGGCTCTGCTTGAGGGCCAGCCTGTACACTGGGCCTCAGTACCGAGGAAGAGAGAGCCGGAGCCCCCGGGTCAAAGGCGAATGAGCACCACACAAAGCAGTGACCCAGAGCGCAGACTTCCAGCCCCACTCTCCGCATCAGAACCCAGCTCTTCTGGCTCACAGGTGTGTTACCTGAAGTAGCTTGTCTTACTTCCTCGTCTATATGCTGAGGATACTGGCGGTGCTGCCATCTGACTGCATGGAATGACGGAATGAGTTCATACAGGTAGAGCATTTACCCCACTGCCAGACACTCAGTGAGCCCGCCCAGTGTCCCTGGTCATGCAGGCAGCATTTCATTTATTTGACAAATGCTTCTGGATGCTCTGCTTTCTGCTCTGCCTTTGTGTTCTCCCCTCTAGCTTCCTCTTTTCCTTATACATCATCCCCCAGGACATAGCGACAGCATTTCACTACAGATGCATCTTTCAAACCTTACTTCGTCTTGGTCGGGACTGACGCACTGGCTTGTGCCTAGAAAGAATCAGGACAGGCTTGGTGAGGAGTTGCTGTCCTGATTTTTTCTAGGCACAAGCATTGGGAAACTGGGCAGTCTTTCTAGGGCATGTTGAATGAAGAGTCAGTATTGTGGACAGCATGGACTCGGGAACCCTAGGGCACCAGGTTTCAGGCAGCAATGGGCTGTGCCATGACCTGGCCGTGTGGGGTGGGCAGTCCTTCTGTATATGTGTTAATGAATAAAGAATCTGTCTTGGCCTGTGATAGGGTAGAGTAGAGCTAGGTGGGGAAAACTAAACTGAATGCTGGGAGAAAGAAGGTGGAGTGAAGGGAAGACATGGAGCCTCCGCTGAAGACAGACCAATATACCAGCTGGTAGGCCACAAGCCTCATGGTAAAATATAAAAGAATAAAAATGGGTTAATTCTCAATATAAGAGCTAGCTAACAATATGATTAAGTGATTGGCCAAGCAGTGATTTAAATAATACAGTTTCTGTGTGGTTATTTTGGGGCTGAGCAGCTGAGAACAAACAAGTGGCCTCCTACTACAACTGAGATTCTGGCTCAGTTGCCTGATCTGTAAAGTGGGAGTAATCATAATCATGAGATTAAATTTTTTAAAAACACATTGAGTATCAGATAGAAGTATCATGAGTTTGAGAACAGCCTGGGCTACATAACAACACTCTGCCTCAAAAAGCAAAAAGCTGGGATGTGGTACAGTGGTGACATCCCTGTCACACAATGTGCCAATTGACACAAGTTAGAGTTATCTGAAAGGAGGGATCCTCCACTGAGGAAATGCCTTGTGTAAATGCCATGTGTGAGCCATGTGTAAAGCATTTCTTAATTAGTGATTGATCAGGAGGGTCCAATCATTGTAGCTGGTGTCATCCCTGGCATGATGGTGCTGGGTCCTATAAGGAAGCAAGCAGAGTAAGCCATGGAGAGCAAATCAGTAAGCAGCACCCCTCCATGGCCTCTGCATCAGCTCCTGTCTGCTTGGGTTCCTGCCCTGCTTGGGTTCCGACCCTCGCTGCTTTGGCTGATGAACTGTTCTATGGAACTGTGAGTGAAATGAACCCTTTCCTCCCCAAGTGGATTTTGGTCGTGGTGTTTCATCATAGCAATAGTAACCCAAACTAAGACACAATTACATAAAATAACAAGAGAGGATAAAGCCTATGAGAACAGTGCCTGACACCTAGCGAACCCCAGTGAAAGGAAAATGTCATCCAGCTCTGTCTACCTAGGAGAGGCTGACATTCTTGTCACAGGATGTCCTATCACCACCCGCTCGTTCACTACGTCACATACGTAGCCCTAGGGTTCCCGAGTCCATGCTGCCCACCAGACTGACTCTTCATTCAACAAGCCCTGGACTGGCTGCCCAGTTTCCCAAAGCTTGTGCCTGGAAAGAAACAGAGCAGGCTTGGCGCGGAGTTTAGAGTCTAAGGAGGTGGGGTCAAGACGAGCAGTGGGTCAGTCCCGACCAAGGCCAAGTAAGGTTTGAAAGATGCACGTGTTGCTATGTCATGGGGGATGGTGTACAAGGAAAAGAAGAAGCTAGAGGGAGGAACGGAACACAAAGGCAGGATCTCGTAGCCCCAGCAACCAGCCAGCACACAGGTGCATGCTCTGGCCTCAAGAAGCAATCAGCAAGGCTAGCCATTTCTTAAAAGTCTAGCTGCTGGGATCAGCAGTTGTGTTTCAGGAAGTCAAATGACTTCCAGCAGATAAAGCTTTTCTCCTTGGGCGGGACAGGAGATGTTTCCCCAAACACAACAAGTCTGAGTAACTGAGCAACTGAAAGAGTTCTAAAAGGTTGCCTCACTGTGTGGTTAATCCAGGTGCCCTGGGCTCCCCAGTTCCTCAAGATTATCGTGGCAGGTGCCCTCCTTATCAACTGGTTGCAGAAGCTTCCTGCCCCGCCGTGGTTTGAAATAGATGACCACAGACGCTGCCACCGGATATAAACAGAGACGTTGCAACCAGGAGGGTTTCATCGGTTGCTCTACACTGTCCGTTTGCAAAGGCCTATGGTAAAACAAAGAGGATGTCCTGGCCAAGGAGCCCATGTCTAGGCAGCTCCTGCAGGAAGGTGATGCGTGCTATGGAAGGCACTTAAGTTAAAAGGCCTTCATCTGCCCTAAGTATCTACAGCCTCTAACGCTCATGGGAGAAGGAAAACAGACACATCAGTCCCTCCTACCTGTGGAGGAGACAGAAAGACCTCCAGGGCAACTCTGAAACATGAGTAGTTCTTCCACAGAACCTGGTTCCCAGTATCCACATACAGGTTCACAACTGCCTGTAAGACTGCTGCCCTCTTCTGGACTCTGCGGTCCCTGCACACACGTGCACATACTCATGTGTGCCCACATAATTAGAATGATAAACATAAGCATTTTTTTTGTAAAAGAGTAATTTATAATTAAGCACAGATGAAATTAACATTAATAAAATAGAACACTTTGTAACAATGCATCGCAATAAAAGTTATATAAATGAAGTTTCTTTCTGGAAACAAAGCAAAACAAACAGTTCTTGTCATTCTGTGACAAGGTTTCACCCTACAGCCTCAACTCAGAAGGAGCCCCCTGCCTTAGCCTCCTGAGTATTGCGATTACAGGGGTGAGACACCAAGCCCAACTTCCTGAATATATTTTGTATTTGCTCTTCTTCCAGCACTGTGAGATTCTGCAATGCCTAAGTGCTGGGATTAGCACCAATGTGTAAGAGGTACTTGAATGTATGCACCTTGGTACTGGGACAGCTGATCTGACAACTGTGCTGGCTACTGTTTGACACATGGGCAGGGAGCATACACAGCAGGGATACCCTGGACAGAGGGGTGAGTCCCCTCCTGGGTGGCAGGGAAGCACAAGATTTTACTATGCTACCAAGAACAAAGTCTATTTGAAATTTATGAATTAATCTCTAATTTTTTAATTTGATATGTTTTTCATCTTTTATTTATTCTTGACAGTTTTACATATGTCCAAACATACATCGCCCATCCCTACCCCCAGCTCTCCCCTTCCACTCTGACCCCCAGGCAGCCCAGCATATCCTCCTCTCTCCCTTCATGTTTTCTCTTTTCTAATTTTTCAAGCCCACTATTCTGATTGGTGCTGCCTGCCAGCACACTGCTGGCTTGACTTTATGCACACAACCGTAAGCGCAGTCAGTTTATGAGGGCAATGACTATGTAGTACCCAGAAGACGACACCTCGCAGCATCCCCTCCAGGCCTTCAGCTCTGACACTCTTTCCACCCTCTCTTCTATGATGTTAGAACCTTAGAGGGATGGATACAGACGTCCTATTTAAGGCTGAGCATCCCAAAGTCACTTATCCTCAGCACTTTCGCTCTTCATGAGGCTCTTCAGAAGTAAATGCTACCTGTTGCAGAAGAAGTTCCTCCAGCCAGGATCGGGAGCAGCACTGACCTATGAATATAAGCATACATATTTAGAAGGCGGTTTGACAACATGTCCATTTAGCAAAAACAGCAGTAGCAGTAGCAGGTTCCCCCATAGGGTCTGTAATATCCCCAGTCATGGACTTGGGGCCAGATTTGCAGTATCACACACGGATTCCCTCCTGTGCTGCAGGCCTTGATTCCCATCAGAAAGTGGTTGCTCACCTCTTCTGACCTGCAGGCCACCATTGCACCAGTGGGCAGATCTCGCCTGGCAGGTCGGTATTGCAGCATCCGTAGTTTGTTGCTGGATAATACCACAGATGACTTTTCTCCTCCAGCAGCCTCAGGTGAAAGCCAGCCATTGGGAGGAAGCTTTCAGACCAGGTCCAATTTGACTCTCTGTCCTGTACCACCATTTAATATCTCTGGACTACAGCCAACTGCAGGTAACACAAGTCACAAAAAACAAACTCTAGATCAGGGACTGTGGTACACCCGTCTTCTGTTTGACTGCTTGATTCACGACGGCAAGACAGTACTATATAAAGTCACAATGTGTGTTAATCAGTTTTCCGCCACATGGTCTGGTTAGACTCCTCTCTGAACACGCTTCACTGCGAGAGGCACTGGGAGACGTTTCAACGCCAACTGTCCTGTGAAGTGGGAGCAGGAAGTGACCTGGGAGCAGGAAGTGACCTGTTAGCAGTGAGTTGTCCCTCTGGGAGCCTTGACTCCACCACCCCTCCAGGTCCAGCTGTACTTCCACAAGGGTAGAAAAGAAAGCAGGAGCCCACTTTCGGTCTGGTCCTACAGGAAGCTAAATGTTTCTCATAGTCTCAGCAACAGACTTGCAAGATATCACTCATCCCCAAATCTACCCATTTACTCTTAGCAATAAATGTCAACTGTGAGAAGTGCTCGTGGCTGCCTGGGAATAAAATTTCAATATGTCTTACAGTGAATCCTGCCTAAGTCCTTCTCAGTGAGAAAAAACTTACTGAGGTTTCACATTTAAAGGACTAGAGAGTACACTTCTCGGGACCTTCCTTCATGACTGGGGACTGGAATGCTGACTCAGACTCTAGAGCTGGTACAACCACCTGGATCTGCAAGTTAGAAACCTAATTTTTTTCTTCTTTTTAGAAACCCAGTAATTCCAGCTTTTCATTTTCAAGTGGTGTAAAAATCAATCTAATGCTAAAAATAAAACTTTATTTTGAAATTTTCTTCTAGAATTACCTGGCAAGAAATAGGAAGATTCCATCCCCAAGAGCTTGAGTCCAACTTAAAGAATAGGGTCACCGGGCTTGGCGGCACACGCTTTTAATCCCCCTGTACTCAGAAGGCAGAGGTGGGTGGATCTCTGTGAGTTCAAGGCCAACCTGGTCTACACAGAAAGTTCTAGGACAGCCGGAGCTGTCTTAAAAAAATCAAAATATACACACATACACACAGAGAGAGAGAGAGACAAAGAGAGAGAGAGAGAGATTTATTCTACTGATACAATTGAAAATCAGATTCCCTGCATATAAAATACAGAGAAGCTGGCTTCCAGTTTCATGTGATACGCTCACACACACACACACAGAATCCATTTTACCTTCTACTGACTTGAGTTTATGTGGTTTTTGTTTATTAACATAGTCTCATGGTCTCCCTTTAGTTCAGGCTGGCCTAGAACTCTTTATGTAACTCAATGGCCTTAAACTCAGAGCGATCCTTCTGCCTCAGTCTTCCATATGCAGGGATTACGGGCATGTACTGCCAAAACCAGCTTCATTTGCTTCATTAAAGTCTTTAAACTCTTTAAAACTAGTGCTTTCCTGGAAAACACTCCCAAGCATCCCAGCATCCTCTGCAGGCTTACAAGAACTTAGGGAGAAGTGGGAGTGGGTGGCTTTGGATGTGCTGCAGAAAGAAGTGGCACTAGGAAGGCTATAGGCCAAGCTTCAGTGGGACCACTGGAGACAGGGAAGGAGAGGTGAGGGGGCCATGAAGCATAGTATGTATACCAGACTCTCTAATCTGTTCTCGGGATGCAAGAACCTGCACTTGACCAGCAGGGGGCAGCAGGAGATGACCGTCCAGGGCTCTTCATAGGCACATGGCTTCAAGTCTTAGTGTAGACTTGTGTCTCCTGCGTTTCTATGGCCAAAGTCATTTTGCCAAGACTGTCCGATAGAGTCACTTCCTGAGCAGAGAAGGCTGGGTCCATGTTTATATATGCTGGCCAAGGTCATTCTTTCCCTTCAGTCCAATTCTTGCCAGAACAGAGAAGGCTGGGTCCACCGTTTTTATATGCCGGCCAAGGCCTTTCTTTCTCTTCAGTACAATTCTTGCCACTGCTACTTCATGTTCAATGTTTTCTTCAAGTCCTCTTCCTTGTGCTATTAAGGTCTTTGAAATAATAACTGATATGTATATAAATTATCACATTGATAGCGCCTCTCAGCCGAAAGTCAAATTGCTGCAACCAGTTAACGAATCTATTAATTCCCCCTCAATCCAATGCAGAAGGTGACATTACAGTCTCCATCTTCCAGACAGGAAACTGAGATGCAAACAAGTGAGACAGATTTCACGAGAATTTTCACAAAAGCTGGTATTTTAAGCAACTTGATATTTCAACTGTTTGACTTGAAGAGGCCCCTATGACTCAAGACAGGAGACAGAGAAACCACCTGCTTGTCAGGGTCAGGGGAAAGTGGGGCTGACCCCCACTCCTGCTAGAACATCCCTCACCTACAGCTGGGCTCTCTTTCCTCCTCTGGGCTCTCTCTCCTCATCTAGGCTCTCTCTGCTTCCTCCTTTTTCTTCTTCCTCTTTTGTCTCCAAAGAAGACGGACTTTCTCACGAAACCAGAACACTCCAGAATGCATTCCTTATGAGTCAAGGGTGCCAATTCCCTAACAGAAATGAAAGTCAATTTGGGGGAAAGGTTATCTTCATTTAGGTGAGGAGGAGGAGGTCGCTGTCTGCCCTGGCCACACCAGCAAAGTCAAGGAGCTGAATATTCCTCAGAGGGTCACAATGCAGCTGTCTGAAACAGCCCAGAGGAAGACCCACAACCTAAACTGGTTCCTGCACTATGTGTCGAGGTGACTTCTCATCCCTAAGAATAATGGTGACAGGTGTGGCAGGAAGAGAAACCCTAAACTCTACCACTTGCTGGCTGTGTGACCTTGAGCAAGCCATTTCTCCAGTCCCAATTTCCTCATCTGTGGGAGGATAGCAATTCTTGTTGCAGAGGTTTATCATGACAATTAATAAAGAAGCCAAAAACTAGTGTAAAACGTACTTTTAAAAAAAATATGTGATGAGGGAATGTAGACGGAAGTTTCTGTCCCACCCTCAGCCGTCAGTCCCAAAGAAACACGCAGAGGCCTATATTAATTATAAACTATTTGGTCTATTAGCTCAGGCTTATTATTAACTAGCTCTTACAGCTTAAATTAACCCAAAATTCTGGTCTATATTTAGTCACGTGGCTGGGTACCTTTTCTCAGTACAGCATTTTCATCTAGCTTCCTCTGCATCTGGGTGACAACTGCAGACTGGGCCTTTCCTCTTCCCAGAATTCTCCTAGTCTGGTCACCCTGCCTATACTTCCTGCCTGGCTACTGGCCAATCAGTGTTTTATTAAACCAATATGAGTAACAAATCTTTACAGGGTACAAGAACATTCTCCCACAGCAGGGGTGTGTATGTGTGTAGATGTCACAATGGTAGGGCCATTGAATCACCTGGAATTCTGAGCCACCTAAAGTGGGTGCTGGGAACTGAACTTAGGTCCTCTGCAAAAGCAGTCTGTGCTCTTAACCTCTGAGCCATCTCCCCCAGCACCACTGTTTTATAAACTACTGTAAAAGCCAAAAGGACTTTCATGTTAAGAATCCAGTCAACTTTGGGTAAATTGCAACAGTTGGCAAATACTGCCTTTTCTCCTCGCAGATTTTACCTGAAAGGGGAAAAAAAGAGATTAGGTCAAAGATTGATTCCAAAGGCAAGAAAAAAATGCTGAACTGACTTATCCCTGTCTCAAACTCCTACTTCAGACCCTGCTTCTCTTTGCTTCTCTTTCCCTAACATCCACAAGAGTCCCAGGGCTCACAGAAAAAGCAAGCAGGAGAGAAGGATGCTCTTGGTTTAAATTAATTTTCTTTCCTCCCAAGCATCGCAGGGTCACAGCACTAGAGAGCTGTTGGCCACGACACTGAGAGCTACACTTCTGCCTTCATCCACTCCAGTCAGACACTCAAGGAGCCTCGGATCTTCTACTTCATTTCCTGGCCTCGTGTGAGAGTACCTCATCATTTTCCCAAGTCCCAATCGGAGACACAGCCATGAAGGCCTACCATAGGACCCCACAAGATGGTTGGCTATGGAGTAAGCAATGGGGAGCAACAGAAAACATCATGAGCCACGGGCCAGTTCCGGGAACTTGTGTGCAATGCAATCAGCTCGAGGAAACCTGAATACCGGGTATTGAGCTGGAGAGATGGCTCCGTGGTTAGGAGCACTGGCAGCGTTTCCAGAGGTTCCAGATTCAATTCCCAGCATCCCTGTGCAGGCTTTCAACTATCTGTAACTCCAGCTCCAGGGGATCGGATGCCTTTTTCTGGCCTCCATGAGCACCAGGCACACACGTGTCCATAGATATACATGCAGGCGAAACACTCACATAAATAATTTTTTAAAGAAAGGAAGAAAAAAGAAAACCAGACATCACATATCGTCATAGCCACTACCATCTTCTGTAATGCCCTCCTGGTCTCCAGGGCTATCTTCTGTACCTCAAACAGAAGGTCAGGCTCCCTTATTGTCCCAGGAGCCTCTGGAGTACTTGCTCCATTGGTTCCCATCTGATACCTTCCCGGCTCCTGTCCAGAGAGTCCAGTCTTCCCAGACTCCTTCTGTAGACTGGAGTGGAGTGTTGCTGGGCTGCTACCCAGATGCAGACACGTGGGTCCTCCGGCTCACCCCAGCCAGGCTGCCTCATCAGCAGCCACATCTCATACCACTGCTCCGTTTACGAAAGTCGTATCTGCCTAGCTCCTTAGAGTACTGATGTCTAGAGCCGAGAGATGCCCGTCTGTGGCAGAGAGAGGAAGAAACGATGCCAAATGCTAGGTCAACGGTCCCCTGGGGCTAACGGAGCTGGTGTTTATCTCGTCTGAAGAGCTGGTCGTTGGTTTGGAATGGAATTGTGCTGACTTCACTTAGGAACTATTTTATCACTAAATAAAACTAAAGAGGTAAAAGATAAGAGATAATTTAACAGCAGTACTAATTAAAAAGGGAGATTGACCGAGTTCCTCTTGGTATTTGGTGGCACTCAGTGTCTCTAAACCCTGCATTGGAAATTGTTTTCTCCCCTTTTTTGGCATGACAGAGATGAACGTAGAATCTGTTTATAGAAAAAATAAAAAAGCTGGGTGATTCAAAATGACTTTGCCAGGAACCAGTGAGACACACTTGCCTAAATGTGCAGGACTGCTAACTATTCTCCCTAACTCTTAAATTGCAACGCTTCTCTGCACCGGGTGGCATCCACAGTCACTCAGCAAAGCCTTCCGTGAGAGTGTGGCCAATGTACTGCTTTGGCTTAGCTTGCCGTCGGTGAGCCTGCCTGTGCCCAGCTGCTGGGGCACCATCGCTTCCCCCTCGGAGCTCGCAGCTGCACGCGGACTTTCCTCTGGGCACTGTGGGGCTTAGGATGGCTTCGTGCAGGTGTCTGAGGTTCTCAAGGTCCCTGTCTCGCTTTCTGTCTTCATCTCCCGCTCCCATTACAAACTCTCTTCAGCCAGCTACTTCCACCCTTCTGAAGAGGAGTGAATAAAGAAATAAAAAGATAAATAAAGGCAATTTAAAGGACATTTACAATGTCCTACCCCATAGGGTTTTTGACACGACTCAGTAGGACAATGTACATAAACTCCATGGCACTTTCCCCCAAATAGTCCTGGCTTGGAAGGCCCTTGGACTATACTTAATAGTCAGATGTTAGTAAGGTAGCTTGAATTTCATTGGTTACTTCTGCTCATTACTCAGAAGGACCATGAACACGTCACTTTGAGTACTTGCCTCTGGGGACACAGTAACACCCTTCTGCACAGGCCATTTTTATAACTGGCTCTTTGTCCACATGTAACACAACAAGGTCCTCTCAGCTTGAAGCCATCAGAGTCTTCAGGGGTTCGTGTTTCAGTCCCTTGGGGATCAGAAAAGTACCAAGCAAGAACTTTCTACTTCACTTCCACTTCTGAGAAGTAGGAGGCTGCCTAGTCAAGTGTGGCCTCTAAAGACCAGCTCGGGGGAGAAAAATAAATGAGAGAATGTGGTCCAGCGCTCTGTGAACCTCAACAAGTGTCTGCGAGGAACGGCAGTCCCTGAGAGCCGTCCGCACAAACCGGTCTACAGCCAGCTGTCATGGGCTGGCAACAAGCGGAGCCTTCGAGACGGAGTGTTCTGATTTTGCATTTCCCATGCTGAAAATGGCGCTCACCTCAGCTCCCAGTGCGGTTTGATTTGATGCTGCCCACACAGGCCTCATTTATGAGCAGAAATGGTTTGAAGTATCAGGAAGTGTCTTTTCCTTTGTAACCCATGGACCACGATTCCACAGCAAACAGGAATGTATTAGTTAAGGTAGAATGGAAAGAAGTGAAGAGACAGATCAGTGTTTGAGACCGTTTACTGCTCTTCTAGATGACTCAAGTTTGGTTTCCAACAACCATGTCAAGCAACTCCCAACTGTCTCCAACTTAGGGGATCTGATGCCCTTTTCTGGCCTCTGCAGGTACCAGGATACATGTGGCAGACACACACACACGCACATGCATGTGCAAATAAAAATGAATCTTCAAAATAGATGTAATGGAGGTAATATTTTAATATAAATTAATAAGTGGTGTCTTTCTCTTTTTCTTGAGACAGGGTCTTAAGCTTCTGAGGCTGACTTCAAACTCACTACATGGCTGAGGATGACTTCCTGTCTCACCTCCCCCATACTGGAACTCCAGAGGTGTGCCACTCTGCTTTGTTTTCACGATCCTGGGGATCAAACCCAAGGCCTTCATACACGTTAGACAAGCACTCTGCCAACTAAAACACTGCCCCAACCCCAGAGTTTATTTTTCTGATGTCAGAATCTAGCAAATTTTATCATAAATCTGGTGATGGAGATGGTGATCCAGAATAACAAAGATCCAGTTTCCGTTTATCGTTTGGCTCTGTGGGTTTCAATATACGGCTTTCATCTTGTGATAGTCTGCTCCAGCTCCCACTATTGCTTCTATATCCCAGCTGGCAAGGAGAAGAAAAGGAGAAAGAAATACCATCAAACCTTTCTTTAAAAAAACATTATCTACAAGTTCCACATATCAACTCCACTGGCCAAAAATTAGTCACATGACCACACCTAGCTGCAAGAGAGTCTGGGAAATGCCCTAGTTGGACAGTCACAAGTCTATCTAGAATAGTGTTGTATTAATAGAAGGAAAGAATGTACTTTTAGAGGACAGGTAACATTCTCTGCCCAAAAGCCTAGACAAAGCAGTAAGTCAGAGAATCCCGCCAAGTATGAGGACATAGGTATGCCCTAGATAGTGGTAAGCCGTAAAGGATGGGAGACCCCTATTTTAGAATTATGCTTATTTATTTATTGCATATGTGTGTTGTGGGAGCATATAGATGTCATGGCGTATGTGTAGGTCAGGGGACAACTTGTGAGAGCTGGTGTTTTTCTTCCACCATATGGGACATGGGACTCATTCAGGACATCTCACGTGACAGTAAGTTCCTTTACCCACTGAGCCAGAAACTCCATTTTAAGGGATCTCTCTTTTAGCCTACATAATACTATGATGCAAAAGTTGAGGTTTAGTGTCTACATCTGCTGAGGTTCAAAATAAGTAAAGAAAAACAAAGCAAAAAACCCCAGCCTTTTACCAGATGAGATCCCCTAATTTTAAAACATTGGTTTAAAAATATTTTTTGAGAATGCTGTGAAAGTTAGTATCTGTGGACTGGACGCAGCCCGATGGTTCCCCCTTGGGGCCCCATATTAGATCTGATTTGCACGGACGTGCCAAATGTGCTTAAATCTCTGCCTGAAATGCAAAGTTTCTGAACTACAAAATTAGAGTTACAAGGCATACACGGTGAGCAAAGATCTGTGACCCTTTCATAACAGGTCATTTGCCTGGCTCGTGAGCCTGGCACTGGAACAAAAGAAAACCAGAAGTTAGGCATGATTCTATCCTTCAGATAGTAAACCTCACTTTCAGGTGTGAACCAATACGATTCCCAGTCTGGGTCAAAATGGTCAAGTAGCTCACTAAGGATGCATGAATTAAATAAAGGAAACAGACACAGAAGGTCCTGTGTCAGTCACGAAAAGGTATCTATCCCTTTGTCTCATGCTGTTGGAGGCCTAACTGCCCCCGATGCTGCCCTTATAACCCCCTGGCACGTCCACATTTCTTGGCCAACAAGAGACTAAAGAGAGAACACGTACGTTCTCCTTCCAGCCAGGGCCAAACATTTCCTGTAAACCTGAGACTTCCCTCAGCCTCCTTCCTGATCCACTCCAGGCACAGATGTCAGAGCTTTTTAAACCACATCCCCCTGCCTCTTCCTCCTCTCTGTCCTTCCTCCCCTTCTTTCACACATCTAATGCCATCTTGGCGTATACTTCTTGGCAGTCCTTAGCCAACATAACAGGAACGATAATGAGGATGAGTAGGCACTAAATACCCATAGCATGCACGCGTATAAATTGACCCCCTGTGACAGTAACAAATGCCTAATTTCATTGATCACATACTAAGTCCAAGGACCACATGTCACAGCCATATAGCCCTCAAAGTAGGTAACACATAGTCCTCCAGATTTTGTGTGCACGGAACAAGTTTATCCAAAACCATCATCCAAGAGGTGGTGGGCAACGATTCAAATCCAAATGTGTTCAGCTCCAATGCTCAGCTGCTCTTCACCAAATATTTGTGTACTCCCTTCCAATTCTGCTATATTAAAATGTCACTACATGCTGTCTTCCTGACTCCATCGGGAACAGCACTGGGACAGTCATTCGCTTCTTTTCAGCTGATTCTTGTGGGTTTGTTGTTGCCGTTTGCTTCCTTGGGACAGGGTTGACTTTGTGGCCCAGGCTGGCTTTGAACTCACAGTGATCCTACTGCCTCTGCTTTTCTAGTCCTGGGATTGCGAACAGGAGTCACCACACCCAACTTAAAAGAACTGTTTTGTTTGGGGTTTATTTTCATTTTAAACTCTCCACATCTACATAGCACAGCTGGTTTGAACCTGCCCGTGCATCTTCTCCGGCAGCTGGGACAACCTCACTATTCGTTTTTCTGGGGTGACCTGGTTTGCTAGACCTCCGCTGAATCTTCAGCCTCCCTTTGCAGACCACAGCTGGGGTGAGATGCTTACAGAATGTCTAACCAAGTCTGTCAAACGGGACAAGGCTGGTGAGCTTATCCCAAACTTTGCCTTTGGACCACTTCCTCTGGGTCCTGCTAGCGTCTTGAGTCTTAGGCCTTTGTCTTTCTTGGCCAGCTCTCTGGTCCTTTGGTCATCCTTTGGCACCGTGGTGAAGATGGGGAGCAGCAGCAGGACTGTAGCTTAGCTAATATAGTGGACCAGAGAGAGAAAAAAGGAGGCAAATAAACTGACATTTAAATTTTTAAATATGTTTAATTTTAAAAAGAAGCAAGATATCCTTAAAAAATAAATGGTGGGCTTTTATCCCTCACCATGAATTAAAGGCAAAAGTACTTGTAATAAAAACACTAGTATCAAAGCTTATTTGATAACTATGATATTTGATAAGAATATTATAATGTTTGCCACTTTTGCTTTGTTTTATTTTGAGGCACAGTCCTTTGTGGCCTAGGCTAGCCTCACACTCACTACATAGCCAAGGCTTGCCTTGAATTCCTGATCTTCCCATTTCTTCCTCCTGAGTATTGGGATTATAGGTGTGTACCATCATGTACAAGTCAGTAGGGTAACATTTAAATGGACGATCATATCTGACAAGAGTCCAAATCTGAAGCCTGATTTTGTTTACACAATAATACATGTAGACAGATCTGAGGAAATGCTGGTTTTTCCACATGCTTTGACAACCGGGGACCAAACTTAGAGCGGTGCAGAAACTAAGCACCTCTTCTATCACTGAGATTCACCTACGACCCCTTGTTTTGTTTTTCTAACAGAAAGGGAGATTAGGGGCTGGAGAGAGGGCTCAGCAGCTATGAGCCGTGAGTACTGGCTACCCTTCCAGATGACCGGGGTTCAACTCCCAGCACATACAAGGTAGCTCATACCTTCCATAACCCCAGTCCCCGAAGACTTGATGGCTTCTGGCCTCCATGGGCACATGATACATAGACACACATACACATAAAATAAATGTATGTTTCAAATTAAAGAAAGGGATGTTAGCAAGCAGTCACTATTAAAGATGTACTAGCACCAAAAACCAACAAGATGGAAAAACATAGAAGAGGGTCTAACTTCCTCAAGGATGTTCCGCACTGTGTCCACATGTCTCTAAGCTACTCCTGAATGGGACCCCTTAGGAAACAGGAACTTACACAAGAGTGAAGAACGTCCTTTCAAATGGGGGAAGGTGTATGTGACCATCCTGCACCCCCAAGAGAAAATTAAAGAAAACCAGCTTCGCTCCTTTTCGGTCTTGCAGGCCTCAATATACCATAACATGGGCTGGTTTATCTGGAGGGTACGATCTTTTTACAAGCAAAACCAAGCAAAGCCTGCAGCCCCAGTGAACCCTGCCTTCAGGCAGGTGTATCCGGTGAAGAAACAAAACACAGCTCTGTGGTTAAGTGAGCAGGGCTGTGCACATTCACAAACCAGCCCTTGGTGGTGGGGGTGGGGGGGCTCAACCACACACATCAGTGCAGCGGGGCCTTTCTCAAAACCCGCCAGTCTCTTTTGGTGCAGAGGCTAGCACTGGGCAGGGCTGAGTGACCGGGATGGATTAGCATATGTCGACCCTCCTACCAGGCTACTTTCTAAAATCTTGCTGCAGCTGATGACGTAGCTTAGATGCAAGAGAAATACATAGTAGAAAGTGAACTGTATCTCTACCATCCATGGAATAAATCACCCCAAAGACCAATCACAGTCTGGCCCCCCCTCTAAGCTGACCAGTATTTAAATTTGTTTGTTTGTTTATTTACTTATTTTAGGATGCATGTATGTGTTCACACTTGCGTGAGAGGGCAAGGCAGGCACATGCCATGACATGTGAATGTAGGTCATAGAACAACTCTACGGAGTGTCTTTTCAACCTTTACATGGGTTCTGGTAATCAAGCTTGTACATCAAGTGTACCCAGTGAGCCACTTCACCAGACCTTCTCTGGGCATCCCCCTACTGCCTCAGGGTTCCTGACTCAGTTTCCACGCTGTATCGTTTATATTTGGTTTGGTGAAAGACCGCCAACTGTATCTGGTCCCGGGCAAAGAGGAAGGACAGAAGTGAAGTGTTTCAGGGCCTCGTTCATCGGCACTGAGAGCCAGTCCTGTCCCCTCTTTGCAGACAGCAGCTCCAAGTGGCCAAACGTGGGCAGCTAGCAGATTTCTCAACCCACACCTCCTTGGACCTGAGTTTCTGGCTCTCCGTTTATTCTTCTGAGTAAATCACCATCTCCGTCACACACAAGCAGAAGAGGAGGAACAATCAACACTGCCTGAATGCTAACCGCCTTACTGGCTGGCATAGCCCTGTAATCCTACTGTTTGGGAGGCTGGGGCAGGAGGATTACAAGGTCTTGCCCAGCTTGGACAATTTAGCAAAGCCCTGCCTTGAAATAAAAAAAGAAGGAGAAGAAGAAGGGCTGATGATATAGTTTGCTGGTCAAGCACTTGCCTAGCATACGTGAGACTGAGAAAAAGGTCAAAGATCACCTAACGGAAGTAACACAGCCCAAGTGACCAGAGCCCCACATTCAAACCCACAAATGCAAGCTTTGGGGTCAGACATACCTGAGTTCAAATCCAGCCTCTGACTGCTGGTGGGTATGTGACTTTGAACAAGTCACCAAGTCACTGTGGGTAAATGTTGGGTGTGTGTGTGTGATATGTGTATGTGTGTGTGATGTGTCTGATATGTGTGTGTGGTGTGCGCAGTGTGTAGTGTGGTGTGCATGGTGTGTATGTGTGTGTGTGGTGTGTATGTGTGTGTGCTGTGTATGTATGTGTGTGCTGTGTGTGGTGTGCATGTGTGATGTGTGTGCGTATGTGTGTGTGTATGGTGTATGTTATGTGTGTGTGTGGTGTGTGTGTGTGGCGTGTATGTGTGTGTATGGTGTATGTTATGTGTGTGGTGTGGTGTGTGTGTGTGTGTGGTGTGTATGTGTGTGTGTGTGTGGTATGTGTGTGGTGTGGTGTGTGTGTGTGTGTGGTGTGTATGTGTGTGTGTGTGTGGTATGTGTGTGGTGTATATGTGTGTGTGGTGTGTATGTATGTGTGTGGTGTGCATGTGTGTTATGTGTGGTGTGTGTGTTGCGTGTGTGTGTGTGTGTGTGTGTGTGTGTGTGTGTGTGTGCGTGTGTGGTGTGTATAGGTGGTTGTTAGCTACCCAATTCAGGTGCTGGGATCTGAACTCCACTCCTCTCAACCGCTGAGCCATCTTTCCAGCCCATTTTCTTTCTTTAGTTTAAAACAGTATTTAAACTAAAGGAAAAAGAGGCTAATTTCCTTACCCGCCATTGTGAGATAAACTTATAAGACTGTTAGACTCCAGAAGCACATTACAAAAGAGAGTTGGCTGCTCTTCCGTTCTCACTGACAGGTGGGAAAAGCCCAGTGTCTGAGAATGACCCCAGCTTTAGTCACAACTGACTAACATCGTGAGAGACAGCTGGCACCAGTGATCCCTGAGCCCAGTCAAGTAAAATTGAGGGCTGCGTTTTGCCTCCAGTAAGGAGTTGCACACAACAATGCATCACTATGACATTGAATATGCTATACCATAGAGCGCTAGGGTACATTTCACCACCACCCCACTTAAGGGACATTGTTGGTTACTATGAGCTTTATGTTTATGAGTTTGTTTCCTTGGTTGTTTTTGTTTCTTCGAGACAGGGTTTCTCTGTGTGGGCCTAGCTCTCCTGGAACTCGCTCTGTAGACCAGGCTGGCCTCAAACTCACAGGGGTCCATCTGCCTCTGTCTCCTGAGCACTATGATCAAAGGTGTGTGCCACTATGTCTGGCTGACTTCTGATTCTTTAGAACCAGTAATCTGACACTTATTTTCAGGAGATATAATTTTTGTCAAAATCTCACCAGATATTTTTAGGAATCAGAATAATCACTTTTTATTAATTTATTCAAAAATAACACCATACTAGTGTTAGAAATACGAGTCTCTTCATGTAGTTTCCCAAAGCCTGAGAAGTGTAATTCAGACCTCTAAGCCATCAACTATGGGGATGATTCATTATCTACCCTCAAAGATCTCTGGGAAGCAGGACTGAGCTCAGAGAGAGACAGAGCCTTGATCCCTGCCTGTTCCAGCATGCAGGTTATAAATTAACAAAGCACAAACTCAGGTTCTATGAAACATCTGCCAGCTTCCAAGTGCTTCCTGTGGGAGCTGATCACATCCTCACGTTTGTGGTGTGGATGTGGAGAGCCGTGGTCCTTAGCAACTGCACAAATGAGTGGTGGACACGTTCACATACGTACAAAAACATAAACACACACGCGCAAGGGGCTCTCCTAGCCTGCTAATTGTGTTGAATAAATAATTTTTTAAAATGCGTCTCAATTTTCTCATCTCCAAAGTGGAGATAATAGCAACTGTTTCCTTAAAGAACTGTGGGAATGAAGATGTGATGAGGGTGTTTAGGCATCTGGGCATATTCACTCAGTGAAGGCTAGTGAGCACAACAGTTCACACACACATACTCGGGCATAAAACAACGAAAAGAAATGATGCCAGAGAGTTACTGTAGTATCTCTGGGTTGTGGGGTTATAGATTTTCATTTTTCCCATTTATATTGTACACTTTCAAATAGCCCTATAATGAGCCTATATTTCTTTCACTGATTAAAAAAAATGGACTCTGTAACTACTCAACAAATTAAGTGGTCACTGCAAAGACAAGATTATGAATAACTTTTTAAGTACTTTAAATGTGGTAGTAATTTGAGTTCTAAGGAAGCTTGGAAAATAGATTAATGTTCAGCCATGTGACGTGCTAGGTGCCTGGGGGTCCATGAGATCTAGAGCTGGAGGTGGGTGAGGACAAGGCAGTTATGGTGGGCTCCTTGGAGGGGCTGGTGCATATGGGGAGATGCGGTCTTTTTCCAAAGACTCTTTCCAATCATTCATCCATGTACATACACACAGAGAGAGAGAGAGAGAATGAGAGAGAGAGAGGCAGAGAGACAGAGACACTGAACAAGGGAAAGCCTTAAGCTCCAACTACACCAGCTATGGCGGGGATAAGAAACTATCCCTGTGATTATCTAATGGAAAACGCCCCCATCTAAACATGTACTCTTCCATTTGCTCCAGTACCCTATGGAGAGCACAGCATCTTGGCTTGCAGGAAGTAGAGGTTCTTGGAAAATAACTTCTCTCCTGCTCCTATAACAAATTTGCCATGGGCCAGGTAACAGTGGACACGCCTCCCTTATGGTTCTGGAAGCTGGAGGTCTACGATGAAGCGGCCAGGAGCTCCAGCATCCACCATCCTGTATTCCCACGACAGGTGCGGGGTGGTGACGGTGGGGAGAGAACTCTAAGGTTTCCTCCTCTCCTTCTAAGGATCCCATCATGGGGCTCCACCCTCACGACCTAACTGCCTCTCAGCAGCCTGGTTCCTAATACCATCTCACTGGGGATTAGAGATTTGATATATGGATTTGGGGAATACACATTCAGTCCACAGCAAAGCGTGAGTGAATCCAAGGATAGAAAGGGAGGCATTCCCAGAGATAGAAAACAAGGATCCGAGATAGAAATGATAGGTGCATGTAGGAACAATCCTCCTGCCTCAAACTCACAACTCACCCGCCCAGTTGTGAAAGACAATTTTTTTAAAGAAATGATGCAACTGGCTTTTACATCAGTGTGCTCTGAGTACAGGCATGAGCCTGTACCATATGGGTTGGATCTCAGTCTGCGGAAGGTCTTAGAGAAAAAGAACAACTGATGTGGGATGTCCTTCTGTATATGTGTTGCCTTTATTGGAATAAAGGTGTTTTGGCCTACGACAGGGCAGAATATAGCCAGGCTGGAAGAGAGAGAGAGAGTAGGCAGAGTAGCTGCTAAAGGAGAAAGATGCCCCTAGAATCTTTCCAGTAAGCCACAGCCTCATGGCAATACACAGATTAATAGAAATGGGTTAGTTTAAGAAATAAGACCTAGGTAGGAATACACCTAAGCTATTGACCAAATGGTGTTATAATTAGTATAGTTTCTGTGTGATTATTCAGATCTGGGCAGCCAAAAAAATGAACCAGCAGTCTCTAGTTAAAAATAACTCCCTGGGGAAGAGGGGAATTTTGTCTGCAGATGCCTCTGCCTCACTCTGCAACAGCGGTCCTTCCTGGGATCTCCAGTCTTTCAGTCCACCCTGCAAATATTGACTTCCCCAGCCATGTGGTCAATTCCTCAGAATAAATCCCTCTGCTAGAGAGGTGGGTAGATGAGTAGGTAGCTACATAAGGGCAGAGGGATGGATGGATGGATGGATGGATGGATGGATGGATGGATGGATGGATGGATGGGTGGATGGGTAGGTAGGTTGGTAGATGGATGGATGGGTAGGTGGTTTGGTGGATGAATAGATGATGGATGAATGGATGGGTTGGTGGATAAATGGATGCATGCATGGCTAGATGGGTGGGTGGGTGTTGGGTGGATGGATGTATGAGTGGATGGGTGGGAGGGTGGATGGGTGTATGGACCAATGGATGGATGAGTGGGTGGGTGGATGTGGGTGGGTGGATGGATGGGCACAGAACCAGCCCACTGGCTCTGCTACCCTAGAGAACACTGATGTGGAGGCTCGCTCCATTGCCCACATGGATAGATAGGAGAAAGGATAGATGGAAGAATAAGGAAGGGGGTGGGTGAAAATGGCTTCCTCTGTATTGGGTGGATCAGGAAGCAGAGTAGGTGGTGATCGTAATTGGAGTTCCTGAAGCCTAACTCTGATGATGACATCACCATTCTGCCCCAACGGTTCCTTCCCCAATGAAATAGCCTGGCCTTTTGAGATCTGTGTGCCCTCCATTCAGGCTCTGTTTCTGGCCTCTGTCAAATGGATCACTTTCCTGCAACCTTTACTCTCTCCCCATGATAAGATCATATGTGTACATCCTGCCTGTGACTTGCATGGCACCCCCAAGAAGGGAGTATTGATGCCTGCTCCATTGATTTGGGGACTAGTCCACATAACTTGCTTTGTCCAATAACTCGGAACCAAGCAGGCATTCATCTATCTTGGCAGGGACTCTAAATGCTTCTGGGGCTCTGAGCTGAGAGCAGGTGGCCCCTGGCAAGTGTGGAGAACACTCCCACGGAGCCCTTTCTACTATTCAAGACCTGAGAGTAGCAGCTGCCCCTTGAGAAGAATTCTTCTTGGAAATGCAGATTTTACACTCTCCTGTACTGTGAAATTGGTTTGTTGCCAACAGCGAGCAGCCTGGGCTGCTTGGGGGTTTGCTATAGTGCTTGTGAGTTAGGGTGTTTATGTTACAGATCAATGGATTTCTTTGAATCTCCGCTCGGTGGTTTTTAGGGAGAGTGTTTTAAAATGACATGGTGCTTTGTTTTTATCATATAGCAAGACAAAAAAAATTTTTTTCAACAGCTGGTACCAGACTTCCAATTTAAGGATGGAGTTTCTTTATTAGGACAATAGCTTTATGGGTCATTTGAGATGGAAAGTGAGACCCCAGGACTCAGAAGAATGAGGATAGTGAAAAATGGCTCAACTATTCTGCTTAGAAATAACTATGGGGGTAGGAGTAGGGGTCAGGGAGGGGGTGGAAGTGGGGGTGAGGGTGGGCTAAGGTATGGAGCTGAGATAAAGGAAGCTGGACAGAGTCTACAGATGAAGCAAAGGCCGGCTCCCGGTGGTTAAAGCAACAATTTATCATCTCCCCAAGTCTCACCCCTGCCTCTTGCATGGTAATAGCATCCACCCTGGCACATGGCTGTCTGGTTAGAGACTACACTTCCCAGGCTCCATTTCAGCCATCTATCTGTGGAGAAGGAAAGCGGGCCCTCCCCTGCCTCCTTTCCCTGAAGGGTGCCTTGTGCTGTGGTTTGACCATGACAAAGCCATGACCCCCAGAAGGCAAAGCAGAGAGGCAGGGCCATGTCTGGGCGACTCTGGGATAGAGCTGCCGCACAGTCAGGCCTGTTCACTTCTGGCCTGAAAGAGAGATAGCACCATGGTGTCTGTTTGGGGGGTGTGGGTGTTGGAGTTGAAAACACTGTTGTTTCAGCAGCTTAGCTTAGCCCTTCAATGACATGATGAAGGAACTCTGGTGGGCATTTTGGAAAATAAAGATAAGTCCTACAGGGTTTTAAATTTTGCTTTAGCGGCATGGTGAACCTCATCTTCCACCTTGTGGTGAACTCTGTTTTAAAGGTAGAGCCTGCACCACTAAAAGCCTTGTGGAAATCAATGGAAGAAACTGGTTTACAGAGGAACCACACGTACTAGGGGGGACAGGAGGATGTGTGTAGGAGGAGCCAGGAGGCAGCTAGCCCCGCAGAGGCAGGAACTCCATGACAAAGAACCCATAACAATAGCAGCCCACCTGGGACAAGGGCGGTTGGCAGAAACCTTGATGAGCACCTGGCCTTTGTACAGGATGCAGAATGGAGGGGCCATTCACTTCAGTCTGGGTCTGAGAGGGCCGGACAATTGAAGTAGCCCCCGGGGCCAAAGCAGCCAGGAAAGTGGGGAACCAGGGTCTGCTTGGCTATATGCCTGCCTTCCCTCTCCCTCTACAATTGTGTATTTCAGAGTAGAGATAGCATGAGCAACGGGACCTTTCTGGTTCCCGGCCTCTTGGACAACAGCAAGGATAGAAAGTGTTGGGCCAAATTATCTCAGGGCCTGTACCTCGTGGCCTATAGGACAGGGAAAAGCCTGGCTCGAGTTTGAGTGAGGATGAGACAGCAAAAAACTAGGTAGACACCCCTCCAAGCAGAGGGAGGGCTTGGCTGTCTCTCATTGGCTGACACCCCATGTCACATGACATCTGGACTACACTGTTAGGGTCTCCATTTCTGTGAGGAAACAAAGAATCTACTTGAGGTCACACAACTCAATGAATAAAGCCAAGATTCAGACTAAGTGGTATGGATCCAAGCCCACCCTCCCTTTCCAACATCGACTCGGGATGCCCCTGCCTCCATCTCCCGAGTGCTGAAACTGTAGGTAAAAGTGCAGCTCCTCTAAGCCTCTCCACTTCACCAGGACCCTCTTCCTGCCTTTATCTGTGGATAAAGTATGAATTATTTTAATTAAATTCACCCCCTCATAGTCCTCACCCATCCGTGCTTCTTTCCCCTCTGCAGGGCAGTCTCCACGGAGGAAAAGTTAAATTCAAAATCAGTAGCTAAGAGCTTCGTGGCCTAAGGGAAGCCACTTACCCTCACTGCTAAAACCAGCGTAACCATGGCAACCCATTCCCGGGGCTTATATTAAAGAGACCAATTGTGAAAATGAGCCTAAATCAACCAGGGAAGGAGAGGTGCTCTTTCTCTCCAAGAGGCTGTGACAGCATCCTCCTGCATCCCCCAGCGCTAAAAGCCCCCACACTCCCTCAGGCTTTCTGCCAACCTGCTGGAGCTCAGTCCTGTGAAGTAGGTGCTTCAGAGAGCCCTTTCCTGCCCTTGGAGGCAGAGGTAGATGAGGGCTGATTTTTTTTTTCGGTTTTTCTAGCCAGGGTTTCTCTGTGTAGCCTTGGCTGTCCTGAAACTCACGCTGTAGACCAGGCTGGACTCAGACTCAGGGATTCTTGAATTCTGAGTGCTGGGATTAAAGGGGTGCACTCCCACCCAGGCTGAGGGTTGATTCTTAGGGGATCAGACTTTCGATATATTCTCCAGCCTTAATCAGTCCCGCCTCTGATTCCCTCAGGGAAGAGACTGGAGAGAGGAGGTGAGGGTGAAGGCAGGTGCGGGTGAGGGCTGGTGCTGGTGAAGGCAGGTGCGGATGAAGCAGGTGCGGGTGAGGGCAGGTGAGGGTGAAGCAGGTGCGGGTGAGGGCAGGTGCGGGTGAGGGCAGGTGCGGGTGAGGGCTGGTGAGGGTGAGGGCTGGTGCGGGTGAAGGCAGGTGTGGGTGAGGGCAGGTGCGGGTGAGGGCTGGTGACGGTGAGGGCTGGTGCGGGTGAAGGCAGGTGCGGGTGAAGGCAGGTGCGGGTGAGGGCAGGTGCGGGTGAGGGCAGGTGAGGGTGAAGGCAAGTGCGGGTGAGGGCAGGTGAGGGTGAAGGCTGGTGCGGGTGAAGGCAGGTGCGGGTGAGGGCAGGTGAGGGTGAATGGATAGAATGTTTCTATCCATTCGGTTTCCGTCCACTGTGACACATTCACGGACAACTTGGCCTTGGCGCCTCCCCTCCCTCTCCCCCCCCACTCCAGGAGTCAGACGGGCGTGAGCAGTGGAGGTGGGGCAAAGGAGCCCTACACCCTGCCTGAGCCCTGTTCCAGTTTGTGCCACCTGAGGAAGCTTCAGGATTTTTTTTTTCTTTTTTCTGGTCTCAAACTCAAACCCACCTGCCTTTGCTGGTATTAAAAGCATGCAGCGCTGTGCCTGGTTTGAAAGGTACGTTTTTTAAGACAACAAAAATATCTTAACAGTCACGAAATCACTCATGGGACTTTGAACACTCTCAACAGGCAACTGAACTCAAGACAACCAAAGAGCTGAGTTGTGTCTGCAGACAGTCAGAATGCCCCTTTGTGGTCGGAGGTCAGGAGCAGGTCGGTTCTTCCTGAAAGCCCCCGGGCATTTTCCTATGTGTACACCTCAGTTGACGCACCCATCCCTTTGTGGGCTCTTCTGGACCATGAGAAGAAGGGCCTTAAAAATGAAATCTGGCAGCCGGGCATGGTGTCACACGCCTTTAATCCCACACTGTGGAGGCAGAGGCAGGCGAATCTCTGAGTTAGAGGCCAGCCTGGTCTACAGAGTGAGGCTTCACAGAAAAACCCTGTCTCGAAACCCCCCCCCCAAAAAAAATCCAACAAAACAAACAAACAAAATGAAATCTGGTCCACCATGAGAGGGAAAAATAATAGTCTTTCATGAATATGTAACCACCTCATACATATTTGTAAAAATTTCTCTAAAACCCACAACACAGAAGCCACTGTGTGGCTATCCTTCTTGGGACCACCCATTCAAATCTCTTTTTGGACAACTTTTTTTTTCTTTACTAATTAACTTTTTGATCTGCCTGTGTCTCTTGACCGACTTCTTCCAGAACACAAAAACCAAGGCCTCCCCCCCCCATCATTATCTGTTTCTGGTGGGTGTTTTAGCCTCAGGTATCCTAACCATGCCTGCTTCCTGCTTCAGCCAGGTGTGTTGGGACACTAGGAGCCCTACCTCCTGCTGCTGTCTCTGATGTGAGAAGAGAAGCCAGTGCTCTGTGGCAAAGGTCTTCTCCCACTCACAGAGACCTCCCTGGGTTAGACACACCTAGCACCTAGGGGACCAGGTGTTTCTGTGACTGGAATTCTCACTTTAGATAGAGTGACTCATTGTCCCCTGATTGAAGACATCTGGAGTGACAGATGAACTTGGTAAGATCTCCTTTGGCCCAGCTAAATACATCACACATGATAAAGGAAAACCCCCCACCATGAAATGGGCCCAAAGCTTCAAAAACAGCCTGCTGTCCCTGGGGTCTGCTTTGGGGTCAGTAAAGCAGGTAGTCTAATTTATTCCCCACCTTGAAGTTCCATTTAAAAAACAAAACAGCAACCAAAAGTTTATCCAGAAAAACAATTTCTGGGCCTGGCACCGGGTCCATCCCCTACTCTCAACTGTCAAATGATTCTCAGACTCTGCCAGGTCCACTGGAAACAGAGCCCAGGATCAGGAAGCTCCACCATCTCAGGCCACGAACGTCTCCTCTTGCCTTTTGGGGTTGAAATGAGGCTGTTCTTTGATTTTCCTTTGCTGACTTGTTTCTTACAGGTATTTGCTCGCTTAAACCTCACAGCCATATGAGGCAAGTTCTTTCGTTATCTCACCTGATTAAGAAATGTGATTTTTACAGAACAGAAAAGTGACATTTAACAACTAGAGGTGGGGATGTCGCTCACGGTAGAGTGTTTGCCTGGGTTAAGACACCGGCATAAATAAATCAATAAAATAAAAACACAGAACGCTTAAAAACAGGCAAAATGACACATGCCTGTACCTCCGACACTTAGGAGACCAAGACAAGAGATCACTTGAAGCTCAAGGCTAGCCTTGGCTGCATAGCAAGGCCCTTTCTCAAAACAAAGCCAAACAAGTTTGACAACTCGCTAAAGATCACCAAGGTTTTATGTTTAGGGCTTCTGGATCTACAGCTTTTATTTGCTTAGATTCTGTGCTCTGGTCACTCAAAGGGTCTAGATCTTTTGAGTGACAGTTAGGCAAGTTTTCCTTAGGCCCAGAATTGTTTGTCTACGTGAGATGGCGTTACAATTGTACCGTGTCTTGATGCACCTTACGTGTGGCCACAGGTACCTCTGTGAGTGGGAAGCTCTCCTGTGGAAAGGCAGCCTTGACTCGAACTGACCCGTGCACAGTGGTCTCCTAGGGGTGACAGCAGGCACTCTTTTTGATCGGGCTTCCTTCTCAGGATTATCTTGTCAAACTGTTAGAAATAAAGTCCCTTACATTTGATTCGGTTTCTATTCATCCTGGCTGCAGCACTGCGGAAGGTAGAAACATTTTACATTCTTACGGGAGACTGAGGACGGATAAAATTATTTGTTGGGCTTGTTAAGATGGCCCTCTTCCTAGGTGCTGTAAACTGATGCCCCCAGACCACACAAATCTTCTACCTACATGCTGTAAACCAATGCCCCCAGACCACACAAATCCTCTACCTAGGAGCTGTAAACTGATGCCCCCAGAGACCACACCTGACTGAGGCCTAATCTGGACTGATCAAACGGCGCCTTACAAGTTTGGAGATCTGGAGTTGGCAAGAAAGTCCAGTGGGCAAAGGTGCTTGCTGCCACATAGGGCAGCCTGAGATTGATTCCTGGAACCCACATGGTAGAAAGGGAGAACTGATACCCCCATGACACAAAAGAGCCCAGTTTATCTCAGCAGAGTCAACCCACTGACCAACTGTGTGTAAGAGCATCCAGCCACTAAAGTACCCACTGGCCAAGTGTGTGTAAGAGCATCCAGCCACTAAAGTACCCACTGGCCAACTGTGTGTAAGAGCACCAGCCACTAAAGTACCCACTGGCCAAGTGTGTGTAAGAGCACCAGCCACTAAAGTACCCACTGGCCAAGTGTGTGTAAGAGCATCCAGCCACTAAAGTACCCACTGGCCAAGTGTGTGTAAGAGCACCAGCCACTAAAGTACCCACTGGCCAAGTGTGTGTAAGAGCATCCAGCCACTAAAGTACCCACTGGCCAAGTGTGTGTAAGAGCACCAGCCACTAAAGTACCCACTGGCCAAGAGTTTGTAAGAGCACCAGCCACTAAAGTACCCTGTCAAGACTGGGGAAGCATCCACCATATCCACATATGTTTTTAACATCATATCCACATAAGCTATGAACAACATCAAACAGTTGTTTTAAGCTACAGCGTTTCAGAGTCATTTGTTATACAACCACAGCTCGCTGGCACATCTGACCACATCAGGCAGCACTTAGCTGGGTTGAGACTCGAGATGAGGCCTGAAGTTGGCAACCCCCGCCCCCATTATCCTTGCATTCTGTATTGCCCTTCAGGCGCAGCAGTGGAGTGACAGTTGCTGCTAATTATCATTTTTGGACTCTTGTTTCTCATCATTGGATTAAGAGTAAATTCAAATGGCCTAATAAGCATGCTGTCAAGGTTTGCATGCCTACAGTGATGGAGAGAACTGTATAATCTAAGAAAAATGGGAAGGGGAAGCCATACTCCAAGAGTGATCTCCTAGCTCCACGTAGATTTAGCTCTTGTTTCAATCCCTCTCGGCCTCAGTTTTCTCTGTAGGATGGGGTTAAACACACACGTGTTGAAGGAGTCTTTAAGAACCAAGTGAGGTCTGACAGAACGACATAATGGTTTAGGGTGTAACTCAGAGGCCTGAGCACCAGTGTTTACACCCCAGAGCTGTCATCTGCGAGCTAAACTTCCATGCCCACACCTGCCCTAACACACAGATGTTTATCAAAATTGTTCCTCAGCCCCTTTCCCCTGTAAGCATTCTTTTTCATCCTTGTACCTCTCCAGGAAGGGATCAACAATCAACGCTAATTTAAACAACATTCTTATTTCAACTGCTCACGGCGCACGCTTTTAATTTCAGCACTCAGGAGGCAGAGGCAGGTGGAGCTGTGTGAGTCTGAGGCCAGCCTGGGCTACGTACCAAGTTCTGCATCAGCCAAGGCTACATATGGAGATCCCGTCTCAAAGAACAAACAGAAGAAACAAGACTTTTTATTTTAGTAATACGTTAAGAACCCATACTTGAAAATCAAAACAAAGTCAATTATCTTTTAGTTTAAAATAACTGAGACAGTGGAGCTGATCTACTGGGAGCTCACCAAGGCCAGCTGGATTGTGACTGAAAAACCATGGGATAAAACTGGACTCTCTGAACATGGCGAACAATGAGGGCTGATGAGACGCCAAGGACAATGGCACGGGGTTTTGATTCTACTTAATGTGCTGGCTTGGTGGGAGCCTACCCAGTTTGGATGTTCACCTTCCTAGATATGGACAGAGGGGGGAGGACCTAGGACTTACCACAGGGCAGTGAACCCTGACTGCTCTTAGGACTGGAGAGGGAGGGGGAGAGGAGTGGGGGGAGGGGGAGAAGGGTGGGAGGAGGGGGAGGGAAATGGGAGGCTCGGAGGAGGTGGAAATTTTTTTTTATTCTCCTTTTATCAATAAAAAAATAACTTTTTTGAGAATTATAAAACATTTATGCCTTCTGGTCAAAGTAAAGACATTTTGTGATGACACTCGGAAACAGAGAAACAAAGCATGTCATTTATAGTGTCCATTAAAGCAATGAAATATTCAACCATAAGATAAGTATCACCATGGGAAAACATTTGAAATGTTCAAAAGTAATGCTAAGTTGAAAGAAATATGTATACAACACAGTATGTTAATGGGAATGATATATATAATACATAAGATATATGTATATATTTAAATAATCAGAAGAGAAATAACAATATAAATGACCATCATTATGAAAAGTTTATAAGATTTTAATAAAACTATATGATTTAAAATTTGGAAAATACAGATTATCACTGTAAAATCTTAAGCATTTTCAGGGAAGGGTTAAAGTGTATTGTAAAATATTATTTCACTGACATTTATCAATACATTTGATTTAGAAAATTGGTATGTTTTAGTAGCATGAGAACGGGCTGTTCTCTTAAAGCCTGCAATTTGGAAGCTTACACTCATTCTCCCTCACTTCTATCCCCACACCCACACTCATCCCTCCTTCTGCTTAAAAGCCAAACAGGACAGAATAAAATTTCAACCTCTCCAGCTGCAGATCAGAGTGTGCCAGGGGAAATAAACAGACTGTCCTGGTCAAGTGCCCTTCAGTGACGGGAGGACACTGTGCTCAGCCAACGTTCTGGAACAGTACAACTTGAGCTCTCTCTGGGTCTGCACCCCAGCTCCTATTGCCCAGGAGAACATCACACCAAGGTGTTACTGACCTTAGTGTGCAGCACAGCTCTGGGAAAGGACCACCTAGATGCTACCACTGGGTAGAGAAGTTCCCTCACCCATCACTCCTCCAAAGAAGAGAGGCAAGGATGCACTTAGATGTGCATTACTTTTATATCAACAAAGATGATTAATATACAGAGATCTCTTCATTGATGAGCTAGGTGTGTTGTCCACTTGTATCTTACCAGGTGTCCTGGTTAGGTTTTCTCAACAGGACACAAGGTGGAGTAGCTGGGGAGAGGAACCTCAATAGAAAAAATGCCTCCATCAGATTGCCAGAGGCAAGTCTGTAGGGTGTTATCTTGACTAATGATTGATGTTGGGGGGGGGCGGGGAGCCCCTTAGTGGTGGTGCCACCCCCAGCAGGTGGTCCTGGTTGTATAAGAAAGCAAGCTGAACAAATCATGAGAAGGCAGCCAGTGAGCAGTGTTTTTCCGTGGCCTCTGTGTCAGCTCCTGCCTCCGGCTTCCTGCCTTGGTGTGGCAGGACATCTGTTTACACTGTGTGAAGTTGTGTCACTATGATTGGTTTAATAAAATGTTGAACAGTCAAGAGCTGGGCAGGAAAGAATAGGTGGGACTTCCAGGGAGAGAGGAAAACTGGGGATGAACCTAGGCACGCGAGAGACTCCAGCCAGACATGGAGAGAATGGGACAAACAGAACAGAAGAGAGGTGAACAGCCATGTGGCAGAACATAGATTAATAGAAACGGGAAAATTTTAAGCTACAAGAGCTAGTTGGGAACAAGACTAAGCTAAGGGCCAAGCTTTCATAGTTAATAATAGGCCTCTGTGTCACTACTGGGGAGTTGGCAGTCTAGTGATAGACTAGACCCTGTAAGCCAGACAAAAAACCCTTTCCTCCCCAAGCTACCTTTGGTCATGGTGTTTATCAAAGCAATAGAAGGAAAACCAGAAAATTCCTATTTCAGTTGGTTTGGTTTGCTCTTTCCTAGTTCTTGCCAGGTGGTGGTCAGACCACAGAAGCTGTCCTGGGCCCACACCTAATCTTGATATTCATTTATCCCACTTAAGCACCATACGATCAAGAAGAGTATTGGAGTTGTTCCCATTTTGTGGCTGAGAAAATATGGACTTTGCCTTCAATCACAGAACTAAGGCCCAGCCAGGAGAGAAATGAACCTTTGCTCCTTCTGAGAAGGTCAAGTCTAGAGTTTTTCTTCATTCCACGTGCCCTGATCCAATCCTGTAAAATAGCATCAGGACCCTTGCTAACCACGCAGGAAAGCTAGAGATTCCTCGGACAGTCACGGCAAGAAAGGACTGTTATCTACTATAACTTTTGCACGCTATCCTGGTTCCAAAATGAGCTCACTAGTGGCGTTGGTGGTATAGTGGTGAGCATAGCTGCCTTCCAAAATGAGCTCACTTTGTGAACA
This sequence comes from Microtus pennsylvanicus, assembly GCF_037038515.1. NCBI lineage: Eukaryota > Metazoa > Chordata > Mammalia > Rodentia > Cricetidae > Microtus > Microtus pennsylvanicus. Next base: position 35,211,712 of record NC_134590.1, read on the forward strand.
TTCTCCTAATAACAATGAAGTTATTTTTAAATTGCTTCAAGTGCATGGGGCTAGCAGTCATTAGCACCGGCTCAGCACCAGGACGGACTGTCAGTGTCCTAGAGACTAGTCACCTCTTCTGTAAATGAAGACAGGCGGTGGTGAGGCCTCGTGGAGGACTGGTGCCTCCCTGACTTTGCAGGCCTCGCCTAGCTATCTCTCAGTCCCTTTCTTCCTCTGCCTGTCTCCACGTCTCCAGTAACCACACTGTTGGTTATTAACAAGCTCTGTCTGCCTGCTGGGCTGCCTGCTTCGCTGAGCTCTGCAGGAAGATTCTCAGCCCAACCACGCTCTAGGCTCATCACAGCAGACAGAAGTTCCTTTGCTCACATTCAAGGCGGCTGCAGGCAAGACATCTACAGAGCTGAGGACAAGCTGTCCCTCCAGTCTTTGCACAGATGCACACATTCATGCAAGAGGAAAGAAGCAGCTTTTCTCAACAATGGTTTTTAATGTTTTATTATTCTTATCATGCATATGGGTATTTTGCCTGAGGTACAGCGATGTACCATGTGCCTTCCAGGTGTCCACAAAACCCAGAAGAGGTCGCCGATCCTCTAGAACTGAGATTACAGACAGCTGTGGGCTGCCGTATGGGTTCTAGGAATAGAACCCGGGTCCTCTGAACAAGCAGTCAGGGCGCTTAACTTCTGAGCCATCTTTCCAGCCCCGCAATAATTTTTAATAATATAAAGGAGTCCCAATACCAAAAAGTTTAAGAATGGTAAGCTAGGTTACCAGACTCACAGGGGGGATCACAGCAGAAGCAGAAATGCAGAGTATTGTAGCTCTGGAACTGGGACAGAGCTCTGAGAATTCATGTTTATAAAGAGGTAGAAACAGTAAGTCAAATGAGATTTGAGGGATATACAGAATTAAAATGCACTTCAGTTGCCAGAGAAGGTTTCAAGTGCACAGTTGTCCTTTGATATTCATGAAGGATTAACTTCCAGAGTATGAGACCTCTCAAGCGCCTTATAGAAGATGGATTGGTATTTGTATGTAACCTATGCATATGCATGAGTATATGAGTATATATATGTGTGTATGTATGATATGTGTATGTGTGTGTGTGTAGTATAGCTGTATATGTGTATGTGTTTACATATGTATCCCTCATATATATTTACAATGCCCCATATAATATACATGCTTTGCAAACCATTGTTCTACTGTATAGTTTAGGGGATGATAAAAAAAAGTCTATATGCATTCAGCACAGATACAATATGTTGTTTTCTAAATAGTTTTGAATATTTAGAATCCCCCACTGTAGGGTTCTCTGAGGTTTGTTTTAGGCGTCACTGAAAATATTGGGTACATGCCAGGGAATAAGACTCAGTCCTGATCCTGATGAAACTTACACACCAATGGGAGAGATGAACCCTGGTCCTGATGAAACTCAAGTAACAGTTGGAGAGATAGACCAAGAGGGCAAGAACTTGAGTGTACAATGATCGGTCTATTGTGGAGGGAGTAGGTTGCTCTTAGCCACAGAGAAAGGGTTCCTTGCTCATCAGAGCTAGCCTCCCATGATAAAAAGGATCTGGAAAGTCAAGGAGAAATGGTGATAAGGACATTATGAATGACAACCTGGAGGCAGATGGTCCTTATATCCAGGAGGTAAGTGGTGGTTTGAAGGAAAATGGCCCCCTAAAAAAGTAGCATATAGAAGGTGTGGCCTTGTTAGAGGAAGAATGTCACTGTAGGGGTAGGCTTTCAGGTCTCTTCTGCTCAAGCTTCCCTCAGCGTGATAGTTAGTGACTTCCTGTTGTCTCTGAGTCATGATGTAGCATTCTCAGTTCCAGCACCACGTCCACCTACACGCCACCATGCTCCCTACCATGATGATAATGGGCTGAACCCCTGAAACCGTAAACAAGCTATCCCCATTAATGTTTTCTTTATAACTTTTCCGTGGTCATGGTGTATCTTCACATCAATAAAAATCTAACTAAGACAAGGTGGGCAGTGCCTGGCTTGGGCAGGGTAGCATGGAGGAGTGGCTGGTAAGAGAACATAACGTCGGACAGAAGTAGATAGGGAATTTAGTCCCAGCAAGAAAGTCACTTGGAGCGGGTGGAGACATGAAGAAGTCCCTGATGACTCTGGTGGCACAGTGAGGGCCCTTGGAGGGACAGAGCTGGAAAATGGTGCGCCTGCTAATTGGCATTAGGGTAGTGTGATTCCAGCAGAATCGCTGAAGCAGCAGAAAATAAGCAACAATGATCATCATGCCCATGATTTATAAGAACTTAGACAGCCTGCTAAAATTGAGCCATTGGGATACAATGAATTGGATAAACCCTCCCTGAACTTTCTTTGCCCTTTCTTAGGGGATTTCATGAACCTTTTTCAAGAAGAGTTTTTAAATGCTGGGGTCATGGACTCTCAAGAATTCAATAAAAGTTTTAGATAAGACTCTCCTCCATAGGGAAAAAAAGTGAATTAAAGCAAGAAATTGTACTCTGGTTCTCTTACCCCATCTACTTCTGTCTGAAATAGACGTCATCTGTAAGAATGGGAGAGGTGATGTCAGCATCACTGGGTACCAGCGCTTGCCTGGTCCAGGAAACCGAAAGGATGAAGGCAGAAGTTCGCTCTGGAATCTAGAAATCCTTGTTCTCTTCCAGAAATACCCAGAACAGGAAATGACAGTTTGGGTGAGAAAGGACAGAGGAAGACAAGTGTCACTCAGGTCCAGCAGCTTCAGTGAAGAAGGCACAGCGCAAGAGCAGTTGCCTAGCAACAGAGCTTTCTGGAGTTACCTACACCTTTGTATCCACGGGGCACTGTAGCCATAAATAAGAGGAGACATTCCCCTTCACTTATCTTAGTTCCTTGACTATGCCTCTGTCTTCCTCAGCCTTTGGGGACCAGCCATCAGGACTGCTAGCCACAGCTATGCAGTCGCTTCACTGAACCTTGCCTGTGCTGAGCTTGCCATGCTCTGGGGGCTTTCACCGGCCAAGGTACCCAGAGCTGGTGAGATTTTCTAATCCTTACGAAGGTACACTGCAGGCTAGCAATGCTCTACTTTAGGCCTGATGCCGCTGCCGCCTTCTCCTCCTCCTCCTCCTCTTCTCTTTCCCCCTTCTCATTCCTTTCACCGCAGGAGGACACAGCTGAGAAACGTGCCACCTCCTGCATCCCCTCCCTTCATGACTTCCTGAGAGCCTCTAACACACTTACCTGCTCTATAAGTGTGCGCAGGACAAGTGTGCTTCTACCCAAAGGAAAAAGAAGAGACAGCTTCAGGCAGCTACATGCCTCCTTCTCCCTTCAACCTTAGCCTCGAGCTCAAAGGTTAGCACAGAAATGGACCTGAGTCACAGCTGCTGAGTCAAGACCACTGGTGGGCTCTGCCTTCTCCATAGCATGGAAGGGGGGGTGTGTGGGAGGGAGCAGGCTTAGCAGCCTCTAGAACACATACCTGCTGTGGCCTGGTCTCTAACTCAGCTATCCCTCCACGTAAGTCCTAAGGAGCAACTTTGAAAGCTGTACAAATGTGAATGCTACCTCCTCATCAAGCCTGGAGCTGGGGGGAGGGAACCCCATTGTTACCCCAAGGAATGAATGAGTACCTGAAGCTGTAGATATCTTCCCCTTTCCTCCCCTTCCCCCACCACAGGATGTTCCTTCTGCGGGCCTGACTGACAGTAGACTGAGGCCCAGAGCTCGAGGGAAAGCGAACTGCCAGCCTAGGACTTCTAGACTCTCCTCGGCAAGAAAATGCAGGGTGGCGTGCCTCCAATTCCGTGCCCTTAGGGTCCCAGCTGAGCCCTGGAACTAAGTACCTAAGCAGGTTTCCAGAAGAAAGGCCTGCAAATGTAGGTTTATCATCAGTATGTGATGCTACTGTTAGCAGGTCGCTTTAGTCATGGATCCACTGCACTGGGTTAAAAATCATAAGAGTAAACCATGAAGAAACTGATTATGGGAGAAGGAAAATCACAACAACAAAGCAAAACCCACACAGCACTCCCTCGGTCCTGACTTCCCATCTCTAGATTGGGATCTTGCATCTTCCATCTTTATCCTATCCGCTGCTTTTAGAAACAGCAGCGCAGGGAAGAGCTGTTCTCATACAACCGCCGTTTCCAGGAACCCTTTGCTTAAACAGTCAAGATACCAAGAGCGGCAGCTTCTGAGACTCCTCCAGAGTCCAGGTGCCCTTAGTCATCTTGTTGTCATGGCAACCATCCATGGTGCACAGATGGGCACGGAGCACAGTGCCAAGTCCTTCTCATCCAACATTTAATTCACAGCAGCTTCCTGTGGTTTTTGGATTTGGGTTGCTGTTATTGATTTGATTTGATTTTTAGATGGAGTCTTTGTAGCCCTGACTGGCCTGGAACTCACTACATAGACTAGGCTAGTCTTAAACTCACAGAGATCTTCTTGTTTCTGCCTCCCAAGTGCTACGATTAAAGGCATGTGCCACTATGCCTGATGCTTCTCAAGATTTTATTGTCTCCATAGCATTGGTGGGGAAACTGAGTCACAGATATTACAAAGCTAGCTAAGGGCCCCTGGCTCACTCGCTCTCCCAGCCCATCAGTGCCCACCACTGTGTTGCGGTCATTCTCTAGGGGAAGGGCCTCTGGGAACCCAGTTCAAGGATTTGTACTTTGCAAGAGCCTATTATGAGAGAGGAGAAGGTCAGGCAACAACACACAGAAAGGGTTCAAATTTCAAGCAGACTGTGGTCTTACCTTCTCAGGTGATGGGCTTCCCAGAACAAGGCTTCCTCCCGCTGCCCTTTGTCTGGAAACAGCTAGGCCTTCCATCAGCAGCACAGGCTTTCTTCCCAGAGGAGGTTATTAATTACATTACACTCAAAACAGGGGATCTCCCAGACTCATACTGGGGCAACTTTTCTTATCAATGCTATTACAGTGACTATCTCATTTGATTAATTGCCATTTCATTATGTCATCATAACATACAATACAATGCCATAACAATCCCTCAAGGCAGAGAAAATCAGGCCTGTGGCCGGAGCAAAGATTTACTAAGACAATGTCTGTGTCCCTCCTTTTGGCTCTCAGATGATGAACACAATGGACCCCAAGGAGTTGGAATCCTCCCAGAGTTCCACGCTGAGGCCCTGGTTGTCTCTTGGAAAGAGTTCACACAGCCTGACAACCTTGTAGGCACTGAAGCATTGATGGGCCGACTACAGGTAAGGCCCACCTTGACCAACCAGCACTGCTCCGGCACCATCCTGTCCACAGCAGTCCCAGACAGTGTTTCCAGGTTCTCAGCCTCTTATCAGACATGAAATAAAGGCACACAGAGGTTGCAAAGCATCAGAGAAAGCAAAGAGAACGCTATAGTAGAGATTAGGAACTCAGGGGCTCCAGTTTATTTGCCTGGGGCATCTTCTGAGGGGTCAAAGGGAAGGAGGAGTTTGGTTACTAGGGGTGTGGTTTGGGGGATTCTGTTTTGATTGATGTGCTAAGTTCTATAACCATTTCTCTACTGTGAATGCCCTTTCCCATACATATCCAATTTTAATTCTATGCATGCCCAGTTATTTATAGGCATAAGGGAATTCTCCCTAGAAGTTCTCTTTGAGGACACAGTTGGTTTCATTGTGTATGTACCCCCAAACTAGTTGGGAGGGATGGCTTGATACTCAGGTAAGGGTCTTGGGATACACACACACACACACACACACACAGAGAGAGAGAGAGAGAGAGAGAGAGAGAGAGAGAGAGAGAGAGAGGAGAGAATGCTTCCTTCCAAGAGGAAGCTCAATAGTCAACAAGCCCATCTGTGACAATCTTTGGTGAACAGGTCTAACTAGACTCCTGAGGACGGTGCCAGTTTGGCAAAGGACAATAGCCCTGGACAACCGCCTGCAAACGGGGATTGTGGAGAAGAGTGTGCAGAATCCAACACATTGGGAATGATTAATTCCAACTGGACAGTGTCTATTGAATCTAACAATAGTCTTTGAAAATGGATTTGGTTTTTTTCCCCTCATTCTTGTTTTTGTTTTTTCAATTTCACATTTTTGTATTAATTCTTTGGGGGATGTTTGTTGTTGCTGTGGTCTATTTCTTCTTTTAGAATTCCATGTGCTTTTCAACAGCAATCATCTGCAATGGCTGGAAATTTAAAAAGAAGAATGGTCCTTCTCCATTACAGGCTAACCAGCTGATCACAGACCACTGGAAAAGACAAACTTCTCTGTCCGTGAGCAGCTGAGTCTTTTTTTTTTCTTTTGAAAATATGGCACAATAGCATCTCTCCCTTGCCTTCCCTCTCTCCAAACCCTCCCAATTATTCTGCCCTCCTCCCCTTCAAAGTTATGGCCAACCTCGTTTTTCATTCGTTGTTATTCCAAGCATATGTGTACACACATATATATTCCTATATGGAACTGATCGGTCCGTACAATAGTTCTTGTATGTAGGTCCAAGTTTCCTCGCCTCACAAGCACTCACAAGCTCTCCTTACCCCACCCCAACTTGAAAACAACCAGCGAGAATCAAAGACATCGGCATCAAAGCAGAGCCTCTGTGTTGTGGCAGGATGGGGGTTTTCTTTGCCCCAGGCCCCCTCCTTTCCTTCCTCCCCAGACCCCCTCCCAACCCTTCCTGGGAGGAAGTCTGGCAAGATGGAGTCAGGCGCTCTGACCTAGCCACCACAGTTTTACTCTGAGGTTAACAAAGCTTAGAGGAGCTTGTTCCTAGCTGTTTGCTTGAAGGCTTAAGTCTCCTCTGAAGACCAAAGGAATCTGACTAACTGCTTTCCACCTAGAGCGCCCTCCCATTGAAAGGGCAGAGAAGCTGAAGCAGGGAGCAGTGTGGGGCAAGATAAACACAGGACCCAAGTCTGGACCCCGGCACCAATAGGACATTCGCATGTCAGGTGGACGTGAATGACCGGCCTGCAATTCCAGCACTCGGAAGGTACAGCAAGCTGGCGAGACAGTCTAGCTGGGTCACCGAGCTCTGTGTTCAACTGAGAGACCCTGGTGTGGGGAAGATGTGCTGCTGTGATTGGTGTCGTAAAGAGCAGAATGACCAATAACTAAGCAGGAAGAGGTTAGGTGAAACTTCCGGGAACAGAGAGGACTCTGGGAAGAAGAAAGGCAGAGTCACCAGCTAGCTGCGGAGGGAGGAGGATGGGCAGTACTGAGATGAGGTAACTGAGCCTCATGGCAGAATGTAGATTAATACAAATGGATTAGTTTAAGTTGTAAGAACTATTTAGGAACAAGCCTAAGATAACTTCAAACATTTATAGTTACTAAGACGTCTCCACATCATTATTTGTGGACCGATGGCTCCTGACAGAAAAGTACAACTACAAGACCCTGCCTTGATAAATAAGGTGGAAAGCCGTCAAGGAAAACTCCCAACATCATCCTCGAGCCTGTGCATGCATGCATACGCGTGCGTACACTTCCCAGCAACATGTATACTTGTGTCCACATGCAAGCACACAGACACATGAAAAAAATCACTAAGCAAGTAATAAACCTCTAAATTCCTTATATCAAGACTGAATCAAAAACCGTTCAGAGTCCAAAGATCCAGAGTGGAAGGTAGAAAGGCAGAGAGGCATCCAAGAAGGATAAGAGACCTCCAGGTCTGGCTTTGCCTATGACAGCTATGTGGCCTGGGGAAACTCAGAAAGTCACATTCTTCCATTCCTAAGGTGACAGAATTGGACTAAATCCTGTCTGAAGTCCCTTCCTTTCCAAGAGTGACAGTCTGGCAAATAATGGGGAAACAGAATGGAATGCCCTGGCCAGGCTACTTTGGACCATAAACCCTCCATAGAAGTATCTGCGCCCACAGGAGTGAGAAAGCAAGAATGGTTTGCCTGCAGTATCCAGAGAATTAAGACCAAGTTTATTTGGGTCCTACCTTTAAGATAATTTTATACCTTTGGATTTTTTTTTTTACATTTTTTTGGGTACAAATATGACCTGTATCTAACTTACCTAATAAGAGCTATCAAAATCAACTGGCAGACTGATGAAACAAGATATTTCAGACTGGGTGATATAGAGTCAATAAAAATGTATTTCTTGTTGTACTAGAGGCTGAAAAAGACTAAGGACCTACAGATTTAGTGAACTCTGAGATGGCTTTTTTTTTTAGCCTTCTGTGGTTGGAATCAAACCCAGACCTCACTCTGCCCCTAGGTAGTGCCTGGATGTGTCTTCTTGCTTCATCCTCACATGGTGAACAATTACTCTAATTTATAAGAATTCTAGTCCTGTTCACCTCCTAGAGGCTCCATCCGCTAGATGACCCCATCCTAATCTAAACTGTGAAAAGGGGTTTGGGATGGCAGGAGGGTGTGCAAGAGCACAAAAGGTACTTAGCAGAAGGGTTGAGGATCCAATTCAAAAGTGAATTCCCAGTATGAGGATAAAGTCGAGGTTGGAATGGGAGACCTCACGTCATAGCTTTCTGTTGCTGTGCTAAAACACTAACGGGGGAAGAAGGGGTTTGTGTCAGCTTACGGGTTACAGTCCATCACTGAGGGAAGCCAGCGAAAGCTCACGGCAGGAACCTGGAGGCCGGAACTAGAGCAGAGATCTCTGAAGAATGCTGCTTACCAGCTTACTCTGAGATTTCCGTTCAGCCATCTTCCTATACTGCCCAGGGCTGCCTGCCAGGGGTGGCACCGCCCACAGTGGGCAAGACCCTACCACATCAATCAACAATCAAGAAAATGTCCCACAGATATTCCCACAAGCCCATGTGCTGGAAGAACTCCTCAAGTGAGGGTCCCCTCCCCCACCTGACACTAGCTAGCACTCTTCATGTCCAGTCAAGAACGACATGTCCCACTTGGCCATGTTGTGATGCCTCATCCCCAGGGCATCCTCAGACAAAAATCTTTGTGCCCTGGAGGAAAGTGGAGGAGGGGAGTGGGAGTCGAGAGGAATAAGCGCGAACTCTGGTTCTATCCATCTGAGTTACAACAAAGATGAGTCATCCAAACCACCTCAGCCTTGACTGCTTTGGCTGCTAAATGACACACTGAGACTCACAGCAGTGCCATGGTGAGGTCACATGAGACAGTGGTGTGCCTAGAGAGTTGGCCAGTCCCACAGTCACTAGAATAAGACATGGAGATGCATTCTAAAAACATCCAAGAGCATCATAGAAGTCAATGTGGAGAGACCAGGATAACAAGGGCCGATTCTCTTAAACAGGCTGTAGGGCCGGGGAGATTGCTCAGTGGATAAAAGCCTGACAACCTGAGATGGAATCCCTTGAACTCCATTAAAAAATTCAGATGCAGCTGGGCAGTGGTGGTGCCAGCCTTTAATCCCAGCACTTGGAAGGCAGAGATAGACGGATCTCTGTAAGTTCGAGGCCAGCCTGGTCTACGGAACGCGTTCCAGGACAATTGGGGCTGTTACACAGAGAAACCCTATCTCAAAACAACAACAACAAAAATGTCAGATACTATAGTGTGCTTATGTAATCCCAGGGCTCCTACAGCAAGATAGGAGACAGAGGTAGGAGAATCTCCTAGAAACCCGGGGCCAGCTAACTTGGAGTACACAGAGATCCTGCCTCAAGCAAGGGAGAAAGCAAAAACGGCTCTGACCTTCACACAGGGGGCATATACGCAGAAACTAAACAAACAGATACTGTAGTGTGCGTGTGCGCACACACACAGCACACTCACATGCACGCACACACACACAAGGGCGGTCAGCATCTGCCATCTCAGATGTCTGAGGTAGGTACCTGGCTGTGAAGAGGAACAATGAGAGGAGGAGGGAAGCACAGAGGTGAGCTACAGGATGTAGCTGAAGAACTAAGTACAGGTATACAGTTACGAATTCAAGGCTCTCTGAAAACCTTAAGAAAACTGTCAGTCTAAATCTACCAAGCAACAGCTGCCCTAGAGTTAAAGGCAGTGGTGCACTTGAACCACTCTCTGTTTCATTCCGCAATTACTCGTGAAAGTTCCAGAAATTTGAGGTGCCCTGCTGTTTCTAACAGCGCTGCCCCAAGGGTGAGCACAGACAGCTGCTTTCAGGGGTGAACTCTGGAGAGCCGTGGCCTCGCTGCTGCCGACTGCCCGTGCTCAGCATCACTCCGTGGTGGTCACTCTGTGGTGGTCACAGAGTGACTCCGCGCCCTATCTCGATCCTGAGTTCTAGTTATTTCCTTCCTTTAGTCCAGCATCCGTTAGAAACCACTTGTTGGTGGAGCTCTCTGCCGCGCTCTGCTTCTGTGAACTGTGACTGTTCTGGTCTCAGCTGTTTGCTAACCCACACCACAGGCAGCCTGGTTCAGAGCTTCCACGCAGGTAGACAGATGGCAGCAGGCCCCAGGAAAGGCCATCACTCCTGTAAGACTTTGCAACGTCAAACATTGATTAGTGTAACACTGCACATCCTTCTCCAGTCAACTTTCTTTTTCAGAGGGACTGTTTATTTTAAAATGGTAACACAGATACATTCTGTCGTTGCTGGACTCCACAACCCAGTTACCAAGTCCCTTTTCTCAGTTCACTTTATTCTTTGCACTGACCACTCGCCTACCTTGAGCTTATTTCTTTCTACAACTACTGTCTCTGACCCATTCCTAACCGGATGTGAATGCTACAAAATCAGGAACTTTGGCTAGCTGCACAGTTTGGGGCTAAGAAGGCCACTGTGAATCGCAGAGATAACTAGTGATTGTCACATGAAACAGTAAACCCCTCACGGTGATACTCAGGGTCTTTACCTGTGCATAGACCACAGTGACCAACCTCTAAATGGAGTTAGTAGGAAGAGCACGAGGATCTGGATTTGTCAACTCATGGGGCTGTGATCTGTCAGTTGATAGTCTCTGGGCCTTAGTGTCCTCACCCATGAAGGACCTAAGGCCCCTGAGGTTTGGGGATATAATCATCAAACATTATAGCTGCTATTTATTGAGCCCTTACTGAATACCAGGCACGTACATAGCTGCTATTTATTGAGTACTTACTGAGTACCAGGCATAGTACAGTCTTGCTGGGTTAGCTCACAGCACTCACTACCCTATGGTTTCACTTTACCTGTTTCACATATGAGGAAACTGACCCAAAGAGAAGTTAGTCAATTCACACAAGGCTGCAGAATTCAGGGGTGACAGAGCTGGGATTCAAGTTTGGGGATTTGACCATAGACTCCAACTTTTCAAAAGTATTTTGCTATTAATTATATCATACTTTAAAAAGTAGTAAAATGTGTAAGAACTTTTGAAGAAAAAGCAATAAAAGGAAAATCCTAATGAACACTCAATTACTGACTGTCCAAACTTAAGAAGGTGATTAATATCCAGGCAGTGGTAGCACACACCTTCAGTCCTGCACTCGGGAGACAGAGGCAGGAGGATCTCCATGAGTTTGAGGCCAGCCTGGTCTACAGAGCGATCCCAGAACAGCCAGGGTTACACAGAGAAACCCTGTCATAAATAAAGGTGGCCAGTATGTGTTGTCCCAACCAGCGGGATATGAATCGAGAGCACAGCATAAACCTTGAAGGTGAGGAATAAAAGGGACAAGAGACACAAGAAACAAGAAAGGGGCAGCAAGTCTGTATTCTGATCAAGCTGCCAACTTTATTTTTTTCTCAGGAACATTATATAGCAAAAAGGCAGGGGGGAGGTAGGATGCTGGAATGTCAGGTCTGGAGCCATCTCTAGCTGATAGGAAGAGATAAGGAAATGACAAGGGTCTGTAAATGTTTAGGGAGGGATGCTAATTACTTCTGGAGCCCACAGGTCTGCAGGCCTGTAGGCACTCTTAACTCACTGGGAGAGATAAGAATTTACTGGGTTATTTCCTGAGCCCGGAACTTGCCCTAGGGAGGTGAATAGCTGACTTGATTTATGACTCAGATGGCTTGACCAAAATACAGGTCTTTGCTCCCAGAGCTGTGTCACACCTCTAGTGGCCTTGGACTTTTGCAGTCTGTTTTCAGGTAAGAGGTAGCCACTTACTTGAATGCTATGCTTTAAAACACTTTTAACCCTCGGTGTTAAGTTTTATACATGCTAGAACACCATATAAATGGAATAATTCGACGCGTTATTTTTCTATATTTTCTGCTGGTCATTCTTGATACATGATGGAGACTGACAATTTCTTCAGTACAATTGAGTGCATTTTTCTCCTTCACATGCGTCTACCCTCATGCCTGCTGATAGACACAGCTATAGGTCATGTGTTTTCAGTGTTGCATTGTGGTTCACATGTGAATACATCAAAAGTCAACTGGCCCTTGTCTGACCGTGGCATCATGTGGTTTCTAACTTTTGCCATTAGCTACCATGCTACTAAGCACACCCTTATTCACGTCTTCCTGTCAATCGATAGAAGGGTACATCTGGGTATGGATGTTTCTCTGTGGGGGTCACTAATATGAGATACTCAGCTATGCTAAGTAAAGACAGAAGGCTGTACCAGCTTACGCTCCATCAGCAGCATGCAGGAGCTCCCACTGTCCCAAGTCCTTGTTAATGCTTGGTGCTATCATACTTTTAAATGCTTTTGCTGATATGGCGGTTTAAAAGGTACCTCTCTGATGGTACCTGATTGCCAACAGATACATGAGTATGTATATAGTTAAGCCCCTTTTTCTTTTGCTCATTGGTCCTATGCTGTTTCTCTACCAAGAAATAGCCTCCTTTTTCTCAGACAGGGTCTTGATGTATTGTCCAGTCTCACCTCAGACTTTTGACTCTTCTGCCTCAGCTTTTCTAGTAATAGGATCTCAGGTATGCACCATGGTGTTAGGCTCAAATATCTGTCTTTAGATTGAGATGTTTTGCTTGTTGACTGCTGGTTATTCTTGATACATGATGGAGACTGACAATTTCTTCAGTACAATTGAGTGATTGGAGTACTCATAATTGTTGTGGGATATTTGTATACTGTGTGAAAATATATTGCTGTGATCGGTTCGTTCAATAAAGAGCTGAATAGCCAATAGCTAGGCAGAAAATATAGGTGGGACTTCCAGGCAGAGAGAGGAAGTAGAAGAAAATAATCAAGGCACAGAGGAGACACCAACAAGACATGGAGGGAGTCAGGCATACAGATTAAAAGAAAGGTTAAAAAACCAAACGGCAAAATGTAGATTAAATAGAAATGGGTTAATTTAAGTTGTAAGAGCAAGTTAATAACAAGCCTAAGCTATAGGTTGAGATTTCATAATTAATAAGTCTCCGTGTCATTATTTGGGAGCTGGCTGGCAGGACAGAGAAATGCCCCTTACATATAATTTAATTGTTAACTTTACCATCCCAGAGCTGTCATAACAATTAATCAACTCCTCCTTTCTAGTCCAAGCAGTTAGATGAGGAAAATGGTTTTAGTTTTTATCTTGTAGCTCAGGGAAGGGGAGTTAGCTACCTATACTGCTTGCCCTCACCTTTCAGTGGGGAGTTGAACAACAAAACCAGGACAAACAGGTAAGTTATTATTTAGTGAGTCTGTTGCCCAGAGTCCAGCAGAAGCTAAATTTGTTACAGGTGGTTCAAATGAAGAGACCTGAATGAAAGCATTGCTTGGGAGACCCTGATAAAGAGACCCCATCAGATGTTGTCCCAGCAGGGACTTATAGCTTCCTTTAAGGCTAAGGGGCCAGGAGAGGAGATCTCAGAGCCCAGAGGAAGCTGGAGCCCCAACCCTGGGGTGGGGGCCTTGGCCATTGCAAATAAGCGGCACCAAATCAGGATGGGTGAAAGGAGAGAGTCAGCTCCCCCCTCCACCCTGCCCACACCGCCTGCCTTCTGACTTCCTGCTAGAGCAGAAGCATCTAGGAAGAGACCTGGGATGCTGGATCCATGGACTAGCCTGGGAGGCAGCAACAGAGGGAAATGGAGATCCAGGGACAGCAAACCGAGACCAGTCGGGCCGTGTATGGTCACATGAGAATGTTACAGGAAGAGTGACAGAAGGCAGGTCACTCAGGAAGGCTGCCAGGCACTGGTCATCAGTGTGCCCTGCATGTGTGGCAGGGATCAGTCCTGAGCTCCAAACTGCCAACTGTCATGATCACTGGCCATCACTAGTCATACAACTTAACACACCAAGTTTATGTATATGAAAATTAGATGGTAAGCTGGGACATTTTAAAAAGTGACTGTAAAAAGAAACATCTCAATTCAACCAAAGAATTCCTCCGTGCACGCACACGCGTATGTGTGTGTCTGCCTCTGTGAGTGTGTCTGTGTGTACGTCTCTATCTCTGCAAGTGCCTGCCCTGTGAGTGCGAGTGTGTGTGTGTGTGCGTGTGTGTGTGTGTGTGTGTGTGTATACACCTGTGTGTGCATGTGTGTGTGTATGTGTGTTCTGTATAGTGCCTTACACAGGCCTGGAACCAGCAAGCACTCAGATGTAATGTATTGATGTTTTTATTATTCTATCTGTCGTTTTGTTCGTCTTGCTTCAGTTGACAGAATCTGCTTCTGTGTGGGTTTCCCGTCGTGTTGCCCACAGGATGAAACCCCTAGAAAATTCTGATCTGATATAGAGATTCAGTTTATGCCGCAGCACAGGGAGCCAGCAGCCATGTGGTAACGTGATGTCTGACCAAAGGTTTGCAGGCATAAAGTTCTCTCATAATCATTACACAAATCCTCTACAGAACTAGAAATTAGTACCTATGTTTTAAGAAAAAGAATCTGAGGCTAGAAGATACAGAACTCAGATTTTCTGACTCAAAAATGTCTCACAGTCTGACTCCTTCCTTTTTCATCATTTATGGTGCTTAATGTAACATTAAGTTTCACAGTAACTTTTAGAGTCCTCAGAGTTAATTGAGACATTAGGACTAATCAAGTGCCTTCAGGAGCTCACATCACAAGCAGCTTCCCTGGCTTGTTTTATCTCAAAGAGTAAAGCTGCTTGAGATCTTGGCCAGAGATAGTATGTCTTTGCCTTATCAAAAAAGACACAGTCTGAGAACATCCAAGTCCCTGCCGTGGACTTATGCTGAAGTCACTCAACCCCTAAGGACTGCCTTCTAATCCTGGGGACCGACACTAACAGAGACCTCTTCCCTCGGTCACTTCATAGAACTACAGGTTCCAAGCTGGAACCCTTGCACCACATCTCCTGGGTCAAGTGCCCTTCCTGACTTTGCACCCTCAGAAGGAAAGACCCGGGCAGCCTCTCTCCTCCTTGTTGCTCATTCAGAGGATACGTGAGACCTGAGGAGAGGGACAAGATGAGGAAATAAAAGATTGTCCAAGCTGCTGAGAGCATGAAATCGTGTTGTGTTTCACGCCTGCCAATCAATCTAGGAAATGACACTGAGAAGAGCAGTAGAAATGGGGATCTTTGCCATAGGTGACTCTGGGTATTTCCTGGGGTCTAGCCTCATCACCAGGAAGAAAGACAAAAAGGGAAGATGGAGAGTGGACATGGAACCATCTTTTAAGAACCATCTTTTAGGGCTGGGGGAGTAGCTTAGGGTAGAGTGCTTGCCTGGTATTCATGAGGCCTTGGTTTTGATTCCCAGTACTGCAATATATAATCTTTTCAGTTGGGTATGGTGACGGACACCTGTAATCCCAGCACTAGGGAGTTTAAGGCAAAAAAGATTACCATGCGTTTGGGGTCAGCCTGGGCTACAGAGTCAGATCCTGTCTCAAAACAACAACAAATGAACAACTCCTTCTCCTCATACAGGCCCTTACAGAAGTAGCGGGTGAGGCCTGCAGCTACAGGAGATCGGATGTGGCAAAGCCATTCAGCTAACTGCTCAGGGAGGAAGTGGGGCAGGGTGGTTTTGTGTAGAGTTTGGAGCCACGCAAGCCTGTCCCAGACTCATAGTACTGCATCGTACCTGCTGTATAGCTCAGGCTTGTCCCGTTAACGTGCTGAGACTCGGTTCACTCGTGTGAACCACTTATAGACCACGTATCATGATAATGGCGTACAGGAGCTTAGCCCAGCGCCTAGGTATCTGAACCACTCAGCGTACTTTAGCTATCAAGATGGTTTCGGTTGTCTTGTCCCTGGCTTTGTTGTATCAGAGTTGACTACTCCGTTGCCCCATTCAGCTAGGATGAATAAAACAAGGCAAAACAGCACATTGCTATAACGGATGTGTGTGTCCCTTCCCCTCACACTGCTTTCCTCAAGTCTGATAGTCGTGATGATGGCGTTGAGAGAGAATGTGTCAGAAAGGTGGAGCCTTCACAGATGGGATGAGGGCTCTTAGGAGAGTTCATCCCCCGCTCCACATAGGGACAGGGCAAAAAGACATCAACTAGATGAGGAAGAGGTCCCTCTATAGAGCCTGACTGTGCTGGCCCCTGACTCCAGAATTCCCAGCCTCCAGAATTGTGCTAAGTTCACGCCATGTTCTGTTGTAGTGAATAAAGAAGAACAAATAAGTTGACAATTTAAATCCACTTTTTCATGTAAACACGAACGTATTTAATCTTGCCACTTGAAATAATAAAGGAGAAACATACAAACAAAAGCACCATAAGTATTGACGGGGAAGAATCACATGTCTTCATGTAGACGTGTAAAACTGAACATACAGTCCTGTAAAGTACGCCCTTTCTTCCACAAAGTCCTCTTTATCTCTTCCACATCTCCTCGGGTCTGCTTCCCTCTCCTAACTGCTTTGAGGCCCAGTTTCGGCCTTTCTCTCTCCAGCCAAATTTGACACAACCTCACAGTTCCTTCCCTGTGCTAGGCCCTGGGGACACAGAGCTAATTAGGAGGTAGCCCTGCCTTGGGGACACAGAGCTTAGTAGGGAAGACAGCCCCTGACTGGCTAAGTTCCGACCAGCTGCCTGCCGGGAAGGCTTCACACATAAATTCCTGCCGTCCAGTGTGAGAGCAGACCCCCCTGTGTCCTTACTCCAGTAAAGGCAATGTCATTAGCATCCTCTCTGGCCACCCATTCTCTTCCTCCCTCGATTTTTCCCACTTTTAGATGCTCCCCAAGCCCCACCTCTTTTCGATAGAAAGAAAGAAAACTATTAGGGAACAACTAATTTAGTGTGTGGCAATTCGTTTCTTCAGTGTGTTTTAAAATATTGCAAAGATTAATCTGGAAACTGTGCTTGTTGTTAAAGACCTTTGGTAAGCCAGGCATGGTAGCTCACACCTATCATCACAGCATTGGAGAGGCTGGGACAGGAGGATTGCTGCAAGCTTGAAGCCATCCTGGGCTACAGTGTGAGAACAAAACAAAAAGTTTCAATTCCCCAAACACACACGCCAAAAGAAAAATCAATACAAAAACCTCTGTGTGTTAAAGAAGAAAATCAGAAGGGCATAAGGGACATGGAGGATATAGCCTCTGTCTCCTCCCCCGCCTGGACAGTTCTTCAGCGTTCCAACCTTCATGCCGATGGGACCATGAACTAAAGACAAGCGCTCTCAAGTCAAGAGAGGCAGGCGGCCCAGAGGCAAGGACAAACCCCAGAACCAGAGGGCTGAGAGAGTAGCTGAAAGCAAACCTACCAGTCCTATGCTATGGGGGTAACTCCTCTACCCAAGACCCAGGTCCCAGGCTTCTGACTGGGTGTGGAAGAGAGAGGCAGAGGAGAAGGCAGCGTGGGGATCGTTAGATGATATGTTTACCGGATTGTAACCACAAAGAACCAGGAAGAGAACCAATGTAATAAACTGATCTGCTTATACCAACATAATCCTCGGTAGGGATGCTCCTTTGGGCTCCTCGCCCTTCGTGGTGACAACCAAACAACCCCTTAACAGTTCTGGGCTCCAAGAAAGATGGCTCAAGGGGGTCCTAGCTATTAGCCTGGGATGGTAAATGACAATCTGGGAGTAGAAGAGGCGGGAGATACAAGCCTTCAGACAATTAGAAAGGAGGGTTGTGTGGCTGCGCATGGCCCTATTCATTTAGTATTTCACTGGTAACCCTTTTCTATTTGAGTAATTACTACAGGCTTTTTCATTATCTAAACTTGGGACTTGTGATGTTTTTTCAAAGTGATTATCTATTCATGAAACAGTAAAAGCTATAAATCCTGCCTTTCCCCTTGTACTATGTACACATACATGCATATGTAGTTGGCTTTTTAATTATCTTAATTCAGTCCTAGAATTAATAAATGATGGGGTCATGCCTAGTTTAGAATTCAAATGAGAACAACATTGTCAGATTAATTATCGTTCAGAACATTTGCCTGTCCTCTTCTTCCAAGACCTGTAACCAATCACAAAGCCCCCTTCAAGAGATGCAGGCAAGGAGAAGGGTCCCCAAGCTCCGCTGATGTTTCCTTGCACAGTGTGACTCTCTGGCAGAAAGATTTTTGTTTTTCTTCTCTGTCTTACTGAGTGAGAAAGGAATACTTGGTGTGTTATTGGAGCTCTCTGAGTGACAGGTGATATCGTAAATAAGAAATGTTTTTTTGTATTTACATAGAAAACCTAATAACTGTTCAATTTCATTTGGCGGTGTTAAAATACCTTACAGCCTGGAGCTGTATTTTATACACAACTCTGAGTAATAGGGAAATGAAAAACGAGTTGCAGGGACACGTTTGTGGTCATTTGAAAGTGTGGTTATCCAGAGAAACACAGCACGCAAGTCGTTTCAACCAAATTAGATTCAGGAGAAAATAGTAGCACTCCAGACATATGGTTGAGCCCCACAAAGTTATTCCCCTCATACAGCAGCTTGCCTTTTCAAAGACTTCCCAAGCATGAAAACAAAAGCTGTAGAGTTGATTATTATTTAAATAAAAATGTGAGTTTAAATATGTCATACTTGGGAAATTCACTCCATTGCCTAAGTTAGGATGCTTGTTTTAGTTTTTCATTGAAGATGGACTATTCATATGGCTTCCCAAGGAATCTCTCTGGCTGTGCTGGGCAAAGAATGTTTCTGTAGAGCAGTTAGTGGAGGCAGCAGTGCCGACCTCCCGGTAACTCTATCCAGAAAGAAAGGCTGTTCAAATGTGCCGAGAAGGACCATCAGCCCCTTGCTTGCCGCCTTCCACTCTCCCATTAGTCTCTGAGGTATGTTCGTGAATATTGGGCGCAGGACCTTGGGGTTTAGAAGATCTTGCACTCATTGATGGAGAAGAACTTCCTTCTGTTTCGTCTCCTGGCCTGGTTGACAGCCGTCCGGACGGCACATTCAAATACCTGCTGTACTCCCCGGTTGCTAAGGGCTGAGCACTCCAGGTAGCCCTTGGCTCGCACATCCTGGGCAAGTCTCTTCCCTTCTATGGCATTGATGCAGGAGGCCCTGTGGGGTCCTGACTCTCTCTGGTCAGTCTGTGTGGCCACAACCAACACTGGGGTGCAGGGTAGATTGCTCCTGATCTCACTAATCCATTTGGTCTTCAGATTCAGGAATGAGCTGTGATTGGCCACAGAGTAACACATCAGTACCACATCTGCCTGCTGATAGGACAGGGGGCGGATGCTTCTGAAGGCGTCGTTGCCCGCAGTGTCCCAGAGGCCCAGGCTGATCTGGATGCCGTCCATGAAGACGTCCACGCCAGTATTCTCATACACCGTGGGCTTGTAAGCCTCCGGGAAGGTCTCGGAGGTGAAGCGTACCAGTAGCGAGGTCTTCCCCACGGCACTGTCCCCTACCAACACGCATTTGATAGAGCTCAGCATCTTCTCTGTCTGGAGTCCTACTTCCCAGCCCAGGATGCTAAGGGAAAGAACCCTCAATGAGCTGTGGCAGCAGGCTCCATCTCATGGGAAGACAGCAACCAGGGTTTATGTTCTCAGAATCTCGGACATCAATTATAGATGTTACTTCTGTCGGCCCCGGGGAAAGGCAGCGACTCCTTGAGAAAACCTCTGAAGCTTGGTTGTCAACTGGAACAGAAAGAGAATGGGAAAACTGAAGTTTTTCTTTCTGATGACAAGGAGCCTCTTCATTGCCAAAGTAATTAAAAGTGAGGATCCCACCCCAGAGTAGCCATTCAACCCTACTCATCCAGTCCCATTCCCACCTTTGACAAAATAAGCTAGAGCTTATTATTATCCAACATTTAGCACCTATAACATCTCCTGGCCAAGAGACAGGAGTAGCTTGTCCTTAAATATCAGCCCTTGAATGATGGGTATAGTGGTGCCCATCTCTAATCCCAGGAACCAAGAGGTTGAGGCAGGAAGATCCTAAGTTAAAGGCCAGCTCAAGCTATATAGAAAGAGATTCTATTGAGAGAGAAGCTGGGAGAAGGGGGGAGAAGGGAGGGAGGGAGGGAGGGGAGGAGAGGCAAGGAGAAGAGAGGAGAAGAGAACCAGTTGTGATGATAACACAGCTCTGGCCACCACATGAAAAAGGATTCAGTTGCCCACCTGGTGTGTAAATGACACTTGTGAACCGGCTCTTGACTTGGCCAAGAATCAGGAAGGCAGGAAAGGCAGCTGGGCGTGTGTGGCCTCAGGCTCTAGTGGGTCCCAGCCACTTTGGGGAACTGCAAGGAAGAAAAATTAATGAGGGATGGATACCGTATATAATTTCCTTCCCTTGTTGGCAATCGTCCAGTCTTTGGTTTATGCAGGAATTTGAGTTGAAGCAGGAGAAATCACTGGAAGCCTGACAGTTGGCTGTGGTTTCTCCCTTGCGATGCTTTGGTAAGGTTGGTTAGATGGGGAAGACCCTCCGTGGAGTTCTCTGCAGCTGCCAGCAGGCTCCGTCACCTACAGGGCAGGGGGTGGCTCTTGACGTGTTGTTTAAACTCTAAGTCTTGGTTTACACACCTATAGAGCTGTATCAGGCGAAGGATTTAAGCCCACAGGGTACTCCTGCTAGCAATCATCCCGGCATACCACACTTAAAGCACACCCAAGGCAGACCTCTGTAAGAGGAAATTGCTGAGAGTACCCTGTGGGCTTAAATCCTTCGCCTGATACATCACATGAACACACCATATGTAAGCACTGAACTATGCACTCATTATCAGTAACATTGTTGGGAAATCACCACTAAATATAATGGCAAGCAATTACTCCTTCACATGAGGAATTTGAAGCATCACCTAAGAGATCTCTCTGGCAAAGAGTGGACTGTGTATCTTATTCCCAGAAATAAAACCAAAAAACAAGACA
Organism: Microtus pennsylvanicus; assembly: GCF_037038515.1. Lineage (NCBI taxonomy): Eukaryota > Metazoa > Chordata > Mammalia > Rodentia > Cricetidae > Microtus > Microtus pennsylvanicus. The sequence continues at coordinate 35,232,793 of NC_134590.1, forward strand.
GAAGTTTCTTCTTATAGCACAAAATTAAAATAGTACATAAAGGAAGAAATGCTGAGATGTGGCCCTGTAGGGCTCAGAAAATGCCAGACAGGAGAAGAGGGCTCTGTGCGGAGTGAAGTGACCTTCCCACACAGCCCATCATGACTGAGCGACACATGGGTTCAGCTCTCAGAGCCGTGGTTCCCCACGCTGTAAGCGGTTAGGCATGGTGAGCTTGCCTAGTGGCCCCACTAGAATGCAGCCAAAGGAAAACCTTTATTGCTGATCTGGTAGACAAGAACCAAAGCCCCGCACGAATCTGTAAGGTGGAGTGACAGGCCAGGCCTTTAGTAGATGGCCATATATGGAGCTGGTGGAGAGGCAGAACACGCAGCAACTCCCTATATAGACATGATCTTCAGTCTCTGAGGCGTGTCTCATCCACCCTCAGGACAGCCACTATGGCCCACATGGGCAGCATGGAGTCTGGTGGTCTTTCAGTGGTTTCTCCTAAAGGACATTCTCCCTTATACTGCTTGTGGGTGGAAAACAAAAGCGAGTTTTCAGCAGCATGTCACGAGTGGCTAGCTGGCCAGGCGTCCACAATAGGGCGCTATCAGGAAGAGCGTCCTCTGAGATACTCTAAAGAATACCCGTGAGGGACCTTGACGCTGCATCTCTGGGGCTTCAGATTAGAATGAATGAGCCTCCGGTCCCGGTATGTCGGAGTCTCATCTCCGTGGCCTGGTTTTCCTTTGTTCTCTTCCAACCATTTCTAAAAAAAGTGGGGGAGAGCACCTTCTGCAGGACTCCACAGTTCAGACACAGAGTCACATGGAAGAGCGCCGCCATGCCACAAAAGAAAGGTGCTGGTCCTTCGGTCTACTCTGACAAAGGAACGAAGGGAGGCAGGGAGAGGACTTGGGACCTGAGCTATCCTAATCCTCTTCCTCTGAGGTCAGACATGTAGGGCCTCAACTCTCACCTTGAGCAGACAGACTTTCTTTCTCGCTAGGTCCCCTTCTATAGACAAATTCAGCGATTCTCTAGCAGCTAAAATCCTGCCCCTCATTCACGCCAAAGCGCCGCCCGTTCTCAAAAGCGTTCCTTGACTCCCGCGCCCTATCTCCCGTCGCCATGCCTATGGACTACCTCAGTTGCCCTTCTCTGTCTCCGTAATTCCCCCTGTATTTACTCGATGCCAAAAGCAGCACACAGCGGAAACAGCTAGACCCATTCGTAAAACCAGAACCAGATCGCGTCTTCACAGGGCGTTTGTGAGAACCGGATTTGGATGAAATTGTGGCAGCTGATTCCTTGCTGCACTAAGAAATGCTTTCTCGTAGAGAACTGCTCTCATGTGTGCCCTGGAAAGGAGAGTCCCTCCAGAACACGTCATAGGAGAGAACAAACATCAAATTATAACTATGTGGATGGCTTTTAAGTAGAGATGGCTTTGGTGGTTTGTCAAAAACGTTGCCCTTCTAGGCACAGTCCTAGCACTGTGAGACTGAGGCAGGAGGACTGCTATGAGTTCCAAGCTAGCATGGGCTACAGAGTAAAACCTTGTGCTTCCCCCCCCCCCAGCCCCCCAAAAGAAACACCCACAGCAGTTCAACAGTTCAGAAATTCAGTGAGAATCACCTTACGCAGTTCCCTTTGCTTGCTGGGTGATCACAAGTGCTTGGCTTCTGTGGGAATTTGCGTGAAAGCAGAAAGCACTGGAACACTGGTCCCATTTGCTCTGGCTTCTCCCTTGAAATTCTTTTTTAAGGTTGGTCACTAATGGGGGAACCCCCTGTGGAGTTCTATAGCCGAAGGCAGTCTCTGTTACCTACGCTGAACTATGGACCTTTCAATGTGTTGCTTGAACATGTCAGGTGCTGGCTGTTCTTGGGGCCCGTGATTGCAGGTGGATCTGTTTCCTTCATTTTGCTTATGTGAATTTAGCAATACGTTCACTAAAAAGACATGCTTTACTTGTGCAATTTATTTAGTGTGTGTGTGTGTGTGTGTGTGGTGCTGGCATTAAACCCTAGGGCCTTGCACTTATGAGGTAAACACCCACAGAGCTATGTCCCCACCCCACCTCCCCCTACCTGCAGTCTCTGCAACTCTGAAGAAGTATTTTGTTTGTGTGTTTTGTTTCTTCAGTTTGGGCTCTGAAAGGAAGATCAAGACTGAGCTGGACCCTCGAAACAAGCAAACTTTCTGGGCTGAGGGTGTAGGGTGCTGGCAGGTGGCTCCCCTAGCATGTGTGAGTCTCTGCATTTAATTCCCACCACCCCCAAAAATGAGTTTATAAGAGGTGCATCAGTGTCTTTGATTTAAAAACCAATCTAGCTCTGGGCAGCTAGACTTGCTTAAGTGTTCTGGAAGCGCTCACTCTGATTTCTGGTTCCTTCCTATGTCAGTCAGTTTTACTCTCTGCTTTTGGAAGAAGGCTTAGGAAGCCGGGCAGCCGCCTCCAGTTACAGACGCCACGGTTAATTGGTCATCTTCCACTGAGACCCCTCCTCATCGGTCATATTCCATTGAGCCCTTCCTCCTTCTAGCTTACACAAGAGTTAGGGGTTTGGATTTTTTTCTTTCGGGGGGGGGGTGTTTTGTTTTGTGTGTGTATGTTTTAGATATTCAAAGAAACTGGAATACCGCCTGCTTATTAAATGCCATTAAGAAACTATCACTGATTATGTACAGTGACAATTGGTTTTTTTTTCATTACACAAGTTGAGCATGACTGAGATGAAAATAAAAACTCTGAAATACTGCAAATTCTGAAGCATTGTTGTTTGTTTGTTTACATTTATTTACTTGAGGGAGGCAGGGTGCGTGTCATCTCATGTTTATGGAGGTCAGAGGAAAACTCATCCTTCTACCTTGCAGGTCACAGAGAATGAACTCATCAGGCTTGGCTGCACGTGCCTTACCCCAACTGAGCCATCTCAACGGCCCTGAATTTGAAACTTTTTGAGTACTGACATAATCTTAAATTTAAGATTACACACCAAGGAAATTTGCTTCGTGCACAAAATTACTTAAAATACCATGTATTAGTACGTTCTGCGATGTGTATGAATTGTATATAAGATATTCATGATTTAGACTTATGAGTTCCATTACGGACATATATCATTATGTAGATACAAAGATGCCAGTCTAAAATATATGAAATTTAAAAATATTTCTGTCTCAAGCAATTTAGGCAGGGGATCCTCCGTGCACATGTGAACACATACTTCGCTTGTACAGGTCTATGTTCTCATCTGATAGAAATTGCGACCCATTTATAAGTAAAATAAATACAAATGTTTATCTCTCTCCAGGAACCAGTGACGATAAGTGAGGAGAGGGTAATGTGCGAAAGATCGGGAAGCTACTGATAAAGCCGCGTGGCGGGTATGTGGGAGAATACAAGTTTACTTTTCCTTTTGTGTTCCAAATTTTTCAAGTTGAAGAATTTTTTTTTAACCAGGCAGGTTTAGTAGCTAAGGCATGTCAGTGGGTAAAGACACCTGTCACCAAGTCTGAGGACCCTAGTGTGACTCCTGGGATCCACTCCCTGACTCCCATAAGATGTTCTCTGACCTCTATCCGCACACACAGCACGTGCACTGACCCCCCCCCCCCGTCCCCAACAAACAAAAAATAATAATTTGTAAAGTTTTAAACAGAGGGGTCTTTGATGGGTATCACTAGTGCTAATAAAGTATGCTTGCCTTAGACCGGCCACCCTCCCGTCTCAACCTCCCACGTACTATGATTACAGGCCTGTGTAACATGTCTGCCTACTATAATGACTTTTTAAAGGCATTTGGAGTGATGTTGTTGGGGCATCGAGTGACCAGTGACTGAGGCAGACACAGACGGGCATCGGCAAGGCCATGCCTCCAGGTGGAAGCCACAAAAGTGGTGATTCAGGTTCAACCTGTGTTAGTGCCTCACTGAAACACCACCGCTGCCCGCTGCCGGCCGATCACTCTCTCCAGGCTGGCCCAGGCCGGGAACACATTCCGGCTGAAAGATAGGATTACCAAACTGTAACCGGATAGCTGCTACATCACATTCAGTACCTTCCCTTGAACCCCTCCTCCCGAATTCTGCAGAATTGACTGTTTGCAAAGGGCAAAAACGTTAAAAAGGAAAAGAAAGAAATTCAGGAGTGAAACGTGGGTAAACCACTCGAAACCAGGTCAGAAATCAAAGGCGGTCTGAGCGTTAGGGAGCTCCCGCCCTGGGGGCGCTTTTCTGACTGCAAAGGTGCAGCTGCAGAGGGCCGGTCCTGTATTAGCAGGAGGTGGTTTCTCCCCCTAGTCCCTAAGTGCCTAGCTCCTTCTCTGATTTGTCCAAATCAGTCTCCACTAGGTCCATGACCCCTCCCACCTCCACCACACCACCTATGACCAAGGGAGCCACCACGTGCCACGGGCTCCCTGTGAGCTACCCACACTGTCCACCGCACGTTCAGACCATGATGATGGGCAGCGGTCCTGCATTTGATTTGCTGGTCCCTTCAGATGACTCATTTCTGGCCACTTCCTATTTTCTCTGGATCATCTCTGATTCGTCCAAATCAGTCTCCCCTAGGTCTGTGACCCCTCCCAGCTCCACCACACCATCTATGACTAAGGGAGCCACCATGTGCCAAGGGCTCCCTGTGAGCCCCCTTTTTTTTTCTGTTTGTAAAATTAGTACACATATATCATGGGATATTTCAAAACCATGAACAATCTAAATTATAAGGTGAAAAACAACTGCCTCCCGCAGCCAAGAGCTGTGTGATATTCGTATACATATCCCTACTATTTTTCTCCCGCACTTCACTTTTTTTTTCAAAATTAAGATCATATTTAACATAAACATATTTTTTGTTTTTGTAATTCTTCTTGAAGACCTGATCTTACAGAATCCAAGTTAGCTTCCAACTCACTTTGTAGCTAGGGATGACTTTGAACTTCGGATGCCCTGCCTCCACCATCCCAGTCCTGGAATTATGGTCAAGCATGCCCCCTCCTGGGTGCATGTAGTGCTGGGATCAAACCCAAGGCTTCACGCATGCTTGGTAAGCATGCTCTCAACTGGGCTACAACCCCAATCTCCTCAGCTGAACATTTTACGCTGTTAACATTTCCGATATCAGGATTTGCCCACCATAATTTTCACGACTAGATAAAATTGCAATATATGCAGACGTGAAAACATCGTTTATTGCTGGGTGGTGGTGGCGCACACCTTTAACCCCAGCACTCAGGAGGCAGAGACAGGTGGATCTCTGTGAGTTCGAGACCAGCCTGGTCTACAGAGTGGGTTCCAGAGAAATCCTGTCTCAAAAAAAAAAAAAAGAAAACAAAACAAAACAAAAAAATTAAACCAACATACCATCTTTTATTTAACCATTTGCCTATTGTTAGATACTTCCATTCTTCCTAGTTTTACAATAACATGAAGATTTATATATAATTTTGTATCAATATATGATTATTTCTCTAAGATAAACAACAACAGCAGTTGCTGGGACAAAAAGGATGAAAGCAACTGCACTGGTGTTTTCCAGCTGTAGGAACACCATCTCATCACAGTAGCATCAATGTGTGTTTAATATGTATGGTGTGCCCTGTGTTTTGGAAATTCCCCTGATTTCTGGTACCTCCTCATACCGAGCAATCCCCAGGCTGGAGGGTAACAAGTCCCTCACTGTGGAAAGAAACTCAGTAAGATGAAAGGACCCAAAGGTCATCAAAGTCAACCCACTCATTTCCCCCACCAAGGAAATGAGGAAGCCGAGAGCTTCAGAAAGCAGCTCAGCTGCAGGGGGAATGACTCCACGCCCAGATGGAACCTGCTGAGTCAGCACATTTTCCATCTACACTGGATGTTTCAAATGCATCGTGTCCTTTCTTTAACATTTGGGCTCAAAGCTCATGTAGCTAGCTAGCTCTTCCAAATTATTCACATTAATCTATCCCCCCCATCCCTCCAGGGGAAAGTTTCCACTCCATAAATAAAGGTGACCTTTTTACTCAAAAAGTAGCACCTGATTCTAAAATGAAATTATTCTTCAGACAGCTATTCCCTTGTTTGTTGACTTCCTTTTCAGACAGATCATCTGTCTTTTGGGTAATCATTACACTAAGTCCTTTAGGGTAAAGCCTCAAGTTGTGACTTATTTAAGTGATTAGGAGGGAGACCCAGCAGAGAGTGGTGAATTTGTTTCGTGTGAACATCTGTGAAGGGCCCAGGTGTGGAGTCCAAGGGCCTGGTTAGATTCTCACCACCAACCCCCTTGCTGATCAAAACCAAAACCTCAGGTGAGTCACAGACCCGGAGCTACAAGGTGTGAGTGATAACGTGTACAACCTCTAAGTCAGACGAGGGCATGCTGGCTCCCGCACCCCACTGAATAGCCAACATTTGGCAAGGAGTAATGAACACTGATATCTATCAGACATTGCTTGAGATGCTTTATGAAAACTGCCTCATTTAATAGCCACAACACTCTGTAGTCAACACCACTGTCTCCCCAGTTTACAGAAAGGAACAAGAAATAAAGCACCGAGTAGGATGGGCCTTGCCCAAGCTATGGAGGTGGACTACTAGGGTCTGTATGCCAGCAGTTAGCCAAGGAGTCTGTCACGTGTCTCTTCACCCCTCTGGCTCCCGGGCCCCCATGGGTCAGGCCTGCCTACCCCTGTAACCTTAACACAACTCGATCCTAAACAAAGTCCAAGGGAAGTGGGAACACTGAGGTGATGCTCTCCAGTGTGTGTGTGACTTCCTCCTCTCTCCAGGCCTGATCTCAGACAGCAAGCAGATCTCTTCAGCCGCCCTCACACACTGCTGGTTAGTTGTCCAGACGGAAGACAGACAAGTATGTTGGTGCACACCTACAACCCCAGTAGTGGAGCGGCTGAAGCAGGTAGATGGTAGGTTCAAGGTCAGCCTGGGCTACACAGCAAGTTCAAGACTAGCTTGGACTACTTTTCAAGTTCTAGACCAACTGTGGATAACAGACACTGTCTCGAAAATAAAGAAAATAAAAACAAAAGAAGAGGATGTAATAGTAATATAATATCTAACTAGCAAGCGTAGTCCCTAGGGCCAACCCCCAGTAGAGAAAAGAGCAAAAACAAGCAAAGACCTGCTGTCTTCACAGAATGTTGTTGGACAAAATTCGGTGGCATGCAGTTGACGGGGTTGAACACTTTTAAACCTCCCTCCTCCACAGGACAAAACTATTTCTAGGAAAAAAACATGTTCATGAGCCAGTCTTTAGCTTTAGAATAAGTTATAAAATACAATTCAACTCCTAGAACTCTAGATGTGATTCCCGTTCTCTACGGCCACCCTGCCATCACCATTGAATCCTGATCTACTGTTCAAGGGTAGGAATGGAAACGTCTGGGGTGGTATAATTTGCCTCTGAAATGCTGGTAGAATCTGCCCATGCTATAAAGAACTTACTCTGAGACAGTCATGGTGGCACCCATCTGTAATGCCAACACTTGAGAGTCTGAGGCAGGAGGATTGGCAGGAGTTTGGGACCTATCTGGTCTAGTGCTTGGGTAGGGTTCTGTAGCAAGACCTTATCTCATGAAAGAAAAAAAATGGAATAAAGGAGGGAGGGAGGGAGGGAGGGAGGGAGGGAGGGAGGGAGGGAGGGAGGGAGGAAAGGAAGGAGGAAGGGAGGGAGGAAAGGAAGGAGGGAGGGAGGGAGGAAAGGAAGGAGGGAGGGAGGGAGGGAAGAAGGAAGGGAGGAAGCTGGAGAGAGAAGTAAAGAGATGAGAGAGAAGAGGGAAAAGCGAGCAAGAAAAGATGAGTCTGGCATCATCACTGACAGCGTACAGTGATCAGCCAAGGGGACCCACATTGGTCTCACTGTTGTTTCCAAACTCTTCACAAACCATACACCCCTTATGACCTTGTGCCACCAACTCTTCATATTCCTGCCAGGATCTACCAAACGTTTGAATGCATATGCCTTCAAACCAGCAACTCTACTCTTTGAGCACATTGTGCTGGGATCCTTACACTTGTGAGAATTTCCACCTCTGTAGCCCTTGCAACAGCAACAAAGTAAATAATCTAACTGAATGGTCCAGGAAGAGGCAGTGATTGAGCGAGTGATGCCACATCCACACAATGGACTGTCTGTCACCAGGCTCTAAAAAGAATCCAGTCAGCCTCTGGGCATCACCGGGCAGTGTACACTACACCAGCTGAGAGGCAAGCTCTTGGCATGGCAAAAGACCCCTCCCTCCCATTCACACAGAACTAAATATACAGACATAATACAGTGGCCCAGGCAAGACCCAGTCTCCGTGTCCAAAAGAACACCGGTACAGGCAGGGCAAAAGAAGGCCTTGCTCTCAGCAATGGGCGGCCGCTCCAGCTTGCTGGAGATGCTCACCTCACCTTACACTTGCTCCTCGAGAGAGCAAACTCCCCTAGGAGCGTGGTCGCTGTACCTTAAATTGCCCACTCTTTAAATTCTTTGGCATACAGACATGAGTACTTTTTATGGAGACTTTATCACAAATACAGTCCACAGTGATGCGATTGAATGTCTCCCTAGATGATCATCTCAAAGACCAGGAAATTGAGACAGGACTGTGTAGCACCTGTGAAAACCACCAGGAGCCCTCACAGTAGGGTTCTTCTTTTAATGGCTTAATTTATAACTTATATGCATAATGTTCTATTAATATCAACTTAGAAATTCCAGAAGTCTGAAAAAATATGACAATCTGCCTTTAACTGACTTCCACTTAAACTTGGCCTAACGGGGACAGAAGGTGACAAAGAAAATGTTAGTATACTTTTAGACTGAGCCTAGAGGTTTAAAAATTTATTATTTTTTAACTTGGGTAATAATGTCTCTGACCTTTTTTTTTCTTTAGGGAGGTGATTTCTTAGGGGGGGGGTAATGTGCAATGCACAGAGAGGCACCATGATTTAATGACCACATCAAATTCAGGCCCTCAGAAGCTCCAACCTTGGCTAATAAACCAGAAAGAGGAAAAGCAGGATTCTGCCCAGAGAATGGCCTTGCTCTCGGCTTCCTCCCCCAGGAAATCAGAACAGGAGCAAATGAAGACTCTACCAGAGGTGAAGAAAACATGCTAGTTTCTAAGGTCGGTGTTAAAATCACCAGGGCAGTGAGATCCAGGGGGTGTCGTTTGAACTAGATCTCTACTGGACGAGAACGGAAGAGAGGAGGATAGACCACGAGGACCCGGCCCTAAGCCTGCACACAGGTGGAGATCACGGACTCCAGTGTCTGAAGCATGGGTGACACTGGAGCAGATTTGTGACCCATTCTCTTTACTGCAGGAGCCTTCTCTCTGGATTCCAGTCTCTCCTGGTCTGCCCCTACAACATTAACAGGATCTCCCCAAACCCTCCTACTCTTCCCAACCTCAGTACCCTCAACGGTGCTGCCCTTCTCTTCCAATACATGTCCTTACTTGCTCTCCGTACCCTTCCCCAGAGCCAAACTCAGATGCCACCTCTTCCATGAAGTCTTCCAGGAACTCCCAGAAAACAGCCTTTCCCACTACTGGAGAAATTTTAATACTGTGGGGGAAATATATATGATAGCAAATGTTACGTGAAAAAAAGAAATGCTAAACAGTAAATACAATATAACCCTAACTTTTGAATAAAATGAGAGGGAGGGATAGAAATCAGAAACAATACCAAAATACTAATACTGTCTTAGTGTAGCTACAGGTTTTTTGTTTTTGGTTTGGTTTGGTTTGGTTTGGTTTGGTTTGGTTTTTCTGGGACAGGCCCTCTTAGGTAGCCCTGTCTGCTCTTGAACTCACTATGTAGATCAGGCTGGCCTAGTACTTACAGTACTGGAGTGTTGGAATTAAAGGAGTGTGCCACCATACTTGGCTTATTTTTTTGTCTTTTTAATGTTTATTTAAATTTTCCAGATTTTCTTTCTATGTATATAACTGCTATATAACAAAAATTATACACATAAAATCGTATGATGCTTTGCAACAAAAGACTATCTAAACATACCCTCCAGTTCATTTACTAATACTGATGAAGAGTCACCTCCCCTTTCTACTTCTTCTTTTGTTTTTTGTGGCAGGGTCTCACCAGGTAGCCTTGGCTGGCCTAGCGCTCACTCTGCAAACCAGGCTGGCCTCAGATTTACAGAGATCTGCCTGTTGAGATTAAAGACATTCACCACCAGGCCCAGCTGTACAGTCACGTTCAAGAAAGTATGACACCGGAGGCTTGACCCAGGATGGGCTGGGCTAGTAGAATGCCCTTGGAAAAGCCCAGAGACACCACCACCCCATCTTCTTCACCACTGCCTCATCGGTCATGAGCAACTGTTGGAGAACCTACCCCAATTTAAAATGAAGGAGAGAAAGCATGGTGTCCAGTAACCTAAAGCTGGAGGTTTTGCCCCAATATTCCTCCCAAGGAGGGGGAGATATTAAAAATGCTGTTTAAAGTTTTTTTTACAAAAATAAGTATCTCCTTATAATTATGAAAAAGCTGAGACCATCACAAGAGACTGTCAGACCCTGAGAAAAGAACTTAGTGAAGCGGGTGACATTTGTAAATCAGAAGAAACGGAAATGACAGAATAAGCACCAACTGCAGGCAAGAATGGCGGGCGTTAACCTGCAGTGCCCACCCAGAGACATGGATGGGGCTCCAAAGGGCACATCGGTCACAGGTGCCTCACCCTCTACCCACAAGGAACCAGAGTGGAGACCAAGTTTAGACTCCAGAGCAGGGAGAAAGGGAAGGTGAGTGAGGAAGATGGCGCCCAACTGGGTACCTGGTAGACATTTTCAAATCCTTTCTAAAGAAGCATATATTTTTTACCTTAGGCTTGGAAAAGCCAAGCAAATAACCTTTCAAAGTCAGTTTAGAGCACACACAGTCATTTGAAAATCATACTAATGTATGTATGTATTACCACCTAAAGCAAAACTGACAAAAGTTGAAAGAAGGTTGTTTTCATGTTCAGATGTTTTGATGTCCTGTTCTCCCAATGCAGGACTCCACTGGACCCCCATTTCTCACACTCCTGCTGTATGGGCAGACTTACCCAACCTGAGGCGTTGTATTATAGTTCCAGAATACAGTAGACTACACCAAAAATGCCATGCCGATCATAGTCCAGTGACCAAATGACCAATGAGAAGATTAAAGAACTTGCATTATACCCAGAAAAGTTCCTCAATATTCTGTGCATTCTTCTTTGGACTTTTAAAACAAATGGGCTAGGGGAAAGAATATTGCCACAGAGAAACACGGGGCTGCCTTGTTGGGCAGCTGTCCCAGCATTGTCCCACTAAGAAAAATGACTCTTCCTAGAGAACACGTGGAATTCTTATCTCTGTCACCTGATCAGGGAGGGTGGCACAGTAAGCTATGTCCTAGAACATGTTGCTACAGGTTCCCCCAATCAGATCCTCTATGGACTTGTTTACTTCTGAGATTTTGTTGTTGTTGTTGTTGTTATATTTTGTATGAATGAATCTTACCCATAAGAGTAATTCTGAAAACCTCACAGTGGAATCTTGTTTCATTTCTAACCTGGTCCAAGATAGGTGAGTGTGTGTGTGTGTGTGTGTGTGTGTGTGTGTGTGTGTGTGTGTGAGAGAGAGAGAGAGAGAGAGAGAGAGAGAGAGAGAGAGAGAGAGAGAGAGAGAGAGAGAGTGTTCAGGTACTAGAAGAATGAGATCCACACATGATATTTATTTCAGAAACAAGGTCCAAAGAAACTTTGCTGTCTAAAGTTTGGCTTGAGTTGAAAGAGTCTGTTCCCTGCTGCATACCCTGCTGGACCCATGATTTAGAGGCTTCCTTTCTCCATCACATGAAAGCCTGTTATCTTTCTCTTCCCTTTACTTATCTTCTGGCTGGATGCCAGGGTCTTCTTGGCCGACTTATCGCTGCCATTTGTGCACAGAGCAGAATATTCGTTTTTAAGGATTACAGACCAGAATCTAATCCGCTCCCCACAGCAAGAGGACCTCGTAAACAAAGAAAATCATGACTGGTCAAACTTCAGAAAGTAAGTGTCCATGGTCTGCTCAGCCACAGATGGGGCATCGAGATCACACTTCAAGAGACCATTACAGAAGAGTGGGTGGAAAGACTGTAAGAGCCAGAGGTCAGAGGAGACAAGGATGAACCAATGTCTTCTGGACTCGGTAGAACTGCTGCACCCCTGAGCCCACGGCAGCTGTGGTTGCCTACACAAGACCCACAGAAGACAAAGCCACCTGTCAACATGCCATCATGGAGACGGGAGGGGTCATAAGCCCCACTCCTAGCTGAGGAACTACTGACAATTGATGGTTGCTGGCAGAGGAAGACTGTTTGCTTCAGGGGTGTGGCCCCGGCAGACTGACTATGCTTCAGTGGATGACCCACCCCATATATATGTGGGCAGAGCTAACGGGACTCAGGTGGTTGTTTAAAAAGAAAAGGACAGGAAGCTGGGAGGAGTCGGAGTGTGGGAGTTGATCTGGAAGGTGTTATTGGAAAGAGTTGGAAGTGGATATAATCAAAATACTTTATGTACACATATAAAATTCTCAAACAATTAATAAGGATACATTTGTTTAAAAGATCCCAGCAGCACACTTCTTGGTCTGGGATTATCAAGGAGTTAATTCTTGGGGAATCTTCCCCACAAGAAGATGGTGAAGGAAGCAGTTCCTAGATCCAAAGAGAAGGCGAACAAGGGGTACCGCCAAGCATCCAACAGGGGACCACATTACCAGAAGGTACCTGCCTGCCTAAGGTGACATACAGGACCATAACAACGCCCCCCGCAACAGATGTGCCCTCCTAACAGACTAGCAATCAGTTTGCATGTGTTGAGATGTGAATCACCCAGAAGGCCAAGCCTTCCTCACAGTCCTCTGTATTCCGTTCCCGGCTCTCCTCAAAGCCAGTTTCATTGGAAGAGAAAATACCCAAGAGAATCAAGCAAACAAATCCCCCCCCCCCCCGGCACTGTACACCGTTTGAATCTGGAGTCCCCCTGGAAAGAACCAGTCACAGCAGACCTTTAAAACTCCCACATAGTCAAGGGCTGGGAAGAGTTGACCAAACATAAGGGCAATATCTTAGCAATTGGTAGAATTAGGTGGATATATATGACTCAATTTCTTATTTTTCCCAGCATTCTAATGATATTTTGTTCTATTTGCCAGTATAACTTTAAAATCCAGATACATTTTTATATTCTAAATGTTTAAAGGACTTACTAAAACTTTATTAGCCTAGCCTAGAAGTTTTAACAATGAAGAATAAAATGTAATAAGTTATACAAATAAGGCCCGTTTGCACTGTAATATAGTAATGAATTTTTAATTACATTTATTTGATTATCTTGTGGTCAATTCCCTCCTCCCACCATGTGAGTCCTGGGAATTGAACTCAGCTCATCAAGTTTGGTGGCGGGTGCCTTTACCCACTGAGCCATCTGGTCAACCACACATTTCTTCTTGATTTTTCAGGTTAGCACACACGAGTAAGGGGTTCATCGTGGCATCTTATTACATACGTGCCGTTATCCTTCATTCTCTTCCATTCAGGACTCTTTTTACTAGATGTTTTTCTTTGACTGTATTAAAGTTTGGGGAAGAGTCAACACCTCACTTTTCCAGAGTTATTTTCTCTTTTTTAAAGGCAAGTTCTCAGGGCCGACTGAACAGCTTGCTGACAGCGTGACTAGCCTTGGACACTCCCAACATACTCACTTTTTCCTTCAAATAACTTATTTTTTTCTCTAATCAATGGACATGGAATATGCATATACTAAAAACATTATTAGTGCTTTATCTGAAATTCAGATTTTTAGCTGATATTTTGTATTTTTACTTGGTTAAGTTGGATTGGGGGGAACCCAGTCAAAAGTCAAGATAATTGCGTTAAGCTCGGTTGCTGGTGCAGCTTCAAAGTGTGCCTGCATACAGAGAACAAATGGATTAAATTTTGCTTGGTCCACTGGAAGAAAGTTACCACCACTGGACTTAATTTTATCATCACAGGGAACAAGAGGGTTTCATCCCAGGTCTAAAGGCACGGAGCATTTTGGTGATACGTGTGTTCCTTATTCCAACTCCTAGAAATATAGCCGTGCCCTACATGTCTGTCCATAGTGGGTTGCATATCCAATGATGGGTCCACAATATTATAGCGTCTGTGACGTCATTGCTGTGTCCTCCCCACCTGTGATGCCATAGCTGTCCCCCACCTCAACCCCATTCCACCCCAATACTGGAGATGGGATCTAGAGATTTGAACACTGTAGGTAAGAATTCTACCACCGAGACTTAGCCCTCTTTGGTTTTTATTTTATTTTTGAGCAAGGGAGTCAACTAAGATGTCCAGGCAGGTTTTGAACTCACTCTCACCCAGGAAGGCAATTCTACTGCCTCAGTCTCCTGCAATTACAGGTTATGTCACCATGCCCAATTTAGTAGTTGCCGTGAGTTATGTAAGTATACTTTATGAAGTTTGCAGAGTGACTAAATTGATTCAGGAAACATTTCCTAGAGCCCAGCTATATCATCAAATATCACATGGTCATCTTCCAAACAAGCACACCTCGGAGACAACTATTTTTCAAGAAGCAAACTCAGGAAAACAAAGGCATCTCAGCTCCACTAAACATCCAACTATGTAAGCCCAGCCGCCCACCGCACCATCCACTCAGGCCTACAGAGTTCTAGACCACGCTACAGGCTCTTTCATACATTACCTCATCTTCTCTTCATAATAATCCCCTACGGTAGAAAACACCCCTAATTTATAGACCCATCAGATGAGACACAAGGAAACATTCATAGCCGCTGACTGTGCTCGCTGCTGATTGGAGGAGAGCTACAGCCCTGAGTGTCGCACCATCCTGTGGTGCTGCCAACTCCTACATAGGGGGCAGGAACCGGAAGGCAGGACAAGGCAGATGAATAGTTTTCTGACTCTGACCAGGCCCTCGAGCACTGTCCCCCCATCCCCTTTGTGTGTGTGTGTGCATGTGCATGCGTGCATGTGTGTGTGTGTGTTCTTTTAGACAACATTCTGACAGCATGGCCCAGGTTAGCCTTGAACTCACAGCAGTTCCCCTGCCTCAGCTTCCCAAGTGCTAAAATTACAGATGTGAACCACTACATCTAGCTTAGAGGCTTCTCCTATGTGCTATACCCATGCTGGCAGATAGACCTATATTAAGACACAAATAAAGCAGGGTTAGAATCTCAAAGAAACAGCATTTCTAGCACCGTGCGCTCTCACTTTATCCTCTGACGTCTGTGCATTTTATCTACTATTTAAGCAACTTTTCTTAATTGCTTGCTTTACACACAGCGCTCGCCGGTCACGGGAGTCCCTGTTTGTCTGGAATTTAGCCGACTGTGGAGACCAGATGCAGATCTGCTGCTAGGGAAGCAACCAATGGAGACAGGAGATGACTGGTTAATGAGGCAGATGCATCAAAGAAGAAGGCAGACCGGAAACGGAACGGGATAGAGTGGAGCTGAGAGGTGCTCAGGCTTAAGGCCCTGTTACGGACTTACGGAGAAAGCTGGACTTCCTCTGGGCTGTGGAGGGAAGGATGTTAAAGGTTGGCGTGGAAGCAAGGAGGATTGGCAATGGTCGAAACCTCCCCAAGTGTCTCACAGAAAGTGGCATTGAATAAAATCTGGAGAGAAAAGGAGTTTCACAAAGCAAAAACAGGGGAACGTGCAATGGCCTGAAGAAGTAATACCACCTACATGTCTAGGGACCAGACAGAGCGCTCTGCCTGGACCTCGGGCTACAGCTGGAGAATGAGAGGAGCAAGAAGAGAAGCTAGGCCTGCTGGGATGGCAAAGCACAGGCCATGCAAGTGTAAGGACGGGAGTCTCAGCACCCAGAGAAGTGTCAAGAGGCGCAGTGGCCTGCCTGTAATCCTGGCCTCAGGAGGTAGAGACAAGTGATCCCACAGCAAGCTGGTAGTCTAGTCTAGGTGAATCATGAGCTCTGGGTTCAAGTGAGGGGCTCTGTCTCAATATACACACACGGTGAAGGGTGAGAGAGGAGCGCACCTGACATCAACGCCTGGTCTGAACACTCATGAATATGCATGTTCATGCACACACATACACACACACACAACCCCCCCACCCACACACTAACCCACATGCACACACACACACACACACACACACACAAAGAGGTGAGATAGAAAAAGAAAGTTAAGCTGGGCATTTAAGACCCTGGAAAATCTGAAGGTCTTTGAGATGTGGGTGCTTAGTGGAGCTGTAAAATATGTTGGGTAAAGCATTCTTTCCAGTCAACATACAAAGCAGGCACTTTGAGAGCTAAGTGTACTAATGTGCACACACACACACACACACACACACATCTAAGGATGGCATAGTTCTTATTCTTAAGAATCCTTACCCCGCCAACACCTAGCACTGACAGTAAATGGTGAACGCAGAGACTCAACGCTAAGTGTTAAGAACAAGGGGCAGTTGAGTGCTAGCCCTAATCAGGGCATTTCTATCACTCCCTCTAAGGCTCATGGAACATCACAGAAAAGGGGCAGAAAGAATGTAAGAACCGGAAGACGGGGAGATGAGGTGCATGACAGCGAGCACGGTCTCGTAGGCCTACCCCAGACTGGCCCTGTCCATTAGCACAGAGATCCACAACCGGGCAATGTGCAGAGAGTGAAGGACTTTGGACTCGGTCCTCACCCCTCCTCTAGAGGTTCAGGGGTCTTTTTAAAAGAGGAAGAGGTGATGGATGATTCCAAGGAAACTGTCTTCCCAGCATAGCAGGACAGATGCCATATGAACTCAAAGAGATTGTGACGGCATGCACAAATCCTACACGGGTTCAAGCCAGACAGGGTCTTAGTACTGAAGGGGGAAGAAGACATGGGGTCTTTATATTCAATACCCTCTGGCAACTGAAAAAACAACTTTCTCCAAGAGACTGTCACTGGGTATCTCAGCCACACTCCAGGGCGGGCCCCACGCCCAGGAGTATTTAGCCAGCACACAACAAACTTCATGGTTTTTTATTTTGGTTTGGTTTGGTTTTTCGGTCTTATTGGTCTCTTGGTTTTGGATTTGTTTTTGTTTTAAAGAGAAAAACAGACAAAAACATAAAGTTGGGTGGGTAAGGAAGTGGGGAGAATCTGGGAGAAGCTAGGGAAAATGAAAAGACTGGCCCACATGGCTTGATCCCTCCCTGCTGAGCTATTCTGGGGAAGTCGTTGCCACCAGGTTCCAATGGGGAGTTCCTAACCCAGGGTCACTTTGCAGACAATTGCCTGTGTACTTGAACCAGTTCCAGAACACAGGCAGGCTCCTGCCTACTTGTTCATGGAGCAAGGGATGCTGGCTATTTTAACCACTGTTGTTACTCAGGTCTTGTGCAACTTGCAGGCAGAAGCATTGCTGATAACCTGCAAGTCTCACAAGCAATTCGTGTCCTAACATGATCCTTAGTTACTGTTAAATCAAAGCCAGAGTTCGGAGCGTAGAAATGCTGGCAGGCAAGCCTTACAACCTCAGTTCGATCCCTGGATCCCACAGTAGAAGGCAAGAATCTCTGACTTCTTCTATACATGGGCATGGGCATGCTTACACACACACACACACACACACACACACACACGCACACACACACACACAATAATAATTAATAAAATGTAAAAAAGTCCAGGAAAAAAAGCAAACATATTTGAAAATGTAATCAGGGATATTACACAAATCAAACATGAGATTTCTCTCAGTTAAATAAAAATTCTCTTCTTTGCTAAACTATGCTTTTAAAGAATTTTTTAATGTTTCAATTTATATTTAGCATTTGAAAGGATCAAAAGATGATACAAAGTAATTTTCCTCTTATGCTAAAATGAATACACTCATGATTTATCAAGTACACATGTCTTCAAAGTATATAAAAGTTGTTCCCAAATCGAATATTTTTGGTTCCTTTGGGAAATTCCCGACATGTGAAGAACTTAGAAACAGTCAACTGTATTCATTTGAAAATTTTATTTTCCTTTAATTCCAAAACTAACTATAAAGCAATAGAGCTAGATATAAGATCTCTAACTTTAAAATATAAACTCGCCAGCCTTTATACTCCAGTTCCCATCATTAAAAGTGGTGGTGCACTGCAATTGGTGGCTAGCATAGTGAGCTTATCTACCCGTGGAAAAAGAAAATCAGTCAGTCATGGCCAAATTTAACGGCGAAACAGCATCAATGGCTGATGAAAATCAATCTGAAGTGTGATCATTTTAGCCCTCCAAAGAAAGGGCCACTATGCCAGAAAAGCTAAAAGTGTAAAGTTACCTCGTCGCCGGTCAACAAACAAAAGCATGAACATCAGTTGAAAATGCTGGCCTTCTGTTTTATTTTCTTGACTACAATTTTGAAAGGTAGCAGTCTAGTCTTAAATCGAAACCACAGGCATCTAAGGCCCGTTGGAAGAGAATTGAACCTTTCTCCTAGATAAGCATTTGATGGGTCTTTCCCAAGACAATGGGCAGAACTTGGGGAAATCCAAAGAACATTCAATCTAAATTTTACACGGACCTCCCCACTCTCCACAGATTTCCACAGCTCTAGAATTTAAAACTAATCATATTGCCAAATATCTGTTTTAATTACTTTCCCCAAGATCTAGATGATGAAAAGAAATAAAGTCTGACCACGGGCCTTGGAGAGACAGTTAGAGTCTCCTTTGTTCATTCAAATGCTCCTTTTGAGAGTTAGCAGGATTTCTCTTAGACTAGAAAGCAACACCAGGACTGTTCTCTGTGGGTTCTGTACACCTTGAAGTGAAGAGACTGGGTAGGGATTTTAATACACAAAAGCTTATAGGTTGCAAAGATGCATTCCTGTGAGCTTGTTAAAAAGCATATGTCTCATTTGCTACAATGGCCCAGCACTGCTATTATGAACCTACATTCACTATTAGATTTTAAAGCCAACAGTGTTGTAGATGTTTCTCTGAGAACCTAGCTACAGGAATAAAATGACGATATTGATGTAGAGATGTAGGAAACTGTGGTGCTGCAGATATGTAAGGGTTTTCTGGCTTTACCCCTCATATTTCCTGTACAGACCTTTAATGCCGTCTACCCTGTCAGCATAAGCAGGGCCAGGGCCGCTACTAACATCAATTCAGTCAGTTACTGTCCAAAGATATGGGAGCTGACAAAAGTCAGGTTTTATCTGGAGAAAAGCATTGCAGAGCAAATTATATGAAGGGTTTCGTTGCCAACAAGAATGGCCTTACATCATTTCAATTTGGTTGTAAATATACGGCTTTCCCTTCCCCGTTCCTGGATAGGAGGACTGATTCCATGTGTTCTTAGAGGTTCCCACCATGGCGAGCACTGCCTTCAGCTCACGTGGGATAAAACTAAGAAATTTTGTGGCAACCAATAAAAAAAAAATACAAGAGAGAGAGAAAGAAAAGGGTTTGTGACGAGGTGTATATCCTCAGCCGCGTCTCAAGAGAGTGGTAGTTGGGCCTGGAGGGAAGGGAGACAAAGAAAAGCAGGGTTCTGCCTGAAAGAAAAGGGAAGGATCTGGAAGGGAGAGGAAGCAGCCACTCACCTGCACTGGCACTGGCTAGCTAAGGGCAGCAAGGACACCAAGTGGCCTGTAAAACAGATAAGTTTGCCCTTGGCCTTTGCCGCTCCTTGGCTTACAGTGGCATGCTGCCCTGATGAGCCGTCCTCAGCTGGAAGTGTTGTTCACTGGAAATGCTCTCGGTAACATGCTAACTTCCCAGCTTAGCCTGTACCCACATGCCAAGCACGCTAACATCAGCCTGTGCCTGGGCACAGTCATCTAACTAGAAGACTGTTTTATAGTGAAATGTTGACTTCCTCATGTCGTGTGTGGAGCGCTATACTGAGAAAGAAAGGCAGAACAGCTGTACGGGCCCACTGTGAAGTGAGAAAAGTCATAAGCCTAACCATTAAAAATACGCACTCGAGTGCTGAGGGCTGGGATTAGGGGTCGCAGAATGCAATGTT
This sequence comes from Microtus pennsylvanicus, assembly GCF_037038515.1. Taxonomy (NCBI): domain Eukaryota; kingdom Metazoa; phylum Chordata; class Mammalia; order Rodentia; family Cricetidae; genus Microtus; species Microtus pennsylvanicus. Next base: position 35,252,819 of record NC_134590.1, read on the forward strand.
ACTACTCTGATCCATATCGAACTTGGCACAAACCTACCCGCAGGTGTACAATGATTAAGACAGTGATGGAAGGCACTTTGTACTCCTTATATGAATGTATGTTTGAGAGTCTCATTTTCTATCTCAAAGATACGGGTATAATTGTCATACTACCCCAGAAAGAGAGAATGTCGACTCATATTTCACGCATTCTTAGCCAGTGTCACATACTTGTTCTCTGGAGGGTTGAGGAAGGGCACCCTTCACGCCTCCCCCCTGCAGCCCAGCCTATGACTGTGACTCGGTAGAGTGGTGTAGTCTTGGCAGAGCCGGCTGGTTAAAGCGGGCGGATTCGAGGTTGAGTCTCTCCTCGAGAAGAGATGCTCAGAGGCTTGAGTTTTCAACCAAAGCGCAATTCCCCAGATTGCCAGACCCAACGATGGCCAAATGGCATCTGTGGTCAAAAGACTGCATAGGGAAAGGACTGGCCCCAGAGCTGTCAAAGCCCAGCCCAATGTTCAGCTTCAGGGAGGAAAACGGTTTCTGTGCAGGGGATGTGGTTCAATGCCGAAGCATTTGCCTAGAGCATGCATGAAACTATAGGTTCAATCCCCACGCCGTGAACAAATGCACACACGTGCATACACAAACACCCATACAGACACAGGGCGGGGAGGAGAGGAGAGGGATGGAGAGGGAAGGGATGGGGAGGGGAGGGGAGAGGAGAGAAGGGAAGGGAAGGGAAGGCTACATCTTACTCTCAGGAATAGCACACACACCACCTGTTGCCTTTCACTGCATGCTGGAGGTATCAGTTGACCCCTGACCCGCCACTCTCCTCTTCAGTCTGAACTGATCCACTCTGTATACAAAAGCTGCTGTTTCTGGTGCCATCAGAGGTTACACATAACTGTACGTAGGACACCAAAATGGAACCCTGGGAAGTTGCTCTCCCAACAGGGAGCTGACCTTGGGTTCACAGAAGAGGATTCAGAAGGAAAGACTTAGAGCAGTGATCACACAGTCTCTGGATGGAATCTGCTTAAGGATCTGATGCACCTTCAAGCCGCCATCTTGCCCATCAACATCAGAGGAAAGTCAGCATTTCTGTCTAACCTGACGTCACAAGAAGCAGAACTTGATTTCCTCCATCCCGTAATGCTTCCTCAGTGCTACTGACAGCCTCTGAGGCCAATGTTCTTAGTGTGAAGTATATGGGTTCTGAATACTTAGATACACACTCCCGAACTGTGGATCAAATGTATATGTGCTTTTTCTCAGAGGTCTTTGCTTCTCATTAGATCCCAAAAGAATTGGTAATCCCAAAACTTATTAAGAAACATTCTTCGGGGTTGGAGAGATGACTTAGTCGTTAAGAGTGCTGACTGCTCTTCCAGAAGACCCGGGTTCGATTCCCAGCACCCAGAGGACAGCGCAGAACTGTCTGTAACTCCAGTTCTAGGAGATCTGACACCCTCACACAGACATAACAACAATCACAGGCAAAACACCAGTGAACATAAAATAAAAATAAATAAATCATTTAAAAAGTAAGACAGACTCTTCTAGTCAGGCTGGTGGCTCACACCTGTAATCTCCACACTTCATGAGGAGTGGCAGGAGAATCGCCAAAAGTTTGAGGCCTCCCTAGACTACAGAGTGAGCTCCAGACTGCAGACCACTGAGAGAGACTCTGTCGGAAAGAAAGAAAAAAAGAAAGAAAGAAAGGAAGGAAGGAAGGAAGGAAGGAAGGAAAAAAGATAGAGGGAGAACAAAAGAAAGATAGAAAAAAGGAAGACAGAGAGGGAAAAAGAAGGGGGTTGGGGGAAGGGAGGGAGGGAAAACTGAAAAGAAGGAAATAAGAGAAAGGAAGAGAGGTGGGTAGATGGGTGGGGTGCAGGGAAAGAGGCACAGGGCTGCTCTAGAGCACAAGCCAACCCCGAGATGTGTGGGGATGAGGGTGGTCAGCAGGTGCTTACAGAGTCTGACTCTAAGCATTCGATGCTTCGTAGCCAAGAGACCCTGGACCAGGCCTCTGATAGGAAGATGGGCTCTCGGCTTGTTCTTGATTTATCACATCCTATTCTGAGAGATTAGAAGTTCTGGCGATGGGAAACATGAGGACAGGACACTAAAGATCGTTTGAGAGTTTATGACAGTCACAGATCCTCTGAAGGCAGGCAAGCAAAACAGACGGTCTCGGGGCCCCAGCTACCGCAACATGCACATCATTTATTTCTGATGCTTATTTTATGATGTAAATCTGTTATTACTATTGTGAGTACAGGAAGTCTCTGGTTGTGTTACTACTCCATTTTATCAAAAATGATACCTTCTCTCTTCCTTTAATATAATATTATCACTCACCAAGACCTCCAATAATTTCTGGCATAACCACACCTATATTCTCCTGTAAATCTATTCTCTCTCTCTCTCTCTCTCTCTCTCTCTCTCTCTCTCTCTCTCTCTCTCTCTCTAAGATTTCTCTGCAGTTTTGGAGCATTGGAGCTTGTCCTGGAACTCTCTCTGTAGATCAGGTTGGCTTCGAACTCACAGAGATCTGCCTGTCTCTGTCCCCTGAGTGCTGGGATTAAAGGCGTGCACCACTACTGCCCAGCTTGTAAATCTATTTTTAATGACTACCTCCCAAAGCATTCATGGGTCTTCAAACTCACCTGGGTGATTCAAATTCGTACCAAAAGCTGTTTGCTTGTGAAGGGGAATTCTGTGGTACTAACTGCATCAGGGGAGAACAGTAAATACAGCTTCCCAGCTTTAGCTTGTTTCGATAACAAACAATTTACTTCTGACTTCTCTCTGCTGATATATCTTCACAAGATAAGCTCTTGGACTGTGAGCCTCCAGCCCCCAGCCTCACCCATAATACACACACACACACACACACACACACACACACACACACACACACAGAAACAGAGACAGAGAGTGTGTTTCCTCTAAACTAAACTATAACCCTTCTATCTACAGTGTCTCCCAAACAAAGACCTGTAGTCTGTCCACATTAGACTACAAGAAATATACATGCACATTCCTGCCTGCCTCCTCCCTGACAGACAACATGAAGGAGACAGCCTAGGATGCCCCCATCTTACAGGTAATCCTTGGACACACATGTCTGAGAACCCACAATTCAGGAGAACTATATCCTCTCCAGTTTACACCCTTGTTTTGAAATCAAAACCGAACTATTTCCACACACACTTGGCCACCTCTGAGACCATCAACTCGACCTCTTCCTAAGACAGATTCTCTTCTCGCTCTCCCTGGCCTCTTTGTCTCTTTCATTGTATTTTTCACCTATTTTATTATTTTCCTCCTACTCTGTTGGAACTTTAGTCTACTATAAGTGAAGAGCAGGTTCAATATTTTTCCTAATAATTACTGCAGTGCTCCCCCCCCCCAATACTGTGACATTGGACCAGCTAGCTCTCTTGGATGCGTTTCTTGCCCCCCCCCGTGTTGTTATTGTTTGCTTGCTTTGCATTCAGACAGTTTTGCAGGAGGCTCAGCTGGCCTCCGGCTCTCAAACCCCCTGCCTCAGCTTCCCAGACACTAGCATCACAGGCACGCAGCGCCTCTGACCTTAGAGTGTAGCTTTTCTATTGGCTGGTTCTCAGTCTACGTAAGGAAGAGCTGTGTCCAGAAACTGTTTAGGGCCTTAGTGTGCATTGACATTGGCCTTCTCGTCTACAAGGTGCTTGCTCAAGTTCTCGGAGCCCAGGAACTTCCTCCAGTCTCAGCTGCTCAAAGGAAACCCGTCAGCATCCACAACTCCGCATGGTCCAGATCCCAACTCCTTTTACCATGCTCTGCCCAAGGGACCATCCCAAGCTTTGCAGGTTAGTGGCAAGGCTCATGCGGCACACAAATTCCCTCACCCTCTCTTATTTTCTCCAGCTTTTAAAAACATACACGCACAGTTACAGTGAAGTAAAAACAAACTCTATTTTAGCATTCAGACACACAAAATACTTTCACTTCTTTTTTTTTCTTTTAAATTGGCCAGCCTTAGTAGTGAATGCCTCTCTTAAAAATTTATTTTTTTTTTCATGTTCATTGGTGTTTTGCCTGCATTTATGCCTGTGCAAGGGTGTCAGATCCCCTGGAACTGGAGTTGCAAGGTGTCATGTGGGAGCTGGGAGTTGTACCCAGGTTCATCTGGGAGAACAGCAAGTACTCTTAACCACTGAGCCCTCTCTCCAGCCCCAATGCCTTCATTTCTAATGGCTCACGTTTCTCGTTCACTGTAAAAATCAGCTTAGCAGCCAAACTTTTAATCATACTTTTCTGAGCAGCACACTGTGTTTGCCGATTTGGTAATGTAAATCTCCCGTGACTGGTTTCTAACTAACAACACAAGACCACTGAACAAGGAAGAAGAGAGGGACGCCTAGCATACAGTCTTACAGCATGTCCATCAACAGACCACAGCTGCTGAGGACCTGAGCACCTTTCAAAACTTCTGGAAAATACTATAGTCTATTCTTGCAAGCCGGCATGGATTGATTCTAGAACACAAGGCTATCAGCTAGTACTTTCCAAAAAGCAACTTTGTTTGTTTTTCCAGACAGGGTTTCTCTGTATAGCTTTGGCTATCCTGGAACACACACTGCAGACCAGGCTGGCCTCGAACTCACAGAGATCCGAGATCTGCCTGCCTCTACCTCCCAGAGCTGTGATTAAAAGTATGTACTACCACTGCCCAGTGCAATTATTTTCCATGAAAAGCCCTGAAAATTCACCTTATTCTCACCTGTTCAACCAGTGAGGGTTTTTGTCAACAGATTATGTAAATAAATAAAATAATATATATTTTATTTATTATGTAAATAAATAACAAATAAAACATAAAAACTGAGAGAGCAATACTTTGTTTTGGGGGACTTGATTAACCACCAGCTCACTGGCAGTGTTTCTCATGACATCATCTTCCGTGAGGTCATGTATGAGCTGCCCAGTCACTCCAACAGTAAGACAGTGACAACACACAGCTCGCAGGGGTGAAAACAGGGCCTGTTACCTCACCAGGCTGTGCCCTGGTTTTCTTTTCTAGGAAAAGGGGAAGAGGTCACTGCTGACTCCGGTTTTACCAGAAATCAATTGGTAAGATAAGAAGGCCCCAGCTTACACCCGAAGAAGCCATGGGACATTCAGAAATGCTCTGGAAATTCCTTCCCAACTTTCCATTTACAGGAAAGGAAGGAGGGGAGCTGATTGGTCACTTTCTCCATTCCCTTCTACAGGAAAAGAAAGAGGAAAGATGATTGGGCACTTTCTTTTTGCTAGTAAATGCCTTCCTTTGAGCTCCTCCAGAGTAATACTGCCGGCTTCAACATGCATGCAATACCTTAGAGAAGTGATTCTCAACTTGTGGGCCATGACCCCTTTAGGGGTCTCATCCAAGATACCCTGCATATCAGATATTTACATCACAGTTTATAACAGTAGCAAAATTACAGTTATGAAGCAGCTACAGAATAATTTTATGGTGGGGGTCCCACACCACGAGGAGCTGTCTTAAAGGGCTACAGCGTCTGGAAGGTTGAGAACCACTGACTTAGTGGTTTTAGAGAAGACGCCTAAAAAGGCTCACGTCCTTGATCCAGTCCTCTCATGCCCAGAAACTGTCTCAAGGAATAAATTCAGGACAAAGGAAAACCCTCTTCTGTGTTCGAATGGCGGTCACAACAGAGAGAGGACAGTCACACCACAGCACTATCTCCAGCGACCATATTGGCGTTTGGGGACTGGTAGGAGAGAGCTTCATTTAACGGCTCTGAGATGGCCTCTGTAAAGCCACTGGTTCCATGTCATCTCAGGGCTTGTGCTTTTGATCACACAGATTCCTGGACTCAATTCCAGGGCTATGGTAAGATGCATAAGAATGAAAGCTCTCTGCCCGGTTTTGAGGTCCAGCCAGAACCAGACTAATTGACCTTACGACAGCTGCCCGTGTCCCGGAACAGCATGTCAGTTCCTAGCGCAGACTGCCCAGAGACTGGTCAAGCAGCTGCTGGGGCAAAACAGCAGACGAGGCCAGAGGTCGGGTGTTTCCGATACTCCCTGCTTTCCCCACTAGACACCCCTTCCATCACTTATAGACACCCCTTCCATCACTTAAGGCCTCCTTCTCTCACTGACCGACTCATCCCCTTCCAATTCCCATTCAGGGCCCCCTTTCTGGCTGTTGTCCCTCTCTTTCTCTAGTTAGAGCCCCTAGAATCTCTCCTCTCCATTCTCAGAAGGTCTTAGAAGGAAAACAATATCACTATTTGACTAATCTTGACACAAAATTGAGAATCAGCTTCATAGTTAGCACACCAGCTGTCACTTCTAAAAGGAGGCCTTTCTAATCCTGGCGAACCTGTCATTTAGAGAGGAAAGGAAAAGCCAGAGGTTCAAACCTGGGCTTTCACCAAACCTAAGCATCCAGACCCTCAAGCAATACTTCAAGACCTCATGGTCAAAAGTATCCCACTGTGGAGGAGGAGCGGATTTTCGGCTGGATCTTGTTGGCATTGCAATTAAAATATTAAAATTATGTGATTTAACTCAAACTGGGCCAAGAAATAAACCGTTCTCTCTGCCTCAAATTCCAAGAACCTCTGTAATTCCACCCACAGGCTTCAGACATCCATCCAGATGTTCACAAATATCTGCATATCCTCAGAGGAGTTCTCTAGGCAGTTGGAAGAGCTGGCATGGGAAGGCTTAAAACATCGCTTTCTAATCTGTTCTTTTTTTCACATGTTAACACTATAAAATATGTAAACCCTGTGTCTAGTCTATAGCTGGTGCTCATAATGCTAATTCCTCCCTGAATATAGGTGAGAGTGGTGTGGCTTGGGCAGTGAGACCAGGATGTAACTCTAATGCATGAACTGTCTTTGTGGAGCCCATTCTCTACGTAGAGACACCTTGCTTGCTCAGCCTAGGCATGGGGTGGGGGAGGAAGGGCGGACATGGAACCTTGATCCTGCCTCACTAAGGGGACAGGACGACAGTCTTAGCTGACTTCCCAGGGGAGGCCTCAACCTCTCTGAGAAGCAGACGGGAGGTGGGATGGGGGAAAGAGGGAGAGAAGGAGGAGGGGAGAGACGGGGAACTGGGGTTGGTATGTAAAAAGAAAATTAATGAATTAATTTAGAAAAAGTTAATTCCCAGCCTTTTACCTGTCACCCCGATTTCCCTTAAAACAAATACTGGCTTTAGTAGGCAAGTTTGCAGACAGCTTGCTCTCGGGCCAGCAACCAACTCATTTTCATTTGCGTCCATAACCAGGTCTTTACAAGTCCTAAGGGCCGGCCTTTGAGAGTCTGTTGTAAGCTAGACACTAAGTTAAGCACCTTGTATATTTGATCTCAACAACAACCTTTGGAGGTAACAATTTTCAGTTATTACTGCTGTTGTTAGAGCTGTCTTATAATTTAAACAGGAACACTGGAGAATTTCAGTAACTTATCTGAGGTTCCCACGGCCCAGAAATAGTAGAACCAGGGCTCAACACGGGTCTTTTGTCTCTTGCTCATCTTCAGTGTTATTTAGATTCCAGTTTTCGTGGTCCAGGAACTATTATAACATACAGTCTCTCTACAGGAATGTCCCTGGAAATGACAGCTGTGTGGCCAAAATGGCTCACACTCTCCACAAGAAAACTTCACGGAATATTTGGAGAAGCTTCTTACAGGGTCAGAGACTTGCTTAGCCACCTAGTCAACCTCCCGTGAGGAAAGCCACCTGCGGTACCCAGATGATTGAAAGTCTTCTTAAAATGTGAAAAACAGGCACGGAGGTTTCCCACAGGCCTTTCTCTGCATCCACGATGTACTAAGGAGCAATGTCAGAGGCCCAGGAGGAATCACAAACCAGTTAGGAGAAAGCAGAAGGCAGCCCAAGGATGCAAAGCTGATCAAACCTCTCCAAAAATGGCTAAAGAAGGCTAGAAAACTACCGAATGCAGTCTGTTCTCCTTGAACCCGCCATTTGACCCACATCCTGTCTTTCTAACCCTATTCCTCCTGCAGAGGGTAAACTGCCTTCTCTTCTTGGGCCAGTTAGTCTCTTCTTTATGTAAAGTCCATACGACCCTCCAGGTCCAAAACAACCTCCCCTTCTCCATCTGCTGAGTTCCCATCCTTCTGAAGGCCTGACCCCTCCTGGCTGCTATAGCTCACTCCCACACCCTTCTTGAAACCCCTACAGCCCTGAGAGCCTCTGCCACCCCGCTGCCTCTCCTACTGCTTCCCAAACAGTACTTTTCACTCTGAATACTAGAGTCTGAGGTCCACCACGGAATGGGTTTCCTTATATTTCTCTTCTCTCATGCACAGCATCTTAGAACTGGTGAGTGATCATCGACTACTTGCTCCTTGAATAAGTCGTGACTTTAACTTGGTAAAATGCCTTAAACCAGTGATTTCCCAAGTTTTTGCTGTTGTTTCTGATGTTATTGCTACAACCCAGGCAATCAATTGGCAGTGAGAAACCACCTCAGATACTAAATTTAAATTGAATAGAAAGGTCTAGAAAGGGGCCATTAGCATTGAGGCTAACTAGGTAGCAATTCTGGATCCAAGTGTATATGATATGTGTGTGTGTGTGTATTCTTTACCTAACTAGATAACTTTAAAACTGTTGCCTGTAGAAGTTGGAGGGTCCTTCGATTTCCTTCATCAAAAGCCACTGCGTGATGTTTAAGTCCCCACACGAGCAAGCTCAGACGCAGTCAGCCCCCCCCCCCAACAGGCATTTTCTATATATGAGAACACCTCAGAAATCCAGACAATCACATTTTTAATGTTTTAGGATTATGTGTGACCTTCCAGGCTTCGTGGGCACACACCTGTAATCCCTGCACTTGGGAGGTGGAAACAGGAGGATCCAGAATTCAAGGCCATTCTTTACTACAGATTTGCCAGCCTAGGCTACACGGGACCTCACCTCAAAATAAAAACAAAGCAAAATGACAAGGAAACCTCATTGTGTCTTGCTAAGACTTTGGAGAGGGGATACACAGCAGAGCACACTCCCACCTCTAAGTTTGGGCTATACTTTCTATAATGGATTAAACAAGGTGATTACAATGTACAGCTTTAAGAAAAAAAAAATCTCAGCAAAATTACAGAGGTCACCAAATTACAGAGACCCCGGGACACTGAAGAATTGTTTTTAAAGAGACAAAAGCCTTACCTGTTGTAGAATGCCAGATAAATGTCTCAACACCAAGACGATTGACTCCGGAAGTCTCAGTTGCTCCCCATAGCCGTGGCAAGGCTGATATAGCCAAACCCTCTCACTACCGCGAGTTCCTCCTGGGATCCCCCTCTCTCCTCCCCAAGGCTCCCACTGATTCACTCTGGAAGGACTCCACCGCTGGACGGGAAGAGTTCAAGTTGGAGGTGGTGAGCCTCGGTGTGGTGTTCGAGGTGACTAAGGCAGCAGGAACACTCCGAAAGTGGCAAAAGCGATTACCAAGTTCCTGTGCTGAAGTGAGTTTCCTGTCACCGGCTTCTCCGCGGAGGGGTTTCGTCTGTGTGGGTTTAGGGGCGTGTGTACATGTGCGTCTCCGGCCGTGAGACTGAAACCTACCCAGCCGAGAGGCAGAAGTGGACTTTTGCTGCATGGCTGGGTTTGTGTTTAACATATTATTATTTTTTTATCCTTCCTGGATCATTTCTCTCTCCCAGTTCCCTCCAGTTTCCAACCCCAAAGCACCAACATACAGGTGAGGAAAGGAACAGGGGGAAACCAGGGTGAACCTTTAAGGAAGTGAAACAGAAGAAAAATGATTTCACTGCACTAACTGGTTTGGTTCATTTAAGCTTAGGTCAAAGCACCTTAAAACTTAACTTCCGGGTGAGGATGCAGACAGTAGGGAGAGGTCTTGCTTACCCCTGGTTTTGATCCTCTGTATCAGACAAAACTCTATGTGGGGCACACACCTGCGTTCAGAAGCATGAGAAATTCAAGGTTGCCAGGCACGATGGTGCACGCCTTAATTCCAGCACTCAAGAGGCAAAAAACAGATGGATCTCTGTGAGAGTTCAAGGCTAACCTGGCCTATACAGAGAATTCCAGAATAGGTGGGATTACACAGAGAAACCCTGTCTCAAAAACAAAAAAGGAAGATGTTGTTCAAGGGCATCCCCAGTTACACAAAGGGTTCACGGCCAGCCTGGCTGCAGACAGGAGGTGGGTTCTCTGCTTCACTCTGCTTTACTAATAACGGATTGCATTGCTGGTGTTAGTAACCGTTTAAAAGGAACAGGCTGAGCCCCAGCAAAAGCTCCAGCAACTGCCACACAGCAGCACCTGTGCCGGGAGGTACTGGACTCTGAGCTGTTTTCAAACTCCTCTGAGTTTCATTATTTGCCTAAAAACACAACCGTACTTGTCCCGTCCCTCTGTGCTAGCCAGGTGTAGAGACCATCTGCAACAAGACCGACTACAGCCAAACCCCTAAGTCAACCCTTTGACTCTCCTCAATATCAATGCCCCCTCCCAGGCCAGGCCCAGGCACCCCGAGTCCTGACTCACTGTAAATGCTGCCTCCCAGGGTAGTATCTTTCTCCAAATCCCATAAGAACAAAGTCAGCGACGTTCAAGCCAACAAAATGAAAGTGTGTTTAGTGCGAGGGTGCAGCCCGGGGCACACCTGGGCTTGGAACACTGTTGTGACCTGATGCTGTGTGCAGACAACCCCAGGCAGGCAGAGTCGACCCTTACGGCACTAAAACCCTCGGGAGGGTTGGAAGACAAACAAAAATATGCAAATAGAATCCATAACTCCAAATTACAGCAACTTTCACAACAGAATCCGAGGCATTGAGCCCAATGGCAAGACAATGGACGCGTCCTAGAGGGTTGTGAGCGGCTCACACGGAAGATAAAGTTTGGAACTGTCACACAGCCCTGACTGAAAGTTAGAATGTCTGAGGTGCTGCTGTTATCAGCCCCGGGGTGCCACCTACAGAGATCTCAACCTTTTTCATGTCCACCACTCAGTATTTTAGAAGTGCAGCTATGGCTGTCATGGACAAGAAAGAGGCAGGCTGGGGAGGGAGGGGAGAGGGTCCCAGACACAGGCAAATGGCACAAAGACCCTCAGGGAGGACAAGATTGGAGAAGTGAAATGTTGGAGCACCAGTTGGGAATTGGTCCATGCCTTTAATCCCAACATTTGGGAGGCAGAGGCACACAGACCTCTGAGCTCAAGAACAGCCTGGTCTACAGAGCGAGTTCCAGGACTATTACACAGAGAAACCCTGTCTCAAGGAGGTGGAGAAAAAAAAAGGAGGAGGAGGAGAGAAGAGAAGAGAAGAGAAGAGAAGAGAAGAGAAGAGAAGAGAAGAGAAGAGAAGAGAAGAGAAGGAAGGTTAATGTACCTGAGGCATGGTTTGGAGGGAGGGAAGGAAACACACATGACTTACAGATAGACACACAGAAATTTCTTAAAGGGACCCAAGTAGAAACTTATAGCAAAGAAGGACTTAATCTCTCTCTATCAAACACATGGTCTCTGCCCAGAAAATGCCCTGTGGGAAGCTTGGTCACCACAGGGATATTATTAGGCAGGGAAAACACAATGGTTTGTGGATAGTTCCTTCTTTGCCCCCGAGTTTGTGTGTCTGAGGATGAGAGCAGCTCCTACAGACAGACACCTCCCCAGGGGAAATGAGTCAGAAACAAGATCTCCTCAGGAGGGTGAAGTAGAAGGATCGGGAATTCATGGTCAGCTTGGGGTACAGAGAGCATTTCTAAGCCAGTCCGGTTTAAGAGACCCTGTTTCAAAATTAAAGAAAGGTACGAATGCTGAAGTGACGCCAGGAAAAACCAAATATGAAAATTAAGCTTCAACAGGGGTTGGTTAGGGTAAAACAGAAAGCGTCTGCAGAGTGGTTCTAAGCATTCTGGCAGGCAATATGAAGCAGAGAAACACACGTAGAGAACTCAGCAGACTCTGGATGAAAATGTGTGTATAAAACCATGCTCTAGACAGCAAGCCCAGCACTCCAGATGCTGAGGCGAGAGAATCACCGTGAGTTCAAGGCCAGCCTGGGCTGCAGAGTAATAGTGTTTCCAAAACACAAAAGCAAACCAGCAAAACTAGATACCTAGCCGGGGATGATGGTCCCCTACCTCCCGGGTGCTGGGACTACATAGATAACTTTGCCTCTGGATTGTGCAAGAGACTATGTCACGGAGGAAGGAAATCGCCATCCTTAAACAGCAGCACAAGTTTTGTGGGGTGAGTCCTCAAGTCTCTCTCAGGCCAAGCTGACTTCACCTTGACGCCCTAGGGAGCCCACAGGGACAGTCACGACAGACCACTGATATACCAAGTGTATCTCATCGGGCGGCTCTAGTTCAATCCAGAAAGGAAGATGAACTTCAACTGTGCTTTAAGAAAGACATCGCCAACGGTTTTTCTCACCCAGTTTCTAAAAGCTTTGATACTCCAAAGCTTAAGAGTTCAAAACGATCCACCTCTGGGGGAGGAGGAGGGGAACAGTGGTTTTTCTCAGGTTGCCAGTGAGATGTGCCACCCCTTGGGAGGTAAGAGGAACAGGACAGTGGCAGCCACCCCCATAGACCGCCTCTCCTTCTCCAGGAGAAGATGTGGACAGAAGCTCTAGGCTTCATCCTCTGCCTCGGGCCTTCACAACGTGGCCATGCCCCCAGGTCAGACAGGGCTGAGGGTGTCCCAAACGTGCCCAGCCTGGAAGGAACTGGGAAGGCATTGCCGCATCTGGCTGCGAGGTTCCTCTTTCCCATCCCTGGACTCCTTGGCCTACCACGCTTCCTCTCTGAAAGGCCTGCTCTCCGTGCCTGGAGGAGTGTCTCTGTCTCTCTTCTCTTCTTTCTGCTCTTTTAACGGAGTTAAATGTGACAGAAAAGGAGGAAGCCGGAAACTTACAAGTACACATAACAGACACATGCACACACACAGCCGTCGTCTCTGGGCATCACTTCTCACACTTCAGTCCAGCCTGGGGACAGAGGTAGGGGAAACACTAGGGGCTCAGAGTGACAGGAGAGAAAGAAATATTTCACTCTAGGCAGAGCTGGGCCACAGTAGGGAAGGAGGGGCGGTCAGTAATCCAAGGCCAGTGGTCCATTCTCTTAGTTTCAAGTATCCCTTCCCTGAGAGTCCTAGACAAATATCATAAGTGGTACAGTTGAGAAGCAAAGACTTGGGCCAGTGAAACGGTCGAGCAGGTGGACACCCGCCACCAATGCTGGTGGCTAAATTTGACCCCAAGATCCACATGGTTAAAGGAGAGAACTGACCCCTGCATGTTGTCCTCTGACCTCCATAATAAGCCGACCACCACACAGACCTCCATACATATATCTCCATCCATACACCAACCACCACACAGACTTATATAGTATATCTCCATACATGTGCCTAGCACCACACAGACTTCCATACATACATCTCTATACATGTGCCTAGCACCACACAGATCTCCATACATGTGCCTAGCACCACACAGACTAACATATGTATATCTTCATACATATACCTAGCACCACATAGACCTCCATACGTGTGCCGACCACCACACAGATCTCCATACGTGTGCCCACCACCACACAGACCTGCTAAACAAATAGTAAAAATGAAATAGTTAATTTAAACAAAACCATTTCAGAGTCACCCTCAACTACACAATGGGCTCACAGCCAGCCTGAGATATACAAGCCCCTGGGGGAGGCGGGGTGGGAAAGCCAAAGACTGTCTCAAAAACACCTTCAATTGATTTTAAATGTTCTCTGATAGGGTCAAAGGAGGTCTTGGTGTTTCTTCAGTAGCATTCCAAGCGTGAGAACCTCTTTCATTGAGATTTTAAATAATGTGCCGTCTGACTCTGTATTCTGAACTCGTAAGTGTGGTCTTGCACAGGCTTGCTGCCAGCTCTCATAGAAAGGCCTCTTGTATTGCAACAACCGTCGTTTGTGGTGAACGGTAGATTTTGGAAACCTTCAGTAGGAGTCACTTACTGAGCTATTCTGACCCCGTGTTTGTGTAACACCTCTTTTTCCTAGCATGACTGCATTGCCCAAAATTATTTTGGTTCCGCGGGGAGTGTTCGTTCACACCAAACGATGCCTGTGAAGAGCCTCTCGACGGAACAGCTTTCCGAAGGTGGGGAGTGCGCACTGAATCTTGTTTTAATGAACTGAGTCTCCAGTCTGGCATTAGCCACCCTGGAACTGTCCCAATACAACTCCATAGGTGACAGTATTAAGACAAAAATACCCATTCCTTCTGATTGGGAGATTTTCGTGACAGGGCTTAGAAAATGTTAGCTCCACTTCAGAGAAAAGATCTGAATTATGATATGTCGCTTTCAACATAAAATTATACTCACATAAGATACTCTTTAAAATTCTAAGTATTAAAAATATCTTGGAATGCCGTAGGCTAGAAATCTCACGAATGGCTTCCTCCGTGCAATTTCTATTTCATTACAAACCACGGCCTCCCTGACCAGATAAGAATACCATTTCAAACACTGTCTCATTTCCCTCTTACAGACATAACCATAAAACCAGCATTTCCCCCTGCTGCTATCCTCATCATCTGTTTTTATTTTAAGATTTTAGCGGAACATAGCATATTGCTGTTTTGCTCCTGTGAATACTGGGTTCTCACGACACCCAGCTGCCATTTTCTGCTCCAGTCAGTTTGCCTCATCTATCTGTGTTTATCGAGCAAATATTTACACGGTGGGTCTTTTGTTTGCAGAGCTCTCCCCATTGCAATGCAGTCGGTCGCAGAAGCTGACGGCACCCAGAAGGGTCACTTGAGCTAGGGCTCCACAGTCAGGGTTCGCCTCTTGCTGTGAGACTGTCAAGTAGAACTGATGTAGACACATGACCCCTTCTCCTCCAGGCAGCCCCGGATGCCCTCTTTTTCCCCACTGCAGATATTAATCAACCGTCTTAGAGCCCTTGCAAAACCCTTCAGGGACAGCTCGACAGGCCGCAGATGAAGCCAGGATCTCTACGCTCTATGCACTGCTTGTTTCAGACACAAAAGAGGCAATTGCTCACCCACCTTACTCACGGGATAGAGCGACACATGACTGGGAAAATCAAATCCCATCTATAAAGGTGAAGACTGGCGACATTTTTAAAGACAGGACTGCGGGCTCTGAGAGCAAATCCACAAGAGACAAAAGTGAACCGTGAGGGGAATAAGAGCAGCCTTTGGGGTCCAGAGCATGAACGCCTAAGGAGCTACCACAAACGCATGCCCCTTGCCGTTGGTTGGATTTGTCTCAGCAGGAGGAAGACAACAAGGAGGCTTCCTCTGCCTCTTCTCACACTCGCTCTGACTGAACTCGTTGCCTTGATAGGGATCTTCAGTTTGGGCACAGACATCACAGGGGAACTGCAACCCGGCACATCTGTTCAGAGCATGGGGTGCAAGCCTTGTGGTTCCAGGGCACATCACTCACTTGCCAGTCTCAGAGTGACTGATCTTGGTGCGGTTCTGGAGGGAACAGCTTGAAGCATGCATAAGGGCAGTTGGGAAGCGCAGAGGAAGGGTAAACTTGGCTTCAAAACCAGACACGTTTCAAATCTCAACTCTAAGAACAAGTCCTGACCGTCTGTCAGCAAAACAGGTAGATTCCTAGCAAACCTGGACGGACTGTGTAAAAACATAAAATGAAAAATATCCCTAGCCTGGTTCAGTGAGCAATGCCTCCAATCCCCAAATCCCCGCAATAGGAAGGCTGATGTGAGTAGTTCAAGCTGATGCCCCTGTTTACGTGGTGAGACCCATCTCGTAACAAAGTAACTAGCTAAATCTATCTAGTGCTTGGGATGCGGAGCTGCACACTCCGTGGGTGCTGCTACGGCCACTCTTGTTCTTTGACTCTTTACCCAAGCTTAAAAAAAATCAGCTGTTGAATTGTAGGATTAGAGAAATTTTGGCAGTCCCTAAATCCTGGTGAGAATAAATAAACTTCCACATCACACACAAAAGCGTAATGTTGCAAATTCTCTGTCCATGGGTTAAAGGGGGCAAAAAACGCTCAGATTAACTTTTAGTAATGCAGTGATGAAATCTCTTACATACTCTGAACGTCTCGGGACATTCCAGACTATCTCCTGATGTTAGCGCACTATGAATGCTTAGGATACTGTTTTCTCTCATTGGGCAAATGTTTGCTTGACTAGTTCGCGTTACTGTTTATCGGACACTGTGCTAGACACTAGGAAGTCACATTCACCACCACCAACGAATTCAACCTCATCTTCTGAGTTTGGGGAAGGGCAGCCATAAACACCTGTAATTCAAGGAGGCTTTATGCTACAGTGCGCGGATGACTAGGGTGGAGAATAAAACAAGCAAGGGAAGGGAAGAGGTTGCACGTGCTTACCGGGCGGCCAAGAGAGCCCTTGTAGGGAAGAAGGCAAAGGCTTTTTGGAGCCATCTTGCGCGTGCCCTTTTCTGTGTAAGCAGATCCTTGACATCAGCCTTGATCCCTAAGTTAGCTGTAACTTTCCTTGCTGGGTCCTGGTTTTCCACACGCCACCAGAAACTGATCTCCTTGCCTGCCACGTCCCCTAACCCCTCAGCCATGAATGGCAGCCCTTCCTCAGCAGCAGGGACCCCAGCTCACGTTCACCCCACAGTGCCAGCCCTCCTCTGAACTCCCGTAGCCCTTCACATTTCTGAGCCTTTCTTATATCTCATCTCCGAATCCCCAAGTCTTTTTCGTCTAGTTTAGAGGAACTAGAGCAAGGCTTTGGGTGCCTAGTGAGATCCCAGTCAGTGTCCCAAGGCTGTTTTCTTCTTCAGCTTGCTAGATGCTGTCTCTTAGACTGGTGTTAGTGGCCACTGCTGTACTGTTTGTTAAGCACCTAACCAGTGTGAGTTATGCACTTTCTATGAGTTTCTCTGCTTAATCACCCTGACAGCTATGAACGGGGACCGTATCAGAGTTATCGTGTTCACAAAGGAAGAAACCGAGGAACAGGGAGCTTGAGTATCTTGCTTAGGGTCACAGATACAATCTGGCACAGCCTGCTTGCACTGCTTCACAATGACAGCCATTTGAATTTGTCTATAATCTGCAATACCCTTGACTACAGGATACAGCCATATCCATTAAATATTGCAAATTCTCTCACATTAGATGGGTACCCCACCTCTCAAATTTGTCTCATCCTGAATTCAAAACGGCTTATGAGGATCGATTTTAAACTTTTAAAAACTACTATTATATGACCACTTCATGCCTGCAATCCCAAGACTAGAAAGGCTGAGGCAGGAGGATGGCGAATTTGAAGCCTATGTGGACTACAAAACAAAGCCCTGTCTCAAAAAAAAAATAACACCAACAAAAACCCCACAGTTGTCATCACTGAGAGCAAGTTTCCATTGCCCCTTTAAACAGATTCTCTCCGTCCCTCTCCCCCTTCCTAATGCCTCTCATTTCCTGATCAAGCACACAGAGCACAACTTGTAGACATACTCAGTTTGGGATGCTATTTTGATGAGCTGTTGTCACTACACAACTAAGCCTATGACCAAGTAGTTCTGCTGTGTGACGACACCCTTCATTTGTGCCCTCAGAAAGTTCAGGAAGCTTACAGGCATGCATTGGTTCACACACAAGGCGCATCACCGCCTTCTAAAAGTCACACAAAAGTAGAATTGCTGTGGACTGTCAACTCCTAATCTGAACAGGTAGAGCTCTCGAGGGTAAAATGCATGAATCTCCTGCCCGAGGTTAAGTTCCTGTCTTAGAAATACCCACTAGCCGGCAGCTGGAGAGATGGCTCAGTGGTTTAGAGCACTGACTGCTCTTCCAGAGGTCCTGAGTTCGGTTCCCAGTTCCAGGTGAGCATTGAGCAGCTCAACAGCCTGTAACTACAGCGCCAAGGGATATGATGCCCTCTTCTGGGCTCTTGGGCACACACCACACACACACACACACACACACACACACACATATGCACGGTTACACAGACACACACAAATAAATAATGCAAAAATAAATCTTAAATAAAAGAAATGCCCACTTGGTCAATATAAATGATAAATACTGAATCACTTAGATAAAAATATGAATTCCCTTTTTTATGCGTGTAATTTTCAAAAAGGGAAATCTGTGTTTTTTTATAAACCAAGACACAAGAAAATCATAGTGCATCCTGGGTTTAAAACAGTATTTATTACTTGGTTTATTCTGTGTATATGTTTTGTTTTTTGTTTGTTTGTTTAAGACAGGTTTTCTCTGTGTATCCCTAGCTGTGCTGGTATTTGATATGTAGACCAGGCTGGCCTCGAACTCACAGAGATCCACCTGCCTCCGGCTCCTGAGTACTGGGATTGAAGGTGTGCACTCCCACACCTGGCTCAACAGTAGTATTTTAATTATGTGTAGCAAGCCAAAAAGTGTTTTTGACACTAATATCCAGAATACATACATATTTCAGGCCCTGCCTGAATGCAGGCTGTGTCTTTACAGATTCCACTCACCGAATTAAAATGCTTGATAAACTCTTCGCCCTGGCAGGCAATTGACTCCCTCAGCTCTGTTCGCTTCAGGAAAAGGTTCCTGTCTGACCTGCTGGTGAATCTGGAACCGTCTGGAGCTTCAGAAAACTGAGTTCAGATCAATCTACCCATTCTTTTCATTTTTATTTTATTTTTCCCCCCGAGACAGGGCTTCTCTGTGTAACAGTCTCGGCTGTCCTAGAACTTGCTTTGTAGACCAGGCTGATCTCAGACTCACAGAGATCTTCCTGCGTCTGCCTCTCGAGTGCTGGGATTAAAGGTGTGCTCCACCACCACCCTACTTTTATTTTTATTTTTAATCAATTTGATTTTTAAAATTTGATGCTGGGTATCAAACCCAAGGCCTTGTGCATACAAGGCAAACACTGAGCTATATCTTGCTCCCCTAATTAGCTTTACTCCCTGGAGACTCCCATATGCTTAATATAAATGATCCATGTTGAATCATCTCGGTAAGAATGGGAATTCTGGTCTCTTCCTTGCTGATATAGCCACTGTGGAGGGAAGTGTGCACCAGAACATCTGTACATTTTTATAGTCGCAATTCAGCCTGTAGATAAAATACATAACCAAGTAAAACAGAGGAGCACATCATCCAGCTGACATCACTTCTGGGGAGCGCCAAGGGCTCAAGGACCAAGTCCCTTGTGGCGTCTACTTTCTTCTGAAAGACGCTGATCTCAGTCTCTTCTGCTATTACCTCACTCCCAGGAAGACAATATCAACCCAGTAAATCACAGAATCATTAGTGACAGAGGGGTGTGTAGCCAATGTCCTTACTGTTCACTGAAACGAACACCCACTAAACCTTTCTTATTCTTTATAACTCCATTGAGCAAGCCTACCTAAGTTTCTTCTGTAAACCCTTAGTATTGCATCATCCTCACCGTGCTTTGCGTAACAGCTAGTGATTTTAGAGCCGTTGGTTCTCAGAGGGAAATCGCTGAACCACAGCGGAGTCCAGCAAAGTCATCTTCCCGTTCTTCAGCCTCTCTGGGGTCACATGATTCCAACCAGATGTATGGCCACTCTCAGACAGATTCTCCCTCGGGGGAGGGGGGGGTGGAACGCCAGAGGTTCGGGGTTAAATCTGTTAGAAACCCTGCCCGAGCGCTCCCTTCAGAGGGCAGTCAAGGCTGGAAACTTCTCCCGGGCTATCTGCCGGTTATCTTCTTCTGGGAAGATGAAGAAGCATTCAGTAAACAAGAGAGTGGGGTTTCCAGAAAATTAATTCGGTGTCTGAGCTCAGAAAGAAAGAGGTAGTGGGAAATGCTTGATGCTCATTGAGGGAAAACATGTTTGTGGCAGGAGCAGTCAACGATAGCGCGATAGGGTTGCCGACTTAGCCCGCTTCTGACTCTTATCATTGCCTAAGCTACTGTGGCTGTGTACTCGGTAATTCTCATAAATGGGCACTGTTTAAGTTGCACTTGGAATTTCAAGACTAGTCATAAATTCCTGTCCACTTTATTTCTTTAACAGCATAAATCTCTTTTTGAAATTGCTATTAAAACAGTTGTTCCAAATAAGACTTTTCATTTCTTAAACGTGTACCAAAAACACATGAGTTTTTGCCATTTGAACAACCCATCGCTGCGATGCTCATTATCCAAAATATAGTGGTTTTCACTAATTCCTATCTTTTCATCTTTTAATTATAAAATATCTTAAGTTTCTTAAAAAAGTACCTTGATGGGATTATATTAACATCCCTCAGTTTTCTTTTAGCTTCCTTTAAAACTTTACTTTTCAATTTAGAGTTCACTTTTATAAACCTGACAAGATCACCATGAATTGGAGAAAACCATTATAGCCTTTGGTCTTTATTTTGTAAATGAGAAATCTGAACCTCAGAGAGGCTGAGCAACTTACACAAGACCACCCAGCCAGAGAGAGAAGACTGCGGAGACCAGTTGACTCCTATCGAGTTTGCCCTCCCCAAAACCAAAAAAAAAAAAAAGCTACAGAGAGCTTTTCCACATTAGCTCTTTGTAGTAAGAGGTCACACTCGATGGAAAAGAGAGGTGCGAATTGACCTTCGGCCTCTTCAACAGAGGTCATAGACTTACTGTATAAAGGTAAGTTATGAAGTTATCTGTTCAGTAAAATTCAAATGCTTTAAAGATTTATTTTGATTTTTATTTGCGTGTGTGTGCATGCGTACATGCGTGCCTGTGGGTGTTGGGGTGTGTGTGGATGTGGGTGCCCACAGAGGCCAGAGGAGGCATTGGCTCCCACTGAGGTGGAGTCAGGCAGAACAGCAGAACAGTCATGGACGAACAGCACAGGCTCACAACTGTTGAGCCATCTCTCCAGCCCCCAGTTCCCAGTTATATATGGAAATAAAAACGTATCTATATGTCTGCAGGCAGAGAATAATTATACAGAATAGCAATGGATGACATTAAGGATAATCCCTCTCATTTTTCTCCTTGGTTTTGTGGACTCCGCACATTCTAAGTGAACTACCGAGAACAAACTCCATGACAAGAAAGATGAATGGTAGAGCCCGTGTTTAATTTTGTGCTATCCACATCTACCGTGTTCTCCCTCGGGATTATCTACTGCATTTTATGTCACTTCTTTTTTGTTTGTTTGCTTGTTTGTTTTGTTTTTGTTTTTGCTTTGTGGGGTGTCCCTGCCACCCCAACCTGGAAATTTTATTATTTTCTTTTTAAAAAAGCAGATTTGGTTTCAATGTTAAAAAAAAAAAAGAAAAGAAAGAAAAAAGGAAGGAAGGATTAAAAAACAAAGCAAAACTAGGGGCTAGAGATGGCTCAATGATTAAGAGCACTGACTATTCGCCCAGAGGATCTGAGTTCAATTCCCAGCCCCCATGTGGCAGCTCAACCAGCGTGTAACTCCCAGTTCCAGATGATAACACCCTCACACAGACACACGTGCAGAGAAAACTAACTCATTTTTTTTTTAAAAATTACTATGCAATAAGCACAGGGCAGTATTTATAGAATGTGTTTTTCCATTCTGGTTCCCGTAGCATATAGGGTAGCTTTTGAGAACTCAACCCCAAAAATCCATTCCTGTGGTTCTCATCATCTCTACACCATCTAAATGTTTAACTCATAATACCACTTGCTCAGACTCCTTTCTTCTTTTCCTTGCTGTGCTCAGTACTCATTTATTCTTCTCCTTGCTAACAAAAACTCTCTTTGGAGATGTAAAAAAATGCCCCATACCAGCAGATGAATCATGTTGTCCAGTTAAGGATGATGAAAAACAATCTTTACTTCTTGGTCTCCCAGCTTTCCTTGCAGCGAGGAGGGTCAATGTCACCCAGTTCAAGACAATGAAATGTTGGGAAAATCTTCTTGCTTGTTTCCTAACCAGTGGAACCCAGGAGATGTGAGCAGAAGGCCCTGTCATTTTGTTTTCTTGCTATGAGGGCTACATGAGATGTGGGGTTCTGAGGACTAACAAGACAAAAGTACTGTAGAGACCCGAAAGAAGCCTAGCATTGCTGACCTGTGGACCACTTCTTTTTGTATCTGAGATGACTTCGATAATTGAGACATTTTATCATGTTTTCTTGTTCTCATAACCGAAACTGAATTCCTTTTAATGATGTGGTTATAATAGCAAAAATAACAACAACAAAAACAAATAAGGAAGGTTTGAAGTCAATGCTACCAATACCTTATAAAAGATATAAGAACTAAATAAATAAAAAACGCTAATAAAATAAAATTTAAAAAAAGATATAAGAACTTAGCCAAACCCCAACCTAAATAACCAACAATGTAGAATGATGTTTAGAAATGGCTGGATGATTTTACTGGGTCATTGTGCAGGTTTGGTTGTTTTGTTTTGAGTCAGGGTTTCCCCCACACCCAAGGCTGGCCTTGAACTAATAGCCAAGAATGGCCTTGAACTTCTGATCTTCCTGCCTCTACCGCCTGAGCACTGGAATTACATTCATGTGCCAATCCATCTGATTTTATCTCTTGTTGGGGATCGAACCCAGGACTTTGTATATTCTAGGCAAGCCCCCTACCAACTGAGCTACATCCCCAGCCCATGTATAAGCATTTAAAAAGAGTATTCAGGTGCTGAGTAGTACAGTTAGGTAAGCTCTGAACTACCGCACTTGACTAACACGTGCAAGACCCCTGGGTTTGGCTCTGAGCACCACAGATAATCATAATAAACAATAAAAACTTCATGATAGTTAAGAAAATCATTTGCCTTATAAGAGCTGCTTGGGAAGGGAGACGACGTGGAAAGAGGAGGAAAAGGAGGCAGGACTGAGACTGTTTCCCTGCAATGACAGCACTTTCAGAACATTCAAGGAACCGCCTAAAGGAACTGGGGGAGCTGGGATTGACTGCGCAGCGCTTATTCAGCCCATTGTCCACATGGTAAGCCACAGCGGCTACATTGTCACATTGGAAAGTATCAAATAACTGGGCTCCTGCCTATAATCCCAGCTGAGGCAGCAGGATCACCATGAGTTTATGACCTGTCTGGGCTGTATAGTGAGTTCTAGGCCAGCCTGGGCTACAGACTGATAGACTGTCTCAAACAACAAACCAAAACAAAACAAAACAAAAAGTAGCTCTGATGGACAAAAATTCCTCTTTACATCCCTGGAAGAATTTTTATCAAATTTAAGAAAGCGTTTCGCTCCTTCCTGTCTACAACCATGGCAAACTCCTCAGCCCATGCTTTCAGCTTGGTCCTCCACCACATGTCCTATCCCAGCCACTTCAAACATGCTCTTCTTTCCTCTGCGCATGCTCCTGACTTCAGAGCAATTCAAACGCTAGAAGGAAAGGGTCTGAACATTTTTATCGTAAAGAAATGATTTGTGTAGTTAGCGCAACTGTGTGCATGTGTTGGAGTACTGCATGGTACTCCATTAACATGCATACTTTAAACATTTTATGCATCAATTTAAAATCAATAAGAGCAACCTATCCTCTGTCTTTCTCTTCTTGTATGCATACCGCCCTACTCCTGTCAGCTTCCACCCTTCCAACTTCTTGAGACCAAGAGCCATGCCTTTTATTAAGTTGTGGAGTCCTGATGAAGAAACAGTTAATGATACGACCGAACACACCATGACCATATGGATCATGTTGGAAGACTCAGAAGAGGGGCGAAGGAGGTGATGACCCAGTTTCTCTACCAAATATTAATACAGCAATATTAAGGAAAGGCAGTTCGGGACAGCACCCTCCACAAGGATGTCCTGCCCGTCTGTGGATGGTGAGAACCCAGGGAAGTGAGCCAAGGCCATCGACATCCCCTGGAGGACCAAGAATTCCCAACACTGAGCAAGGAAGACTTCTGGATTTATCCTGTCCACAAACTACTCAGACGTCAAAGGTTGACGCACCATGCGAGACCGTGAGAAATAACAGGATGGAGAGAATTCATGAGGACGCTGTTCCTGACGCTGTGACACCACAAAGGCCTGGCGCCCAGGGTGAAGAGCTCTTCCTGACGCCGTGGTGATAAGGACTGTTCCAAGTACCAACTGCACTGCTATATTTTAAATTGTGGATATCAGACACTCAGTGGACAGATGAGCAAACTAATCATAGTAATAGTAATCAATCATATTTGCAAAACAGAGACTCACCAAATGTGCAATTTAAGAAGAAAATACCCATGTTCTCATGTGCATTTTAACTCCCTTTCCTTCATCATAGAACACTCTTTTTAAGCAAACGCATAGAGCTCAGGGTGAAGCTGCCACGTGGCACAGTGGAATTATAAGTCAGTAAGGAACACATCCCACCCCCACCCTATCCACTTCCTCCACCCCTAGCAACCTCCCCCACTCCTCTCACCACCTCCCCACCAAGCCACTGCCAGGAGTGTTCTCCCCTTCCAGCCATCCTCCTTTGGAGGTCAAGTTTGAGCAACGACCTTGGACCATGAAGTGAAAACCACAATTATACTTAAGAGTACAGAGAACAAGGCAAGTGCAGTCCCTAGGGCCCAAGCCACGTCTGTTTTTGCACACAGGGCCCAAGCCACGTCTGTTTTCACACACAGTGTTTCCTTTACTCCAGAAAAAGAAGCATACAACACACCTTGTTTTGCAGTCTGGTTTTGTTTTATTTTGACCAGTGGGTACAGAGCAGATATCGTTCCGGTTCTGGGAAACAAACTCGGTATCTCACGGTGGGGAAAGTTGAATTCACCAACCTGGTCTACCTTGATGTCAACTCAGCTTTTGGCTGGTAGGAAGCACTATACTTAGAGAAAACGGTGTAACACTTGAGTGGAATTGTGCACGAGAAGTATTTCTGTAGAAACCTCTAGAATGTTGGTTTTATTTCCATGCCTTGCTTTTCTGGAGTGGTAAATGGGGTACCTGACATATTACTGAGAAGATTAACGAATTAGTGCATACCAGCCGCCCCCTTCACAAGTCAGTATTTCTAGCTCTCCTGTTTGAGCTACTGTTCTGGTGATTTTAATGACAGTTTTCCAAAATGCTTTTGCATTTAAATAACCCATGACCGAGTCCCTCACTTCATGCACACAACCCTTCGAAACGAGCTTACGTCTCCCATCACCTGCGCACCTCACTAGATAGGAAACTCCCAGTCTGCTGACAGAGAACCGAAGGCTGCAAATGAGAAGGAAGAGAAGCACACAGGAAATCAAACCCAAGAACCAGCTGCAGACTGTCAACAGACTGCAAGCAAATAGAAAGAAGATCACAAGCAAAGGATTCTGGGCCTTCATGATAAGCTTTGCCGTACAGCGCTCCCAAGCAGCAAAAACCCGTCTGATCCCACCTCATACAAATCTGCTGCTCCTGTTAGCACTCAGTGGGCTCCCAGCCCTGGGACCTGGCCTCAGGGAGCCCCTGCTGACCTCTGCAAATCTGAGGTTAGTCTTGGGCGACTTTATGTTGTTCACCCAAGCGCTCGGTCCTTGTGGAGCAAGAGCAGCACAGGAAGACGGCTCATTGTTTTCACGATGAGGAAATGTGTCCTTGTCATGGTAACAATCATTGAAACCCATCAAAAAAAGCACACGCTGCCCTCAGAACCATGAGTTCTTCAACTTAGCTCTTCAAGCTCTCCCAGAGTGTTGGGTCTTTCCCGTACGGAAGGCTGGGAGGTTTAGGCTTTGGGGTTTTTGTTTGGTTTGGTTTGTTTTGAGACAGGTTTTGTTTGTAGAACATCATTTTCAGGTGTGTTGCTTTTGTTTATGCCGCATTTGTTTAACTCTGTGAAGTTGTGATTCCTTGCCTGTCTAAAACACCTGATGATCCATCCTAATAAAGAGCTGGATGACCAATAGCAAGGCCGGAGGAAAGATAGGCGGAGCTGGCGGGCAGAGGATAAACTGAAGAAATCTGAAAGGGAGGAAGAAGAGCAAGAGAACAAGCAGAGGACATGGGGGGGCCAGCCACCCAGCTACACAGCCACACAGCCACCCGGCGACACAGCCACACAGTCACCCGGCTACACAGCCACACAGTCACCCGGCTACACAGCCACCCAGCTACACAGCCACACAGTCACCCGGCTACACAGCCACACAGCCACCCAGCTACACAGCCACACAGTCACCCGGCTACACAGCCACACAGTCACCCGGCTACCCAGCCACACAGCCACCCAGCTACACAGTCACCCAGCTACACAGCCACACAGTCACCCGGCTACACAGCCACACAGTCACCCGGCTACACAGCCACACAGTCACACAGCCACCCATCTACACAGCCACACAGTCACCCAGCTACACAGTCACCCAGCTACACAGCCACACAGTCACCCGGCTACACAGCCACACAGTCACCCGGCTACACAGCCACACAGTCACCCGGCTACACAGCCACACAGCCACCCAGCTACACAGCCACACAGTCACCCGGCTACACAGCCACACAGTCACCCGGCTACCCAGCCACACAGCCACCCAGCTACACAGTCACCCAGCTACACAGCCACACAGTCACCCGGCTACACAGCCACACAGTCACCCGGCTACACAGCCACACAGTCACACAGCCACCCATCTACACAGCCACACAGTCACCCAGCTACACAGTCACCCAGCTACACAGCCACACAGTCACCCGGCTACACAGCCACACAGTCACCCGGCTACACAGCCACCCAGTCACCCGGCTACACAGCTACACAGCCACCCAGCTACACAGCCACACAGCCACCCGGCTACACAGCCACACAGCCACCCAGCTACACAGCCACACAGCCACCCGGCTACACAGCCACACAGTCACCCGGCTACACAGCCACACAGCCACACAGCCACCCGGCTACACAGCCACACAGCCACACAGTCACCCGGCTACACAGCCACACAGTCACCCGGCTACACAGTCACCCAGCTACACAGCCACCCGGCTACACAGCCACACAGTCACCCGGCTACACAGCCACCCGGCTACACAGCCACACAGCCACCCGGCTACACAGCCACACAGTCACCCGGCTACACAGCCACACAGCCACACAGTCACCCGGCTACACAGCCACACAGCCACCCAGCTACACAGTCACCCAGCTACACAGTCACCCGGCTACACAGCCACACAGCCACCCGGCTACACAGCCACACAGCCACCCGGCTACACAGTCACCCAGCTACACAGTCACCCGGCTACACAGCCACACAGCCACCCGGCTACACAGCCACACAGTCACCCGGCTACACAGCCACACAGCCACCCGGCTACACAGCCACACAGTCACCCGGCTACACAGCCACACAGCCACCCGGCTACACAGCCACACAGTCACCCGGCGACACAGCCACACAGTCACCCGGCTACACAGCTACACAGCCACCCAGCTACACAGCCACACAGCCACCCGGCTACACAGCCACACAGCCACCCGGCTACACAGCCACACAGCCACCCGGCTACACAGCCACACAGTCACCCGGCTACACAGCCACACAGCCACACAGTCACCCGGCTACACAGCCACACAGCCACACAGTCACCCGGCTACACAGCCACACAGCCACCCGGCTACACAGCCACACAGCCACACAGTCACCCGGCTACACAGCCACACAGCCACACAGTCACCCGGCTACACAGCCACACAGCCACCCGGATACACAGCCACACAGCCACACAGCCACCCAGTCACCCGGCTACACAGCCACACAGTCACCCGGATACACAGCCACACAGCCACCCAGTCACCCGGCTACACAGCCACACAGTCACCCGGATACACAGCCACACAGCCACACAGCCACCCGGCTACACAGCCACACAGCCACACAGTCACCCGGCTACACAGCCACACAGTCACACAGTCACCCGGATACACAGCCACACAGCCACCCGGCTACACAGCCACACAGCCACACAGTCACCCGGCTACACAGCCACACAGCCACACAGTCACCCGGCTACACAGCCACACAGCCACCCGGCTACACAGCCACACAGCCACACAGTCACCCGGCTACACAGCAAGCCACGGAGTAAGAAGGAAAGAGAGATATACAGAAGTAAGAGAAAGACAAAGCCCAGAGGCAAAAGGTAGACAGGTTACTTTAAGGTTTAACTTAAAATATAGCTGGCTAGAAACAAGCCAAGCTAAGGCCAGGCACTTATAACTAAGGATAGGCCTGTGTGTGACTTCTCTGGGAGCTGGGTGGAGGCCCCCAAAGAGAGTCGAGTAAACAACAGCAGACTACGGCGTTTCTCGGTTGTTTTTGTTCACGTGGTCTTTTTCTGGATCTCCTTAACAGAGTTTCCCCGAGTTACCCATGCCTCAAACTGCTTCAATCTCCTGACCTATATCAATCAGGTCCAACAGTTGTACATATTTCTGAACAAATAACTCAGCCCACATTACTTTGTATTATACTTTGTACTATTTTATTATGAGTTGTTTATAAGTCTATAAGCTAAATGCTTAATTGTTGTCTTGCCCCTTCTCATTTCATTATAAAAGCACTTATTTGAGGCAGTTTGATTTGAATTTCAAAGGACAAATGGATGCTAGCAATCAGAAATGCCAAGTGAGGCTTCTGAAGAGGAGTGGCTCTCTGCATGAGATGTTGGAGGAAAGCAGAGATAACGCTGAGGGCCTCCTTAGAGAGAATGCTGTCCTAGCCTTTGCCGTGAGAACTTAAGGCGAAAAGAAGTACGAGCGATTAGCCAGCCTAGAAAGCTGGGGAGGTTGTTCTACCAGTAAACTGCTTACCATGCAAGCACGAAGACCTGAATTTGATATCAAGAACCTATGTAGAAAGGCCAAGCATGGCCCGGCACAGTGGCACACACCTTTGATCCCGGTACTCAGAAGGTAGAGACAGATGGGTCTCTGTGAGCTTGAGACCAGCCTGGTCTATACAGTGAGTCTCAGAACAGCCAGGACATAAGAAGACCCTGTCTTAAAAAACCACCACCAGCAACAGTCAAGCATGTGGCGTGTGCTTGTAATCCCGTGTTGGGTAGATACCTGAAGGGTCACTGGCCAGCCTAGTCTACTTGGCGAGCTCTAGGGCAGTGAGAAACCCTGCCTCACGAAAACAAAACAAAACAAGCTGGACAGCATCTGAGGAATGATTGCGAAGGCTATTCTCTGGCACACACAACACACACAAACACACACACACACACACACACAGCATGTATTCTCACATCGAGTCTTGCTCTCATTGAACAAGAAGTCTTAAAAACAAAGCAACAAAAACTGCCTTCCCCCTCTTCCTTCCTTCCCTTTTCACGCTCTGCACAGTCAGCTACCCCATCTCCCCAAGGTCCCCACTGGTTTGCTTCCTTCCATAACCAACCCGCCTAAGAAGTACTACTCTCAACTCTGAGCACTAGCTAGACACTGCCCAGACTCCCTCCTCCCAACCAGACTGATTTTGCAGAAAAATTCTGGGAGGCAGGAAAGAGGGTCAGCCTGCCCTGTGGTCTGCGGCTGAAACACAATGTATCATCTGCACTGACTGGGAATTTTAAATGCACACCTTCCCCCCAGAGAACTCAAAAAGCTCACTCTGTAGGGGGGGGGGAATGAAATCTTAATTACTCGGGCCTTTGTGATGTTGCCACCCGTGTAGTTGGCCCGTCACTGCTGTGATTTATTGATGAATTCTTCTGTCCTTAACTGGAGTTGAGGAGAGGGAGCTGTGATTTTAGATTGGCCTTGGCAGTGTTGTTTTTAGAGCTTCATGCTGTCACTGCTTAGATGCTGAACAATGGTCCAAACAAAGGAAAAGACATATAAACATAAGAAGAAATCTAAGAGTCAGTCCTGGAGACAATAAGGACAGATGCTCATCACATTACCAATGACAAGAACTCGACTCAGCAAGATTGTCCAGCGATAAACAAAGGATGCTAAGTGTCTTAGTCAGGGTTTCTACTTCTGCAACAAAATACCATGACCACAAAGCAAGCTGGGGAGGAGAGGGTTTAGTTGACTTACACTTCCAGATCACCATCCATCATCAAAGGAAGTCAGAACAGGAACTCTAGCAGGGTAGGAACCTGGAGGCAGGAGCTGATGCAGAGGCCATGGAGGGGTGCTGCTTACTGGCTTGCTCCACGTGACTTATTCAGCCTGCTTTCTTACAGAACCCAGGACCACCAGCCCAGGGATGGCACCACCCACCATGGGCCAGGCCCTCCTCCCACTGACTGCTAATTAAGCCGCAGCTGGATCTCATGGAGGCCTTTCTGATGACTCTAGCTTGTGTCAAGTAGCACACAAAACCAGCCAGTACATCATGATACAGGCTAAAGACGATATCTGTAACCATTATAATCACTTTTGCGAGCATCAGAAAAGAGCGTATAGGGACAGTGAGATGGCTTAGCCGGTAAAGGACCTGCCACACAGTCCTGACGGCCTGAGCTCTGTTCCCGGAGTCCAGGTAAAGGTGGAGGAGGGAACTGACCCCAAAGTGGTCCTCTGACTCTGAGTGCGCCCACGCAATATACATCACACACAAACACACACAAGCACAATTAAATATATTATTTAATCCTCATTGCAAAAGTAAAGACAATTGCACCTAGTAAGTAATATTAACACTTTTAATTATTTACTATTAAAAATCAAACACTATACGCACAAAAATATGAAGCAAAACATTAAGCACGGATTCAGGGGTTTTATTCTGATCATATCACACTGCTAATAACCACAGACTCGTGCTGCTCCTTCGCTTGAGAGGCTCATCCTGTATTTCTGTGTCCTCTGGCCTGTATCTCTCCTTTCCCTTCCACCACCCCATCCGTGGCAACACTGTTTTATTCTCTGTCTCTATCGTTCTCACTTCCCCTCTTCAATTCCACACATAACTGAGATGGTACAGTGTTTTTCTTTCCATGGCTGGTCTGTTTCACCTGTGCTGTGGCAAAGGGCTCCTCTTTTTAGAACATTGTATAATGTCTTGTTGTACATTTATAATTTATTTTTTTCTGTGTCTCTGTTTTCATTTGTTGATGGACACTTGGATCGTTTCCAGATGTTAGCCAGCGTTGCTGCGGTGAGACGCGAGTGCAGTGATCTCACTGGCTTTGGGGATATGCCCAGAAGACAGAGGGATAGCTCGGTCCTGTGGGAATAACATTTTAATTATTTTAATTGTTTCCTTCAATGACCGGCCAGATCTACCGCCCGCAAGTGGTGTCCTAGGGCTTCCCTTTCTCTCGCTCTCCTCCACGCTTGTTATTCCTTTTCCTTCTGAAGCAATAGGGGAGGCATTATTTGATTTGGTTTGGGGGACAGGTTCTCACTATGTGGCTCCGGCTGCCTGGAACTCCAGATCCTCCTGCCTCAGCTTCTCGAGTGCTGGGACTATAGGTGTGCACCACCACACCCAATCTCCTGGGACTTTTGTATTATTCAATGGTTTCCCTCATAACTATTTATTGCTTCTGTAATCATAAAGAAGCGAAAGAGTCGATAGCTCGAAACCACAAATCTGTGCTGTGTATATCTTGTCCCTGTTTCTGGAGAAAGGAAAGAAGGAATGAGGAAAATGAAAGGGAGAAGGAAGCGAGAGGAGACAGTTAATGCTGAGGAGAGCATAGGGTGATGGGCAAGATATTTAGTGTGCAGCCTGAGCTCTTCCGGTGAGCGCACAGGGCCCTAAACTAACCTTGCCTGAGTTCTATGGCATTCTAAAATGCTTTTAGGATTCGACAGAGGAATGCGGGGAGACACAGAACCCTACCCCTCATCAGCACCCATATTTAAGAGATAACCTGAAGCTAAGCCCAGATTTCATCAGACAACATGAAACTGCTTTTCGGACTTGCTTACATGTAGACTGTCCCCATCGCTATGATAACATGCCCCAGCCCTGGCTTGGAGGGACTGGCCAAAGGGACCAAGACAGCCTAAGAGCTAAGGCCTGGGAACTAAGGTGTATGTAGCTGGCAGAGTGCTTGCCTGGCATGCATGAAGGCCTGGGTTTGATCGCCACTGCCTCATAAACGGGATGGGGTGGTGCATGCCTGTAATCCAGCCCTCAGGAGGTAAAGGCAGGAGGACCAAAAGTTCAAGGCTGTCCTTGGCTAGACGACGCGTTTGAGGCAAGCCTGGGCTACATGAAACCCTATCTCAGGAAATAAAGGAAGCAGACCATAAGTGTCTCAGTGAGCATAGCATTTGTCACGAAATTCTAACACCTGGAACCCCATGGTGGAAGGGAGAAGAGATTTCTGCACAGTGTCCTCTCATCTCCACGCCCAACACTGTCCTCTGGCCTGTGGACACCCTTAGCCTGTGTTACTTACCTGCCATTTACCTCTACGGACCTTTCGGCCTCTTTTTAAAGTCATGAATACACATATTTATCAGAGTTGCCACTGATTGTTCTACAAAACAGCACTGGGTGCATTTTCTGGACTTCGGTGTGTTTATTAACTTAACACAAATGTACCCTGCAGTGCCCTCAAGTGAGCTGATCCAGATCTACAGGAGTGTCTATGTCCAGAAACAACCACCATGTTTCCACATCCTCCAGAAACCAGACACATTCCCACAAGCATGTGGAATCAAGTTGCCCTCTTCTGGAACCTGGAACCTTCAGTTATCATCAATGCAGAGAGAATGTGGCAGAAACTGGGGTGACCATATTAGAAAAAAAAGTTCTATTACATTCTCTCATCTTTTTCCAGCTACCATGTTGTGAGGGAACCTGGCTACGATGGGAACCCAGGTATGGGAGCTCTGGAAGATGGCTTGAGTTAATATCATGGGCCAAGTGCTAGACTTTCTGGCATGTGACTCCTCAAATAATTCCAGATCCTACCTCAAGTCCTCAGTTTTCCCATGAGGCCTCGGTGGCCATAGAGAACAGACTGCTCCCACTGTGTCCTCTCCAAATTCCAGACACACAGAAGCTATGAACACAATAAAAGGTTTATTTTATGGCAGTAAGTTATTGGGAACTTTATTACATGCAATAGATAACTGGAATAGAATAAGTAGAATTCATTTCAGAAAAATACATGATTTGCGTACTAGACAATTTCAGTATTTTTGTTATATGTAATATACATCTACAATGCCTACTTTTTAGAATGTGTACTTACATATTTTTGTTTTTATAGATTTATTTTTATTAGTTTTAAATAAGTGTAGATATGTGTGTGTGTGTGTGTATGCACGCATACACATGTATGTATGCATATGAGTGTAGCTGCCTGTAGAAGTCCGGGCATTGTATTTCCTGGACCTGGAGTTACAAATGGCTGTGAGCCATCTGATGTGGGTGCTGGGACTTGAGTTCTGGTTCTCTGGAAGAATAGCAAATGTTCTAACCACTGAGCCTTCTCTCCAGACCCTCTACTCTAACCACTGAGCCACCTCTCCAGACCCTGCTCTAACCACTGAGCCACCTCTCCAGACCCTGCTCTAACCACTGAGCCACCTCTCCAGACCCTGCTCTAACCACTGAGCCACCTCTCCAGACCCTGCTCTAACCACTGAGCCACCTCTCCAGACCCCTGCTCCCATATTTGTCTTAAAAATGGAATTGCATAGTGAGTTGTCTTTTGCATCTTGCTTCTTTATTTTTTTTTTCATGTGTGATGTGGGATGTCCTTCTGTATATGTGTTGCTTTTATTGGATGATGAATAAAGCTTTCTGAGCCAATGGCTTAGCCAAGTAAAGCCAGGCAGGAAACCCAAACAGAGATATAGAGAGAGTAGGCAGAATCAGGGAGACGCCACATAGCTGCCAAAGAAGGACACACTGGAAGCTTGGGAACCTTACCAGTAGGGCACAGCCTCGTAGCGATACACAGATAGATAGAAATGTGTTAATTTAAGATGTAAGAGCTAGCTAGGAATACACTGGAGTCATTGGCCAAATGGTGCTGTAATTAATATAGTTTCTGTGTGATTATTCGGGTCTGGGCAGCTGGGAAATGAACGAGCAGCCTCTGGTTACACAATGTGTGTGCACTTACACACATGAGGGCCTGAAGTTGGCCTTGCATTTTATTCATTGAGATGGGGTCTCCTGCCGAGCCTGCGGTTTGCCTTGGAGATCCACTGTCTCTGCCTCCCAAGCACAGGCATTCCAGGCAGCTGCTCTGGCTGCCCAGCTTTTCTAGAAGTTTTGGAAATCTGAATTTTGGTCTTCATGCTTACACAGGAAGGGTTTTACACACTGAGCGATCTCCCCAGCCTTGCTTCTATTCCCTTCAAAAACACAGATGTTCCAGCTGCCTACTTCCAAGAAAGAAAAAAGAAAGAATGAATGAAAGAAAGAAAGAGAAAGAAAGAAAGAAAGAAAGATTTATTTGAGTTAGCTTAAATAAAATCAAAGCCTGTGACTTCAGACTCCAAGGACAGGAAGAAACTGTATTCAGATATTCTAGCTAAATTCCATGAGTATAATAAAATTAACAAGGTACTTTAAAACAGAGTCCTAAGTGCTGGAAACTATTTTTAAGGGAAAGAAATTAATTTTGCCCCCCCAAAAAACAAGACCATGTCTGAGTTGGTAAAAATGTTCCCTAAGTCTAATGACCCAGGTTCAATCCCTGGGACCCACAAAAAGCCATTTGTGGTGGCTCACACCTGTAATCCCAGCACCCCTACTTGAGATGGGAGAACTGCGCAGCAGCTCAAAGATGGTGGGCTAGCCTGAGGTAAGCAGCAGAGCAGCAGAAATGGCAGCCCAACTCCACAAGATAGGAGAGAACCCACACCCAAGCTGTCCTCTGGACCCCACATGTATGTTGTGGAATGTCCCACACACCAATGATAAATGAAATACAGGGCCAGACTGTCCCTGAGCCTAAAACGCTAGTGACTTCCTCTTGCTCTGCAGACTCAACCACTTCCAGATCTTAGCACAGAGGCTAACAGGAGTCAACCCGAATCCTCAGTAAAACTGCAGCATTGCAAAAATGTGCAACAGTTTTGCATGTGTGTGTGCGCGCACTCGTGCATGCACGTGCACGCTCGCGTGTGTATGCTATGGAGGACGGAGGGGCTCGTGTGTGCACATGCACGCTCACATATGTATGCTATGGAGGACGGAGGGGCTCATGTGTGCACATGCACACTCACGTGTGTATGCTATGGAGGACGGAGGGGCTCGTGCGTGCACGTGCACGCTCACATATGTATGCTATGGAGGACGGAGGGGCTCGTGCGTGCACGTGCACGCTCACATATGTATGCTATGGAGGACGGAGGGGCTCGTGAGTGCATGTGCACGCTCACGTATGTATGCTATGGAGGACGGAGGGACTTGTGTGTGAAGCTGAGAGGATACTGTGTGAAGCTGGTTCTCTTTCCACCTCTAAGTAGGTTCCAGAAATCAAACTCAGGTCACCAGGCTTGCATTATGGGTCAGCAAGCGTCTTTACACACCGAGCCATCCCACCAGCTCTAGTGTCTTTTTTAAAGTATATTTTATTGATTTTTTTCCCATAAATTCAGATGGAAAACAAACAGGAAAAAGAGGAACTTCAAACAGTGACGCCCCACTGCAAAGTGATTCAAAGAACTGGAGCACATCCATTTCTCACGCTCCGTCCAGCTTCCCTGTCACTTTGTCCATCTCCTCTCTCCAGTGAATACGCAACAGTCGAAGACAGAAGGATCCCAAACAACTTTTCCTCCGAGCGTCACTGCATTGAGCCAGATCCAATCAGTGTGAAAGATGGGGACCGTACTAATAAAGAAAACATCTTTTAATTCACCCATCCTCCCAGCAGGCTTTCAATCTTGCACTCGGCCACACTGTCTGTCACCTTCCTGAATAATGTGTAGAGAGTGGGTGACCCAGAAATCTGAGATTGGTTCTCTGACCTTCTCTGCTCTGGTGGCAGCCATCTCTGGGATTGTGGGATATGCCACAAATCAAACTGTTGGGAACAGAAGTGTCCTCGTCACTAATATTTCAAACTCTGGAATTCTCTCCCTTTCCACTTCCTCCCACTTTCCTTCAGACTTGGCCTTTCTGAAGCTGTTCTTCATCTTCAGGACTCAACTTCCATTTCCCTGTATCCCATTTGGTTCCTTGCCCAGTCCAGATTTCAGCCAGCCGCTTCACCCTCAGACATACAGCACCCTTAACTGACTTCAGTCGCTTCACCCTCGGACATACAGCACCCTGAACTGACTTCAGCCGCTTCACCCTCGGACATACAGCACCCTGAACTGACTTCAGCCGCTTCACCCTCGGACATACACCACCCTGAACTGACTTCAGCCACTTCACCCTCAGACATACAGCACCCTGAACTGACTTCAGCCACTTCACCCTCGGACATACAGCACCCTGAACTGACTTCAGCCGCTTCACCCTCGGACATGCAGCACCCTGAATTGCTCCTGTTATTGGGATTTGGGGAGATCCCTTGTTTAGTAGCTCCTGGGGTTTTAGCTCACTAATAAAATAATTTAAGAACGACTGAAACAGAAGCGCAAGCTGGAGGACACTTTCATTAGCACTTAGGGGAAAACTCCCAGGGCAGCTTCACAAAGGACAGTGGAGGAGGGGTCCAAACCACGTCATTCTAAGCCAGCGTGGAGGTCAGCTGCATGGCGGACCAGCAGCAAGCCCTGTGGCAGGACAGAGGCTTTAGAGAATAAGGAAGTCCACAGCATTAGGGAAATCATGCTTCAAAGGGAAAGTTGGGCTTTTCTGGGCAATTCAGAAAAGCAAGCAGACTTACAAAGCTGTTAATCCATGGGGACTGGTCAGGTTGGGTTTGTTTTCCTTGCCAGTTAACGAAGCAAAAGGCAGAAAAAAAAAATCTTGAGGGCAATAGCGGGAAATCTTCAGACACAGCAGAGTGAGCCACTAAAGAAAGGCTTCCGTCAGCACAGCAAGGCACATAAAGGCCATGGGCAAGGCAGGTTCTCCAGCAGCCCAAGTCCATGAGGGCTGGAAGTTTTAAGAGTCTTTGAGAGGTCTTTGTCCCCTAACTTGGGGTAAACATGCTGACCTGGCTTCGAGCTTTTCAAGGGGCCTGGATAGGAACAAAAGCTTGCTAGGCCTTTGTTTTAAGCTACCAGGTTTTTGTCTCATGTCAGGAGGTGATCCAGGTGGAGAAATAGATATGCTAATTAGGTTGGTTGTGGTGGGGAATATACAAATGTGTATATAATGTACACATTTAATGCATGCATACATCAAAGCACAAAGTTTATGCCTTAGGCACAATTTTTGTCTTACCTTAATAAAACTGAAGACTGAAATATGTGGGAGGGGCTGGATAGATGGCTCAATGGGTAAGAACGCTTGTTGCGCAAGCATGAAGGCCTAAGTTTGCATTCCGAGGGCCCACGTCAGCCAAGCGTGGATGTGCGTGCCTGAAGGTTAGTGAACTAAAGCCCAGCAGGGGTGAGAAAGTTGGGCCAGGAAAGTTGACTTGATTGATGACACCTTCAGGCTGTTAGGATCCAGAAAGCTTCTGGTATGATCAATAAGCCAACCACCTTGAGACAGGTGGGAACAGACCAGCAGAGGGAATCTTCCATCCCTAAAGTTCCCTTTTCTGCCCTATAAGCCCCAGGCCCCCTCTGCCCTTCATTGTTCTGACTAAAGGACAAACTGCTTCGGAAGAGGTCAGTCTCCCCTTTTATTCCTGTGTTGGTATCAATCCTGGTCTAACACCGCCTATAACCCGAGCACTGGGGGCAGAGGTGGGGATCTTAGGAACTTTCTGGCCAGCCAGCCAAGCTAAGACAGTGAGCTTCAGGGTCAATGAGACCCTGGATCAAAAAGAACGGTGGAAAGTAACAAAGACTCCTCCTCTGGCTTTTGCGCGCGCGCGCGCGCGCACACACACACACACACACACACACACACACACACACACACACACACGTGTTTATGTGCACGTGCGCACACGCGAGCGTGCATACAGATGGAAGCTTTGAAATTTGAACAGGACGGAATTGGAAAATGTTAGAAAATGAGTAGAAACTTAACAGTCTTGAGACTAGTTAGAGAAACCCACGATGCCAGTAAGCCCTGTTAACAACAGGTAGTTAGCCAGTTGGTGGTGGTGCACGCCTTTAATTCCAGCAGTCAGGAGAAAGAGGCAGGCAAACTCTGTGAGTTCAATGCCAGCCTGGTCTGCAGAGTGAGTGCTAGGACAGGATCCAAAGTTACACACAGAAACCCTGCCTCAAACAAACAAACAAAAAACCCACAAAAACCCAGCACGTAGTTGAGTCCTGGTTTTCCCTTAACTGATTGCAAGTCCTAACAACTTAAGACCCAAGCTGAAACGCACCAAGCAGGAACTGACTGGCTCCATCACTTCTTGGACAAGGTGCTCACCTTTGTACCTCAGTTCTTCCCCGCACCCCACACTGACCTGTTCTGAGGACTCAGCAAGTCACTGCATGTAAATGTACAAGGGTACAGAGACCGGGACTTAGTAGGAGCAAGGATGAAGTCTTTGGTGGGGGCTGTCCACCTTAAGTGTCTGCAAAGTTTACTTAAAATGCAGGGTCCAATCAAAATTTAAAAAATTTAATTTTGAACAAAACATTCTATAGTTCTTGTGCATTCAGTTTGAAAACCACTACTTTGAAGGAAAGAATTTTTTAGCTTTTTTTGGGGGGGGGGTTGTTTTTGTTTTTCAAGAGTTTCTCTGCGTTAACAGCCAGTTTCTCTGGCTGGCCTTGAACTCAGAGATCCTCCTGCCTCTGCTTCTCAAGTGCTGGGATTAAAAGTAAATTTTATAATTCTCCTTAACATATCCATTTTTGTTTTAATGTTCCAAAAAATAAAAAAAAAGCCACATACAATAGTTCTGTGTATTGTTTGCTGCTGGATAAAATGCTCCTGGGAGGATGTTAAACATGTCCTGGAGCTAGGCCACTTCTTGGAGTATTTCTGCTTGAGACCTTACACTCCTGAAGCTTGAATTCCTGATTCTCCTGCCACCACCCCATCCCCTGTATGCCAGTGTGCATTCATCCGGCTCCCTGGTACACTTCTGTATATCCCAGCAGCCATGATCTTCGTTGTCAACCTGATGGCAATTACCATGGAAAACCACTTCTGGGAATGTCTACAAGGAGGGCGAGGTGGCCTTGGCTGTGGAGAGCCTCTCCCATGGGCTGAGGTCCTGATGTCTATGAGGGTGCTGAGGTTCAGCGGAGGGCGAGGTGGCCTTGGCTGTGGAGAGCCTCTCCCATGAGTCCTGATCAAACAGAAGCCCATGGAGCAGCAGCATCCATCTCCCTCTGCTTCTTCACTGTGGGTGCAGTGGCCTGCAGCCTTCCCCCCAACGTCAGGCCTTCCCTGCCACGATGAACCGTACCTTCAAACCAGGAGCCAAATACGTCCTTCCTTCCTCCTCAGATTGTCTTCGCCGGGTAATTCATTACAACTAGAAAATTAACTACCCAGAGTGTTCTGGGTTTTCAGGGCCTTGCTATGCTGCACAGACTGACCCTAAGTAGCTAGCACTAAACAGACATACAACTGCCCCAGTCAACCTTATTTCTAGTGCATGGTTTGACAAGTCTTACCAGTGTAGCCTTCTGCTCCACTTCTAACGAGCTTTCTGTTGTAGAGTGGAAAGCTTGTCTCCCAGACCACGCTGATGCAATTCTCTATGCAGAACAGGCCCTCCTGGGCTCTGCAGGTAAGGTACACGGCACAACCTGTTGCTACTGCCCACTCTGCCAAGAAGTCACGTCATAAAGATACCTCAATTTTCTGCCAAACTTTTCTGATACCTACTCTGGGTGGACCGAGAATGGCTGTGGTGGTGATACCATAGCGGCTTCCTTCCTGGT
Source organism: Microtus pennsylvanicus (assembly GCF_037038515.1). NCBI lineage: Eukaryota > Metazoa > Chordata > Mammalia > Rodentia > Cricetidae > Microtus > Microtus pennsylvanicus. The sequence continues at coordinate 35,292,605 of NC_134590.1, forward strand.
GCCTCAGCTTTAAGTCTGGCAGAAGTGTAGTTACCAGGCAGGGTAATTCCGCAGTGTTCAAGAACACATTCCCAGAGAGAAGCCTATGGCCCATTTCTTTAAGCAGTCCACTAACTTAAAAAATAAGCCGGGCAGTGGTGGCACAACATTTAATCCCAGCAGAGGCAGGGGGATCTCTGTGAGTTCAAGGCCAGCCTGGTTTATATAGCAAGTTCCAGGGCAGGCTCCAAAGCTACACAGAGGAAAACCGAAACAATGATGATGATGATGAGATGATGATGATATTGTTTTCAGTTGGACACAGTGGAACATATCTACAGTTCCCATACATGGAAGGCTGAAATGGGACCAACTAGTCTGGGCTACCTAGTCAGAGCATGTCTCATTAAGACAGGACAAATCAAAGCCAACAAATCTCCCACATAACCAAAAAGGTCTGTACATTTTTAACTGTATTCAAAAGTAGACATTATAGTAGATAATACCCATGCCATCTTTAACAGTAACTAACTTATTTTGCCAAACTGATCTTGTTTTTAAGACAGGATCTCTCTATATAGCCCAAGGTAACTCCAAATTCATGATCCTCCTGCCTCTGCCTCTCAAGTGCTAGAACAGTGTGCACATCAGTCTTGATTCATAAGTAACCCTACCCCCTTCTCCATTCCCTCCCCTCTTCCTGGGCCTCTCCCACCAGTCCACAGCACTGGTTCTCTGCCCACCACATCTGAAGCAAATGTCAACCACATCCTTTTGGGCAAGCACTGTTGAAGCAGTAGACTCTTAAAGGTTCAGAGTAATTATGTATCCACTCAGTGTTCACACTGTTGATGTCTTTTATTGTAGTACACTTAGCTTTGTTTTGCTGAGCTAGTACCCAAATAAAGTCCACAGATTGCAAGCGGTTGACACATTTCAAGTCTTGATGTCTAAGTCCTCCCTTCATCTGTGTGGTTTTATTCATGAAATTGGATTTGAAGAAATCATCTTGTTTGCTTCCTGCTCTCTGTATTTTGGTGACTCTGCCCGATGATTTGCTAGTTCAGTCTTCCACAATTCCCAGAAATTGCTGGGTACAAAAGCTTCATTAGGCTTCTTCTTCAACAATGAAGGTGAGTTTTCTGAGATCTGCATTAGCCTCTGCCAGGTAGCTAACAATGGCATTAGCAGTCTGGGAACACTTAAACTCAGCTCACAGCCACTGGGGGGCAGAGGATGCGGTGAGGGGTGTTGCTTTTTACTACCATGCGTTCTATGTCTTTAGGCTACTGATATGTGAAAACCAAAGATTAAAACCTCTGCTCATGGCCAAGACAATCTTCCTTGCATCCTTCTGGAGTGGGAAGACAAAAGTATTTCATTTGTTCTCATCCCTTCAAGGAGAAAGTCCTTTAGGGTGCTCATGTTTTTGAGGGTGTCTCTTACCAATCCCAAGTGTTCTGGGCTTTGTCGTCAGTCTCGTACCCCAAGTTCAAACTGAGTTGTGACCAGAGGCACCGACTGAAAGGGTGATCTCACCTGGTTCTGGCATAACCCTAACAACTTGCCAACTACGCGATGTTTTCAGAGAGTTAATACCTTCACTCAGATCTGTAGTTGTCCCCAGTCCCCAATGTGAAGTCCAAGTATATACAAAACATGTACATCTCTCATATTAGACAGGTCAGGCTGGTGTAGCGATCCCAGAAACGTGATTAGGCTTAAGAACCCTTCAGGGAGCACAGACTGAAAGCCATGTCACTAAGTCTTTTCCTAAGGAAGACCGCAAGGCTGCAGTCCTCAAGTCCTCTTGCGATGAGAGCAGGACTTACTCCCACAGTTAAGAGCTAGTAATACTTCTCATTTTCTTTAGAGGGCATCCTAAATTTCTCAGGTGTTTTTTTAAAAAATGTTAACACTTTAGATGGATGTAATTAACAGGGGGGCACAGGGTAATATTAAGCATTATCACAAGAACAACCTACAGGCCTCACCTAGTCGCTACAACTAAGTTGTCAAATCAAAGTGATCCTGTTAGCAATTAAGTTATGAACCCCAAAGCCATTTCCTCAGATATATTATTAAAATTACCAAAATACTTAAAATCAAAACAGTTAACATTGTAGGTTTTCCTTATTACTCTTCAGTATTTAGAAATTATCAACCGCTTGCTAAAGAAACACAGTGAGCACTAATATCTACATATTTATGTATCATAGTAAAAATGACAAGGCAGAGACTATTCATTTTCTTTCTTCCAAGAAAACACTCAAAATTTAGCTGAACAGAGGGCAGGCAGTGTGAAGTGGGTGCCTTCCCAGCCTTTCTTGAAGGTACATGTGACCACATGACTACACTCTGGCTAATAAGATGCAAACAGAGATGTCCTACAGCAGCTTCCAAAAACAACCTTCCAGAGTGCTCGCGCTGCCTACTGTACTTCCCGACCTCCTTCCAACAAAATGAAGTGGCTGGAGGCCCAAGTATGGCAGAAAACCACAAGGACTTAAACCCTCCAGAAAGCCTCATGGAAGAGAGAGCTCACACCACTCTTGAGTCTTTATTGCTGGCATCTAACATCAAGAGAGAAATAAGTCATGATGTTGTGTCTGCAGTACTTGGTGCTCCCTAAACACTGGCTTTCTGTAGATACAGGACAAAGGCAACTTCATAAATGGGAGATTTTCAAACATGCTAACCAGCCACCCTGTCCTCTTGTCTTCTTCTTAATTATTCTTATTTGAGACAGGGTCTCACCACCGCTGTCTCTTCTGAAACCAGCTATGGAGACCAGGCTAACCTTGGAATCATGGAGATCTGCCTGCCTATGCGGCATCCTGACTGCTGGGGTTAAAGATGTGACCACCATACCTAGCTCACTTTTCTTTTTTTTAGGACATATGCAGCTGTTACACACTAGGGATCAGTTAACTCTTCTAGTCCTGTGTGTCTCTATCAGTTGAACTGGGGTAGCACCATCTATGTAAGAAGAGCCCCTAGAGACCCACAAGTAAACATGTGTGAACATGTTAGGCACTGTAAGTCACTACACACATATTAACTGATGAGAGCATAATAAACCTATGGGTAGACGCTGTCTTACACTGTATCTTCAGAACAAGTGCTCAATAAATACTCACTGGATAAATATTTTAACATCCTTGATAATTGATAAATTATTTTGCTTTTTGAGCTGAATAAAGCTGATGTAAAGAGTATTATTTGTGTTCCTAATAGGCATAAATAATAGCTCCTAATTTTGATGTCAGTTAGACAATGCAAGGGTGTAAAACGAGAAGGCTGAGATGCTTCTCTAGGCCAAATGTGAACCAACCCACTTACAAAAGCAACACAAGCTGGCACAGTTGTACAGAAATGGAAACTTTATGACACTGTTCCCAGAGAATCACAAAGATACATGCAAAAATATTCCTTAATATAAAAGCCACTAAAGCTTCCACATCAAACGAAAGATTTCTTCACATTGGACTGTGACTAAAGCATTTTATTAAATTAAGTGTGTAATTTGCAAATGGTTTCATAAGAAATTTTAAAAGCAAAGTTATAAACATTTTCAATAAAAAAGTACAGAGTTGACAGCAAAAATCACGTTTTTATAGTACAAACAAAAACATTGCTTCTAATATATACTGTCTGAGCAGCTTATAGTCTCTCTTCAACCGCTAGCTGCAGTGTGGCACAGTAATGAGACGTCTGGGGTAAACAACAATAACAACAGGTTCATCATCTGACCACAGAAGTCAACCGCTCAGCTGTGAGGACACAATGAATGAACGTCGTCATCATCTAACTGAGGTCATGAGGCCTTAGGACACAGAGGTTCTAGCCTTGCTTCTCTATTCCCAAGTAATACTGTAAACTTAAATTACACTTTAAAAAATAAGCACCATTAACATACATTCTACATCACCTTGCTTTTCCTTTTAAATGGCACTTGGTTTTGGCCACACAGACATTTAAATCTGTTTTCTTTACAAGTAATTAAAAATAAGCAACATTTAAGCACAGCACAGAGCATTATCAAATGTCACCTCATTGCACAACGGAAAAGCACTCGGAAAAAACAGCACACATTATTTTTGTCTGTTTCAAACATTTTTTTTGAGAGCAGCTAAAACACTGTCAGAACAATTTCTTGAGTTTCAAAAGTTTCCAATTGCCAGCTCAGAAATAACTAACCTTGTCATTACACGTGTCCTTCTAAAGCAAACAGAACACTTGAATTTAAAGAGAAAAAGAACAAACAAAGGACAGGAAACCACCCGAAGGAACTGGAAGCTTTCCTTCTCCATATATGTTAGAATACAATCATTTCAGCCCCAGGTTCCACCATGTAATACGGACCGTATTTAAAAACAGGATTAAAAGTAGTGTGGGAATACTAATAAACAGAAGAAAATTTCAACTCAAAAATAACAGTGGCACATGAAGAGCTAATGAATGTCAGAAGACATGCTCAGGTTGTCTCCCAGGAGTCAGGAATGGGCTGGACGGTCCTGAGGCCCTGGCCCCGCTGCACTCCACCGCGGTGTCCTGTCCATTCTCTTCTCACACGGGCCGACAGCAACAACGGACTATTAGATGTATAGAACTGCTACCGAGAGCTTCCAAGGTTTTGGAAGAAATCCTGTACTTTTAAAATGCTTTAAAACATTAGGTTTACAAAGAGTTCTTCTAACCTGGATTATTTCTAAACCATCTTTACTTCTGACATACAAAATTTAGAAGTGGAGAAAAAAAAAAACCCATGATCCCCAAAATATCTACCTTTGGCTGGCACATGAGATTCAGAGATTGGCAAAAGAAAGATCAGAGAATGTTCTTTCATAATTGTAACTGCTTAGACAATACCAGATAGTAGGGTGGGGAGAAATTTTGGGACTACAAATATATATATGTATATATGTATAATGTTCAAGCTTTGTGTATTTATAGATAATAATTAAGGAATAGGAAGCCAAGCATGGCAAAGCACATCTATAATCTTAACATTTAGGCAGGTAAGGCAGAAGAATTGTGAGTTTGTGGCTGACTTGCTGTGCGTAGTGACGTCAAGGTCTCTATTAGGTCACTCCATCACACAGAACCACGGCCGGACTTCTCAGAATCAGGCCGTGCACAGCATCAAGACAGCTGCTTCCCCTTGGCCTCTCCAACCACAGTGCGCCAGGCTTGTACTTCTCCTCATTGCTCCCTTATTAATTATAATCACAGTAATATAATAAGACTATCTCAAGTACTCAAATATGAGTTTTTTAAAAGATGAAAAATATAAAACACAGAAAAAGAGTATGTAGCTGCACACACTCCAATAACTGCAGGTTTAATACTGTTTCTCACTGTTTAAATCGTATTAACCTGAAAACAGAAATAAGCTTACTTCAGTAACTACTGATTATGGTTTTTGTACTAAGTTATAAAAGGGAACTGCTTTTTTTTAATATATATAACACCTCTGAGCACTACCAAAAAGTGAGACACTACTGCAATTTTTAAAACAAATTATTACAAGTCTAAAAATATAACTACTTGAATATCAGTAATCACTAACCATTTGCAGGTAATAAACATGGATTTTTGTTTTTATGGCAATAAAATTCAATGGTAAGGCTCTTATTTTAAAAGCATGATTCACAAGATGTAAGAACGTGGTTTTGAGCTTTATTCCCGCTAACATATCTGTTCTTTGGGGGCTCATTCTGTCTGTTAGTATTCTTCAGTGCAGGGCAATGCCGCATTCTGATGAAGGTGATTTTGTAAGCCAAATAAAAAGCAACATAATTGTTTGCAAACACTGTATATGTTGAAAATACTCTGTATATCCAAAGTTAAATTTATTTTAACTACTATCTCATTATAGAAAAATTACACTTCACCATACTAAGTCTGTATAAAGGAAATTTACATTCTAACAGGACACTGGCCCAACAGAAGCCAATGAGACTTTTCTTTCAGAAAATTGGCTCCTTTTCAAAATAAAGGTAAAAAAATCTTTCTAATTACAAGGGTTTCTTTTACAGTTATACCAAAGTATGTTTTCACACTTATATCAATAGGATTTTTAACTCACGTAGCTTAGAAATGACGTTACAAGTATAAAACAGCCACTTAGCACTGTCTGGAGTAACTCTCGGATGGGTCCACAAGCAGTCCTGTAGGCAATCTCCTCCTCTGAACTGAGACTGCAGCTTAGTCTCAGACCCCGCTTTCCTCCCAGGAAATGCACAGCACAGAACAGCACAGAGGGAAGGGATCAAGATCAGAGACACAGAGGAAAGGATAACCGAGTGTCCGCCCATCTGCATGGGACAGCAACGTCAAGTGACTCTGTGTGACAGGCTTCGAAAGCAGAAAGAATCCGTGTTCTGCTGATCATCCTCCCCCTTTACTATTTTGAACCCAGTCCTTTGAGAGCCAGGAACCAGGTTTCAAAAGCACAGTGCCCCTCACAGGCTTCTACAGACTTCTCTAGTAGGAAACGGTTAACACAAAGGCAGTGTTTTCATTGTTCTTGTTTTGTGTTTTCTCCTAAAAACAAACTAGAGTACTTAAGACTTTTAAACTGCAGGTGATAATTTTTTAGGCATATTATAATCAATAAAAATTCTTTTTAATGTTTTACCAAGTAACAGACTGGAATTGATCCAGTAAAAAAACTTTCCTTGGATTCTGAGAAACCTTTTTCTTGTTTTATATTCCTAATAAAACACATCTGAGAGTAGAATTGACTGAATTACTACAGATAAAACCAATTTCAGCCTATAAATCTTCATGCCTCTAAGTCAGGGCTTTTAAATCTTACTTTAGCATGACCTTCAAGCACCCTGGCTTAATTTCAGAGAACCTGTGGAAATGAGAAAAGAGTTATTTAAAATGTAAACATTTCAAACTTAAAAAAATCTTTTAATCAATTCAAATGACCTATACTTTAATTTATTACTAACACTGCATCTTTTATTAACATCCAAGACCAATAATGACTTATGGTCAAAGCAAAAACAATCCTAAAGCTGTGGGTTATTCCTAGATCACTGGTCAATATAATTTACAGTTTTTCCAAACTTCTCAATCCTGAATCTGACCTTCCTGAGGAAGAGCCTGCTGTATGAGAGAGAAGATGGTGTATTCCATTGTTTCTGGGCATCAAGAACGCACCAAGGAGAGCGCTCTGATACATAGACGAGTCTCGCTCGTCTGGCCATGTGAGGCTGTAAACTGTCCTGTGTCAACCTCAAGAGGCACACCAGTACCTGAGACAGTTGTTAATACGACACAGCTCTAGCCTAACCAACTCAACTGCAGAACTAGTCCCGAGAGACTTCTAACTTTCACCAAGTAATATCTCATTGCACAGCACATACAAAAGTCTCACACTAATTGAAATTGGAAGACTGGAAGAAAGGGGAGAGACTTGAGAAGTGGTATTCTCAAAGAATCTATACTTGGAATTTTTCTTGTCAGTTTCTATTATAGACTACAAGGGAAAAGGGACACTTCATATCTGTCAATAAAAATTACTAATGCATTTAACTTATGAGGACTTATCATTCACTTAGAACTTCTGCTAAAGTTTAAACATACCCAAATTATAACTATTTCAGCCAGTGTCCCACACACTCTGTCTTTCAAAATGAGCAAGTCTTAAGACTCATGTATCTAGTTCTGTGGGGTAGCACATTACAAAGGAATACAAGAAGATTTTGTTTTTATAAATTTAAATTATAAAATGACAGAAAGTCTTAGCAGATCATCACTGACAAAAGCCTTATTTTCCTTTGATTTCTCATCTACCAGACAAAACACATCTAGCAAGAAAAGCTATTCTCTAATTATTGATCTGCGACTGACATCAAATAGCTGGACTACGTACTAGCTTTGAATATAAGCACAGTAGAAGCCTGCACTCACCTGAAATTGTGGCTTGTGAGGTATTTAATGACAGCTGGCTTGATGCGGGCAACTCCTCCCTGGCTGTGGTTTCCTCTCCCCGTAATCACAGAAAGGTAGGGCTTACCGCCATTCTGCTTAAATTCTATTAAAATAGGAATTGGAACAGTTAAAATAATTTTCTACATTCTCAGTACAAAATCTACTCAAAAGCATATGAAATTACTTTCATGGTGTTTTAGGAGATTTAAAATTTGTTTTTAAACCACAGAGAGACCCAAAACAGTTTATCATTGAAAGCCATAAGGACCAGGCCTAGCAGCACACACTTGACAGCAGAAGCTGAGAGACATAGGTTGTAGACTTGGAGGCAGCCAGGAGTACAAGATGAGTTTGAGTCACTACACAGTGAGACTCTACCAGGAAAGAAAAATAGTAAGCTCAAGTTAGGAGAGCAATTTCTATCCTCTACAAGTCTTTCTGAATAATAATGACAACAATATTAATTATATCTAAAAGTTATTACACACATGGACTCAGACAATGCTTTAAAGACATATTTTTGTGAATTAGAATCTCCCTAACAACCTTATTAATGAAGTACTTTACAGCCAACCAAACCAGTATGAAACACAGTTCTGCCACAAATTAACTGTGTGTGACCACGCGCAAGCCTGTTTTTCTTCACATTAGGAAAGGGAGATGATAACAGTCATTACTTTATAGATTGTCTTCCAGGTACAGCTGGCTATTATTGGCAAATCTAATTTTAACATAGCCCTACTATCAAATATAATCCACTGTTAAATTCTTCCCAGAAGAGAACTTTTTGAAATACTGAATGACACTGATCTCTCTCGCGCGTGCTCTCTGGTTTTTTGAGACAGGATTTCTCTTTGTAGCCCTGGATGTCCCAGAATTCACTCTGTAGACCAGACTGGCCTCAATCTCAGAGATCCACCTGCCTCTGCCTCCTGAGTGCTAGGATTAAAGGTGTGCGCCACCACCCAGTGACACCGATCTTTTATTTTGTTTTTGTTTTTTTTTTTGTTTTTCGAGACAGGGTTTCGCTGTGGCTTTGGAGCCTGTCCTGGAACTAGCTCTGTAGACCAGGCTGGTCTTGAACTCACAGAGATCCGCCTGCCTCTGCCTCCCAAGTGCTGGGATTAAAGGCGTGCGCCACCACCGCCCGGCAAACACCGATCTTTTAAAGAATGCAGTTGCTACTTCATATTTAACCCTGAGAAGGTAAATATATAAACCCTGAAATCAACAACAGCTCTATAGAATATCAACAACAAAACCAAAAAGTCCTATTAATAATAAAGTACTTGATATAACAAATTTGTTTCTCATTCATAAATAGCCTAAGTTTTATCTTTAGTATAAAACATTATGAACATTTCATTCTGTTCATTAAGTTACCTTAATAAAATGGAACCAAAATATTATTTTCCAAGTCTCATTATATACAGGGCAATACTTGGCTTATAATTTTATTTATTTATTTACTTATTTGAGACAGGGTCTCACCGTATTGCCCTGACTGACATGGAATTCACTATGGACACCAGGCTATCTTATAACTTACAATGATCTGCCTGGACCACCATACCCAACTAGCTCGGAATTCTAAAAGGCTATGCTGTTAGGACAGGAGAGTCATGAGTCCAAGGCCAGCCTGGGCTGCCTACACAAGAAGGGCCGATCTCGAGACAAACTGAAAGCTTTCATTTTAATTTTCTTGAACCCATTCTCATCACTTTCACTTCTGCCTCAGCAGGCAGGTCGGTCCCCATCACCTCTCTACTAACAGTGCACAGCTCTGAAAAGACTCTCCAGGTGATTCACATACTTCAAACCCGGAGCAGCTCAAAAGAGAGTTGTCTAGCTAATGTACATGCTTACTGTCTAGAATACAGACTGTTCCTGATATTTATCACCTCTGAAACACTCTTTAACTTAGTCTTAAGTACATTCAGATTGCTAATAACTTTAAATTACAAATGCTCAAATGATTCCCAAAAAAGAACTCCTCTAAAGAATTGTAAAAAGCCAAGCAGTGGTGCACACCTTTAATTCTACCACCTGGGAGGCAGAGGCAGGAAGATCTCTGTGAGGTTGAGGCCAGCTTGGTCTACCTGGTCTACCTAGTGAGTTCCAGACCATTCAGAGAAACTCTGTCTCAAAAACAAAAACCCACTCAATTTTCATCTTATTAATGACAGTTCTCCAATTACCTGAAACGTGTTATGGAGCAATCTTTTTGTTTTGTTTTGGTTTTGGTTTTTCGAGACAGGGTTTCTCTGTAGCTTTGGAGCCTGTCCTAGAACTAGCTCTTGTAGACCAGGCTGGCCTCGAACTCACAGAGATCCATCCACCTACCTCTGCCTCCCAAGTGCTGAGATTAAAGGTGTTCACCACCACTGCCCGGCTGCGATTTTTTTTTTTAAATTAGAGTTGAAATAACATTTCATTCAGCTGATTAACGTTTCGTGTTTGTTTTGTTTTGTTTGTTTGTTTTTTCTCTTATAGGCCCTGGCTGGCTTTGAATTCATGGTGATTCTCCTGTCTCACCCTACCAAGAGCTGAGATTACAGGTATGAGCCACCATGTCCCACTTGATATGTTTGCTTCTTTTACTTTCAGACACGATCTTACTTACACAGCTCTAGCTGACTTGGAACTCGCTATGTAGACCAGGCATCCTCAAACTCAGAGATCCGCCTGTCTCTGCCTTCTGAGTGCTGGGATTAAAGGAATGCACCACTGTGCCAATCTGATCTATGTTTAAGTAGTTATAAACCCAAAGGTTTTCCTTCCCTTTATTTTTCTTTACTTTTAATTTTAAAAATTAGAGTTCTTTATCTGAGATTTCCAGTCTTTATTTTGCTGACTGTATTTCATGGTAATGTATTGTTCCTCTTCCCCATGAATCCCTATTACTAATTGCATCCAGACTCTCGACTTTCCAGTTTATCCGAGGGTAGAAAGACTTCACAGGTGGGTAGGACTTCACCCACAAGGCACACAGGACACAGATGTCTCTATTCATCCGCAGTTTAGAAAGTGCTTTTATATGATGGCTAAAACTAATGCAAGGATACCCCCAGAGTCCTCCCAGCCCCAGACACTTCTACTCAGCAATCCTGCCATCTGGTGGTAAGGGGTAGACACGCACAAGCACACACAGATGGCTTTGGCTTCAGAAAACTATTTGCACCTTGGATCTGAACAAACACTACCCTGGGCAAGTTACCAAAGTCTCTTTTTTCCTATAAATTTTTATTTATATAAAATTCTCATAACATAATGTTCTTCATTTTCAAACTTTACAGTTCAGCTGGGCCTGGTGATGAAAGCCTTAGTTGCAGCTACTTGGGAGGCTGAGGCAGGATGTTCACAAGTACAGGGTCAACCTTGGCTACACCAGCCTGGGCAACTTAGTGACATCTTGTCTCAAAACAAAATAAAAAACCCTTATTCAGTAGTGTTTGTCGTTTTTGGTTCTTTAGCATATCAACAATGCTACAGCTACACAATCAACATTGTTGCTTCCAGTATTCCCTCCTCTCAAAAGGAAACCATGTGACGGTCAGCAGTTACTTCATATTACCAGTTCCAACCCAAGCAATCACTAATATTTCTGTCTCTAAGGACATTTCATGTAAATGTCACTTTTTGTACTGGTCTTCTTTTATGTAGCATTCTTAGAAGTTCATCCATGTATGAGAACTTCATCTTCATGGACAAGTAAAATTCCATTAAACAGAGTACTACACTCTGTTTACATACACACACACACACACACACACACACACACACGCATCACACACACACGCATGTAGGAAAGAAGGAAGGGGAAAACATTTCACTAAGACTAAAAGGAAAGACTGCATGATGACACTTACATGTGGAATCTGAAAGGTCAAACTCCTGGAGTGGTTCAAGGCAGAACAAGAAACAATGTGGGTCAAACAAAAGGCATAACTTCTCAACTGCAGGAATGAGTTCTGAGATCTAAAGTACAGCGTGACAGCTATCAACATTGCTACACTGTGATGGGTAAGTCATACTACCATGGCATCTGTTTTGCTCTTAAAGTAACCCCTCACCCACTCATTGTCTTACTTTTCTATCTACTGGACAGAGACACTGTAACCATGGCAACTTATGGAAGAAAGTTTATTGGGAGTTCACAGTTTCAGAACTTACAGTCCATGACCACCATGACAGTGAGCACACACAGTGCTGAGCAGTAGTTGAGGGCTTCCATCACTATCCAACAGTAAGAGCCAGAGAGCTAACTAGGCATGGTCTGGCCTTGAAACTTTACCGCCTACCCCCACAGACACACCTCCTTCAATAAGGCCACATCTCCTATTCCTTCCCATTCCCAGCAATTGTAGACTCAAAATATATGAGGGGAGAGGGGCCACCTCATCCAAGACATCTCATTCATACTTCTGTAAGTAACCCCAATAAACTCACTAATTCACCAAGTAAGCCTTGGTGGAGGTGGTAGCTTTTCTGTCATGGATTCTCTATCAGGGCTGAGCATTTGCTTTTATCTCCCAGAGTCACACAACACCATCTCTCGAGGCCAAGATTCTAGTTATTAAAAGTACTGGGGTACTTGGCAGTTACAAGCACTCGCTGCTCTTACAGAGGACCCACGTTCAGCTCCAGCACACACAGAGGCTTACGACTATCCATAACTCTGACTCAATGGGATCCCACGCCCTCTTCTGACCAGGCAAACAAATAGTACACATATTCGTGCAAGCAAAATACTCATATACATAAAATAAATTTTAAAAAATATAAGTACTGAGGTAAGAAGACTACAAAACAATTTTAGCAAACAAATGCAAAATTTAAAAACAATTATAACTTGATGGATATGGCGGCACACGCCTTTAATCCTAGCCCTTGGGAGGCAGAGGCAGGCGGATCTCTGTGAGTTCGAGGACAGCCTGGTCTACATAGAGAGCCCAGGACAGGGAGAGCTAGACAGAGAAACCCTGTCTCAAAAAAAAAAACACAAAACAAAACAAAAATGTTTTGGGGCTGGAGAGATGGATGGCTGAAGGACAGTTCAGCAGTTAAGAGTAAAGCTTTTCCAGAGGATCCTGGCTCAATTTCCAGTACCTACATGGCAGCTCACAACTGTCTGTAATTCCAGTTCCAGGGAGTCTGACACTCTTACACAGATATACATGCAAACAAAACATTAATTCACATAAAGCATGAATAATTAAATCTTTAAAAAGTAAAATACAGTGCTGTCACACAAACACAAAGACCTGAAGTCAATACCCAGCACCCATGTAAAGCTCAGAGCAGTGAGTTGTGCCTGACTGCAATAGCAGCACTGGGAAGATGCAGACAGAAGGGTCCCTGGGTTTGCTGGCTATTCAGCCCAGGGAAATCAACAAGGTCCTAGGTTGGTAAGAGAGCCCACCTCAAAAAATAAGATGGAGAAAACAGAAAAGGAATTATATATACTGAACAGAGAGGTACTGCATATATAGAGGAGATATTTTAACAGGTAGGAAGGATATAGAATAAATTTTACGATGTTGATTTCCAATAGAAAAGAAAGGTAGAGAAGAGATTGAGAGAAGTCTAATAGGAAGCATTTTAAAAATGAGAAACAGTAAACCGCCTGCACATGCTATGGGATTCATTGGTCTGTGGGCATTTCTTATATTATTCTGCAGCCTCTTCAACATAGCTGCAATGTCTCAGAATAAGTTGATGAATTTTCAATCTTGCATATCAATCCTACTTTATCACAAGTGGTACGACTGAACTGATAAATGTACAGATAAAGTATGACAATGTAGGGCATCTTTATAATTCAAAATTTCTCCAGTAATGACAAACAGATGACTTCCAGTATCAGTGTTCGAGATAACTCAAATAGATTGAGCTTTCTATGAAACACTACCAACTGATAATGAAAATGAAGCAAGATGCTATGCCAACATGACACTTCAAGATCTCTAGCTGAAGACCATGGGAAGATGCAGAATTTAGGAAATTACAGGTGGAACCTTTCCTCCTGACCTGTGTGACTAGACACCAGCAAAGGAAGGAGCAGGGACACTGCAGGCACGTAGACAGCCTGCCTGTGGGAGCAATTCTGCAAAAACCTATCTCCTTACTTTTGTACTGAACAAACGTCTACTGCAGACGCTAGTCAAGACAAGTCCCACTTATCAGTCACAGAGGATTCCCACATTACACTGGACCTCATTCTTTACGGGATATAAATAATTCCGAGAAGGAAATCTTAACATCACAGATAGCCCCAGTCTGCACAGATATCCTCTGCATGTGGCAAGGTCTATCAACACTAAGACATGAGCACATTCCTACCTTCTGTTTTCCGCTGTAAAACTGCCGTCAGGTGCTCTATAGCTTCATCCACATGCAGCCCATGCAGGTCTAAGACATTCTGTGGCAGCAGAGAGGCATTGACCTTCTCAAAGATCTCCACAGCAGCGAGGTGATTGGCTTCTTTCATCTTCTGCTCATGAAGACTGCCCTTTAATCATAACACATCACCAACAGCCACTTATGATTAACTACCACTTAGTCCAGTGGATCTTAACCTTCCTAATGCTGGGACCCTTTTAACAGAGTTTCTCATGTTGTGGTGACCCTAACCACAAAATTATTTCTTTGCTACTTCATGACTATGATTTTATTACTGTTATGAATCATAATGTAAATATCTGACATGCACGTTTCAATTCGTGATCCATAGGTTGAGAACAGTTGATTTAGACAGTCAAGAAGCAAAAGTGCCCTAAATAAAAAAACAGAACATCTAACATCTTGATGTAACAAGCTAAAGGACAAAGATGAACCAAACTTTGGAAAAATTCAGTAATTAAATAATATGGTTCTTAAACTACTCCATCACAGTTTGTAAAGTAAAAATAAAAAATTCTTAAACAAAAATCATAATAGGAAACTTAACAATATTTAGCTTAAGAAAGAACCAAATGGTTTAATGCTTGATTAATAAAGTGTATTCTTTGATAATCCAGGGCCACAACTTGATGCTCCCTTCCAACACCTTCTTCTATTTATCGCCCTACAAGGTCTGCTGTCAGGCTTCAAAGGGCTATACTAATATGACACCTTCTAGTCAACAAAAGAGTAAGCGTATGAAGCCACAAAAATGAAAAGGGTACTTCTTACATGACCATGCAAAAAAAAGCCCAGCCCAGAAATTTTATTCTCTTAAAAAATATTACCATCCTTTTCCTCTTTGTAACATAAAAGTGATGCTTGGAGGCTAGGGGGATAGCTCATGGTTAACATCACTTGCACAGCAAGCTTGAAGACAAAGAGTTCAAGTCAATGTATCAATGTAAAAAGTTGGGCATACTCGTATTTGTCTTAACTGCAGCACTAGGGGAAGAGACAGGTAGATTCCGGAGTTCAAAGGGAAGCTTCTAGTTCCCCCTGTCTTACAGTAATAAATGGAAAGTGGTAATGGAAGATACCTAGTGTCCTCCTCTGGCATCTGTATGCACAGAAATATGCATTCAAAAACTCCTGTGCTCATACCAAATACATACACAAATAACACAACACACACAAATAAGTAAGCAAATAAAATGCCTTATTTAAAATCCAAACATTATAGACAATGTAAGAAGACTCATGTGATTCCAGCCTAAGACAAACTTTTCTGCTTTCTTTCCTTCAGGAAACTTCATGTTCAGACATACTACTGAATACCAAATGCTCGGGAGATCACTAGATGATCTGATTTAATCTAAAGGAAAAGAGAACAAGCCATAATCCCCCAGCCTAGAGGTAAAGGGCCATCTTCCAAGGAACTTGGGACCTAAGGCACAAGAATCACAAGTTCAAGGCCAGTCTGGATAATTTTGTGAGACTCAGTCTCAAAATAAAAGATAAAGAAAAAAGAAAAGGAAAGGAAAAGCAAAACAGAGGGCTGGATGAGAGCAGCTCGCACTGACGACGGAAGAGCGGCTGTAGCTCGTGAAGCTACACTACACAAGCAACGACAGGCCTGAGCAAAGCACACAAATCCCACAGTCACAGGACTCTTTCGTATTAGCCCACTTTATACGTCACTTATATAATCTCTATATTCCTTCCCAAACAACTGTTAAGCCAAAACTTAGTGTAAGTATCATGCACTTCAGACTACTTGAACTGGTAAACAAGCTGTAATCAGTTTTCCACTTCACCTGCTGAGCATAAAAGGTGGCCACGTTCTTCTTCCCCATGCGATAGGCTTCCTTGGCCTTGCTGTAGCACTCCATCCTCTTCTGCTGGTGCAGGAAAGCCTCCGCCCTGTAGTCATCATACTCGGGGTACTCAAAATCCTGGAAAGACGAGTCCCCTGCCGTATCATCAGTCTCTCTCTGTTTCTTTGCCTAGAAGAACACAATATGTAATACACAAATATAACTGCAAAATGGATGTCTTATCACCATAAAATGCATATATAAACTAGGCTGTGAGCCAGGCTTGATGGTACAAGTCTGTAATCCTAGAAATTAACTGGGGAGCAAAAGCAAGAAGATCACACAATCAGATGTGTTGAGGGAGGTATGGTCATAAACAGGCAGGACGATCAGGACACACTTGGCTACACAGTAACTGGAGGCAGTCTGTACATGAGACAGAACAAAAGTAAAACCAGCCAGGCACGGTGGTGCACACCTTAAATCCTAGCACTCAGGTGGCAGAGAGTCAGATCTGAGTTTAAGGCCAATACAATGTAGCCTGGTCTATGGAGAGTTCCAAAAAGGGGGAGGGGGAGAGGGATAAGAGGGAGAGAGAGGGAGAGACAGAGAGAGAAAGAAAAAGAGAAAAAAGAAACAAAATGAACAACTAGACATCTTTTTCCTCAGTGTCTACACTAGCTTTTTCGTGTCAGTTACATTACCTCTTCTTTAATCACTTTTAGGAAACACTGAAATGTTCTTCAAAATCATTAAAATATAATCAGGACATAAATCAAGCCAAAAGATAGAAGGTAAGATAGAGAGTTGTAGGAATGCAATCAGCACAGAAATCCAACTTTTGGTTTGTGGTGAAGCCTATCCAAAAGGTTCCAAAGTCTTGAATAGTGTTGCACACCCATTCTCCCAGCACTCAAGGGCAGAGGCAAGGGTTCAAGGTCATTCTTGACTGCGTGAGGAATATAAGTCAGCTAGATATATGTGTCTTGTTTTAAACAAACAAAAAGTTTCAATGTAACAATGAGAATTTTCAACTTAGAATTTTTAAAAGCCAATTAAAAACAAATAATTAAAAAGAGAGAGAGAGAGAAGTCGCTCAGGGGGATAGTTTTACTGTCCCCTTGGGTCTGTGCCATGCCAGGAGACAGCATCACCACTCCGTGGGCCCAGTGGATCACGGTAATAGCAAGGGCCTCCAGAAACTATCCAACTAGTGGAGCTTCAGCCTCAGCCTCACCTGCACCTAGACCAGTTATAGCTGGAGACTTAATACTTTCTGCACCTGGAGGAGTGACCACCGAAGCTGTTGCCCCGCCTGCATCTAGAGGAGCAACATCTGAGTCTTGGGCCCATTTACACCCGGAGAAACAATCACCAGAGGCTCAGTCCTGCCTGCAACTGAAGGAACATTCAACAGAGCCACAGCCCCAAGCCACACCAACTGAAGGAAAAGGGACCTCCTGAAGCACAGGCTCCACCCAAACCAATTGGAGGAAAAGATGGGTAGACAACAAGGTTAGAATACACTCAACAACACAAAGAGCAATACAGCAACACCAGAAACTAGTGGTTCTACAGCAATAAGACCTGAACATCCCGACACAGATGAAGCCAAATACTTAAAATTACTTTATGAAAATGACTGAGACCCTTACAGAGGAAATGAAAAATTCCCCTAAAAGAAATGGAAGAAAAGACAAACAAAAAATTGGAAGAGATCAACAAATCCCTTAAAACCAATAAAAGGCAATCAAATAGGTGAAGGAAAACGTTCAAGACTTAAAAACTGAAATAGAAGCTGGGCAGTGGTAGCGCACACCTTTAATCCCGGCACTTGGAAGGCAAAGGCAGGTGTGTCTGGTCTACAAAAACTAGTTCTAGGACAGCTAGGGCTATTACACAGAGAAACTCTGTCTCAAAGATAGATAGATAGATTGATAGATAGATAGATCGATAGATCGATACATAGATAGATGATAGAGAGAGAGAGAGAGAGAGAGAGAGAGAGAGAGAGAGAGAGAGTGAGCTAATAAGCCAAACAGTTTATAATTATTGTAAGACTCTATGTATTTCTTTGTTACTGAAAGGCCAAGGTGGGACTTTCATTATAATTTTATACCTGTCAGAATGGCCAAGTTCAAAAACTCCAATGATAGCTTATGCAAGAGAGGATGTGGAGTAAGAGGAACACTCCCCCATTGATGATGGGAGTACAAACTTGTAGAGCTACTGTGGAAATCAGTGTGGTGGTTTCTCAGAAAATTGGGAATCAATCTACATCAAGACCTAACAATACCACTCTTGGGCATATACCCAAAGGATGTACACTCATACCACAAGGTCATTTGCTCAACTATGTTCATAGCAACATTATTTGTAATAGCCAGAACCTAGAAACAACCTAGATGTCCCTCAACCAAGGAATGGTTAAGGAAAGTGTAGTACATTTACACAACGGAGTACTACTCAGTGGAAAAAAACAACAACAATGGCATCTTGAAATTTGTAGGCAAATGGATGGAACTAGAAAAAGCCATCCTGAATGAGGTAACTCAGACCCATTAAAAAAAAAAAAAAGGAGGGGGGGAGGGGAGGGAGAGGAAGAAGAAAAGAAGAAGGAGGGAGGGGAAGGAAAGAAAGAAAAGAACACCTCATGTAGATGGCATGACCAATAGTAAAAAATCATAAATACACTTATGAGTCAGTTTCAACCTACTATTAGCCACTGTGGTAAGAAAAATTCAGTAACCTTTTAGAAAAAAACCTATGCCTAAAATCTCAGCAGCATGGAGGCCAAGCGATTGTACTGACAACAGAATAAACTACGTAGTGAGATCCTCTCAGAATCCAAACACAGCAACGAAGTGTGCATGTGTGTGTGCACCCACCTGTGCGCATGATGTAATTATCCAAGAGAACAACGAAGTGTGCTTGTGTGTGTGCACCCACCTGTGCGTGTGATGTAATTATCCAAGAGAACAACGAAGTGTGCATGTGTGTGTGCACCCACCTGTGCGCATGATGTAATTATCCAAGAGAACAACGAAGTGTGCTTGTGTGTGTGCACCCACCTGTGCACATGATGTAATTATCCAAGAGAACAACGAAGTGTGCATGTGTGTGTGCACCCACCTGTGCACGTGATGTAATTATCCAAAAGAGAACAACGAAGTGTGCATGTGTGTGCACCCACCTGTGCACGTGATGTAATTATCCAAAAGAGAACAATGAAGTGTGCGTGTGTGTGCACCCACCTGTGCACGTGATGACGTAATTATCCAAAAGAAATCCTTATACAAGTTTCTAATGTAAAATACAAGATAATGAAAATAGTAATTATTCAAGCTGCCTATATGGTTTCCATTAAGGAAGAAAACTATTTTTTAAGATAATATTCTCAGTATGTTCAAATGTCTTTAGACTATCAAAAACTAATGTTTAACAAATGAAACACAGCGATCTCTAAGCCAACTCAGTTTTCACTTGAATATAACAACTTGGAAATTATCATTTCGCTTAGAAATATTACCAAGAATTATATTTATAATGTACTCTATAAAACAATCTACAGTGACACATAGGTTTAAAATCTTAAAGTCTACCACTTAATTTATAGTAATACTATGCTGTGGGACAATGGTCTGTAGCCTGTCAATTGTATTTTAATAAAATGCTGATTGGTCAGTAGCCAGGCAGGTAGTATAAGTGGGACAACCAGACAGGAAGTAGAGGTGAGAAAGGAGAATTCTGGGAAGAGGAAAGCTTGGTCTGCTGTCCTGATCTGGCCACAGAGCAAGCAAGATATAACTGCCTCACCGAAAAAGGTACCAAGCCACGTGGTTAACATAGACAAGAATAATGGGCTAATATAAGTTATAAGAGTTAATAAGAACCCTGAGCTAATGGGCCAATCAGTTTATAACTAATGTAGACCTCTGTGTGATTTCCTCGGGACTTAACGACTATGGGAACCAGACAGGACAGAAATCTCAGTCAATAATATTACAAAATAGTGTATGTATTATATAACACATATAATCTCTAATTGATAAAAATAAGGGAAGAAAGGTTTGCAAGTACTGACCAATACATAATTAACAATTGGGTACAGAATTTCCTCACTAATATTTTGTTTAGACCCTGGGACTGCAGAGACTTGAAATAGACATCACCATGTTCTTCAAAAAATTAATTATGAGTCAGGCATGGTGGCCCATACCTTCAATCCCAAAGATAGTCAGATCTTAAAGCCAGAATGATCTACATAGAGAGTTCCAGGCTAGCCAGAGCTACACAGAGAAACCCTGTCTTGAAAACAAACTCAGAGATCCACCAGCCTCTGTTTCCCAAGTGCTGGGACTAAAGACATGAGCCACCACCACCCAGCAACAAATCATAGTTTCATATACATTTATTTGCCAAAAGAGTACAAGATCCAATTCCTCCATACCTTTTTCTCTTTTGATTTCAGTGCAGTATGAGAAGTGATATTCTCATTTTGGTGACCGCATTCTTGAGCGACAACTGTTTTCACAGGGTCTCCTTCAAGAACACAGTTTAGAAACTGTACTGTGTGTTCCAGTGAATAGCTGTTTAAATATAATGTTAATAAAAGAAAATGAAAGTTCTGTGGTATAAATTCAAGCAATCTCTAAAAATATAAAAAAAATGGGCTGGAGAGATGGCTCAGTGGTTAAGAGCACTTGCTGCTTCTGAGGAGAATCCAGGTTTTCACAACAGCATGCAACTTTAGTTCCAGAGGAGCTAATGCCCTTTAAGCCTTCTGTGAGCATCAGACACACAAGGAGTATACATGTAGGCAAACACTCAGATACATAAAAAATATTTTTTTAAAAATTTTAAAGTGTAAGAAATTGGCTTATTTTAAGTTTTTAATATTGAAACTTAATGTACTTGAAGATTCAAGAAGAACCTCTAGGAAATCTCAGGAAAAATAATAATTGGGCCCTTTTTTTTTTTTTTAAGATAGATCTCACAATATAGCCCTGGTTGCTTTGGAACTTGCTACAAAGACCAGGCAGACCTAAACTCAGAGATTTGCCTACTTCTGCCTCCTTAATGCTGTCAAAAAAAAATGTTTTAAACAATACTAAGGATCTTTTTTATTTTATTATGTGTATGGATGTTTCACCTGCATGTGTCTATGCACCACATGCATGCCTGGTGCCTGCGGAGAGCAGAAGACGGCATCAGGTTTCCAGGAACTGGAGATACCTACCATGTGGGTGTTGTGAGCCACCATGTGGGTGTTACCAACCAAACCCTGGTCCTCGGAAGTCCAGCCACTGCTCTTACCACTGGGTCATATCTCTAGTCCATGACTTGGAAAGTTTTTAGTAATAACAATAATGGGCAGGTACAATAGATCAACAGACAAAGATTGTTTCCGCCACACCTGATGCCCTGAGTTTGATTCCCAGGATCCACATGTTGAAAAGAAAAGAGCCACGACCTCCACACTTACTGCTTGCACACACAATAAATAATTGAATGAATGAATAAGCAAAAAACTCAGATGTTTGGAAAAAATATGTTTAACCTCATTAAGCACTACACAGTACACACATTCATAAAAACAATCTATGACTCATTAATATGCACACTTTTGTGTTTATATACCAGTCAAAATTAACTGAGCTGGGGATGTGGCCCAGTTAGTAGAGCACTTGTCTAACATGCAGGAAGTCCTGGGTTTCATCCCTGGAATTGTTTAGAACTGGCCATGAAGGCAGAAACCTGTAATCAGAAAAAGGTCAGAAGTTCAAGGTCATGTTTAGCTACACGGCAAATTTAAATGATATCCTGGGGAAACGTGAGACCATCAGTAGATTTTAATTAAAAAAAAAAAAAAAAAGGGGCCGGGCGGTGGTGGTGCATGCCTTTAGCCTTTAATCCCAGCACTCGGGAGGCAGAGACAGGCCAGCCTGGTTTACAAGAGCTAGTTCCAGGACATGAACATAAACCAAAAGCTACAGAGAAACCCTGTCTCGAAAAATCAAAAAAAAAAAAAAAAAAAAAAAGGTGTGTGAGGTCCTGGATTCAATCCCTAATACCAAAGTAGTAGCCGGAGGCGGTAACATGACAACTCAGTTTCTTCTAATTATTTATTCTGGAGTCAGGCTTATCTAGTGCATGCCTGTAGCCCACACGCCGAGTTCCTGGGTTTATCTGAGGCACATCAGCTGCACTGTTTCTCTTTTATCATCTATATTCCATAAATCTTTTGGGGAATTATAAAGTTTCAATTTCCTTCCAAAATCAAACACAGATAAAATACCCCCATGCCGGTATTTATATTGTAACAATCTGAACACCACGAGGTTCTAGTTTAAAAATGAAATCAAAGAGCCGTCTGCCTCAGTCCCATGTTATCTGGGCAGGTTTCTCGTGGTGAAAAGGTAACAAAAAAATTAAGGAAAAAAAGAACAAGGAATACAAATTGCTAGAAATTTTCACTTTCTGTATTATATGTATTAAATCTAAACTTAATTATTTATATTATATTTAATCAGAAAAATGAACATGAGATTGTTTGGGATATACTTCCAGTGACATTAGAGTAAAAAAAATCACAGCCAGTCTGTCTAGCACTCACTTGTGATCTTTGAAAATGTCCATCAGGAAATTTTGGTTAATGGCTGGAAATATTTTAAAGAGCTGCTTCTCCTTTAGTTTAGTGGCACAGTCTTTTTCAAACATAAGTGTCTCCCTTTTCTAAAACAAAACAGAAAAGAATCACCCTTATGATGAAATTTATAAGCCAGACAATACTGAACGAAAGCCTAATTATTTTGTTGCAAAAACACCAACAATTTATAAGCAATCGCAGCCTTTCCTCGCTGATTAAAGGCAGAAGTTAGTAATATAAGTATTCTTACACTATTTATTTATATCCCATTTTGCCAAGTATTCAAAGGCGCTCATAAAGACACATAGTTCCATACACACACATACATACACAATCTCAAAACAGTCCACTAAATGATGTAACAAGGAGAAGCTATATATATAGTCATGAACCACAAAACGGTGCTTCATTTTCTTTTTTTTTTTTCTTTCTTTTGGTTTTTCGAGACAGGGTTTCTCTGTAGTTTTGGAGCCTGTCCTGGAACTCCTTTTGTAGACCAGGCTTGATTCGAACTCACAGAGATCCGCCTGCCTCTGCCTCCCAAGTGCTGGGATTAAAGGCGTGCGCCACCACCGCCCAGCAAAACGGTGCTTCAGTAAATGAGGACCCTCATATTGATTGGTATATGCTGTATCATTCAGCTTAAGGCCATAGTAGGCTGGTGTAAATACACTATGATATCCATACAACAAATCACCTAATGATACTTTATTTGGGACATTATTCATCATTAATCAGTATAACTGTCTATAAAAAATAGGATATAAATAAATGAAGTCAAAGATTAGAGAAAATGAAGGCAAGAATACAGGATAAAATTAGTGTTTAAGTCCATGCCATAAAATCCTGTAGAGTTGCTACAAATTCAGTTCTGAGCCCCCTTAGTGGCCAAAGCAAAAGGGAAAGAAACATTCTCAGTGTCCATAAATTTAAAACAAACCAGTTACTCAGGAGAAGTACAGCTTTCTGGTACTGAAAGCTGAGAGAAATGTCTCCCTGAGTCCTGATTAAGGGATACTGTGTGCGGCTGTGACCGTCCTCACAAATACATTCTCCTCAATGGGCAGAAACTACAATGTATAAAGGTTGTAAAATTCAGGTTGACAGAAAACCTTATAGCTCCTAATTACTTAAAAATTTTTCACAAATACATTTACTCAAAAATAACCTCTGAGTATCAGTATTTTCACAGTCCATGAAGCTGCCTATCCTGAGCACTACTCCACCAGGTAGAGTTGCACACACCTAAAATGCTGGGAGTTCAGGACAGTCTCGGCTGTATGTTGAGATCCAAGCACAACAAGTTAAAATTTAAGTAAATAATTAAATAAAGTAAAACTGTCAGACTAAATGAACTTTCCTAAAATACATCCTTTCTCTGCCTACCCATCTACAGAATACACTACATGCTCCCTGTGAAGGCTCTCTCTCTTTCTACCTTCTTCCCTTTAGACAGGCTCTCCACAGTTGGGAGATCTGAACTCAAGTATTCATGCTCGGCAGCAAATATTCTTACTCACTGAGCCATCTTTCTAGTCCCTAGAATTCTTTCAAATTCTAAACTAAGATTATGATAAAGATTCTTTATCATAATATAGCCAGTCAATAGTGGTGTACGCCTTTAATCCTAGCACTTGGGAGGCAGAGGCAGATATATCTGAGTTTTAGGCCAGCCTGGTCTAAAAAAGTTAGTTTCAGGACAGACCCTAGAGCTACAGAGAAACCCTGTCTCAAGACAAAAAAAAAAAAGAGTTCTAACATAAACTATGAATTCTAACATCGATGAACTATAAACCCAAGATCTCATCATCCTACAATTAATGTTCATGTTTTAGTCCTTAGTATATATGTTTGCTTTGTATTTCTTTTTTCCAGAGCTATACAAAAGAGTATTTTCTCCTTTGGAATAGTGCAAAGGAAACATCAAGAAATTCCCTTACTAAGGCTTCGTCTAAAGTGAGGATTCCTTAAAAGAATATTCTTTGAACCAAGTTGTCTACTTTTCTTACATAGCTCTGGCTGCCCTAGAACTCACTCTGTAGACAAGGCTGTCCTTGAACTCAGAGATATGCCTGCCTCTGCCTCCTAGAGTGCCAGGATTAAAGGTGTGTGCCATTGCCACCCAGTTCTTGTCTACTTTCTGTTACCCAATTTGTTGATTTTTTAAAAAAAAAAAAAAGAAAGAAAAAAAGGAAAAATTACTGACAGAAAAAAATGCATTAAATTGTAAAGTCAAAAGACATTCATTTGTTAAATACTAGAAAGATTATGAGGCAGGTCAGAAACAAAAGGTAAGTTTCAGTGATAGAAATGGCATTTCAGCAAAACTATTACATTATTCAAGCCTAAAATCAGACTTTCCTATTTCTTTTAAGAGATATCTCAGAGGTTAAGAGCACTGGCTGCTCTTCCAGGGGTCCTGAGTACAATTCCCAGCAACCACTTGGTGGCTCACAACCATCTGTAATGAGATCTGGTGCCCCCTTCTGGCGTGCAGGCAAACATGCAGGCAGAACACTGTGTACATGAAGAGAGAGAGAATCCATTTCTCCAGCCTGCTACACATAAATTAAGAAGGCTATCTGAAACCGCAGTAAAACTGTAAGATACTGCTTGAAGCTACTTTACGCAAGGGTGCAATGGCAGGAATTACGAAGCCAATGGGAGCAGGAAGAACACCTTCGGTCCTCCTGCAGACACAGTGAAGTGGAAGACACCTCAGTCGCCACTTAAGAATCACTTTGCCCTTAACTGAACTAATATTTTACTTTTTAAATTCTTTAGTTCTCACTTTCAAAATTAAAAAAGAAAAAGTTGAAAAGAAATATGAAAGAAATCGAATTAACCAATGGCTTCAAATAAGTACACTGAAGTAAAGAGCAAAAAGTATATCAGATTTAAAATAAAGTTTCTATTTGAACTCTAGTTGAAGAGTAGAAGGAAGAAAACTGAATTGTAATACAAATTCTGAAGCTTCTGAATTTTTTTCTCTAAATTTTTTGTTTTAAAATTTAAAAATAGGCACATCCTTAGAAAGCAATACAATTATTATTACTAAATAATGTATGATACCATCTGCAAGTGAAAGAGTTCATATTTTTCTAGAAGTAAAAGATTACAGAAGTAAATGTAAAAACAAACAATAATAGAGCTTGTGAACCCATACTTAGCATAGATGAACTGTGTATGTCAGAGTACCAACTAGCAGGAAACAAAGCCTCACCCAGATTCTACTTAAAACATTTTTCAGTTTTAATACTGGCTTGAGACAGGTTAAATATGAAGTCCAGAGCAGGAGACACAGAATTAAATGAAAATCACATGCTAAACAACACCACAGAGACCACAGATTAGTATCGTGCCAACCCATACCAAATCATGTTTCTCCTGTAAGGCGATTTCTTCTGACATTATTTCTCTCAGTGAAACCTTCTTTGTTTGAGTGTTCCAGGGATCCGGTGTCTCAGGTGCCGCTAAAGTCTTCAATAACTTTTTGCCTGTTTTCTGAGATGATTTGTGTTCAGAATTATCAAGAACAGCAGGTCCAGCCAGCAAAGGATCTACAAGAATAATAAAGTGGTGTAACATTTTCAGCAATTGATGTACAAATTAAATATTAGTCACAAGACAAAAGAAACATGAGATTTTAAAATATTTTTCAGCTTGTAAATATGACTTTGAAATTTCAAAATAAACCTTCATATAACTACAAGCAAGAAATGATAATATAGAAATATTTCAAATGAGCAATGATCTAGGTGTGACTAGAAATTAGCTCAGTGCTTCCCATTCTTTTCTGTCACTTTGACTCCCTCCCTCCTCAGCAAAACAGTGCTGGAAGTGTAAATGCTGGGTAGTGAGCAACTGGGAGAGCTCCACTGAAGCCCGCTCTTCTGTTCACAGAACTCAGAAGAGCAACATGCTGACAAATATTAACAGAACAGAGGCATACCATAAATACGGAGCAAATTATGATGAAAATAAGGGACAATCCACAAAGTTCACAGTGATAGACGTTACCAAGTAACCCTTCAACATCTCCACACTCCGCTACAGTGCTCTCTCTGAGGGTACACACACACTCCGCTACAGTGCTCTCTCTGAGGGTACACACACACTCCGCTACAGTGCTCTCTCTGAGGGTACACACACACTCCGCTACAGTGCTCTCTCTGAGGGTACACACACACTCTGCTTCAGTGCTCTCTCTGAGGGTACTGAACTCAGGTTGTTAGGTTTGGCAGTGGATACCTTTACTCATTGAACTCAGGACCTCTGAGTTCTGCTCCAGCGCTGTCTCTCTGAGGGTACACACACACTCCACTCCAGCGCTGTCTCTCCGAGGGTACACACACACTCTGCTCCAGCGCTGTCTCTCCGAGGGTACACACACACTCTGCTCCAGCGCTGCCTCTCCGAGGGTACACACACAGTCGCTGCAGCCCTGTCTCTCCGAGGGTACACACACACTCCACTCCAGCGCTGTCTCTCCGAGGGTACACACACACTCTGCTCCAGCGCTGTCTCTCCGAGGGTACACACACACTCCACTCCAGCGCTGTCTCTCCGAGGGTACACACACACAGTCGCTGCAGCCCTGTCTCTCCGAGGGTACACACACAGTCGTCGCAGCCACTTGCATTTATCCGACTACACTACAGTTTAGTCACTTCTACCTTCAGTCAGTTTTATCTCTCTTTTTAAATAATTGTATTAATTCTTTGAAAATTTCATAGATTGTTTAGATCATATTCACCCGCCTCCCCCATCTCGTCCAAAACCCACTCCCCACCCCAGGTGAACCAAAATTTATGTCTTTCATTTTTTAAAGTCCATCAATCGTATACACTCTTAGGTGTGTGGCCAGTGTTCTCTGCTACACATGTCACAGGTCTGAAATAAAGTGGAGCCCAAGAATCTTCAACCTTGGTTGCAGGGAAGAGCGCACAAAAGAAGTACTAACAGTGCTTCATGACAAAAGGAAGGCCCTTCTCAGCAGACCTGCCATGACAGAAATCACTGGAGACAAGACTGTTTAAGAAGCCATCTGGAGGGGGCTGGAGAGATGGCTCAGTGGTTAAGAGCACTGGCTCCTCTTTCAGAGGTCCTGAGTTCAATGAGTAAAGGTATCCACTGCCAAACCTAACAACCTGAGTTCAAGTCCCAGGACACATAGTAGAGACACCTACATACTGTTCTCTGAACTGTACACATACACCATCACACACACATATACACACACACCATCATACACACAGCATCACACACACACACAAAAATTTTTTTGATATAATTTTAGAAATCCTTGGGTGCCATATTTTGTGGAAGCACATTGAAAATGAGTTAAGACATGCATGCACACTTGAGCCAGTGGTAGTGGAGCACACTTTTAATCCCAGAACTTGGGAGACAAAAGTAGGCAGATCTCCAAATTCGAGGCCAGCCTGGTCTATAGAGGGAGTTCCAGGACAGAGTGTTTACACAGAAAAACCTGTCTTAAAAGACAAAACGAAACAAAAAGGCACACTCCATGTTTCAACCTCAAGACAAAGTGAAAGCCAGAATATGTACTTTACCTTGCACGCACTTGCCACAAGACACCTCCTCCTGTCTCTGTCGCTCCTGCACACAAAGGCAGAGCAAAGATTGGCAAAGGGGGGGCACTGGGATATAAAGCTACAAAGTTATAGCAGCTTTATCTAGAAATCAGTTCTTCTCATGCACTATAAGTCATTATTAAAATTAAGTAAAACAATAAAATTATATAAGTGAAATTACTAGGAATAGCTACATATATATATATATTTCCCTACTTACAAAACTCTTGATTTTTAAGATTTATTTTCACTATTTTTTAAAATTTTGTGCATGTATTTACGTCTGCATGTGGGTACATGTATTTAAGTCTGCATATGTGTAAAACAAACACAGGGAGCTAGCTTTTCATACAAGGAAGCTACCAACCATTACAGAGTCTCTCCATTTCTCATGAATCACTTTAGCCAGATTCAGATCTATATGAACCACACAATCCTCAACTGTTAGAGAGCCTTGTGAAGGGAAGAAAAAGAGAAAAAGACCATCGTTACTCATCATACATTTGCAGACAACACACTCGACTATCATACGCATAAACCAAATATTGTCATCATCACGAAACATTCCTATTTACATGAAATGTTCTTATGTTCTGACATTGTTTTCATACGTAGCTGATGCACACACAAAGCTTCGTGACAAATCTACTTAGGTTGCTCTCAGCTCCATACATTCCTTTAGCTAAGATTTCCATAATTGTGTTCTAGGAAATTACTTCCTGCTTTAAATCTATCTGAAATAACACCAAAATACACAAAGTTCACTTTTGCAAATAAACTTCTAACATATTAATGGATATACTGATATAAAATTCTACATAAATATTCTCTACTTCAAATTGTTTTGAATTCTTTAAAAACATGTTATGCCAAATATAAGGCACTAAGTAAAAATATGTGATATAACCTGCTGACAGAGTCAGCCAATGAGATAAACTTATATACGCTGTCTATTTACACACATGCTGGCATGTGCTCATGCACACGTGCGCACACACACAGATAATTTACTTTTTCCTTACCTGAATCAATACCAACTGGGCCAAATAATTCATTAAGTTGGAAAGCCAACTCAGGGGGTAATGCCAACTCCAGACAGTCTATGGTCAGAGATTTGGCCATCACTGGTGTGGGATTCGATACCTCGGTTTTATCCTCTCGACTAACTCCAGCTGACAAACTAGTTCCTGGCATTAGAATTTTCTCCATTTCCTGTTTATCTTCATTGATAAATTCTTCCATGTTTCCAAATTTCACATAATCCTTAGGAAGATTCTCATTTTTCTTTACTTCCAACGAGCTAGTAAGATAAACTTCATTTAAGTCAGGATTTGAAGTGCTTGTTGCAGAGTTGATAATATCAGATAAATTTAAAAAAGAATGAATACTGTCGCCAGTCTCTGTGGCTACTAGATTCTTCTCCATTTCACTAATATCTTTGAGGACATTAGGTTTTGGAGTGAGCGGAAGAGGCAGCTTAAAGCTGTGTACACCCGACATGTCAGCCTGAGCGCTAGGAACTACTGCAGTGTTACTTCTTATGTTTACAGCAGCATTAGGAAATAGTCTGGCTATGAGCTCAGGGTTTTCAGGATTTACAGCTCTTATCTCTTCCTGCTTCGAGTTTCCCTTCTCTGCATCACCAGCAGACTGTGCGTTCGTGTTCCTGATACCAGCCCCAGGGTTAAATTCTGACACGGAACACTTAGGATCTTCTGAGGTTCCTCTATGGCCAATAATTTCCTTCAAATCCAGCCCCATAGAGAACGGCCCCACTTGTGACTCGTCATATGATCTGGGGGGATTCTCAACCTCAGTGTCCTCACATAGTTTAGTCTCAGAGTCCAACAAAAGACTCGTGGCCCAAATAATATCTTTATTACATCTCTCATATAAATCTTTCAGGGCTTCTAAGGAAAATGACCCAAATAGCTTACAAAGGATGTTAAGATTCTCAGACTCGTCGGCACTGGTGAGCTCACTTTCTTCCACATACGTGCTTTTGTCATGCATTACTCTGTATGGAATTGCTTCATGAACATTTAATTTCCTATTAGTAGTAAAATCTTTTGGCTTAAACCCATCTAGTTTTCCTGTTAGCACTCTGACAGAATCTGAAACACTGATTTTATTCTTTTCTAGTTTCCACAAAAGGGCAAAATCTTGGGGCTCAGTCTGGGCACATGTGCTCGTATCTACTCCAGAGACAACCCCAGACACCCCCACTGCTAGAGACCGAGGAGGTCCCACGACTCCTGGAAGGGCGGCTGCACCACTGGAGAAGGGAAGGGGCAGTGTGTGCTGGCTAGGAATCGTTTTGCTCAGGGAAGTTTGATCCTCGTGAGTTGCTTTACTAGGCAGCATTTCAGAACTTCGAAGGGTGGAACCCAGTGATTTGAGTTCTTCAGGGCTTGTGCCCCAATAGGCCTCATGTGTGGGGTACAAGGGTATTTCACCCACACTGTCACTAGCTCCAAATTCTAAGCTGGTTTCACTTAAGCCAGCTTTTGGTATCCTCGACCTGTGCTCTCTCTGAGCTAACGAAGCAGGTGAGGGCCAGTCGCCCACAGTGCTGAAGGAGGGTTGCTCGGTACTTTTATAAGGATCATACTGACAGCTACTGGGCACTTCTGAAAGATCGTCCTTTCCATGTGGAGAGCCTCGCTGCGGGACATGATCCGTATTCACAGACACCCTAGTATCAAATACTATCTGCGACTGAGGACGATGACACTTCTTGTCATTTTGTACAGATAAACCTTTTTCAGTTTTCCGGTTCCTTTTGGTCCTCTGACTGATTGTCTTATCAACTGGCCAGTCACCCACAAAATTTGATGGTTCAGGTTTTGGGAACTTTTCCAAAGATGATTTGCTTTTTTGTTTTCCAGTGGTCTTTTTCTTTCCTGTTGTTCTTTCTTCCAGTATTTCAGGAGGTGGGGGATTTTCACTTTGGAGGGTCCCAGCACTTGCAAGCTCACCAGCTTCTTGACTATCCTCAGCACAGTAACTACTTGGAGATGCTCCCTCTGCAGGACTCCAACCATCGACTTCAGCACGCTCTTTTGACGTCATCGGCTCTTGCTCTTTCTCACTCTTGTCTGTGGCTTGAACTTTGCTTTCAGAGTGAGAAAAACAGGTGTTTGGGGCTTCCCGCAAGAAGGGGCTGCTGTGAACACCATGACCCACGGTGCTCATCTCCTTTCTTCCTCTGTTTAAACTGGCACGAGGGAGGGGGGAAGTGCCCTCGGGGAACACTGCTTCTTTGGCCACTTCAGGCGTCTTCTCCTCAGGTAACTCTAAGTGCTTCACAGATGTGGATAAGACATTCTCTTCTTTTTCAGAGGTAATAGCTTCATTGTCTCCTGGGCTACAAGACATTTTTTTGAAGAGTGGTAAGAAAGTCTCTTCACAGTACCATTAATACTGTGATTTAAATTAAAGAAGCATGCAACCAGACAGCATTTACCATTTATTCTAAATACTAAAAATAAATTGCACAAAAATTACCAAAGCTGGGATGGGGATATAAGTCAGTAGTATAGCTCAGAGGCAGGCCACTTTCTCGGACTAGTAGAAATGTTTTAAGAGCTAATCTTAGGCTTTCCCTAAAATACCATAAACACATCCTTTTCTCTGAGTCCTACGCCTGGCACTCGGTGCAGCATCCACAGAGCAGACTGAGTTGGACAGTAACCTGCGGCTGTCAGTCACAGTGCTATGTGTTGACTATTACTATGAAGGTTCTCACTGTGCTCACGTGCGATGACATCCCCGTGCTGGCTTCGTTCACACCCACAGCTTAGCATATGTTACAGTACACAGACCTACCTCCATGTCCATCTGCCAGAAGCTGCACTTACAGAATTGTTTCTCAATCTGTGGGTCATGAGCCCTTTGAGGGTCAAACAACCCTTTCAGAGAGGTCACCGAAAACCATCAGAAAACACAGGTATTTACATTGCAATCCATTAACACTAGCAAAATTATAGTTATAAAGTAGCAATGAAAATAACTTTATGGTGTGGTAGTCACCACAACATGAGGAACTATATTAAAGAGTTCCAGCATTATGAAGATTGGGAACCACTCACTGCTCTACAGGACCACAAAACCAACATTGTCAGATACGGTCCATGAATGAAGCTATGTGAGATTTCTACAAGACAAGCATCCGGTATCCTCTGCTCCTCCATCACATGGGCTGATCCTGGAATGTGCTTCATGCCCGCCTAGGTGTAGTAAATAGGAGTGGTTTACTTCAGATTCCCCATCCGTTACTAATTACTCAGATGACGTCTCTGAACACGGGTTGTCCTCTTGACTGCGTTCAACCTAACTCATGTGACCTTGCCCTTGTGCCTATCTATATCCAACTTGAACTAAAGTGAACTTTGCTCACATGACCTTGCTAAACCCTCAGAATGTCCTCAGAATATAAACTGTCTAATGTCCTGAAAAAAGCTGGTTACTGCATGAGACTTTAGTCTACCTATTTTTAGGCTCTTCCCTCCCAGGTCCACGCTACCAACAAGAGTAATAATACAACATAATTTGTGTGATTAAAAAAAAAGAAGAAGAAGAAGCCAGGTGTAGTGACACTCATACTCAACACTCTGCTTTAAGTCTGTCTGGAAAGAAAAACAAAATTGAAAACAAAGAAAGAGTCAGGCGGTGATGGCGCACACCTTTAATCCCAGCATTTTTGGGAGGCAGAGGCAGGATCTCAGCAGTTCGAGACCAGCCTGGTCTACAAAGCAAGTTCTAGGACAGCCAGGACTGTTACACAAAGAAACTCTGTTTGGAAAAACGAAAAAAAGAAAAGAAAGAGAGAGAAGGAGGGAGAAAAGGGAAGGGAAGGGAAAAGGAAAAAGGGAAAGGGGAAGGGGAAAGAGGAAAGGGGAAGGGGAAAAGGGAAAGGGGAAAAGGGAAGGAAAGGAAAGGAGAGAGGAAGGGAGGGAGGAAAGCAGGGAGGGAGGGAGGGAGGGAGGGAGGGAGGGAGGGAGGGAGGGAGGGAGGGAGGGAGGGAGGGAAGGGTGTAATGATTTCAGCCACAATAAAGCTGACACTTCCAGGTTCTAAGGGACCACGCATGTGCAGACAAGCCCTCAGGCAGAAGTGTCTAATGGCTCCAGGCCCCACGTGACCTATGTGCCTGTGTGGTGGCATCATCCAGGTACGACTCAGCTAAGCCTTTGGCAGCATGCGTGAGCCCTGTCATACGTAGTCACGTCAATCCCCTGTGCACATGCACTAGGCAGCTTTTAAAAGCTGGATGCGCCATCTTTCTCTCTTGTCTTTCTTTGCACACAGACTTCCCCACAGCTATACACAACCCCTGTAACAAGCCCCTAAGCAGGTCTATTGCATGTTCCATATTTCCTTCTCACTCGCACCAGGTAATTTCAGAGGGAACGGGAGGGGAGAGGAAGGGAGAGAGAGACTAAAGAAACAGGTAAGGAAGCTCTCATTTAAGATGTCATTTGTTAGATATTCATTTCTAATTCAACATCACACTTTCAACTTCCATGACTTATTCAGTTTGTCAAACCATCTTCCTTTATATCAGGGATCCTCAAAGTTCCAGCTCTCCCACTAAGCTTTCCCAAATAAAATCACACTTAACATTAATGGAACTCTTTATGGGAAACTTAAGAGTACCTTCACTAAAACCTAACAAACTAAAAGTAATATGAATATATACAAAAACAATTAAGAGAAAAGGGAAAAGCTAAAATAGTATTTGCTGTATAGGCAGAGACTTGCAAAGCCTCAGCTCCAAGGGAAAAACTCATCTTTCACATGAACTTTCACTTCTCTTGCTAACATCCTCAGCTGACGTCAAACGTCTTCAAAATCATCATTAAAAACAATGCACAGCTGCAAACCGAGGCTCTGTCAGCAGACTCAGCCTACCCAGAACTCTGGTCCTCACAGGCATATGCACACAATGCGATGCGCTCCGCCCTCTCTGGGTCTGAAGAACTCATGATGATCGGCACGGACACAAAGCGCTGGTAGTGCTCCAACATTCTCGCTATTTTCTCTTTGCTCACTCCATGAATGTTACGCCTGAAAATGCCAGGGAGCAGAAAGGTGGAAAGAATGTTACAGTCAACCAAGGGGAAAAACAAAGAACATACAAAGTCCAAGAGAACAGTACATTTGTTTTCATTTTATTCGGTACTGGGGATTGAACCCAAGGTCTTGTGTAGGTGAGGTAAACACTTGACCTCTGAGCTAATCCCCAGCACATGCTGGCACGGCTCTGCGGCGTTTTAAACGATATGTACTATCTAGCCCTAATTTCCCTTTAGTTTCATTTTGTTTCTAGAGGTCTGTTTTCATTTTAAGACGTGGTCTTGCTATGAAGCCTGGGCTGCTGACCTGAAACCTGGGATCCTCCTGCCTCAGACTTTTGGGTGTTGGAATGCTACCTAGTCATACCCTTTTGATAAAATGCATTGCCATTTTATCAATCATCCTATACAATTTCCCCCATATATCTTTTATGAATTCAGGAGAAATAAGGCTTCAATACCTTAAAAGAGTTCTTCTAAAGCTCTGCAATAAATAAATATATAAATACAATAAGGAAGTCTCAAAGATTTTAACTAAGTAGTAAGTATCCCACTATAGTGACTCTGAGGAAATGTCCCAAAGTGCCTTCCTGTTATAAAACAGATCCCAGCTCAATAAAAACAAACACATTTTATTACACTGTAAGTTCAAACAATAGTTTTAAATTCCTAGCATATTAAGTCTCTGGATGTCCAATCATGAAGTTTATTATTTGTGTTTCCAGTCTTGCTTGTTTACTTGTATATTTTTGTTATTGAACTCACAGTTAGTTAACCCTAACATGGAAATCCTTGGGTCTCAAACCGAGGGTGCTTTCTGGATTTGCACTGCCAGGAGATGGGGTATTAGCTTTAGTCCCTCTTGGGTTGCTTTCCTAATGAAAAGATCTCAGCTGTAACTCTTTTAACTTGTTCTGGATTCAAGGCTTTATGTCTGAATTGCAGGGCTAATATTTATGTTTGCCTCTTGAGTAAATCTGGCTTTCATATTTACCTACCTCGATCTTGTCTGGTTTTCATATCACAGAGAAGCAAAGAGATAGAAAATATGAGAGAGGTTAAGAAACATTGACAAAGAGGCCAGAGTAAAAAAACTGGTCTCGTATACCACTGATTGAAGTCTGAAGAAGAGAAGAAAGGGATGAACAAAAGCAATTTAAAGATTAAATTCTGAGAATTTTCTAGAACTGATGAATGACACAAATGTCCTGATTTCAGGAGTCAAACAAGATAACAGCTTAAGCAAGAACATATGCTAAAATTGTCACACACCAAAGAAAAGAGATGACATTAGGCTAAAATTTTTTTTAAAAAGCTAGTCATATAAATAGGAGCTAATGATTAGAATGAGAAGACTTAACATGGTAATAGAAACAAAACATAAATGTTACCTTCAATAATAGACACTTGCTGACATCCCAGAATATATAGAGCAAGTGTCTTATATATGAAGGAGGATAATGAAAAGATTTCCGAATGAAAATTTAAAAAGCAATAGTTTCACACAAACAGACCCTTACTGTAAAGAAAAATTTAAAGGTAAACACCAGGCAGACAAACTTTCAGATTAAAAAGAGATCTATGCTGCAATGGGGAAAGAAAGCACAAAGGAAATACTTGAGCAAAAACCAACACTTGTGTATAAATCTCATAGTGATACCATGGAAGCAAATGGGTACTACCACAGGAAGTTGCTTTAAGGTCCTTGTGTTTGTGAAGAAGAAGGCTAAAAATGGCTTAATTTAGGCTTGAGCTTTAAATAATGAAACATGTAAGGTGGCCACTAAAAGAATATCAACAAAACATTTATAATTTAGCAATTACTATAGAAAAAACAGACTTAAATTTCATCCAAAATTTCTAAAACATGATGAGAGAAAAACTGAACAAGAATAATTTTTTTAAATAACAACAATCATAGAAGCCAGGCATGGTGGCACATGGCTTTAATCCCATCTCTTCTTGGTTAGCAGAAGCAGGTGGATCTCTGCAAGTTTGAGGACAGCCTGGTCTACAAAGAGAGTTCCAGGTCATCCAAGGCTACATAGTGAGACCTTGTCTCAAAAAACAAACTAAAGCACAGTAAGAGAGAAGGTGGCCAATGGTATAAGTAACAAAACACTCATGAAAGAGCTGCTTCATCATTTGAAGCCAAGACAGGACTGAGCACTATGGTATTTGCCTGAAATCCTAACACTTGCTAGGCGGAGGCAGGAGGATCAGGAGTTCAAGGTTAGCCTGGGCTACAGAAGACCCCCTCCAAACCCTTGACCTACCCTCCCCCCAACACACACAGAAGAAAAAAACCAAGGTAGACAGAAAATATTTTAAAAACCAGCCATGCTAGGTACACTAAATATATAAGCATTAAGGATATTAAAACATTGAAAATAAAAGTATGAAAAGAAAAATTCTCACATGTTAACTAAAAGGATGCCAGTACAGTTCTATTAATTAGACAAACCAGACTTCACAGCAAAAGTTATTCTTAAAGACAAAAGAAAAATCAGCAGAAAGGATAAAGCCTTGTTAATTAGAGTAATATCAAAAATGCTAAGCTCTTAGGAACTTCAACAACTAACTTCCAAATATATAAAGCAAACACAGGTAGGGCAACGGACAGAACTGATGGGCAATAGAACAGAAGTTCAACACACTATCTCACATTGGAAGAGTTCACCCCACAAGACCAACCAAAGAACAGCAAGCACAGAAAGCTACAGAACACACTGCACAGCAGAACTGCTAAGTATGACTTACTAACCGTATTAACACAACATCACCAGTACACGGTGGGGTTTTGTATGCATGTGTGCTGTATGTGTACGAATACACACATGCCACAGCACACATGTGGAAGTCAGAGGACAATTTACAGGAGTTGGTTCTCTCCTACCATGTGAACCAGGGGATCAAACTCAAGTGCTCAAGCTTGGCTGCAGGTGCCTTTGCCTACTGAACTTTTCACAAGCCTCCAATACACATGTTCATTAAGCAAGTATGAACATTTAATAAGTGACAGTTGGGGCTGGTTGTGGTTACACAGCTTTCAAACCCCAGGGCTCAGGAGACAAAGGTAGGCAGATCTATGCAGTTCCAGGGTTGCCAGGATGAGTGAGACAGGGAAAATTCCAACTGAGAGGAAATACTTCTCAATTAGTTTACAATACCAAAATCAGGCAAGGCTGGTCAGGGAGGGGAATGCTGGTCCCTAACGTCATTCATCCACATGGATGCAAAAATTTCAAACAAATATAGGAAACCAGATCCACTAATGTATCAAAAGACAATAAAAAGAAATTGAGTATGACAAGATGCAACATAGATAAACCATGGCAACATTGTAAGTGCAAGATGCTAGACAAAAAGACTCCATGTATTCATTGTAAATACAGGGTCCAGAGCAGGAAAACCCTAGGGAAAAAAACACAGCTGGGGTTGCCAGAGAAGGAAATGCTAGGGTATTTCTTTGTGGGAGAAAGGAAGGAAAGGCGGAAGGAAGGAAGGGAGGGAGGGAGGGAGGGAGGGAGGGAGGGAGGGAGGGAGGGAGGAAGTGAGGGAGGGAGGAAGGGAGGGGGAGAGAGGGAGGGAGGGAGGGAGGGAGGGAGGGAGGAAGGAAGGAAGGAAGGAAGGAAGGAAGGAAGGAAGGAAGGAAGGAAAGAAGGAAAGAAGGAAGGAGAAGGGAGGGAAGGGAGGGAAGGAGGGAAAGGAAGGAAGAAAAGGAAGAAAAGAAAGAAAATGTTTCAGAATTAAACAGTAGTGATGGTCATACAACATTGTGAATATATTAAGGTCAGACTGTCTTAGTTAGTATGAAAATTATTACAAAAAAGTATCCTAAAATTACATAAAATCTTCTAAAAGAATACACAGCACAGAAGAAAAACAACGAATGCTCATCTTTTATTTTTTTTTCTTCTTGGTTTTATTGAGGCAAGTTTCTCTGTGCAACAGAGCCCTAGTTGTCCTAGAACTCATTCTGTAGACCAGGCTGACCTGAAACTCAAAGGTCCATCTGCTTCTGCCTCCCAAGTGCTGGGATTAAAGGTGTGCACCACCAAAACCAGCGAATGTTCATCTCTTAAATAACATATTTTTAATTCAAGACAAGCACCTAGATAACGAGTTGGGGTAGGAGACCGAAATATCTGCAACCTTTCCCTCCTACTTTAAGAATTCTAGACGCTCCAAGTACATGGCTCAAGTGTACCAACTCCAGGGTCTGTTCTAGATTTAGTTTATTACAAGGAAGTACACAACTGACAATGTAAGACAACTGGAAATATTTTGGCCATGTATTATAAATCTCCCAACTTTTCATAAAACTTGGGATAAGGGCCACCAAGTAGACACAGGCACTTGCTTGAAGGCCTGATGATAATTTTTTGTCACTGGGGTAAGAGAACTAACTCCAGAGTTCTCCTCTGACCTTGAACAAGTGATGTGACACATGAGTGTGCTTGCACCCATTCATACACACACACATATAAAGATCTTTAAAATAATTCTTTTTAAATAAGATGAAACATATATAATATAAAATCTTACCAATTTATAAGTAAGCCAAAATCTAATCACATTTGTTTCATTCATCATTATAAAGGAAAAAACAATCACAATAAACTTTCAGTTACTGTTGTGGAATAAAAGGCCATGTCAAAAAACCTCCAAGTTTTACCTTGCAAGCTCCTTTGGTTTGAACTTCCACCATGTGTCTGGTTCCCGAAAAAGGACCTTATATTTATGCTTCTGAGACTGCATACGGAAAAGACAAAAAAGAATGTATATAATTTTTCCATAAATTTAAATGCAATGTTTGCAAACTGTATCATGTTAGAAACAAAAACCCTCACAGATGGGAGTTGGAGTTGATTGGGGGAGGGGGAGGGAAATGGGAGGCGGTGGCGGGGAAGAGACAGAAATCTTAAATAAATAAATACATAAATAAAAAAGAAAGTATAATACAAATAAACCTTTTCCTCCTCCAAAAAAAAAAAAAAAAACCCTCACAGATGACCTAGTCAGGAGATCAAAAATCTATCTGCTGGGGCTGGAGAGATGGCTCTACAGCTGAGAACACTGGCTGTTTTTACAAACAACCCAGATTCAATTCCCAGCACCCATGCAGTAGCTCACATCTGTCTGTAACTTCAATTCCAAGAGATCTGGCATCCTTGCACAAACATACATGCAGTATACATTAAATAAATAAACAAACAAACAAGCAAACAAATATTTTTAAAAAGTCTACTGTCTTAGGCAGCAAGGATTATTGGGAGGGTTTGTGCTGCTGTTGTTTTGGGGGTGTTTGTTTTGAGATAAAGCCTCAAGTAGCTTGAAGTCACTTTGTAGAAAAACTGGAATTACAAGCACCACAACATCAGGCTCTGAGTGGTTCTGTCTCCTTTAGCTGAACTTTTATCCTTTTCCTAGGGTTCCTGGCTCACTCTACAGCCCTGGGATACCTGTGGGGGTTTCAAAGAAAATGACCCCCACAGGGAGTGGCACTATTAGGAGGTGTGGCCTTGTTGGGGTAGGTGTGGTCTCATTGAAGGAGGCAGGCTTTGAGGTCTCATATATGCTCAAGATACCACCCAGTGTCTCAGTTCAGTTCCTCTCAGCTACTTCTCCAATACCATGTCTGCATGCAGGCCACCATGTTCCTCACCATGATGATAATGGACTGAACCTCTGATTGTAAGATGCCACCTCAATTAAATGTTCTTTCTAAGAGCAACCGTGCTCACGGTATCCTTCACAGCAATAGAAACTCACACCAAGACACTACCTTAGAAGGCTGAAGTGGGTCAGAAGTAAGAATTGGAATAAACTGTAATGGGGAAATGCAATTTTACACAATCTCCTTGACTCAGCAATTTAGTTCCAAAACTTTGTTACTGATAGTTGTATAAACAGAACAAACATGGATATAAACAAAACATGTGTATGCCAAGATATTTAGTTCACTATTATTTGTAGTAGCAAAGAATAGAAAAGGTCTGGCTACTGATATGAATTTATCTAAATAAATGAGGATATAAACATAAAATAAAATCTTGTTTTGTTTCAAGATGGGGTTTCTCTGTATAGCCCTGTCTGACCTAGAACTTACTTTGTAGATCAGGCTGGCCTCAAATTCAGAGATCCACCTGTCTCTGGCTCCTAAATGCTGGGATTAAAGGCAAGTGCCACCACCAATCTGGCTTAAAGACTTATTTGTGTATTTTATGTATATGAGTGTTCTGTCCTCATGCACACCAGAAGAGGGGGAAAGATCCCATTACAGATGGTTGTGAGCCACCATGTGGTTGCTAGAAATTGAACTCAGGACCTCTGGAAAAGTAGTCAATGCTCTTAACCTGCTGAGCCATCTCTCCAAGCCCCAAACACATCATTTTTAAAATCCTATATTAAATGAGAGAATGAGAACATCCCTTAAAATAAACTGATAAGAAAGTAAGCTAAACAGTTTTTACTTGGGAGAAAATAAATTATTCACAAATTTGTCCATGCATGAAAAACATCTGGAAAGATTCTCAAAAACACTATTAAAGGTACTTCTCTCTAGGAAAAGGACTTTAGGCACTGTTTTAAAGTTTGGATATTTATCAAATATGTACACGCCTGTCAGGTTCCAAAGAAACTGGGGCAAGTCTCACTCAGCATCTGTGGTTCCTCCCAGCAATTCTTACCCTGCCCCCTATCCTAAACCTCTCCAACCAAGAGGCTCAGCTTCTCTATAGGACTCCACCATTTTGGCTAGGTGCCCTCTTGGTTCCCATTCACTCTCTTAGTCCTGGTCTATTTTGCTGCCCCCGTTCAGTCTGAACTTTTCCAGGTGCCTCTGGCTGTTCTCTCCCTCATAGATGATGCAACCTTCTCCTAACCACACCATGGAACAATAATGTCCTCATTTTCATTCAATGTCAGTTTTATTTAAAACCTGCTGCCAACAACAGCTTATTCCATGTTCCAGAGCTCTAGTATGGCTGTAGTACACATATCAACCACCGCATTTTTACACTGTAACTAATCCTCCCTCAGGAATAACTGATTTGGGCAATTCCCTCTCAGACACTGTGCACCTTTTCTTCCTTTGAACTAATTCCATAATAAATAAATACCATCCACTTGTTTGTCTCATCAGATTCTACTTTCCATGTACCAGCTATTTACCAGATCCCTTTTGTTCAAAAACAAAAAGTCTGTGGCTAAGAGGTTATGGCATAGGCCTTTAATTCCAGCTATTTTTTTTTCAGAGGCAGGTGGATCTCTGTGAGTTCAAAGTCAGCCTGGATATAGAGAGTGAATTCCAGAACAGTCAGGACTACACAGAGAAACCCTGTTTTAACGAACCAAAAGAAAAAAAAAGACAAGACTATCACCAGTTTTTATTTTCTTTATTTCTTTGTTTTATGGTACTAGACTGTCCTTTTCATCCATGCCTCTGCTCAAAATGTAGTGCCTGAGAACTGGTCTTTTGTCTAACACTCCAGACCTAGCCTCATCTCCTTATATCCAAGTCTTTATGAGGAAACAAATGAGTTTGACTTAACACTCTGTGAGAAGCGGGGTCTCTTATACACTTCTGAGTACAGTTAAGAAAAGGCAAGAAATCAATACTGGAAAAGAATGTTTTTTATTTTGTTTCATTTTGGCTTTTTTGCAACAGTGTTTCTCTGTGTAATACCCAGCATGAAAAAGTGTTTTTATATTTTCAAACATAAAAGAAAAAGGGAAGCTAGGCAATGGTGGCACACAATTTTAATCCCAGCACTCAGGAAGCAGAGGC
Source organism: Microtus pennsylvanicus (assembly GCF_037038515.1). Lineage (NCBI taxonomy): Eukaryota > Metazoa > Chordata > Mammalia > Rodentia > Cricetidae > Microtus > Microtus pennsylvanicus. The sequence goes on from NC_134590.1 coordinate 35,334,847, forward strand.
AGGCAGATCTGAGTTCAAGGCCAGCCTGATCTACAGAGCAAGTTCCAGGACAGAAAGAAAGAAAGAAAGAAAGAAAGAAAGAAAGAAAGAAAGAAAGAAAGAAAGAAAGAAAGAAAGAAAGAAAGAGAGGAAGTTGTGTAGAGCAGAGCACACCTGTAATTCCAGTACATAAGAGGCTAAAACAGACAAAATAGTTCAAGGCTGCCTGGGTTATGAACTGATAACCTATCCAAAAAAAAAAAAAAAAAATACCGAAGATAAAAATAACTGGGACATCAGAAACAAAGCAATTCGAACCCTTTATTTTCTACTTAAAAAAAAAAATTAAGTGTTGGGGCTGGATTGATGGCTCAGCAGCTAAGAGAACTGGCGACGATTCAGGTTCAATTCATCACCCACATGGTGGCTCACAACCACTTGCAACCCCAGTGCCATGAATCCAATGCCCTTCTGGTCTCTGTGACCTGCTGCACACAGATGATTCACATGAATGTAGACAAGCATAAATAAATACAGAAAGACAACATCACAAAACTTTCTAAGAGGACTACAGAAAACATGGGAAGATTACAAAGCAGTCTTGTAAGCCTATCCCAACACTGAGCATCTTAGTAGACAGCTAGAAAACAAAGTATATTTCTGCTTCCAACAAACTAAAATCAAATCCACTGCTTCTACAGGGAAAACACACTGGGAGGGCAGGGATGTTTGAGACAGTCTCTCTCTATATAGCCCTGGTTCTCCTGGAATTCCCTATGTTGATCAGGCTGGTCTTGAACTCAGTGATCTACCTGCCTCTGCCTCTGCCTCCTTTAGCACTGGGATTAAAGGTGTTTCAGCACCATGCACGGCTTTCAAGACACATTTTCCCAGAAATGTAAAGAATTGTACTTAAAAAACAGTTCAAGTGCACTAAACATGATGGCTAACGTTACATTTTTTAGTTTAAATTACTATGCTTAAGAGATCTATAAAACAAAAATGCCTCTAACCTGTAAGTCCCACTTGCCCAAGGTAACTTCCTAAAATGCTGGGGGCTGATGTTCACATAAGATATCAAGCCGTGTGTTTTTACATCTATAAACAAGGTTAGTTGCACCAACTGCACAGGATGTGTGCTTTATATAGGCAGGAGTACACAGGATGTGTCTTGCCTCTGACTGCATGAAGGCAGGAACTAGCCTTGTGAGTTTTGCCTTTATAAACCTGACTAATGTAATTTGGAGCTGCATTCTAATTCTAAGCATGAGACTTGGATATGGACCTGGGCAGTATCCATGGTCCTGGCCAGTATTTTTTTTTGTTAAAATTTATTAACTGTGAGACTGGCAAATCTCTGAGTGGCTGCAGACCCTTTAGTAAACCAAATGATATAAATAGCAATCTGGATATGTTGAGGATGTAAAAGGAAAACTCCAATATGCACTCAACTAAGGAGGCAGAAGTTCTTCCAATTGCAAGGCATGCGCTACTAATGGAGGACACATCACACACATCACTCCCTGATAAGAAGGAAGGAAGCAAGCAAGCTATCACAAAAGCTTCCTTTATCGGATTTAGTCAATAATGTTACTATATACCAAGCACAGTGCTACACCTAGAAGATTCAATAGTAGGGAGCAGAGGAAAAGAGAGGGTAACATTTGAACATCAGAATCTTAAAGCTGAGTAAACTTAGCTTCACAGAGAAGCTCAGTCTGGCTGTCTTACTCTTCCCATTCCACCCAAAGACTAAGACTCGGTTCAAGGCAAACCAAGACATTCTGCAGTGTTGGAGATTCACCTGTGAGACTGACATTCCCTCAATGATTCCAAACCCAATAATACAAACTTATGGTACAAACCAAAGCAACATATGGCTTCATTTCCCATGCTTGAAGGTTTGTATTATCTATGATTACTGGAGACACCTTCTTCTCAAATGCTTCTTTTGCTGAAAAATACAATACAAAATGACATCATTTTAATATTAAATAGAGTGGGCATGGTGGTGAAAGTCAAGGAGTTAGACTCCCTGGAAGAAAGACAAACAGAGAAAGAGGTCATGGCTAGGTAATAATAAAGGTCATGAATTTCCAAGATGGCCAGCTTCTTCCTCACCCTCCTGAGTTGAGACAAAAGCCTGACAGCTCAAAACCAAGTTTTGTAGGCTTTCGTCTGCCACCAGTAGGCAGGCCCCTGCTGATGGACTGGTTCACCAGTTCAAGGCCTGTTCAGGACAGTTCTGAGTCAACCAACCATCCTGGCTTTCTTCAAACTGATCAACCCTAAGTTAGGGGAGGAAAACTCTTCAAAGGCCTTGACAACCCCAGTCCTAGAGAAGAGATGGATTTTTCTGCTTCCAGTGTCCCCTTCTCAGTTTTGCAGAGGATCTTTTTCTATGTGTGCCTGTAGTTACTTGTGTTTCCTCACCGCTAATTAAACACCTTTCTGCTGGGTGCTTGAGGAGTCTCTGCTGCAGCCTGTGGTACTTCAAATTTTTCTGTCTTTTTATTCTTTAACAGACAGAGGAAACAATTCCAACCAAGATCCCTTGACTGTATCAGAAGCAAGTTCCAGAACAGTCAGAGCTACACAATAGAGAGAACCTGTCTCAAAAAACAAAAATAATATTAAGTATAACCTTAATTCAAAAAAAAAATCTAATCTTAATTTCATAGTTAAAAGTCACGGATGTGATACTTCATTATTTGACCACAAAACAACACTTTTTTGTTGTGTGTGCATGTGTATATGGATGGATGGACGGACAGATGGGTATGTATGTGTGTATATGTATGTATGTAGTCTGTGTGGCAGAGGCAGGTAAGTGTGCATGTGCATACTCATGCACTCATGAGGAAGCCAAAGCAAGACCTCAGAGTCTTCCTCTACTGCTCTTAGTAATAGACAGAGCCTGCCTCACACATTATGGTCCTGGGTCCAACCCAGTTAAGAAGAAAAGAAGAAAAGGATGAGGGAGAAGGAGGGAGGGAGGGAGGGAGGGAGGGGGAGGGGGAGGGGGGAGGGAGGGAGGGGGAGGGGAGGGAGGGGAGGGGAGGGAGGGGGAGGGGAGGGGAGGGAGGGGAGGGGGGGAGGGAGGGAGTGAGGGGAGGGGGGGAGGGAGGGAGGGAGGGAAATGGCTGGACAGATGGAATCAATCTAGGGAAGACCAGTATTTAACAAGTCAAGTTCCATTTCAGAAATGGGACAGGGACGATGAAGCAAGAGATAAATAGTTTAAAGTCAGCCTAGATTCCCAGCAAGACTTTGACTCAAAGAGAAGAACTGGAGACAGAAATAGAAGTGGGGACAGAGAAAGGGGAGAGGAGAAGAAGAGGAGGGGAGAAGAAAGGGGAGGAAAGGAGAGGGGAGGAAAGGAGAGGGGGAAAGAGGGGAGGGAAGGGGAGAGGAGGGGAAAGGAGAGAAGGGGAGGGGAGACCATGTTGAATTTTATATTTTTTTTGACAGGGTTTCTCTGGGTAACAGCTCTGGCTGTCCTGGAACTCACTCTGTAGACCAGGCTGGCCTCCAACTCACAGAAATCTGCCTGTTTCTGCCTCCCAGTGCTAGTGCTGGGATTAATAGCATTGCCACCTTGCCCAGTTTAGGTGCCGTCCTTAATAGCTCTCTACCTTACATTTGAGGCAAGGTCTCTCAATAAACCTGGAACTCACCAATCTGGCCAGACTGGCCGGCCCAGAGACCATCCTTGTCCCTACCTCCCCAACACTAAGATTACAAGCACACACTGCCTTGTCTGACTTATCTAAGAGGGATGGGAATTGAACACATGTCCTTGTGCCCCAAAACGTAACATAAGAATTACAAAAAAAAAAAAAAATACAAACTCAGACTGGAGAGATGGTTCAGTAGCTAAGAGCACTACCTATTCCTCCAGAGGTCCTGAGTTCAATTCCCAGAAACCACATGGTGGCTCACAGCCATCTATAATGGGATCTGATGCCCTCTTCTGTCATGCTTGCATACATGCAAACAGCGCACTCATATGCATAAATAATTAATTTTTTTTAAATTACAAACTCTTTTTTGTTTGTTTGTTTTTTCAAGGCAGGGTTTCTTTGTGTAGCCCTCACTGTCTGGGAACTCACTCTGTAAACCAGGCTGGTCTCAAACTCAGATCCACCTGTCTCTGCCTCTCAAATGCTGGGATTATCCTGATTTATCTTAATTACAAATTAGTTTTGTTTGTTTGTCTTGTTTTTCGAAGCAGAGTTTCTCTGCATAGCCACTGGCTCTCCTGGAATTCACTCTATAGGCCAGACTAGGCTGGTCTCGAACTTGCAGAGATCCTCCTGCCTCTACCTCTGGCTATAGCTCAGCGGCAGCACACTTGTGTGGTATGAGTAGGCACCACAAAACATAAGTAAACAAAGTTCTTTAAAGTGCTCTCAAAAAACAAATCCTAAAGAAAATTTTCTCTTCCTACTACTTTAACAGCATGCAGACCCTCACACCTGTTCTTACCTCGATTCTGGTTCCATTCGTGGGCTTCTCCTAAGTACTTTACATCAAACTGGTACTGTCCATTTATATAAAAGTAATCATCAGTACTAAGAATGACTCCACCTGGGTTATCCTCTTGCAAAGTCCTAAGAATGACAAAAGGGATTATTTTCATTAATTTTCTTTCCAGAATTCTCTCTTCTTTTATAGTCATACTTCAAATAAAATCACAAGTAATAATGTTTAAAGAAGCAATAAAAATTCAAATAAATTACATTGGAAATTGTCTTAAGCGAAAGTTCAACTCTTCGAGAAAAAAAAAAAAACCACCTGAGCCAAGATAGGTCTATTTTGCTTTATACAAATTATTCCGAAATACAATTTGGTTTTGTTTTATGAAACAGGATCTCATGCAGCCCAGGCTGGCCTCAAACTTACTGACCTCAAACTAACTAAGAGTGCCCTTGAACACTTGGTCTTGCAGTCTTCACCTCTCAAGAGCTGAGACATGCACATGACCAGCACACCTGGTCTAAGTATGCACCTACCTGAGTTATCTTTAAATAACTACTGCACAAGTAGAAACTACTTGTCATGTAAGCATGAAGAGTATTCAGATGTCCAGGACATATGAAAACTGCTGTGTGGGTATGGCAGCCCCTAGCAATTCCAGTGCTTGGAAGGTGGAGCCAGGAGATACCTGCAGCAAGCTAGCTAGCCAGACTTGCCATAGCAAGCTCTGAGTTCAATTGAGAGACTCAATGAAAAAGGTGGAAAGCAATTGAGGAAGACACCCAAAATCAACCTTGGGCCTCCAAACACGCCCACACACGTACCTGCAAATACACATGGGTCTATACTTATGCAAACACATACGTACATAAGGAGAAGAAGGTGAAACTACACTATGGGGTCCCTTTCAGCTTTTCTCAACTTCTTTGTCTTTCAGAATCAACTCCTAACCTCTGCTTTCTACCTTTACAGTATAAGAAAGTTAATTTTAAAAAAAATGCATTCATGACCTTTCCAATAAATCCAAAAACCTTGCTGTTGTATCAGATTTTCCTCATATCACATGTTAATGCTAACGTAATGTTATGGACCAGACTCCCACAATATAGTTCCAGTTTTGTGACAAAAAAACCTTCTATTTGCATTCTCAAAACTAGACTTTGGCATTGATCCTGAAACCTAGCTCTACAATCTATCACCTGTTAAAGTACTACTTCTATTCCCATTCATTTCACAAGCAACTGCTACAACTGATTTTATATGGATTCTTTTCATATGAAATATAAGTAACATTGAATTACTTTATATTACTATTACTGGGGCAAGAGATGTAGCTCAATTGGTAGAATGCTTTCCTGCCACACACAGGGTCCTGAGTTTGACCCCTATTACCACCTGAGACTGCAGGTGTGTGCTACCACTACCCGGCTATCTTAAAAGAAAAAATAGTAAATAAATAACTTGAGTTATTAACCACCTGTTTAGCAAAGTGTTCTGTACATTCATATTAGCAGTACAAATTCATGAATCGTATTTCCTTTAAAATGCCAATAAATCCTCATACCTTGCCAGAAAGGACTTCCCTGAGCCCGGTAGCCCTCTGAGAAGCACAAGAACTAAGCCAACATAAGATGTGGTCTTCTTCCTGGCAGGCTGGGACACCGGGGCCTCTTGCACTTGGTAAGCACTTGTCCCCTCACTGTTTCTCCATGCTTTTGTTGGGGAAGTATGGGAGATGATGGGGGGTGGAAATGTGTAGTTGACAGGTCTCCAGTGTGCAGCTGTGGTCACAACAGGCGCTACGAAGCCATGGTTTCCTTGAAAGAGGTCAAAAGCAGGAATCATGGGATTCCAAATTGGTGGAGGTGGTGGAGGAGGAAGGAGTAAAGGGAGAGGGGCAAGAACTGGGCAGTAGTTCATATCCTTCCCCTTTGGTGGCAGTTCAGGATGTTTGTGTGGCTTGAAACTGAACCCTTCAGAGGGCACAAAAACATCAGGCACAGAAGCAGATTTCCGGTCCCCATCTGTACCTGGTAAATCAAGCCCTGGATTTTGTAGAGGAAGATTTGAAGGAACCTGAGGTTCACTGGTACCCAAATCTACAAGGGCTTGAGGACCCTTGGGTTCTAAAAGATCTTTCTGTCTTTGGCTAAAATTGCCAGAACCTACAACAGAGTCATCTGCTGGCTTTAAAGAGCCACTGAGAGGAGAATCTTCTGAGAAGCCACCGTCTACTGCCAGCGTGCTACCCTTGGTAAAACTTTCAGACTCATTCAAAACTGAAGGTGAAGTCAGTGGGTTTGAACCTAGTGAAGCAGCAGAATTCTTGAGAATTTCATTGTTTGAGCCCGTATTCTGTACAGAAAGAACAGAAGTCATACCACTAGAATCTGAATTCATAAAGGTAGAAGAGTTATTAAAACGCTTAGCATCTTGCAAAGGCAAAAATGAATATACTTGGTCATCAGGAGAAGAGTTCAATTTCTCGAAAGCATTCTGTATTAAGGAATCCAAGTCTTCAGTTAGCTGCATATCCAAAAATGAATCCAGTTTTGAATCTTCACTGTCTTCTTCAGGAGGACGCATGTCCACTGCTGCACTTCCTGATGCAACTGGCTTGTCCTCACAAGCAACACAAGTTTGTGAAGGCGATTTTTCCATCTTGGCATCAGTGGCAGATAATTCTAGTAGACAGTCCATAGCATTTTCAACTGCATGAGAACAATAACAGCAACAACAAAATACATATACACACTGAAAATGTATCAATCTTTTGAAAATTAACACTACTCTAACAAATCAAAATCTACAATAGAGAAGTATCAGCGACAAAGCCATGGAACGGTATTCTTTCAAACTAATAAACTACTACCAATTAAAAATTTCTGATAAACAGACTATATATATTAGGGTCATTTATAAAGGTTCTAAAATCAGTTGACTCACCCAACAATTATTTACCTACTGGATATCCTACTAAGAATAAAGGATTTTAAGTATGTATTCTCTTAGTAAACCTATCCATTTACATTGCTCACTCTATGTTTTTTACAATATAAAATATATGAATCAGAAATACTTGCTACAAAAATTAAGACATATTTTTAATACAAATGATTTTATAAAGTTTAAATGGACTATAAAGACATCTACATTAAAATATAACTACATCATAATATAAACAATGTGTACTTTTAATAACATAGAAATACTTAGTGATAGAAGAATACGGAAAGATTTCACATAAAGTAGTATATGATCTGGCACTTAAAAGATTAAAAATCAAGTTGTCAAACAGGGCAAAAGTTAAAGCCAAGTTTGAAAATAAAAAACTGCCTTTGCTCTCAGCACTCTGGAGGCAGAGGCAGGCAGATCTCTCTGAGTTCAAAGTCAGCCTGGTCTACATAGTGGGATCCAGGACAGCCAGGGCTATATAGTGAGAACTTGTCTCAATGAAAAGAAAATATAAAACTTGTTTCAAGTATTCAGAGAAGTTGGTTTGGAGAGTTAGCTCATAGGGTTCTGTGCAGTGGATGAAGGAGGAAGATAAAACTGGAGAAGACTGGGTACAACTGAGAGGGGTCCTGAATGCCATGCGAGGAAGAGAAACTACCAGCCTCAGCACCTGGCTAGGAGCACTACACAGATCACCTCACTGGCTCTTCAATTAATACTTTAAAACCTATCATCCTAGAAAGCATCAAGAAAATGAAGTTCAAAAAAGTATTACAAACTGGACCCCAGTCACACAGTAACAGAGCCAGGGTCGGTGTGTTTGACTCCAATGCTGAGCTCTTGGTGCACCACAAATGAGAGAGCCATTAGGTTTCAAACACGTGAGAGCTAGGGGCGGTGCTCAGTGGCAGAGAGCCTGGGTAAAACGCTTGCGGTCCTGGGTCTGACATCAGCACCACAAGAAAAGAAAGTCATTTTTAAGCATTTGAAATTTGGAGGTCCTTTCTATTTTATGTTTCTGTTTTATATTGTTTTGTCTTAAGGAAGCTAAACATGGAAAGGCACAGCACATAGAACACAGCTCTGTTCTGGAGTCAGAACACCATCACTGAAATCTCTACATGCTTGATATGATACTTCAAACAAGCTAGTTAACTTCCCTAAACTGACTCTCTTGTTTGTAATAGGGGATAATAAAAGTACCTACCTCATAGGTTGTTGTGGGGATTAAATGAGAAAATCCATGAAAAGTGCTGTGCACAAGGACTGGCACCTAGCAAGCACCCAATTAATGTTCCCTTAAGAGAAAAACAAAGAGGGGTTGGAGGGGCAAGCCTGGCAGAGAGGTCAGTTAGGAGAATATAGAAAAACTACAAAGACAAGAAGCCCTAAACACTAAAACAAAGTATAGGGGAAAAAAGCAAACAGAAGAGAAAAAATAAAAAATAAAAAAACATGGTAGATAAACAAAGCGATCAACTAGAGAAGTAGCATATTTATAATGAAAAGCAGTATAAAGTAACATACCAAGATACAGAGACAATTATCATTAAAAAGATTGCTGGAAAAATTAAAACCATAATATAAAAATGACCTTAAAACTAAATTAATAGAATATGAGAAAACCTCAAATATACACATGTTCAACATTATTCTTTATTTTAAAAAGTTAAGAAAAGACACAATCTTATTACCACTGAAACCTTAAAATAATTCTTCACAAGGCTGAGAAGGCTGTGGTAGTGTTACACTCTGGCATACCTCACTGGTTGCTAATTTAGCAGTATAGTTCCAAGACCAAAAAATTATTCTTTGTCTAATTTATTTATTTTTATTTTATGTGCCTTGATATTTTGCCATGGGTGTCAGGTCCCTTGGAACTGGAGTTACAGACTGTTGTGAGCTGCCATCTAGGTGCTGGGAATCGGACCTGGGTCCTCTGGAAGAACAGTTGGTGCTCTTAACCACTGAGCCATCTCTCCAGGCCCAGAAAACTATTCTTAACCTGTGCTGCAAGAAGTAAAGCTTTGGGGCTAAAAAGAAAAGCCAAAAGAAACAAAAGACAATTTTCACTGAAATATTCTTTATAATAATGATAATTAATGAGAAACTTAGATAGAAATAAAATAAATTAGAATACAACTCGCTGGAGCATTAAGAAACCACCAAAGAGAAACACATAAAGCTTGTTATAAAGAGAAATATATAAGAGCACTGAAAACTTTCCCATTATATTGAGTTTTAAAAAGCAGAACATAAAATGCCATCAATGCTATTATTCAAAGTACTCATAACATCAAGTGTTTATAAAAAAGGTCTACGGGAGATTCTGAAAAAGAGAAATGAGTTTGTTAGGTCACAGGATAACATGGCTGCAATTCCCAACTGTGTTCTACACATATGTTCAAGAAATCAAACTTAAAGGCAATAAAATTAGGAAACAGGTGTGTTAGTCACTTACGGCATACTCCCTGCTATTGTTTCCGAGCACCAATGAAACGTGGGTTCTGGTATAGATCGTAACAGGAGAGAAATGCTCACATTACAGCTCACACAGTAACTTAGAATGTAAGCTTACCAGGCATGTGCAAAACCTTCAAATCTACAACGATTTTATCTTACAACCATAGCCAAAAATAATATTAACTTTTATCCACCCAGACAACTAAGTGTTCTCTTTGCCTGCAAACATACTTCTAAACAACTTATTGCAGGTAATTTATAGCATACTATACAGAAGTCTTTATCAAACAACAAAATAAACCTTCAATCCTCACCACAAACACCTATACAATACATACTATTATTTTTCAGTAACAACTTAGGAAAACAAACTCAAAGATGTCAAGAACACCAACTTGACTAGAGGAGGTAAGAGAGAATGAAATGTAGAACATATATGTATTCATGCATCTTACATCCACAACTGTACGTTTCTTTATAGTAGAAAGCATCTTTATCTTCACATCTCTAGTGATACCAAACTTAGTACCTTTGTCCATGGGAGATACTTAACACATTACAAACAAAATAATATCATTTTTCTGCATTGCTATTCATCATGGTATAGAACATGAAGTCTTCTTATAAGATGCAAAGGATTCAAACTAAACTTTTCTCACCTTTAAAATCACATTCAGAAAGCATCAAATACACTACATCAGGATCCAGAGCAGAAAACATCTCTGAGATACTGGTGAAGAGTTCTTCCTGAGCAATTTTTGTCTCACACATGGAAGGGAGAGTTGTGGTTGGCTCCTCATGACTAGCAACACGGGATACGACAATTTCCTGAGAGTTTGCAGTCTTCCGCAAAGGATTTCCCCCAAGATTTTTCCTTTTCCTTGGCATTCTGACTTCCAAAACTAAAATATTTCCCTTTTTAAAAAAATTTAAAGATTTTTGATATTTAAATCATAATTCAAAGAAAAATTCATATTAAAATCTTGCAAATCCAGTAGTAATAGGACCTAAAATAGAAAGCAAGTAAAACACTCAGACTTCTAAGATGGAACATCTATGTGTGACTAACTCTTAGCACCACTCTGACAGCAAAGCCAAAAACAAATCAATTTATCTCCAAAATACTCCAGCTGTCAAGATTTGAACATGTTAAAAATTAAAATAACAATATAGTGTAAAATATTTCTAAATAATAAATGTACTGTTTTAATATCTTTACTTAATTTTAAAGCATAAAAGGGCCCATAAACATTACCAGAATGCCTACTGAACACCTATACTCAGATATCTAATAGGCATCCTAAACTTAACATACCTAAAACTGTACCCCAATCACTCCCTTCAAACCTGCTCTCCTGGTATTTCCATCTCAGTTAATGTAACTCTACTCTTCTAGATGCTCAGCTCAAAATCTTGGAATTATGCTTGCTTCTCATCCAAGTGGAAAGACAACCTGGCAATGCAATTCCTAAAGTGTGCTCCTTATCCCCTCTACTGCCATCACCCCTGACTTAACTATCAGACTTTCTACTAGCCTGCACTAACCAATCCCCCTGCTTCCATTCTTTTTCTTCCAATCTACTTAACACAAGCAGTGACATTTAATCCATGGGTTGGAAGACACTTTCCGTCCGCTAAACTGTCCCTAATTTTCTATCCCATCTCACTCAGGACAGAGCACCATTAAAATAGCCTGTCATCCAGACACTTACCATCATGACACTACCTGCCCCTAACTGTTCTCTAGCTCTTGCCACTGGAAGCACATCTAGCCTCCCGGCTCTTCTGCTCTCTTCAAGCATTTCAGCCACGCTCCCACCTGGGACCCTTCACACTCGGGCTCCCTCTGTCTACTTTTCTAACAGATACCTGTAAGACAGCGTTTCTCACCACCTTATTATTACTCAAATGGGACCATACTGTTAATTCAGTACAAGAAAATCTTTTCAGTAGCCCAGGTGACCTTGAACTCCCTATGTAACCAAGTATGACTCTAAACTCCTGATCCTTCTGATCCCACCTCCAGTTTTATGTGGTGCCAAGATCAAAACCCAGGGCTTCATGTATGCTAGGCAAGCACTCTACTAAATGAGCAGCATCCACACTCTCCACAAAAAACATACTTCCTTTCTTACTTGGATTTTCTTCCTGTTTGTTATCTCTAGTACATTACTCATTCACTGTGTTTATTCACCAATGTGTCTACTATCCATATCCAGGACGATGTAAGTTCCACAAGAGGAGGGACCTGTGGATCTGCAGTACATCCACAGTCTACTTGTTTTCTCTGCTTCAGTATGTCTAATAAACATCTCCAACTTAACATCTCTAAAATTAATAATCTTTAATTTCAGATGTTTTAAAGAGATGATAACCTCTCAAATTAAAGGCCCTGATATTTTTCCCAAAATCTACCCTAACTACTAGGTCTGGCAGCCATTATCTTGCTCCTACATTCCTATCCCCTAACTTGTCTCCACTGCACCACAGTCCCCTAGAGTCTATTTTTAACACATCAGCCACAGTAATCTTTACAAAGCCAAAGTCAGCTTGGATCAGGGGCTGCTCTAAGTTCTCAAGTAGTTTTCCAGGCCATTCTGAGCAAAGCTCAGGTTCATACATTTGCCTGCCTCCCTGCCAGCCCTCACAAGGTATTAGCACGTATAATTCTCACTCTGAAATTCTGTTCCCTCTTCAGTGTCATAGTCAAGAATTTCTTCCCTGACTATCCAATTCAGTCACATATCCTACTCGCTCTGTCTCAGTCCCCATTCCTAGCTAATCCCCCATTGCTCTTAACATCTTTTAACATACTATGAAATTTACCTTTAATTAAACTGTGTCATAGCTCCCTCCACCTTCCAGTAATGACAGCCACGAGCCACATGTGCCTAAATTTAAATTAATTAAAATTAAAAATTACTTTTTATATATTATATCAGATAGAAGTAGAATTCAGAGGAAAGATATGAGCGGGAAATAAGAGGTCGTTGTGTAATAATAAGGGCCAATATACCAGAAAAAATATAACAACACTAAATATCTATGCATCAAAAACAACTACAAACAGGAAAAAAAACTGATAGAACTAAAAGGGAAAGTACACAAATCTCACTTCAGTCCAGGTCCCAATACTCCACTGACAGCAATTTGTGGAGCAACTAGACAATACCCAAGAAGACAGAACAACAACACCAACAATTAGGGATCTAGTCAACACTCACGGAACGTTCCTCTCCACAGTGGCAGAACAGACATTCCTTTCAAATGCACAGTTTACCATGATAAACCATAGCCTGCATGACATAACAAGTCTTAACGAGCTTCAAAGAATCGAGAGCATACAAAGTATGTATGCCTCTAACTGCAAAGAGACAAACTAGACAAACTAGAAATCCGTAAAGACAAGAAAGAAAATCTTCAAACACTTGGAATCTGAGCAACATACTTTTAACTGATCCACAGATCAAAAAGACCAAGTCTTGGGGCTGGAGAGATAGGTCAATCTGTAAAAAGCTTGGGGCACCAGCATAAGAACCTGACTTCAGTCTCCAGAACCCCATAAAAAGCTAAGCACAGTACAGTTGCTTATAATCCTAGAGCAGGGAAGGAAAGAGATGGGAAAGCCCTGGGGCTCACTGGTCAGAGAGCCAAGCCATGAAAACAAAACCCGTAAAACACTACATTTGTCAATTATAGGACTATCTCACGAATGCAAGCGTATAGTAAAAAGTAGCAGATAAGGTACACTTTCCTGACACTGAAAATACTTGCAATAAACTAAGAAAGAATTATCTGAGTCACGGTTTCGGGTTCTAGCTTGTGGATGAGTGGCTCCATTGCTGTCCCCTATGGTGAGGCACATCAGACAGCAGCAACAGCGAGAGAGATGCTCCTGCCAGCTCCTGGAGGAAGAACTGAGAGTTCTGAGAGGCTCAGAATGGCCTGGAAATGGGATGCTGCCTCCCTTCTTAGCACCTACTTCCTCCAACCACGACCCACTTCCTAGTTTCCACCCTCTTTAGTTAAGGCCGAATTATGAACCAGTGAACTGATCCATTGATTACAACAAAGCCCTTGTGAGCTAATCACCTCTCAAAGTCTATGTCCACCAGCTAAGCCCAACACAGAGCCCTCTGGACACTTCAGATGTAAACTTTAACCACTTAAGGTACATTAGTTACATAAAAATGCAATGCATCAATTTATTAAGACTAAGGCATTTTTTTTTTTTTTTTGGTTTTTCAAGACAGGGTTTCTCTGTGGTTTTGGAGCCTGTCCTGGAACTAGCTCTGTAGACCAGGCTGGTCTCGAACTCACAAAGATCCGCCTGCTTCTGCCTCCCAAGTGCTGGGATTAATGGCGTGCGCCACCACCGCCCGGCTAAGACTAAGGCATTTTTAAATGTTTGAAAAATCAATCAATACAATTCCTAGTATTAACAAAACAAAAGCCAAGTGGTGGTGGCAGTACACCTTTAACCCTAGCACTCAGAGGCAGAGGCAGGCAGATCTCTGTGAATTCGAGGCTAGTTACAGGACAGGCTCCAAAAAACCAAAAAAAGAAAGGAAGGAAGGAAGGAAGGAAGGAAGAGAGGGAGAGAGGGAGGGAGGGAGGGAGGGAGGGAGGGAGGGAGGGAGGGAGGGAGGAAGGAAGGAAGGAAGGAAGGAAGGAAGGAAGGAAGGAAGGAAGGAAGGAAGGAAGAGAAACTGACAGAATCCCCACAAGAGGTACTCATGCTAACAAGAACAAACTGGAAATAGAAAGGAGCTGCTGAAGGCATTAAAACGCCCCAGAGTATAAACTGCTGACAGCTTTCCTTCTGCAAACAGAAAAGCAGATTCTTGCCACAATCACTTCCCTACTACACTGTACCAGAGGTCACTCAGCATGTAAGTTAGGCTAGAAAAGGAGATAAAAGTTCTAGAGAAGAAAAGCCAGATGCGAGAGACCAGACCTCTTTGAGTTCTAGGCCAGCCTGGTCTGCACTGTGAGTTCCAGGACAGTCAGGCTATGCCTCAAAAAGCCAGGAAAAATAAAAATGTTCTAAGATAAAGAACTATATATACAAAACTATCATTATGGAGTACTGAATTCATCAGGTAAGGTAATTTAGCCAGGTTGATGGCATGTTCTAATGGTTATTGTTGTTATGTGGAGGTCAGAAGATTGTGCAGTTAGTTGTTTATCTCCCTCCACCTTTACATGAATGAGTCCCACAGATCAAATTCAGGCCTCCAGGCTTGCATCAGAAAATTCTATCCTGGTCCCATCTATATTTCTGTATATTAGCAACCAGTAGAAAGTGATTTTAGCTAGGGATACAGCTCAGTGGTACAACACTTATCCAGTAAGCACAGTGGCTATCATCTGGACATACTTTTAAATGTGTGGACTCCCAATTATCTATTAATATATCATCTTTATTAAAACAGAATACACACATCATAAAATTCACTATCTAGTAGTTCTCAACCTTCCTAATCCTACAACCCTTTAATACAGTTCCTCATGCTGTAGTGACTCCCAACCATAAAATTATTTTAGTTGCTACTTCATAACTATAGTTTTACTATTGTTAGGACTTTTTGTTTGTTTTTGAGACAGGGTTTCCTCTGCTGACAGCCCTGGCTGTTATGAATCTTATGTAAATATCTTTGTTTTCCAATGGCTTAAGATGACCCCTGTAAAAGGGTCATTCAACCCCCCCAAAGGGGTCACAATTCACAGGTTGATAAACACATCTTTCTTTCTTTATATCTCTGTATGTGTGTTTGTGCTTGGTTGTCTATGTGTGCACCACACAAGTACAAGTGCCCTCAGAAGCCAACAGAGTGTGTCGGAAGTCCTCAAACTAGAGATACAGGTGGCTCTCTGTAAACTGCACAGGATGGGAGCTAGGAGCCAAACCCAGGTCCTCTGCAAGAGCAGCAAGTGCTCATAAGAGCTGAGCTACACCTCTGCAGTCTCTTTCTTCTTTTTAGTTTTTATTTATTCTTTGGGTTGGGGGGGGTTACCTTTTTTTGGTGTTTATGGTACAAAGGAGTAAACCCAGGGCCTCATGTGCACTCTACAAGTGCTCTCCACTCAGCCAGCATCCCCTGGTCTATAGTCACCATTCTGAAGCAAATAATTCAGAGGTTTTTCAGTATATTTACAGAACTGTACAACTATCACCACAATCTAATTCCAGAAAATTCCTAACATATCCTCATCCATGAATACTTAATCTCAGTCCCCTCCTCTATAATCCCTGGCAATCACAAATCTGTTTATATAGACTCCCTATTCAGGGACATTGTATAAATGGAGCCATGATATATGGCTTTTTATCATGTTTTGCTTTGTTTCCCTGAACAGTTTCAAATTTCGCCTTACTTGCAGCCTACAACAGCTGGGCCTCTCTCACTCACCGCTGCTGAGCAACAGACACGGTACAAAGAGAGCGTTTCTTATTTAACAACCTGCCAAATGATGAAAATTTGAATATCTACTTTTTGATTATAATACATAATCTTACTCTAAGCATTCTTTTTTAAATTCTTATTTTACGCACATGTGTATTTTGCCTGCATGTATGTACGTGCACCACATATGTACCATGCCCAAGGAGGCCAGAAGAGAACACTGGATCCTCTGGAATTGGAATTAGAGACAGTTGTGAGCCAACATGTGGGTGCTTGGACTTGAATTTGAGTCCTCTGAAGAGCAGCCAGTGCTTCTAACCACTGAGTCATCTCTCCAGCCCCATTCTAAATGGTCATGAATGGGCTTTTTACAGATACATGTTTTCATATTTCTTAAAATGGAATTCTAAGTCATACAGTAACTGTGCAGCCCTTTGAGGAACCACTAGACTATTTTTCCTGGAGGTGCATCACTGCAATTCCCATTAACAATGTACAAGCGCTCCAATTTCACTACGCTCTCAACCAATACCTGTTATTGTTCTTCTTTTTAATTATGGCAATTTTATTTAGATTTATCTAGTCTGGCTAGCTAGTTTTGATTTGCATTTCCCTAAGGTTTAATGTGGCTAAGGTTATATGTACATTACTACTTGCATATCTTTGAAGAAACATCTATTTTCATGACTTGTTCCTTCTAAAATTGAGTTGTTTTACTGCTAAGGAGAAACAAGGCTCTCACTCGACTCAGAAAGACAGAATTTTAGGCAGTGTGGTCTGAATAAGAATGCACCTGCACAGGCTCAGTCTCCATCACCACCCTGTCCAAAGCCATGCTCTCTGCAATGAAAATAAACTAAGTCTCTGAAACTGTAAAGTTCCCAGTTAAATGGTTTCTTTTATAAGAGTTGCCTGGGTCATGGTGTTTGTTAGCAAGAATAGGACAGTGACTAAGTAGGCAGCCACTAAATACGACATGTTGAGCTGAATGTGGAAGGTGTAGCTCTCGTCCGGATGACTGTGGGCACAGAGCACAAGGACTGCTCAAGGACACAAGCTCGAGACCTGCATGCAAGAAACTACTTAAATTTTTTTTTTAATTTAAAGAATAAACCAGGTGGTGGTGAGGCACACCTTTATTCCCAGCACTGAGGAGGCAGAGGCAGGTAGATATCTGAACTCAGGGCCAGCCTGGTCTACAGAGTTCCAGGACAGTCAGGGCTATGGATAAATTTTATTTCTGTAGAACTAAGAGTGGGAACCTAGGGCCTCACATATTCTCAGGCCTCTTTTTAGTTTTCTTATTTTGAGACAGAGCCTCATTAAATTTCCCAAGCTGGTCTTAAAGTCACTCAAGTAGCGGGAAGCCTTGAACTTCCAATCCTCTTACTTTGGTCTCCCAAGCTGGTGGAGTCAAGATTTTAGATAATATTAAAGGAGGTTGTTTGTTTTGATTTTTTTTAAGATATAATGTTAAAAAAAGAAAACAAGACGCAAACTAAAAATCATCTATAAAGCCACACAAACAGAACGGGATTAGAATGAGAATAAAGAAGGGCAAAGGATTACAAGTGGTAATATATATATATATACACACACACATACACACACACACATATATACAAGTGGTAATATATTATATAATATTATAGTTTATATGTTACTTTGTTATGTACTACTTTTACATTCTTCAAATATAATATATGCATTTTTTTCAGAATGGGGGTTACTATCTCATACAAAAATAAATCTTATCTTCCCTCTATACTTAACCAGTTTACAAACCACCTCTTCTCCTTCTTTGTGTGCAGATATATGGAAAACATCATCACATAAGAAGATTGAATGTCCAAACAATATTTAGTAAAATTGGGAAATTCTGATGTATAAAAACAACAAAATATCTCAATTATCAGTTTTACTTTCTGTATTCAATTTACATCAGTCTCATTGTACTATAAGTGACTTATATTTCACTAATTTAGCATCCAATCTTGTACATTTCGTCTTCTTTCTTCATGAGAGCCTTTAAAAGACATGCATTTAAGCAAGTTGTAGTTTCTTTGCAAACAGCTGTCTTAAATAAGAGAATATATTCTAAAAAGATACAGAAAATAGGGATAGGGATAGATAAGGTTTGATGTGTGGTGGGAAAACGTGAACAGATTGGCTTTTTCAAATAAACAGCTGTTGGGTGGTGGTGGCCCACGCCTTTAATCCTAGTCCTCCATAGGGAGGCAGAGGGGCTAGGAGCTCTGTGAGTTCGAAGGTCAGTCTGGTCTACAAAGCAAATTCCAGGACAGCCAGAGCTGTTACACAAAGAAACCCTGTCCCAAAAATCAAAAGAACAAAACCAGTTATTAACAACACTCTAAACACAAATTGCATATATACGCACCCAAAACTTCTACCTTAATATTCAATTTGAATGGGATTATCTTTGTGTGTCACAGGGCCTCACTATGTAGGTTAGTCTTGAACTCATTATGTAGACTAAGCTGGCCTTAAATTTGCATCATCCTATATTAGACTCTCAAATGCCCCCTTTTAAAATGATTTTAAAGAGCTAAGGTCCTGGGACTAAGGATGGAGCTCAGCCGAGAGTCCTCACCAAGCATGTCCAAGACTCTGGGTCTGGTGCCTAGCACTATATAGCACTGGGTGTGATACAACCCCAGCACTGGATAGGTAAAGGCCAGAGCGTCAGAAGTTCACTGGGCATGGTGGTGTATGCCCTTAGTCCCAGCCTTCCAGAGGTCTCTGTGAGTTCAAGGCCAGCCTGATCAACAGAGCAAGTTCCAAGACAGCCGGATCTGCACAGTGAGGCCCTGTCTCAGAAAACAAAAGCAAGAACAAATATACTCTTTAAGATTACATCACCTAAAAGATAAAAGATGATTTCAAGCATACTAGATGACATATACCTGCAATCCCATCACTCAAAGCTTAAGCAGGAAATTGTGAACTCAAACCCAACCTGGGCTACCTAGTGAATCCTTTCTACAGTATGTATGCAATATGATTAGGGACAAGGTAGATACTAAAGTCTCATGGAAATGCCAGGGCTATGTCACCAAAACAGACGGTATTTATAGAAAATAAAACTAATTATCTTTAACATGTATCTACATAGCATAAAAACTATACCCTTTAAGTATTATGCAGCAATGAAAAAGAATACAGTATTCTGGAGAAACCAGAGAGCTCTGAGACAGCCTGCTAAGGTAAAACCAGCGCTGAGCAGCATGTGGCTCTTGTTCTAAGAACAGACAGAAGGTAAACCTCTCTACAATCCTCCAACATTTTCTGCAGTCCTTTCCTACTTCCTGCAATATTCATCTTGCTTGTTTTAGGGCTTTCCATTGCTAGTTCACCAACTTGTATTCTCTGCAATATTTCCAGACGTGTTTTATACATGATCCATCTTCTCCATCACTGTCCTACAGAGCCCAGAGAGGCTGGAGGAATCCACAGTGCTGACTGACACACTGGAAAAGGACTGTATCACGTCGTATGAGGCACTACGTGCCTCATGCCACTTGGACAGAACCTGGAGAAAGTGACTGACCAGGGTATCCACACAAAAGGTGACTTTCAGTTTCATTTGGAGATGCTCATCTCCCTGACAAGCCATGTTCTGAGAACATGGATCATGATCTAAAACTCGTAACATGGTTTCATACATAAAACAAACACATGATAGATATATGTAGATAGCTAACAATATATGAAATATGAAAGATCAAGAAGTGAAATTTTAGGGAAAAAGACACTAAAACACTCATCAAATGGTAAAACTGGAGCCATAATGCAGTTGTTGAAGTCAACACTATTTCACAACACCAACGCCAGCCCTTACACATATTCTAGTAACAAAATTTCTCATGCCTACTTTGTCTTGATTTTTCTTTTAATCACTCAAATACGTACATGAAAGCTTGAAAACTTACGTGTAAAATATGCATCACCTATGATTTTAGTAGTACTTACTGTCTGGCTGGCACCGCCGATACCAATGTGCTCAGGAAGGCCACAGTTGACATCTGCAACTCTAAAGCTGTCTTCTCACTGAAAAACATAATAAATGCAACGTTAGACACACTTTATAAGGCACATTCATACCAAATTATAATCTTTTTGCAATTTGGGGGGCATGGAGGTCTCACTATGTAGCCCCAAATCTTATTCTAGGCGGGCCTGGGACTCAGAGATCTATCTGCCTCTGTCTCCCAAGTGCTGGGATTAAAGGTATGTGTGTACCGGCATGCCCAGCATTCAAATTATTAATTTAAATGGAATAAAAATCCAAACTAAGAGTAGGGTAGTGGTGGTGCATTTTTTGTTGCTGTTTGGTTTAGTTGGGTTTTTTTGTTTGTTTGTTTTTGTACTTTTGTTTTTCAACACAGGGTTTTCTCTACAGCTTTGGAGCCTGTTCTGGAACTCGCTTTGTAGACCAGGCTGGTCTTGAACTCACAGAGATCCACCTGCCTCTGCCTTCCAAGTGCTGAAATTAAAGGCATACCTTACCACCGCTTGCCTGCTGGTGTATGCCTTTAATCTCAGCACTCAGGAGGCAGAGGCAGGTGGATCTCTGAGTTTGAGGCCAGCCTGGTCTACAGAAAGCGTTCCAATACCCACCTCCCGCCACAGCCAGAACTGTTACACAGACAAACCTTGTCCCAAAAACCACCCTCCCCCCAACAAAACAAAATCCAAAGTAGATCTAACATCTAGAAATGCATGATATTGTTAAAAGAAAGCTATAGAAGACCTCATTTGACTCCACTGGAAGCAACTACTACATTATGAAAATACTGGAGCAAGAACTAAGCATTTATTCTAGTAGAATACTCTCACAGATTATCAGTAATAAGAGCAAAAAGCAGTCAGTGATTTACTTGACTTGTTTTAGTTTGAGCTGAAATACTCCTTGGTCCAAGTAAGGTTCTTGACTGCCCTTTTCCCAAACCCAGTCCAAGGATTGAGGTTCCCTTCTCTGGCTCCTCATCTAGCCTCGTTCTAGCTATCCACAGTCCAGCCTACCCCATTCCTATCCATGACTACTGTCGTTACAGTAGTCAAGACACTAAAAACAAAACAAGCGCAAATCAAATTATTTTAAATGTATGGCAGTTTTTACTTTAAAATATTAATCTGCCTTTAATTTCCACTTTACATGCATGAGTGTTTTTCCTACGTATATGTCTGTCCATCATATGCATACCTGGTGCCCACAGGGGGAAAAAGTCACTAATTGATACTAAAAAACCATTGTTAGGTGAAAAGTTGATAGAAATTGAGCTTGTACAGCCAGGTGTGGTGGTTTTCACACCCATAATCCCAGCACGCAGGAGGCTAAGGCAGTGTCAATGTCTGAAACCAGCCTGAGCTTCATTCATAGCAAATTTGAGGCGAGACTAGGCTACATGAAGAGACTCTATCTCAAATCTTCATGGAGGAGAGGTGTTAAAATGACAGAATGACACATTACATTTTAGGTACTTTTCACCGTAACATAATTTCAAATGGCTTAGTGGCAGTGTTTACCTAGCATGTACAAGGCCTAAATTTGATCTCCATTACCACAAAACTCAAAAAAAAAAAAGTAGACGTATGGGGTTTGGATAGAAAATATACCCTGTGGGTTCACAGGTATTTTGGGAGGTGACAGAAACTTTAGGAGGCAGTGCAGATCACGGGAGGCATCTTGTCTCTAGGCCCCTCCTGCTGACAGGAAGTGAACAACTACATTATGCCCCATTCTACAGCCGCCCTGATGCCATGCCTCATCACAGGCCATAGCAACTGGGCCAGCTAAACCTTGGAAACCACGAGCCAAACATGATAAATCCTTCCTTTCTGCTCACAACGGTCCTCTGGAAGCCAGAAATGACGCTGCACACCTGTAATCCCGGCACTCAGAGACAGAGGCAGGAGGATCCCTGCAAGTTTGCAATGATCAAAATAGAGTGTCAAACAATCCAGGGCTGCATAGCAAGACCCTGTTTCAAAAAAAAAAATGTATTAAAGAACATCTCTTCACCACTGAGTGGAAGAAAGCAGTAGCTACTGCTTCGCCACCTCACTTCAGCTCACCCCTAAGGCACTGTGTGACCACAGGAAGCAGGAGTGTGATCCTTCAATCACTTTTTTATGTGTATGAGTGGTTTGCCTTTATGTATGTCTGTGTACCACATGAATGTCTGATGCCCACAGAGGCCCCAAGAGGGCACTGGATCTCCTGGTACTGGAGTCACAGATGGTTGTGAGCTGCTGTGTGGGTGCTGGGAACTGAACCTAGGTCCTCTGGAAGAGCAGCCAGTGCTCTTAACCACTGAGCCATCTCTCCAGCCCCAACAGTTAATCTGAAAGACCACATTCATGTAGCCCTTTTGTTGTTGCTGCTGTTTGTTTTTCAAGACAGGGTTTCTCTGTGTAACCCTGGCCATCCTGGAACTCGCTCTGTAGACCAGGCTGGCCTCATATACCTTTTATTCCAGTATATTGTTAGAACTTTCTACCATTTTCTATTTAATTACTCACTGTTGTTGTTCATCCTTGCTGTGCCTAATTCACAGTGTGACTTTTATATATACAGGAAAAGACATGCTAGGAAGTATTCTACCACAGCGGCAGACCTCCAGTCCAAGTCCTTTTCTCTTGTACAGCATGTATTATTTCTACATGGGTATCTATATTTCAACTTGGGATTTTGTTTTTATGTGCAGTGGTACTGCGTATTGAACCCAGAACTCAGATACGTTTTATGTAGTTCAGGCTGGCCTAAAATTTGTTATGCAGCAAAGAGGATCTTTCTGCCTCCACCTCCCAAGCGCTAGAAGGGATTCCACATGCATGCCGTCATGCCCCCTCCAGTTACATTCCTAATGCCCTGCATATCTAAAACTATCCCAGAGTTTATGTTTCACGAGGCATAGTTTACACCTCTGCCTTCAATAATATTCTCAATCTCATGAAGTACTTCCACCCCCCAATGGCTCAAGCCATACATTTAGCAAAAATAATCCTTGATTCCTTTCTTTGGAGGGGAAGGGGAAGAGCTTAAGACAGAGTTTCTTTGTGAGCCGTGGCTGTCCTGGAAATTGCCCTGTAGACCAGGCTGACCTCTGCCTCCAGAGTGCTAGGATTAAAGACGTGTGATTCCTTATTTTCATTGACTGTGATCCTCTTTGAAGCTATCACTTAACCTTATCCTCTCTCATATGGATGTATTCTTATTTCCTTCACCTCTATCCCTACTATCGCCTTCAAACCACATCTCTAACTTCTTGCTTTCTCTTGTCTTTCAAGATTTTTTCTATTTATTTCATGTGTATGTATGATGCATGTATGTGGACATGTGCATTCCATGTTGTGCATGTGGGTGGGGTCAGAAGACAACTTAAAGCAATCTTTTCTTTTTTCCATCATGTAAAGATCTGGGTATTAAACTCAAGTCACTAGCCTTGACAGCAAGTGCCTTTCCCCCCAAACCATCTTCCTGGCCGGCCCCTTTCTTCTTATTCACCCACTATTCATTCCCTAATTAGACTTTGAGATGAAAACAAAGCATATTTTATACACAACAAAACATCAGTAGTGCTGTCTACATGGGAACCTTTTCATAAATCTGGAGTGAAGAAAAAGATAAACAAAAATACATAAACAGTTTGGTGCTCTACGCAGTTTCAGGCTTCCATTTAGGGTCTTAGAACACACCCCCGTGCACAACAGGGATTAGCTGGCCCTCGGCCTCGTGCACAGACGTCCTCTCTCCTGCCCCTTGTTTCGTGCCACTATTCCTCCAGGCTGTGTCACATCACCAGCCTTTTGCTCTACTCACTTTGTCTAGGTTCACCCAAGCTCACTGCTTCAACAGCTGTAACTGATTCTATTAAGGAATTCTCTCCCAAATTCTATAGCTAACTGCCTCGTGAATATTCCATGGCTACTTCAACATAAAATTTTCACGATTCTCTGGTTTTCAACACCAAGTTCCATCAAGCTGGTAATGCATTCAGGGACTCTTATGACCTGCTCCCTCACCACAATCGGGCACCTTCTTCCCCTAGTTCACACGTTCTCTACTGCATCTGTAGCTGCACACTTGCTTCCATCAGGAATCACGTATCTCTGCCTCGTACGTGCTCAACCCAGAGATCTGCTACACCACCCCACCAAAGCAATACTTCCTAGATCAATTAATTAACTTTCTTCCAGAAAAGTCATCCACTCTCCCAAAGCCTGAGTTCAACTCAACTCCCAGTACATCCTAGGCACACCTTTATCCTGACACCTTTGTGCCTACTTTAGACTATTACTATGAAAGCAGATATGTGTATTATTTAGCAAACAAAAACTCAATAAATATCCTGTATACCAGGATAAGCCAAAAATGCTGCTAGTTCTTTCAAACAGCAGACTTATCATTTCAGCACCTGGAATACCCAGGTCCTTAACATAGACCACCTCTTTCCTACAAAGACCAGTTCATACAGACAAGTAACTAAGAATGGCAATGGACGTGCTTTATATCTGCCCTGAACTCCTTCCCCATCCCTTCCTCCACTGGGGGTCAGCTTCCTTCTAAGAGAACACAGGCTATAGAAGTGTCATCAAATAGCACAGAGAGCCACTAACATGAGACACTAATAGGCCTGAGCTGATAGGAACCAGGTCCCATCCTTAGCAGAAGGAGAAATGAAGTCCATATGTATTATAAGTACAGGAAAGGTCCAGCCATGGTCAAGTTCCCATCCTCACAGCCTCCTTCATCATACAACTTCTATTATATTGTCACATGAGCCAATAACACCCACCCCTACAGGCCACTTCCAGAACCTGAACTCCAAAATGTCCTAACTAATAACAAGAAAACCAAATAGATGGAAATAAGATGTCAGAGACTATTTTACATTCCAGCTTAAAAATTTTTCATCAGAACCAATGTCTCTCTCTGTTCTTTTTCTACTAAGTAAGCTCCCAAATTACTATTTAATTGCTTTTTCTATTATATTTCAATGCAACTCAGATCATATTTTTCAGGCATTTTGTTATACCTTAACCTAGCACATGGTGAAATGACAAACAAGCAAGCAATCACAGTGTGATTATGAGAACACAGAGTGCTAAGGAAACACGGGGCCTGTGTTCCCCAGGCTTGTGTCAAAGAGCTCTTTGGTAGACTACCGCCCACACTGAGACATGGCAGACAAGTATGACTTAGCAAACAAAAGTGGTGGTAACCAAGGAAATAAGGAGGCAATCAGGACAGAAAAAGGCCTCTAATAATGCTTAGATTGAAAGAGCTCAGCATGGTAAAGGAAAAATGCAAGGAACTACGTAAGATTTGCTCCCTGAGGGAAGAGGGGAAGGCACAGGAGGATCAAGTTAGTCTCGAGTCCAATCACAAGGATCCTGAAAGCCAAATCTAACTCATGAAGCAATGAAGAAGAAAAATTTTTTTTAAAGTCCCACAACCCTCAAGGCAATAGTGGTGCACATTTTTATTCCCAGCCCTCAGAAGGCAGAAACAAGCAGATCTCCTGAGTTCAAGGCCAGCCTGGTCTAGAGAGCAAGTGCCAGGACAGCCAAGGCTACACAGAGAAACTTGTCTCAAAAAACAAAAACAAACAAATTCCATATCCAAGTTACCTACTCAACTCAAATGTATTAGAACTATGACTCTGGCCACAGTGAAAGCACACAAATCAACGGATGACCTGGAGAAGTTATTTAAGCAAACAGGCTGAGATGATGCTACATTGTTGCTACAATGGCAACATTAAGGATAAAGAAATATACCCAGGGGCTGGAGAGACGGCTCAGTGGTTAAGAGCATTGCCTGCTCTTCCAAAGGTCCTGAGTTCAATTCCCAGCATCCATATGGTGGCTCACAACCATCTGAAATGAAGTCTGGTGCCCTCTTCTGGCCTTCAGGCATACACGCAGAAAGAATATTGTATACATAATAAATAAATAAATAAATAAATATTTAAATAAAAGGAAGAAAGAAATATACCTAAGAGATTATCTGAGAAATACCCAATGAGGTCCATTAGTTGATCACAAGCAAAATGAAAAGGGATACCAAGAACCGCTTATATTTCTGACAATCAGTGTATACACATATGCACTACCTAGTTTAATCTTCCCAGAGAGATGAGGCAGAAACGGGACGGTCCTGTGTACTTTTTTGGTTTGAGGATAGGACAGCTGATGATTACAGCTTCAGGATATGTAGAGTACGAATCACATGAAAGAACATCCAACGGGCATGTCATTAGGATAGATGTTCAGGTGCTGGAAAAGAGCTTTTGGGCTAATGATTTACATAATATTCAGCAAGTACATGGTAACAGCAGAAAATCCTAGTCTGGCAGTGGTAGAGCTTGCTTTTAATCCCAGCACTCAGAAGGCAGAAGCAGACAGGGCTCTGACAGCCTGGTCTACAGAGTGAGTTCCAGGACAGTCTGCTGCACAGAGAAACTATCTGGAAAAAACAAAAAACAAACAAATCAAGTATCTGTCATTCATACTAAAAGTTATTTAATACCCACATTCTTCCAGGGAAGTGGTTCTCAACCTGTGGGTCGCACATCAGATACCCTGCATCTTAGACATTTTCACTAAAATTGTTGACAGCAAAATTAGTTATGAAATCGAAACAAAATTTTATGGTGGGGGGGTCACTATAACACAAGTATTGTATTAAGGGTTGGAGAGGTGGCTCAGTGGTTAAGAGCACTGGCTGCTCTTTCAGAGTTCCTAAATTCAATTTCCAGCAACCACATGGTGGCTCACAACCATCTATAGAAGGACTTGATGTCCTCTTCTGGCATAAACGTGTACATGCAGATAGAGCACTCATATACATAAAGTAAATAAATGAATCTTAAAAAAATTTAAGTAACTGTATTCAAGGATCACAGCATTAAGAAGGTTCAGAACCACTGGTCTAGGATGTAGGAAATACTAAGATTCAATACCAGCCTCTCAGCAATCCTAGCCTTTGGAGAATGTTATTCAATACAGTAGTATGGGAAGGACTGAAGACGCCTTTACAGTAAATAACATTACATCTCAAAGCTGTGTCAGGAGAACGTATGGGGAAAGACGATAGTAAGCGGATTTGTTATTGTGGGTTTTTTTTTTTTTTGAGACAGGATCTCACAACAGAGCCCTAGCTAGAGTTGAAATCTCTATGCAAACCAGACTGGCCTTGAACTTGCAGTGATCCCCCAGCCTCAGCTTCCCCAGTACTAGGATTACAGGACTGAGACACCATGCCCATCTAGAAAAGAAATGTTACTGCCCACTTTGAAACAACAGCAAAAACTTAAGTCCTATTCATGTCACTCTAACAAATAATTCTTAAATTTAATTAACAGAAAGCATGTCCTATTTAAGACTGGATTGAGGACCAGGCATGATGGTGCACACCTTTAATCCCAGCAGTTAGGAGGCAGAGGCAGGGGAAATTTTTGTGAGTTTGAGGCCACCTGGATGGACAGTTGAGTTCTAGGACAGTCAGGACTATATAAAGAGACACTGCCTCAAAAAAAAAAAAAAAAAAAAAACTGAAAATCAGAGTTTGTTGTCTTTCTCCCTCTGCCCACTCATTCTTTCTTTCTTTTCTTTTGTAAGTGTGTATGGCTATTTTGCCTGTATGTATAACTGTACACACGTATATTTGGTGCCCATGGAAGAGAAAGGAGGATGCTAGCCATCTGGGTGCTGGAAATAAAACCCAAGACCTCTGGAAGAGGACCCAGTGCTCTTAACTGCTGAGCTATCTTTCCAGCGCCCCCTCACACACCCCACACACATACTTTTTGGCTATTTGAGGTAGGATTTCTAGCTCAGACTGGCCTGAAACTCATTATGTAGCCCAGGCTAACCCTGAACTTATTTGTGGCAGTCTTCATGGCTCAGTTTCCACTCTCAGCTTGTTTCTGGGTTTAGAAACCCTATTTGAATTAGATTTAAGTTCTGCAACAGAATCATTTCTGGACGTTTAGAGTTCACCTGTAGTTCTGTCATCATCCTTTGGGACTGTGGAGGGTATACATTTAAGACGATGCAGCTTTTATCAGCAGCAAGACCCAAGATCATTCTTAGCCGCATACTAAATTCAAGCTCAGTCTGAACTACATGACACTGTGTCAAAATAAATAAATAAAAGGATAGGCACCGACAATCCATATTTAAAACAATGGACTGTTGACATCGGGTTTTTTTTTAAGTGAACCTGGCATGCACTAACCAGCTTCAGTAGGAGCAACAATATGGAATTTCTGACTAGTAATTCATTGATTAGTAGTCATAAAAATCCAGCTGACTCATCAATTTAACATCCCATAGAAATCAATGAGGTATTCTTTTATTTTGTTAAGTTCTGTGTGTTCAGATAGAATCGATTAAATGTAGTCGAGGTGTATTAATAACTACTGGAAGGCAATGAGCTCTGAGCTCTGGGCTAAGAAGGAAACTGCTCCCGGCTCTGAAAGGCCTTCCTTCTAACCACCTACCCTCGGCAAAAGACCTTCTGAGGACAGGTAGGAAGATACAAGTAAATCCAAAAACCAAAGACCTTAACCGTTTTAAAAATCCTTATACACAGGGAAACTAAAGTGACGGAAGGAAAAATGTCTAGGTGAGAATCCGATACATCTTATTTCATCCACGTAAGACATATTTGTACATTACATAATACTGGTAGTGGACCCTACAATCAATGACACATCAGCTTACCCGGAAAAAATTATTATACTGACACATACAAATGGTAAGCATATTTTATAATTGATAGGTTAAATGGATTTTTGAAAATGTAGTTATTTTCTGGGTATCCAAGATTTAAGCCAGACATGGTGGGATTTGCCTTTAATCCTAGCTTGGGAGGTAGAGGCAGGTAGATTTCTATATGAATTTGAGGCCAGCATAGAGAGTTCAAGACAGCCAAGGCTAGCAACATAGTGAGACTCTATCTCAGATAAAAAACAAATGAAGTTCTAGTTTCAAAGGCCCACAGAAATGTGTTAAGAGAAAGGTTAGAATCATAAAAACCTAGGTTTTCCTGAACCCTTTTGTATACCTTGCTTGGGTGACTTTGAGCAATTTGAATAGTTCCCAGTCTCTTCTTGCCTGTAAAACAAAACTGAAAACGCATGCAAATTTCATAGTAAGGTAAACTAAATGTGAATACTATACATAAAGTCCTTAAAACAGTACCTGGCATCAGTATGTGTGATTTCATTGCCATGAAGGTGAAGACAGTAAAGGGAATAATGTATTACTCTGCCTAGCACAGGGAGTATCAAAAGAACTTTGATCTCAATTCCTACATAAACCATTTTCAACAGAATTTAAGAGATGTCTGTTGCGAGTCACTACTTGACCTGACAGGTGGCTCTTCCCCAAGCTTACATTATTTTGCATATGAAAGACTGAAAGGAAGACAAAGAAAACAGGCACTTCTTTTCTAAGTCAAGCTGACTAGAATAAATTGCCCTCTGGGTCCGGTGGCCCAGATAGTTAAGCACCTGAGAAGCAAAGGCAGGCGATCTTTCGGATGAGACCAACCTGAACTATAAAGAACGTTCCACGCCAGCCAAGGCTACATATAGAGACCCTATCTCAAAAAATAATATTAAGCTTTCTTTGTATATCCGAAGGCAAAGATAATCATGATTAATGATGAAGGTTTTAAAAGAAAAAAATTTTTAAACACATCTACAGTGATAGTAGTTAGCCTCTAACTGTATACAAGATCCATGCCTTTACCATAGCTTATGCCCGTTTTCCTATGAAGTTCAGTGCTGCCACTGTCTCTGCTTCACAGCGACTGAAGTCAACAGGTGCACAGACCCGCACAGTACAGGCAGGAGAGGCAGGTCTCTTACGCCTTTCCAGGTTGGGGTGTTTATTGGTTTTTGTTGTTTTGTTTTCTCTTCGCTTACTAACTAAATCGCCACCTCTCTGCATAGGAGCAACAGCCATTTCTTTCTAATTCTCCCCACCACCTCCACCACTGTAGTTCCCCCCATCCTCGCAGAACATTTAAATAATACGTTGGCATAGTAACTGAAAACTGACTTCAATTCTGACCATTAACAACAACAACAAAAATCCGCTGAAAGGAAACCGAACCACACTTATTAATGCACAAAACGCATGTTTATATTTCTAAAAATTATCTCTGTGAAAACTGAGCCATAGGAGTTCAAATGAGTTGCAGTCGAGAGCTAATTTGAAAAACAGTGGAAGCGATTTCTTCAAAGGATTGAAAGAGCGAATACTGTTACCAAAGGACAACGTATTATAATAAACAAGTGGGAGCGGGGGAGGCAGCGGCAAATCAGTCATTGTTTTCTAAAAGGCCAGGTTATCTCCGGGATTTTCTTCCCCGAGCTCAACCAATCCCCACCTTTTCAGAGTTAACCAGTCTCCAGGCAAGCCGCGCTTCCTGATTGGCTCGGCGGCCTGGAGTAGAAAAAGCAGCCAATCCCTCCCGCGTCAGAACTGTGCTACGGAGACATTACAACCACTGCATGGCAGGAATGTGTACAAACCTGTCGGTGCAGCAAATTGCAGCTGCTACTCCTAAAGACAGTTGCGGAAGGATTCCCTAAAGCCTGCGGGCCCTAGCTCAGATGTGGCTTCGACTTAAAATAATAATAATAAATTCCTCCGCTCTCTTTTTCTGGTGGGGGGGGGGAGAATCAAAGTGTCGTAACCAAAAGCACCAACGGGATAAACTCTGCCCTCGGTATGACTCATTCTCTCGAAGCCCGGTGTCCAGAGAGCTCGCACTGGGTCTCGGAGAGCGGGAGGGAAAGTTGGGGCTGGGAAGGGGTCGGGGTGGCAGGCACACAGTCCCAGAGGGAGGCGAGCCCGCGGGCGGTGAGCGAGCGAGCGAGCGAGCGTGTGTGCTCCGGGAGTGAGTAAATAAACACCTCTACTAGCACTACGTGCCCGGGCAGTCGGCCCAAGTTCCCAGAAGGCTCGGCCTGGGAACCGGCGGGGCGCTCGCGGGGGAGCGGGGTCAAGTCGGGGCGAGAAGGCACCGGGAGAGCCCCGGGGGCGGGAGGGGTGTGTCGCGGCCTGGAGGCCCGCCAGGCGCTGGAGGCCCGGGAAGCGGCCGCGGCGCCCGCCTTCTCTCGGCCTCGGGCCGCGCGCCAGGGCCCGCCTCCCGCGACGCCTCACTCCCCTTCCGCCCGGAGCCCGGCCCGCGCCTGCCCGGGTCTCCGCGTCGCTCGCCGCCGGCCTCGGGCCCTCCTCTGTGGGCTCCGCGCTCCCGGGATCTCCCCCCCCCCCTCGTCCTTCCTCCTCTTTCCCCCTCCGGCCCCCTTCTCCCCGGGTCCCGTCGCCTGTCTTCCCCCCACCCTCCGTCTTTACCTGCCGCGGGAGCGGGGACGTCGAGGCCCGGGCCGCGTCGTCGAGTGAGCGAGCGCCGCGGGTCCGCAACCCTTTCCCGCCGCCGCCACTGCGCTCTCTCCGGTGCGGCGCGGCGCGGGGCTGGCGAGCAGCTGTGGCCGCGGGGGGTAAAAGACGCAGCCGCGAGCGTGCGGAGCGGGGACACACTGCCGCTCTCCGTCCGACCCGGGAAGAGCAGCCTCGCCGGAGCCCGCCGCGCGCAGGAGCCCGCCGCGAGAGGGCGGGTGGGCGGCCGCGTGGGGAGGGGTCTCGCGGCCGCCGCAATGGCTGCCACGTAGCCAGGTGGATCGCCGCCCTCCGCCCCCGCCCAGGCTCAGGGCCGTGACCTCCGCCACACAGCACCAGTCCCCGCGGGGCTCGTCCCGGGTGTGTCGACCCACGGCGGAGCGCAGGCTCGGAGACCCCAGCCCACCGGTGCTGGCGCCTCGCCGGCTCCCTTTAGAGAAGTGAGTCCCGGGCCTGGCGGGCGGCGCAGCCCGGGTCCCGCGGCCCCGAGGGCTCGCTCTCTCTCTCCCGGAAGCTTGCGGCGCTTCCTTCGTCCCCTCGGGCTCCGGGGAAGGCGGGCGCGGGTCCCCTTCGCGGTGACGCGGGGCCCGAAAAAACGCCCCGGGGAGCCGCGGCCGGGTCAAGCCCTCACCTCTCTCCCGAAAAGCAAAACAAGGTCGTTTTTTTGGCCCGGGCAGCGAGGGAGGAACTGGGAGCTGGGGCGGGCCGGGCTGCAGCTGCGAGGTCGGAGGGGCGAGGCGATGGGGCCCACGCTGTCCCCCACGGGGGCCCCCGCTCGCTCGGGGCAGACAGGCGGCGGCGCCCCGCGGGAAACAAAGGGCCCCGCGGCCGCAGCGACCCGGACGGAGGCTGCCGGCTCCCGGCCCGCGCCGCCAACGTGCGGTCGGCACACGCTGGCCCGAGCCCAAAAGAGCGGCGGCCTTTGCCCCCGTGGAGCTGGAGTTTTCAGGTGCCAAGAAAAAGCAACAGTGTTCCCTTCCCTCTTAGGATCCTGGATTATTAGCCCGTCCCCTAAACCCGCTCCATATTTTTCTTGCTGGACTCTGCTGTTCTTCCCTGTTTAATGTGTTCTGTCCTGACGTGCAACGGTCAGTGCTTTCGGAGTACAAAAGTGTCTTACTAGCCTTCTGATTAATGATGGTACTGACCGCTTCGCCTTTTCTGTTTTCTTCAGGAGTTTCCTCTCTCTTTGCAATTACTTTGTATTTGTTCACTGCCCCACCCCCATCCCCGCAGCAGTAAACTAACCTCATGATAAAGTATTCATGTACATCAAAGATACAGATTATCTGTCAATGCTCTTACGGCAATTACTTAAACTGAATGTAAATTTGGACAGAATACAAGTAAAAAAAATCCCTTTTAAGTCTGGTTTGAACGCTCTCACACTCAAAGAAAAAAGTGGGGTTTTTTCTAGAAACTAGAACATTTCAGCAGAGACTTAAGATGGTACATTTTCTGAAAAAATCTTCCACACAGAAAAGAATATCAAAGGAAAAATTATTTTCATTTTCTTTTTGTCTTAGAGATCATGAGTTTCAATGTTTAGAAAAATTTGTGTAAACACCTTGCAGGCTTTTTCTAAATATTATCATAAACAAAAATTGTAATAATCCAGAATCCCAAGCATACATAGCTATTGCTGAGAACCTAACATTAACTCTGCTTCTAGGCAGCTATTAGGAGACTAATAACTAATTATACCACTTTTGAAATGAAAGAACCTTAATAATTATAAACTTCAAACAAATCTAGCAAATTTATATTAATTTTGTTCACCTGGAGTATATTCGACATGATAATAAACTTGTATTTAAGTTCTTGATTTTCTTTTGAACATCTGTTTAAAGATTTATCACATCTTAAGTCTAAACAATAAAAAAGGAATTAACATTAGAGAATATATTTCAAGGCAAACACCACCCAAGCTGAATTATTTTTGCTTACTATTCAAAAGAAAAATGTCAACCCCGTAAGATTCTGAAAGTCAGAGGCAAAGAACAAAGCAATCTTTACCAGCTTTCACAATGCCAGGCTTGCTTTATGAATAGCTACAAGGCTCCTGGTTCCTTATTGGTTCCCATTCTAAGCCAATAGGAAAAGTACAGCACATCTTTCAAAGGGAAGACAGCATTGGAATAAATGGATTGTTTGTCACATTCTCTTTCAAGCTTATGTGTCCTGTGATTTCAAAGAAGAAATGTAAGACTTTCTACTCCTCATGATCCACCCTCTGCAGTCTTCAATTGGCTCTGGTATAATTGGTTATAATTAATTATGTGAAAGTAGTATTATTTAAAATACCAAGTAAATGTGAAGAAGTAGGCAAAATGCCTACTAGCTGATACCTTTACTGATGAGATAAGTCCTCAAATTTTAATCAAGAGACTAACCTTTAAGGAAATGGTGAAATCGATAAATGTTTTGAAAAATGACATTGATTTTTGTGAATAAAATTGCCAAGGCATCACAATTCTATTACTCTATCTAGAGCCACTTTGAACATATGTAATGGGTAAATTCTAAACCTGCTTGTTTATATTTGCCTTGAGAACCCAAGTATGATTTCATTCCAACAAAAAGTAGTATGTGGGACCTTTATGTTCCTCTACCTTTGATTCTGATTTACAGCATTCTGGTTAATTCCAGTTCCTTACATAGGTGTGTTCTCCCTTGCTGGGTTATCAGTTCCTGGAAGATGGGTTGTTTCCACCCAGCCTTGTATTCCCCACTGCCTAACTCAAGATACTTGTACACCATGAGCAAATGTGCTAAGAGAGTAAGCATACCCTGTGACAGCAGATGGCAAATCAGACGGAAATCTGTCTGGGTTTTTTCTTACATGATAGCTTATCGATTGTTTTCATTCCCAATTACACTTTGAATTGTTGCTAGAACGTTATTAAAAGAAAGCAGAACATACACTGACATCCCGTGTCTAGTTTCAGGTCTCAAAAGGACTGGGGTTGTAGGTCAGTTAGAGCACCCTGCGCTTGCTTAGCGTGTGAAGCCTCAGCCCTATGAAAACCAAGCAAGTCCTGTGGAGACGATAGGAGGTGCTACTGCTGTTTAGCTACTGCTAAAGTAAATAAGTTCTAGTGGTTTCGTGTCAGACTTCTTTACCACATCCAGACAATGGTAGTCTTGTGGCCTCGGAGAATTGCTTCAATATTCCAAACTCTCCTTATCTCTCAGCTGCCGCTCATGGTATCTGCTCTCTGATTAAATAATGAACACATGTTAGAAGCTCAATAAATTATAGATATGAGTGGGCTCAGTCATGAAGAAAATCTAATTTTCTACAATTATCTATAAAAGGTAGGTAGGATCACTTAAAGTTGTCAGGGGTTGGGAACATACATGGCTCAATGGGTAAAGTGTGTGCCATGGAAGTGTGAGGACCAGATTTCAGAGCCCTGGGACACAGATAAATGGCAAATGTGGCAGCCTCCCTCCAATCTGATCACTTGGAAGGTGGAGAAATGATCCCTCCTACAAATAAGCCACATCAGTGAGCTCTGGGTTCAAGCGAGAGATCCTGCCTTAACACAGACAGTGGAGAGGAATGAAAATGCCCCGTGTCAGCTTCTAGCGACAAGCATGCATACAGGCACACATGCAGTCAGGAAAGACCATGCTGAAACCCGTTACTTTATATCCTAACCTATGAAATTCACTTTGGAAATTCAGTAAACAGGCAAAAGATGGTTAAGTGAGTGGACGAAGTGGTCCCTGTGCCATCATAAAGAATGGAGTCCAGGTTCCCAAAACGTAAAAGCTGGGTAGATGTGGCACCCCTGTGGTCCCAGTACTCGGCAGACCAGACAGTATAAACAGAGACTGTACCCATACTCAAATAATCACATAGAAATTGTATTCCTAGTTAGCTCTAACATCTTAGCCCATTTCTGTTATTTTATATTTTTACCTTGAGGCTCATGGTTTACTGGTAGGGTCCTAGAGTGTTTCTCCTTCATCAGCTCCATGACATCTGCCTGCTTCCTCCTTCATTCTACCTGGATTCAGTTTAGTTTTCCTTCCTACCTGTATTCTGCCCTGGCGTAGGCCAAAGTAGCTTCTTTATTAATCAATGGTAATAAAGCATATTCATAACATACAGAGAGGACTCCCACATCAGACTAGCCCAATTGAGTTCTGGATTCAAGAGCCCAGTTAAACAGAGTGGGTGATCAAGGTCAGTTTTGATGTTGCATGTACACGTGCCCACCACACACACCCTGAGTGAAGAACTGAGTACTACCAGAGAGACATTGTTTTCTTGTTTGTTTGTTTATTTATTTATTTATTTCCTTTGGGGGGGAATATTTTGCTTGTCTTTAGAAACAGGGCTTCTCTGTGTAGCTTTGGAGCCTGCTCTGGAACTAGCTCTTGTAGTCCAGGCTGGTCTTGAATTTATAGAGATTCACTTGTCTCTGCCTCCCAAGTGCTGGGATTAAAAGCGTGCACTACCACCGCCCAGCTTTAATATATATTTGTGTGTGTGTGTTTGTTTTTTATTTTGGGGGGGATTTTTTTTTCTTTGTTGGTTGGTTTTTGGTTTGTTCAGTTTGGTTTGGGTTGGGTTGGGTTTTTGTTGTTGTTGTTGTTTTTGTTTTTCTGAGACTGGGTTTCTCTGTAGCTTTGGGGCCTGTCCTAGAACTAGCTCTTGTAGACCAGGCTGGTCTCAAACTCACAGAGATCCACCTGCCTCTGCCTCCCAAGTGCTGGGATTAAAGGTGTGCACCACGGCCGCCTTTGTGTGTATTTGTATTGTTAGATTCATGCAAGTACTGTCAGAGGTCAGAAGCTGGTGTTGGACTCCCAGAACTGGAGTTACAGGGTTGTGAGTCGTCCAACATGATCCTGGGAACCAAATTTGAGTCCTTTGGAAAGCACTAAGCCCTCTTCAACCAGTGAACCACCTCTCCAGCCCCCTGTGTTTCTCTTCATTTCAAGATAGGTTCTCAATAACTAACTCAAGTAGGCCTGGAATTCATGGTCCTCTGTCTCAACCCCTGCGTGGGGAGGTCACAAGCATAGACTGCCCCACATAGCCAGGGAAGATAACTGTTACCAATAAGGAGAACGGCATGAGTGAGACTTGGTCTGTGTCTCTTCTCTCAGAAACACAGCACTCACCACTGCGCTAGCCTTTCTCAAAGCTGTGAGAAAATACACAGGGGGTAATAAGGAAATTAAAATAAGGGGTGATTGCCGGGCGGTGGTGGTGCACACCTTTTATCCCAGCAATCAGGAGGGAGGCAGAGGCAGGCAGATCTCTGAGTTCAAGGCCAGCCTGATCTACAAGAGCTAGTTCCAGGACAGACTCCAAAGCCACAGAGAAACCTTGTCTCGAAAAACCAAAAAAAAAAAAAAAAAAATAGAAAAGAAAAAAATAGGCTTTCTCTAAAAAAAAAAAGTTACGAAAAAAACCAGAGTAAATAGTATATGTGTGTTAATCTGAAGGGCTCCTTTTAGCTCTGTGCTTTTCCTCTTAAGTTCACAGAGCCTTTAGGATACACATGTGATAATGAGTTTTAAGAGTGTTGTAATACTAAATACCTCCAAACTTACTTGACTACAAGTAAGTAGTCAAATTAATGGCAGTGTCTCAGGATGATATATCCAGATCGTATTTATTCTATAGGAGGAAACATTTATCTATGCATTTAGCAGTCCATGCTTCCAAATCCTGCTACTCAGGCCAGCCTGTCAACTTAGGCCTGAAACTCCAGCTATTTGGAAGGCTGAGACAGAAGGATCTTAAGCCCAAAGCTCATGGGCCCTGTCTCACAATATCAAAAGCAATAAAGAGGGCTGGGAATGCAGGTTAGAGATGTGCCTAGGATGCATGAGACCGTGGGGTCATTCCCCAGAAACATGACAATGATGATGAACCAGCCACTCTTGCAGAAATGGAGCTGGAACAGACGCTCTTGAAAAGCAGACCTTTGTTTTTTCCAGTTTCTCAACAGACAAGCATGCAGCAAACACTAAACCTAAAAGGAGAGAAACAGGATTGGTAAAGATTATTTTAAAAAAAAACAAACAAAAAGAAACCACAACTAGGTAGTTCCAAGGATAGTGTCCTCATTTCTGGGGTAAGCTCTGTATTTTTGTGAGAACTTTATGATAAGCCACAGTTCAGATGGAATCATGCTACGATTATATCACCTGTTTCATATCACTATGAATTTTCATATCTTGACAGGGGCTTAACATGTGCACCACCACCACGACCAAGGATAATCATGATGTGTGTATCCTTTAACCAGAAAGGAAACTGTATTGTTGTGAGATTATTTGTACACTGTGGGGAAATATATTGCTATGATTTGGTGTAAAAAATACAAATAAATGGCCAATAGGTAGGCAGGAGGTGTAGGCAGGACTTCCAGGTGAAGAGAGAAAGGAAGAAGAGGAGGAATCTAGGTGGGCAGGACACCAGAAGACACAGGAGGTGCAAGATGAAAGAGCGATAATGCACATGATAAAATGTAGATTAATATAAATGGATAAATTTAAGTTATAAAAACTAGTTAAACACAAGCCTAAGCTATAAACTGAACTTCTACAATTAATAAGTCTCCATGTCATTATTTGGGAGCTGACTGGCAGGACAGAGAAAGACTTGTTACATATGGTGTCCAACATGGAGGCTGGAATATCCACACAGGGTTGGAGAAAGTGCTCCCTCTGGGAGGCTCAGTGTACAAAGGCGTGACTCTCTTAAAAGACCCTACTGTACAGCCAAGCACTTGAGCAGCTGGCACTGGGTGCAAACTCCCGCTTCAGGCAGACACAAGAAATTCCCAGAGCTGGGGCTAGGAAATGTGACTCCAGCAATATAAGAGCAGTGGTGGCGCACGCCTTTAATCCCAGCACTCGGGAGGCAGAGGCAGGCAGATCTCTGTGAGTTTGAGGCCAGCCTGGTCTACAAGAGCTAGTTCCAGGACAGGCTCCAAAGCTACAGAGAAACCCTGTCTCAAAAAAAAAAAAGTAGGCTCTCAGGGAACTGAGGTGGGCAGGACCAGTTGCCAGAATGCCATATACTAAGCAGAATCTAGATGATGGAGAAGTTGGCCCTGGTGACCTCTGGACCCTGGAGGAATTGTGTACCCCTGATAGCAGATTTACCCAAGAGAAAGAAGAGTTGAGACCTGTAGCCTAGGCTGCTCTTCCAGAGTCTGTCAATTTGGTAAGCCTCTCTTTCCCCTCAGTTGGGATCAGTGAAGAGGTAGCAAAAAGCTAGAATTTCAACTCCCAGGAAAGATAATATCACAGAGAAGAATCAGTTCACCATGTATAATTCCAGCGCTTGACTAGCCTTGTAACCTTGGCTACCTGTCAAATTTGAGATAAGCCAGCTATCAGAGACTTTGTCTCAAAGAGAGAGAGAGGAAGAAAAGAATAAAAAGGAAAAACAAAGCATTTCTTAGAAACTCTATCCTTATTAAAAAAGATTGTTGCCTTCAGTTTTGTGTGGTCCCGAAGGCATCTTGGAAGAGCCTGATTATATGGTTTCCTCTCATTTTGACTAAGACATTGGTGTGCCAGCTGGAGGAACATAATTTGCTCACTCTAGTTTGGTCATCTTGCTCTAGCTTGCCATTAATCAGAAAATAGTCTATGATTTGGCTTCCCTTGAAGATTTTCCTACAAAAAAAAGAGTGTCTCAAGTAGGTGGTAAATAAGCAAACTGTTTTATATTCTTTTTTTTTATTGATTTTTATTGAGCTCTACATTTTTCTCTGCTCCCCTCCCTGCCTCTCTCATCCCCTTCTACCCTCTCCCATGGTCCCCATTCTCCAAATTTACTCAGGAGATCTTGTCTTTTTCTACTTCCTCTGCTTTATATTCTTTATTATAATAAATCAACAGTCTGGTTTACAAGTCATTCTAAGAGACAATATTTAAAAAAACCCACAGTGCGCCGGGCGGTGGTGGCGCGCACACCTTTAATCCCAGCATTCCGGAGGCAGAGGCAGGCGGATCTCTGTGAGTTCGAGGCCAGCCTGGTCTACAAGAGCTAGTTCCAGGACAGAAACCAAAAGCTATGGAGAAACCCTGTCTCGAAAAAAAAAACCCACAGTGCAACGTATTTGTTGAACTGAATTTAAAAAAACAAAAAAACATTATTGAGTCAGAGAAGCTCAGGTTTGGAATCTGAGCCATGATGGCTTGATCCAAGTTCCTACAACCCTACAAGACTCAATCTTTTTTTTTTCAAGACTCAATCTTGAAGTAGGTTTTTATTGGCTGGGGTTCAATTTTTCCATTTTCTAAGCACAACCTATCGTTACACTTCTCCTAGTTTCCTGTCTTCAGACCAGTCAAGGGGGTGAAGAAAGAAACATGCCAGCAAAATTTTTCCCCAGTTATCATTTTCCTGCAGTTCTATCCAATGAGAGGAATTTAAGAATACATAATTTTTTTCTTTATGGATCCTAACTCGGAAAAGATTAGTCATTAGCAGTTAGTTCTACATAACACAAACCATGTCCTTTATTCGTGGCCAAAGAATAAGAGAAGCTAGGGCAAGCCTCACAGGTTCTCGACTCAACTCATCTTTCCTGACAAGATGGTTGGTGGGACTTTTCTGTTGGGTTGTAAAATAAGAGTTCAGCTCGATAAAGAGGAGAAAAACCTGATGCTGGGGATGTTGGTACACACTTGCAATGCCAGCACTTGGGAGGCTTAGGCAGGATTGCAAGTTAGAGGCCAACCAGAGCTAATTTAGAGATTCTTTCCAGGAAAAAAGAAGAAAGGGATGCGTGAAAAGAGGGAAGAGCCAGGTCTAGTGTCAAAGGCATGTAATCCAAGGCACATGGGAGGTTGAGACAAAAGGAACACAAGTTCAGGCATGCCTGAGATGCAGAGTGAGTTCAAAGCCAGCCTGGACAATCCAGCACTTGGAAGACTAAGAAAGGCAGACCAACAAAGGTGGGTTTGAGGTCAGCCTGGGCTAGATGATGTCTTCCAGGACACTACAGTGTAAGAATCTGTGCAAAACAACAACAACAAGAGTTAATCACTAATCAAAGTTTGTCGCAGTACATGAATGTCAACGGTTCTATTCTTTCATCAAGTCGTCAAGCACAGATGAATAGCAACTTGAGGGCCAGTCATTTATGTGGCAACTCTACTTAGAAGAGGCAAACATTTTCTAGTTATGTTACCATAAGAAATAGAGACAGATTTTATCAAATACATAGTAATGTCTTCCTCGACAATTGGAGTAATTATCTCCATTTTCAGAGGAAATTAAAGTTCAGACAGAGTAAGTAATTGTCCTAAGGCCACACAGCTAGAACTAACGATTGAATCATATCGTAGTAATGACTCACACGCAAACACAGTCAATAAACATCACTTGGTTCTGGACTCAATGGAAGAGCCTTTGAGTTGGCATCGATGGTACAGCTGTAGTCTGCCCTCGAACTGTATCAGCCCTCTACCACCAAGTCAGTAAGTGTGCCCCCACGACCACTCAGACTTTATGCCAACCCTTCTGAGGGAGGGGCATCATTCCTCCAAGAGCGGCTCTTTCCTCGGTATCCAGATCTTCATCTGGATCTCCCCTCTTCATCTGCCCCCTTTTTCCTTTGAGATGGTCTCATATTGCTCAATTGCCTCAAACTTAGTTCAGAACTGAGGATATCCTTGAACTTCTGATCCTCCTACCTCCCTCTCCTGAGTGCTGGGATCACAAGTGCGTACCACTGTTTACCAATCTAGAGGCAGTGGTACCTGAGAGGTGGACTAAAATTTCATGCATAGCCAACTTCATTCAGAGCAACAGACAATTTCCACTCATAGGGTTAAGGGGAGTCACAGAGTAAAGTGTACAATCATAAGGGCAAGCCACACATGGCAAAAGCATGTTTTCCATAGAGGTATATAGACAAGTAACAATAGGCAACTGTAAAGAATAATCTGAAGGAAACTCATTCATATCCGATATGCTGGGAGGGGTACGAAAGCATAATCCAAGAGCAAGTCTGTGTTTTGGAAGAAACCAAAGTCACAAGACTCTTGTTTTGGTTTCTTGGCATTGTCTCACAATCACTCAGAAATCTCCTTACATGACTCCACTCTTGGATCATGTTCTGACATACCACCGCACACACGTTACACAGTACTGGGGTTTTGGTTATACTAAGGAAGCCCGAGTCACATCCACAACCTTTACTTTTTGAGATAATTTCCCACAGACAGCAAAGTTACAAACTTTCAGCTTGCATGAGCACAGCCCTCAGAACCGGCTTGTTAATGGGATAATAATTGGGTAGTAATAACTACCCAACACTATTGCTCTAGACAACAGCACCATGACAGAAGCCGGAGAGGAAAAGCTGGAAGAACTGAAGGTTTATTTTGCTTCACTCTTTCTTTCACAAGTTCCCTTTTTAAATATTTATTTATTTATTTATTTTTGAGCCTGTCCTTGAACTCACTCTGTAGACCAGGCTGGCCTCAAACTCACAGAGATCCACCTGTCTCTGCCTCCAGACACCAGGCCACAAGTTCCTTTTTTAAAAAAAAAAATGTATTCTATGTGTATGAGTGTTTTGTCTGCATGTATATCTGTATACCAGAAGAGGATATCAGATCCTATGAGACTAGAGTTATAGACAGTTGTGAGCCACCGTGTGGATGCTGAGGAGCAAACCCAAGTCCTCTGGGAAAGCCGGTGCTCTTAATCTCTAAGCCATCTCTCCAACTCTTTTATTTTTTTCCCCCAGCTTTACTGTGTAGCTGCCTGGGATGAAACTCACCAGGTACATCAAACTGGTTTCAAAATCCCAGCACTCGGGAGGCAGAGGCAGGTGGATCTCTAGGAGTTCGAGACCAGCCTGGTCTACAAGAGCTAGTAGCCTACCAGGACAGGCTCCACAGCCACAGAGAAACCCTGTCTCTAAAAAACCAAAAAGAAAAAAGAAATAGTTTCTATGTAATTATTTCGGGGCATAAGCTAGCCATGCGGGCAGCCGGGTGCCGGGGACACAGCTCTTATCACAACAGAGAGCTCAATTTATAATTTTTTTTTTCTTTGAGACAGGGTTTTTCTGTGAAACAATCCTGGCTATCCTAGAACTCGCTCTGTAAACCAGACTGGCTTCGAACTCACAGAGATCTGCCTGCCTCTGTTTCCCGAGTGCTCGGATTAAAGGTGTGTGCCACCACTGACCGGCTCAATTTACAGCTTTTAATTTGAAGAAGATGTAAACTTTGAATTTGGGGCTGGTGGTATGTGGTAGGAAACCCTTCTGTGGCACTGAGCAGCAGCAGGAAGCTGCAGATCCTAAACAACCATGGGATTACAAAACCAGACAGTCTACAGTGTTCTCTCTTGTCAACTAAGAAGTTCCATCGCTTAGCTATAGTAACTATTTCTCAGAGCAGGCAGGATGATTCAGCAGGTAAAGGTCCCTGAAGAATGGTGGAAGAGAGAGAACCAATTCCCACAAGTTGTACTCTGACCTCCATATAACAAACATGCATCGAGCCGGGCGGTGGTGGCACACGCCTTTAATCCCAGCACTCGGGAGGCAGAGGCAGGCGGATCTCTGTGAGTTCGAGACCAGCCTGGTCTACAAGAGCTAGTTCCAGGACAGGCTCCAAAACCACAGAGAAACCCTGTCTCGAAAAAAACAAAACAAACAAAAAAAAACAAACATGCATCATGCTCATCAAGTAAGTAAACATAAGTGCATTTCTTTAATATAAATATTTATTTATTTACTTATTTATTTATTATGTACAATGTTCTGTAATGTGTGTCTGCGGGCCAGAAGAGGGCACCAGGTCTCATTATAGATGGTTGTGAGCCACCATGTGGTTGCTAGGAATTGAACTCAGGACCTCTGGAAGAGCAGCTAGTGCTCCTAACCTCTGAGCCATCTCTCCAGCCCTCAGATAAACACATTTTTAGGTTGCTGTATTTTCAATTTATAATGATACATAGAAGGTGTGTGTGTGTGTGTGTGGTGTTTATTGGGGGACATGCTCACACAGAGAAGCTGAATATTTTTCACAATGGCCACTGAGAGATGGAGTGCCAGAGAAATTGTTTAACCCAATAAACAAAAAGTCTCAGAACCAG
Organism: Microtus pennsylvanicus; assembly: GCF_037038515.1. Taxonomy (NCBI): domain Eukaryota; kingdom Metazoa; phylum Chordata; class Mammalia; order Rodentia; family Cricetidae; genus Microtus; species Microtus pennsylvanicus. Next base: position 35,378,680 of record NC_134590.1, read on the forward strand.
TAAAGCTGGTCATGCAACCCCCAGTCTGAGACCAAAGGTAAAAGGGGGCCAAAGAGGCCTGCTAGTGTAAGCACAGTTTGAGGCTGAAGAACCTGGGGTCTGATGTCTAGGAGCACAGCCCAGAAGGCATGGCCCACTTCACCAAGAGTCAGAGACCATGGATACATTTCTTGACCCTTCCTCTTACGTGTGGGGCCTAGCCGACTGGATCACGCTCATCACCTTGAGGGTCTAACCACAGAGGGCTAATTCACATGCCAATGTTCTCTGGAAACATATACTTTAGCAACTCTCCAGACGTCCTACAGTCTAATCAGGGAGAGACCCTAAATGCAGCATCACAGACGGCTTTAATTCAAATGTCACCCCTTATAAACTGAGGGCCATCTACAGTAATATGTGAACGTCTCTGAATTTAGTTGCTCTTGTATATTTCCCATCACTTCATTGGAATCATGGATATTTGGCAAAAACACCATTTAAGAGAGCCTGTTTTCTCAGTGCATATCAGTATCTTACTACTGGTGACATCAGTCTTGATGGAAGCAGTGAGCTGGTTTTAAGTCAGACAGTAAAGTCACTGTTTTTTCTTTTGCATTGGTAGTATCTAGCTTGGTTAAGACATTTTATTTACTTTATTAACATACATTAGGTGTACAAAATAGTAGGTTTCCTTGCGGCAGGCTCACACATGTGTGATACTTTCACAGTATGCAAACACGTTCTCTTCAGTGTTGCAGCCCCTGATGTTAGCATGCATCTTGCTGGCAAAGCTTCCTCCTGCTGTGCCTGCCTCAGGAAGAGCACTGCTAATCTCTACATCCCTCGTTCATTTTGCATCTATTAATTGGAACCCAGTGGCCAATGCATTTTCCTTACTCCCATTTATTCGGGATGGACATCAATATAATTATGATGGACATTGACTTTATGCTGTACATTATAATTCTTTATTTCCTTTCTCAAGTCGTTCCAGGTTTGGCAGTTGAAAGTGAAAAGGTCATTAGTTCATGAGTCCTTCTGATATTTCCACTTCTCTTTTCAAGCATGTCTTTATTTCCTGGTACCGCAAGACATTTCAGGTTCAATATGTCCCAGCCTAGAATCAAGTACTTCTCCAAGGCACTCCCAGTTCTTCTAGTTAAAGAGCAGTGTTGAGGAACCAAGATCTGGGCACCAAGTGTGCTCATTGCTACGAGGCCTCACCATCCCTAGTCCCTCTTGGTGAATTGTTGAATTATAGCCATGTATATTAACACATGCTCACATTTTCATTTCAGTCATGTTGGATGGTGTGGCTCACACCGAGTAGGCTGAGACATGAACATTGCCTTAAGTTCAACACTGGTTTGACCTACACAGTGAGTTCCAGGACAGTTTATAAGACCTTAAAGAAGAGTTAATACCATGAGATCCCGGGGATCGAACTTGAGTCACAGGGTTGGTGGCAAGTATTTTATCCACTGGACCATCTCATTGGCCCTAACCTCTTGAAAACACTTCCCCGAAACACAACCGAAACAAACGGAAACAAACCTCCTTTCCGTAAAACCAGGAGACACCTGTACCCACAAGTCTATACCACATGATCAAGAAAACAGAGGAAGGCAACTCCTAGGAGGGCAGAGGAAAACCATGCGTCCTGGGAAGACTCAGCAATTGAATGCTGGGAGACTCTATTAGGAATGAGACCCTGCAAACAGGAGGGGTAAGCTGGACATGGAGGGTACACCTGTACCACAACACTGGGGAGACTGGGGCACAAGGATTGAAAGTTTGAGGATAGCCTGGGCTACATAAAAAGTTAGAAAGGGAGGGGTGCAGAAAAAAGCCTGGGAGAGAAGCAAAGAGGGACAGAGGGAGAGGAGAGGGAGAGAGGAAGAGGATGTGAGGGAGAGAGGGCCCTACTTCCCTCCCCACAAGTCCTTTGTCTGAGGACAACCAAATGTCTGGCCTGAGGCAGGGTGGGCAGATCCCTAAATATTCCCTTCCTTCCTTTCTCTGGGCCGCAGAGCCAGAAGTCCGGGTTATTCTTCCTGGCAGGAGATAAGTGACTCTCTCTCCTGAATTGCTAGAGAGAAAATACCTACATACACAGACACGTGCGGGAACACCCCCACTCAAGCTGCTTAGCTACCTCCATCTAAAAATCTCGCAGGCAGCAAGCCCGCCCCCTCACACCCAGCCTCCAATCAGATTCACAACAAGTCCACTGAGAGCCAGAACAAACATCCATGGATCAACAGGCCTCCAAGGCTTACAGGAAAGCTTCCAACAATAAAGACGGACACCAAAACAAGCAAGCTGGAGGGGGGGAAAAGATTTAGAGATTGCAAAAATAATCCAGGGAGCAGAGGAAAATTTTCGAAAAGTAACTTTATATCCTTGGAAGTAAGATTTTACACCTGCGTACTCACATTCTGTAAGGAGGAAAAGAAAAGGGGAGGATAAAAGAGAGAACTGACAGAGAATGGAGAGAATGAGCTGGGCTCAGCGCCCTTGGTAGAGTGAGGGTCTAGCCTTCACTAAGCACCGAGTAGAGCCCCACCACCACCACATAATTGAGTGTGGAGCACACACTTGCAATGTCAGCACTCTGGGAAGTGGAGGCAGGAGCATCAGAAGTACCTGAGTCATTCTCAGGGACACAAAGAATTGGAGGCCAGCCTGGGCTACATGAAACCTATCTCAGGAACCTCAGAAACAAAATGTTTTAGGAATAAAATTGTCTTGCGGGAGAAAAGGTATCTTAAATTTTTATTACAGGAGTGGGAGGGGTTGTTGTTACTCTTTTTTTTCCTTAGCAAGATCTCACTCTATAGGCCAGGCTGACCTAAAATTCACTATGTAGTCCAAGCTGGTCTTGAATTCTTGAGAGTACTCCTGATTGTCCCTTCCTGGTATTACCCAGTCGAAATTTTCTAAACACTGGGTAAAAGGAAAGATGGGAGGGGGAGGTGAAAATCTTTCAAAGGGAGGGAAAAAGGAGAGCAAAACCTTGTGAGTCAGAATGAATTAAAACTTCTCCACAACAGAATACAATGGTTTGTTACTCATAAACTTCAGAATTAAGAATAATTTTAACTTAGAATATGGCATACACACTATCCTAACGTTTCACTTCTTTGTCCCCCTTTCGGGATGATGCTGAAGGAGACGTCTGAGCAATGCAAGAGGGCAAAAAGGAAAGGGTGCATATGTCATCAAATCAGGACGGAAAGTGGTGTGGAGGTGAAGGCTGCACAGGACCTAACCAAAGACAGACGAAGGCCAGCCTGCTTAGGAGGCTGAAGGAGAGACCTGGCTCCTGTGGGCTCCAGTTCCTACCTGCTCTGGCCTCCGTGTTTACACTCCAAATAAGATACATATTTAAATACATAAATAAGATGGGAAGACTTCTAAATCTGGTTAGAGAATCAATGCAAGCAAGAAGGAGAAAAAGTTGCTACCCTCCTAAAATCTGAGGCCCAGGGACAAACACGTTTATGTACTAGTGGTATACGCTCCTGAAACTCAAGGGGGTAGCTCATTTTCCAAATTGAGAAAAAAAAATCCACAGAAAAATATCCTGTACATGGGCTGGAGAGAAGGCTCAGTGGTTAAGAGCACTGGCTGCCCTTCCAGAGGCCCCGGGTTCAATTCCCAGCACCCACATGGTTCTAGAGGATCCGACACCCTCACACAGGCATGCATGCTGGAAAACACCAATGCATGTAACATAATTAAGAAATACTCTATACAGTAATTAATTATAAAATCAGGACCTCATGTAGCCAGGATGTCCTCAAGCTCATCATGTACCAGAGGATGACTTGCAACTCCTGATCCTCCTGCCTCGCTTGCTGTGCTGGGGTTACTGTGCCCAGCTCCCTCTCTTTCTGTGCTGGGGTTACTGTGCCCAGCTCCCTCTCTTTCTGTGCTGGGGTTACTGTGCCCAGCTCCCTCTCTTTCTGTGCTGGGGTTACTGTGCCCAGCTCCCTCTCTTTCTTAAGTATTTGCATACATGTAGGATTTAGTATGTGCACTTATTTAGGACAAATTCTTAGAAGTGCAATTGGTAGGTCAGCAGTAATGCCATTCTCTCCACTTTTGTGAGATAGTTTTTTAATTTACTTTACGTTTGTGTGTGTGTGAGCGCACGTGTGTTTGCATACATGTGTACAGGTGATTACCACAGTCAGCAGAGGTGTAGCATCTCCCAGAGCTGGAGTTACAGGTGGTTGTGAGCCTCCTGAAGTGGGTGCTCAGGGCTGAACTCTTGTCTGCTAAGAGAACACGATGCATTCTGAACTGCTGAGCTCTCCAGAATCTGGAACAGGCAACCTTGGAGCGCTACCTCTTTAGATGAGTGGTGTCCTTGAGAGGCTGCTGTTTGGGTAGGTCAGTGTCTGATGACTTTGTGAAAAACCAGGGAGGTGCAGACAAGAGGGTCAGGAGTTCAAAGCCAGCCTTTGTACTGAGACCCTGCCTCGAGGAAGGCTGTTGTTTTAGAGTAAGCTTCTTGACAAACCAAATGAAAAACCAAAACAGGGTCACTCATGCCAATTTCTGGGGAGCCTAAGGCAAGAAGACTGCCTCCGGCTCCAGACCAGTCTGAGTTGCTTAGTGAGTTCAAGGCAGTCCGAGCTATATAACAATATATTATCTCAAGGAAAAGAAAAGGTGAAAAAAGCCAGGCAGTGGCAGCCTACACCTTTGATCTCAGCACTCAGGGCAGGCAGATCTCTGAGTCTGAGGTCAGCCTGCTCTACAGGGTGAGTTCCAGGACAGCAAGGATTACACAGAGAAGCCCTGTCTCAAAAAAAAACAAAATCCCAAAAACCAAAAACCAAAAAAAGCTTATCAGTCTTTCATCAAACCTCTTGAGAAGTCTGGATTGTAGAGATACTGGCCAGAATTTCCAAACAGGCCAGTTTCCACTGGCCTGATAAGAACTGTGGTTAACTTTGAAATGGCGGTCGGCACTCGGTTCCTCTTTTCTTCAGGTCCTTTGGTTAGACCCCGGGGACGCTGCTTTCCTTCTTTTGTACTTGGCACTGGAGTCTGAACACAGGGCCTTGGGCATGTTAGGTAAGTCCTCTGTCTCTGAGCTATATTCCTAGCCTTCCTATTGATTATTTATTTTATTTTTTATTTTGAGGCGAAGAACCACTCTGTGGTCTGGGAAGACCTGAACTTTCCATTCTTCTCCCGGGGCTTCTGGAGAAGCTGATATTACAGCCAGACAGCACCACTCACTCACTATGTGTTTGGGAAAGAAAGTCAAGAATGACCCATATACTAATTTTTTTTTCAAGGCAGGATGTCTCTGTAGCTCTGGAGCCTGTCCTGGAACTCACATTGCAAACCAGGCCATCTCAGATTCACAGAGATCCGTCTGTCTCTGCCTCCAGAGTGCTGGGATTGAAGGCCTGCGCCGCCACTGCCCAGCAGATCGGTAGACTAAATTGTTGTTTTTGTCCACGGAGCCTATGATTCTTCGGGGTACCTGATATAGCCTGGAAAGAGGGTGATGAGGGCAGTCCATGGTGACAAACCTCCAGAGTGACCTGATTCCTTTTCCCTCTCAGAATTGTGGACCCAGTAACCAGATGAGGGAGCAGTTGAACAGTGAAGGAGGCTTTCAGGCTTCACCAGGAACACCACTGAAAGACACGCTTCAAACTCAACTTCCTGGACCGGGCATACGTGGCACCGGCACACGTCAAGCTGTTACACAGGGAAATCCTTTCAGCAAATCAACTCCCCAGCTCTTAGGGCTTCAGGGTTAATGAATGCAGAGTAAAATACTTTTTGGAGTCGGGCAGTGGTGGCACACACCTTTAATCCCAGCCTTCGGGAAGCAAAGGCAGATGAATCCCTGTGAGTTCTGAGGCCTAAGGCCAGCCTGGTCTACAAGAGCTAGTTCCAGGACAGGCTCCAAAACTACAGAGAAACCCTGTCTTGAAAAACCAAAAGAAAAAAAAAAGAAAAGAAAAAATAATTTTGGAGGAATATGCCAATATGACTGGAGGGAACAGTCATGCCTACTCTGGGTTGAGTGGATATTGCTCTAGGAATTTGGACTTTGTATCCTTCCCCTGTGTTTATGAGTCTGGTGGTAACCATGGCAACTGGCCTAGTACTAGAGGGTGTGTCCTTTAGCAGGCAGGTGGAATTGTACAGTTGGAGATTGTCTTGAAGACACTCTGACATCCATCTTAGCTCCTACCGTCTTTGGCTCATCCAGCAGAACAGCACCTTCTGGCCCACTGGCACCCTGCCCTCAAAGTAGGCTAGGGCAAAAATTAGCTGTCACTTATGCAGTACTCAAGGTGACACCTTTTGCAGGCCAAGCACATCAGTCAATCAGTGGCAGTGCCTTGCTATTCCCAGAAGCTATAAGCATGAAGTCCGTAAGGCTTCTGTGAGGTGTGTGAGGTAAGAGGCAAGAACCCAGAGGGTGACTCTTAGCAACCCCAAGCCCCAAAAGCTCTAAGGCGAAAGTCAGAACTTTAAACCTGTTGTAATAGGGTTGTCAGATGTTCCATAACTGATCAGTTTTGGAGCCAACATCACCCTCACTCCTTTCCTTCCTTCTCTCTCTCTCTCTCTCTCTCTCTCTCTCTCTCTTTCTCTCTTTAACTTTTGTTTCTTTGTTTTGGTTTGGTTTTTGGATTTGGGAGACAGGGTTTCTTTTTGTAGCTTTGGAGTCCGTCCTGGAACTTGCTCTGTAGACCAGGCTGGCCTCGAACTCACAGAGATCTGCCTGCCTCTGCCTCCTGAGTGCTGGGATTAAAGGTGTGCGCCACCACCACCCAGATTTTTTTTAATACTGACACAGACAGCCTAGTCTACAGATCAAGTTCCAGAACAGCCAGGGCAACTACAAAAAGACATCCTGTCTCAATCGATCAATCAGTTAATGAATAAAATATAGAATTGAGATGGGGTCTCTTGTAGCCCAGACTAGCCTCACATTTGCTCTGTGGATGAAAACAGCTGTGAGCCTGGCCCTCCTGAGCCCTGGTTTCCAGGTGGGCATCTTCTCACCTGCTTTATGCAATGTTGGGAATTGAACCCAGACTCTGTGTATGCTAGTCAAGTACTCTATGAACCAAACTATAACCCTAGCTGCTATGTCGCATTTCTTTTTCTTAGTTCCAGCTCTTAGAAACCCAAACAGATCCAATTCTCCTCAGTCTCAGTGGGAAAAAACTATACGGAAAAGGGACTTCTCCACAGGGCAGCCATGGACAGCCGTCCCACCACCCTCTTAGCCGCTCTTACTGTGGCTCTTCCTTCTCCTTCCTTTCCCTGCCCAGTCCCTCACAGATTCCCCTTTCTGTGCCTCCTTAGGTCGCCATTGTTGCTTTCATTCTTGCTGATATTGGGTAAACCTCTGCCGTGTCTCCGGTGCCCCCACTTTCTATGTCATCCTCTTTCTTCTGTCAGCTATTAGTAAACCCTAAGAATAAATCTGTTTCCTACTCGGTTGACCCTTCTTTTAAAGCAAACCCCTTCTCTAATTCTGTTGAGCAAAATGTTCTGTGGTTTCCCCTATTACCCTCCTTTGACCAACACTGTTTTGGAGAAAGCGCATTGAGACAAGGTCTCTCTCTCTGTCGCCCACGCGAACCTGGAACTCACTGTGTAGTTCAGGTTGGCCTCAAACTCCTGCACAGCCTCCCAAGTGCTGATATTATAGGCATGAAGCAAAGAGAATTGGATTTCTATGAGGTTCGGGCCAGCTAGAGGTACATAGTGAGACCATGTCTTTCAGAGAGAGAGAGAGAGAAGAAAAAAAGGACTTTAACAAGAAAGACCTATTGTAAAACCATAGTAAACATTTTGGTGTTGGGAATTAAACTTCCTGCATCCTAAGCACACACTCTACTCCTGAGTTCCACTCCCAGCACTAGTTAAGATGCCCACAACATAGACCTGTTTACTTCCTGTCTCTCGTTGTGCAATGTCCTGTGCTTAAGACACTGCCAGCAAGAAGATCATCGCCAGATGCACACCTTCAACCTTGCAGCTCCCAGACCAGGAGCCAAAATGAATTCATCCCCACTCACCGCCCTCACTCCCTTTTCCCTCCAACAGACACACAAGCCAGTATGATCTTGAGTACAGAAGTCAACTTAAAACAGTGGGAAACTGCCAGGCAGTGGTGGCGCATGCCTTTAATCTTAGCACTCGGGAGGCAGAAACAGGTGGATCTCTGTGAGTTCGAGACCAGCCTGGTCTACAGAGTAAGGTTCCAAAGCTACAGAGAAACTCTGTCTTGGGAAAGAAAGAGAGACACAAAGAAACAAATAGTGAGAAGCGTTCTTTCCTACTCATCACACAGGACACAAAGTGGGTGTTACTGCCTCAGGAAAATCCCACCGAGTTTCTCACTGCAGGCGCCTCTACACTCCCACTTTCCCTGTACAACAACATCAGCTGGGGTGGACAGATAGGGCTGGAGAGATAGCTTAGGGTTAAGAGCACCCAGGGGACCAGGGTTCCATTCCCAGCATCCACATGGTGCCAGACTCACAACCTTCTGTGACTCCAGTTTCAGGAGAACTGAGAGCACTGCATAATATAGTACACATACATACATGTCATACACATACCTACATGTAGTACCCATATATACATGTAGTACATATATACACCATGTAGTATACATACTTACGTGTAGGCAAAATACCCTTACACATAAAGTAAAATAAATCACTAGAAGAACTGTCAGCCAAGAGAGAGAAAGAGTTTTCAAGGATATGGTACTTATTTTGGAATAGTAGAGCATTCCAACTTCTATGACTATACACGTGACAGTAAACTGTAGACATATCCAAATAGATCAAGGCAGAGGCAGGCTTTTTGTTTGTTTGGTCGGTTGTTTTTTTGTTTTGTTTTTTGTTGTCGTTGTTTTTCGAGACAGAGTTTCTCTGTAGCTTTAGAGCCTGTCCTGGAACTAGCTCTTGTAGACAAGGCTGGACTCAAGCTCACAGAGATCTGCCTACCTCTGCCTCCCAAGTGCTAGGATTAAAGGCATGTACCACCACTGCCTGGCTAGGGGCAGTTTTTTATTGTTATTCTCATCTTTTTACATTTATTTTTGCTTTTGTTTGCTTGTTTTGAGACAGGGATTCACTATATAATCCTGCCTGGCCTGGAACTCACTCTGTGAACTAAACTAGTACCGAACTCCCAGAGATCCCCCTGCCTCTGCCTAGTGCTGGGATTAAAGGCGCGCGCCACCATGTCCACCTTACACTTACTTGTTTGTTTAGAATGTACTTGTGCTGAGTCAGAGGACGACTTTTAGAAGTCAGCTTTCTCCTCCTACCATGTGAGTCCTGATGCTCAAACTCAGATCATTAAAGTTGTGGTGCACGTCTTTACTCGGCGACCCTTCTCACCCACCAACGGAAAGGTTTTTTTGGTTGTTGCTTGTTTTTGTTTTTCTAGACAAGATTTTTTTGTAGCGTTGGAGCCTATTCTGGAACTAGCTCTTGTAGACCAGGCTGGCCTCGAACTCACAGAGATTTGCCTGTCTCTGCCTCTGGAATGCTGGGATTAAAGGTATGTGCCACCATCACCCAGGACACACACGCACACAAAATTGAAGGGAGCTGATGATAAAACACTTTTTAAAATTTATTTATTTATTTTATGCATATGAGTACTCGGTCAGTATGAACACCTGCACACCAGAAGAGGGCAGCTGATCTCACTACAGATGGTTGTGAAGCACCTTATGGTTGCTGGAAATTGAACTCAGGACCTCTAGAAGAGCAGCCGGTGCGCTTAACTTCTGAGGTATCTCTTCAATCCTTGATGATATAACTTAATTAACCAAATAATTGCCTGACATGTACAAAGCCCTGGGTTTAATCTCCAGTACCACAGACATCAGGCATGGTGGTGCATGCCTGTAATCCTAGCATCTAGGAGGTAAAGAAAGGAGGATCAGATCAACCTCAGCTACACAGCAAGTTTGAGGCCAGAGTGGGCTACATGACATGCAGTCTCAAATAAATAAGGGCTGGTGCTGTAGTTCAGTTGGTAAGATGCTTGCGTAGCACACAGGAAGCCCTGGGTTTAATTCCCAGCAACGTGTAAAATCAGATGTGGGAGAATATGCCCGCACATGAGAGGTGGAAATAGGACAATCAGAAATTCAAGGTCATCCTCTCCTGGGCTCTCCTGTCTCAGAAATGAATAAGATATAAGCAAAACAAATTATATACAAAATAATCATAATAGCCAACTGTTATTTTTTAAATACCTGGTATAATCCTCATTTGAGTGAGGTCATCTTATTTGTGGAGGCCCAAAAATGTGAGGCCTATTTCTTCCGTTGATCAAAGGTCAGAGAGTTGGGGCTTATCTCTAGTTCCTTCAAGGTTATTGTGCTTCTACCTCAAACAAAGGTCCACCTAGGCCAGAGAGTTTCTGCTCTATCAAGGTTATTGCTGTCAACAACAGGTGTGGCTATTAGCCAGACCTTATACTCCAGGAGTAGAAAGGTAGGTATGTTCCTACCTCAAATAAAAGTCTAAGGATCCAACTAAGTTTCAGTTCCCTTAAGGAGAGCTTTGAATTCCACGCAGGGAGTGGTTTGCCTAAAGAATGTTTTGGTCTAGGATGTGAGCGTGACTTATTTTGTTCTAGCAGTGGAATACTCTGGATGTAGCCCGTGACCTTCAACTGGTCTGTTCATTAATGCATGTTTTTGTTTTCTCCTACCTTTAGGGGTCAGGGATATTTAAAGAAATTGGAAATTAAACATGGGCAAATTTCAGCACTCACTCGAATTCCCTCCTGATACTAACCTCTATGTTTCTTTGTTTTATTATTTTCTTTTGAGTCTTCATATTCTTTTTTTTTTGTTTGTTTGTTTTTCGAGACAGGGTTTCCCTGTGGCTTTGGAGCCTGTCCTGGAACTAGCTTTTGTAGACCAGGCTGACCTCGAACTCACAGAGATCCGCCTGCCTCTGCCTCCCGAGTGCTGGGATTAAAGGCGCGCGCCACCACCGCCCGGCGAGTCTTCATATTCTTTACTATATTTCTAATCCCCACGCCTCTACTCTGACAAGAGGTATTTTTGTTGAGGCTGGTCCCTGACACTTATTTGGGTTCTATATTTATTTTTATTTTATGTATATGAATGTTTTGTGTGAGCACCATGTGCATGCCACAGAGGTCAGAAGAGGGTGTTGGCTCCTCTGGAACTGGTGTTTTGGACTATCATGAACCATCACGTGAATAATGGAAGCTAAACCAGGGTTCTCTGCAAAAATCATGTGTGTTTAACTACTGAGCCATCTCTCCAGCACCTTCGTTTTTTTTTTTTTTAAAAAAACAGGGTCCACATGTATCCATGGTGATCTGGAACTCACTTTGTATTCCAGACTGTCTTCACATTTGCGATCCAGCCAACTGAATACTGGGATTATACAGGTGTGTGTCACCAAAACCCAGGTTCACAACATTCTATGTAAGGTTGGAGTGGCCAGCCTTTATGCACTCTGGGATTTCAGGAGAGTCTCTTGTAATGAGTCTTTTATGTCCTACCAGCCAGTTCCCAAGTAATGACACAGACTTCATATTAATTATGAAAGCTCGGCTTAAAGCTTAGACTTGTTCCTAACTACCTCTTATAACTTAACCCAATTATAATGATCTATATTCTATCACATAGCGTTACCTCTCTTCCATCTTGCACCTCCTGTTCCCTCTGTGTGTCTCCTGACATCTTCCACACACATACCTAGATTCCTCCTCCTCCCTCCTTTCTCTCCCTGTAAATCCCACTTATACTTCCTGCCTAGCTATTGGTCATTCAGCTTTCTATTACACCAATCACAGCAATACACCATCACACAGTATATAAATATCCCACAACTGTTTCTTGTCAAAATTACTACCCAGAAATCTTTTTTTTTTTTTTGGTTTTTCGAGACAGGGTTTCTCTGAGGCTTTGGAGCCTGTCCTGGAACTAGCTCTGTAGACCAGGCTGGTCTCAAACTCACAGAGATCTGCCTGCCTCTGCCTCCCGAGTGCTGGGATTAAAGGCGTGCGCCACCATCGCCCGGCCAGAAATCTTTTTAAAGATACTTTCCTTCATAATTTTCTGATTCTATTTACCTCCCACTTCACCACTTCTGAATCCAGGGTTTTGTTTGTTTGTTGTGTTTTTTGAGACAGGGTTTCTCTGTAGGATGATCCTGGTTGTCCTGGAGCTTGCTCTGTAGACCAGGCTGGCTTCGAACTCACAGAGATCCACCTGCCTCTTCCTCCCAAGTGCTGGGATTAAAGGTGGGCGCCACCACCGCTTGGCCTGATTCCAAGTTCTTAACCTGTTCCATCTTCAAACAGACCACTGCATTTCACCTCTGCATCTCCTCTTAGGGTCCTCTCTAGGTCTGCCTTCAAAACCATGAATTCAGTCATCCTCATCTGGAAGTAAAGGAGAACAGAGGCCATGACTGCACACAGCGTCTGTCATGCGAGTTGGTCACCACTTGCTTTTGGTAGAGGCTGCAAGGTGAACAGGAAGTTATCTAGTGGGGGCAGAGAAGGCATTAGGTGTCGTGGAATTAAACATCAGATTCAGAGCTGGAGCTAGGGTGACTAGAAGTGAGCCATCTTACGTGGTTGGCATGGAGAGCTTATTTAGTTTGGTCTTGTCTTGAATGGAGTGGATGGATGACTCCAGATCACTGGCAGAAATCCTAACCCTCTTGGACCAATTGCTGCAGAGGTGATTCAACATTCTATTGTCGTATTTGGTTTGGTCAATGCTTATTTGTATATCTGGTGTTTTGCTATTTATTTGCCTTGATTGTGAGTTGTTTTTTCCACTTTTGCTTGTGCAGTTATTCACGCTGGATGACATCTTGCCTTTGGACTAATTCCTATCTCTTAATGATTTTCCTGCTTCTCCATTTCCAGCCTTACCGTCTATTAGATCTTCTATATCTGGTCTCATCTTTATTAGATTTTCTCCTCAGTGTACAAGTAGGATGTAGTCTTTCTCGTAAATCTTAATTAGTCTATGCTTATTTTCAGTTGTGGATCTACCGGAAATCTAAGCACTTTCTTCTCTCTCCTTTGGGGTAGTCACTATGCTAAACCTTGATGTGTGTATTTTCCCGTGTGGATGGCACCATCTCATAGGCTGGGGTCCTACACTGAGTATATGAAAAGCAAGCACACTGAGTACCAACCTTCATTTCTCTTTTCTGTTTGTGGATACAGTGTGAGTAGGCACCTCATGTTCCTGCCACCATGCCTTCCTGTCCTGGTGGACTGCCTATAATCCCTCTTACAGTGAGCCACAGCAAGCCCTGTCTCCCCAAACTGCTTTCGGTCAGGTGTTAGACCACAGCAAGGAGAAGAGCAGCTGCTACTGCTGTGGACCAATCCTTCTGTGCACTGTGAAGATGTGCTGCTCTCCGTGTTAATAAAGAAGCTGATTGGCTGATGGGTAGGCAGGATTTTCGGGAAGAGAAAATGCTGGTGGGAAGAAAGCTGGAGTTGGGGGGATGCCATGAGATGCAGAGTGAGCAGGAAGAGAAGTATGTAGAAGTGAGCCTTGGGGCAGCACAAAGATGAATGGAAAGGTTTAGGTTATAAGAGCTACCTAAAAACAAGCCTGAGCTATTGGACATGAGTTTATAATTCTCTGTGTGGTTATTTGGGGCATGGCTGGCCGGACAAGGCTGACTGGGCAGGCTAGATGGAAAACTCTGTCTACTTGCTATTCCATCCTGTTTTAATATTTAATTATCTGGAATTAAAAACAAGCTCATTTAGTTCCACTTAAGGTAAATATGATAGGCATTAAATAATAGATCCATTTTCCATCTCTAAAATTTGTCGTTTGAGGAGGATCAGCAGATAAAGGCGCTTACCAATCCTGAATGGAAGAGCTCAACCCCCAGGACCCACACTGTGAAAGGGGGAGAAGCAAATTCTGCACGTTCTTCTCTGACCCAAACCCATTCCTCAGAGCACAAAAGAAATAAAATATAATTTAAAACCTGTCATTTTGAGAAAGTTCTACAAGTCAAAGAATTCAGTGGATATCTTTTGAACTTGGCTCTCATTCCACACTATATCTTGAGAGTCCCCCAAGTTGTGGCTTTACCCATTATTAATCCAGGGCAGGCAAAACAGCTCTGCAGGTTAAATGTACTTGCGAAGCAAACCTGGTGACCTGAGTTTGATCCCTGGAAGTTCCATAAAGGTGGAAGAAGCCACTCCATAAAGCTGTCTTCCGACAGTCACGTGTGCATTGTGGCATATGTGTTCACACACACATTAATATACACTATATATGCGTATATTCTAATAATAGTAAGTAATAATAATTGTCCCACCCAGGAGCAGTGACTCACATTCAGGAAACTGAATCAGGAAGATTGCTCTGAGTTTGACACTAGCCTAGGTCACACAGTTAGTTCACAGACAGTCTTAGCCTTGGAAAAAGAGAAGAGTTCTTTTTAATACTGAACATCCATGGTCTTCTATGTCACCTCTTAGGCACATTTTGGTGGTTTTCAGATTAAAGCTATTTTCTTTCTCCCATTTGCTTTTTTTTTCTTAGAGTCTTATGTAGCCCATACTTGCTTCAAATTCTTCATGAAGCAAAGGATGACGTGAATCAATCCTCCTGCCTCTTCCTTCTCAGTGCTTGAATTTTGGTTTTGGTTTTTGTTTGTTGAGACATTTTTTCTTCTGTGTAGCCTTGCCTTTCCTGGAACTCACTTTGTAGAACAGGCTGGCCTCAAACTCAGAGATCTTCCTGTATCTGCCTCCCAAGTGCACTTAAAGTGTGCACCACCATGCTAAGTGTGCTAAATGATTAGATTAAAAAACAAAACAAAACAAAAACTGTCAAACGTTTCCTAGAGTGGTTGACTGTGAACTCGACAATGGTTCATTTATTTCAGGCTTTTGTGACGGGGTTCCACACATCCCAGGCTGGCCTTGAACTTGCTATAGAACTGCTGATGGGGGCTGGAGAGATGGCTCAGCCGTTAAAGGATAGGCTCACAACCAAAAATATAAGAACTGCTGATGGTCTTCAGCTCCTGATCCTGTTTCTACCTCCCGAGCACTGAGCTTGAATGGCAGGCATCTGCCAACCTGCCAGCCTTGAAAGTATTCTGGAAGCAGAATTCTGGGGAGACTGTAACAGAGGCACTTTGAGGGACTTGCTCACCTCTCATCATTTTCACTGGTCTCTGGTCTCCTTGTTCTGAAAATGCATAAACTTTAAAGGTAACATGCATATCTGTATTAATACAAGCATAGACTGTGCATTGTACACAAGTTAGCCAAAGATTGTTTTTTTTGTTTTTTGATATATTTTTTTGCTTTATGTTTGAGCAGGTTAAATATACATTACGTGTTTTATAGTTTTTCTGGGTTTATTACTATATGTCTGTAGCTAGGTTTTCCGGGATGGGGTCTTAGTCCATCAACCATATCAACCTAGAATGAATCCACAGCCTCTCACATCCTGTGGAAATAAAAGCACAATTTTTCTCCAAAGTAACATATCTTTTCAGTTCTATTTTGAAGTCAAGACATTTAAAAAACATATAGGTTGGCTTAATCCAGAAGCCTCCATAATCCAATGTGTCTTAGCAATTGTTGCTTATTCATCAACAATCAAAAAATTTAAAGACAACATGATAATATACTGAATCCAGACTCCCCATGTATTTTTCATCTTTATGTCCATTTTTTCTTTTATATTACTTTATTTCTTTTTTAAAGGGCTTTATTATTTTTAGATTATTTTTTCTATGACCGTCTATATTCCTTCTCTTTTTCTTCTGAAGCCTATTTATATTTTTAAACACATTGCATCCTGTTTAGAGATCTCTTCCACCTGGATCTGTCTTTACTGAGCATCTGTATTGTTCTCTGATCGCATGAGCTGAATCTTAAAACTACTATGTCAGCCATTGGCACAGCTCAGATTAGTGCATGCGCTGGCACATGGTGGCTGGCAGCTGGCTCCATCTCACAAGCTTCTTTTGGGAGACATGTCTCTGTACTGTTGCTGGTATAAGACTGTGAGACTAGGAAGCCATGTTTGGCTCTATTTCTGCAGGTTTGGAACCTTTTCTTAAGCTTTTTTTTTTATATGGATATATATTGGCCTGTGTTGGGCATTATTTGTTGGTGGACTGTTGCCGGAGGTCCTTTTTCCCCTTTAAATAAATACCACCCTATTAATCATAATTCCAAACTGGTGTGGCATTGTTTGTGACTTACGCCTTCAGTGGACTTTCTCTGTGTTTGGGCAGTCAGCTCTGTTCTGCCAACTGGCTCCCAAATAACCACGCAGAGACTTATTACTAATTACAAATGCTCAGCAGATAGCTTAGGCTTGTTACTGACTAGCTCTTATATCTTATCTTCTTATCTACACTCTACCAGCAGTGGTACCTTTTTTTTTCAGCATGGCATGTTCACCTCCTGCTCTCTCTGCAACTCCTGCTGACGCTGCCCTTCTTCTTCCCAGTGTCCTCTCAGTTTGGCTCTCCCACCTAACCTCTTCCTGCTTAGCTATTGGCCAGTCAATCTTTTTCCTTTTTTCCCTTTCTTTTCCTTCTTTCTTTTTTCCTCCTTTCTTCTTTCCTTCCTTCCTTTCTTCCTTCCTTCCTTCCTTCCTTCTTTCCTAAAGATTAATTTATTTATTATGCATACAGTGTTCTGTCTGCAGGCCAGAAGAGGGCACCAGATCTCATTACAGATGGTTGTGGGTCACCATGTGTTTGCTGGGAATTGAACTCAGGACCTCTAGAACAGCAGTCAGTGCTCTTAACCTCTGAGTCATTTCTCTATCTATCTATCTATCTATCTATCTATCTATCTACACGCCAATCCCAGTTCCCCCTCCCTTCTCTCCTCCGCTCCTCTTTTATTAAACCAACATTGAGAACAACAAATATTCACAGTGTACAAAAAGATTGTTCCACAGTACTGGGCAGCTCATAAATGCCTTTAACTCCAGCTCCAAATGATCTGATGCCAGATTCTGACCTTTGTGGGCCATTGTGGGTACTTATACACACACACTCACACACATATCAGCCGGGCGGTGGTGGCACATACCTTTAATCTCAGCACTCAGGAGGCAGAGGCAGCGGATCTCTGTGAGTTCGAGGCCAGACTGGTCTACAAGAGCTAGTTCCAGGACAGGCTCTAAAACTACAGTGAAACCCTGTCTCAAAAAAAAAAAAAAAAAAAAAACAGAAAAAAAAGAGTAAAAAAGATAAAATATCTTTTAAAATAAAAAAAAAGGCCAGCCAGGTATAGTAGTACAAACCTTTAATCCCAGCACTTAGAAGGCAGAGGCAGGTAGATCTGTGTGAGTTTGATGCTAACCTGGTCTAGTTCCAGGACAGTCAGGGCTACAAGAGAATCTGTCTCAAAATAATAATAATAATAATAACAATAACATGGCCTACAGAATAATTTGTGTGTTTCAAAATCTCTTGGGGAGTAATAAAGCTTAAATACTATGTATTGTTCTGTTTTGTATCTGCAGTGTTGGAGAGCTCAAACCCAAGGTCTTAGCATTGTCCATGAATGTTTACTAGTGAGTTGCTATAGTATAGTTCCTAGAAGCCATTCCTATGCTGGGATACATTACAATGCCATCAGGAACATAAACTACACAGACACACTCCATTAAATCCTAAATAAATGTATCCTAAATTCTACTTCTCCTCACATGTCGATGGACTTTTTTGTAGTGCCGATCACAAGGATAATGCCAAATAGGGGCCCCTTGTCTTTGGTGGGGAGGCTAGTCTAAGCTTATAGCTGTTTAAGTCACTTAGGAAATGGGCCTAGCTGTCATTTCTTTTTTTTGTAAAAATATGAAGTTATCAATAGTGGTGGTACATGCCTATAATCCCAGCACTTGGGAGGCTGAGGCAGGAGTATCACAACTTGGAAGCAGCCTGAGTTATACAAAAAACTCTCACTCAAGAAACAAAATTAATGAAAATTTCAAAATCCTTATACATTAAAAAAAAAAAAAAAGGCCTGGGGCTGGAGAGATGGCTCCAAGGTTAAGAGCGCTGACTCTTCTTCCAGAGGACCCGAGTTCAATTCCCAGAATCCACATGGCGGCTGACAACCGTCAGTAACTCCAAGACCTGACACCCTCGCACAAACATGTGTGCAGGCAAAACCCTAATGCAAATAAATTAAATTTTAAAAATACAAATTTTAAAAAATGAAACGTAATATACCTAAGTTGTTACAAATAACTGGACTGCATCCTTTACGCAGCTACACAGTAATCTGTTCTGTGTGAAGCATTTTTCTCTCTCCCCTCATTGGCTAGCCCGCGAGCCCTTCAGTTTGCAGCTCTCCGCTATCCGGAGTGGTGTCGCCCAGAACACCGGGGTGTAGATGGTTCAGCGTTGTGATTTCCTTTCCTTTGGATATACATGCAGTAGTGGGATTGTAGGATTAAATGGTATTTCTATTTTTAATGTTTTGAAGAACTCCCATGTTGTTTTCCATATGGCGGTACCGGTTTAATTTTCATTCCCACCGATGGCGCCCTTGCACATCCATGTCCTCATCAGTATGCTGTGTCTTCTGGCTCTCATAACAGCCATTCTTGAGGGCAGCAGACTGTTTTGATCCCTGATTTGAGTCTGCTGTTTGTCTATAGTAGCTCAACCCACCTCACCTTTGGTGAGCCAGTGCCGCTGCTTGGCCTCTGTCACCCTGGCAGCCAGTGAATCCCACTGCACTTGGTTTTCTAATTAAATCGTGTGATTACAGTTCCCAAAATAAGGTCCGGCCTGCGAGAAGAGTGATCCCAGAGCTCTTCAGAGATGCTCAGGCTCCTCCTGCACAAACGTAATCTTCCAAGAACTCAACTTCTCTAAAACTTAGAACTTGGAAACTTAGGCTGAGATCACATGGAGCAAAGATTTCATAAGCGAAGACATGTGTTCCCTCTCTTAGACAGGAAGGGGCCAAGGCACTAAGGCAACTGGCCCTCCATTGCTAGAGGTTTGAATCTGCATGAGGTTGGACAAAGCTAGCAGCTGCTTCCTAGAAGTCGTCAGTCGCAGTCGCTGGGCTGGTTCCAAGAAGCTGCCTGCAGGGTGATAGGATTTCCCTCCTTTGTCTCTTATCTGGGTAGCAGCAGACGCTCAGGGTGAACCCAGTACTTTTCCACTCAGCTAAGACTCAGAGGCAGCTTAAAGGCTGGGGTGGGGGAAAGCCGTCTTTGAATTTACAGCCACCTGAAGTTTGGTCCTTTTCAGTATGTCTCCTTATTTCTCCCAGGGAAAAGGAATAATGTTACCGGAGTTAATGTCAGAGCTAGCAAGGCTTAGCCACTGTGCTGGCAACTTTTCTGTCAACTTGACACAGCTAGGTTCATTGGGAAGAGGGAACCTCCAATTAGAAAATGCCCCCACCAAGTTGGTCTGTGGTGTGGTTTCTTAATAAGTGATTGGTGTAGGAAGACCCAAACCATTGTGGGGGTGCCACCCCGGGGCAGGTGGTCCTGGGATGTATAAGAAGACAGGCTAAGGAAGTCCTGAGGAACAAGCCTATGAGCAGCCTTCCTCCATTGTTCTGCCTCAGTTCTTTTTGTTTTGTTTTGTTTTGTTTTGGTTTGGTTTTTCTAGACAGGGTTTCTCTGTAGCTTTGGAGCCTATCCTGGAACTAACTCTTGTAGACCAGGCTGGCCTCAACTCACAGAAATCCCCCTGCCTATACTTCCAGAGTGTCTGCTTTAGTTGATGGCTTGTGTTTCTGCTTTAACTTTCCTGGGTGATGGATTGCAAGATGTAAAATGAAATAAATTCTTTCCTCTACAAGTTGATTTTGGTCATTTCGTTTTGTTTGCTTGTTTTTTTAAGACAGGGTCATATTTAGCTCTGACTAAAACTCTCTATATAGACCAGGCTGGCCTCGAACTCACAGAGACCCCAAAGATCCACCTGTCTCTGCATCCCAAGTGCTAGTATTAAAGGTGTATGTGCACCACCACACATGGCGTTGGCCATGCTGTTTTATCACAACAATAGAAATTCTAAAATAGATCGTCTGGAGGCATTACCATCCCTGACTTCAAACTCTATTACAAAGCTACAGTATTGAAAACAGCTTGGTATTGGCATAAAAACAGAGAAGTCGACCAATGGAATCAAATAGAAGACCCTGACTTTAACCCACAAACCTATGAACACCTGATTTTCGATAAAGGAGCTAAAAGTATACAATGGAAAAAAGAGAGCATCTTCAACAAATTGTGCTGGCAAAACTGGATGTCAATCTGTGGAAGAATGAAAATAGATCCATATCTATCACCATGCACAAAACTCAAGTCCAAGTGGATTAAAGACCTCAATATCAGTCCGAACACACTGAACCTGGTAGAAGAGAAAGTGGGAAGTACTCTACAACACATGGGCACAGGAGACCACTTCCTACGTATAACCCCAGCAGCACAGACATTAAGGGCCTCATTGAATAAATGGGACCTCTTGAGACTGAGAAGCTTCTGTAAAGCAAAGGACACTGTCACTAAGACAAAAAGGCAACCCACTGACTGGGAGAAGATCTTCACCAACCCCACAACTGACAAAGGTCTGATCTCCAAAATATATAAAAAACTCAAGAAACTAGACCGTAAAAGGCTAATCAACCCAATTATAAAATGGGTCACTGAGCTGAACAGAGAACACTCAACTCAACAGAAGAAGTTCAAATGGCCAAAAGACACTTAAGGTCATGCTCAACTTCCTTAGCGATCAGGGAAATGCAAATCAAGACAACTTTAAGATACCATCATACACCTGCCAGAATGGCTAAAATAAAAAACACCAATGATAGCCTTTGCTGGAGAGGCTGTGGAGAAAGGGGTACACTCATCCATTGCTGGTGGGAATGCAAACTTGTGCAACCACTTTGGAAAGCAGTGTGGCGGTTTCTCAGGAAATTCGGGATCAACCTACCCCTGGACCCAGCAATACCACTCTTGGGAATATACCCAAGAGAGGTCTTATCATACAACAAAAGTATATGCTCTACTATGTTCATAGCAACATTGTTTGTAATAGCCAGAACCTGGAAACAACCTAGATGCCCTTCAATGGAAGAATGGATGAAGAAAGTATGGAATATATACATATTAGAGTACTACTCAGCAGTAAAAAACAAGGACTTCTTGAATTTTGCATGCAAATGGATGGAAATAGAAAACACTATCCTGAGTGAGGTAAGCCAGACCCAAAAAGAGGAACATGGGATGTACTCACTCATATTTGGTTTCTAGCCATAAATAAAGGACATTGAGCCTATAATTAGTGATCTTAGAGAAGCTAAATAAGAAGGAGAACCCAAAGAAAAACATATAGGCATCCTCCTGAATATTAACCTTCATCAGGCAATGAAAGGAGACAGAGACAGAGACCCACATTGGAGCACCGGACAGAAATCTCAAGCTCCAAATCAGGAGCAGAAGGAACTCAGGACTGCGAGGGTTGCACCCACACACTGAGAGAATGGGGATGTTCTATCAGGAACTCACCAAGGCCAGCTGGCCTGGGTCTGAAAAAGCCTGGGATAAAACCGGACTTGCTGAACATAGTGGACAATGAGGACTACTGAGAACTCAAGAACAATGGCAATGGCTTTTTTTTTTTTTTGATTTTTCGAGACAGGGTTTCTCTGTAGCTTTTTGGTTCCTGTCCTGGAACTAGCTCTTGTAGACCAGGCTGGCCTCGAACTCACAGAGATCCGCCTGCCTCTGCCTCCCGAGTACTGGGATTAAAGGCGTGCGCCACCACCGCCCGGCGGCAATGGGTTTTTGATCCTACTGCACGTACTGGCTTTGGGGGTGCCTAGGCAGTTTGGATGCTCACCTTACTAGACCTGGATGGAGGTGGGTGGTCCTTGGACTTCCCACAGGGCAGGGAACCCTGATCACTCTTTGGGCTGACGAGGGAGGGGGACTTGATTGGGGGAGGGGGAGGAAAATGGGAGGCGGTGGAGGGGAAGAGACAGAAATCTTTAATAAATAAATAAATTTAAAAAAAAGAAATCCTAAAATAGCCACCCATTCTGAATAGATCAATTAAATGGGCAAAGCAATAGGGAAAAGCAGAAAAGGAGAATTTATTCAGTCAACACCATACTTTGGGTATTCTTTGGGGTCCTGACATGAGGTTTAGGTTTATTTTGTTTTGTTTTAATTAACCAATTTAGTTTTGAGGCAGAGTCTTATGTAACACAGACTGGCCTCCACTAGATCTATAGCTATAGAAGACCTTGAACTTCTGATCCTCCGCCTTCCACGCACTGGTATTAGAGGCATACACCACTTCGCCTGTTAATGCAGTGCTAGAAATGGAACCCAACGCAAATGATCTACCCACTGAGTTACATCCCTAATCCAATCATGTCATGGTGACTGCCCTACTTAGCTGTACACATAAGCACAAGGACCTGAGTTTGGACCTCCAGAACACACACAAAAAGCCAGGTATGGTGGTGTCTCTGTAACCTCAAGGCTCCAGTGTGGAGACAAGAGATCCCTGAACCTCATAGGCCAGCCCACCTAGCTGAAGGCCAAGCTCCAGATTTAGTGAGCGATCACTTGATGGCTAGTTTTATGTCATCTTGACACAAGCTAGAGTCGTTTGAGAAGAGAGAACTTTCTGAAACAGGGTTTCTTTGTGTAGCCCTGGTTATCTTAGAACTAGCTCTGTTGTCTAGGCTAGCCTTAAACTCACAGAGATCTGCCTGCCTTTGCCTCTTGAGTGCTGACATTAAAAGCATGTGCCACCATCTCCCAGCAGGCATACTGCTCTTAACCTCAATTCAGAGGACCTGAATTCAGTTCTCAGCACTCACATCAGACAGCTCCCAACCACCTGTGATATACCACTGACCTCAGTGGTCCCCTTCACTCACTCATACACACACACCTACACACAGATATGCACATATTCCTAATGAAAAATAATAAAATATGTTTTGCCTGCACTTGTGTATGTGCACTGTGTGTGTTTGTTGCCCATGGGTCCCATTGGGTCTCCCGAAACTGGAGTTACAGATGGTTGAGAGTCACCGTGTGGGTGCTGGGGATTAAACACAGGCTCTCCACAGGAGCAACAAGTGCTCTTAATAACTGAGCCATCTATCCAGCCCCAATACATCTGTTTGGAAAAGGTGGAGATGATCCAGGAAAACAACCACCTTGAGACTTCCACTCGCATGCATGTGTACGCATACCACAAACATGTGTGCACACCACAAACGTATTTATGCACACCACAAACATATGGAATGTCACACACAAACTTTAAAACAAAAATAGATTAGGATAAAAGAGCTTGTGTTTGTCAACAATCATCGAGGGATATTGGGACAACTAGCAATTTTCAGCCAATGTAATCATTGTATCTTGTAAATAAATTTATTGTTAATGAATACTGACATTGTGGAAAGACACAAACAATTCCATCTATGTTTCTTTTTTTTTTTTAATATTTATTTATTTATTATGTATACAATATTCTGCCTGTGTGTATGTCTGCAGGCCAGAAGAGGGCACCAGACCTCATTACAGATGGTTGTGAGCCACCATGTGGTTGCCGGGAATTGAACTCAGGACCTTTGGAAGAGCAGGCAATGCTCTTAACCACTGAGCCATCTCTCCAGCCCCCATCTATGTTTCTGACATAGCAAATTCACAGTACCCAGACTGGCCTCAAATTCTTCCCTTGCCAGGGAGAATTCTCCTGAGGACTGGAATTAGAGGCATGCACTTCTGTGCCCATCTGTGAGGGCTTTGGTAACGCCAATGGTTGCAATATTAAATGTAGAATCTCTTAGTGGGTTTGCAGGAATAAACTAGGCAGGCTCAGTTCTGTGTTCTTCCCATCATTGTCTGACACCTCTAACTGCCATTCTCTCATATGGTCCCTGGGTCTCCATTTACACTAAAGTATTTATTCAAGTGACTTTTTCCCCAAGGCCAGTATACCTTCTCATGGGTCACACTTGCTCCCTGCCTGCTGGGACCTGAATCTGGTTACAGTTCCAGAAACAAAGAGTGGTGACAGAGATGGGTCTTGAGGTCTTGCCTGGCTGTTGCTTCTGGTTAGGTATACCACGTCCTCAGGGCAACTCAGGGTTTCCTCAAAGCCCAAACCAGGAGGATGGCTGTGTGTGTGGTGGGGGCCATTACAGTGGGGATAGGGAGATCTCTAACTGGCCAAGAAGATTCAGCAGAATCAAGAAATCCCAAGTCCTGCAGGGACTTTCTGCCCAGTCCTGTCCCTATTTTCTTTAGGGAAGAACAGACTTCTTGGAGGTCTCTTTAGAAGGCAAGCTGTAGGGGAAGAACGGGACTGCCTTCACGATAGTCTTTCAGTTCTTCCTCAGTTCCCTGCTGAGCTGTAATTTCACCACCCCCAGGGGGTCTCTGAGGCACCAGGTGTCACTATCTCCCTCTTTTGCTGTCTACCTGTTGGTGCTGGCTCACACTACTTACTTTCCCGTTGTTCCCTACAAAGTGAACTCACAGCAATGATGGCGGTGGTGGTACGACTTGCAGTGGGCTACCATATGTTGAGCACATAGTAGGCTAACAGATATTAAACACATAGTGGGTGCAGGTGCTGTGTCTAAGTACTCTGGGTGCTTTATCTCATTAGATGCAGATTTTGTCTAACAGTTTTTTTTTTTTTTGGTTTGTTTTGTGATGTTGGGAATTTAACTCAGGACCTCAAAGATGCTAAGTAAATGATCTGCCCCAGAACTGCATCCTGTCTGTCACTTCATCCATTCATTCATTCATTCATTCATTCATTTTGCCAAGACAGGGTTTCTCTGTGTATCCCTAACTGTATGGAGCATGATCTGTAGACCAGGCTGGCCTCAAACTTAGAGAGGCCCCTGCCTCAAACCCCCAAAGTGCTGAGATTAAAGGCATGCATCACCACCACCCAGCTACTTTTTTTTTTTTTTTTGGTTTTTCGAGACAGGGTTTCTCTGTGGTTTTGGAGCTTGTCCTGGAACTAGCTCTTGTAGAGTTGTCTCGAACTCACAGAGATCCGCCTGCCTCTGCCTCCCGAGTGCTGGGATTAAAGGCGTGCGCCACCACCGCCCGGCTCAGCTACTTTTTTTTTTAAAGAAGGGTTTGTTACCTAGCTCAGGCTGACCTTGATTTCACAATGTAGTCCAGGATGGACTCAAATTTACAATCCTCTTACCTCCATAGACATGATCTGTGACACTTAACTGTTTTTATATTGTTTCATTTTTAAACTATTCTTATCTTTTTATAACTTATTTATTTTTATTTTATGTGCATTCGTGTTTGCCTTCAAGTCTGTATGAGATGTCGGGTCCCTGTAACTGGAGTTACAGACAGTTGTGAGCTGCCAAGTATTGCTGGAAATTGAACCTGGTTGTTTTGGAAGAGCATCCAGTGCTCTTAACTGATGGATGGACCATTTCCCCAGCCCCTACTTATTTTATTTTTACTTATTTATTTGATATAAGACAGGGTCTCACTTTTCAGGCAGGCCTGAAAACATTCTGTGAAGACCAGGGTCAACATGAACTTGCAGCAATCCTTCTGCCTGTGCTTTCCTAACCCTGGGACCACAGACCTGAGCAACCACACCCAGCTTGCCTGTCAGATTTTTATTTCTTTCTAGTTTTCTTTTTTAAGAAAGGGTCTCCCTATATACCTCTGGATGCTTTAGAACTCCAGACCAGGTTGGCCTGAAATACACAGAGAGCTGCCTGGCTCTGCCTCCTGCGTTCTGAGATCAAAGGTGTGCACCTGGCTTGTCTGTCCCTCTTGGGCCAGGTAGCATGCACATACCTGTAACCTTCTTGCTGCTGAGGTGGATGCAGGATTGCCCTAAACTGGAAGCAGCCTGTCAGCATGATGAGTTTCAGGCTAGCCATAGCTATATAGCAAAATCGTTTACCAAAAATAAAAGTAAGAGCCGGGGGGGCGGGTGTAGTTCAGCTGGCAGAGTGCTAGTGCTTGTCTAGTATGCATAAGCCCTGGGTCTGGTCTCTGGGACAGCATACAGTCTAGCACATGAGAGGTAGAGGTGGGAGGGTCGGAAGTTCAAGACCACCCTCCACTGCTTCATGAATTCAAGGCCAGCTGAGATATAGGAGACTTATCAAAAAAATTTTTTTAAAGATTAAAAAGAAAACTTACTTCTTCTAGAATTCATTGTACAGTTAGCAAGACAGACTGGAAGGTTAAAACAATTGCTGTTAACGTTGACACCCAAATTCAATCTCTGGGACCCATATTATAGAAAGAGGGAACTCGCTCCCAAAAGTTGTTCTCTGACCTCCATATTTATGCTGTGGTGTGAGTCCCCACCCCAATCAAACAATCACTCACTAAATGTAATTTTAAAAATTAAGAAACAGAATGTTAAAGAAGCACACCTTTAATCCCAGCACTTGCAAAGGAAGGGGCAGAGGCAGAAGCAGGAGCAGGGGCAGGGGCAAGCATATCTCTGAGTCTGAGATCAGTCTGGTTCATAGAGCAAGTTCCAGAACAGCCGGGGCACACAGAAACCATGTCTTGAAGACAAAACAAAAGAGTCCAACCATATCATCAGTCAACATGACCTCACTAATATTTACAGAGCAGTGCACCCAACATATCAGAGCAAAGGGGGAAGAAGAATTATAAACCCCAACTACTTCTACAAGACCCTACAAGATTTCTTGCTCTAATTAATTTCTTTAGCCTCTAGACAAATCTCCAATAAATGAACTCTGAAGTTTTTTTCAAAGCTGTTTATCTAGGCAGTCCATATTTCAAGAACTGGTTTCTGGAATTACCTAGAAATATCCAGAAAGCAAAAATGGCACAAATCTTTGAAATATTCCTTGGATAAGTCATACGGTGCTGACTACCAGTTCTAAAATGGCTAGGGGCAAGGCTGTAGTGGTGTACACCTTTAATGCCAGTACTTGGGAGGCAGAAGTGGGTAGATCTCTGAGTTTGAGGCTAGCCTGGTCTACAGTGCTAGTTCCAGGACAAAAAAAAATCTACCAGTAATTATTTTAATGATATTTGGCTGAGTCAACTAACAGAAAATATTACTCATAACAGTTCTTGGCAAGATGACTCAGGAAGTAAGAGCGCTTGCTGGCCCCACAAGCCCAATGACTTGCGTTCGATTTCGGACCCATGTAAAGGTGGGGGGAGAGAACCAATTCCACAAAGTTGTCTTTTGAGCTCCATATGTGTACCGTGGAATATGCCCATTCTAATAATAACTAACTAAATAAATAATTTAAAATGTTTAGTTAACAAAAAGAATATAAAATAATGATTTGGTTATTGGACAATTATTTGTAACATTTGTGCGCTTTATATACCCAGCCATGGTGGCAGATCCCCTATCATTAACATTCAGGGACTAAAGCAGGGAAATCGCTGGAAGGCAGAGGTTGTCCAGGATTCTCAGCACATTGTACACTGTCATGGGGTACATAGTGAGACCCTATCTCAAATAAATGAATGAATAAATGTTTGTAGATTATCCTTTATTAAAATGCTCCTCAATTTTGTCTAACCTTGGTTAGTGTACTATCCGTTCCAGCCGCTCTTGTGGCTGTCACTGCTGCTGGTGCTGTTCTCAAATGGAGAGGGATTCTTGAAAAGCCCAGGATGGCCTAAACTGCTTCTAAAATCCTGCTTTGGACTTTTGCCCATCAGGTGACATGTGCTTGGAGCCAAGCATTGGTGGAGGCTGTCAGCCAACCAACAGCTGTTTCTGCAGTGCCGTTGTGCTGTGCAATTATTTAATGGTAAAGTGTTTGTTTATTTAGAAGTACACTTTTTTGGATGTTTTGTTTTGTTTTGCTCTGTTTTGTGAGACGGTGATTTTTGTTTGTTTGTTTTTCAAGACAGGGTTTCTCTGTGTAACAGCTCTGGCTGTCCTGGAACTCACTCTGTAGACCAGGCTGGCCTCCAACTCACAGAGATCTGCCTCTCTCTGCCTCCCGAGTGCTGGGATTAAAGGTGTGCACCACCAATGCCTGGCTCTGAGACAGCGATTTAAGTGTTCTAGAACCCTCCTTCAAAGGCAGAGGCTTCAAGTTGGTGTGTACCTATGAAGACAACTCTCAGGTGGGACCTCCTAGTGAGGACAAAACCTCACTGTCAGCTATATAGTGAGCTTGAGTCCACTCTGAACATGAGACCTTCTCTCCAAAAACAAAACATAAACTCCAGAGAGATGGCTCAGCGGGTAAAGCTGCTTGCTGTGAAAGTTGAGAGACCTGAGTTTGATCCCCAAGACCCACATAAAAGTGGAGAGGACCAATTCCAGAGTTGTCCTCTGACCCTTGTACCGTGGCAAGTGAGCTTTCCCACCTAACAGTTTGTGTGGAAAGTACACAACAAGTAGATTTTTTAAAAAGTACAGTTCAGAAACCTCACAAGTCAAAACAAACCCTTCCTTAAAAAAACAAAACAATGACAACAAAACCACAGGAGACTAGAGAGATGGCTTGGTGGTTAAGAACATTTCCTGCTCTTGCAGAGGAAGATCCGAGTTCTGTTCTGACTAGGGCTCCAGTTCCAGGGAGCCATCGTCTGGCTTCCGTGGTCACCAGACACAAAAGCGGCGCACATACACACACGCAGACAAAACATTGATACACATAAAAAGAAACAAATCTTAAGTGAGTAATCTTCTAAAAGAGAAAAAAGAAGAGAAGGAGAGATGCATGAACGAACAAAAAAAAGAAAAAAATAGTCAGAATCTCCTTAAGTTAGCTCAAGTTGGGCTTGGGGTAGTTCAGTGCAGTGTCAGCTGCTCATCTGAAAGGGAAAAAAAAGTTGTGATTAGGAGTTTGAGGCCCGCTATGGCAGCACGGTGCAACCTTATCAAAGGAATTAATAAGCAAATAAGAAGGGAACAACGCTTACTGAATCTAAGGGCTGAATCTAGCTGCACAAGCACAGATGAAGGAACTCAGGTTTCCAGGGAACACCGCCACACGTCTGCCTCCTGCTCCCGCCTTATGCAGGAGTGACAGGATTATAGGTGAATAACACCATGTCCGATTTTTCTAGATTTATTTATTTTTATTTTATGTGTATGGCTGTAATGTCTGCAGGTACGACTGTCCACCAGAGGCATGCAGTGCCCCAGGAGGCTAGAGACGAGCATGAGGTCCTCTGGGGCTGCAGTGATAGACGGCTTCAACACAGGTGAGGACCATCCCCAGCAAAGTTCCTCTGGCCTCAGATACATGTATTTCCTTATAGAACAACTCTGTTCTATCCGTGTTTACTAACAGACCTGAATGTTGTAGAATATTAGTTTAAGATGTGTTTATTCATTTGTGGTAGAATATTTGTTTAATGATGCAAAGATGTGTTACATTCTTTTATGATACATTTTTTTTGTTTTTTTTTTTTTTGTTTGTTTGTTTTTCGAGATAGGGTTTCTCTGTGGCTTTGGAGCCTGTCCTGGAACTAGCTCTGTAGACCAGGCTGGTCTCGAACTCACAGAGATCTGCCTACCTCTGCCTCCCGAGTGCTGGGATTAAAGGCGTGCGCCACCATCGCCTGGCTATGATACATTTGTTTAGCTCTGTAAAGCTCTGTTACTTTGCCTGCCTAAAACACCTGATTGGTCTGATAAAGAGATGACTTTTATGATACATGTGTTTAGCTCTGTAAAGCTCTGTTACTTTGCCTGCCTAAAACACCTGATTGGTCTGATAAAGATGAATGGCCAACAGCTAGGCTAGCGTGAGACATAGGCTGAGCTGGTGGGCAGAGAGAATAAACGTGAGAAATCTAGGGAGACAGCAAGAAGCAAGAAAAGGAAAAGAGAAGGATGACAGGGGCCAGCCAGCCATAGAGTTAGAAGGAAAGAAAGATATATAGAATAAAGAAAGATAAAAAGCCCAGAAGGCAAAGCGTAGCTAAAGAGAAACGGTATATTTTAAGTTAGAAAAAGTGGCTAGAAACAAGTCAGGCTAGGCCTGGCATTCATGAATAAGAATAAGTCTCTGTATTTATTTGGGAGCTGGGTGGCAGGCCCCCAAAGAGTACCGAAAGAACAACTAAACCCAAACTTATTCATTTTTCTTATGCCATCTAAAAACAAGATGTTAGAAACAGTTAGCGCTTCAGTAATTTAGCTTAGAAATGATTTAGCCAAGGTGAGCCTGATAGCATACTCCCGTAATCCTGGTTAGTAGGAAGACTGGGGCAGGAACCTTTAAAGTTTAAGGCTTGCCTAAGCTTCAAAATGATTTCAACTTAGGGAGACCTTGTCTTAAAATAAAAAGCAAACAAGAGATCTGGGCATGGTGGCGCACTCCTTTAGACCTAATACATCAAGGCAGAGGCAGGAGTATCTCTGAGATTTTGAAGCCAGTCTGGTCTACATAGTTGCCCAGGATAGCCAGGGCTACATAGAGAGACCTTGTCTCAAAAAAGAAAGCAAAGAGGCTGGGGAGATGGCTCAGTGGTTAAGAGTACTTGTTGCTCTTCTAGAGGACCCGAGTTCAGCCCCTAGCACCCACATTGCAGCTCACAAACTTGTATAACTGCAGTTCCAGAGGATCCAAAACCCACTTCTGGCCTCTTTGGACACTGCACGCATATGGTGTAAGATATTCATGTACACAAAACACTCATACACGTAAAATAAAAATAAATAAAATCTAACAAAACGACAAAAATGGTTGAACAATGAAGCTGAAAATGTTTTATCACTGGTGACAAAGTCATCATACGTAACACTGCAGCCTGACATATTCTCACCTTTGTGGTGATGCGCAAATAAAATTATGGCACTAAGTCACGTCAAAGTTTTGAACACGCAATTATGTACAGTACATAATACTTGATAATGACCGTGGTATTGATTTACATATTTTCCATGCTATGGTTTTTACTTATTTATTAAACTATATTTTTTATCATCATCTTAGAGTGTATTCCAACTAACTCCGTTTTATTTTACTTTCTTGACTTTTTTTTTTTTTTTGAGACAAGGTCTCATTTCACCTAGGCTGCTCTGGACTCCAGCTTCCATCTCAAAGTGCTAGGATTATAGGCATGCGCCCACATATCTACACTCATGTCCTGATTAACAAAAAGTTCTCAGTGTGTATCGTGTTACGCTGGCTGGAGTCCCATAGATCCATAGATCTCACACTTACTTCGAGTCATAACTAAATCAAGAGGCCACGTCAGCACTGTTGAGCTGGCTTAGCAGGTAAAGGCGTTCGCTGCCAAGCCTGCGGACCTGAATTTAATCCCTGGAACCCACACACTGGAAGGGAAGAACTTGCTCCCAAAAGTTGTCCTCTGACTTCCACACGTCCCACATGCATGCCCACACGTACACAGTCAGACAATAAGAAAGAAAAGGCTGTGTCAAATGACTGACCTATATCATCTGGGTTTGTGCAAACATACAATGTTTGAATAAATATTAACAGTGTGTTTCTCAGAAGTTATCCTCACTAACAAGAGACATGTGGTTATAGTTTATTTGCCAAAGATTTACCTAAGTCACAGGAACTAACATGTAATTCCGTCTATTTCTGGCTTTCTGGGATAATTATATCACTATTTATTTATCTTCAACTTTATTTCCCCTATTTAATTTTTGTTGTAGTGGGAGTGGAAGCAGGGTCACAAGGTCTCCCGTAGACTTGACTTTACCTCCTAAGTGCTGGGAACATGGATTTGTATCTCCATGTCCTTATTACTTCTTTAAAACAATGTTTTCTTTGGCATTACTGGGATCAAACTCAGGGCCTCCAAATGCTAGGCAGGAGTTCTATCACTGAGCTACTTACTAAACCTGCTTATTTTTTGTTACTGTTTTTTTTTCGAGACAGGGTTTTTCTGTGGCTTTGGAGCCTGTCCTGGAACTAGCTCTTGTAGACCAGGCTGGCCTCAAACTCACAGAGATCTGCCTGCCTCTGCTTCCCAAATGCTGGGATTAAAGGTGTGCACCGCCACTACCTGGCCTTAACCCTGCTTAAATGCCATTTAAATAAAGTAGTTTTTTTGTAGGTTTTTCATTATTAAGGTAGAAAACTATTATCTCTGTAATACATACAGCTCTTACAGCATTCATTAAGATTTTTCATTTACTGCTTTCCAAGCAATTCCTCTTCACCTTCCAGAGTATCAACCTTCCAATCGCCCATTCATTTCTCTAAGAACTTCTTAGCTAGGCGAGTCTAAATTTTTACCTTCAGAGGGATGACTCCAAGGTGGAGGAGCATCTACAACTCAGGCACGGAAAAAGAACTCGTTCTCTCTAAAGAAGCACCCAAAGCACCTTGCCTGCTACCAGAGGTCAATTCTTTGGCAGATACTCTATAAATTTTACAAAGGCAGTAAGAATGGATGGGCTTCAGAGAAGATTCAAAACCTGTCTGTTCAAAGAAACCAGCTGTGAAGACATATTTTGGAGACCAATTTAGTTCGATTTGTGACTTGTCTTGAAAAAAGGACAAAAAATAAGAAAGAAGGAAAAAAGGAAAGAAAAGAAACAAACCAAATTAGAAAGTCACAAACCGAACTAAATTTGCCTGCCTCCCGAGAGCTGAGATTACAGATGTGCACTGTAGGACCCAGCCATGACAAGCTCAATAGAGGCCTGAGTCTCAGTAGTTTACCCTAAGGCAATAGTTGGTTCCAAGAAAGACCACAAACTGGCACTACCCAGGCACCAGCCAGGAACAGATTATTAAAAAGAAATTCCTAATGTTCCAGGTTCCAGACATTGTAGATAGGATCACCTCCCAGCACACACCCATTGCTTTTTACCAGGACACCCCTAGACAAGTGTCAGCCAGTCAGGGGTCCTGAACACATTTGCTGTGATAAGACCCAAACCCTAACTGAGCTTGGGGCTCTCCAACCACTTTAATACAATGGACACAGGGAAAGTCCAAGTTTGTAAACTTGTATAAGAATAAAGGCTCTTTGCTTTTATATACAAGACTCGGTCTCCTGGTTGGTTTTGGGGGGACTCCATGATCTGAGCATAACATGCACCATCACCACAAGATGGTGTCTGTTTCTCTACAGGATTATTACTGAGTTCATGGTGGATGGAGTCCATTAAGGTGTGGAGACCCAAAAATGTGAGCCTATTTCCATGTTGACAAAGGTCAGAGAGTTGGAACTTACCTCTACTCTTCAAGGCTATTGTGTTTCTACCTCAAACAAAGGTCCCACCTGTAATGGTTTAGATAAAACAGCGCATTTCCCCAAGAGGCGGCAGCAGGACAGTAGGGACAGTGGGTTCCAGGTGGGGACCCGTGTCACACAGGTCACTGCGGGTGGTTAAGGGCAGCAGTGAGTGGGAGACAACAGAAGGCCACAAGGGGCAGCCCCGGTCTCACCACCCAAGGCCTCTGTGGGCCCCAAGCAGGTGGGAGGCAGCGGGTGAGAGACCTTGCTGGGTTGGTGGGACAGCTGGTCCCATGAGAAGCAGCAGTGGATGAGAGACAAATAGGTACTCCGCGCAGAGAAAGTTTGGGTATAGTTTAATTAGTTTATTATAGTTTATTTATATAGTGGGTTATAGATGGCAAGGAAAGAGAAGGGGGAGAGGGAGGGGGCAGGGGAGGAGAAGAGGCAGAGGCAGCAGCCACCTCTTCAGAAGAGGGAGGAAAAAGAGAGAGAGCACAGACTGGAAGCAGAAGAAAATCCACCTGCCTTGGTGGAAGGGGGAGTAGGTGGGGCTTGTCTCTTAAAGGGGCAGGACAAGCCCACAGCAGATTGTAACACCACCGAGACATAGACCAGAATTCTGCAACAGGTGTGGCTAATAGCCAGACCTTGTATTTCAGGAATAGAGAAGAAGATATGTTTCTATCTCAAACAAAAGTCTAAGGGTCCAACTAAGTAAGAGTTCTCTTAAGGAGATAACTTTGGATTCCACTCAGGGAGTGGTTTGCCTACAGAATGTTTTGGTGTAGGGTGTGAATGTGACTTGTTTTGTTCTGTCCAACAAAATGGGTAACTGTGGATGTAACCAGGGCTATACAGAGAAGCTCTATCTCAAAGAAATCCAAACTAAAACCTCTAGGTTCATTAAGAGACCTTATCACAGACATATAAGTGGAGCCCTTAGAGGTTAACCTCTGGCTTACACGTGTGCACACAGTCCAATGTGTACTTATACACATCCATGTGAGCATGTGCATGTACATATACTGAGTACACACAAATGTGGGGCGGGGGGAGAAGAGAGAGGGAGAGAGTGGAAAGAAGAAAAATTCCAGAACAGACTGGGTTACAGAGTGAGTTCAAAGCCAGCCTGGGCAACTTTCTGAGACCCTATCTCAAAGTAAAAAGGTAGATATGTCATAGTACCTGAGAGGCTAAAGCAGAAATACTGGGCATGATGTTGTAAGCTAATTTCAACAGAGGCAAAGGCTCTTAAGTTTAAGGCCAACCTGGTTTCAGGATAGCAAGGGCTACAGAGACTCTGTCTTAAAACAAACAAATCAATTCTCCCGGGGCCCAGTAGATGCCCTGCCCATTCCAAGAGCTCATAGCTGTCAAATTAACTTCTAAATACTTTGAGTGTACCAGTCAGTTTGGCACATACCTTTAATGCCAGCACTTGGGAGGCAGAGGCAGGTGAATCTCTGAGTTCGAGGCCAACCCGATCTACAGAATTAGTTCCAGGACAGCCAGGGTTACACACAGAAACCCTGCCTTCAGAAACCAAACAAATGAAACCTAACCTCCTTGGATGTCCTATTGGGCTCTAGGCAGAGTCATTCTTATCTCAGCAGTGACTTTATTAGTCTGGTTATCCCTTTCTCCCATTTTCCTCTCTTCTTTCTTCATCTGTCCTCTGCACTCTCCTCTTTTGCTTTTTGGTTGGAGCGATGTTTTATTTTAAAGATATATTCTTATTTTATGTGTATATGTGAGTGTCTGCATGTATGCATGTTCACTATATGCATGCTTAGTGTTACCAGGGGCCTAAGTGGGCATTAGATCCTCTGGTACTGGAGTTACAAGCAGTTGTGAGCCACCGTGTGGGTGCTGGGAACTAAACCCAGGACTTCTGTAAGAGCAACAAGCACTACGAACTGCTCAGACATTTCTCTAGTTCCTGCTTTGTTCTATTTGTGATTATCTCTCATGAATCTCCAGTTGGTCTTGAACTCACTTTGTAGCCCCATCTGGTCTTCCAATTTGCAGCAACACCTTTGCCTTAGGCTCTCAAATACTTTTTTTTTTTTTTGTTTTTTTCAGACAGGGTTTCTCTGTGGCTTTGGAGCCTATCCTGGAACTAGCTCTTGTAGACCAGGCTGGTCTTGAACTCACAGAGATCCGCCTGCTTCTGCCTCCCGAATGCTGGGATTAAAGGCGTGCGCCACCACCGCCCGGCAGTCAAATACTATGCCACATTTACCTTTTACTTTTTATTTTGAGACAGGGTCTCACAAAGTTGCCCAGGCTGGTTTTGGATTCATTCTGTAGTCCAAATGAATTCTTATTCTTTTCTCTTCCTTTCCCTCTCCTCCTCTCTCTGTTTGTGTCTGGTGTATGTACATATGCATAGGAGTATAAGCCAAAGGTCAGCTTCCCATGTCTTCACTTGTATGTCTGAGATAAGGTCTCTTATTGAACTTGGAGTTTGCAGATTCAGGAGGCTGACTGGCTCCAGGCTCCTGGAATCCACCTCTCCCTCTCATATACACACATATAAGCATATAATTTTTGTAAAAAAAAATGGTATTTAGTGTACCCTCAGGACAAACCCCTGCATCTTACATATTAATACCACAAACTTTTCCTATACTGAAATTTCAGTTTATTGGGCTAATCATAGGAATTTGGATGAAGGGTTACCTATAGGAGCATGAGAGATCCCAGCAGGACTGTCTAATAGAAACTTGCAACATAGGAAGTTCTGATTTTGCATTGTTCAATATAGTAGTCACGAACCATAATACTATAGAAATAATGACTTTTCCTTTTTTCTGTTTTGGTTTTTTCTTTTTTCATTACTTTCTTTTTTACTGATATTTATTGAGCTCTACATTTTTCTCTACTCCCCTCCCTGCCTCTCCCCTCCCCCGTTCAACCCTCCCCCAAGGTCCCCATGCTCCCAATGTATCCAGGAGATTTTGTCTTTTTCTACTTTCTACTTTCCATGTAGATTAGATCTATGTAAGTCTCTCTTAGTGCCTCATTGTTGTCTAAGTACTCTGGGATTGTGGTTTGTAGGCTGGCTTTCTTTGCTTTATATTTAAAAACCACCTATGAGTGAGTACATGTGATAATTATCTTTCTGTGTCTTGGTTACCTCACTCAAAATAATGTTTTCTAGTTCCATCCAGTTTCCTGCAAAATTCAAGCTGCCGTTATTTTTTCTGCTGTGTAGTACTCCATTGTGTAAATGTACCACAATTTTTTTTTTATCCATTCTTAGATCGAGGGACATTTAGGTTGTTTCCAGGTTCTGGCTATGACAAACAAAGCTGCTATGAACATGGTTGAGCACATGTCCTTGTGGCATGATTGAGCATCCTTTGGATATATACCCAAAAGTGGTATTATTGGGTCTTGAGGAAGGTTGTTTCTTAATTTTCTGAGAAATTGCCACACAAAGGGGTTGTACCAGCTTGCATTCCCACCAGCAATGCAGAAGTGTCCCCCCCCCCGCCCCAATCTCTCCAGCATAAGTTGTCATCAGTGTTTTTGATCTTGGCCATTCTTACAGGTATAAGATGGAATCTCAGAGTTGTTTTGATTTGCATTTCTCTGGTGACTAAGGATGTTGAACATTTCCTTAAGTGTCTTTCAGCCATTTTAGATTCCTCTGTTGAGAGTTCTCTGTTTAGGTCTGTACTCCATTTTTTTTATTGGATTATGTGATCTTTTGGTGTCCAATTTCTTGAGTTCTTTGTATATTTTGGAGATCAGACCTCTGTCTGATGTGGGGGTTAGTGAAGATTTTTTTCCCATTCTGTAGGCTGTTGTTTTGTCTTGTTGACCGTGTCCTTTGCTTTACAGAAGCTTTTCAGTTTCAGGAGGTCCCATTTATTACTTGTTTCTCTGTGTCTGTGCTGCTGGGGTTCTATTTAGGAAGTGGTTCCCTGTGCCAATGCGTTCAAGTGTATTTTCCACTTTCTCTTCTAGAAGGTTCAGTGTGGCTGGCTTTATGTTGAGGCTGTTTTGGGTTTTGTGAGACAGGGTTTCTCTGTGCAGTTCTGGCTGTCCTGGAACTCACTCTGTAGACCAGGCTGGCCTCAAACTCAGAGATCTGCCTGCAGACATATTGGGGGGGGGGGAAGCACAAGCTCACAAAAAAAAACATGACAGTGACATTATTATGAAAACTCAGCCTTAGCTTAGGCTTGTCTCTAACACGCTCTTATAACTTAAATTAACATATAGTTTTTAATCTACAGTCTTCCATGCACTCATTACCTAACCTCCATTTTGCCCATCCTGCTTCCATCACGTCTGGCTGGCAACTCCACCATTCTTCTTCCCAGAGCTCTCTGTCCAGAAGTCCTGGCTATACATCCTGCCTAGTTACTGGCCATTTAGTTTTTTT
The DNA here is from genome assembly GCF_037038515.1 of Microtus pennsylvanicus. Lineage (NCBI taxonomy): Eukaryota > Metazoa > Chordata > Mammalia > Rodentia > Cricetidae > Microtus > Microtus pennsylvanicus. The sequence goes on from NC_134590.1 coordinate 35,416,308, forward strand.
TCTTTAAATTTTATTTTATGTGTCTGCATATATGTCTGTGTGAGGGTGTCAGATCCCTTGGAACTGGAGTTACAGACAGCTGTGTACTGTCATGTGGGTGCTGGGAATTGAACCTGGGTCCTCTGGAAGAGCAGACAGTGCTCTTAACCACTGAGCCATCTCTCCAGTCCCAGCCATTTAACTTTTTATTAAACCAATCACAATGACACATCTTCACACAATGTAAAGGAATATTCTACATTTTCCCCTTTTTATCTAAATAAAAAGAAAGGTTTTAACTCTAACACAGTAAAACTATATACAACAAGAACAAGTATCAGATAAGAATTACATTTACAATGTACAGTTCACTTGCATTTAACAATTGTTTTTGTTTTTGATTTTTTTCGAGACAGGGCTTCTCTGTGTAATAGTCCTAGCTGTCCTGGAACTCAGTTTGTAGACCAGGCTACCTTCAAACTCATAGAGATCTGCCTAACTCTGTCTCCCAAGTGCTGGGAGTAAAGGCATGTGCCACCACCAACTGGCCGCATTTAGCAAATTTAGAGAAAATACTCGATTATCTATATCCTATCTTAGTCAAAGTTTTATAGCTAAACCATTTTTGTCATGACTTGTATTACCATTCTAAAAATATCTTTTAGACCTTAGAACATCTTTTTAAATAATCAAATCAAGTTTTTATGTTTCTAAACTTTATATCTCTTATGTAAGTTTCTTTTTGAATTTAGTAATAAGGAAAACTGTAAAACAGTAACTAATCTTCATTGCCCATCAAAGTCCCAAGAAGAATAAAATATTACTTGAGTAAAGAGGAAATGCAGAGAAAGAGACTTTTTTTTTTTTTGAGACAGGGTTTCTCTGTAGCTTTGGAGTCTGTCCTGGAGCTAGCTCTTGTAGACCAGACTGGCTTTGAACTCACAGAGATCCTCCTGCCTCTGTGCTTCTAGTGCTGGAATTTAAGGTGTGCACCACCATCGCCCAGCAAAAGAGACCTTTTTTTTGTTTTGTTTTGTTTTGAGGACAGGGTTTCTCTGTAGCTTTGGAACCTGTCCTGGAACTAGCTCTGTAGACCAGGTTAGCCTCAAACTCACAAAGACCCACCTACCTCTGCCTCTTTTTTTTTTTTAAATATTTATTTATTATGTATACAGTATTCTGTCTGTGTGTATGCCTGCAGGCCAGAAAAGGGCACCAGACTCCATTACAGATGGTTGTGAGCCACCATGTGGTTGCTGGGAATTGAACTCAGGACCTTTGGAAGAGCAGACAATGCTCTTAACCTCTGAGCCATCTCTCCAGCCCCCTACCTCTGCCTCTTGAGTGCTGGGATTAAAGGTATGTGCCATCACCACCCAGTGAGAAAGCAACTTCTAAAACTATGCAATGAGCTGGGCGGTGGTGGCGCACGCCTTTAATCCCAGCACTCGGGAGGCAGAGGCAGGTGGATCTCTGTGAGTTCGAGACCAGCCTGGTCTACAAGAGCTAGTTCCAGGACAGGCTCCAAAACCACAGAGAAACCCTGTCTCGAAAAACAAAACAAAAAAAACAACAACAAAAAAATAAAACTATGCAATGATAGACATCTGGCTACCTGGACATGCATCCAGGGTTTCTCTGTAATGTTGAGGCATCAGTCCTTGGGCTAAAGTATGTCAATATCTGACAGACTTTCTGTAAAATAGGAATTTTTTGAAGGACTGTCCTACTTTGTCTTGGCAAAGTTTGGCAGTCGCTTTCCTTTGCATCCTATTTGTCCAGTTCGGACAGCAGACTGTCAGCAATCAAGGCAAGAGTAGTTTCTTGCCCAGTGGCCAGTTTTTGTCACAGGGAAAGCAAACTCCATATAGAGGTTCTTTGATGCCCATCATCCTTTTTAAATTTAAATTGGTGTTGCCAGGAGCATGTATACGGATGTACCCCTACATGGACCATGTGCATGTATATGGATGTACATCTATATGGACCATGTGCATGTATACAGATGTACACCTATATGGACCATGCGCATGTATATGGATGTACATCTATATGGACCATGTGCATGTATAGAGATATACACCTATATGGACCATGTACATGTATACGGATGTACACCTATATGGACCATGTGCGTGTATATGGATGTACATCTATATGGACCCATGAGTATATATACGGATGTACACCTATATGGACCCATGTGCATGTATACAGATGTACACCTACATGGACCATGTGCATGTATACGGATATATACCTATATGGACCCATGTGTATGTATATGGAGGTACACCTACACAGACCCAAGTGTATGTATACAGATGTACATCTATATGGACCCAGAGTCTCATGTGCTTACAGGAGCAAGGCTAACATATTTATGGCTCTTGTTTCTCTTTCCCCTATAGACTACCTATACAGATCTTAGGGAAGGGTGGGGCTTTGTGACCACTCTCCCTGAAACAGGATGATTTGAGCTTAGTGGTTCCAGATCAGTCTGTGCAACACAGACCATCTCCAGGATTAAAGAGGGAGAGTCTCGGGCTGGAGAGATGGCTCAGAGGTTAAGAGCATTGCCTGCTCTTCCAAAGGTCCTGAGTTCAATTCCCAGCAACCACATGGTGGCTCACAACCATCTGTAATGGGGTCTGGTGCCCTCTTCTGGCCTTCGAGCATAGACACAGACAGAATATTGTATACATAATAAATAAATAAATAAATAAAATTTAAAAAAAAAAAGAGGGAGAGTCTCACACAGTGAGTCACACCTCTGAACCCAGCTCAGGAGGCCGAGGCATGGCTGCAGGGAGTTTGAGGCTAACTTGGCAAAAACAGTGAATTTCAGACCAGCCTGAGCCAGAGTAAAATCCTGTCTCATAGGAAAAAAAAAAAGCAAAACCAAGCCAGGCATGCAGTACACACTTTTAATCCCATCACTCAGGAGGCAAAGAGAGGTGAGGATCTGTGAGTTCAAGACCTGGTCCTAGGAAGTTTCAGTCAGCCAGCGCTACATAGTGAGACCATATCTCTAGAAAACAAACACAAACCATTCAAGCAAATGTGTCAGAGGCTGGCAAGATGGTTTAGCAGGTAAATGGCTGGCTATTGGTGCCAAGCCTGACCACATGGTAGAGAGAACTGACTTTTTTTTTTGAGACAGGGTTTCTCTGTGTAATAGCCCTAGCTGTCCTGGAACTAGTTCTTATAGACCAGGCTGGCCTGGAATTTACAGAGATCTGCCTGCCTCTGCCTCCCGAGTGCTGGAAATAAAGGCGGTCCGCCCCGCAGAGAATGGACTTCTGCAAGTTAACCCCTGACCTCCATAGGATTGACTGTTGTGATGTTCTCAAAACTTCTCCACAAATAAATGAGTTAAAAATATATGTATAAAGACTCAAAAAACATCAGGTAGGTGTCCTGCCTGATGCATGTTATTCTAGAAGTTGGGAGGCTGACCTGGGCTATATAAATGAGACAATGTCTCAAACACAGCAGCAGCAAAACAATAAACAACTTTCAGTGGGAGGTTGCTTCTCTTTGCTCTTTTAGAAAGGATCTCCTTGGAACTCATGTTTCACCTGCCTTGGGCCGGAGAAGTTAGTGTTACAGGATTGCCCCATTCTGTGCCAAAAGACAGACATTCTAAAGAGTATCACAATTTGTTTCAGTTACGTTACAAATCCCAGAGTTTACTATCTTGAGTGCTTACAAAACTATACAATAGTAGGAGGTTTGTGTAAGAGTGGCCCCCTATGCTCTCCCTGCCTCATGTTTTACTAGCTGTCTAGAAGTCTTGAGCTCCAGAAATAGCTGCAATCAGAGGCTAGTTAAAAGGCGGGTATTTTAAAGAACATCGAATAAATTCAGCCACCGCTCATTTTATTATTATAGGACCCAGCCAGGACAAACTCAATAGAGTCTCGAGTCTCAGTAGTTTATTCTAAGGCAATACCTGGTTCCAGGAAAGACCATAAACTGAGACTATCCCGGCACCACGCAGGAACAGACTATCCAAAGGAAATTCCTAATGTTCCAACCATTGTAGATAGAATCACCTGCCAGCTTTTTACCAGGACAAATGGCAGTCAACCTGGGGTCCTTAGAAATCCCTCACCCCCACCTTTGCTACTATAAACACTCAACACTAACTGAGCTCGGGGCTCTCCGATTACTCCAATACGTTGGACACACGGAGAGTTCGAGTTTGTAAACTTGTTAAGAATAAAGGCTCTTTGCTTTTACATACAGGACTCGGTCTCTTGGTTGGGTTTAGGGGGACTCCGTGATCTGGGCACAACAATCGTCACCATCATCATCATTATTTGCTTCTTGACAAGGTTTCTTTATGTATGTAGCTCTGGCCATCCTGGAACTCGCTCTATAGACCAGGCTGGCCTCAAACTCAGAGCTCCACCGCCTGGTTTATTATTCTTAATTCGTTTCCTGAAAATTATGCATGTATTGTCCTGATTCATTCGCTTCAATATTTACCTTAAATTACTCAAGCGCTGCTTCACTGAGTTTTTCTTGGCAATCGTTTCCTTTGGACGAAAGAAAAAGTTAAGCTTTGGTGTATTTACAAGTTTTTAAAAAAATGAGACTCAAACTCACACGAGTCACCCAGGTACTGGTAAATCTGTAAGATCCCACTCCCAGCTCCCATTTTTTCTGGGTTTTCACTGTCAGAAACTCCGATCTGTGTTTCTAGCCCGTATCTTGGATGACTGAGAGGCCAGAAGCCCGAGAACCACAGCTTGAGAGCGTCCCGTTGCCAACTTCCGATACTGCAGCTTTGAAAAAAGTCTTGTGAGGCGTCTAAGGTCGTAGGGTGCGATCTCGGGCGAAGACACAAGAATGAGCAAGACCACGTTGTGCCCCTTCGTAAAACTTTGCCTCGGCTTCTAGAGCTACGTCTGGAGGAGAAACCAGCAATTTCTCCGAGCAATTAACCATCTTTCCAGCCCGTCCGCCTCACACGTCCCCCACCAGACAAGCTTCCGAGAGCCCCGAACTCCGAGCGGGCCGCGAGCGTCCCAGGTCAGCGCCTCCCGACCTCCGCTTCCCGCCACCGGGGCTCCACCTCCTCCGCGCGCCCGCTCGGCTGCCGGCCTCCCGGAGGCGCCCGCGCGGCCGGGTCTTGGCGCCAAACGGGTGGCGGCGCTGTCCACCCCGGCGCGCGGCCGCGTCGGGCCCGAGGGAGGCGGGGGTTCGGCCGGCGGAAGAAGGGGCGGGAGCGAGGCGCGCGTTGCTCTCGCGTGCTCTCGCGCCGCTCGCGTGACGGGCCCTGGGTGTGCGCGAGGCTCCCGCTCCGCGGGGCACGGGCAGCCGGGAGCGCGCCGCGGCGAGAGGGCGGCGGGTGCGGGTGGGCGCGAGGTGCGGGCGAGCGAGCGGGCCGGCGGGCGGGCGAGCGCGGGGGGCGCGCGGGCGTGCACCCGCGCGCGGGCTCTCTGTGGAGTCGCGGCCGAGGCTGCGCTTCCTCAGCCCGACGGAGAGCGGCAGTGTCGCCTCGGCCGGCGCACGCTCGGCCCGCGTCTCCCCCCGCGGCGGCTGCTCCTCGGCACCGCCAGCCCCAGCGCCGCTCCGGGGCGGGCGGGCGGCGGCGGCGGGACCCGCGGAGCCGCTTTGTGTGCAGGCCGACGAGGGGCGGCGGCGGCGGCACAACCACCTGACAGAGGCCTGGCGCTCGCTGCACCGTCCGCCCGCATGAGGAGGAGGTAAAGCGGCGGCCGGGCTCGCGCCCTCGGCGGCGGCAGCGAGGGAGGGACGGAAGGGGGAGACCGCAGGGGAGGGCGCGCGCCGAGGCCCGGCGGGGTCGTCCGGAGCGGCCACTCAGGCCTCGGAGGTGCCGGGTGGCGCCGGGCGGCCGAGGGGCGGGAGACGCCGCCGGGCTCGGTTGCTGAAGTTACGGAACAAAATGTGAAGTGCGGAGCCGCGTCCTCCGCTTCCTGGAGCGGGGCTCGGGCCGGGGGCGGCTGCCGGGGGTGGCGGGCTTGTTGGGGAGGGGCGGCCGCGAGGCGGGGACGCTGGGGGCCCGGGGCTCGGCGCGGCCAGGGCGTTCTGCTCCCGGGCGCCGGCGTCGCGCGTGGGTCCTCTTGGGGACCTAGTTTTGCGGCCTAAGCTGAACCCTCTAGGCCTCGCGTCTCCTTTCCCGGAGGGGACCGGCCAGACGGGGACCCGGCCGCTTCTCCTGGGCCGAGTTGGGGCCTTTGGGTCCTCGCTGGTTCCTCGAGGCCACCAAACTTCCGACCTAGGTGCCCGGGGGTGCATTTCATTGTGAAAAGAGGGCTAGGAAACTCCGGGCGCTGTTCGGTACCTCCCGCGGCCGCGGCAGCCGGGAGTCCGGTGGCTCCGGGGCTGGAGCGGGTGGGGGCGGCGGACGCCTAGCGGGGTTCCGAGTCCCAGAGGTGGAGCGAGTGGTGGGGGGTTCCCCGGTCTCGGCGAAAGAAAGGGCTCTTCCCAGATTAGAGATTTTTGAAATGAAAAAGAGGTTACAAAGTCGCCCCTTTCTCGCTGAACTTTGGTTTTCTGACCGATAGAGGCCGGTAGAGGACTGTGAAAGAAAAGTTATCCCCCAGGATGGACTTCTCGCAGCCGAAGCCTGCCGCTGCCCTCTGTGGCGTCGTGAGTGCGGACGGAAAGATCGCTTACCCCCCGGGAGTAAAGGAAATCACCGACAAGATCACCACCGACGAAATGATCAAACGGCTGAAGGTAAGCTTCTGGGTCGATGATCTGCGCTCCGGATGGCTTGGTGACTCGTGGTTCCACTGGACTATGCGGCGTGGCCTTTGGAGTTTTGAAATACGAAGTTTTTAAAGATAGCTTATCGTCTTCTCTCTTGAAAGTATTCCAACTTGGATAGGTTCTGAAAGGACCTAAGTGAAAGGACATTTAAAAGGAGTGTGATTGTTTACTGTTCCTGTTTATTAAGCATAAAAACTCAGATTTGGTTGCTTCTCATCTCCCTGTGATCCCTTTCATTTACTGAATATTGTGGTATGTACCCTTAAGTGTAGGCAGTGATTTGCCCCGGAAAGTTCCTTTTGGGTTTTTCTGTAGCCTTGACTGTATTGGAATTTACTTTGTAGACCAGGCTGGCCTTACATGGTTCGCCTGCCTCTGTTTCCCAAGTGCTGGTATTAAAAGCGGTCAGTACTGCTCGCTGAAAGTTACTGTTTTTATCAACTCCAAATAAGACTGATGTGAGCATAGGCAACCTTTTTTTTTTTTTTTATGACCTTATGTGTATTGGTGTTTTGCCTGCATACATGTCTGTGTGAGGGTGTTGGATCCCTGGAACTGAGTTACAAGCAGTTGTGAGCTGCTGTGTGGGTGCTGGGAATTGAACCTGGGTCCTCTGGAAAAGCAGCCAGTGCTCTTAACCACTGAGCCATCATCATCATCCATATAGCAACACCCCCCACTCCATTTTCACACAATTTTCGAATAGCTCGAAGCTTAACTATGTATTCAGTGTGGCTAAATTTGAACTTAAAATGATTTAAGTACAGACGCCCAGGAAATTTGAGGACTGTATTATCGCTATTTCTGTGAGGTTTATCTTCCTTGGTGTAAATGTGATAATCCTTAATGTCAGTGTTGTATGCTTCAATTTTGCATTGGTCGGTGTTGGGCTTTCTTTTCTGTGGACATAGATTGTGGATGGAGCCTTACCAAATGAGGGCAGTTTTTGTTAGTGAGTCAGTTTCAGGTAGTGATTGTCACTTTAGGGAAACTTACATTCACCGGGGAATATTGTAGGCATTTTGGTTGCCATAGTTGGGGCTTGTTTGGAATAGGAAGACGGGGGCAATGGGTTCTGCTAGGAAACTAACTAGTTTAGATGAAAGATCTTAAACTTTGTAAGTAGGGCATTGACAGTGGAAATAGACAAAGAATGGGTCAGATGAGCTGTTGGAGAAAGGATCTCGTGTAGCCCTGCTGGTCTTGAATTTACCACTTTGCTGCCTCACTTTCCAAATGCTAGAATTACACCACATCCTGTTAAAACAGTGATTCTCAAATGAGGGGTTGAGACCCCTTTGGGAGTCGAACCACCCTTTCACACGTGGCATATCAGATATTTACATTTACTGGTAGCAAATTTCAGTTATGAAGTAGCAACAAAAATAATTTTGTGGCTGGTGTCACTACAGCATGAGGAACTGTATTAAAGGGTCCCAGCATTACAAAGGTTGAGAACCGTTGTACTAAGATGCTTCAAAGTTCATCCAGACGTGGTGGAAGGCCAGGCAAGAAACATGGTTGACAACTTTTCTGCCTTGTACAACTTTATTTTATGTGCATTGGTGTTTTGCCTGCATTTCTGACTGTGTGAGGGTTTTGAATCTCCTGGAACTGAAGTTACAGACAATTTTGAGCTGCTGTGTGGGTGCCGGGAATTGGACTGGGGTTCTCTGGAATAGCAGCCCGTGCTCTTGATTGCTGAGACATCTGTCTAGCCCCTTTGTGCAACTTTATTCAATGTATTTTTAGGGCCTGATTTTAGAATTGAGTATAATGTCTAGTAAGTTTTGTGTGTTTAAAATATTCCTGTGGTTTCCTTTCCATTTGTTGCCATTTTGAAAGAATCAGTTTCTTTAATTAAAACGGGTCTTTTCTGTTTTCTTTCCATTCCCTTTTACTGGGGTGGGGAGGATGCATGTGTAGGCAGTGCATATTAAACCCAGGCCCTGCTCTACCTACCACCCCAGCCTAAGGCAGGTAAATCTTTTTTGTTTTGTTTTTGTTTTGGCCTAAAACTTGGTATAAAAATGAGGCTGATCTTAAATTTCCCTCAGTTCTCTCGATTCTCTCTGTCTTTGAAGTGTCACTGTGCTCAACTAAAATTTTTGTGTGAGAATGCCTATATGTCTGTGTTTGTGTGTGTGCGTACTTATGTGTTTATGTGTAGGTACATAGGCACTTTTGTGTAAGTTTGTGGAGGCCTGTGGACAGTCTTGGGTATTATTACCTTCTGTCCTCTGGCCTTTGAGAGAACACCTGTGAAGTCCACCTCCTTTGAAACAAGGTTTCTGATTGTCCTGGAGTTCACCAATTAAGTTAGATTGGCTATCCAGTGGGTCTGGAGAATCCTCCTGCTGAGATTGCAATTGTTTTGTCCACGTGGAGCTTTTTATGCTGTCCTGGGGATCGGAGCTCAAACTTAGATCCTTACACTTGGAAGAAAAGCACTGGTCACTTTGTTTCTCCTTAGCTCTCCAAAGTGAATCTTGGTACTTGTACTGAGAGTTTGTTAATGCTTCATAAGATTATATTGGGCGGTGGTGGCGCATGCCTTTAATCCCAGCACTTGGGAGGCAGAGGCAGGTGGATCTCTGTGAGTTCGAGGCCAGCCTGGTCTAGAAGAGTTAGTTCCAAGACAGGAACCAAAAGCTACGGAGAAACCCTGTCTGGGAAAAAAAAAAAAAGATTATATTGGGTATTTCGGTTAAGACTGAATGACTAAGAAAAATAAAGCTGTTCGATAAAATTAGAATTATACCTGTATGTGTGTGTTTTGTCCTGTTGTATTTTATTCCCTACCCCAGTTTGTTTTTTAGTGTTTTTGAGACAGGGTCTCTCTACTTGTCCCTGGCTGTCACAGAACTCATTATGTAGACCAGGGTGGCTTCCTCTGCCAGGGATGCTGGGGTTAAAGATGTGTTCCAATAAGATCAGCTACTCAACCCAGGTTTTTGACCAGTTTTGAGACAGGCTCTTTTTTGTTTGTTTTTTGATACAGGGTTTCTCTGTGTAAAAGCCCTGGCTGACCTAGAACTTACATTGTACACCAGGCTGGCCTCAGACTCAGAAATCCACCTGCCTCTGCCTCCCAAGTGCTGGGATTAAAGATATGTGCTATTAGGGTTCCCTGACCTGTGGGAAGCCCAAGGACCGCCCACCTCTATCCAGGTCTCTTAAGGTGAGCATCCAAACTGCCTAGGCTCCCCCAAAGCCAGTACGTGCAGTAGGATCAAAAACCCACTGCGATTGTTCTTGAGTTCCCATTCTTCCTCATTGCCCGCTATGTGATGATGCTGTTTGAGCAGATGAGGGAGGGTGACTTGATCGGGGGAGGGGGAGGGAAATGGGAGGCGGTGGCGGGGAGGAGGCAGAAATCCTTAATAAATAAATAAATTTTTAAAAAAAGATATGTGCTATTACTGCTTGGAATGAGACAGTGTCTTACTGTTTAGCTCAGGCTAATCTTAGAGTCACAGATCCTTCCTTGGCCTCCTGATATGAGTGTGCTGGGATAACAGATATGTGCCACAAACCTAGGAATCATCTAGTTTTGATTAAGTGTTTAAATTAAGAATATTGAAAAATGTCCCCATACATGCCTTATTCGGCAATTCGGGAGGCAGAAGCAGGTAGATCTCTGAAGTTGAGGACAGAGTGAGTTCCAGGACAGCAAGGACTTCACAGAGAAACCTAGTCTTCAAAAAACAAAACAAAAATTGAAATAGCGAGGCATGGTCGTGTTCACATTTAATCCCAACACTCAAGGAGAGCAGGTGGATCTCTGTTATTGCCAGGCCAGCCTCGTCTACATAGCGAATTCTAGGCCAGCTAGGAGTACACACTGACACCCTGTCTCCAAAAAATAAATAAAATTAGATAAAAGAATATTAAAACCTTGAATTCTTAGGGGTGAGCAGTCTTTTTTTTTTTTAAATAAGAAAATTTGGGTCCAACTTGGATCCTTTATTGTGGAAGGAGAATGGATTCCCACAAGTTCTTAGACCTTCACCTGCAAGCCATGCATATTCTCTTTCTCTTCTCTCCCTTTCTTTCTTTCTTTCTCTCTCTCTCTCTCTCTTTCTTTCTTTCTTTCTTTCTTTCTTTCTTTCTTTCATACACACACACAGTAAAGTGCAATGAAAATTTAAAAACAGGAAGTTATGACATACTTTTCCATTTAAAGATAGATAAATATTAGAAGCATTCTTGACTGCAAAAGGTCAAGGACAACACTGGGTTAGCTATTCATTTATTATGAATTCTTTTGCAAGTTAGTTGATACACATTTTTATAAATTTTACTTTTTGGTTTTTTGAGACAGGGTTTCTCTGTAGCCCTGGCTGTCCTGGAACTAGCTTTTGTAGACCAGCTGGCCTCGATTTCACAGAGATCTGCCTGCCTCTGCTTCCCAGTTGCTGGGAATTGAAGATGTGCATCAGTTTTTCTTGTTGCTGTTGCTGTTTAATAAAGAGAAAATCACATAGCCCAGGAGACCAGGCTGGCCTTGGATTTAAGATCCTCCTCACTTCACATCTGAAATGCTGTGATTACAGGTATAAACCACCACGCTTGAGGATTGAGTCTAGTGCTTCATGCATGCTAAACTGGCACCCTACCAACTGACCCATAGCCTCAGCGAGAGATGATCTCTTCATGCCCAGACTACTCCGAGAATTCTGATCCTCTTATATCCTAGGGGTCACAAAAATGTACCACTACATGAGCTTGGCTCCATACTTTAAGAAAAAAGCGTGTTTCTGTATATAGGTGTACTGTGCCTTGGTGTGCATGTGAAGTCAGAGAACAACTGAAAGTAGTTCTCTTTTTCTACCCCGGCCCCAGGGATTGAACTCAGATCGTTTGGCTTGGTTGCATCTTATTGCTAAGCACTTTTATTTGTTACTGGCTCCATAATTTTACAGTTAGAAGGATCCTAAAAAATTCTGGAACTCACTCTTAGCAGATGACAAAAGTTATGTCTGTTGTATCTAAATGACTCAGTAGCTGGTTAGTGGCAGATTCAGGGCAGTGGCATTGTATTTGTTTTGGTCTGATGTAACTTGCATCTAAGGCGTCTTTAGTAGATACGGCTAAAAATTTGTGATGTTTTAAAAAGTGTCGGGAACCAGCCTCGGACAAAAATACCTCTTACCAGGGTAGAGGTGTGTGTATTTAGAAAATATTAATAAAGGATATGAAGATGTGAAAGAAATTAATAGAGTGGAGAAACAAAGTATAGTACCGGGAGGGAGTTCCAGTGAGTGTTTAAAATTAAATATTTCAGTTTAAATGTCCACAGCACATGTGTGGAGAGGTAGGACAATTTTGAATAGTTGCTTCTCTCCATCTGCTTTTAAGTGTTCCAGGGATCAAACTTAGGTTGTCAAATTTGGCAATTGCCTTTGCTCTCTGAGCCATCTCACCAGCCATCACACCAGAGTTGTGATAGAGAGAGGAAGAGGGTGGGCTTGCTGGCTGATTTATCTGATCCCTAGCTAAGGATGACCTTGAACTTCTCATTCTGCTTCTACCTTCCCAGGTATTCTAAAGCAGGCACACCTCTTTGCTAGGTTTCTTTAGTCTACTCAGGACATCCTCAGGTTTGCATAGTAAAATATATATATATATATATTTTATTTTTTGAGACATGGTCTTTCTACATAGTCCTGGCTGCCTCTGAAGTGCTGAAATTGAAATTGCGCACCATAATGCCTGGGCATAGTAAAATTTCAATTTGGTGTTTCTCAGGAACTACTCTATTTTGTTAGATTTCATTACACTTGGTTTCCTTTTGTTCCCCTTGAATATACTAGGTTCATTTCTGCTTTAATAGATTGTTCACATTGTATAGCCCAGAACATCTTTTGCTATAGGTATCAGTTTTTACTAAGGGAAGTGTCTTGTGTCTTAGATTTCTTATTGGGTAGTTTTTTTGTTTTGGAAGCAGGGTTGTTGTTTTGGTTTTCCTGCTTTTTCCAGTTAGTGTTTGTCTGTGTAACATCCCTAGCTATCCTGGAACTATTTCTGTAGACCAGGCTGGCTTCGAACTCCCAGAGATCTGCCTGCTTCTGCCTCCTGAGTGTTGGAATTAAAGGCATGCGCCACCACCGCCCGGCCCTGAAGTTTTATTAGTACTGGACATTTGTTTCTTTGATTTGTCTTCTGTGCACTAGATCACATTTGTTCACTTATTGATTATCACAGCGTATTCTTCCATCTTAATACCTGGTACATATACATAACAAATATTTGTTAAATGATTAAGTACTTTCATGTAGGGGGATTTTAATCCCTCCTACTCTTAATTTAAATTTTTAAGAAAATTGTATGCTGTGCTCACTTGCAGATGTCAGACTATTCTTGGGAGTCAGTTATGCCTTTTCACTTGGGAGTCAGTTATGCCTTTTCACCTTGTTGCAGCAAGGTCTCTTTCTGCCATCTTGAGTACTCTGAAGTAGCTGTCCTGCAAGTTTTAAATAATTTTCCTGTCTTCCATTTTGTAGTAAGAGTACTAGAAATATGTTGTTTTGGGGGGAATTTAAGATGTTAAAAGTTCACTTTCCCCCTCTACCTTAATCTAATATAGGATTATAAATATATATAATTTCTTTTAATTTTAGTCATTTCTCCATATCCTCTTTTGATTCTGGCCTTTTATTCTTTCATATTTATTTTAAATCTTGTTCCATGTGCTGGGGTTTGAACTCAGGGAGTTGCTCATGCTTGGCTAGTATTCATTACGGCCTCCTGAGCTACAGCCTCCACCCTGATGTAATCTTTTTTACTTTTAGATATATTTATTTTATGTGTATGAGTATTTTGCTTGCATGTATGTCTTTGTACCATGTGTGTGCTTTGCGGCCTCTTGGTCAAAAGAGGGCATTGTATTTCCTAGAATTGGAGTTACAGATGGTTGTAGATTGCCATGATGGTGTTGAGACTGAACACCAGTCCTCTGGAAGAGAAGCAAGTCCAGCCCAGCATAACCTTTTTAATGCATTCATCTAGTATGTCTTAAGGTTCTCTTACTATTCTGATTCTCTTATTTTATGGCAAGTATACTATTTAGGGAGAGTTGAATAGAATAGTCTTTTTTACATTATATTGGGAAACATGTCACTCGTCCTGCTAGGTATGCTATTTAATATTTGGTCTTTTGGTTTTTTTTTTTTTTTTTTTTTGCTTTTTGAGACAGGGTTTTCTCTGTGTAGATTTGGAGTCTGTCCTGGAACTCGCTCTATAGACCAGGATAGACCAGGCTGGCTTCGGACTCACAGAGATCCGCCTGCCTCTGCCTCCTGAGTGCTGGTTTTAAAGGTGTGTGCCACCACTGCCTGGTGTGAAGCAAATTTTTTTCCTTTGCAATTAGTAAGTAGTGCTTTAGAAAATAATTTATTAGACTACCTTGTTTTTTAACTGTTTTATTTGCTTTTCTATTGCTGGGTTAAATGACTGACCCAAAGCAACTTAGGAGAGGAAGGTATTTGTTTTGGTTAGAGGTTACAGCTCATCTAGGGAAGCCAAGGAAGTAACTGAAGTAGAGACCAAGGAGGAGTTCTGCTTACTCAGTTGCTCTCTATGGCTTGCTCAGCTCTCATATATAACCCAGGACTACCCGTCCAGGAATGGCAGTGCCCCCAGTAGACTGGGCCCTTCTAAATCAGTCATTAACCAAGAAAATACCCTCAGTGTGGCAGAGACAAGCAAATCTCTGAGTTCATGGCCAGCCCTGTCTGAATTAGCATTTTCCAGGCCAGCCAAAACTACACAGTAAGACCCTGTCTCAAAAAACACAAAAAGCAAAAGCAAAGAAAAGAAAATGCCTCACAGACATGCCTACAGGCCAGTCTGATGGAGGCTCTGTTTGTGTCAAATTATCAAAAGCTATCACAATTATCCATGTTTAGAAAAAGATGTCACACTGTATTTTTTGAGTTGAGGTTCAGGCTGTCCAAATTTAGCTCTGGTATCCTTTTTAATATTAGTGTCTTTTTCTTTTTGAGATAGTGCCTTACTGTGTAGACTAGACTGGCATGGAACTTGTATTAATTCTCCTGCCTCTGAGATTTCTTGAATCACTTTGTCCAGCTAAAGAATCTCCCTTTCCAAACTGAGAATTAAATCAAGGCAAGAGCTCCACTACTGCTGAGCTGCATTATTTCTCAGCTCGCGGTCCCTACTGTCTTTTTTGCATTCTCTTTTACCTCCCTTTGACTGGGCACAAGTCTGTATTGATCACAGCTCCTTCAGGAGACTGAAGTGGGACTACCAGGTGGCACTGATGTAGTCCAACTATGCTTTATGAGCTGATGTAGGTAGTGGAAATGGTTGAAGGTCTTGTCATACAAGCCCACTATGCTTCCTAGCATATATACCTCCAGCAGGATAATCTTGTCACAAAGGTAGATCTTCACCATTTTTGGCTTCTTCGTGGGTGGTACCTCATTGGCCTTGTTCAAGCTGCTGAATACAGTGAGTGCAGCATCCACTGCAGGCCTTGGTTTAGGGGTCACCTCTGGCAGGTGCTGTAAATTGTACCAACTGCTCACAGGGCATGTCCAGCATAGTAGGTGAAATTGAAGAAGCTCTACTTCTGCTCATTTTCAACATCTTGCCAGGTGCTCAGAAAATAACACATCACCTACACCCATGCGATTGTCTTTTAAGAAGTGAGCCCTTCACTTCTTGTCTAAGGTGTTATTTATTGTGTGCTTCCTGGCCCAGATTTGGGAAGCTCTTTTATTCCGGTGGCCCTATTTTCAGTTTTAATAGAAGGTGGCATTAATAAATCAAAATCTAGGGTTTGTATTTGCCTGTAGGATATAATCCTTTCAGTTCTCAATATACAGAGCTAGGAAATGAATTTAAGTTTATTTAATCAGTAAGTCAAATGCCTGTTTGGATACCCCCGGTTGAAACTCATCGCAATTCTTCCTAGGCTTTCCTCCTTTTCATATTTAGATTTTTTCTTTTTATAAAGTAGGCCTGGTTTCTATAACATTTTCATACTATCCTACTGTAAGCACAAAAGTAAATCACATCTTTTTTTAAATCAGTATCAATCATAAGATTTCTTTCTTTGATTAAAAGTTGAAGAGCTAGGGATTGTGCCCAGGATCTCAGGCTCATTCTGACTCATATACTTCCTGCCTACAAGATTTCCTTGCAGTTCATTTTGCTTTATTATTACTGTGTATGTGCATGGGCACATAGGTGCTATGGCATGTGTCAGAGACAACTTTGTGGAGTTGGTTCTCTTTGATCTTTATGTGATTTCCTGGGATCGAACATAAGTTGTGGGTGTTCATGGCAAGCAAGCACCTTTACTCACTGCGACATCTTGCTGGCCCTGCAGTTTTGTTTTCCCCATTAGAGAACATGTGAAGTACAGTGTTTCTTAGTTAACTTGAAATTGAAACTTTTAACTGCTTTCTGGTGTGTGTGTGTCCAGTTATTTAGAATATATATCTTCTTAAAGAACACTCATAAATATCTTTAAAGAATGTGGTAAAACTCTAGGCAGTAATAAAATGAAGTTGCTTTTAGATCCTTGTAAAATAATTCTTTACCAAAATGGTAATTTTGTCTATTCAGTTTTCATGGCTTCTTTAATTGTAATTCTTAATGTTTTTGTTCCATGTCCTACTATTACTATCTTATGGTTTACTTTTTTAATGGACTATTGTTTTTAGAGTAATTTTAGGTTGACAGAAAAGTTAACTGGAAGGGACAGAGTACCACTCTACCCTACTGTGATACCTTTGTGTCCAAATTATCACATCATTATCACTCAAGTTCATATCCCTATTTTTTTTTGCTTTTTTTAAATTGATATTTATTGAGCTCTACATTTTTCTCTGCTCCCCTCCCTGCCTCTCCTGTCCCCATTTCAACCCTCCCCCAAGGTCCCCATGCTCCCAATTTACTCAGGAGATCTTGTCTTTTTCTACCTTCTACTTCCCATGTAGATTAGATCTATGTAAGTCTCTCTTAGTGTCCATATTGTTGTCTAAGTTCTCTGGGATTGTGGTTTATAGGCTGGCTTTCTTTGCTTTGTGTTTAAAAACCACCTATGAGTGAGTACATATGATAATTGTCTTTCTGTGTCTGGGTTACCTCACTCACAATAATGTTTTCTAGCTCCATCCATTTTCCTGCAAAATTCAAGTTGTCGTTATTTTTTTCTGCTGTGTAGTACTCCATTGTGTAAATGTACCACATTTTTCTTATCCATTCTTCAGTAGAAGGGCATTTAGGTTGTTTCCAGTTTCTGGCTATGACAAACAAAGCTGCTATGAACATAGTTGAGCACGTGTCCCTGTGGCACAATTGAGCATCCTTTGGATATATACCCAAAAGTGGTATTATTGGATCTTGAGGAAGGTTGTTTCCTAATTTTCTGAGAAATCGCCAGTCCGACACCCAAAGGAGTTATACCAGCTTGCATTCCCACTAGCAATTCAGACGTGTTCCCTTTCCCCCACAACCTCTCCAGCATAAGCTGTCATCAGTGTCTTTGATCTTGGCCATTCTTACAGGTGTAAGATGGAATCTCAGAGTTGTTTTGATTTGCATTTCTCTGGTGACTAAGGATGTTGAACATTTCCTTAAATGTCTTTCAGCCATTTTAGATTCCTCTGTTGAGAGTTCTCTGTTTAGGTCTGTACTCCATTTTTTTTTTATTGGATTATGTGATCTTTTGGTATCCAATTTCTTGAGTTCTTTGTATATTTTGGAGATCAGACCTCTGTCTGATGTGGGGGTTATTGAAGATCTTTCCCCATTCTGTAGGCTGTCGTTTTGTCTTGTTGACCATGTCTTTGCTTTACAGAAGCTTTTCAGTTTCAGGAGAACCCATTTATTACTTGTTTCTCTCAGTGTCTGTGCTGCTGGGGTTCTATTTAGGAAGTGGTCTCCTCTGCCAATGCGTTCAAGTGTACTTCCCACTTTCTCTTCTAGAAGGGAAGGTTCAGTGTGGCTGGCTTTATGTTGAGGTCTTTGATCCATTTGGACTTGAGTTTTGTGCATGGTGATAGATATGGGTCTATTTTCATGTTTCTACATGTTGATATCCAGTTAGGCCAGTACTACTTGTTAAATATGCTTTCTTTTTTCTATTTGATATTTTTTGCTTCTTTATCAAAGATCAGGTGTTCAAAGATGTGTGTATTGATATCTGGGTCTTCTATTTGGCTTCATTGGTCCTCCTGTCTGTTCTTATGCCAGTACCAGGCTGTTTTCAGTACTGTAGCTCTGTAGTAGAGTTTGACATATTCCTATTTTTTGCCTTATTTAATTTTTCTTTTTTTTTTTTGGTTTTTCGAGTCAGGGTTTCTCTGTGGTTTTGGAGCCTGTCCTGGAACTAGCTCTTGTAGACCAGGCTGGTCTCGAACTCACAGAGATCCGCCTGCCTCTGCCTCCCGAGTGCTGGGATTAAAGGCGTGCGCCACCGCCGCCCGGCTATTTAATTTTTCTTAGCCTCATTTATGTTTACTCCTTTAAAATAACTTTTTAAATTTATTTAGTGTTTGGGAGGGTGTGTGCGTACATATATATGGACGTCAGAAGACATCTTGTGGGAGTTTCTTCTTTTGTAATACTGTGTTGGTTCTAGAGATTGAACTCAGGCAAAGGAATTTAACCACAGAGCCAACTTTTACTAGCATTTTATTTGATTTTTAAATTTAATGATTGGAGACAGTCTGATTATGCAGCCTTAGACTAGTCATGAGCTTTCTTATGTTGTGCCTCAATGCTAGGATTACAGTTAAAACCTGTCATGCCCACCTTCCTGTCCTTTTTAAATTTTTAAATTTTGAGACAGAATCATGCTGCTGAGGCTGGCCTCCAACTAACCATCCTAGGATGAACCTGAACTGCTGCTCTGATCCTCCTGTCTCCACCTTCTAAGTGCTAGAATCACATGCATTACTGCTGCTGTTCACTCGTTTTTTGTGTATATGTTCGCATCGACTTTTTTTGGTGCTGTTTGTTTTGATCTGCTTAACACAGACTAGAGTTATCTGGAAAGGGGAACCTAACTTTGAAAAATGCATCCATCAGATTGCCAGTAGGCAAGTCTGTATTTTCTTGATGATTGATATGGGAGGGCCCAGCCCGCTAGCGGGTGATTTCACTTCTGGACAGGTAGTCCTGGTTAGTATAAGAAAGCAGGCTGAGCAAGCCAGTAGGCTCCTTTGTGATCTCTGCTTCAGTTTCTGCCTCCAGGCGCCCACCTTGTTCTTGCCCTGACTTTCCTTGATAATAGACTGTAAACTCTAAGATGAAATAAACCTTTTTATCCCCAAGATGCTTTTAGTCACGGCGTTTACCATAGCCATAGAAACTTGTGGCTGTGAGTGTTGTATGGTGGTATTTGTATTCTGTATCTTTATACTTGTATATGTGTGTACCTGGATGTCCATATATGTATATCTGCATATGGAGGCCAGGAGTCAGTTACTGTTGGGTGTCTTCCTCTATCACCCCTCCTTTCTTCCCTCCCTCCCTCCTTCCCTCCCTATCTCCCTCTCTTCCTGCCTCTGTCCCTTTCCCTCCCTCCCTCTCTCTTTTTCTCCTTTCCTTTGAGACATAATTTTTCACTGAATATGGAGATCACCAAATATCAAGACACCTCAGTCTTCCAATCTCTGCTGTTATAGGTGTAGACTGCCATGCCAGCTTCAGTTTGGGGTGTGTGTGTGTGTGTGTGTGTGTGTGTGTGTATTTGAGCATATGCACATATATGTGAGTGCCCATAGAGGCTAAAAGAGAAATTTGGATTCTCTGGAGCTGGAGTTACAGGTTGTTAGGAGTTGCCTGATAATAAGGGTACTGGGAACCAAACTTTTATCCTGGAAGAACAGCAAGACAGCAAGTGCTCTTCTGAGTTATCTCTCAGTTGTTTCTATCTGGAACTCAGTCTGTAGATCAGCCTGACCTCGAACTCACATCCACCTGTCTTTGCCTCCCAAGTGCTGGGATTAAAGGCATGTAAGGCATGTACCACCACCTCCTGCTGTCTCCACTTTATTTCTCAACATACTAAAACCTGCACACTCTATACTTACATATTGTTTATATTATTTTTGACTCTAAGTGGGGTTTATCACCCGGTTCTACAAATTACATTTATTTATTGTACTTGTTTGTGTGTGCACATGTGAAGTCAGAGGGCACTTTGAAGGAGTCCGTTGTCTATTTTAATTACCTAATACGAGTCCAGGACTTCGTACTCACATGGTTAGTCCTGAGAGAAATTACCTTTATCTACTACTGAATCATTTTTCCAGCCCTAAATTTGCCTTGTAATACTTTGTAGGTTTAGCTTATGTGGCCAAAATGAGCATTTAAGTGCCAATTTACTCATTTTAAATGGATATTAGCGGATTTTTATTTTTAAAAGATTCAAATTTTTTTTTTTTGGTTGCTGAGAGACAGCCGTGGGTGCTGGAGACTGAAGTCTTATATTTTTGGTTGTGAGCCTAGTAAAATTTTATTTTATTTTATTTATTGGATTTTTGAGACAGGGTTTCTCCGTAGCTTTTGGTTCCTGTCCTGGAACTAGCTCTTCTAGACCAGGCTGGCCTCGAACAGAGATCCGCCTGCCTCTGCCTCCCGAATGCTGGGATTAAAGGCGTGCGCCACCACCGCCCGGCTTTAAAATTTTATTTTTAAAAGATTTAAAATTTTTATTTATGTGCATGAATGGTTAGCTTGGACATAAATATGTGTACCATATGTTTGCCTGGTACGTACAGAAGCTAGAGTGTGGAACTGGAGTTACTGATGGTTTGAGTGGCCATATAGGTTCTGGAAACCAAACCCAGGTCAGGAAGTGTTTGTAACTGATGAGACACCTCTCTAACCCCTCTCTCCCAAAGGATTTTAAATACTCTTGATGAACAGCATGCTGTAAAGTAGATTGGTTGTTAAGTTTTTGAGTTCTTAAATGGCACCTGGTATTGTGCAGGTGTGTCATTTATCGTCCATGAAGTGCACATGAGTGCATGTGCCTTCATATGTGTAGAGGTGCCTTCAGAGGCCAGAAGTGTTGTATCCCCCTGGAGCTGGAGTTACAGGTGGTTGTGAGCATCATGCATTTTGGCCACTGAGCTTGGGGCCTCTACCGGATTAATACATGGTTTTAGCCATGAACCATCTTTTCAGTTCTCCTTTGTTCTGTATTTTTAATTTATGTGTAACAGTGTATTTTCTGCATATGTGTATTTATATCATGTTCATGCAGTGCCTTTATAGGGTCAGAAGAGGGTGTTTTATCCCCAGTGACTGGGTTACAGACAGTTGTTAGCTGTCCAGTGGTTGCTTGGAATGGAACCTGGGTTCTCTGGAAGAGGTGAAACCATCTCTCCAACCCCTCCTCCTTAATATAAAATAAGCCCCGAGTTGAGTTTTGTTTTTTCCGAGACAGGGTTTCTCTGTGTGGTTCTGGCTGCCCTGGAACTCATTCTGTAGACCAACCAAGCTGGTCTTGAACTCAGTGAGATCCACCTGCCTCTGCTTCCCTGAGGGCTGGGATTAAAGATGTGCACCACCACTGCCCAGCGGTGATCTTGATACAAAGAAATGATTGAGAACTCTAGAAATAAACTTTATAACTCTAGAAATACACTTTTTAGATATAATTTTGTATCTCTTTGTTAAGTGTCATTTTGCTTTTCTCAAACATACTATTTAAAAGGTGGTATTATTGTTATTATTATTGTAATGGTTACATAGCACAGGATGGCCCAGAACTCATAATTATCAAGTACAATTTTACTAGTGATTTTAAAAAACGGTATTAAATGAAAGTAGTCTTCAAGTTATTTATTTGTGAAGCAGAAACTCTGGGTCTCCAATTGTTTTTCATGCTATCCTGTTACTTCTCAGGCTACAAGTACAGCACATTAGCACTTAAAGGAGAAGTTGAAGTGGCAGTTTCTACACATTTTGCTAAAGAGATTTGACATAGGGTCTGATATTGTAGCACAAGCCTTCTGCCTTAGCCTAGTGACATATGACTAGAGTGTTGGGATGTGTCACTTTTAGTCTCCCTTTTTATAAAGCGGGCGTCACTGGTTTATTGCATTCCAGAAGTAATCATTCTTTTTTTAAAAGATTTATTTATTTATTATGTATAAAACATTTCTTTCATGTGTGCCTGCAGGCCAGAAGAGGGCATCAGATCTCATTATAGATGGCTGTAAGCCACCATGTAGTTGCTGGGAATTGAACTCAGGACCTCTGGAAGAGCCGCCAGTGCTCTTAACCACTGAGCTATCTCTCCAACCCAATTATTATTATTTGTATAGTAGATGCGATCCCAGTTGGACTTCTGAGTCTTCAAAAATGAAATCTTTATATGACTTTATTACTTTTCTGTTCATTAGCAAACTGGTAATACTTAATGTTGTTATTTAGCAGAATATTTGGGGCAGCATATTACTTGAGTGAGAGCAGTTACAGCCAAGTATGATAGGACATGTTGGTAATTCTAGCACTCAGGAAACAGAAACTGGAGAAGCTTGGCTTTGAGGCTAGCCTGGGCTACGTGCAGCAAAAAGAAAGACAAGATCAGGAGAAGTGACCTTTGTTTTGTAGTAGTTTTTAATATTTTTTTCTTTGCATTTAGTTTGCTTGGGATGCTCAGTTATTGTATCTATAGTTTATCTTTTGTTATTATTGGCTATGTGAGTGTGTGCATGTGTGTATGTGTGTGTTTTTGAATAGGATTTCTCTCTGTAGTCCTGACTCCTAGAACTTGTTGTGTAGACCAGGCTGTCTTTGAACTCAGAGATCCCCCTGCTTCTGCCTTCGATGCTGTGAGAAACATTTAATTGCTGTCTCTTCAAATGTTTCTTCCTTATCCCCCCACTTGCTTAATGTTGTTTGACAGTTTAATATCTATTCCATTTCTCTGTCCAAATTACCCTTGTTAATGTTTGTTGTTTTCATTCATTTTCTACTTTAAATGCCTGGATGCACATTAGAGTGGAGGCCAGATATCACTGTTCAGTATCTTCCATCTCCACTTTGTTTGTTGACAAAGGGTCTTAACACTGAACTTGGGGCTCATCTTTTTTTTTCCCCCTGGAATGGCAAGCCCTTGAGATATTCTTGTCTTTACCAGTTCTCCCACCTTTCCTTCCATGGAAAGCCACCACACCCAACTTTTACATGAGCACTGGTGATCTAAACTTAGGTTGTCATGCTTGTATTTTATTAACTGAGCCATCTTCCCAGGTCTCATCCCTCACCCCCCCCCCCCCCCCGCACTTTTTTTTTTAAAGCAGTAGACCCTGGAACTTGCTGCCCTCTTACTCTGAGATCATTGCTTCTGCATCTTGAGTGCTGGGATCAAAAGCACACACCACCACACCTGGCATCACATAAGAGCTCCCCCCCTCCTTATTTCTTTAACGTAAATAGGAGTTTTGTCTGCATGCATGTCTGTACATCATGTCTGTGCCTAGTGCCTGCAGAAGGCATTAAGTGCCCTGGAACTGGAGTTATAGATAGTTGTGAACCCTTGTATGTTTGCAGGGAGTCGATCCCAGGTTCTCTGGAAGAGCAGCCAGTGCTCTTCGCCACTGAGTCATCTCTCCAGCCCTTTTAGTATTGTGTGTTATACATTAGCTGATAGCTTGCAACAGGATAATTGTACAAATTGAGAGGAGCCAGAAATGTTACAGGAAATTGACCATTTTCCATTGCGGTAGTGTATTGACCAAGTGCACTATTTTTTTACTTTATACATGTATTAGAATTAAAAACAAAATACCTCACTTGACCACTTAGGATTTTTGAAATATTTCTACACCATCTGATTTCCAAAGACATAATCTCTTGCTTGTTTTTCAGGGCCACCTGGCTTTCTTATAGTACTAGGGATCATTCAGCTGAGTCCTTACTGTGAAATTCTCTTCAGCTGCTTCATTTGCTTGAACAGCTCAAAGTGGTTGGGTGACAGTCTCAATTTCAGAGTGTGCTGTATTCTATGGTAACCAAAACCATAAATTAGCTGACCAAATGTTAAGGTGGAAGCAAAACAATTGACTACAGTCTTAGGTATAATAGTGAAAGGAGCACTCTGATTTCTACCCTTCAGTAGAGAAGTAGCAGTTTGTCACTAGTCCAGAGCATATATTACAGTTTAAAAATAGAACTTTACTGTTTCATGGATGAAGTCACATATCTGACACTGTAACAGTAAGCCATTCTGCTGGACTTTTCTCATTAGTGGTGCTGTGGAATAGGTGCAAAGATCGTGGGGTTCTAAGACTTTGAACTCCTTACCAGTTAGATTCTAGCCTTGAGAATTCTAACAGAACTCTTTTTTTTTCCTTGGGATTTTTTAGGAAGAGTCTTGCCAACGTAGAAAATTACCTTGAACTCATGATCCTCCTGCCTCAGAATTACAGATAAATGCTATGCTTAGCAGCACAGGGTTTTCATAGTAAAACTTGTATAAAGATATGCTACAAGTTTTTTGTCTTTGCCTCTGCTGCCACTTACTGTGATCTTGTAAAACACATCTCTACTCTAAAAGTATTAAAATAGGAGCCTGAGAATTGATGGAGTTTGGGAATTTTTGTAGGACTGTCACTTTGTTTCTGTCATGTCTAAATACCAGTGTTACATGGTTATGCTTCTGTCTTTTACAGTCAAAGAAAGAGTAAGTAACATATATTTGATTTAGGTCACCTGTCATTAAAAGGCAACCCTGAATTGATACCTGGTATCTGACTAACCCCAAATTTGTGTCCTTTTGTGCTGTAAGGAAGGGGCTAGTTTTGGAGAGTGGAGTAGAGTGTTTATGTATGACACAGTGCGGTGATAGGCATGGTGTATTTAGCCAGTAGGAACGATCTGGGGCTGAAGATTAATGAAGTCCAGGGTGGTGATGTAAGGTAATGATTGAAGTGGCTATCTTTAGCTCCACATCATTAGGCAAGATCTAAGGCAAGAGTGACTACACAATTTGATTGGAGATTTAGAATTCATATGGAAGTAAAAAACTATGTAATTACTAAGGACAAATAGAAGAGCTATAGGTAGACTTGTTCTTGAAAGGAATTGTGCAGTAAAGGATGCTAGAGGTAAAACATTTTTGAAATCTGAGTTCCAGGTTCTACTAAGGTTTGATAAAGGTGAACACTGATAAGATAAATTAATGAGCGGTGCTTTCAATAATTCAGCTGGACCACAAGTATAAATTTGGCCTTTTTGGAGCAGATCAAGGCACATGGTCTTCCTGTGAAGAGTTATGAAAGCTAAAGTGTTAATTGGGTTCTTGGTCTCCAGTGAATTGGAAATCTGAATTCTTAGTTTAGGAGCTCTAGACTTAGAAATTTTCTGAGGATTTGTATTTATTCCTGGATTCAAAATTTACCAACAATAGGAGATACAGAGAAAAATTCTCTTTCCTGGAGTTCACTTTTTCTCTTGTAGAGAAGAGTTCTATTCAGTTTCTCCTTTTCACATTAAGGGTTATAATATCTATACTACAAGCTACTCTATTATTTGTACCTGGGTTTTGTGGTATTATTATACTGATACCTGGAGAGATAGCTGAGTGGTTAGTGCTTACTGATCTGTTCCCAACACCCATATTGGGTGTCTATAGCCACCTGTAACTCCAGCTCCTGAGCATCGGATAACTTAGTGGCCTTAAACACCTAAGTTCACATGAACAGACCTGCACACAGGCAAATACATATATACATAATTAAAAATAAATTTAAAATCCTTTTAAAATACTGATATGTCTTTGGGCTTTTTTTTTTTAATTTTTAAAAGGAGTGTCCAGCTAGGTGGGGGCACGTTCCTGTAATCCTAGCTCTTGAGAGGCAGTGGGAAGAGGGTCAGTTTACGGCCAGCCTGTGCTACTTGAGACCTTGTCTCAGAAATAATTTTCTAAAGCTAATATAGATGTCATGCATGGTGTAGATAATTTTGCTCACTGTTCTAGGGAAATTATACCTTATTTTTGAAAACTATTTTTTTGCTGTTTTTATTTTGAGTCAGGGCCTCACTAAGTAGCCCTGACTTTCCTGGATCTCTCTCTGTAGACCAGCCTGGCCTCAAGCTCAGAGATCTACCTGCCTCTGCCTCCTTCCCAATTGCTGGGATTAAAGCTGGGCGCCACCACACCTGACTTTTTTGTGTGATCCCAGGCTGGCCTGGAACTTCTTACATAGTCAAAGCTGGTCTTGAACTCCTGATCGTTCTGCCTCTGCCTCTTGAACCCTGGAATTAGAAATGTGCCACTATATCCAGCTTCCTTGTGGTTTTCCCTGGTGAGAATCTTTTCATGTTTTTATTAGCAGCTTATATATTTTTCTTGGGTAAAAGATTAAATGCTTTTCCTGTTAACAAAATTTTAAAAAATACATTTGCTTATTTGTGTGGTGCAGAGAGGGGGGTGTACATGTATTGCAGCACACATGTGGGGGTCAGAGGATAACTGGAGGGAGTTCTGGGGATTTCACTCAGGTCACCAGGCTTGTTGGCAAATGCCCTTACACTCCATACCATCTTGTAAGCCCTCTTTGCTCATGTTAAGTACATTTAAAAAAATCTTTTCATTATTAGTTGCAAGTTATTTATACATATACACACATGTAATGAAGCACTTAAGCGTGATTTCAATTAACTTGTAAAGTCTATTTTCTGGTTTTGAGTCTAGTTTCTCTGTTTTCCTTTATTGGTATTATATCTAAGAAACCCTCACTTTAACTAACATTTATGTATACTTTTGTTTCTAATATTTTTGTAGTTCTAATTCCTTTTTAAAAAGATTTTTATGTGTGTGAGTGTTTGCCTGCTTGTATATATGTCTTGGTTCTCAAAGAAGACAGAAGAGGACATCCTCTACAACTGCAGTTACAGATGTTGTGAACCACCATGTGTGTGTTGATAATCAAACCTAGGTCTCTAAGAGCAAGTGCTAGTAACTGCTGAGCCCCAGTTTAAATTCTTGAATCCTTTGTCCATTTTAGACATTTTTATGTATTTCAAGCTAAGGGCCTAAATTTAAAGATTTTTATTTTTTCCTTATAACATTTATTAAAAAGCCTTTTTCTTTCTCCATTGTTTTGGCACTGTTGAAAATTAGTTTCTGTTGAACAGAATTTTCATTCAGTTCCATTGAGCTATATGTCTTTGGATCGTACTATACTATCTTGATTACTGTTGCTTTGTAATATGTTTTGAAATTAGTTTGGGCTCTTGTACTTTGCCTTTTTACCAGGATTCTTTTGGCTCTTCTGAGTACTTGTACCTAATGGTCAGTGTATCAGTTTCTGCAGAGTAGATGGCCCGCCAGCTCAGGTTCCGATGAGGTTTGTGGTGAGTCTGTAGATTGGGAACATACTGTGGGTTTTTTGTTTGTTTGTTTTTGAGACAAGGTCTGTAGCTCTGCTAGTCTAGAACTCAATCTGTAGATCAGGCTGGCCTCTACAGAGATCTGCCTGTCTCTGCCCCTGGAGTGCTGGGGTTAAAGGCCCAGCCAAAAAGATTTCTTTTTCCTTTAGTTTACTCTTCTAACACCATTGTCAGAAATTAGGACTGTTGGACTGGTTTATGTTTGGACATCTTTTTGTGTCAGTGATCTATTTTTTGTTTGTGGTTTTGAGGTATAATTATAAATCAAGGGTTGTAATACATCCACAGTTACTCTTTTGCTTAGACTTGCTTTGGCTTCAGGGTCTCTTACAGTTTCCTATGAATTTTAGGATTGGTTTTTCTATTTCTATAAACTCAGTCATTGGAATTTTGGGATTGCGTTGAATATGTGGATCACTTTGGGTAACATGACCGTTTGTTTCCCTAAGCATGGAAAGCTTTTCTGTCTTAGGACATCTTCTCAAATGTCTCTTCAGTGTTTTAGAGTTTTTGTTGTAAAAGTCTTTCTCCTTTTAGGAATAATAGGTTTATTTGTATTTGTAGGATGAAAAATACATTTTTTTCTTCTTCTTCTTCTTTTTTTTTTTGTGGTTTTTCGAGACAGGGTTTCTCTGTGGTTTTGGAGCCTGTCCTGGAACTAGCTCTTGTAGACCAGGCTGGTCTCGAACTCATAGAGATCCGCCTGCCTCTGCCTCCCGAGTGCTGGGATTAAAGGCATGCGCCACCACCGCCCGGCGAAAAATACATTTTTTATGTAATTGTTTGTAGTGTGGTTATGGAGGACAGAGCCTACTCTTCCCTTTCACTGGATCCCAGTTTCAAACTCGGGTCCCCAGCCTGGCAGCACGTGCCCTTACACAAAGAACAGTCCGTCCCTGAGAGCAGTTGGTATGAACTCCAAGCAGAAGTGGAGAGTGCTGCTTACTGGTTTGCTCAGTCTACCTGCCTAGAAATGGGCACATCAATTAACACCTCACAAGACCCCCCCACCCCCTCAGACTAATCTAATGGAGGAAATTCTTCAGTTGAGGTTCCCAGGTCAGCGTGACACCCTCTTTTTGGTTATTGTCTTTACAGGCACATTAACTTTAGAAATGTCCTTGCCACTGTTTGTGGAGTAGTCAGGTTCTCACTGGCTCCTGAGGTCTACTAGCTTGTTCAGGGAAGAGGGCTGGGGCGGGGTGGGGTGGGGTAGTAGAAGTCAAAGTTGAGGGATGTGGTAAAAGCAAACAGAGCACTGAACTTTACATTGGAGCAGATCTGAGGGAACCAGACACTTAGTTTGCTGGTGTTTTCAGACTTTGTCCAGCTGTAAGCCATCTTGTGGAAGGGGGAAGCTGGATAATGCAGTCATCTAGATTCACCAGGCTTGGCCTAAGGGTCTCAGTTGCAGCAAATTGTACTTGGTAGTGAGGTAGCGCCAGAGGTTGGGCAATATTCTGGACTTGACTCAGAGCTCATAGTCTCCATATTAGTCCACAGATGATTGGTCTCACTCCTTGACACAAAGGGCAGGATCACCAACAATCTTATGTCCATGGCCTACATTCTGCTGTTCCAACTTCTCAGTGGGTCTACGGCTGATCCTGTATATTGTGGCATGGTGTCCTTAGGCTCCCTGACTTGTTTCTAGATTTCTAGAATAGCTCAGTCCTCAGAAAAACAGAAACAGAAGGTCTCCTCTCTTGATGGTGTCAAGCTGACACATTCTAAGCTAGAGCAGTAAGTTGATTTAGTGCACCCTCAGGAGAAACCCCTGCATCTTACATATTACTACCACCACAAACTTCCTATACTGAAATTTCAGTTTATTGGGCTAATCATAGGAATTTGGATGAAGGGTTACCTATAGGAGCATGAGAGATCCCAGCAGGACTGTCTAATAGAAACTTGCAACATAGGAAGTTCTGATTTTGCATTGTTCAGTATAATAGTTACTGACCATGATAGAAATAATGACTTTTCTTTTCCTTTTTTTCTGTTTTGGTTTTTTCTTTTTTTATTACTTTCTTTTTTATTGATATTTATTGAGTTCTACATTTTTCTCTGCTCCCCTCCCTGCCTCTCCCCTCCTCACTTTAACCCTCCACTCCCCCAAGGTCCCCATGCTCCCAATTTACTCAGGAGATCTTGTCTTTTTCTACTTTCTACTTCCCATGTAGATTAGATCTATGTAAGTCTCTCTTAGTGTCCATATTGTTGTCTAAGTTCTCTGGAATTGTGGTTTGTAGGCTGGCTTTCTTTGCTTTGTGTTTAAAAACCACCTATGAGTGAGTACATGTGATAATTATCTTTCTGTGTCTGGGTTACCTCACTCACAATAATGTTTTCTAGCTCCATCTGTTTCCATTTTGAATTTGCAAAATTCAAGCTGTCGTTATTTTTTTCTGCTGTGTAGTACTTCATTGTGTAAATGTACCACATTTTTCTTATCCATTCTTAGATCGAGGGACATTTAGGTTGTTTCCAGTTTCTGGCTATGACAAACAAAGCTGCTATGAACATGGTTGAACACATGTCCTTGGGGCACGATTGAGCATCCTTTGGATATATACCCAAAAGTGGTATTATTGGATCTTGAGGAAGGTTGTTTCCTAATTTTCTGAGAAATCGCCAGTCCGACACCCAAAGGAGTTATACCAGCTTGCATTCCCACCAGCAATTCAGACGTGTTCCCTTTCCCCCACAACCTCTCCAGCATAAGTTGTCATCAGTGTCTTTGATCTTGGCCATTCTTACAGGTGTAAGATGGAATCTCAGAGTTGTTTTGATTTGCATTTCTCTGGTGACTAAGGATGTTGAACATTTCCTTAAGTGTCTTTCAGCCATTTTAGATTCCTCTGTTGAGAGTTCTCTGTTTAGGTCTGTACTCCATTTTTTTTTTTATTGGATTATGTGATCTTTTGGTGTCCAATTTCTTGAGTTCTTTGTATATTTTGGAGATCAGACCTCTGTTTGATGTGGGGTTATTGAAGATCTTTCCCCATTCTGTAGGCTGTCGTTTTGTCTTGTTGACCATGTCTTTGCTTTACAGAAGCTTTTCAGTTTCAGGAGGTCCCATTTATTACTTGTTTCTCTCAGTGTCTGTGCTGCTGGGGTTCTATTTAGGAAGTGGTCTCCTCTGCCAATGCGTTCAAGTGTACTTCCCACTTTCTCTTCTAGAAGGGAAGGTTCAGTGTGGCTGGCTTTATGTTGAGGTCTTTGATCCATTTGGACTTGAGTTTTGTGCATGGTGATAGATATGGGTCTATTTTCATGTTTCTACATGTTGATATCCAGTTAGGCCAGTACTACTTGTTAAATATGCTTTCTTTTTTCTATTTGGTATTTTTTGCTTCTTTATCAAAGATCAGGTGTTCAAAGATGTGTGTATTGATATCTGGGTCTTCTATTTGGCTTCATTGGTCCTCCTGTCTGTTCTTATGCCAGTACCAGGCTGTTCCAGTACTGTAGCTCTGTAGTAGCGTTTGAAGTCAGGGATTGTGATGACTCCAGAAGTTCTTTATTTGTACAGGATTGTTTTGGTTATCCTGGTTTTTTTTTTTTTGTTTGTTTTTTCTTTTCCAAATGAAGTTGAGTACCATTCTTTCAAGGTCTTTGAAGAATTTTGCTGGGATTTTGATGGGCATTGCGTTGAATCTGTAGATTGCTTTTGGTAATATTGCCATTTTTACTATGTTAATTCTGCCTACCCAAGAGCATGGGAGATCTTTTCACTTTCTGGTGTCTTCTTCAGTTTCTTTCTTCAAAGATTTAAAGTTCTTGTCATACAAGTCTTCCACTTGTTTGGTTAGAGTTACTCCGAGATACTTTATGCTATTTGTGGCTATTGTAAAGTTGGGTGTTGATTCTCTGATTTCTTCCCAAGCCCTTTTATCATCTGTGTACAGGAGGGCTACTGATTTTTTTTGTGTGTGTGTTAATCTTGTATCCTGCTACATTGCTGAAAGTATTTATGAGTTGTAGAAGTGGCTTGGTAGAATTTTTGGGATCACTTATGTAAACTATCATCATCAGCAAACAGTGAGAGTTGACTTCTTTTCTAATTTGTATTCCCTTGATCTCCCTTTGGTGTCTTACTGCTCTAGCTAGGATCTCAAGAACTATATTGAATAGATATGGAGAGAGTGGACAACCTTGTCTTGTCCCTGATTTCAGTAGAATCTCTGGGAGTTTCTCTCCATTTAGTTTGATGTTGGCTGTTGGCTTCCTGTATATTGCCTTAATTATGTTTAGGTATGTTCCTTGTATCCCTGCTCTCTCCAAGGCCCTCATCATGAAGGGATGTTGATTTTGTCAAATACTTTTTTGGCATCTAATGAGATGATGGTGTGGTTTTTATTTTTCAGCTTATTTATATGGTGGATTACATTGACAGATTTTCATATGTTGAACCATCCCTGCATCTGGGATGAAGCTGACTTGGTCATGATGGATGATGGTTCTGATGTGTTCTTGGATTCGATTTGCCAGTATTTTATTTAGTATATCAATGTTCATGAGTGAGATTGGTATGTAATTCTCTTTCTTAGTATTGTCTTTCTGTGATTTGGGTATCAGGGTAATTGTAGCCTCATAAAAAGAGTTTGGCAACGTTCCCTCTGTTTCTATTGTGTGGAATAATTTGAGGAGTATTGGTATTAGTTCCTCTTTGAAAGTCTTGTAGAATTCTGAGCTGAAACCATCTGGTCCTGTGCTTTTTTTGGTTGGGAGGCTTTTGATGACTGTTTCTTTTTCTTCAGCAGTGATAGGTCTGTTTACTTTGCTTATCTGTAGGTTTTGATTTAATTTTGGTAAGTGATATTTATCCAGAAAGTTGTCCATTTCTTTTAAGTTTTCCAATTTTGTGGAGTACAGGTTTTCAAAATATGACCTGATGATCCTCTGTATTTCCTCCTTTCTGTTGTTACCTTCCTCTTTTCATTTCTGATTTTGTTAACTTGGATATTCTCTCTCTGACTTTTGGTTAGTTTGGATAAAGGTTTGTCTATTTTGTTGATTTTTCTCAAAGAACCAACTCTTAGTCTCATTGATTCTTCGTATTCTCTTTGTTTCTATTTTGTTGATTTCAGCTCTCAATTTGATTATTTCCTGACGTTTCGTTCTCTTAGGTGAGTTAACTTCTTTTTGTTCTGAAGTTTTCAAATGTTCTGTTAATTCACTAGTGTGGGATTTTTCCCCTTCTTTATGTAGGCATTTAGTGCTATGAACTTGCCTCTTAACACTGCTTTCACTGTATCCCATAAATTTGGGTATGTTGTGTGGTCATTTTCATTGAATTTTAGAAAGTCTTTAATTTCCCCCTTTATTTCTTTCGTGACCCGTTGATGATTCAGTTGAGCATTGTTTAATTTCCATGTGTTTGTGGGTTTTCTGGAATTGGTATTGCTGTTGACTTCTAGTTTTAAAGCATGGTGATCTGATATTGGGTTATTCCAATTTTTTTTTATTTGTTGAGGTTTGTTTTGTTACTGAGTATGTGGTCAACTTTTGAGAAAGTTCCATGAGGTGCAGAGAAGAAGGTATATTCTTTTCTGTTTGGATGGAATATTCTATAGATGTCTGTTAAGTCCATTTGAGTCATAACATCTGTTAGTTCTCTTATTTCTCTGTTCATTTTTTGTCTGATTGACCTGTCCAGTGGTGAGAGGGAAGTGTTGAAGTCTCCCACTATTAGTGTGTAGGGTTTAATATATGATTTAAGCTTTAGAAGTGTTTCTTTGACATATGAGGGTACCCTTGTATTTGGGGCATAGATGTTCAGTATTGAAATTTCTTCTTGATGGATTTTTCCTGTGAGTAATATGAAATGTCCTTTGTCTCTTTTGACTGATTTTAGCTTGAAGTCTATTTTGTTAGATATTAGGATAGCTACACCCACTTGTTTCTTAGGTCCATTTGATTGGTATATTTTTTCCCAACCTTTTACTCTGAGACCATGTCTGTCTTTGAGGTTGAGATACGTTGTTTTTTTTTTTCTTTTCTTTTTTTTTTTAAAGATTTACTTTACCTTTTTTTTCTTATTGTTTATTTACTTTATTTTATGTACACTGGTGTGAAGGTGTTAGAGACCCTGGAACTGGATCTTCAGGCAGTTGTGAGCTGCCATGTGGGTGCTGCGCTGAGAACTGAACCCGGGTCCTCTGGAAGAGCAGTCAGTGCTCTTAACCACTGAGCCATCTCTCCAGCCCCGAGATACGTTGTTTTTGTATGTAGAAGCGGGATGGGTTCTGTTTTTGTATACAATCCATTAGCCTGTGCCTTTTTATGGGTGAGTTGAGTCCATTTACATTAAGGGATATTAATGACCAGTGATTGCTATTTCCTGTTGATTTAGTTTTCATTGTTGGTGATGTTAATTTGTGCATTTTTTTCTTCTTCGGAATTTGCTGTAATGATATCATTAATTGTGTGTTTTTGTTGGGTTGGAGTTTTCCTTCTAGTATTTTGTGTAGGGCTGGGTTTGTGGCTAGGTATTGGTGAAATCTAGATTTGCCATGGAATATCTTGTTTTGTCCTTCTATGGTAATCGACAGTTTTTCTGGGTATAGTAGTCTGAGCTAGCATCCGAGGTCTGTATAATGCTTGACCATGACCTTCTGACTTTCATTGTCTCCACTGAGAAGTCAGGTGTAATTCTGATAGGTCTACCTTTATATGTTACTTGATCTTTTTTCTTTTCAGCTCTTAATATTCTTTCTTTACTCTGTATGTTTAGTGTTTTGATTATTATGTGGCAAGAGGACTTTTTTTTGATCCAGTCTTGTTTGGTGTTCTGTAAGCTTCTTGTATCTTCAAAGGCATATCTTTATTTAGGTAGGGAAAGTTTTCCTCTATGATTTTGTTAAATAAATTTTTTGTGCCTTTGAGTTGAACTCCTTCTATACCTATTATTCTAAGATTTGGCCTTTTTTTATAGTGTCCCATATTTCATGGATATTTTGGGTTAAGCTTTTGTTAGGTTAATGTTTTCTTTAACTGATGAGTCTATTTCCTCTAGTGTATCTTCAGCGCTTGAGATTCTCTCTTCCATTTATTGTATTCTGTTGTTCATGCTTGCATTTGTGGTTCCTGATCTTTTTATCATAATTTCTGTTTCTATCATTCCTTCGGCTTGTGTTTTCTCTATTTTGTCTATCTCAGTTTTCAAGTCCTGAATAGTTTATTTTATATGTTTGAGTTCTTTTTCTTGGATTTCTTTAAGTGATTTTCTCATATCTTCCAATTTTTTGTTAGTTTTTTTCTCCGTTTAAGGTAATTTCTCATTTCATCTTTAAGAATTTCAAACATTCTCATGAGGTTATTTTTTAGATCATTTTCTTCTGGTTCATCCATATTTGGTTGTTTAGGTCTTTCTTTTGTAGGGTCTTTAGGATTTACTTGTATTGTGTTGCTCTTTGTGGTGTAGCATGTGATCTTACCTTTTCTACTCATCTTTTCCTCTAATAGGTGTGGTTGGGGCTGTCTGAGATTCTGTTGAATGATCTAGGTGCTAGTCAATCCAAAGCTCAGATGGTTGTTTCTTGTGGTATAGTCCATGTCACAGTTCTAGTTACCCCGTTGGTTATTTGGTGTTCTTGGAGGTAGTTCAGTGTTCCTGTGCTTTGGTCTTCTCCCTTGAAGTTTGCTGTCTCAGGCTGGCTTTGATCTGTTTCTGTAAATCTTGGTCTGGATCTCCTCCTGCAGAAGTCCCTGGCTTAGTGTTGGACCTGTGGTTGTGAAGATTGCTGGCTCAGTCAGTCCTGATCTGCCCCTGTTCCGGAACTGGCTTCGGCTCCTGGTGGAGCTTGTTCTCTCTGTGTCTTAGGTAACTGGTTCAGTCCCGCTCTGGTTTTGGTGGGTCGCAGACTCTGAGTCAGGTTGTTGGCTCAATCCTGGTCTGCCAATGTCCCAGGACTGGATTGACTCCTAGGGCTGGATTTGCTCCTGGCTTCTGCTCCCGGTGGAGCTTGTTTACTAAATAGCACATTTTTAAATGAACTGCATCAGTACAATAGTATAATAATAAAAACAAGCAGGGTGAGGTTATGCACACCTTTAATCCCAGGACTAATGAGGCAGAGGCAGGCCCACCTCTGTGAGTTTGAGGCCAGTTTGGTCTACAGAATGAATTCTAGGACAGATTCCAAAGCTACAGAGAAATCCTGCCCCCCTCAAACAAAACAAAACAAAAAGAATAGAAATAAATATAACAAAAATAACCTTAAATTCTTATCATGTAAAAAAAATCAGTACCATTGTAAAATATTTAAAACTAGTAGTTACTTTTTTAGATTAAAAGTCAGTAATCTACACTTTTATCCTATTATTCCTGCATACCTTTTTTTCTTTTCAGAGCCAGGTCCCTGAATCTAATCTCCTTTGTTCAGCTTTTTTCCTTATCATGAACAATAACAAATTGTAACCAACCCCCCTAAGCAATGACAAACATCCATAACCTACTGAATGATCAAAAACCATCCGCTCACCTCTTGGGAATGTGGGCATTGTGTTCTCTAGACTGCTTTCTGTTGTGGCGTTGGCATCTTTATCCTGGGGATGCTAGCTGTTGTCCAGTCTTGGTATGATGAGATAATGCAAAGCTTATCTGAAATTTTGGCTGGAGTAGTCTGTGAGGGTGGATTATCTCAGCCAGCAGACTTAAAGCTGATCTGATGCAGACTCTGAGGAAACTGCAACAGAGGTACTCAAAGAGGTTGGATCACATGGGCCACGTATTTTCTTTGGTGTTTGATTCCCTTGCTTTGAAAACACATAAACTTTTAAAGGTAACATACATATCTGCATTAACACATGTATGGACTATATGTTATTCACAAGGTAGCCAAAGATAAGTTTTTCTTTTATGTTTGAGCAGGTAAAATATACATTATTTGTCTTGTAATGTTTCTTGTGGTTTTTTTTTTTTTTTGATTTTCGAGACAGGGTTTCTTTGTAGCTTTTTGTTCCTATCCTGGAACTAGCTCTTGTAGACCAGGCTGGCCTCGAACTTACAGAGATCCTCCTGCCTCTGCCTCCTGAGTGCTGGGATTGAAGGCGTGCGCCACCACCTCCCGGCTTGGTTTTATTTCTTTATGTCTGAAGCCAGAATTTACTAGGGGTCTCCCTCAACCTTGAATGGATTCTATAGGTTTTTGTTTTCTGTGCAAACAATAGCATAACCTCTTCTCCAATGCAGCATATTTTTTTATTTTCATTTTGAAGTTAAGCCATTTTTAAAATATGTAGGTTGGTTTAATTTAGCAGTTTCCATATCCAATGTCTCAGAAGCTATTGCTTGTTCATAAAATAATTCAGTCAGTACAACACCATACAGGATCCAGTTTCTGTCTATATTTTCTTTTTTTCCCTTTTTTTTCTGTCTGTATTTTCCATCTTTATGTGACTTATCTTTTTTATAGTATTTTTTCCTTTGGAGACTTTATCTTACTATTTATAAGCTTGTTTTTATGACTTTTCTTTTCATTTTCATTTTTAAGCTTATGTATGTTGTTAAACACACTGTAACCTATTTCAGAGTTTCTTTTTTGTCTGAACCTGCTTTACTGCATATCTTCAATTTTTTTGTCTGAGTGAAACCTTAAACTGCTGTGCAACTTAGCTCATGGCATGCTGGCAGATCAAGCCTGTAGGCAGTAGCTGGAAGATGCGTCTTTTTTGCTCAGCCTGCATGAAAGACTGTGGTACTACAAAGCCATGTTGGCTCCATTTTTGTGTGTTTGGAGCCTTTTTTAAAAAAGCCTTCTCGGGTTCTGTGTAGGAATACATGTTGGGTGCCAAGTGTAGTCATACTTTTCTTTGAGCTGCCAGCTCACAAAACATGACAAACTTACTTATTAATTATGAAAGCTAGAATAACAGCTTAGGCTTGTTTTTAACTGGCTCTTATAACTTAAATTAACCCGTTTTTATTAATTTACTTTCTGCCTTGTGGCTTTATTACCTCATCTCCTAATAGCCCATCCTGTTTGCTCTGTGTCTCACTGGCTATTCTGCCCTCTTCCTAGAATTCTCTATGTCCAGAAGTCTCTGTTATACTTCCTGCCTAGTTATTGGTCATTTAGCTTTTTATTAAACCAGTCACAGTGACTTTTAAAAGTAGAAACAAGGTCGAGTCTTGCTGTGTAACTCAAAACGGCTTCCAGCTATTTCTTTAGCTCAAGTTTAGCTCAAACTCAGCATAAGTTATTTATAATTAAAACTTTCCATCAGAAATAGAACTACATGAAGCTTATAATATGGTTTTATATTATACAAAGGCCAGTAAAATTCAAGTGAAGGTTTAATGAGGCTATAAAATGCAACTTTGATTATAAAATGAAAATGATATAAAATGCTAAATACCTTATCAGTTGTGTACATGGGGTCAAAACAGTTTTAGTTAGTTACATTTGAGTAATGAAATCAAATATATATACCTGAAGTTACAATTGCTTGAGAATCTAAGGAGGAAATTGGGAGAATTACTTGGTTCTGCTCTGACAACTTAGCAAGCTATCATCTAAATAAATAGTTCAGTACGATCACAGATGGAAGTTTTTAAGTCATAGAAATGTGGTATAAAACAGATAAGGTGTCTGAGTAATCTACAAGTTGATTCTTGTTTTTTATAAATTTCCTTGTGACTGTGCTTTTCATGATTATGATTGTTTTTTCAGTGTGTGGTGGTTGGGAATGAACCTAAGACCTTTTGCTCTTCCACTGATCTACACATCCCCAGCTCTTTTCCCAAGCTCACAAAAGGAAGGGGAGGAGGGACATCTTTAACTGATTACTAAGTATGATGGGTTGATTTTTTTTTTTTAACAGATGGTAGTGAAAACTTTTATGGATATGGATCAGGATTCGGAAGATGAAAAGCAACAGTATCTCCCACTAGCCTTGCATCTCGCATCTGAATTCTTTCTCAGGAACCCTAATAAAGATGTGCGCCTTCTTGTAGCATGTTGTCTGGCTGATATATTTCGAATTTATGCCCCAGAAGCTCCATATACTTCCCACGATAAACTTAAGGTAAATATATTGTTTGCAAAATACCATTACTTTTATTTTGTCACATAAGAGGGTTTTTGACCACAAGTTTCATATAATTATTTATTATCTACAGATATGACTGGTACAGAATGAGACTTTGGAAGGTAAAGATCAGAGCTTGTCCTGATCTGCTTATATTTAACCTTCCTGTTCGTCCCCCAGAAAGCCCAGTTGGATAGATGGAAAGCATAAATAGTGGCTTAATGATAGTTTGTGAAACAGTACTATACTAGAATTTAGACAGTGAGATAATTTTCCTCTTACAGGTTATTAAGTAGTGGATATTCAGAACTGCTCGTTTTTGTGGTTCTATCTTTTAAAAACAATTGTTAGGGTTAGAGAAATGGCTTAGAGGGAAAGAGCACTGGCTGCTCTTCCAGAGGTCCTGAGTTCAATTCCCAGCAACTGCATGGTGGCTCACAACTGTCAGTAATGAGATCTGGTGCTCTCTTCTGGCGTACAGTCATAAATGCAGACAGAACACTGAATACATAAAAAATAAATCTTAAAAAAAATTGTTAAGGTGATCTATTGAACTGGTTTTATACTGTTTTTGAGTAATTCTTGGGGAAACGGTAATATTATTATTTATGTGAATGTGCCTGCATGAGTTTACGTGTATGCCACGCATGTAGATGCTGGCAGTGATAAGAGGAGGCTTTCATATTTTCTGAAATGAGTTACAGATGGTTGTAAATCCCCAGACGGATGTGCTGGGAACCAAACTCGGGTTGTGTATAAGGACAGCAAGTGCTCTCATTACCGAGTCGTTGCCCCTTTTAGTACAGTTAGTATTGCCCTCTCATCTCTTGTTTCTTTTTCCATACTTTCAGTCACTTGTGATCAACCAAAATATTAAATGGGAAATTCCACAAATGACAACAGTTCACAAAGTTTCAGTTTGATAAGTTCACTGTCATGCTTTCTCTTGAGACATATGGTGTCTGCCCATGAGTCACTTAGTGGCTTTCTTTGTTACCTGAGAACTGGACTAGTGTCTTATTGTTTACGTTCAAGTCATCAGTACTTAAATAATGACCCCTTTTATAACTTTGTTTTGTAACTTTTATAATACTGTTCTGTCTCATGGTTATTTCTGTTCATGTTTTACTGTGCCTTATAGACTAACCTTTATCATGGATATGCATTTAAGGAAAAAACAAAATACATGTAGATTACAAGCATCCACTGTCCGGATTACAACAAAACATGTCATTTTATGCTATACTAATATTAGTTTGAATGAATGAAAATGTCTCAAGGAAACTTATTAAGGAACAAAGCACCATCCTCAGTCCTCAGGTCAATGCCTCGTGTTTGTGCCAAATAGCTTTTCATTATCAAATTCAAAACCATGGACTGAAAACTACTTGCTTACATGTCAGGAGAAAAGAGTAGTTTTCCATGATGCAATGCAGAGACAGTGAGTGACAAGTGTAGTAAGATGAAGAATGTTCTCAGATGAGTGTGCAGTAAAAGTCTGTAGTTTTGCTTCCAAAGGATGTTGTTTTGTTTGTTCTAATCTATTCCAGTCATTTAAAATAATGCTGTCCCACAGCATTCAAATAAAGGGGAACTTTGTTTATTGTAGTTTGTAATGACTTTTAGATATCTATACCTCTATATGTAGATATAGATATGCACTAGTGTATTGCAAAAATGACAAGTAATAGTGTCTAAGCTAATAAATTTTTTACTTTTTTATTTCTTTAACAGGACATATTTCTCTTTATTACCAGACAGTTAAAAGGTTTGGAGGATACAAAGAGTCCACAGTTTAATAGATACTTTTATTTATTAGAGGTAACAATAATACTTTATTTAATAAATATGATTCCATGTAGTTGCAAATTCTTAAAATTATAATGTAAAGTAAAACTGTTATATATAACTTATTTAATAAATTGTCTTACATTTCCTAAGGAAAATATCTCTATGTTTCCTCCGTCTTTAAAAGATGAAGTATATCTGGTGAAAAAAATTATATGATATTTCACTGTCATTCTTAATCTAAAAATGAATCTTCACAGCTTCTGAAATTTTATGCTTATATATATATTTGTAATAACTCCTAACTATTCAGTACTTTTCAACCTGAGACAGTTGATGCTGCCAGTTAAGTTTTTAAAGATTGGACTGATTTTAATTGTGTACATTGAGTCTTTGTAGACTTCACTGTAAACAATTCTACATGTAAAAATTAAATTGTACTCATGTGCTTTTGTGTGACAGTTCTACATGTATGTGATTAACCAGTTATTTTTATTTGTTGATTTAAGAATTTAGCTTGGGTTAAATCATATAACATCTGCTTTGAGTTGGAAGACTGCAATGAAATTTTTATTCAGCTTTTTAGGACTCTCTTCTCAGTAATCAAGTAAGTTTTTTTAAGTTTTTTAAAAAATTTTGTGTTTATTGAAGTGTTAGGTACTCTAATATATAAGCTAAACTCTCTAGATTTCTAGAGAAATTATTTTCTAAGAATATTACAAAGGGGGA
The DNA here is from genome assembly GCF_037038515.1 of Microtus pennsylvanicus. NCBI lineage: Eukaryota > Metazoa > Chordata > Mammalia > Rodentia > Cricetidae > Microtus > Microtus pennsylvanicus. The sequence continues at coordinate 35,456,979 of NC_134590.1, forward strand.
AATAAACAAATCCTGTTGTTTGAAAGCTGTGGTCACCATTTTTCAACTAATTAGTTAATTATTTCCTTGATATAGGGGCTCCTTTGTAGCTCTGAGAGACCTGGAAGGTAGCCAGGTTGGCCTCAAACTTGCAGTTTTCTGCCTAACCTACTGAGTGATTAAATTATCAGGATTAAGGCAGCATACCTGATGTTACACTGCCTCTTTAAATTTGCTGTATTGAACTGGTTGACTTTTCGTGTGTTTCAGGCTAAATAATATTAGAGGGTCATAAAGCAGTCCTTGGAGTTTTTTATCTTTTTAAATATTTAAATATTTGACAGTTGTGTACATATATACATTGATTATTTCACCCTCAGGATACTCACTTTTTTGTGTTGGGCGCTCTCCCCCTCCCCCCGTAATCCACTGAGTCTTGTTAGTACTTCCTGCTGGAATATTTTAAGGCTTTTGTTAGCTTATTCTTCCACAGATGACCATAGAGCGAGTTCAGCAGTACAGTGCCCATGCCACTTTGAGAAGACAGAGTCCACAGCACTCTTTCTCCTTCTCTTGTATCCTTTCTAACCCCTCTTCTTTGCTGTTCCTCACTCAAGTCTTGACTAGGAGAGTGCAGTGAATGGTATAGGAATTTCATGTTGAGCTGGTCTCTCAACCAGCACTTATTCTCAACACTTTGACGAGTTAAGAGTCTGCATTATCTATTGTTTACTTTAGAAACTTCTCTGACCAGGCTTAGAGCAACACTGACCTATGGCTATAAACACAAACATTTAGGGCACAGTTCGATCACTTGTCCATTTAGCAAAACAGCAGGAGTAGGCTCTCATCACCAATCATCCCCATGAATTTCTGAACCATGGGGTTTTGACCAGATTTATTATACTGGGCATGTATTCTCTCTTGTGGAACAGGCCTAAGATCCAATCAGAAAGTGGTTGGCTACCCTTTTCCCTCCCAGCTGTTTGCATAGTACTTTCTGCCACTATGAAAGCTAGCTATTGGAAGTTTTCGTGTCAGTTCCAACTTGATTTCTCTAACTGTCCTGCAGCCACAGTATATGTGTCTCCAGTGGTAGTGGTAGTGGGCAATCGGAAGCAATAGAAATGGTCTGTGTTACGGGATGTGGGGGCGCTCTTGGGCCTCCCTGAACAACAACTTTAAAGGAGGTTGAAAACACCTTGTTTTGAAGAAACTTAGCCATAGAAGCAATGGCATCATAGTGTAAATGGCATGAGACATTAAACAGTGAAGTACTAGGTATTTTGTGCTTCAGTGATGTGGAACAGAAGAGATTAATTAGTTCGTTCACTTACTAACTTTGATAATGTTTTCTTTTTGGATGAAGATAATATGAGTATGTATGTAACATGTATTTTATGAAAGTTTTGGGATGAAATCTAGTGCCTCAAACTTGGTAGATACTAGGCAAATGCTCTACAACTGAACTGTAGCCCTCACTCTTGAAAGTCATATATGTTGCTTGAATCAGCTTTTCATAGAATAGAGAAACTAACAAGAAAAAAAAAAAAGAATCAGTATACTTCCTGGTCAGGAGAATCCAAACTGATTCAGTCTAGTTTTTTTGTGGGTTTCTTTAGGAGGTGGTGAGAGGGGTTGGATTTTTTGTTTTGTTTTTAAGACAGGGGTTCCCAGTAGCTATGGCGCCAGTCCTGGAACTCACTCTGGCCTTGAACTCATAGACCTGTCTGCCTGTCAAATACTGGAATTAAAGGTGTGCATCACCACCGCCCAGCTTTTTTTTTTTTTTTTGGTCTAGCACTTTTATTATTTGTTCATACCTAACATCTGAGATGTGTCTTAAAGTATTATATTATATGCATACATATCTTGTGTCAGTTTTAAATTCTCTGCCACATTAAGAAATGGCAGTTAGGATAAAAAGCAGTTGAATTTCATTTTATTGATTCATTGTATCCAAAAGACTTATCCTTTCAGTATGTGACTCTGTTGGGTTGCATGTGAATTTCTAGAAATTTTTTCTTTCTCCTTTAGTATAGTGAAGGTTTTATATTAACTTAAAGTAAACAGATTTGATTAGTGTACTAGCTAAAACATTTAGATCATAAGAGCTTCCTGTGTCATTTTACTTCCAGCAAACCATTGGAATAAGTGACAAACTTTTATGCTATTTACTGTCTTCTATATAACAAAGCCTACTAGGAACTTGATTGTACGAGAAGCCACCATTATTTTGCCCATGATTCTGCTTGGCAGTTTGTCTGGTTTGGGTTCTCTGTGGAGTCTGTAGTTTTTTTAACTGGGCACCTAAGCAGTAGATTGAAGTAATGCAATAATAAAATCACATCAGTATCTTTATACACTGAATAGGCTTCAGAATTATCAAGAAAGGCAAGCTCTTCAATACTAGAATTTTTGCTAATCCTTTAGTAGCTTCGGACTTATTAGCTAAACTAGATGTATAGTCAAACCCAGATTAAAGGATTGTTCATATGGACTTCATGAATGGAACATCGTTGTAATGTGACACAGAGGAACAATCTGTGGAGGAGATTACTCAGTTGGTAAAGTGCTTGTTGCTTGTCTTTAACACGTGTTCAAATGGGTATTTGTACACTATGAGTATCTACAATAGACACACTAAAATAACTTAAAAAGAACAATTTCTAACTTTGCATTGTAACAACATTTCATAGACTTTCCTTTTGAAATTTATGATTACTATCTCCAATACTTGTGAAATTATTGATTTGTTCCCCCTATAACCTCTACAAAATCTACTCGAGCTGCATTGAAGCCTTTGTTAATTCATTTTAGGAAATTTGTTACGATATATTTTAGAACTTTTCTTCTGCTTTGATTTGATTTGGGTTTTGTACTTGGCTCCTTGAGTTTCTAGATTCTGGGCTCATCTTCTTTTGATTACTCTTCCAAACTCTCATAGGACGTTCAAAGATTATTTCCAGATTTAAGGAACATCTCACCTGTGTGTGATGATCATTAAGCACTTGAATCTTTAAGTTTGATTCCTGAATAATTCTTTGTTTACTGCTATGCAGCTCTGCAAACTTTATTCTGTACGCACTCCGCAGAGAGAACCATTAGGGTCCATAAGGGCTGTCTTCCCTGGGCTAGCCTGTTAGCTTACCCAGAATGTGATACTGGTTTTTTGTTTTTAGTTTTTTTTCATCAGTGTGTGAATGAATCCCAATATCAGAACTCTGTTGTTTCTGTATTTTTCTCTGTTTTTAGTTGTTTTGGCTAAAACACAAAACATAATCTTGTTACTACATCCAGATTCAAGTAAAGTCTTAAGTTTACTGACTTGGATTGGTGAAATTTTTAAAATAATTTGTTTTTGAGACAGGATCTGATTGTGTAGACCCTGACTGGCCTAGAACTCCTTATGTAGCCCTAGCTGGCCTTGAATTCACAAGTGTTTCTGTCTCCCAAGTATTGGGGTTAAAGGTGTGCATCACTAAGCTTGGCCATGAATAATTTTTTAAAGTCTCTTTTATCTGTCTTCCTTGTATTTTTTCTTTCCCTCTCTTGATATATGGATCTGAGAACTAAGCACTTAAGATTTGTGTGTGTTGTTTTTTTGCATCAAGCTGAATATCTATATTCTTCAAGTCATTCCACTGCCACACACAAAACATACTGAGAACTGTGCCTCAGTAGTCCTTCATAGTTGGCATTTTGTAAAGTGTGTAAGATATTTTGGAGAGTACACATGAAAGGACTGTCTTTTTAAACATTGTAGAAATTGTGGCAATCTCCCTCCCCCCCAAACTTTTAAAAGCTTACATGTTTTCCTTCATTAAATGCTAGATGGGTCAATTATTTAAAAATAGTTGTTGCTTCAAGAAAAATTTTAATCACTTAGATAATCCAGTCTTTCAATTTTGTTTCAAACTTCTGTATTTATACTATAGTATGTGGTTCTATCATTCCATAGATTATACATTTTAAAGGGATTTCTTTATTGTATGTATGTGTATATAGGTAAGTGACTTGTAGAGAATACTTCATTAGAAATTAAGGTGATGTTTGTTTAGAGTACTTTATAATATGATTCAGTTATCAAAGTAGTCCGTTGCTGGGTAGTGGGAGAAGTAAAAATCCTTTAACACCTGAGATTGTTCGTGTTGTACTGTGGTTGAATCTAGGGCTTCATGTGCATTTAGCAAGTACTCTACCACTGAGCTCTATTTCTCAACCTTGTTCTCTCCCTAGAGAGAATCTTGCTTATTTGTTCAGCTGGCTTTAAGCTATGATTTACCCTTCTTACTCTCCTGAATATATAGGATTAAAGACCTTTGCCTCTAGGTCCTAAGGTAATTGCTTTAAACTGAAAATTTTTATTGGCATAGTGGCACTTAGGGTAAGGAGGTGCAACCTAAGTTTGAGGTCAACCTGGGTTACAGAGCAAGACCTTGTCACCAGTAAATAACAAGTATATGAAAGAAAACAGACCACAGTGAACTTTGTCTTTCTAGATGCCTTAATTATTTTCCCTTCTTTTTAGCAATAGCCACAATAAGAAGGTACAAATGCACATGTTAGACTTGATGAGTTCTATCATCATGGAAGGTGATGGAGTTACTCAAGAGTTACTGGATTCTATTCTTATCAACCTCATCCCTGCACACAAGGTCTGTATAGTATCAAGATACTAAAGATCAGTTTACCTAAAGAAATCAGCTATTAGCCTTTTCCTTTTACGATTTTATATAGGAATTCCTATTCTGACGCTAGAATCAGTCTACATTGTCTAAAATATTTAATAGTTTTTATTTGCTTTTTTAAAAATGTGTATGGGCTTTTTTTTTCCTGCTTGTATATTTGTACACTATCTGTGCTCAGTGTTCACAGAGGCCTGAAGAGTGTCTGGACACTCTTACAGACAGTTGTGAGACACTAAGCGGGTCTGGGAATCAAATTCCTATCTTCTGTAAGAGAGGCTACTGCTCTCAACGACAGGCCCCAGAAATGTGGTTTTAGCTTCTTTTTGAGAGGTGTAAGATAAGAGAGATGTTAACAGGTGTTTTTTGAAACAATTGTTTTTTCTTTTCTTTTCTTTTCTTTTCTTTTTTTTTTTTTTTTTTTTTTTTTTGATTTTGGAGACAGGGTTTCTCTGTAGTTTTGGTTCCTGTCCTGGAACTAGCTCTTGTAGACCAGGCTGGCCTCGAACTCCCAGAGATCCGCCTGCCTCTGCCTCCCGAGTGCTGAGATTAAAGGCGTGCGCCACCACCGCCCGGCTTTTCGATAAATTTTTAACATTTAAATATATGCCATGGCTACCATCTTTCTTAGATCCTATATTTGTTATAATACATTGGTACATAAGGAAACAAGTAGTCATCATTTCAGAAATAGGTGATCTGGGTGTGATGGCTCACACCTTTACTACAGTCGCTTGGCAGACAGATCTCTGAGGCCAGCTTGATCTGTGTAGTAGTTCCAGGCTAGCCAGTGTTACATAGTTAGGCCCTGTTTCAAAAGAAGGTTGATCAAGGGCCTTCCCAGCCTTTCCTTGTTGTGGTTTAGGAATTTGAATCTTTGGTGATCGGTCTACAATATAACTGAATGACATCCTCAGGACTTCTTCAAATATAATTGATTAAACAATGAAATATTTAGTATTTGGGGATGGGGAGGGAGCATGCATTTAGGATAATGTGTTTAGTGAGTTCATGTTGGTTTTAGTTTAGTAGAATTATAGGTTGGATTTTTGACAGCCTGTCATATATATTTTAGAGTTTGTTTTGTTGAGTTCATTTGGCTGGCACCTTCTGTGTAAAACCTTGAATGGAATTCATGTAACTGTTTTCATATTTTGGTAAATTTAAATATGTAATTGTTCAAATGATGTTTCATCAATTCATTTGTAACTTTGCATCATTTGTTTTTCAGAACTTAAATAAACAGTCTTTCGACCTTGCAAAAGTCCTGTTGAAAAGGACAGTCCAGACTATTGAAGCATGCATTGCCAATGTATGTATCTCTATACATTTATTTCAGAACTCCGATTTTTGGATTATGTGGATTTATTATAATCATATGCAGATACATTTCTCGTGAAGATGGTTTTTTTTTTTTTATTTTCGAGACAGGGTTTCTCCGTAGCTGTTGGTTCCTGTCCTGGAACTAGCTCTTGTAGACCAGGCTGGCCTCGAACTCCCAGAGATCCGCCTGCCTCTGCCTCCCGAGTGCTGGGATTAAAGGTGTGCGCCACCACCACCCGGCCTGTGAAGATGGTTTTATTCAGATAAAATATGAAAACATACATAAATATGATCACAGTTGGAAAAAATGTAGCATAAATGTAAAATGCCTTTAAACTGGCCCAATGATAGATAAAATTTTAAAATCTGACCCCTTCTGCATCTGTATTCGCACTTGCCGTATCCTCCCAAAATTGTGAAACTTTAAATTCATTTCTGGAATTTTTTTCCCTTTTTTAAAAAATGGGTCTCATTCTATATCTCTGGCTGGCTTGGAACTTTCTAAGTAGATCAGGCTGGCCTCAGAGATCTGCCTGTCTCTACTTTTTGGGTCTCTGTCTTTATCTGTATGCATTTGTCTCTTTATGTCTTCTGGGTCATTTTTCTAAAATAGTTTCTTCTTTAATAGATGCTTACAAATATATATTTTAAAAGACAGTGTGTGTTATGGGGATCTGGAGGGTCACAGGATAATCTGTAGGAATCAAACTAAGCTCATCAGGTTTGGGAACAAATGACTATCTCCAGACTTACAGTGTTATTAAAAAATTCATTGACAGCTGAACTGTGGTGGCACGTGCCTTTAAGGACAGCACTTGGGAGACAGAGGCAAATGGGTCTCTGTGAGTTCTGAATTCAAGGATAGCCAGAACTATACAGAAAAATCCTATCTTGACATGCATCTTCCCCCCCTATACACACGCAAGCATATACATAAGTTAATTCTGTAAAGGAAAAATTGAAATTAATTGAGCGTAATTTGTTCTTTGTCAAAAAGTAGAATTTTATTTTAAAAAATTTTACTACCTTAAAATAATAATTCTTTTATAAATTTACTTATGTACATCTATTATATTCTATGTCTAGCTCTATATTTATTTAGCTTTTTATTAATAATACAAGTGAGTATAAATTGACACTTATTTTCCTTATTGCCTTGTATTAAAGGTTTTTATCAATGCTTTCCTTTACTGGTCATCTTTGAGAATGCAGTTCTATCTATTGTGGAATTACCTCCTTATAATAAAATAGGGATTATTTAAATTGTATTAAATTGTTTTGTCTGTTATTAAATTAAGACTTTGGTAGGTTGCCTTGAATGTCCTGTTCTCAGTTATTAGAAATAACTATCGATAGTTCAGATACACTTCCATAAGTATCATATCATGCTTATTTGTGTGTATACATATATTCTTTTATATGTATAGATGTTTTTACTACATGTATGGGAGTCAGAAGAAAGCAACAGCCAGCCCTCTTAGGACTAGAGTTACAGATGGTTGAGAGATGCCATGTGGATGCTGGAAACAGTACCTGAATCCTCTGGAAGAGCAGCCAGTGCTCTTAACTGCTGAACCATCTCTCCAACCCCATTTGTGTATATTTTAAGACTGTATTTATTCTTTTCAAAGACTCCATTGAAATATTGAAATTTTATGACTCATAATTTAGCTATCTAAAAAGATATATGTAACTTTATGATTTCTGAAACAAATGCTAGCCGGGCAGTAGTAGCACACACCTTTAGTCCCAGCCCTTGGGAGGCAGAGGCAGGTAGTTCTCTGTTTGAGTTTGAGGCCATCCTAGTCTACAGGACAGGCTACAAAGCTACAGAGAAACCCTGTCTCGAAAAACCAAGAAAAAGAAATGCTGATTTGTATAGACCCGTTCTTTTAACATTTCAAAGTCTGATTCCCAGCTGGAGAGATGATGGGTCAGTGATAAAGAATGCTTACAAAGGACCCAAAATTGTCTTCTTAACATCCATGTCTCATAACTGCATATAACGCCAAATTCAGTGAATTCAGCACCCTCTGACCTCTGTGGTCATATACTCAGAATATATATACACAAATGAAATCTATAAAAATTAACAAACATTCTCCTATGTGTATGTATATGTGTGACACTTGTGACAGTTGTAGTACTTTGGATATTAAATATTCTTTTTCCTGTATTCCTTTAGTGTATCCAAGTATCTCTGGTGAGGGGGTAGGTGCACACAGTGCAGTTAATTTTCTTTGGAGAAGACCAGAAAATGGTATCACATCACCTGGAACTAGAATTACAGGCAGTAATGAGCCACACTTAAAGATCTTTGGGAAGTAAACATGGCTCGTTTATAAGAGCAGTGCATTCTCTTAATTCCTGAACCATTTTTAAATTACTGACTTTTGTGTCTTCAACCTTTATTTTTATCATCTAAGTCAAATTGTATTTGGCTTTCACTAGAAATAGAAAACAAAAGAACACAGAAACTTAAAGCCTACCTTAAAATATTTATCACTCAACTCAGGAAAAATAGAATTCTTTAAAATTGAAATCAATTTAGAGTTTAAATTGTGTCCCTATAATGAATTACACATGTTGTCTAAATTTTTAGATATGTCATCCTTATTTGAAACACAACAGTAATCATTATTTTAATTCATGATTTGATAATATTTGGAAGTTTGTCTCTTGTTTAGATGTCTATCCTCTTACATGTTAGTAATTCAGTAGCAATCTGCTGTTCCTTTCAGTTGTATGTATAATGCTCATAGTTCTCTTTGTGCCTATATTTATAGAAAAAAATTTAAAAGTAAATTAACCCTTTTTATTGTAATGTCTCCTATAGTTTTTCAATCAAGTCCTGGTGCTGGGAAGATCGTCAGTCAGTGATCTGTCCGAACATGTATTTGATCTGATTCAGGAACTTTTCGCTATAGATCCTCATTTATTGTTATCTGTCATGCCACAGCTTGAATTCAAACTGAAGGTACCCTATAGGCTTTACAGGGGAAAAAAAATGTATATTTTGAAGATTTTTCACTATTTATCTTAGTTATCTTCTCAACATTGCAGCATGTCTACTTGTTATCAATTGATAAACACAGTGACAGAGATAAAGTATTGTTGTCTTTGAAATTTACAATATTCAGTATTTTTATATTAAATAATATCCATATTTAAGTAGATACTAAGTTAATTTTATTTATTTTATAAATAATGGATTTAATCATTTTTTGCCAAATCAGTATATTGGGATATGCCATACACTCATACATATACCAAAGAAATAAGTATTATATTATACACAAACAAACTAAATAAATGCAACATTTTAAAAATTGATAAACTATTAATATAGAATGTTTTAAACTTTGTTCCACTCATTCATTAAAATGGATATTGTCAGTTCAACATATATCTTCATGAGATAATAATTTACTTAGATCAACACTTAGATCAACACACTGTATATCAGTAATAAAAAGCTGTTTTACACCTGAAGGCCATTGCAGTTCACTTGAGGAACATCTTAAAATGAGTGCTTTAGGTCATCTTAGCAGTTTTATTTTAGTAGTTATAAAGTATTACATGAATTGAAATAAATGGATCTGTAAATTAGTCATTCACAAGATTTCCTTAGATTCTATTGTTTGACATTTAAGACGTTAATTTTTTTCTTAAAAGGTTAATGTGGTTAACTAGTAAATTTTGAAGGTACTAAACATTGATATTGCTCAGCATTGTTTTATTTATTGCTTGAGAAAAGTTTTTTTTTAAATCCATTTTGTTACTACTGTGTTAAAGCCTTAACACAATTGTCATTTTACATTCATTTTACACAAATGTAGATATTTTTTATTCCTACTCTCCAAAAACTTTCTGAAAGTGATTAATTTGATTTTTGAATTTTCAATCTCTTTAGTAGTATTGTTCTTTATCATGTTTTGTAGTCAGTGGAGAATCATTGTTAAAACTGTCTATCAAAACCTTAAGTATTCTGTATTCATGTCGCTGTTTCAGTTGTCGGAAAGAGTCTTTATGAAAGAAGCTCACTAGGGTAGAAATTATTTGTTATTTTGTCCTTTGTGAAATTTTCTAAAGTCTTAGACAATGTAAAGATTTAATAAAGTGCTTATATTTGTACAAAATCTCTATAATCAATGTGTAAATAAGTTGAAAAGTAGGCATGAATTAGCACTCTCGAAAATAGAAGCAGGCCAAGAGAACACGCAATCTAACATGGAATCATAGTAAACAAAAGCTTGTGCTAGTTCACATTGTTCATCATGATAGTTGAAATATAAAATGGTTTCTCCTTGGGAAGTAAAATGTAGCTCCTTTCATTGTGTCTTTCTCTTCGTAGAGCAACGATGGTGAAGAACGATTAGCTGTGGTTCGACTTCTGGCTAAATTGTTTGGCTCTAAAGATTCAGATTTGGCAACGCAGAATCGGCCTCTTTGGCAGTGTTTTCTTGGGCGGTAAGAGAAATAACTTAGAATTTTGTATGCTCCCAGAGTCCACATGATTGAGAATACATACACTAAAACATTAGTTGATATTTGTTGGCTTTTAGGATAAATTGTGGAGCAAAGTATTTATGAGGACAGTTTATATATTCATTGTACCACTTTATATTTGAGTGTGTTTAGTGCAGCCTGTGGGTGTATGCTGAGTATTTTTATTTTGTAGCAAAATTTCAACCTTTAGTAATTAAGGTCATCAAAATCTGTTTTCTGAATTGGAGAATATTATTTATGGTAGTTTTTGTTTCAACATGATAAGCACTACTGTTTGCAAAATGTTTCTATAGAATTGTGCATCTTCCCCCCCCTTTTTTTTTGAATATAGGGTCTCTGTTATGTAGCTCTGGCTGTCTTATGCTCACTCTGTAGACCAGGCTCTGTCCTTGAACTCATAGATCCACCAGCCTCTTCCTCCTAGTGCTGGGATTAAAGGTGTGGAATACCATGCTCAGTTCTTTTATATTCTCCATAGAATACATCAGCTATCAGTAACCATTGTTGTTCATAAACACTTTTATATTATTTATTTGAAAATAATTTGCCTCATTAATATTTAACAATCTTCTATTTAGCTTTAATGACATTCATGTTCCTGTGAGATTAGAAAGTGTGAAATTTGCCAGTCACTGTTTGATGAACCATCCAGATTTAGCAAAGGACCTTACGGGTAAGCTTCCCTTTTTATAAGATAAAATTTTAAAAAACATTTATGTATTGATCATTTGGAATTTTTTTAGAAATTATAAGTTGAGATAATGTAAGCCTTATGGCGTTGGAGTTAGATACAGAACACATGTACATTATTATAATATAGTAATATCCCTAATATGTGTAGAAAAAAGGGGATTATTTAGTTTAGATTGCAATGTGTCATTATTTAATTTAAAGTATTTAATCCTACCTATTTGGCAGTAGCAAATGAAAAGCTTTTATCAGCATAGTGCTACGTATTAAAAACCAAGTTAATTGCTTTTTTGTTTTGATTTTATTTGTATTATAATTTGTTTAGAAATTTGAAGGGTCATTTTGTGGTTTATGTTATGGAAAATATATATGTGTTCTCATTTGACCTTCCACAAAAAAAAAAATTCTTAAAATGTACTCTGAAGTAATAAGCCTAGTTTTATGTCTAGTAAAGGCTACTTAGTGATGTCTTATAGTAAATTTTAATTTATCCTGTAGTTTGTAAATATTAATACAGACAAAGCTTAAAGTTTTTGGCTTTTTTATCATCATTCTGAACCATGAAAATTTATGTGACTAACATTGTCTTAATTGTTCCTTTTTAATCATAGAATATTTGAAAGTTAGGTCACATGATCCAGAAGAAGCCATTCGTCATGATGTCATTGTTACTATAATAACAGCTGCCAAAAGAGACCTTACCTTAGTAAATGATCAGTTACTTGGCTTTGTCAGGGAAAGGACACTGGATAAGCGGGTAAGATCTGGGAGTTATGCTCTTCCCTCATTTACCATGTTCAAATTGTTTGCTCTGTATGTCTGGTATTATAACACCAGTTCAGCTTTTCTTTGAATATCAGAATAACACTAAATCTGTAGAACTATTAGTTTTTATGTTTCAAGTGCACATACTACTTTTAGAGACAGGGTCTCACTGCTGTCCTGGAACTTGCTGTGTAGAACATGCTGACCTCAGACTTGCAGAGATCTGCCTGCCTCCATATGCCCGGTCTTTGCTTATCTCTATAAATAAGTATGTGGGTTCTGAATCTTTTTTCCTATTATGGCATGGATTTTTTTAAATAATTTATTTTTAGTTTATGTGCATTGGTGTTTTGCCTGCATGTATGTTTATGTGAGGGTGTTGGGTCCTCTGATACTGGAGTAACAGACAGTTGTGAGCCTCCATTTAGATTCTGGGAATTTTACCTTGGTCCTCTGGAAGAGCAGCCAGTTCTTTTAACTGCTGAGCCATCTTTTCAGCCTCAAGGGTATGGATTTTTCTTACAGCATTTCTGTATAAAGTAGAAATAGGTAAATGAAATAATTTGATTTTCTGCACATTTCAATTTGCAAAGGGCAAGTCATTGGTTATGTATATTTACTTATATTTGCTTAACTTAGCTGAATCTATCAATCAATTCAGTTAAAAGAATATCTTACTTTCTAAGAAAAAATATTGTTTGCACAATGCCTGCTGAGCTAAAAGCAGAAATGGTTCTGTAATTACTTTATTTTGCTGTTTCTGTCATTGAACGCAGTTAGAAACATGGCCTGAGGGCTGGAGAGATGGCTCAGTGGTTAAGAGCATTGCCTGCTCTTCCAAAGGTCCTGAGTTCAATTCCCAGCAACCACATGGTGGCTCACAACCATCTGTAATGAGGTCTGGTGCCCTCTTCTGGCCTGCAGACATACACGCAGACAGAACATTGTATACATAATAAATAAATAAATATTTTAAAAAAAAAAAAGAAAAAGAAACATGGCCTGATAAGGAAAGGTAATGTTTTAAACAATGACAGTAGTTACTAAAGAGGAGATGAGTCCATCTTAAGAGCCAGACTTAACTGTGTGGCACTTGCCTTTAATTTGGAGGCAGAGGCAGGGGCGTCTCTGAGTTCAAGGCCAGCCTGGTCTACAAAGTGAATTCCCGGATTGCCAGGACTACAGAGAGAGACCCTGTCTAAAAAAACCAAAAATTTAAAAAAAGAAATAAGTAAAGAAAGAACCATACTTGTTTTAGCAGCAGTTGCAGTATAATTAGAGTATACTGGTCCGACTGACATTTTTGAAGAACTATTTTTTTCTAGGAATGCATAATTTAGGTGTTTTCAGGGTATACTAGTATGTTGTGACACGCTACCAGAGGTTGTCTTTATCTTCTTAGTTTTAAAATAGTCATGTGACAGATGTTGAAAAAGGAAAGGACACTAATTTATTTAACGATGACAGTAATTAAAACTTTTGAGTGTTGGTTTTGGCGCTAAATTTTCGAGTAATGAGTTCACATTACTGAATCTCCTCTTCCCCTTAACTTGCAATTACCTATCAAGGGCATAGATGGTTAGTGTGATATTTCTTCCTTTGCGAAAAATACTGCTATTATTAATGTTTATCTCATATTTTCACAGAGGTAAATAAATTACTCTTCCTGACTGCATGATCCGCTCTATCATTTATGACACATTTTTAGTTCATGATTTTGGTCTCTTCAGTTAGTTTGACATCCATTACGGAAAATGGTGGAACAGGAATAAATCTTAGATTTCACTGCTCACATTACTGAGTTTCATTCCATGCATTCAGTAGACTAAAAAAATTATTCAAAAACTTAAGAGAAAATACTGATTTAAAATTAGCCGGAATGTTTTCTCTCCCCTTGTAAAAACAAATATTATTCCCCCCCCCATTTCCCCCGTCTTTTTCCTTGTACCTCTGGCTGTCCTGGAGCTCTCTATAGACCAGGATGTCATCAGGCCTTCAGACATCAGTCTACCTCTGCTCCTGAGTATAGGAATTAAAGGTGTTCACTATCTTCCTGGCCTTTTCCCCTTTTTCTTTTAAAGACAAAATCTTGGGGCTGGAGAGATGGCTCAGTTATAAAGAGCATTGGTTGCTCTTCCAGAGTTTCTAAGTTCAATTCCCAGCACTCATATGGCAGCTCCCAAGTGTCTATAACTGTAGTATTACCTCTTCTGGTGTGCATACATGCATGCTCATATATGTTAATAAATAGTAAATACAAACAGGCTCTCTTAAAGCCCAGGCTGACTATCACAGCTAACGTTGACCTAGAATTTCTAGTTTTATTTTCTTTATACATTTGGTGTTTGGGATTCCATGTTTGCAATGATGGGAATCAAATTTGGGATTCTGGGAATGTTAAGTGAGCACTCTTCTACTGAGCTGCATTCCCAGGCTCCAAACCTTTGTTTATTTTTTTTAAAGATGTTTATTTATTATTATTATTATTGTTATTATTGGTATGTCGGGGGGGGGGGGGGTGATTCCTTGTAGGTCCCAGAATTGAAATGGTTACCATGCTTGCCAGCAAGTATCCCAACTTGCTGAACCACTGCCATTTGATGAAGTCTACAAAATGAGGAAGTTTACCAAAGACAAACAAAAATATTCTCACCAACTTTGTTTTTCCAGAATTCTTGATTCTGAACTTTGTTGTTATTTACAATTAAGCTCAAAAATATATAATTAAGAACTAAAACAGAAGTGGCGGGGTAGCACACGCTTTTAATCCCAGCACTTGGGAGGCAGAGGCAGGCGGATCTCTGAGTTTCAAAACCAGCCTGATCTACAGAGCGAGTTCCAGGAGAGGCTCCAAAGCTACAGAGAAACCCTATCTCAAAAGAATAAATAAACAAACAAACACCTAAGACATTGAAGCCTTTTGTGTATAGAATAAATTAATATAATTTACAATTTTCATTTTTCCTTTTATTTGCATCATTACATATTTAAAGAATTGAAGTGAATGAAATCTGTACTTTGTTTAGTTGGAGACAAACTAAAAAAAATTGGTAAATCATATAGCAATACTACCATGTAAAATCAATGAAGGAACTGGTATCTACCAACAATAGTTGTAAAAATGATTAGTAAAA
Source organism: Microtus pennsylvanicus (assembly GCF_037038515.1). NCBI lineage: Eukaryota > Metazoa > Chordata > Mammalia > Rodentia > Cricetidae > Microtus > Microtus pennsylvanicus. Next base: position 35,472,067 of record NC_134590.1, read on the forward strand.
CAGTTTTGCGGAGCTGCTTATGAGAAGATGCACTGTGTTGCTGTGGATGACATAGTATTTACTACAGAGCCTAGTGGCTTGCTCATCTCATAAGTGCTATTTTTCTAGTGGCGAGTAAGAAAAGAAGCCATGATGGGTCTTGCTCAGCTTTATAAGAAATACTGTCTTCATGGTGAGGCAGGAAAGGAAGCTGCAGAGAAAGTCAGCTGGATAAAGGACAAACTTCTTCACATCTACTATCAGAACAGCATTGACGACAAGTGAGTCTAATAGTTTGATAAAATTGCTTTTTATTTTAAAATATTTCTATATAATTTTATGTAATTTATTACTACATATAGAAATAGTTTTCTGTATATTTGTTACATATGGTACTTAAATATGATTCTTCTTAATAACGTAAGTAGTGTAACAGTAGTAAAAAAAAGTCTGGACTTAAGAGTAAAGCAGGATAGAGACTAAAATCTACATTCTGTCTCGTCATTTTTATTTATATGTTCTTCAGTTTTAAAACTAAGGAAGTCTAATAATGAATTTAGACTGGAGATAAGAAAAGTCGGATGTGCATATTTTCAGGAAGTAATGATGGTCGATCCTCCTGTTTTTATTACGTGACAGCGTAGGCAAGGAGCTGAACTACATTCAGGAAGCTGATTAGTTTCTTGAGAATTAGCTGTCCTTGGTATTATAGTTTTCTATTAGTGCTACTTATAGTCTGTAGTTTCAGCCTGCTGAAGATTAGCTGGGACAGTCAAATACCTGTGTTTACGAATGACATTTAAGAAAACAGGGCTGGTGCTACACACTTGTAATCCCAGCACTTTTGGAGGCTCAGGCAAAGGTTCAAAGCAAGTTTGGCTTACGTAGCAAGTTTGAGGGCAGCCTGGAATACATGAGACTTGGATTATTAAAAAAAAACGAAAAAAACAAAACACGAATCTCCCCTCCCCGAGAACTGTCAGAAAGAGAATAAACAGGACCAGTGCTGGTAATCCCAGCGCTAGGAAAGGCTGAGGTAGAAGGAACTCCCTGAGTTGAAGGCCTGCCTGTGTTACCGTGTGAGACTCTGTCACCTTGGAGTAGCATTCAAGCACTCTTGAAGAAATGTTTTATGATAGATTGTGAAATTAGCTTCAAGTATAAACTGGATACAAAGTCACTACTGAGACTCTGTGAAGGAAGGAGTAACTGTGTACTGATGCTTTTCATTATTTTGGGGCACATAGATTGGTTTAGTAACATTATACAAAATGGTTAAATTCACTTATCACCTCTTAAACAGCATAATTGTTTTTATGTGTTTGCTTTCCATAGACTCCTGGTAGAAAAAATCTTTGCCCAATATCTTGTTCCCCATAACTTGGAAACCGAAGAGAGAATGAAATGCTTATATTATTTATATGCCAGCTTGGATCCAAATGCTGTGAAGTAAGTTACTTTTCAATGGCTCATATGTTTCCTACGTGAGTTTTTTTTTTTAATGGGTGTCTGTGTGTTTGAGCGTTCATGCACACTTTTGATAATGATGTCAGTAATAGGGTTTCAAGTATTCAATTAATTGGTGTGTAAGGGTATTTAAACTACCAGCCTTGCTACATAGTGAGTTTAATTCTGACCAAGCTACTTCATCTTGACTGAAAAGAGACACACATATAAGTGGACTAGGGTGCCATTAATGGTGGTGCACAATTTTAATCCCCATGCTCAGGAGGCAGAGGCAGGTGGATTTCTATAATTTCAAGGCCAGCCTAGTCTACAGAGTGAGTTCCAGAACAACCTCAGTTCTGTAAAGAGACACTGTCTCAAAAAAGTTAAAATAAAACAAACAAAGAAACCTAGGGATAACTCATTGGTAGAGATCTTGCCTGGAATTCTGGCATGCCCAAGGCCTTGATTAAACATCAAACACACAGAGAATGCATAAAACACTGCAACTTCAAACTTAAAAGAAAGTTGCAGGAATAGCAGAGCACATAGTAGTATCTATCATATTTGACCATGTGTAATCTGTTTAGTCTACCTAAACACATTCTTTTTCTTAATGATTGTAGAGACATTTACAGATTTGTAGCACTCTATACTTCAAAATATTTCAGTTGTTTATGTATGAAGAAAGACCTCTTACCTACATAACCTTTATATGACTTAAAATTTTAAAATTTGGGGCTGGAGAGATGCTCAGTGTTTAAAAATAGTTGTTGCTCTTCAGAAGTCCTGAGTTCAGTTCTCAGCACCCACATCTGGCTGTCCACAACTGCCTGTAACTCCTGGCCTTTGAGGGCATATGTTTACATGGACACATAATAAAACTGATCTGAAAATTTTTTAATTCAATATGCAATAATTTACTGTATTTAAATTTTTTAAATTGTCTATGTGTTACCTAGTGATAAACCATCTGTGATTTCATATTACATATTTAGTTTTTACATTTTTTAGAACAGTGTTGCGTAAATATTGTATCTGGTTATTTTATACAATTTGGCCTAAGTTTGGGATCTTCCAATCTATGTTTTTCTTGTTGGATTGAGATTATGCATTTTCAATAGAAATCCCACGGGCTAATGTTGTGACCCTGAGACATTTTAGCTGGTGTTATTCATCTCTCTTTGGAAGGTTCGTGGTGGAAGCTAAGGCCCCTTTCAGGTGGCTGAATCTTGCTGTTAGTTGATACCTTTTGTATTTCTTTTCCTTCGCTCCTTTTCAGCAGGGCCTTTTGTAACTCTGACTAGGCTTTAACTTGCTATGTAGCTGAGGATGACCTTTAATTTCTGGTTGTAATACTGGCATTATAATAGGACACTTGGAACACACAGTTTATATAGTTCTGGGGTTGGGACCCAGAGCTTTTGTTTGTTAAGCATGTACTCCACTGCCATCAGTCCTCCATTTATATTTATTTCTACATATCTAGACATGAGTATTGAGTCACCATAATTCTTAGAAGTGCTCTTGACAACTGGAATATAGAGGGGATTTGTGTGAGGTAGGAAATCTTTCTTTTCCTGTATGTCTTGACAGGGTCTCATTTTAGTCCAGGCTCGTACATAGTACAGACTAATGATCTCCCTGCTTTGGCTGCCAAGTGCTAGGATTACAGGCATGCTCTACTATGCCTGGTGACAGTTCAATTCATTTTTCAATTTTTATATGATTGTATGCATATATGTTCAAGTGTGCATGTGCAGCAAGCATGTATGTAGACATTATCAGACCTTGTCAGGTGTCAGTCCCTGTCTTCCACCTTGTTTGAGACAGGACATTTTGTTGCCTAGTCTCTGCCAGGCTAGTTAGCCCTCAAGCTTCCATGTATTTTTCTCTGTCCAGTATAATCATAGGTAAACGGGGATTATTAACATGAATTACTGCTTTCCATGTATTCTGGGATATGAAGAAAGGTCTTTATTTGTATAAAGCAAATATTTCTCACTGAGCATTCTTCTAGCCTAGCATTTAATTTTTTAATTATGATTACATTATATCCTCTTTCCCTTTCCTCCTTCCAACCACTTATGTATCCACCCTCCTTACTTCCACTTGAATTCATGACCTCTCTTTTTCTTTGCTTCATATTGGGGGGTGTTAACACATGAGCCAAAATATATAAATACAGCCTGCTGAGTTTGATTAGCATTGTTTATATGATTTTAGGACTGATCACTTCGTACTAGATAACTAATTAGGGGGCTCATCCCTAGGGAAGACTATTTGTTACCTCCAGAATTTCTTTAGTTCATTACGGTTCTTTGTCAAGGGTAGGCCCCATGAGATTTCTTCCTTCCGTGTTAGCATGTCTGTTGGTGGTACCTTGTTCAGGCCTTGTTTAGGCAGCCTATTGAGCTACTGTTAGTAAAGCTTCCCTGTCCATTCTTAAAGGTACAATCTCCCCAGATTTCCTGGTCCTCTGGCTCCTAAAAATATTTTTGCTCTTTTGTCTGTAATGTTCCCTAAGTTCTAGTTACCATGGTCATGTTGTAGATGTGTGAGTTAGGGCTAGTCACAACAGAGTCACTTACTTTTTGCGTTTTGATTGGTTGTTATTTATTGTAATGGTCTCTATCTATTTCAAAGGGAAGCTTCTTTGATGAGGGATGGGAGCTACATTTACCTTTGGGATAAATATTTAGAATGCAGTTAGGAATTATACCAGGTTAGCAAAGTCGTGGTGTAATATGTTTGTCATAAGATTTAGGACCTCAAACCTGGCTAGGTGTCTCCCATGATTGTCTGTCTCTTTGTTGAAGGATAATGACACTAGAGAGCTGTTGGTTACTAAAGATATGAGTGCAGCTATTGCATCCTTGGGTCTGTTGTACTATCTAGTTGTGGTTCATAGGTGTCACAGCTGGGTAGGACTGTTGGTTTGCTTCCTTCCCTGGGCTGCTTGTGTGGCATTTTGTGGTGCTGTGAAAGCTAGTCCTCAGGGGGTCTTGAGCAGTCTTCATCTCTCCTAGGTCTATTTTTCTGGCACTCGATAATCCTGTGTCGTTTATTTATCTCTACTCCACTTTCTGTATGCCCCCCCTTATACTCTTTAACACCTTTCATTTTTCTGTTTTTTTTTCATTAAACCAGAACTCTCCAGCTCCCTCTGCTTAGAATTAAAGCTTCTTTCAGTCCATTTATGACCTTGGCAAGATCAAATTGATTCTTTGATCCAGGGGCATTCACTCAGTGGTGAAATGCCTGCTAAATTTAAACTTCTTTAAATTCTAATAAACTGTTGTTTAAATTTTTTATGTAGGAAATTAGAAATAGCACACTTAAGTCATAAAGTTGAACAGTTTGCAGTATTGTTAAATGTTATCTTTTCATGTTTATAACTATATACAGAGCTCTCAATGAAATGTGGAAGTGTCAGAACATGCTTCGGAGTCATGTGCGTGAACTGTTGGATTTACACAAGCAGCCTACAGTAGGTTTATGATTTTTGTTTTAATTTACATATTGCAAGTCACTATTTTTTCAGTAATATGGTATAATGAAAGTATTTCAAGGTGTTTTAATTTCCAAATGTTGGTTCAGCTGTTTTCAAAGCTAAATTACATTCTTAGTTTGTTTCTTCTTTTTTTTTTTACATTTTTTTTTGTTTGTTTCTTGTTTTCATTTTTTTTTTCTTTTTTTGGTTTTTCGAGACAGGGTTTCTCTGTGGTTTTTTTTGGAGCCTGTCCTGGAACTAGCTCTGTAGACCAGGCTGGCCTCGAACTCACAGAGATCCGCCTGCCTCTGTTTCTTGTTTTCAATATTTTAGCTCAAGCTGGCCTAAAAATCACTGTGTTGCCTGTCAAATTCCCAACAGTCTTCCGTTCTCAGCATTTGGTAGCTGGGATGCTAGTCATACATTAGTTTCTTTTCTTATTTTGGTGTCAGAACACCCGACAAGTTCAAAAGCAACTTAAGGAAGGATTTATTTTGGCTTCCTGTTAGGGCACAGTCCACCTAACCAGGAATGTGTTGCAGCAAGAGCATAGGCCCGCTGGTTATGTTGCCAAGGCTCACTGGGAATTCCTGGGCTCAAGCAATACTCTATCTTAGTCTATGAGATGACAATCACATGCTACCACAACTTGCTATTCAGTCTCCTTAATTTTCCTGATAATATCTTTTTTCTTTCCTTTTTTTTCTCTTAATATATGTTCCTTTTCTACTAATCTTTGCTAAAAACTCTTTCTCTTTCTCTCATACATATAAACACATGCACGGCGACAAGTAAGGTCAGACTATGATGAGTTATTTAAAGAAGATGAACATTGTTCAATGTATTAATTTTTTTCCAAAATATTGTTAATACAAATGACTAGTTGTTCTTTCATTTTTGTTTTAAATTTTAGTCAGAGGCTAACTGTTCTGCCATGTTTGGAAAACTGATGACCATAGCAAGTAAGTATGTTTTATTACCCAGTGAGCATGTAATAAATATCAAACAGGCTTTTTTCATATATATCTCATATATGAATTTTTGCATGCATATATGTGTATTATATATGTCCCTGTTCAGTTCCCTGGAGCTGGAATTACTTATAGATATGCTTGTGAGCCAACCTGAGGCGCTAAGAATTGAAACTGGCTCCTTTCCAGGAGCAACAAGTAGTCTTATCTGCTGAGCCATCTCTCCAACCACTTAAAACAGGTTATTCATTTATGAATAAATGGTAAAAGATATTCCTTAATTTCATTTATAAGAGCCCTTTGTCTCACTGTCTTACTGGGTCACCAACATTTATTTATTTTATAATATTTTGTTTTTATTTTTAATTATGTGTAAGCTGAGTTTGAGTCACATACCTGAGGAGTCCAGAGATAACAGATCCTCTGGTGTTACAGCAATTGTCAACTACCTGATATGGGTACTGGGTCTTTAGCAGGAGTGGTAAACACTTTTTCTAATAACTTATTTATGTTTATTTTATGTGCATTATTGTTTTGCTTGCAAATATGTCTGTGTGAGGATGTCAGATCCCCTGCAACTGGAGTTACACACAATTGTGAGCTGCAGTGTTGGTGATGGGAATTGAACCCAGGAGCCTCATTGTTCTTAACTGCTGAGCTATCTCTCTAGTCCCTTCCCCTACAGTGAACACTCTTACCTGCTAAATCTTTTCTCCAGCCCCCCACCAGTGTCTTAAAGATACTCTTTCTTTTCTAATATTTATTCTCTTCATTTTATAGAGAATTTGCCTGACCCTGGGAAAGCACAAGATTTTGTAAAGAAATTTAACCAGGTTCTTGGTGATGATGAGAAGCTGCGGTCTCAGTTAGAATTGTTAATCAGCCCAACCTGTTCATGCAAACAAGCTGACATTTGTGTGGTTAGTGAATTATGCTTTTATAATTTTCTTCTAATAACTTGGAGAAATCTGTATTTTGTTACATAGATTTTTGTGTTTCTTTTAACCGTATGGTAGATGCTAAATTACTTAGTAATATATCCAAATGCAACTAAATTCTCCTTTCCCAAAGATCTGAACCAGAGAGACTGGTCCTAGGGAATGACCAAGACTTCTTATTTAATGTGTGTTTCTTCGCTTAAGAAATGGAAAAGAATTTTCATAATGTTTTGTATGCATGCACTTCCTTCTTTTTTTTCTGAGCATAGAAAATGTCTGCCAATAACTTAGTTAGAATCATGTCATCATACAGGATTAGATTTGTAGAAGAAATAAATTCTTTTGTAGACTTCTCTCTTGCACTCCTTATTTTCTAGGAAACTAGTATGATAGAAACTTAGAAAAGAAAACTTTGTATCTTCAGCACTTAATGCTGTTATGTGTTTGGAATACATTATGCAAAGATAGGCTTGAACACGAAGAAAAGATTAGTATTTTGGTTACTTATTTTTACCTTTGTTCTGAAAAGGATTAAAATTGACAGTTATTTAAATATGTAATGAGGTATTAAAGATTATAATAGATGTTCTTACAAAGTGGTCAAGGAGCTAAAACAGTTTTTATTCGTTGTGGGGAACTAAACTGATCATTATGTGAGAAGATGTGCTGTAAGGTCCATTGGATAAGAGAGCTCTTCTTACCCAGGTGCATTCATTGGCCAAGTGTCCTGATATTTTCTCCTTTGCACTTACCTGAATAATTTGCTGCTTTAAAGATTACATGTACTTAGAATTTAGTAGTGTTGTAGGTTTCAAAGAATCTTCTCATATAATTGGATTGATACAGTTTAATGACTTAATTAGCCATGCGACCACGTGGTTTAAAGTTTTGCCTATAAGGACAATGAAATGTTAAAGGACGTTTTTCATGCTTCATTTCATAGCAGGATATAGTGACTAAATTACAAGTAGAGCCTGTATTTCATAATGTGTGATATTGTCTTTTTTTTTTTTTGTAAGAACCAGTGCAGGGGCTTATGATCATGAGGTGTTTTGTTACTAATTAAAAAAGCATGAAGACCTGAGTTCAAGTGCCCAGATCCCATGTAAAAGGTGAATCATGCACCTCATCTTAATACTGTAGAGGCGAAGACAGACAGGTCCTCCCTGAGGACTCACTGTTTTAGTCACAGGTGTACACATGCACACCACACACATAATACAAAGCAAACCAAATACCACACACACCCCCAAAAATGATGATGAAACTATAATCAAGGGATACTTTGATTTGAGAGAAAATAGGGACTTTACTTGAATTTGATAATAAGAGCAATAGCATGAATCCCTTGGTTATACCAGAAATATATAATAGGCTTCAAAAACATACATTTATGGGGCTGACTTCATGACTCAGCTGATAAAAATTCTTGCCCCCAAACCTTAGAACCTGAGTTCAATTCCTGACATCCTAATGTGGACAAGAAAACTGAGTTCCAACGTGTCTTTGAACTCCACATATGTATGCATTCATTCACTCACACATGCACCGCGTGCACACAAGCACACACAATAAATATATGAATAAATGAATATATGAATAAATATGTAAATAAATTACAGAGGTCTGTAATTAAAATATCCAGGAACGAATGCAATGAGCAGGCAGTGCATGCAGTCATTGCTTCTGGCTTTAAGAATCAGGAAGGTGGAGATAAAGACTATATTTGTCTGAAAAATAGCTTGATAGGTATGATAGTGCTTGTCTGTAATCCTAGCCTTTAGGAGGTGAGGGGAAGAAATCACCATGAGTTCATGACCACTCTGCAATCCATAGTGAGATCCTGATTGTGTTTGTTTGTTTCTAATAAATGAATAAAACAGAGCTAGTCATATAGCTTGGTGCATAAAGGTACTTCCTGTGAAGCTAGTTGTTTGAAGATTGATCCTTTACCCAAGTAGTGGAAGGAGACAATAGAATCCTTCAAGTCAGTCTCTTATTCCCACAAATCCTCAGTGATGTGCGTGCGCGCGTGTACACACACACACTAAAAAATACATATTTTCCCTTGATCATGTTTACACCATTTTAATTTATTGTTACTTTTAGTAATTTGTATTATACATGGTAACTTGTAGTTTGGGTGACAGAAATAGGTCACTATTTTGATAGCAAACAACATGATAAGTGTTGTGATAGAATTATATATGGAAGAGCATCACAGAACCCTGGAGGCGTAGAAACAGGTCAGAGAATAACTTAGTCTGGAATAAGTGGCTCCTGGGTTGAATCTTAAAGGACATGTAGGAACTAGATCACTATGTCTAGATCACTTTTCTAGTTTTGGGGAGTGAATAGTTCTTTGTAAAAATAGATCTATTGTTCAGTGGCAAGCTCCCACCTGAATTCAGTTCTAAAACCTATAATGAAGGGGAAGAGCTGACTGCTGCAAGTTATGGAATGCATGCACCTACATAAAACACATACGCTTCTAATAACAAATAAAATGAAATTTAAATTAAAAAATAGGAGATGACATGTTTTCTGTGACTTGTGATTCGAAATCTGAGTTTAGACCTGGTTGATATATATTAACATTGTTAAATCACCTGAAAGACCTAGAGACAATAAGATCCCGTTCTTGTCAGAGATAGTTAATATTACTGCCATCTTTGAACAAATAGAGACAATTACTTTGATTCATGAATTCACAATAGTGTAAAATAATTCTGTATTCACATTATTAAAATTCTGGAAAACTATATGCTTCGATTTATCTCTTCCTTCTGTTTTTTCAGAATTTAAAAATATTGCCAGACTTTTAAACATAGCACCTCTCTCCCATTTTTTGGTTTGCTTTTTTACGCTAGGTCTCCCTGGCCTAGGCTGTTCTGAAGTTCCTGGGCTTGGTGCTTCTGGAGGGTCTCTAGTACCCCAAATTTATGTATATGCCATTATATGTATGCTGCATAACCCCTTCTCATTTTAAAGTTTTTATTAATTTTCTGTGGGTGCAAGGGGACAAGTAGGTCAAAGGAGACAGTTTTCTCTCCACCGTATGGGTCCTAGGAATCAGACTCAGTTTTCCTGCTCCACGCAAGCCCCTTTATCCTCGGTCACCTTGCTGCCCTTTTTTTTAAAAAAAAAAAAAAAAAAAGAAATTAGGTCTGGATTGATAGTAGTTACAAGCGCATACTGCTCTTGCAAAAGACTATAAAGTTAATTTTCTAGAACTCACTTAGAGCAACCCACAACTTCCTGTAACTCTAGTTCCTGTAATCTTTTTAGAGAAATAGCTCTAATACTGTCCTCTGACTTCTGTTGGCACTACTTTCATGTGCACAAACGTACACTTACATACATACATACATATATAAACATGTAATACTAAGAATGTAATTAGGAAATTAACTGAAAGAAAGCCCAATATTCTATTCAATCATGAAATAATAAAACCATTTATAACTGAATAAAATTTTTTTAAATAGAGCATTTATGTTGTTACAGTAAATAGAAATTGTATAGTGGAGGTACAAGTCAAAATCAAGTCATTTAAAACTACTTCATCCTTTTTTTTTTAACTGTCTGGATTTTTTTAGTGATTACTATGTACATTTTTGTTTTCATTTCTTCCTGGTTTTGAATTTTTCATTGCTTTTCTTGTGAAAAATCATAAAGTGATGAAACTTAAAGTAAAACTTTTCTTTTATAGAGAGAAATAGCTCGGAAACTTGCAAATCCTAAGCAGCCAACCAACCCCTTTCTAGAGATGGTCAAATTTCTGTTGGAAAGAATTGCTCCTGTGCATATTGATTCAGAAGCCATAAGGTAAGCCAGGAGATTTGTGCAGAATAAATACATTCTTATCCCAGAGCATGTTTGTGAGCTTAAGTGCTGGACCCACAGAGATCCGTTCCTTTAATGTAGGAAGTGTGTCCACCACTCAAGAATGACTATTAACCTATATCTAATGCCTTTTACTTTTTATAAGTTTTTACAATTAGATTTATTCTGTATGTGCTAATTTTCAAAATCCTAGAATATATATAAACAACAAAGAAAATTTTAGAGTTTAGTTAAGCATTTCAGTGTTCATGTTATTTTCTGTTATGTCTTGTTTTATCACTGTACTTGATGTATGAGAACAGAATGGCATATTGAAAATGAGAACTTGTTTTTTAAAAAGCAATCCACACATTTTACTTCTAAGAGTTCACTATTGTAAATTTGTATGAATGATTCTGTCTTGTAGTGATAATTGTTACTCATGTTGGTATACTTTGTAGCACTCATTGGTTCTTAATCCAGATATATCTGGATCTGGAGACCTAATTTGGTACTTAAGAAACCACCAGTTATTTCATCTGTATGAATCACTACTGTGGGTTCTATTGGAAGGCATGTTATACTGGTTTTCAAGGGTTACCATAACAAACTACCATTGGCTAGCAAGATACCTCAGAATGTGACAGGTGTACAGTAGGACACTTATTTTCTTCAAAAGTCCTTTTCCTTCTTCTCGAGATAGCCACCGACTTCTCATTGCATTTTCAGATGGTCTTTTCCTGTGTATCTAAAACAAATCAGTGTCCTACTCTCCTTGTTTTTTAAAAATAGCGGTCGTCGTAGGTTAACCTCATCCATATAATTTCTTTATATAATTATTCATTAATGCTATATCTCTTAATATAGTCACATTGTGAGATACTGGTCACTAATATTTGTGAGTTAGAAAGGAACAATTCAGCCCAGAACATCATTTTTACTATGATTAAATTAAGACTTTCTGATTGACTTTCCTCTTTGCAAAAAAGAAAACAAAGGAACAAAAGTTTGGATAATAAAACTTTTGTCCATAGTTAGTTTAAAAAACGTAGATATATTATTTCTTGTCAGTGAGTATCCTTTGATCTGTACCATTTACTTCTCACCTACCCTGCCCTTGTGCAGCTTGCTGTGTCTGTGGTGGAGTGGGGTACAAACTCAGGAGTACATACATGTGTGCTGGGGAATGAATTCAGGGTCTTTACAATACTGAGTACACATCAGTATTTATCAAGTCACCCTGGCACTGTAGCATCACGTTGTATCAGATTAAAGATACAGTGTAGTAGGAATAGGAACTTTTGACTGTGCATATTAACTTTGATAGGGATATACAGTGGCATCAGGGAATTTCACAGGCATCCTTTATTGTTAGGTTTTATGTTAGCTTTTGTAGGTTAGCTTTAAAAATAATAAAAAGCTATGTGTAAAGTACATTGTGTACCCAGTGAAGAATAAATTACATAACCCAAACTCTGTGAGTGGGTGTGTTATTATAGAAGGTTCCAAGAATAAGCTGTACATCTGAGTGGTAAAAGGAAGTATAAATTATAGAGATTAACCAAGTAAGCTCTTCTAAGGATATAATCCAGGTCATGGACCTTGAGTTTGTGGGTTACTTAGGTATTCTGAGCTTCAGTTTCCAAATCTATAAAAATTATAGCAATGATAATTACTATTTGTTTAAATCATGGAGAGGTTTATATGTATGTAAATATCATTCATATTAAATAATACTTAAAACATAATTTGCCACACTTGTCTTTTGTATTACATGTTGGCTAATATTGGTAGGTTTTTTTTTTTTTAGGGGAGAGAGAGAGAGAGAGAGAGAGAGAGAGAGAGAGAGAGAGAGAACGCTAGCTGTTGTTTTGGAACTCACAATGCCTCCTGAGTGCTGGGATTATGGCATATGACACCACTATTTAGGTCTCTGGAGGCTGGATCTTAGACTGGCCTAGAATGTGGAACTTGCTATATAGACCAGTCTGGTCTTGAACTTGTTAGCCTCCTGCATGTTATGATCAGGCCACCCGCCGCGTATAACTTACAGTGTAGAATTGTAAAACAACGTATAGTTTTACACTCCTTTAATCCCATCATTAGGGAAGCAGAGGCAGGTAGATCTCTGTGATTTGGTCTATATAATGAGTTCCAGGCTGACCAGGGTTACATAAACCCTGTTTGAGAATACAAACAAAAAGAGAGGAGGAAAAAGAAAAAAATTGAGAGAGGCAGAAAATTATCCATCCCAAAATTAATTAAAAATGTTAAAACTACAATAGTCATTGTAATAGTGGTTGAAACCTAGGAATGAAAGTAAAATTAAAGTGGGAAGAGGTGAAGAGAAAGAACTGAATCATGAGGAAATCATGATGTCATCAAATATGAAAACTATTTTGTAAGAGGAATAGCTAGAACGTAAGTTAATATTGGCTGAGCACGTCAAGATGCTTGCCAACAACTATAATGTTGGAATTTGATCTCCAGAATCCACATGGAAGAGAACTGACTCTTCCACACATGTGCCGAGCGTTTGTGTGCACACACACAGACACATGATAAATAAATGTATGTAAAATGCAAGGGTGTGGTTAAGAACATACACTGTTCTTTTTTTTCCTTCTCTTTTTGAGACAAGGTCTCTCTCTCCAGGACACTGTCTGGCCTTGAACTGACTATGTACATACACCAGACTTTTCTCAGACTTCACCTGCACATGCCTCCTGGGTGTTCAAAATTAAAGATAACAATACTACTCAGTATATGCTTGGAGCATATGCTGTTCCTGCAGGGAATCTTGTCAGGGACCAGGACAAAAATACCACTTGCCAGGGTAGGGACGTGGGGATTAGAAATATAAATAAAGAGCACAAAGATGTGAAAATAATAAAACAGAAAACATGAAAAGTACAGGAAGGGAGTTCCAGTGAATACTGAAATCGCCTGCATTTAATATCCAATTGCTTAAAATACCCCGACCAAAAGAGGTAGAAGTAAGATTTAAAAAAAAAAACTACATTAACTTGATGTGAAGAAATGAACAGACCAGTTGACGGTCGTGGGCTACATCCAGTTAAACATTCTCTTGCTAGAACAAAACAAGTCACACACACTACACCAAAAAATTCTGTAGGCAAACCAACCACTCCCTTGATGGAATCCAATATTATCTCTTTGAAGGAACTGGAATCTTAGTTGGATCTTTAGACTTTTGTTTGATGTAGAAACATGCCTACTTTTCTATTCCTGAAATACAAGGTCTGGCTATTAGCTACACCTGTTGACAATAACCTTGAGAAAGTAGAACTTTCTGAACTAAATGTAGGTGGGACCTTTGTTTGTTTGAGGTACAATCAATAACCTTGGTAAATTCCAACTCTTTGACCTTTAGTCTAGGTGGAATTAGGCTCCATAGAACCCGTGTTCGGTTCCTACTTGTAGGACATCCAGTGCCACTTTCTGACAGATAGATGTGCCATGCAGAGAGAGCTGGGATATAGAGTTTATTTAGTGGTTTGTGGGTGAGGAGGGAAAAGGAAAAGGGCAGGAAAGGAAAGGGAGAAAGGGGGAGAGGAGAGAGAGGCAGAAGCTGTAGTTACCTCTTCTGAAGAGGGACTGAAAGAAAGCAGGCTGGAGATGGGGGGTGGGGTTGGGAGTGGGCAGGGTTGTGTCTTTAAAGAGACAGGGTACCCAGGTGACAGACCAGGCCAGCTGATTACAGCACAAGCACCTTCAAATAAAGAGGAAGTGAATTTGTGGCAAGTAAGTATATTTGGAGAAGAAACTTTGGATTCTTTTAATAGTTGACTTTTGGATATTTAAAGATTTTATTTTAATTTTATTTGTGTATCTGTGTTGGGTTTGTGCAGGTGAGTAGTAAGTACCCTTTGGGACACCATGAAAAGGGTATCAGGTCCCTTGAGCTAAAGTTAGTTATAGGTGGCCTGTAAGCTCACTCACTGAGACATCTTTCCATATCTCATGATTTTACTTTTTCTGAGGTCCATGCTGGCTCTCTGTACTTGCATTTTCTTCTCAGGTGGTAATATTGCAATTGTGTACCACACACTTCAGGTTCATACTTTGTATTTAAACAAATAAATTCTTTACTACTAGAAGTAGTAATGGTAACATATGCCTGTAATTCCAGCTCTTACCATGTAGAGAAGAGACTATCCTCTGCTACACATTGAATTTAAGGCCACCCTGGGCTATGCGAGACCCTGTCTCAGCAAGAGCAAACATTGTTTGATTTCCGCGAGTGGTGTGCATTAGTCCCAGCTACTCTGAGACGGGCGGATCACTAAGACTGAGTTAAAGGCAAGTCTGAGCAATATGCAAAGACCCTATCTGATAAAACAAATCATAATAATTTGATTGAAACAGTTATTGCATTAAAGGAAAAGAATCTTTCTCACTCCATTCGTCACCCCCATCCCTAATGGCTCAGTGGTTAAGAGCATTGCCTAACTGTTTCTTGTGAGAGCATCTTGCTGTGTATGTAACCTTAGCTGACTTGGTGTTCACTGTGTAGCCCATGCTGGCCTTGAACTCATGGCAGGACTCCCACATTAGGTTCCCTTACAAAGCTGGAATTACAGGCAAGCACCACAACACCCGATTTTGTGTGGCATAGAGGATCAAACCCAGAGCTTGACAAGTTTGGCAGTCTATATAAAAACTACATTCCTGAATTCGTATTTGTTTTTATTTTAAATAGTATTAGTTTACTTAGAGAAAGTAACTAGACACCTATAATCTTACCACTTAGGAGACTTGAGTCAGGAAGGACCAAGAGAAGTCAGCCTGGGATACATGTGAGATCTTGTCTCAAACAAATAGATGTATTCTATTAGATGCTGTGATTCTGTAGATCAGTTATTATTCTATTTTGTGGGAAATATATGGAAAAGATAACTCGTTTACAGTTTCATGTTATCTACTTGCATGTTTATGAATACAGCATGTTTCTGATTAGTTACCTTTTGGTTATAATTTCTTAGAATTACTGATGCTAGTGGAATTAACACTATTTTCCCTGTATTTGTTCACTGCTGGATCTTTAAATTACTTTTATTTATTGCGTGTGTTAATGTGCACATGTAGCACAAATTTGGAGGTCAGTGAACAACTTTCAATAATCCTTGGCATCTCTAATGTGGGTCATGGATCAAACTCGGCATCAAGCTTGCTAGCAAGCACCTTTACCCACTGAACCATCTTCCTGCCCTAGTGTCTGAATTTTGTTTGGAGTGGCCATTTGCCAATTACTAACTCTCTTTATATGTAGAAATGAATATTGAAATAGCTAATATTAATAGCTTATTTTTTAGTCATTGTTGTTACTATTATATACACATTACATTTTGGGGAGGGCCACCTAAAAGTAAGCTTACCCATCAAGTGGTCATGCTACAGAAACTTCTTTGACCATTGTCTTTTTCGATTCTCTATGCTTATCATATTTCAGTTGGGATCCAGTTACTAATTCAAGCAGACTTACTAACTTACATTTCCTTCTTTTGATAGTGCACTAGTAAAATTGATGAATAAATCAATAGAAGGGACAGCAGATGATGAAGAGGAGGGTGTAAGTCCAGATTCAGCCATTCGCTCAGGACTTGAACTTCTTAAGGTATTTTAAAAACAATTTTATCTCTGTTTATTTCCAAAGATTCATAATGGCATTCCCTTCAGGATATGCAACAGCAGGCTTACTATACTTTAGATTATGAAAAAAAATGAAAATTTTCTGGCAGAAATTACATCCTTTCTTTTAATGTTTAAAAAATAAACCAAAACAAAATAAAACAGACTCTCATTCTTTAGCCCAAACTGTCATGGAACTCTCATTTATCCTTCTACCTCTCAGACTGCCAGGTACTATGATTTCAGTTATTTATCTAGAAATTAGATCTTACAGAAATATTTTTTCCATCTTTAAAATAGTTTTTAATAATTTGCAAAATCATTTTACATAATACTGTAGCGTCTTTTTTAAAAGATCTGTATATGGGGGCTGAAGGATGACTCAGCGGTTACGATGGCTTAGCAGTTGACCGTTCTTCAAAGGACCCAGGTTCAATTCCCAGCACCTGCTTGGCAGTTCCCAACTGTCTATAATTACATTTTCGAAGGACCTGGCAGCCTTACGCACAGACATACATGTAGGCAGAAGCCCAATGTACATAATAAATATTTTTAAATGAAATATTATTTCTGATTATTTTTTGCATTCCTGCTCTACTTATGACCACGTATGCCAAATAATCCTGAGTTATCTTTCAGAAAAATTGTATCTGAGGTCATTGACTGACTACTGGAGTTTTTGACATCATCTGTATGATTGGGACATTTTAAAGCTATTCATGATCTCTTTTTGGGGGGTGGGGGGTTGGTTCCAGATAGGGTTTTACTGTGTAGTCCTGACTGTCACTCTGTAGATCAGGCTAGCCTCGAATTAAAGTCATGCACCACCACCACTGCCCAGCATGCTATTGATGATCTTAATAAATGCAAAATAATTCAGTTACCTATAAAACAGACCCAGGTATGGCTCAAGAATTTTTACTGTGACTGCAAATAAGAATTGTTTTCAGGACTAGTGAAAGGATTGGTTCCACGTTACAGAGTGACATGGGAGCAAGACAGTGTTGTCACGGACTTCAAGTGTGTCTTTGTCTAACCACAACACTGGATGGAGCTCTCACTGAATCGAGTACAGAGGGTGAGGCAAAAATACATTGAAATTACAACAAGACAAAATAAAGAAAAGACAGACCTGTGCTGAAGAGAACAGTGGAGGTGCCAGGGATCAAACCCAGAGCCCTGCTCGTATGTGTCTAGCACAGAGGCACAGAGTTTAATCTACTGCTTTTTGTCCAGTTTTAAAATGGATTTCTCTAGTTTTTCTGCAAGTAAAAAACCTCACTGAGCCCATTTCTGTACTTTTATGATGTATTTAATGTTTACTTTTTAAGAACATGAAGATGGACTGTCGATTTTCTACTTCTTTACTTAGCTCTTGTATCCGATAGGAGCTAGCCTCATTCCCACATTATGAAGATAAAGTAGCCATTTCTCAACTTAGCTGGTATAAGTTCCTTAATGGTAGAGACTGGTTAGGGCTCGTGTCCAATAATACATGTTTGTTATTAAAAGTGCATAGTTATGTCTTTATTGTTGACAATTATGATATGAGCTTTCTATGAGGATTTCACTTGACATTTCTATATAGATTATCTTTTTGACAGCCAAAAGCTGTGTTTTTTGTTAAAAATCAAAAAACTTGGTGCTTTTATTTCAAATAAAAATTTTCTTACTTAAATATATTTATCACTCTCCATGAGAAAAATGAGCCTTTGAGCAGGAGAGATGGCTCAGCACTTAACATGTTTTTAGAGGACCGAGATTCAATTCCAAGCACCCACATGGCAGATCACAACTGTCTGACAGACACACATTCAGGCAAAACACTAGTGCACATAAAACAAAATTTTCCATTTTGTCAGAACTTCCTTTGCAAACATGAGCACCTAAGTTTGATCCGTACTACCCAAATAAAAATGCCTAGCTTTGTAGCATGCTTGTAATCCCAGCACTGGGGAATGAGAAACAGGAGGATCCCAGAGTCTCACTGGCAAGCCATTCTAGCCTAGTGAGCTCCAGGGCAATAAGAAGCCCTGTCTCGAACAGAACTGTGTTTCTGAATGTGATGCCCAAAGATTTGCTTGGGCCTCTATAGGCATGAGCCTATACATGTGTACACACACATACACACGAGCATGCACAGACATGATTTTTCTTTTTAAAAGAAGATATTCTTTGTTCTGTGTGGCAGAAATAATCAAGAGATTAAGTGATTACATCGAAGGTGGCATATTAGCTATCTTGGGGAAATGACTTTAAGCCACCGTGCATTGTTTCATTAATGCCTCATGAGTAAAAGTAACTGTATTGGTAGCTAAAATATGTAATATGTATTCTATGTGGTGTACTAACATATGTATACCAGAACATTTATTGGTTGAAAGAAATCTCCTTTTTAATAGATTAGAGCTGTACTCTTAAAGGTGTATCTATTCCTCCAGGTTCTGTCTTTCACACATCCTACCTCGTTCCACTCTGCAGAAACATATGAGTCCTTGTTACAGTGCCTAAGAATGGAAGATGACAAGGTAGCAGAAGCTGCAATACAAATATTTAGGAACACAGGCCACAAAATAGAAACAGACCTTCCCCAGATACGATCGTGAGTATATTTTCTTTTAACCCGGTTAACACAAAAGTTTATGTTTGTGGGCAATTGAATCTTGATTTCTCTTTTATGGAGGAAGATGGGGACAGAAAAAAAACTTCCACTTTCGTGCTGATTTTCTGTCTCCTTTAGTCTCTCTGTCCCCTCCCTGCCTCATTGTATCTATCACATTTAGGATAAAAGTAGAAGAACAAACTACAACTGTTTGTTTAGAAGGAAATGAATTAAATATTTTATTACATTTATGATTAATTTAATTTTTTAATCTATATTATTTTCTTTCAAATTGACTATAAGCTCAGAGCTGTAACCTTCCTGTCCCAAAACAAAAAAATAGGAATAATTAAATAGTGTTCATCATAAGGGATATTAAATAGTGTTCATCATAAAATATTTATTAGTTGCTTGGTAATTGATAATGGTGACAAGACTATGGGAATAAAGTACATTTATATATTTTAGTTTGGCATTTTAGGATTATACTTGTAAAGGAGGGAGACATAGAAGAACATGTTGATATTATCCATTGCATCAGATGTTCATTGTATGTTAAAATAATTCATGATAAATACGAGTAAGGTTTGTCTCATAATGTAATTAAAGAACATATGGACTCATAAGGTTTTATTAAATTTAATTCATGTGATACAAGTCTACACTGTCAGTCCTTGTCTTCAAAGAGTTTGTGGTCTAAAAATGATCTTGTTTATGTATCTGTACATATAATGAAAGGATCATTATGGTTAGGTTTGTCACAGATCTGCAATCCCAGGCAAGAAAACTTTTAGGGCTGGAAAGATGACTCAGAGGTTCAGAGCACTGACTATTCTTCCAGAGGTCCTGAGTTCAATTCCCAGCCTTCACATGGTGACTCACAGCCATCTCTAATGAGATCTGGTGCTCTCTTCTGTGTGCAGGCACACAGGCCGGCAGAACATAAATATTTTCAGTAATTTTTTTTAAGGGAATTTGGGAGTTAAGGACATAGCTCAATGGGAGAATACATATTCGACATACATGAGTCCCTCCCTGGGTTCAAACCCCTGTGTACAGAAAAGGAAAAAAGTTAACACAGTAGGATGTGGTTTATGACATTTTCCTCCAGACTTAGAATAGTTCTACATTTTAAGGCAAGAACTTTTTTAAAAGACTGCTGTTTCAAAAGAAGCACTGGAAAAATAGATACAGGTGAAATAGTTAACTTTAGGATCAAAGAAGGAAACCTTTTGTTCTTAAGAGGATAAAAGGAATAGACACAAAAAAGCAAAAACAGTATGAAGATGTCAGTAACCACCCTGGTAGCGCCTTTGGATACTAGCACTCTAGAAACAAAACAAAGGTGTGGGGAAAGAAAGAAAGATTAGTTTATTTTTATATCACTTCAGGCTTGCTTTTATAAAAATAATTTTATATACCTGTACTTAATCAAAACTGTATCTTCTGGGACTGGAAATGTGGCTCAGCAGCTAAGAGCACACACTGCTCTGCTCTTACAGAAAATACTACCTTTCTTCCTAGCACTTGTAATGCTTGTAATTCCAGCTCCAGCAGATCTGACTCCTGACGTTCACTGGCACCTGCACTCAAGTGTACATGCCCACATACCAGCACATAAACATAATTACATATTTTAATGTATTTATGATGGATGCATCCTTTAATCTGCACATTTTTTTCAAATTGGTATAAATTTAGTAGCTACCACCTTCCTGTCCCAACAAAGAAAAATAGGACAATTAAATAGTGTTCATCATAAAAATATTTATTAGGTCCTTGGTAATTGATAATGGAGAAAATGATCGTGAGAATAAAGTACATTTAAGTGTATTTTCTTTAGTTGTTCACCAGTTTTAATAGTAGTGAGCTTATAGATGTGAAATTATGAACAAAAAACCAAATGGTGTTCAGGCTAGCAAGGCTATTTTAGTCATGGAAATCCCTAGTTTGACTATCCATGGAGATAGGCTTGAGATGTTCATAAACATGTCAGATTTATACTGACTATCATGTTTCAGACTTTTTTTGGTTTTCGGCTGATGTATATGACTTGTGCTCTTGAATATTGCTGTTAAAGTTAAATATTGTTAAAAGTAGACCTTTGTATTTGATGGCATCAAGTTTTTGGTATATAAAATGACACCTTTAAAAAATTGTATTGAAGTTATAACAAATGTTTGTTGTAGAGTTCTCTTGCTGTGCAGATTTCATCTGATTATAAAAGTATTTATATTTATCATGAAAGCTGAAACTAAGGCTGGGTGTGTGCCTCCATGGTAGTGTATGCATAAAGCTGTGAGGTGTCTCCAGCATTTGGTGGTGAGGTCTGTTCATGAGGCTAGGAAAATAAAAGGAAGAAACTATTTCATATATGTACCTATTTTGTAGGTTCTTGTGAGAATATTTCCTTCCTCCACATGTTTTGCCATATAGCCAGCATTTGTTTTTGTTTTTTATTATATTTGTTCCCATATTGTTTTGTGGAAAGAATTTTAGTTTTATCTTTTATGTTAGTGTAGTGATTAAGTAAATTGGGGTTTGTTTGTTTGTTTTTTCTTTTTAATGGATCTTTAGCTTCAAAATCCAGTTTCATCTTTAAATGCAGTCTCACCTTTTCCCATCTGTGTTACTTTTGGCATTTTCCATATCTTTATGTTTTAGTTTTCTCATCCTTGCTATGGCTATAATAATAGCCATAATAATAGTTCTTTTCAGGAATTAATAGTCGTTAGTTGAATTAATATGTGTTCACAATACCTCAAATGGTAGCCACACGTACACGTACTAGATGATTATTAGAAATGTTTAATTTCATTTTACCAAACTGAATGTAACTGTGTTTACTTACACTCACTGATATCATTTCAGCTGTTTAATAAAACTTGGCTTTCTACTACTGATTTTCCATGGCTTTTTTAAAAAAAAAAAACTGAAGGGAATTATAAAAGGGTACTGAAAAATTAGGAATATCTTCTTAGAAGGTAAATGTGAATATGCCCTGGTTCAAGTAGAATATTAATTAAGGGTAGCTTGTTACTTTCCTATATTCATGAGTTAGCTTTAAAATGAAAATTATTTACTTAAAATAGCCTTTGAACAGATCTGATTAAGTAGGGGAAATGATGAATAAAAAGAAACCTAGGATTTATATGCTCCCCAAAATGACAACTGTATTATTATTTCTTGCAGAACATTAATTCCCATTTTACATCAGAAGGCAAAGAGGGGTACTCCACACCAAGCCAAACAGGCTGTGCACTGTATCCATGCCATCTTCTCAAATAAGGAAGTCCAGCTTGCACAGATATTTGAGGTATACCTACTCCATAGAATGTGTTCCCATTGGTTTGTCTCAGTCTCTGTCATTTGGTAAGGCTGGAGCCTAGGTCTATAAACCTGTTTGCATGTGTTCTTACATTACAGTGCGAGCACCTCAGAGCGCTTGTCTACTCAGCACTCTATTCCAGCTGTCAATCTAGGCTCACATATTGGAGGATATTCTCCTTACCTTTAGTCATTTCCACTCTGGCTTGTACACACAGACTGTTGACAGTCTTGCTTAAGTATCTACAACCATACCTGATGGTCTATGTAGATGGTCCTTGGGCAGACAGACTTTGCTTCAGGAAAGGCATCCCTATTATTATGGATTGGAGATGATACGACTTCATGAACCTTTACTTTTTTATTATTCAGTGTTATTTAAAATACTTTCTCAACATAAAAATCCACCAGCATAGCAAATTAGACACAAAGAATTGGAAAATAATGCAGATTTGGTAAAAGACTGATGTCCTAATTCTTACTTCTTTTATTTGGACTTTATTTTTGCCCTTTATCTTTGTTTCATATTTTTTCAATTTTATTATTGTCTTAATTACTCTTATATTTTACTGTGTTGAGACACCATGACCAAAGCAACTTGCAAAAGAAATCATTTAATTGGGAATTTGTTTGCAGTTTCAGAGGTTTAGTCCATCACCATCATGGTGGGGAACATGGCAGCTTTCAGACAAACGTGGGCTTAGAGAAGTAGCTATACACATCTTATTTGTAAGTTGCAGGCAGAGAAATGGAGATTCAGGCTTTTGAAATGTCAAAGCCCATCAACAAGGCCACATCCCTAATCTTTCCCAAAATATTTCAGTAACTGGGGACCAAACATTCAGACATATGAGCCTGTGGAGGCCATTCTCTCTTGAACTGCAATTAATAAACTGGTAAAATAACCAAATACCTAGAATTCTTAAAATTAATTATGATCATATCACTTAAATCAGGAAAACAGATTGACTTGTACATGGTAAAACGACTGTAGAACATCTAAATGCTTAAAACCAATTGGTGACTTCTCTCTCTTACTTTCATAGCCACTCAGCAGGAGTCTGAATGCTGATGTACCAGAACAACTTATCACTCCATTGGTTTCACTTGGCCACATTTCCATGTTAGCACCAGATCAGTTTGCTTCCCCAATGAAATCTGTTGTGGCAAACTTCATTGTTAAAGATCTTCTGATGAATGACAGGGTAAGTTTCTAATTTATTTATTCAGTTTAGAGTCATGAGTTTAAGGCTGTCTGTATATCACAGAAACATTTACTTTTGAATATCTGTGGGGTGAGTATGAGTGTGCATTAAGCCTAGGTTCATGTTTTACATGTTAGATTTGAGGTGACTGATGTGCCTTCTAGGATCTGACCCTTATTGTGTACTAGTTTTAAAATTACCTATTAATATAACCTTACCTTATTAATATAACTGTTTGTCACTTTAAAATTATAGTTTCTTTTTTAAAGTTTCTTTTTTTTTTTTCCATTTTGTTTTTCAAGAGAGTGTTTCTCTTTATAGCTCTGGCTGTTCTGGAACTCCCTCTACAGACCAGTTTGGCCCAGAAATCGTGCCTGCTTCTACCTCCTGAATGCTGGGGTGAAAGGCGTTGTGCCACGACCCCTGCCATTCATTTTTATTTTATGTGTTGAGTGTTTTGCCTGCATGTATGTCTCTGCACCATATGCAATGCTCCACTTTTCTTGGCCAGGAAAAGTCAAGGGATCCTCTAGAACTAGAGATAGAGATATCATGTGGAAATAGCATATATCAAGAAACAGCACCTTGGTTGTCTGCAAGAGCAGCAATTGTTCTTAATCACCGACCATCTCTCCAGCACCTGTAATGTATTTTTAAAGGAATCTAACAGCACAGAATTAGGGAAGGTTCAAGTACAAGGCACATTTAGGCATGTCATTCTTTTTAGTGTAACATTAAGCACTCTAAACTACTTTTTATTAACATAATTCATATTTCCACCCTCGATGTTGTTTAGTTTCTTCCTCTCTTCATCCATCTCCTGTGCTAGTTTTCTATTTTGCTTTTCAAGACGTGGTCTCACTGTGTAGCCCCCGCTGGCCTGAAATTGTGTATGGAGGTCAGGCTGGCCTTAACTCATAGAGATGATCCACCTGCTTCTGACTCTCAAGTGCAGGAATTAAATCTCATATTCAGCCTTATTGTTTGTTTATCTTTTTAAGAAGAGGAGTGGCTCTACTTGGCTGGTCTCGAATTCACCGTGTAAATCAATCTGGCCTCAAGCTGATAGAAATCTGCCTTACTTTTCCTCCTGAGTGCTAAATTAAGGGCATGTACCACCACCCACAAACTTTTTTAAAAAGTTTTTATTACATGTTTTTAATTAGGCGAGGGCTGTACCACAGTGCATATGTGAGCTTGTGAAGGTCAGAGGGCATGTGATGGAAGTCAGCTCTCTCCTTCCATCATTTGGGTCCTGGAGATTGAGTTCAAGTTGTCAGGCTTGGCAGCATCCTGAGCCTTTTCTCCCTGAGCTGTTGCGCTGGCAATCATCATAGGTTTATTATTTATCCTCCCAAATAGAAACACCCTGATGCTTATTGAGCACGGTACTCAAATTCCCCTGCATAACTCTTCAGAACCTCTACATGCTAACTCTATGAATTTAGTCTAGCTGTCTTAATGTCTATACTTGTCCTTTTATAACCTAGATTGTTTTACTTGGCATGTTTTATAGATTCATTTTGTTATGGTATTGATCAAAATTTCATGTATTTTTTGTCCTGCTGAAAATACTCCTTTGTGTTGTCTGCATTTTGTTTATTAATTAACAATTTGGAATTGTTTTTTACCTTTTGACATTGTAATTAATGCTAATAATGTACAATCAGAATATTTTCTGATCTTTTGGATAAGTAACTAAAAGTAAAATTTCTGAGTCGTGATTATTTGCTATTGAACATTTTTAGATATCACCAGACTGGTTACCATGGTGTCTGTTCATTTTTAATATTTTCACCAACCTATTCTGAAGGTTCCAGTTTCTTTACCTCCTTTTTGAATGGCTGTTTTGATTTTTGAAAGAATAAATATTAAATAATTTTTTATTAAGGGTGTGTTTATTTTATAGTATTTAGAATGGTTTCTGCGTGTTTACTTAGCATCTGTGTGTTTTTTTGGAGAGCTGTCTACTCAGGTTCTTTAGTACTTTCAGTTGTTTTGTGAAGGGGCTAAATTGGTATTTTGAAGATAGGGGCTCATGTAGCCTGGTTTGAGCCCAAACTCTCTGTGTAACAAAGGCTGAGCTCTAGCTTTGCCTCCCTCCCAAGTTCTGGGATTATGGGCATTCACCACTACACCAGCAAGGTTTATTTATAATTCCCCTTCTTTTGATAAGTGCAGGGTAACAAAGATTTCTTCCTGTGTTGTGTACTGAGTTTATAGTTTTAGCCTAGTATGCTTTCCTTTTAGGTGGTGTTTATAGTTGGTAGGACAGTTTAGCTTCAGGCTTCATTTGTCTGTACCCAGGTTTCTTAGACCATTTCTTTAAAAAATTGTTCTTTTCTCACAACTTTGTATGTGTGCCTTTGTTAAGAATGAATTGACCCTTATAATAAAAGTGTTTTTAATAAAAAAGGTTTTTTCTTCATTATTCCATTGCTTTGTATCTGTATTCTTACACCACGATCTTGATTACTATAGATTTATAATATGTTTGAAATTGGAAAGTATGACTCTGCTAATTTTGTTCTCCATTTCTAAGTTCTTTTATCTGTATATTTTCACGTGTATATTACTCCACATGAAAAAAACAATTTCTTCAATTGTCTATAGTCAACAGGTGAGAAGAATGGAAAATTGTGGTCTCCAGATGAGGAAGTTTCTCCTGAAGTACTAGCAAAGGTAAATTTGGATAGATCTTAATGATCTTTATATTGAATAAAGGAATGCTTGTGGGTATCCCGGGCTTTCTGTAGTGAGCTGCTTTATTTTTTACTTAGTAACTGTGGGATGGGGCAGTGTGTGTGCATGTGCACATGAGTGCAGGTCTCCTGAAGCTAGAGTGACAAGTGCTTGTAAGTCACCCTATTGGTGCTGAGAAACCCTATGTGCTCTATTTGTAAATTCGTTGTAAATTAATACTTCTCTAAAGAATTGTAGTTGCCATTGATTTTTTTTATTTTAAAGGGTTTGAGTTGGTGCTGGGTCAGTGTTCTAACACTGAGTACAGCCCTATACTTTTCATTATGTGTGAGCCTATATTATTTTGGGTTTTTTTGTTTGTTTTTTATTTTTATTTTTTTATTATTTTATAATTGTGTATTTTGGTCAGATGGCCAGTAAAGTATACAAAATAATATTTACTTCTTTAACTAGCTTTTCATATATGGGAGAAATAGTCTTTTAGTAAATAAGACTACAAATAATTATGTAAACACCTTTTTAGTCAAGATGTTTAAGATGAACCAAACCTGATTTAGTCAACAGTTTTTGATACTACAGTGATACAAAAGCCTCTAAATAGTTATTTTTAATCAACATAGGTTTAGTGACTATTTTTAAGTTTTTAAAGATTTTTAGCTGATACTTACTGTACTTTTTATGGAGATTCTTAGCATATGTCATTTCTTTGTATTGGGAATGTTCACAGTCCTCTCTACTAGCTACCTTTGAAATGTCCAGTTAATCATTGTTAGCCCTAATTATCCACTTATGGTAATATTTGAAGTTACTTGATGCACATGCTTTTAATCCCAGACCTCAGGAGGTAGAGACAGGCGGAGCTCTTTGAGTTCTAGGATGGCCTGGTCTGTATAGTTCCAGGGCAGCCAGGGGTTTGTAGAGAGATGCTCAAGTAAACAAATAAAATTTTATTTTGGTTTTTTGAGATGGGGTTTGTCTGTATAGCCTTGACTGTCCTGGGACTTGTTCTGTAGACTAGGCTGGTCTTTGACTCCTGGCTGCTGGGATTAAAGGTGTGCCACAAAAATTACTAATTCTTTCCAAGTACATTGCTGTACCAGTTAGCACCCATTCCTCCCTCCTCACACTGGCCTGGTCTCTAGTAACCACTGTAGTAGTGTGAACCATTTGTCTCCTCTGTTGGAGATGCACCATGTACAGCTCTGGGAAAAGTGCATCTTGAGGTTGAACAGAGTGATGTTCTTTCTCACTGTTACTCTCTCAGTATCTGCTGATCAGGATAAGTAGTGTCATTAATCAAATTTATTGAAAATAATCTTCTCCTAATTGGAATTTTAAGTTGCTTTCTTTTTTTAGCATGTTAATATTTTATAGGTACAGGCAATTAAACTTCTGGTAAGATGGCTGTTGGGTATGAAAAACAACCAGTCTAAATCTGCCAATTCAACTCTTCGGTTATTATCAGCGATGTTGGTTAGTGAGGGTGACCTGACAGAACAGAAGAGGATCAGGTGAGCTCTTCCTAGTTTCCTTGACCATAAAGTTGGGCAAGAGTTGCCTACTGTTCTTTTCCTGACTGATACTGAGTGTTAGCCTTGCACTATAAGCTTAGGAGTTATCTCTGTTGAATACATTGAAGAATGTTAGCCTTTTTTCATCATTTCTGAAAACTATGAGTGTCTTCTAATAGACTTATAATCATCTCAGTGTTAGTAAACATTCATATTTGGTGACTGATCAGTTATTTGTTGAATTTCTGCTTTTTGTTTAAATTTTTTTTTGCACCTACCTCTCCCTACTCCAGTGCTAACAACAAAAGCCACAGTCTTACAGGTGTTAGGCAAGCACTCTCCCACTGTACTCCCAATCTTTTTTGTTTTGTTTTTTGAGACAGGGTTTCTCTGTAGCTTTGGTGCCCATCCTGGAACTAGCTCTTGTAGACCAGGCTGGCCTCAAACTCCCAGAGATCTGCCTGCCTCTGCCTCCCAAGTGCTGGGATTAAAGGCGTGTGCCACCACCGCCCGGCTTTGTTTAAATTTTTTATTTTTGAGACTTTTTTTTTTAATGGCTTTGGAACCTGTCCTGGAATTCACTGTGTAGACCAAGCTGGCCCCAAACTCACAGATCTGCCTGTCTCTGCCTCCCAAGTGCTGGGATTAAAGGGAAGCCCCACCACCACACAGCTGAATTTCTACTCTTTGTAACACTATGAAAAGTGTAGCAAAGACAGATGACCCTGTAATGTGATTGAACAAGTGGAATGGCTTAAAGATATTAAAATGGCTTTTAATAGTGGCTCAAAAGGGGGGGGGGGAGTAGAAGCTTTCCAATAAGTTCAAGGAATGTTTATAGATGCAAAAGGGGGGAAATGGGTAAATTAATTTCGAAATTAGTGTCTCTTTTTTGTTTCTTATTTGAGGAAATTGTCAGGTTCCTTATTTCTTTCAAATACTTTATATCAAGGGCATCAACAAACATAACTCGTGATTTTTACTTAAATTTACATGAGAGGACAGACACGGCTATTTTTTATTTCATGAATTCGGTATTTATTAAGTACTGTTATGTAAAACTGCACTGGTTCTGTTCTGCGCTCTACTCATTGCGCGCTATGGTCACTAGGCTGAAAATTTAAAGACACACACACACACACACACAGAGACAGACAGACAGACAGATGGGGCCACAGGGACATCCTTGATACAAGAATGCCCACTTTATTGTGCTCAGGGGCAGCTTATATAGGGCTCTGGCCACTCCCCAGCTCTCGGGATCTTTTATCTGCAGACCCATCAGAGCAACTGCAGGCTGCTCAAAGTAGAGGAAAACAAGTTGTTCACAAGAAATTCAGGGTCTCTCTGGTGGTCCACAGTCCCCAACACTGTTGGATACTAGGTACTGCTGTGTGTGTGTTTTTTTTAAATAATGTTATTTCCTCCAAAAACTATATAATCTGCTCATGAAAGTGTTATATATGACAACTAGTTCGTTATATTATGTTTAATGCTTTGATAAATTGAAGCAATATGCAAAAATAAAATAAAGCCCAACTTTCTCATGGCGAGTAAGCCAACAGAAGGAGCTGGTTTGTCAGTAATGAAAATTTTGGCATACCTTTACAGTGTACTGAAATGCCTTGTTATGAGGTCTCTTAACTCAGTGATACATAGGCACAATCCTCACCGGAGCTAAATGTTAAATATTGCGAGTTGACCTAGAAAAAAAATGTTTAACTATTTGGAAATCTAAACTAAGTAACATGATATAAATTTAAGTAATACCCTTTTCTCCACTGAATTGAAAATAAATATTTTTGTGTAGTGGGAATTAAGAAAATGGATTCTGTACTTATTCTCCTCTGAGTTGGTACCATCCTTGTAGAACTCTGAAACTTTTTATATCTTTGCTTTTAAACATGTTAATACTGACATATCCACATTCATGAAACTTGATAAAATAACCATTTATATATATATATATATATATATAAACATAGTCTAATCTCTTGTCTTTTCCTTTGAAACATCTGGTACGTTATAATTGTCTGCCTATTTTACTTATAAACTGTGAGATTAATGTAGAGTTATGTGTATAAATATATGTGACAATAGTTTTAAAGTGATGATTGGCTTCTATTTGATTTGTTTAAATCAAGATTTCACAATTAATAGTGTAATTGACAAGGGATTCAGATTGTGACGAAATAGCTTTACTTAGCATTCTAAGTAGTTTGTTTGGTAGAATAAGAAGACTTGCTTTGTTGAATGAAAGTTTGAATGTAGACCATGGGTAGAAACCATAGTTAACTAGAGCCTTTCCTCTAGGTTGAGTCCATAGACACAAAGTCAGTGCCTTTACATACATATTAAGTTACCTACTATCTGTTTCACACTCAAGAAACAATCAGAATTTTATGTGATAATGATTTTTATAGAAATGTTTATTTTTTGTTTGTTTGTTTATAGTAAATCAGATATGTCTCGCTTGCGGTTAGCTGCTGGTAGCGCCATAATGAAGCTTGCTCAGGAACCTTGTTACCATGAAATTATTACCCCAGAACAGTTCCAGCTTTGTGCACTTGTTATTAATGTAAGTGGAAAACTTCTTTCTTGACTTCAAAGTTGTCCTTGTCTTCAAAGTTGAATGCGTTTACTTTGCTTTGAGTACAGACTCGTTTGATATGTGAATATGCATAGTAAGAGATTATTGCTATTGTTCCATACTAATCATCATTTAAAGTGCATCTGTATGTAAGCCAATTTTTACCCATCTTGTGTATCTCTGTTTTTGTTCTGATACAGGATGAGTGCTACCAAGTAAGGCAAATATTTGCCCAGAAGCTTCATAAAGCACTTGTGAAGTTACTGCTCCCTTTGGAGTATATGGCGATCTTTGCTTTGTGTGCCAAAGATCCTGTGAAGGAAAGAAGAGCACACGCACGCCAGTGTTTACTAAAGAACATCAGCATACGCAGGGAGTACATTAAACAGAACCCTATTGCTACCGGTATGTATATACTTGATAGTTGTCCTAGTTAGGGTTTCTGTTGCTGTGAGGAGACAACCATGACCATGGCAACACTTACAAAGGAAAACATTTAATTGGGTAGCTTACGTTTTCAGAGGTTTAGTCCATTATCATCATGGTGGGACATGGTGACATGCTAGCAGACATTTTGCTGGAAGGAGCTGAGAGAGGAGAGTAGAAGGTACATCTTGATCCTGCAGACAAGAGGAATTGGGACATTGGACATAGCTTGAGCATATATGAGGCTTCAAAGCCTACCCCCACAGTGACACACTTCCTCCAAGAAGGGTTCACCTCTTAATAATATCACTTCCTGGGGCTGGAGAGATGGCTCAGTGATTAAGAGCATTGCCTGCTCTTCCAAAGGTCCTGAGTTCAATTCCCAGCAACCACATGGTGGCTCACAACCATCTGTAAAGAGGTCTGGCGCCCTCTTCTGGCCTTCAGGCATACACACAGAATATTGTATACATAATAAATAAATAAATATTAAAAAAAAAATAATATCACTTCCTATAAGTTTATTAGGGCCAATTATATGCCAACAACCACAGTAGTTCACAGTGTACATCAGATAGAGCACTCACATTTCTTTGTAGTTTATCCTAAAATGGTTAACTTTATAGAATGTTGTCATTGTAGCTGTAGTATGTGTAGAAACTGAAATCTTGTATTGGAGTCATATTTAGCTTTAAATTGTTTGTGGTGGCAAGCACCTTTAATCCCAGCATTTCTGAGGGGCAGAGGCAGATGGACCAGCTTACTCTACAAAGCCAGATCTAGGACAGCCAGGGCTGTTACATAGAGAAGCACTGTCGAGGGAGTTGGGGGATAGTCCTGGGAACTATATTTTCTTATGCAGTCAGCAGTGTGGTTTAATTTGTTCATATTACTCAGATAGTAAAGTATGTGCTTTTTTCCCCTGACTGTTCCAGTCATCTGCTATATAATTTGCTTATTCTTTGGCTTTGATTTCTTGCAGGATAAAAGTAAAAATATTACGGTGTCATCTGAACACACATTCCTTTCCGTTTGTAAATATCTGAGAAAAAAATAGAAGCAAATGGTTAGAATTCAAACAATGAAGGAATTTATAAAAGCTGTTTTCGTTAACCATGATTTTTTTCATTTTAGAGAAATTATTATCACTACTGCCTGAGTATGTAGTTCCATACATGATTCACCTGCTAGCCCATGATCCTGATTTTACAAGATCACAAGATGTTGATCAACTTCGTGATATAAAAGAGTAAGTTGTGTGTTTCAGAAATTCCATGGGAGCATCATGAATTTTCTTTTTTTTATAATTTATTTTAATTTTTTGTTTGTTTGTTTGTTTATTGGTTTTTCGAGACAGGGTTTCTCTGTGGTTTTGGAGCCTGTCCTGGAACTAGCTCTTGTAGACCAGGCTGGTCTCGAACTCACAGTATTTTAATTTTTTGTGTATTGGCATTTTGCCTGCATGTATGTCTATGTTGGGGACTCTGGATCCCCAGGAACTGGAGTTACAGACAGTTGTGAGCTGCCATGTAAATGCTGGGAATTTAACCCTGGACCTCTGGAAGAGCTGCCAGTGCTCCTAACTGCTGAAGTCCAGCCCCTGAATTTTTCTTAATTTATTGTATATTTTTTAAAATGTTACTTTAGAATTATTTCCATTTAACCATCCTTTCCTTACTCTTTTGTTTGTTTCCTATTTATAGATACTCGTCTTTCTAAGTCCTGAAATAGATTAATAATTTATTTCAGATTTTATGCTTTAGTTTGGTAATTTATAAAGCTGTGATGAAAATTTTTCTTCATGGATTAAGAATTTATTTATTGGCTTGTATACCATTTTTCTTGGAATGTGCTAGTTGGGGGGGGGGGTGAAGAGGGAGAGGGGAGAGAGAGAGAGGAGAGAGTGAACACCCTACCTACCTAAAATAATAATCATTATGACTGGTGATGTGACTCAGCTGGTCGTTTATGTTCCCTAGTATATATGAAGCTCTAGGTTAGAGCCCCAGCCACACATAGATCAAGCATGGAAGCATATACCTAACCTTTCTTTTGTAGCATAGTGTGGCCTCAAACCAACTGTATAGTGAGAGGACCTTGGCCTCCACTTCTCAGGTGTGTGCGACCACACCTAGTTTGTGTATTGCCAGAGATAAAAGTCATGGCTTCATCCCCATCCCCTCACATAAAATGCTATCAAATTAATTCTACATTTTCAATGGAATATAGCAGATACTCTAATCTGTAAATCGTTTTGGGAACTTAGTGAAAAACAAGCTCTGTCTATATGTTTTTGCCAGTTCGCCAAGTGATGCTTGTGTTTTGTATGACTTGGGGTTCACTTGTCCTTGGAAAACACTCCTTCCCATCATCACAGGTTTTGTATTAATGAGTGGGCAAGAAGAGAGAGCGGAAGTGATTTTACGAGGCTCCGCTATAAAGAGCTAAGCTTCTCTGTAAGATTGACTAATCCATTAAGCAAAAAAACCATTTGTTCTGTTCAATGTGTTTTCCACTTAGGTGCCTGTGGTTTATGCTTGAAGTCTTGATGACAAAGAATGAGAACAATAGTCATGCCTTCATGAAGAAGATGGCAGAGAACATTAAGCTGACCAGAGATGCCCAGTCTCCAGATGAGTCCAAGACGAACGAGGTAAGACAGATGTCAGGGTGTGGATATCAAAGGAAAATACACTAACCGACTTGCCCGACAGTTTAGATTTTTTGTTTTCTCCAGATAGGGTTTCTTTGTAGCTTTGGCTGTCCTGAAACTTGCTCTATAGACCAGGTTGGCCTTGAATTCACAGAGATTGGCCTGCCTCTGCCTCCTGAATACTGGAACTAAAGGCAAGCGCCACCACTACCAGGTTTGGTTTTTTTTTTGTTTTGTTTTGGGTTTTTTGGATATTTTTAATGTATATAAGTAGGTTGCATGCATGAATGTATACCAACTGTGCCTAGTGCCCATGGAGATCAGAAGAGGGACCAGGTCCCCTGGAACCAGAGTCATGGATGATTATGAGTTACTATGTACGTGTTGATAGCCAAGTCCATGTCTGCAGTAGCAACTCTTAAGCCTTCTCTCCAGCCCTGGTTTTGAGTTTCTTTTTAATGCATATACTCACAA
This sequence comes from Microtus pennsylvanicus, assembly GCF_037038515.1. NCBI lineage: Eukaryota > Metazoa > Chordata > Mammalia > Rodentia > Cricetidae > Microtus > Microtus pennsylvanicus. The sequence continues at coordinate 35,505,862 of NC_134590.1, forward strand.
AGTTCGTTTTTCTGGAAACCGTTAAATTGTACAAAAAAATAATAATAACACTGAGGAGGGTACAGACTGATAAAATATACAGCAGTCTTGTGTTAGTAATGTCTTTCTAATGAAAGAAAGTGGATATGCCTTTGGTTTGCCTTCTTTACTGGGATTCTGAAGAATGCTGAGCAGAAACAGGAACTGTTCAAGGAGCAAGGGGTCACATGTCTTTCAACCTGAATTTATATATCTGATGGAATTGGTACTTGTGATTATTATGTAATCGTGGAAGTTATGTAATTGTCTTTATTTTTTTTTTTTTATTCTCTAGAAACTTTATACAGTTTGTGATGTGGCTCTGTGTGTTATAAATAGTAAAAGTGCTTTGTGCAATGCAGACTCGCCAAAGGATCCAGTCCTCCCAATGAAGTTCTTTACACAACCTGAAAAGGTACTTTTCTTCAGTTTATTTTTCAATCACACTAAAGATAATTGAATTTTTACCATCAACTCCAGTGATGAATAGTGTATAGTTTTAAGGGCAGATTTAACAACAACAACAACAACAACAAAAAGCCTATAAATTTATTGAGAAATGGAAGCTTGTTATTCTTCTCTAGGTAGTAGAGTCCTAATGAAGCTTTTTGCTACTGCTCAGTCATGCATTCTGGGTATGACAAGAAGCTTTCAGGTTTTAAAATTATTTTATCCTATTTTATTAAAATAACTACTTGTGTGTTTTCTTTCATTGTATGTATATTTGTGTTTTGAGCTTTACATTCAGGACTACAAAATGCTAGGCATAAAGCTCTACAGTGAGCTTCATTCTCACCTGTACAGAAGGGACAGCACTTGAAAGGCCGAGGCTGGAACATCATTAACTCAAGGCCAGAGGAATAATGGGTGGATAGATGGATGGATGGACACATAGAAGGCCAGAGGAAGGAAAGATTGATAAGATATAAGATGATTGAATATTTGCCTAACATATTAAAGGCATGCTGCCACGTGCCTTGAATGTCAGCAAAGCAAGTTCCAGGACAGCCAAAGCAAAGAAAGAGAGACAAAGAGTCCTTCCTCATAGGTACATTAAGCCTCTCATTCAGTTCTATCACAACTGCATGAAGGTACATTTCCTAAAAGAAAAATGTATACAGTACTATATAAGGCCATTTTTGTCCATACATACAATGTTCTTTAACTTTTTTTTAAATGAAAATAGTAAGACATTCCTCTGCAGCCCTATGGGCCACCTCTGGTCCCGGTCGTCATCTCCCCCCCCCCCCCCCCATTATGTTTTGCTGTAACGCCCAAACTGATCTTGATCTTGTACTCCTAAGGGCAAATGATCTTCCTGCTTCTGCCTCCCAGGTGCTGGGGTCGATGGTATTGCTACAGATATTTGTTGCTTTACTAACACGATTGTACTTTATTCTTAACTTCCAGCATATGTAATAGGGAAAGTCATCAAATGATAAACTTTTGAGTTGGTCGTAGTACTTAGTGCACAGCTTTAATCTCAGCATTGGGAGTCGGGTTGGACCTCTTGTGAATACAATACTAATCTACATACTGAGTTTCCAGGGTCACCAGAGTTCTTCCCTCTCCAATCCCTCACCCCCCAAAATATAGCGTAGATACAGATAGACATAATTTAGTAAAACATCATTGTTTGTAGTTGATTTAACTTTTTTATTGACTAATTGGTATCAATACTGTTAGGGAATGTTATGTTTACTTATTTGTTTTGTAGTGTGTTTATCTTTGTAATTTGAACATAGGTCTTACAGTTCTAATAATTCCTGCTTTTTGACCTGTTTCAGACTGGCTTTAAGCTTGAGATCCTCTTGCCTCCCCCTCCCAGTAACTGGGAATATAAGCATACATCACTGTACCCAGCATATATTGTTAATATTAGAAGTTAAGGATAATCTAGGATAAGGCTGGCATGGTAGCAGGAGGATCAGGAACCAGCAGCTGGGCTACATGAAACTGTTTTTAAAATTACAGTGCTAACAAATACATATTGTCTACTTTATCAGCTGAAAAGTAGATTTTATACTATAGTAAGAGGTAGTGATAATACTTTAAACAATATGAAAAGCTAGAAATATAGTTATTTAAAATGGTGAAAGTGATTTTCACAGGTACTGCATATACATGGTACACTTACACAAATGCAGGCAAAACACTTATACACATAAAAATAAAAATAATCTTGCTGGCTGTGGTGGTGCTCACCTTTGTTCCCACCACTGTGGAGGAAGAAACAGGAGGATCTCAGTGAGTTTGAAGCCAACCTGATTTACATAGTGAGTTCCAGGACAGCCAGGACTGCTTAAAGAAACCCTGTCTCAAAACAAAGAAACAGAAGTTTGAAATGTTCAAAGGTTGAGGATGTTATTTTGTGGGAAAGTTTTCCTGGGTTCACTACAAAGGGAGAAGATGCACCTCCTGCATTTATCCAGGAACAGCTGCGTAAGGACAGTTGCTGCTTGTAAAACAGATCCTGAAAATACTGTTTAGATGATAAAAGTGTTCCATTTTGTTGTTTTGTTCTTTTTTCAAAATAGGACTTCTGCAATGACAAAAGTTATATTTCAGAAGAGACAAGAGTGCTTCTGTTAACAGGAAAGGTACTAACACATCTCCTCTTGGGAGCTTTGTTCAATATGTTTCTTGTGCCTTTTTGCCCCCAGATTATTAGGGATGCATTATGGGTTTGTATATCATCTGTGTTCTCAGATATTTTTCTTCAGTTAGCCACTATTCAGAATCATTGCTGTATACTCTTAGCTCTGGTGAAAAGCTTAAAACTATTTAAAGTTCATAGTGAAGAATTTTATAAATAAAAATAAGTAGATAAGAAAGATAAATAATTTGAAACACTGATACAGTAGATAGTCATCAAAGTAAGGTGATGTAAGATTACATATTCAATTGTCTATTTCTATGGTAAATGCATCATTTATTTCCGTGTGTTTTAGAGGCTTGCATTTTGTTTAAATTAAGGAATAAGAGATAGTAAATATTACCTCATTATTAAGTGAGGATAATACATATGTTTTTGCTTATTTTAAGAGAGCCAAACACGTTTTCTAGATTTATCATAATAATTTTCCAAGAGAACAACCACCCCTGGCTTAAACATTAAAACATATATCTTAGCTGTTTATAAATTTTTAGGTATTTCTTTCTCTAAAGTGTTTTTGTTGTGTTGTTTTGCTTTTCCAGCCAAAGCCTACTGGAGTGCTAGGTACAGTAAACAAGCCTTTGTCAGCAACAGGAAGAAAGCCTTATGTTAGGAGCGCCGGTACAGAGACTGGAAGCAATATCAATGCCAATTCAGAGCTGAGTCCTTCAGCTGGAAGTCGTTCAAGGCAATTTATTTTTCTCTGAATACATTCTGTTCTCTTACTGCTTGGCTTACGTTTTAACTTATATCCAAGGCATTAGATCATAGGATGAGGTTCTGTGGAATATAAAATAATATTCATGTGCTTTAGGATTTTTTTTAATGTTGAGACTCAACAGTGTACTGTATCTTTTCAGAAACAGGGTCTCACCACGTAACTCTGTCTATACTGGAACTTGATGTGTAGACCAGGCTGGACTCTCACCTGCCTCTGCAGCTGTCTCTCTGGTACTGGAATTAGAGTTGTGCGCCACTACACCCGGCTTACAAACAAAGCCTTGTTTTACACTATAGGTTGTATACTACAAACTTGTGGCAAGCCTCTTAGCCTCTGTACTAGAATTGCAAACTTAAATACTAAGACTTTTAAGATTTTACTGTTACCTGAAATTTAAGACTAAAATAGTGTTTAAATCACATCACAGCACATTCAAAAATAGAAATTCTGGAAGAGCTATAGTTTAAACCAGTGGGGACTCAACCCCTCCCTGGCAAGTGGATTCATAGCAATACAGTCTATTAATAAGTAAAATTATTTTAATTCTGCTTTGAGATAATGCTTAGAATGATTTCTTTGGGGGGGAATTATTCCCCCCTGGGGAGACAGGATTTCTCCATGTAACAGTCCTGACTGTCCTGGAACTCTCTTTGTACACCATGGTTTCTGGCCTCTAACTCACTGAGATTCACTTGCCTCTGCCTCTTGGATGCTGGAATTAAAGGTGTGCGCCAACACTGCCCGGCTTAGAACAATTTCTTGACTTTTTTTTGTTGTTGGTTGATTATAGGCAGTGATTTATGTCTTTTGCTATGAATGTTAAATAAAAATGTTGTAATAAAGTAAATGAAAGACCTTTGTTAGTTTTTTGTTTGCCTGTTTTTCTACTAGGGAACAGAGTTCAGAGGCATCAGAAACTGGAGTTAGTGAAAATGAAGAGAACCCTGTGAGAATCATTTCTGTCACACCTGTGAAGAATATTGATACTGTAAAGAATAAGGTAAATGTTTCTACATTTGTTTGTAGTGCTGGGGGCTGAGGCATGCACAAGTTAGGGCTGGAGAGATGACTTAGCAATTAAATACTAATGATGTTACAGAAGACCCAAGTTCAGTATCCTATACAACAACTCACAACTGTCTATAACTCCACCTCCAGAGGATCTGACACCTGGCCTCCATAGGCACCAGGCATACATATGATACGCAGGTGTACATGTGAACAAGATATGCATAAAATAAAATTTAGAGTATGTAAACAAACAGTTTAACAAGTAGAGTTTTCCTTTAGAGATTTTTACTACACAAGGTTGTGGTAAGAAAATTATAGACAGCAGGTTAGTGCAATACCACAGTTTATATATGTGTTTAATTTCATACTCAGCTGTGCTTTTGCTCTTTTAAAGTGATTCTTTCTATACCCATCCTCTTCGTTTTGTAGATGATTATTTATAGTAACACACTTTTCCACACTGCTACTCCAAACACTTTAAAAGAACAAATTTGAGAATTGGGCGGGGTAGGGTCTGATGAGAAGGAGATGGATTCCCTGGGGCAGGAGTTGCATTTGGTTTTGAGCTGTTTTGAGGCCAAGTGCTAGGAGCATAAGTCAGATCTGATTTTAATCCTGGCTCTGCCACTCACTGGCTTCTATGTTGATTGAGATTGCTTTACTTCTGTAGCCTTCCATTCACTTGTAAAATGAAATTAATTGCTTAGTAGGAATGGCTTGAAACAGAGCATGGTAATAAACAACACAGGAGCTCCTTCACTACCAAAATTCTTGGAATGAAACCACTAGATCTGCTTCTTATGGGATCCGTGTACAGAATTAAGTAAACTGGGCATAAAGAAACTCATAAGGTGCCTTACTGCTATAGACATTGAGTCATATATGCTTACAGTAATCAGATGCATTCATAGGGCCTATAACTTCACTAGCCATTGGGCTCCTCCCCCTATATGTGTGTCTGTATTTTTGTATGTTATGCTAGATAGCAAATGCAAGTCATGGTGCCTGCTCAGCATCGTTTTTTACTGAGCTATAACCCTAGGCAAATTGAACATGTAAATTTTTATTTCTGAATGGTCATAATTTTGCCATGAGTGATTTAAAATGGTAAACTAAATCTTTCCTTCTCCTTTTTACATTTTCAAAGAATGTTCTTAAGGGTACCTTGACGTGACTTGGTTGTACTTTCAAAAAAGTGTGTCATCATCAGTTCTCTTAGGTCAATAGGGTGATTTTCCCTTAGTTCTGTCCTTCATTTCTCTAGTATAGGCACTATAAATATATAAGGGAATTTAAAAAAATGTTTTTATTATTTACTGTACATGTGTATATGTCTCTGCATATGTGCTTGTATCTGAGGATAGGGTCATCCCCCCAGAGCTGGAGTTACAAGCAACCTGATGTGGGTGCTGGGAATTGAATTCAGGTCCTCTGAAAGAACAATACATGTTCTTAAAGACTGAGCCATCTCTCCAGACCTGGAATATTTTTTGGTGACCAATTTCTCATTAAAATTGATATGTAAACAATGTACTAGTCTGCATGAAAATTGTACATGCACATGTATATGCATTATTGTTATTTGTTTGTTTTGGTAAAGTGTTGTTTTGAGATCATGTCTTAATCTGTAGTCCAAACTGCCCTGGTACTCACTATTTAAACTCCTGAGTTCCTGGCCATCCTCCTGCCTCCACCTCCCAAGGATTAGGATTGTATATGCCCTTAACCGCAACGTGGATATGAATGTTTACAAATCAGTGTATTCGCTCTTGTTTTTTGTGTGGTAAATTGTAACATAGAGGATGAGAACTGGATGTATTCAGAGAACCAAGATTGCTTGGATTCAGGTGAGGGACGGTATTAGAACTGCCTCCCTCCACATTTAGCTTTTTACTTGCTTTCCTTACATGTGTATATGTATGCAATTCTCATAGTGAGTGTGACCTTATGGGTAGTTTGCTTTGTAGTACAGGCTGACTTCAAGTTGAAATCTTCCTGCCTTAGCCTCCCTAGTGTTGGGATTATTATACAATATTACCACCATGTTGGTTTGATTTTGGGCTTAGCCTAGTGATAGAGGACTTGACTCTATTTATATAAGGCCCTGAGTCACTCCAGTTAATACAGACATTGGCTGTGTGATTGGCACACCTTGTTTTCCCCCAGAATCTCCATGTTTCTTCAAAAGGACTTAAGCATATCCCTGTGGTGTTGCAGTCCATGAGGACCACTCTTGGCAAGCACTGTGATGAGCCATCCTCTCAAGGGAAGACTAATGCAGTGGGTGTGACACTGACTTCTGGAATTTACTTCGTGATATTACCCCTGCTGTTCCCACTCATTCTAGAAATATTTTTTTCTGAGAAAATTGAAAACTGTTGAAAAGCTATTTTTTACATGATGATCATTTTCTTCTATTTGTTTTGGTTGGTTGTTGGTTTTTGCTTTTTGTCTCAGCATATAATCCAGGTTTATCTGGTGTTTGCTGTGTGACCCGTGCTGGTCTCAGACTTATAGCCAGTCCCTGCCCCAACTTCCTGCATTCTGGGATTATAGTGTGTGTCAAGGCTAGCTTTTCTTTTCTTTTTATTAATTGGAATTATATAGTTAAACTTAACCTATTCCTAAATGTCATCTGTGCGAAGGTCAATTTTATTCTGCCTGTCATTGCCCATTACACCGGTTTGGATGAAATGGGTTTTATTACTTGTAACATTTTACATGAGGTAATATTGAATTTTAAAACAATTTAGGAGAAGGGGAATTAATGATTGAATTTACATAAAAAACCAGCGAATGGATTCAAGTTAGAACAAAACAGATTATTTGAGAGGCAACAGAATAAAGCCTTGTTGATTTATGAAAATATCCCTTCCATGAAAAGTGATACATATGGAGAATGTCCTTAGTAAAAAAGGAACTACCATGAAGGGAAAGCAAGTAGACTTTCTTTACAGCTTACTATTCTTTTATGTCCATGTGTGTCACATGTGTGCAACTCCTAAGCAAGACAAAAGTGGGTATGGGGTTTCATGGAGCGGTCTCAGTCAGATTTGTCCTGACCATTGGATTCTCCCTCATCTACGTAACTTGTGCAGTAGCTCATCGTTGCAGTGAGTTCAAGAGTTCAGCACTTCCCCTCATCTTTCGTCCATGTAGTCTTTCTGCCCCCTCTTCTGTGATGAGCACTGAACCTTGGTGTAATGGGGGCGAGGGTGAGAGTGTGTCCCATTTGATATCAACAAGTACTCATTTAGCAGCTTATATCCCCACACAACTAAGGTAGGCTCCAGGCACACTCCTCATCCTCTGGGAGCTTACTTTTCTAATGGAATGAAGCAATTCATGAGAAACCCTGGCATCACAGCTCCTGTAAAATGGTTTCAGAGGGCCTCTTGATACTGCTCCACTCATAAAAGCCATTGCCACTTAGCTCAATGATCTGAGTTCAATTTCTAGGTCCCACATGGTAGGGGAGAGAACTGACTCCTGCAAGTGGTTCTCTGACCTCTATTCATATGTTGTGGGATGCAATATGCACACACAAAATAGATAATAAAATGTAATAATGGGTACTTTCAGGGAGCTGGAAAGATGAGTCAGTGGTAAAGAGCCTTTGGTGCATGACTAAGACTTGAGCTTGGCTCCCAGTACCCGTGTAATGATCCAGGTGTGGTTTCATATGGACCTGTGATCCCACCCCCACCCCCCACCCAAGTGAGCCAGGAAGGACAGTAGGATTCTTGGAATTCGCCATCTACCAACCAAGCCAAACATCACAAGCTCCACATTTAGGGAGCAACCTGGAATAAGGCTAAACATTGAAGAGGAAGACACAGTGTACTTCACACACATAAATTGGATCCACATGCACACAAAATTAAAAACTGAATTTATTTTTTAAAATTTATAATCTTTTCTAATATGCTCAGGTATTTAAGGAATTGGTGTTTACAAATTTGTTTTTGTGCTCTTTTAGGAAATTAATTCTGATCAGCCTACCCAAGGCAACATCAGCAGTGACCGAGGAAAGAAGAGAATTGTAGCAGCAGCTGGTGCTGAGAATATCCAACAAAAACCAGATGAGATAGTAGATGAGTCAGGACCTCCTGCGCCTTCCAAACCCAGAAGAGGACGTCGCCCCAAATCGGAATCTCAGGGCAATGCAACCAAAAATGATGATCTAAATAAACCCACTAGCAAGGGAAGGAAGAGAGCTGCAGGCAGCCAGGAGAGCCCTGGGGGTCTGGAAGCAAGTAATGCCAAAGCGCCCAAGCTACAAGATGGAGCCAAAAAGGCAACACCAGCAGAGAGACAAATTGATTTACAAAGGTAATGTACCTCACTCATCCTCACCATGTCAAGGACCAGGGAAAGTGTTGACAAAGTATTCAGAGTAGGAAAGAACATGCTTCCCCACGTTGGGGAAATAGAACACATTTTCATTAATTGTATTGTTACAGAAAATATATAAAAACTGAAAGTGATGGTACCCCAGAAAGAGGAGCTAATGAGTTCACCACCAACCTGGGCTATGAAGCAAGGTCTTGTCTCAAAAGAGGGAAAGAGATCAAAAATTAAAGTAGTTTTTTAAATTACTACTTTGAGGAGAATAACATTCTGAACATAATGGATAAGCCTTTAGGGCATTATGCTTAATTAAATAAACCAGTTTCTAAAGGACATGATGATTCAGGAGTGTTTTTTGTATTTTTTATTTTGCTTGTTTGAAGCCTGACAAGCCTTGAATTTTGACAGTCCTGCCGCCTTAACCTATTGAATGCTGGGGTTGCAGATGTGAACCTCTGTTCCTGCAGCTGGGGATTAGCAGCCCCTGTGAGGTTTTTGCAGTAGTGGCTCTTGCAGAACGAGGAGACAGACCTTATGTTGATGAAGTTTCAGTGGAGGGCTCTGGGAATGCCCTAAAATTGGGTGGTTAGGGCTACTGTACTATAATGTGAATATACAAAACTCTACTGTGTTCTGAAAATAGTTTGCTACATAGAAATCTAAGGTGATTTTATTCTCTTAAATGCTGGGGAGTGGAATCATTTTAGATTTTGAATTTTATGGCATTTGCATGTATATAATAATACCTAAGAGATAGAAACCAATTCTAACACAAAATTCACAGTTTTTCTTATTTTGTGTGTGTGTGTTTGGTTTTTCAAGACAGCCTTGGCTGTCCTGGAGCTCACTTTGTGTTGGGTTTAAACATGTGAGCCACCACTGCTGGACGTGTTTCTTTGTTTTGAGACACAGTCTCACTGTAGACCAAGCTGGCCTGGAGCTGACTTTGTAGATCATTGCTTAACTTTAAGGCATCTTAGGCCTCTCATGTGCTGGTATTGTAGACATGAGCTACTGGACCTGACTTCTTATATGTTTATACACAGATCCTAAAAAATACGAGCTGAGAATGTATCTCAGTTGATAAAGTGTTTATGTTTCACGGATGATGTCCTAGGCTTCATTCCCAGTTGAAGGCGAAGGCGTAAGTCAAAAACAATCCCACACCAGTTTAGAATTATGATTAACAGAATGGTTATTTATTTAAAGAGGAAAAAACTTAGAGATCACCGTCCCAGACAACAGCCCTCTGCGCAATTAGGAAGGGAGTCTAGTTGCTTGAAGTGGAGCAGGAAGTAAGAGAGGGAGAAGGGAAGTGACTGCTTTTTCAAAGGGAGAGAGACCACGCCCCAATGGGCTGGTATCTCAGCAGCTATTGGCTGGAGGAGCGGAAGGACCTCCTGCAACACCCAGTACCATGGAAACTTGGGTGTGGTGGCTTAAAAGTTTAAGGTCACACTTGCCTGGTTTGAGACCAGTCTGGGCTACATGAATAAGACTAATGAATAAATAATAAAAAGATAGCTTCATGGAATATTTTTAGTGCATATATATTCTTGACGACATTCTATCACTTGATCATGTGTGTAATTTATCATCAGTATTTTGTAGCATTTCATATTCTTGGTTTTCAGATTAGGGTTGTGTAAACCCTTAGAGTAGCTAATGCTATTACAGTAATGCTTGGTGCTGAGCTGAAGGTGTGCGCGCATGCATTGAAGCTCAGCAGCTCTCCAGAGCATGAGGGCCGGTAGAGCCTTCCATCCCTTTGCTTATGTGAATGATGAAGGTATGATTAAACAGCAAGCACAGTGCTGAAATCCTAATAAAATACTGTACTTTAAAGATGAAGTTGTCTTGATTCTGCTGCTGTTTGTGCTTGAGGACGTTTATTTGCATGTTGTCCATTTGCAGCTCGTTTGTGTGATCCTTCTTGTGAAGATGAATATGTCACCATAGTTTTAATAACTGTTAGGTAAATATCAAGAATTTAACATAATCACATTTTAAGCTAGACGAACTTCCTTCAGAGCACATGCAGAGAAAAGCCCCTACTTTAAGTTTTAGTGAAAAGAAATAGTTTTAGAAATTGGAAAACTTAGAGTAGTTGGAACACTCAACAAGAAGAAACAAACCATGGTGAAAGTTGGTTAGATTTACCTGTAAAGCAGTGGTCATGACCCCTTTGCCAAACAGCAGCTAAATGATTGTTTAGAATTAGCAACAAACTAATTTTATGGTGGGGAGTCAATTCAACATGAGGAACTGCATTAGGAAGGTTGAGAACAACTGTTGTAAAGGGGACGCGACATGCTTGTGTGTCTGTGTATTAGGAAAAGTTGTCTCTAGTATATGTGGTCAGCCATATGGTAAGGAAGTGTGGCCATTGCTTTAAATAAATCGCCATTTTCACCTTAGTAGCCTGTTAACACTGATGGCTACAGATGTATTCCTTTTTTAAATTAGTCATTTTAAAGTCTTTCATCCTGTAAGCATTCAGGACCTTATTTCTCCCTTTCTTGTTCCCTATCCCCTTTATCTTACGTTATTTATTTTATTGGAACTGGTCTCAACAGCTCAACTTTTGTGTTGGGTCTAAGATTTGTTGCTTGAAGAATGATATTTTCCTATTTAGTTCAGTCTGATAAAACCAAAAATAAAGGCCAGTGGTGGTGATACACACCTTTAATCCTATACCTGATGTAGAGGCATGGTGGAAGCCTATGACTTGAAGGCCAGCTACTGCTCCAACTTTTTATTTTAAAAAAAATTTAGAAACAACGGACTGGCAAAGATAACTCAACCTATAAAAGCACTGGCCACCAAGTCAGACTCCAGGTCCACAGAGTGGAAACAGAACTAACTGTAACATGGCCCTGACACATCCCACAGCAAACGTAATAGACTTTTAGAATTTTTTTTTAATGTGTGTGGTTTTACCTGCATGTATGTCTATGAGGGCATTATATCCTCTGGAACTGGAGTTACATACAGTTGTGAACTGCTATGTAGGTGCTAGGAATTGAACCTGGGTCCTCTGGAAGAGCAACCAGTGTTCTTATCCGCTGAGCCATCTCTCCAGGCTCTATAATAAACTTAAAGATAACAAAATAAAAGACCAGCACAAACAAAAATACTAGTAAATATTACTGATTCTTAATGTTCTGCTTATACTGAAGGCAGATTCTTCCATGACGAAGAAGCTATTAATAAAGCAGTGGTGGTGACTAGTGTCCATCTCGGTTGGTCCCCAGCATTGCATTAGCTAGGCATGGCCACACAGGCAGTGGTTCTCCCAGATGGAGGCAGAGCATCAGAAGGTGAAAGTCATCTTGGCTGTGAATGGATTTTGAGGCCATCCTGGTCTATGTGAGAACCTGTCTAACAAATAGGCAAGACAGTGGGCAAACAGTCTTCAAACTTACAACCTATGGGAGATTTAACTGTTAGAGAGGTATGATAGTGGATGAAGGTTTTCTTTAGGTCCGTGTCTGCCTGGCATACTAAGTGTGGGATCTTGGGAGTTTTAGAATCTTGGGATTCTGGTCTTTCTTAAGCAGAAGGATTTACTGGTTTGCTCTGCAGTGAGAAGACGACATCAGCGCCTGCCATACAACTGTTCCACTGGTTTACAGGGCTGTCAGATATTACCCCAGCTCAAGCCTCAGCCTCCTGAATTTGCAGATTATAGGCCTGTGGCTATAGCTTGTGTATTAAGTTTGATATAAATATACTTTCAGTAAAAAGTAAATTTCTTTTTAATCTTTGGATTGGTTGGTTGGTTTTGTTTTTCTAGGTTTGTTACAAAATTATTTTTGTTTGTACAGCCCAAAAATCAAGACTTACTTCACTGTTTATAAATTTACTGTCCAATTTCTAGTTATAGTTTTTCTCCTATAATTTCATTTTTAAAAGGATTAATTAAAAACCTGCAGTTCTTCAAGATGACTGGCTTAGCATTTGCAAACAGATAAGCTCTGGCCACAGCACTTGGCAGCTGCGCAGAGACTCAAGTGTTGGCATTGTGTTTTTCTTTAGCTTCTGGCTTGTTCCCTAAAGCTAGTGAAATTCCAGCTCTGAAAAGAAGTTCTAGTTCACAACTTTAGACTGAAAGTATGAAACACAGTAGATGGTTCTTTGGGGCTCGTTCTTCCATGTGTTCTAACTTTGTGTTCTTCTGTTCCTAAGGTAAAAAGAGAACTTACTTATACAGGGAGGAAATGAAGGCCAAACAGAAGCAGATTCCAGGTTCTGTAAAAACTTGGATTCAAATGTCCCCAAACAGAAAATGAAGCTCACTTCAAATACACTCTCTGCCTTGAGAACTGAAAGAAGCTAGCCTTCCTTTTCCACAGCCACAGTCCTCTGGTGGGCGTGTACAGCAGAGACTAGAGAGAGGCTGAAAGCGTCTCCGTTCTCCCCTCCCCAGACTTTTCCTGGGAAAAGTCAATAATTAAGCAAATTGCTTAACTCTTGGTTCCAGTTCCTGTATATCTGGAGCTTAAAGGCATAATAACCATTGTTTTGATGCTGCAGTTCTCATGAGAGTGGAGATGTCCTTACACTGACACTGAGAGCACGTCCATCCTCACCACAGGAAAGCAGGTGTCTACTGAACTGAGTTCTTACGGAGATCAGATGGCATTTTCTTTGTGTTCCTTTTGGAAACTTATGTATTATTCTTTCTGCCTGTCTACTTTTCTGCAAAAATGAGATGTACAGATTTCTGTTCCCTGCTATGAAAAGTAATATCGTGGCAATTTTATAAATGTTGCTTTCTGGTTTTTATCAGAATGAGAAAATAATTAAAATTATTATTGATTTGCAAGTCGTAAACACTTCATATTATGATTTCTCCTGTTTTAGTTTAATATAATTTGCAATAAATGTACATATTGTTTCATAAGGAATATCACTTTTAAATGGTTTTGCTCCTATAATTATGTTGGAATATTGGGATTTTTAAAGGAGTAAAGACTGTCCTGGATTTGGTTTTATAATTTTTGTCACCAGATTTTTATTATTAATGTAAAAAAAGAGTTGTTTTTTTTCCTTTTGTTTTGTCTTTGTTTTTCCTTTGTGATAGAAGTAGATGGACACTGGCAGCTTTGTAAGAAAACAGAGCTGTAGGGTTGCTGTCAGCTTTCAGTTCCCTGCTGTTAGGAAATAAGCCTTTTATTTTTGTCTGATAATTGGGGCTCAATTTTAACTTTAATTTACAGACAACTGTTACATCAATGTTCTGTTCCTTGGCATTCATTGTTCAGCATAGGTAATGTGTGCACCATTTGTGTACACATAATCATATTTCATTTTTGCATAAAATAAATGCTTCTAGATGTCCTATGGAAGTCTTCAATCTTTTTATCATGCTTTCATCCGTTAGGAGTTTTTATGTGAAAGGACTAAAGTCAGAGAAGCAAAGGAAATGATTCCAGTCAACTCTCAGTTATCTGTGTGAAACAGGTTATTCTTCAAGTGAGCAATTTTGTAGTCATCATAAACATAAGAATAACAAGGCATCTGCAAGAATGGTTGAGAAACTTGAAATTAACTTTTTCTCATCCTCAGAGTTTTTGCCTGTCTCTACTTTCCGCACTTGGATTGTGCCCAAAGCCCTAGCAGAATGTAGCAGAATCATATTTGCATTATGACTTGGTCTCGATGGGATATATAAAATCATTGAAGTGTCAAAATTTTCTCCAGAATGAAATTCATAGATGATATATCACTTAGGTTCTCATAGATAATTGAGAGTGGGCTATAAATTGACTGGGTGAAAGTTGGGCTTTTTCTTTTAAGTATTGTAGCTCTTTTACATGTACATGTTTGGTGTCAGAAGATGCTAGAGAACAGTGGATACCAATGACAACAACATTTCTTGAAAGGGCATAAAAGCCCTACTCTTCCTGCTGCCTCTCCATGACCTTTTAGAAAAAACAAAACATTGCCTCCAATAGCTGACAGAGTATCTATGCATACGGATCAGTAAGGTCCCTCAATCAATCAGTGCTATATTCTATTGAGAAGAAATCTGAAGTTCAGACAACTTGATTCTTAGGGCCACCGATTAGTCACAAGGTGCAAGAAGGGAAGGTTCCTGGGTGTTTAGTATTTTAGCAGCACAGCAGGACTGTCCACACTCATTATGGCTCTCTGGAGTTCTGCAGCAGGACAGTTATTTCCAGGGTCTGCTCCTCATGGGTGTGTAAGCATGAGGACTAGATCTCTGGCTTGAAGGGAGAGGAGAGAAAACTCTTCCAGGATTAATCCCGAGGGACTCAATTACTGGAAATGTGTCAGGTTTTCTTTGAAAAAGAAAATGTAAAATCTCTTAGGAATTTGGTATTTACATCTCAGAGAAATACAACACAAAAGTGCAGACTTATATTTGAGAATTACTGTTAACCCTTTGTGTCTAGTTTGAAGCTTCTTGTATTTGTCTAAAACTACAAGCCAGACTTTTGTATCCTTTGATAAAAGTGTGTATAATGTAAAGTAGTTTTGCATATCCCTGTGCTGCACATGGGCTGGGTTTTTAGAATTTTTTTAAAGACTTTAAGCAGAACCTTGTAATTTGTGTAAATGACAAGTGTAAAATCCTTCCATAAAATGCTTACAAATATGCACTGTTTCAAATAAAACCAAGAAATGCAGCATTATATAGGAGTGTGGGAACCTGAATATCCATGCGCCCTGTGTCAAAGGTCAGTGAGACATGGTTGCTCACTTCCCATTCAAGCCTCTGGTGGAGCTTATAGTGACTGAAGAAGAAAATGCTGGACAATCATTTCCGAAGGATCTTTGGAAATTTTTCTAATGTGTTCTTTAAGCTAAGAACGTAAGAAGGAATGATATTTGTTCCCTCCTGTTGTGTGGTAAATGTGTCAAATGGTGAGCATGCTGTGCTGGTTTAATAATGGAGAGTGAGCACATCACGTGATGGACAGAATGGGAGATGGGACAGACCGTCAGACTAGCTTTTCATTTCACCTCTATCTGATCCTCCCCATATTTAACCCTTGATATTCATAGATTCTATAACTTGATCAAAGAACTAAGGTGAAGGATATTTTCTAGGGGGTGTACTTTTCGCTTGTGCTGTACTTCTGACCATTGTTCCACAAACAATACAGTATCATTTAGCAATTTAACAAAAATGTTACGGTATTTAGTGTATCATTAGTAATACCACCTGAAATAGAAGGGAGAGAAGATGTCGGTCATATGTAACCACTACACCCTTTCATGTTGGTTTTGAATATTTACAAAGGTAAGAGGGGGGAAGCTCTGATAATCCTCAACCAATCTCTGTGCTGAAGGAAAGATGTGTTGACCCAAGTTCTTTGCCTTCATTTCAACAAGGCTCTAGCACCTCTGACAACTGCTCTTGCTGCCTGCCAGGTAATACGGCCAACAGAACTTTCTAAATTCCATCCCTTTGTACCTTTCCCCTTTTTTTTGTCTTTGTTCTTATTTATGAGTGTTTTCCTTGCATGCACGCCAGTATTTTATGTGCATGCCTGGTTTAGAAAGGAATGTTAGATCCTCTGGAACTAGAGTTGATTGTGAGCCCCAATGTGGGTGGGTGCTGGGAATTGAACCGAGGTCCTCTGTAAGCTCTCTGTCCAGCACCCTGAACCCCAGGTGGTCTCATGCCCAAACTGTCCCTTGAACTTACAGTATATAGCTAAAGATGAATTTGAACACCTAATCCTCCTGCCTCTACCCCTAAAGAGCTGGGATTGCTACCCCCACCCAAGCCTTATACTTCTACCTAGTTACCATAACGTCAGGTTTTCACAAACTGTAAGAATAATAGCCTGGTTGGTTTTCTTGCCTCAAATTCTAGCACAGACAAATGTCTCATTTCTCTAAAGTTTTTGGGCCAAGGTGATGATCAGGACTCCAGGTGGGGCGTGTTTGCAGATCATGTTTCCTTATTACTACCTGTTGCTGAATAGTTGCCGTTGTCGCGCGGCACCTAGTTGCTCCTGTCATCATCTAGCAAAGGCCATATTATTCCATATATATATATTAGACAACACAACATTGATTGTTTCAGACGGAGCTTGAAAGAGAACAAACTGGAGTTTTCTATACTTAGAAGGGGCAGCCTAGTGCAAGGGCAGTATCTGTGGCATTGGATAATCCCAGGATGATCTCTGAGTTCCAGGCGAGCCATGGCTATCATAAAAAGAAGAGGAAGGTAGTTGGGAACTGATGTGATAGTAAAGTCATGTATAGTATGATAAGGAACATGCAGCTTATTCTCTATTTGGTTAAAAACCATTTTGTGCAAACATTTGTCTTAAGAAATAATATAACTGCTATACGGAAGATAAGCAGTAGAAGCTAGAGTAGAGATATACGTGTCTCTAGACAGATACCCTGAGACTAGAGGGATAGGGACAGCAGTGTGAGTAGCAGGAGTTGGTCCACTTTCATTTAATGCAGGATCTCATGTATCTTGGACTGTAACTGGCTAGCATATATCCAACAATAACCTTTAACTTCATGGATCCTCCTACCCTCCAGCCCTTTCACTGGGGTTATAGGTCTGCACCAACACACAGCACTACAGTGGAGGCCTAGCTACGTGTAAGCCAGAGTTTAATGAGACCTTGTCATGACAAACTCCTGAGAGCCATACATAGTTTTTCCGCAGAGTAAAGATTGTGGTAGTAAAGATTGATGTGCAAATTAGTGTTATTAAATCATTGGACTATATGCTCATATTTTTATCCAATTTTATTGAAGTATAATTAAATATGTATGCAGTGAATTACATACTGTATATTAGATGAATTTCTCAGTAAATCTTAAAAGCACATAAACATAGATAACACAATTTTGGGGATTCATACATGTTAGACATACTAATTCTCTCTGTCCCTGAGCTGCGCCCTAGCCTTCACACATCTCAACACACAAGCCACGCTCACATTTATTCTTTAGAGGTATTTTGGAAACGATCTGCTTATGCTGTGGTCTGGTTGCATTCATTGATTAAAAGTGCCATGTTTTTTCTTTTCGTTCTTTTCTCTGCTTAGTTCTGAATGTCCTGGAACTCACTTTGTAGACCAGGCTGGCCTTGATCTCCCAGAGATTTGCCTGTGGCCAGCTGGACTTAATTAAAAGCATTATTTTTTTTTAAGAAAGTTTATTCCCTTAGTAATGTGTGTTCCACTCCTGGCTTCAGTTTTCATTGAGTTGGCAATTCATGAAAAGCAATATTATTGGTTTCCTTACACTTCAAATAAGATTTTTTTTGCATGTTTTCCTATAATTGTAACCTCTTTGGTTTTCTGTTCTTCATAAATAGAATAATTTCTACTGCCAGTTCCTGCAACCCTAGTGTAGTGCTGTTCCTGTAACTACATGACAGCTCTTCTTTTCCTCTACCATGTTGAGTACTCTGGTCCTGCCCCTAAACTAGAGGGCAGCACTTGGCTGCTGGACAGCTACCATTGTAGCCCTGTCTACCCTCCTCTCAGAAGTAATAACCTTTCCTTTACATAGTTTCCCCACTTGGGTGAATTTATTGCTCATGTTCCTCAAAATCCCAATGAAAGGCCAAGATTGAGACCTTGAATATATGGAAATACCCTACACTGGCACTCCAGCTGGGAATGGAACCACTAGTTAGAAATGCTTTGTAGGGCCTGGAGCGATGACTCCGCAGTTAAGAGCACTAGCTGCTCTGGCTACTTTTCCAGAGGTCCTGAGTTCAATTCCCAGCAACACAGTTGGCAGCTCACAACTGTAACTCCAGTTCCAGGGGATCTGACATCCCTACGCCAATTCACATTTTAAAAAAAAATTTAAATCCTTTGCAATTAAGAGAGCCACTGTGAGCCATCTTGAATCCTAGCACTCTGGACAAGACTGAATCTGAGGCCAGCCATAGCTGTTTCTGAACAGCAATGAGGTGTTCTGCATTGAGACTGGAAGTTTCCATAGACAAGAAATGGTTTTTAATTTTCAGATTTCTCGAATTCCAATTTGTTTTTTGGTTGTTGCCAATTACTGTGAGACAAAATATGCCTATAAACATTATGCTGGCAAAATGACCCTTTTTTAAAAATTTGCCATGTTTATTCTAAAATTATCTTTTGCATTTTTTAAATGTAATTATTTTGGATTGTATTTGCTTGGTAAGTTCTCACTGTGGGAGCTGTTATATAGGCCAGGTTGCCCTGTGCTCAATACTTTATTCTTGGATGCGCAGCCAGTGGTTATTTTGTGATAATCCATGTAGCCCAGGCTCTCCTGAATTCTGCCATCACAGGAATGTACTGCTGTAAGTATATTTCAGGATTTCTTTTCTTACCACGCTGATCATGGTCATTAATACTTGATGCCATTTTCATTTCTGGTTTCCATAGCTATTTGTTTGTTTTTCCTTTTCTTGGAGCTGAGTCCATGGCTTTACAAATGCTGGCCAAGAGCTCACCAGCTCATCCCCAGTGACGGATTTGTTTGCCTTATGACGCGACAGTCATACCCAGGGCCTTGTAAACTTGAGTGTGTGCTGTACCGCTGGCTCCCAGCCCTCTGGTGGGATTCTGGAGTTAATGTTCATATGTATGAACTTAGCTTTCTCACTGGATCCCTTTGAGCAATACTTTGATGAAGATGATCTTTCCTCTCTTCTCCCTCAGGTTTGACTGTCAGCACTGGAGAAGCTATGACTACGGGCTGCGGCGGCAGCTCAGATGCTAATGTACTTGCCTCACAAGTGTGACTTCAATACCCAGCAGCACATGAATGGGCTGGCTGTGACAGCATGATTGTAATGCTAGTGCTGGGGAGAGCTGGGGCTTAGTGCTCACCTAGCCTAACCCAGCCTCCAAGCCCCAGGTCTCAGGAAGAGACCATCTCTAAAAACATTCAAGGTGAATTCATCTCTGGCTCTCATGGCCAAAATACATGTGCACCCACAAACACATGTACAGACCAGGGAGCTACCACATTCATCCTCATTTTCATGCTCTTCCTTCATCTCCGAGGATCCATATCTAAAGGAGTTTTGATCCTAAGTTTTCTAGTAGGCAGCAGGAAGCCCAACTTTCAGCCAAATCTCACCGCAGGGCTGCAGCGTGCAGCAGCTGATGTGTCAGACTCTGGGTTTGCTTGCCCTCTGCAAACAGGTACAGTCTTCCCATGCATTCGCTCTCTGGTGATCATCGCAGAAAATCTGGACCAGCTTTTTGTTTTAGAGGCAGGGTCTCTCTAAGGCGACCTGTATTTTTGGAACTCACTGTGCAAATCATGCTGGCTATTTACCTACATAGATCTTCCCTGCCTCTATCTCCTGGTTGCTGGGATTAAGGGTGTGCACCACTACACCTGGAGTGAAAATACTAAATCCATGCTGCGTCCTTTAAGAGGAAAATCACAGCCTACATACTTAACCAGTTGTGAAATAAGACAACCCCACTCAATGGGCTGTTCCTAGCTACCCAACTGCTTATGGCCTCTGCACAGTGCTGTTGGAACATGACTAGTTTGAGACATGTCTTGTAATCCAGGCACCTGGGAAAGTCAGAAAGATGACCAAGTTTTGAATCCAGTGTGGTCTTTATAGTAAGTTCCAAGCCAGTCTAGGTTATAACATGAAACCTGAGCTAACAAAGATGGGGGGGGGGGAGGGTGAAATGAAACCCACGAACAGAAGCAACTATATAGTAGAAGCTCAAGAGAAGGCCAAGTTGGCAAATTAGGAGGTATGTTTGTCTAAACAGCATAGTACTGGTCCCTCACAAGGGCACCACTAGTTCCATCACAAATGAAAAAGAGCCAAGGAACAGCCATGGGCACTGGGGCCAGGTGCACGGTGTGGGTGGTGTTCTGTTAAGACCCACGCTAGAGCTCATCACTGCCCCCTGCAGGTGCTGCACCACGGCGTAAAGATCTCTTGAAAAGCCCAAGGGTACCAGTATTTCTGCTGTGGATAGGTGCCAGCATATTGTTTGCAAGTTACAGCCACACTAATTGATGCTGTTTTTGTTCTGTTTTAGGTTCTTTGTCTAACTTGAAGGGCAATGGATTTTCACAATTCTAGCGCGAAGATGCTGAGATGAAGAGCAATGAACCAGAAAGGGTATCTCACTTGGTTTTCTGGTGGTAGCCTTGAACTCTGGTGATCCTCCCCCCAACCTCCTGAATACTGGGCCGAGTTATTCAGATGTGGGTTTTTGGAAAAGAACTGAAAAGGGTAGTGAAGAAGAAACCCTGACCAGCAGGAACTAGAAGTATGAAGGCTGAAGAAAGCCTTTGGTTTTGGTGAGGGTCGGGGTGCACAGGTGTGGAAGTGGAGCCCAGAGCCTGGCACATGCTTCAGCTACCTCTAAGTTCCTGTGCCAGCTTGCTTTCACCCATCGTAAATTCTATTGAGGACAAAAGTAGAAATCTCAAATACACCTGGGATGCTTCCCTGCACCCCACAGACCCTATGACCACCGCCTCCGGCTCCCCGTGTTTTTCTCCCTGCACCCCACAGACCCTATGACCACCGCCTCCGGCTCCCCGTGTTTTTCTCCCTGCACCCCACAGACCCTATGACCACTGCCTCCTGCTCCCCGTGTTTTTCTCCCTGCACCCCACAGACCCTATGACCACTGCCTCCGGCCCCCCGTGTTTTTCTCCCTTGCACCATCTCACTGCCTATCCTCACTGTCTAGTTTGCACCTTGCTCCAGTTGATCTCGTTGTCTCCCACAACAGCCCTCCATGGCAGAGTCAAGGCAAAGCTCTGGGGCACTGAGGACAGTTCTAAAGGGTGACTGCTCAGTGAACATTAGGATCAGAGTTTGAGTCCCAGCACCACATTCAAAAAATATTATTCAAAAAAGGGGGCTGGGCATAGACACATACATGTAATCCCAGCATTGGGGAGAAACCGGGTAGTGACAAGGCAGGGACCAAAAAGAGAAAGATCCTCAGTATCCAATCATCTCCATGGTGTCCCAGCATGCAGTCACATCAGACACAGAAACCCTTTAGTGCTTTCCCCTTTCGTCTTTTGAGGCACGGTCTTGTACAGGCCCCAGGTTGGCCTGGAGCTCCTGATCATGCTTCCTGCACTTCCCAAGTGCTGGGGTTGGAGCAATGTGCCACCATACTGGGTATCTCTAACATTTCATCTCATTTTACAAATGAGGCAAAACGCTAAACATATTTACCTAAAGAACCGGATCAGAAAAGCCCTGGTCTTTTATGATAGTATCTAACTATATAGCTCTCATGAGCCTGCCTGCCTGCGTCCTGAGTGCTGAGAGCACAGGCATCCACCACCAGACTTGGTCACCTTAAAACTAAGTTTAAAACCCAGGACATACCAAGACCATCTAGAGTCTTCACGGTACCATGCGACCTTCCAGGACATGTGTGCATGTGTAAAAACTGAACAGTGCTGCCTCAACCACCAACTAAAGTGGAAAAGTTGAGACCCTGGGCCAAAACTATGCCAGACAATGCCCCATGTACAAATAAGCAAATCTGACTAAAAACCTAACCCTTTGCAATTCAAAGACTTGATGCGACTCTCAGAATCTATTAGCACATGCACCATTGCGAAGAAACTGTTGAAAGCATTGTTTCTGGCTCTTGTTTAATGTGAAGGCTTAATTCCTTGCCCAGAAATAATACATAAACCATATGTGCAGGGGGTGGGGAGATAGGACATGCATGCATTTATTTTTTCTAAGAATTCCCAATAAGGGGGGAAATTCAACATCTTTAAAAATGTGTTTATTTTTTTAAAAATTCAGTTGTATACAAAAGTGTTTCGTAGTTTTTAATTCTCAAGACAAACACCATCCCTCCACCCGCAGCCCACCCTGCTTCAATGGTATATCTGGTAACCAGCCCATTTTCCCCTTACAGGAAGTTGATGACTCAGAACAGACCCTCCTACAGAGTTCACCATCACTAACAAACTGTTTAGAGATCTAAAGAAGCTAACAAGCAAGGTTCTTTCCCTGTGAGGTTAATGAAAATCCCTAAAATGGCAGTAACTTCCAGCAGACACAACAAAGCACCATCAATTGCTGAAAGCTAAAAAATAGATATTTTCAATAATATTTCATTTTCTATTGGAAAAGTCTTTAAATTACATTAAATAAGTCTCTTTTCCCCAAAGAAATTGTCTAGCTTCTATTATGATGCCTGTAAAAGGTAGGTGACGGTAAGAAGACATGACCGATCAGCAGCAGCACAGTGCAAGGACTGAGTCCACTTGCCTCTGAACTGATCAGACAGCAGCCAAAGGTGACAACCGGGACACCTTTCGGGGAGAACTGCAGGCTTCTGAGGCCCTAGCAGGGAAAGAGAGCCGGAAGAACAGGAAGGGAGGAGGCACGAGCACCCGTTCCTTCCACAGCGCATCTCTGCTGTTCACGGCAGCTGCGAACAAGAGTGTCACAGCGAGTGTAGACACTGGAAGTCATGCGACAGTGAGAACCTGGAGTAGGCTGATGGGTGTGCATTTACTGAGCCAGGAACTGGAAGGTGGAAATGCAACTCTTAAGCATCAACTCCTTGGAACTAGAAAAAGTGATTAATACAGAATCATTTTGTCAGTCCATGAAATAAAGTTAACTGTAAACAGACACTTTCCTTTTTCTTCTTCCTATCTAAACACTGTTTCTGTCTATGTACAAAATATACCTGACTCCACTGTTCTCTGCCCAAATTCATCTGAAGTCCTTATACCACCAAAAACTCATTCTGGTATTGCTCCACTGGCTCCCGAAACACCCTATTTCTACTGCAGTTTAGAGTTCCTAACAAGCATACGGTTACAGTTGAGCTCAGCTTTTCACACTGCTAAGTTTGCTCAGCATCCTCACCAGTAAAATAACATGCTGCATTTTGTAGTGCATAACGAGCAAAACCTGCTGCCAATTCCTTCCTGCAGACATAAGGATTTTTGCATAGTGTTAAAAGCCACCAACAATCAGGAATACAAAAAAAAAATTCAAAATAAGTGTTTTAATCTCGTTTCATAGGCTATACTTCTCAAAAGCAAAATATTCGATTCCAAACATTTACATATATTTGAAGGTGTTACGTGTTTAAGATGAGACATTTGAGATCACAAACTCAGGGCAGCTGGTTAGTACCAGTGCCTGAAGTCTCTACATCCTGTGCTTGCAGTCAAACCTTTCTGTTATCTATCCCAACATGCTTACAACTAAGTTTTCTATTAAAGTTAGGCAGAGGCTCAGGGAAAAAAAAAACACAACCTTTAGAGGGTCAGTGACTTGAAGTAAATCTGCATGCTCTAAATGAGAACCCACTAAAATTCCTGGGGAGAAGCGATGTTCCTACGAGGTTTGTGGAGTTCTGGCTGACATGAAACTCACAAATCTGCCTGCCTCTGCCTCTCAAAAAGTCTGGGACTAAACCAACACCCAGAACAAAATAGTAACTTTTTAGGACTTTTTAAACTGACAAACACAGAAATACAAAAATAATTTCACATTCAGGGTACGTTTTACTAAGTCTGAATTTTTAATATTCTGCTTAAAGTATTTAGTACCAGAATAAAAAGCCTAAGCTACCAGTTGTGAAATGAAAACAAATAAAAAGAGGACATCACAGAAATACAAAAAAAAAAGCTATTAACACATTAAGTAAAAATGAGGAAAAAGCTCAACCAGTCTTGCTTATGTAACCCAGACAGCCTTGAACTTAAGTGTATTTAGCACATACATGATGGGGCCAGTCTGCAACCAAAAAAAGGAAGGAAGGAAGGAAAACCAAAGCAGGGCTTAACTGCAAAGTAGGTGACGCATGGCTCCAGTCATCTGAGTTCTCATCTGTGTCTAACCAGACAATGTACTTTGACAATATGGGCAAAGAGTAAATTCCAAGATATCTAAATATTAGTGTTACCAAGCTACCTCCACTTAAAAAAAAAAAATCTTTCTAATCAATAATGGAGCTAAACTTTCCATGATTTCACACAACCCATCTAATCTCAGAATATAAAGAAAAGTACAAAGTTTAAGCTATTTAAAATAAATAAAAATCTTGTTTCCTTTGGCATCTTTAGGACATAAACTACAGCAATAAAAGGTGTGGCTGCAACAGGAAATGTGTGTATCTGCAAACATGGAGAACATAGCAGCCTGAGTTTAGTGCATGGCCCTAAGAGTCACTGCTAACTGAGAAAGCCTTAGAAGCTGCTGGAAGACCCTTCACATCTTCAATGTCATAGTCTAGTTAATGGCTCTTTTATTGCTTGTAGTATCAAGAATATTGAAAAGTCAAATGAAGTTATGCTGAGTTAACAGGTTCAAAAAGTATTTTCCAACTACTATGACTACAAGATGAAGAACACTCCCAGCACTCGGGGAGCAGAGACAGGCAGATCTCTGTGAGTTCGAGGCCAGCCTGGTCTATACGAGCTAGTTCCAGGACAGGCTCCAAAACTACAGAGAAACACTGTCTCAAAAAAGGAAAAAAAAAAAAAAAGAGATAAGAAAGTGAAGAACACTTCAAGAAAACAAACCTTTTAGAATATGATTTTCAAGAGAGCCTTACTTTAATTCAGTCTGATTCCATTACATTTCTGTCACTTATGCATTGGTCCTCAAATTTATATTTGTATCTCCTACGTAACAACTGCCTACATATTCACTTGAACCTTATTAAGATGGTTAAATTAAGTGTCTGAGTCTGCAAAACCAAGAGTCTTTAAACTTTGGAACACAGAGTGAGAAGTGACAGCGAAGAGCAGAAGTCTATGTACAGAAGGGAGAGTTTCAGTTCTCACACTGTCAAAAACATCATAAAGAAAGCTAGATTCCTATGTGCATCTGAAGTATGTACAGTGAGACACCGACAGCTTCTGTGTGTCAACACGGGGAGTGCAAGAGTGACTCAAGTGTCTGACAAAAGCAAACTCTAAAGTCCCAGTTAGACTTGACACTACTGAAAACAGCTGACTGCATCCTTCAAGTTTCCAAAGACTTCATCAGTTTAAACATGTCAAATTCAATTAAAAAAAAAAAACCTAAGTAGGGTCCTTTATTAAGTCTGGGAGTACTGCAACATCGCAACATCAAGTATTTAATTCTTTTATAAGAGAAATAAAATTGGCAGCCCCATTTTTACATTATTACTTACATAGTCAAGCACTCGGACAAAACATTTCAAACCTATGACCTAAAACAGAACAAGGGACACTTCCTCAGCACGTTCCCACCAAACACAGAAATTTACCATGAGAATCTTAGCTTTGGATGGTTAACAGGGAAGAAATAAGAGTGTCCCTACCTGTCCACAGGGACCGAAAAGCTCTGATTAGGTCATCTTAAAGTCTGGATAAATCTCATAATCCGAATTTCCTAATGCTTAAAAGGGTGATCTTTTTAGCTACCCATCCTAAGAAGTCAAGTACAAGCATGCAAGTAAATTCACAGGCACGAGGATCCATGTTCAGACGCTTAGGGTAGCTGTGATGCAACACGACAATGGAGCGGCGACACTCGAGTGTTTCCCTAGTTATTCAACAGAACCCTGAAGCAAACTGCTAGTCTTGTTACATGGCTAAACACTAACATAGCATGTTTTTCCATGGTTTTAGCTTAGCTCAAAGATTTTTTTACACTATTAAGAAAAAAATTAAAATATTTCCCCTTTTTAAATTTACACAGACGTTTAATTAGCTTTATTTACAGAGCAGGGAATTTGGTTGGTTTTTGTTTTTTTTTTTTGCAGTCTCCAATGGTGCCTAGATAACATCATCAGGCAAGAATGCCAGTTTAAAAGAAATTTATGCAGAATCCTAAAAATAACAGATGTTGGTGCTCCTCAAGAAGAGGTGAGCTTGGCTGGCAGCAGCTCCCATGCCTCAGTTACTCAGAAGCAGTTCTGTTGCAGTCTCTACATCCCATGATTTTGAAGACAAGGCCACTATTACTGCATTCTGTAAAAAGAGGACAAGAGCAATCACAACTCAAGGAAGCACTTGCTAAGCACTGAAAAACGTCACTAAGGTTTTACACTGAGAATCATGCATTCTTTCCTCTAGCAATGACTGGAATCAACAAAAAGAATCATTATTAAATTCAATAACAAAACACTATTAACCAAAACTAGATTTCTTTTACATTGTAAGTCCACCTGTTCCAAGGACTGGGAGCAGTTTAGAAAGAGGACATCAAATCAACTCCTCCTGTACTTACCCTATCAAAGCCCATAGCACACAGGTTTTCTATTTTTTTGGTGTATTCTGGACTAGAAACGGGTGCTCCAGCATACACATGTGCCCAAAGTCGAGCTGTCTGCTTGAACATTTCAGGATTTTGTTTGTACTACATGGAGGGGAAAAAAAAAATTAACATGACAATACAGTGATAGTCAACACAGCAGCTCAACTAAGGCTCTGATTCTTCTAGAGAAAACATTTCTATTTAACATGGGACTCCTCTGGGCTGGGGCTGCAGACATCAATGAATGGCAGTGCTAGCTTAATAATAAGCCCACAATCACAAGGTCAGTTACCAGCACTCCATGTGACAAAACACAAACTGGTATTCGTTTTCCACTGCGGATGTGTCATTCAAAAAATGAAGCTTTGTGAAAATAAAGGACAATGTTAATACACTTTAAACAAGCATCTATTATTAAATGAACCCATTATTGAAATGTTCTAATCACTGTACAGCAAATCACACAACTCAACAAAATCAGCTGCATGTTAAATTACATGAACACTGGCTGATAAATATAAGCAACTATGTTACTGGGCAGAGCTCAAGGTGAGACACCTCTCTTGGAGCCGCTCTGTAATCAAGTAAACCCAACCCTAATTTGTATCACTACCATTCAAGAAAATTTAAAATTCAGAATGCTTTTACATAGATTTGCCATATAAATTTGAAAGATGTGAGGTACATTCATTTGTAAAAACTGTCAAACTGTTTAATAGCTCCTTTTTTGTTGTTATTGTTTTGTTGTTTGAGACAGGATTTCTCTGTGAAAAAGCCCTGGCTGTCCTACAACTTGCTCTGTAGACCAGGCTGGCCTCAAAATTACAGAGATCTGCCTGTCTCTGCCTCCTGAGTGCTGGGAATATGCGTACACCACCATCTCCCAGCCACTTAATGTTTCTTATCAAAGTACTATTTGATAAAGATTTTGAAGTATTTATTTACATATGTAAGTATATGTGTAGAAATCCCCAGAAAGGTCAAGAACAGGGCAGTATAGCACTGCAGAATGCGGGTGCTGAGATCTCATCTCTGAGCCATCCATCTCTCTAGTCACAAGGCAGAAGGCAAATCAAATCAATTCATTCTTTCCTTCTCTCCCCCTCTTTTTCTTTTGTTAAAGTAAGTTCTCACTATATAGACTTGGCTGTCCAAGCACTCTCTATATCTACATCAGGCTTGCCTCAAACTTAGAAATCCACCAGCCTCTACTTAGAGAGTACAGTGGTGGTGCATGCCTTTTGTCCTGAACTATATAGAGAGGCAGAAGCAGGAGAATCTCTGCGGGTTCAAGGACAGCATGGTCTACTGAATTGGTTCCAGAATAGCCAGGGATACACAGAGAAACCCTGTCTCCAAAAATAAATAAAACAAAAGATATGTTTAATGTATTTCAATACTTTATTACCAAACAAGCAAAATTATTTTAAGTGTTAAAAGTCAGCTTTGATCTTAAATCTCAATCTGTGGGAAAATCAAAGCTAAGCTTCTTAAGAAAGACTTCTGCTACCAAAATGAACAAACAGCATGTGTGTGCCAACAGTGAAAAGTCATAACTTCAAGCACTTTGAAGTTCAGCAATGGAACTAAGGAGGCATGCATAGAAAAAATGAGATCGTCAAGGGGAAGGAAGAGAAAAAGTTGTCAAAATATATATTTACATTAAAGCCATAAAGAGAAGCCTGGAAAGGCGACTCAGTGGTTAAAGAGCCCTGGCTGCTCTGCAGATGACGAGAAATCAATTCCCAGCACAAACTTCAGGAGGCCTAACTTCTACTCAGGGTATCCAACAACTTGACAACTTCTTCAGACTTCTACGGGTACTGGCACTCAAGTATACAAGAGACACAACAGAGACACATTTTAAAATATCTTTTTTTTTTAATTTTTATTTTCGAAACAGGGCTTTTCTCTCTAAGAGCCCTGGCTGTCATGGAACTCGCTTTGTAGACCAGGTTGGCCTCGAATTCACTGAGATCCAGTTAGCTGCCTCTGCTTCCAAAGTACTGGGATTAAGGGTGTGCATCACCACTGCCCGACAATAAGGTTTCCTTTTCTTTTAAGAGCATAAGGATAAAGAAATTTGGGCCAGAACACTACCTGCAATAACTCTGACAAATTGAGTTTGATGCCTGAAAGCCTGCCAGGGCTCCTAGCACTCAGGAGGCTGAAGCAGGCAGTTCTCTGTGAAGTGTGATGCCTTCTGCTCTACAGAGTGAGTTCCAGGACAGCCAGACTACACAGAGAAGCCCTGTCTCGAAGAAATAAAAACAAACAAAATACAAAAAGAGTTTGATGCCTGAAACCTGAGTAACATGGAAGGAGATACAGCTGTCCTTAGACGCAAACATTCCTGCCACAAGGTAAGAGTACCCACACTTAAACATTAAGTAGGCACGCATATCTGTGCGCATGTGCTTACACACACAAATAATAAGCACCTTTAAAAAATTAAGGACACTTGATAAATGTTTCCTCAAAGAGAAAGCAAGAAAAACAGAATGACATAAAAATGATTATGATCTCAGAACTTCATGATCTCAAATCACAGGTGTTCAAAGTGTTAAAAAGTTACAAAGTGCCCAAGGATAACTTATCAGGAAGAACCTCTACAATGTAAATAGTAGGCTCTAAGTGAGTGATAGTGAGTTCCTAACCACTTGGTTTTGGTTGTTTGTTTTGAGATAGGTTCTTTGTAACTCTGCCTGGCCTGGAATTTACTTAGTAGAACAGGCTGGTATACTAGAGTAGAGTGGTCTGCCCGCCTCTACCTCCAACTGCTGAAATTGGAGTGCACCCCCACACTTGGCAGCCGATGCTGTTTGAAAGAGGATTTTGAGTTCAGGAAAAAAACTCAAGCACAAGCAGATCCTTGGCGTGCAGTGACAGAGTAGGCACTGTGATTATCCAGTGATCAATGCAAGGTTAAAAACAAGAGTGGGCTACAAAAGTTTTCATTAAAAGAGGGTAACAATGGCCAGGAAGTAGTGGACTGGGGAGGCAGAGGCAGGCAGATCTCTCTGAGTTCAAAGTCAGCCTGGTCTACAGAGTGAGTTCCAGGAAAGCCAGCCAGAACTGTTATGTAGAGAAACACTGTCTCAAGAGGGAAAAAAAGAAAGGGACGGAGGGAGAAGAGAGAGAAAGAAAAATAGAAACTTGAGAATCAACTGTAAATATAGGGAGAGAAAAGAGAAGTATTTCATACATTGAGAGATGATGTTGTCTAACAACAAAAATGCTCAGTAAATCAGAAAGAATACTTACAGTAGAGGTTGGCAAGCTATGTCTCAAGGTATAGATACTTGTAATATTATTAGTAATTTACGCCTTACAAGTCTCAGAAAGCATGTAACACTGTCCCTATGACTGTAAATGACTCTGTTCCTACAAAATAAGATTACCCAAACCAGCCATAGTGGATGGGCCTTACCTTATCCTTAAAGGCATTAAAGATAAAAAGCAACATACATGAAAATCACTCCTAAGGCCACTACTGTGGACTCCACTTCTTTGGTAGGGGAAGAAGTCAAGAATGTACGAGAGAGAGCTACACGGGTGCACAAATGATAAGGCGCATATGAAAATGCTAACTATAGAATCTGGATGGTAGCTACATAGGGACTGCCTGTGGAATTCTTTCATACACTAGGAAATAGCATCTATCACATGCCCAATTAAACCATTTCCAAATGCACGCCAATAAAGAACGTTCCTATGCTGACATCGTCTGAGAAAGTCTTTCAAAATCTGTCTCCTTACCTGATTTGCTACTACTGCATCCTGGGGGTCATCTGGTTCTGCAGCTGCCAACAGTGCTTGCAATGACAATAATACCGTGCGGAGAGTCATTGCTGCTGCCCTAAATTTCAAAATAGAGAAATATCCTGCTTAAAAGGGGCTATGAATGACATAAACAAAGTGCATGTATTCTGAATTGAAACAAGAGTTAACAAGTGTGTGTATAATTGCCAATTTTTTATTCTTACAATGAGTCTATTTTTAAGACAATTGAAATCACATCCTTACCCAACCTTGCTTTTTCTCATTACTTTACCTATCCTGTAATCTTTATCTACTTGCTGCATTGTTAATTCGTTTTCTTCTTTTTTTTTTTTTTTTTTTTTGATTTTTGAGACAGGGTTTCTCCGTAGCTTTTTGGTTCCTGTCCTGGAACTAGCTCTTCTAGACCAGGCTGACCTCGATTTGTTTTCTTCTTAAACATTTTAGATTTTATATGTATGAGTATTTTTTCTTCATGTATGCATATGCACCTAAACGCGTGGTGTCCATGAAGGTCAGAAGAGGGCTCTGGATCCCCTAGAACTGGAGTTACAGATGATCCTGAGCTGCTTCAAGGATGCTGGGAACCAAAGCTAAGTCCTCTGCAAGAACATGTGCTCTTAACCACTAAGCGACCTCTCCAGTCCCTTGCCCATAGTTCTTAATAAAGAGATAATTCGTTATTAATACTAATACAACCTATGGGATTTTCTGAAGGAATTTTGTTTTTAATTATAAGAATATTTATGTATGTGCACATAAATGCAGGTGCCTATAGAAACCAGAAGCGGCTGATACCTACAGCTGGAGTTACATACAGTTCTCTGTCACCCAACATGGGGACAGGGAATTCAACTTGGGTCCTTTTAACCACTGACCCTCTCTGCAGACATCTCTTTTAAGAGCCTGCTAAATAAACTGCCTTTTAGAAGTTCTGCAATCAGTTCATAATATTTCAAACTGGGACAAACAATATTATCACATGGAGCTGGAGACGAATCACAGTTACATAAGTGTACTACTTTTGCAGAAGACCTGAGTTTAAGTCTTAGTAACCATGCTGGACAGCTCACTATTGCCTGTAACTCTAACTCCAGGAGATTTAATGCTTTCTGTCCTCTGTAGGGACTCATACAGTATATATACCATTATAGATACATAATTAAAAATAAAAATAAGCAATGCTTAAATATACTTACAACAAACACCTTGTCTTTATAAAGCAACTGTTTGTTTAAAATGAGCTTTACTAATACTGAAATGTCAAAGAATATAAAATCTACAACACAATGTACTGAAGAATCATCAACAGTACAGTTTTCTGAGGCTCTGGAGGGCCTTGTTAAGGCAAGACACTCTACCACTGAGCTACGACCCAGTCCCGCCCGCCCCTAGCCACAAATGATCATTCTACATCAGCCTTTTCTAATTGAGTTTGTAATTCCTAAAAACAAACGAAAAACCCCAGTTCCCAGCCTCATCTACAGAGCAAGTTCCAGGACAGCCAGGGCTACATAGTGAGACTATGTCTCGAAACAAAACAAACCAAAGCAGCGACTATTTGCACTGTCTGTGGAAAATACAAGGCGATCCTAAATGTTCAGGCTACAAGGTAATTTATTAGAAACAGCATGTGTGAGATCAGTCAGTGTCATTAAGTGTCCTTCTCCCCCGATCAGCAGCATCAGCAGGACAAGGGCACCTGTTTTTGGGACAGAGTCTAGCTACAGGATGACGTACTGGTTCCTCCTGACTCATCCTCCCAAGTGCTAGGACTTTAGGACTGTATATCTCATGCTCGGCTAAATTCTCACTGCACACCTGCTCAATTAAAGCTGGGGTGATTTGAACAGATTGTCTAATGAAAATGACAAAAAGTAGTCATTTTAATTTAAGTTAACTGGCAACAGCTGTTCTACACCAACACAGTACGTGCAATGTAGGTTTCTATTCCATAAATTAAATGCTCAGTATACATCGTTCTCTAAAATGATCTTTGGGAAGCCAGGCATGGTAACATAAATACAATCCTAGCACCTGGGAGACAAAAGCAGGAGGTCGAGCTCAGCCTAAGCAATAAAGCAAGACTGTCTAATTTAAAGGAGGAAGGGAAAGCAATTAGAATAAAAAATTTTTAAAGATTGATTTATTTATTTATTATGTATACAGTGTTCTGCCTGCATGTATCCCTGCAGGCCAGAAGAAGGCACCTTATCTCACTATCATGGATGGTGGTGAGCCACCATGTGGTTGCTGGGAAATGAACTCAGGACCTCCGGAAGACCAGTCACTGCTCTCAACCACTGAGCCAACTTTCCAGCCCTACAATAAAAATTTCTAATCAATTTATATCTCTAAGGGAAGCTAGAGCAATTAGGAAAACCTGGGATGATGCTTACAAGTAGCATCTTTTGCTACTGCAAAGCACTGGCACCTGGTACACTCAGAAGACTAAGACTTGAAGGGAATCCTCAACTACATAAAGAGTTCTGGGCTACACTGAGACAGAGTGGAGTAAATAAAACAATAATAGGCTGGCATGCTGAATTAGCATTGAAATACAGTAGTTCTTTTCAAAGCTTTTAAAGCACAGGTTGGCAGTGCAAACCTTCACTCTCAAGAGTACTGTAGGCAGAGATAGGCAAGAGTTCAAAGCCAGCCTGGTCTACAGTTTCAGAACAACCTCAGCTACACACACAGTATTTTAAAACAAAACACTTTTCAAATAGCTATATAGCTTTATATGCTAGCCGACAAAGCAAACGATGTATTTTTTTCTAGATCTAGGTGTTTAATTTTCTAAGAACTTCAAATTAATTTTCAACCAAGACTTGTTAATATATTTTTAGCACGTACAGAGGCTGATGAGATGGCTAAGTAGATAAAAAAAACTTGTGACACCAGCCTGAAGACCCCAGTTCATCCCCAGAACTCAGGTTCGAAATGAACAGAATCCATACTGATGTCTTATGATCTTCACACAAGCACTACAGACACACCATACACACATACAGTTAGTTCTTAAATAAAAGAGCAAACAGACATAACCAAATTTAGCCCTTAAATACTCATACTTGTCTTTCCATTACATAAAAAGATGAAAACTCATTCCTTAGAAGAGTATATCACCCTAATTTTTGTGAATTTCAGGGGCTGGAGAGATGGTTCAGTAATTAAGGATCCCTGCTGCTCTTTAGAAGACAAAGTACAGTTCCAAGACCTCATAACAGCTTCCATCTGTCTATAACTACAGACATAGAGGTTTCAACACTTTATGACCTCCACAGGCTCAGACATGCACGTGGTACACATACATGCAGCCAAAAGACCAAATATTAATTTTTAAAAAAATATCTTAATTAAAAAAAACCTTTCCACCGGGCGATGGTGGCGCACGCCTTTAATCCCAGCACTCGGGAGGCAGAGGCAGGCGGATCTCTGTGAGTTCGAGACCAGCCTGGTCTACAGAGCTAGTTCCAGGACAGGCTCCAAAAAGCCAGAGAAACCCTGTCTCGAAAAAACCAAAAAAAAAAAAAAAAGCCTTTCCAAGGTTATGTTTTGCCTCTTCTGTCCTTCGTCTGTCTATCCTCCCGTCCTTCTTTTTCTTTTGAATGTGCATTGGGGCTTTGTCTGCACGAAGGTGTCAGGTACACTGGACCTGAAGCTGTAGACAGCTGTGGGAGCTGCCATGTGGATGCTGGGAATTGATCCCAAGTCTCTGGAAGAGCAGCCAGTGAGTGCTTCTGAGCCACCTCGTCAGCCTCTCTAAGGTTATTTTAAAAAGGCACAAGCACATTTAAAAATAGCCTAGATTTATCAGCAAAAGAATGACTTTTACTTGCAAAACACACACACACACACACAAAACACAAGCTGGCGACCAAATGTTCTAAGGGACTTTGTTTTCAGTCAAGCACTCTCTAACATGGAGATCACGGAGCTTTTGCCTAGGTCTACCAAGAACTTTCTTACAGCCTTCCTTTTTGCTCAACATTGTGGAGAAAGCATCTCACTTGGTGTCCTGAGAAGGCCTGGGACTAATGCTTAATTCCTATATTTAAAAAATAATAATTATGTATGTATTTTGATAAAGTGTTTTTGTTTTTATTTTTGGAGCCAAGGTCTGTTAAATAACAGTGAATAAACTGACATTAGTTGGCCCAGGAAAGGAAGCAACAATGAAATTACCCTTTAGAAAGGAGCTTTATTAAGGAAACATAACATCTGAACCATGAGCAAATCTCAAAGAGGTAGAAAAAATAGAAAATAGTATTCATATATATATATATGTGTGTGTGTGTGTTTCTTATACAGTTTTATATATACACACACACATATATATGCACACACGTCTGTGTGTTTTATATGTGTGTATATGTATGCAACAATGTAGGCATGCATCTGACTACATTTTTAATATTTATTTAATGTGTATGAGTGTTTTTTCTGCATGTTTGCCTTTGGATCATGGGTATGGCTGGTGCCGAAGAGACCAGAGGAGTGCGTGGTATCCCATAACAGTGAAGTTAGTAGAGAGCTACCATATGGGTGCTGAAGAGTTGAACCTGGGTCCTCCGGAAGAGTAGACAGTGCTCTTAACCACTCTCTCCAGCAACTACATTATTTCTTTTAAGAAACTATGTTTGGACCAAGAAAAGAAATGTATGTTTGGGGCTGGAGAGAAGGCTCAGCAGTTAAGGGTGCTGACTACTCTTTCAGAGGACTTGGTTTCGATTTCTAGCTCACAACTGTCTGTAAATCCAGCTTCAGGGAACTAGACACCCATGAAAAACACCAATACACATAAAATAAAAAAAAGTAAAATTTTTTTTAAAAAGAAAAGAAGTTTGAGGCAGGCGGTGGTGGCACATGCCTTTAATCCCTGCAGTCAGGAGGCAGTAGTAGGTGGATCTCTGTGAGTTCGAGGCCAGCTGGTCTACAGGGAATTCTAGGAGAGCTAGGGCTACACAGAGAAACACAGTCTCCAAAAACAAAACCAAACAAAAAAAAAAAAGGGAAAAAAAAAAGAAAGATGGAAGGAGAGGGAGCGAGGGAGGGAGGGAGGGAGGCAGAATATGTTTGGTGGAATAGAGGCACTGGTGGCCAGTACTCAAAAAGCAGAGACTTGGGCTGGAGAGATAGCTCAGAGGTTAAGAGCATTGCCTGCTCTTCCAAAGGTCCTGGAGTTCAATTCCCAGCAACCACATGGTGGTAATGGGATCTGGTGCTCTCTTCTGGCCTGCAGGCATACACACACACACACACACACACACACACACACACAATATTGTATACATAATAAATAAATTTTTTTAAAAAAAAAGAAAAGGCAGAGACTTGAGGTTCTCTGAGTTTGAGACCAGCTTGGTTTATGGAGCGATTTCCAGGACAACTGGGAGGGAGGGAGGGAGGGAGGGAGGGAGGGAGGGAGGGAGGGAGGGAGGGAGGGAGGGAGGGAGGGAGGGAGGGAGGGAACATGGTTGAATAGTAGCAAAGGAGAATTTAAATATATAAACCTCCTATCAGCTGGGTGCACACCATTAATCCCTCCCAAGGCAGAAAGAGGCAGAGCTCTGCCTGGTACACAGAGCAAGTTCCAAGGAAGCCAGGGCTACACAGAGAAACCCTGTCCTATAAATGGATGGATGGATGGATGGATGGACGGACGGACGGACGGACGGATAAAAACAAAGAAAGAAAAGAAAAAATAAATAGAAGATGCCTATCAAAACAAAACAGAAACAGAAAATGACAGTTGCTAGTAATTTAATTGTCATTCACTGTTAGCAGAAACAATGTGGAAGTTCCTCAAAATATTAATAGAGGTAATATAATAAAAATTAGAGACCCAGTCACTCTACTTCTGCGAAGAAACAAAAGCAGTCATTCATACACTCAGGCTCACAGCATTATATATAATAAGCAGGTAAACACGGTTCCCACTGATGAATGAATAGATAAACAAAACACTTTAATTTTTAATTATTTAACATTAAAATATAATCTGTGACATGTGCAATGCCACCATACTAATAAACCTCAAAAGCATTATGTGAACTAAAACAAAAGACATAAAAAATCAGATTATATTATGATTCTATTGAAGACAACTGGAGTATTCAAATTTATAGTTTTATCTTTTAGATTAAAAAAAGTCCTGGCCAGGCATGGTGGTGCCTTTAATTCCAGCACTGGGGAAAGAGGCACATGGATCTTCTGTTCCAAGTTCCAAGACAGCCAGAGACACCATGTCTCGAAAAAAAAAAACTAAATAATAAATTAATTCTTGAAACTGTCTGCGTAAAGTATATGGAACTTAAATTAAGCAAGTTCATGGAGAGGCCTCAAAGATTAATGACCCTGTGCACATTAAGATGTAAGAAACTGCCAAGAAAGGGTTGAAGACAGGGACTCCAAAGGGTTTACTCCAGAGTCGTCTGGGCTGAATATGCAGTGAGTCTAACTGTAGTAAGGAGGAAGACTTGCAAACCAAGCCTGAGAGATTATTTGCTATAGCAGTTAGAATGAAAAGATGTCCTAAATAGTGGCATGTATTTAAACACTTAATCCCCAGCTGATAGGACTGTTTGAAAAGTTTACGGTAATTTTTGAATGTAGAACCTTGCTGGAGGAAGTAGTCAATAAACCAGGCTTCTATAGCCTCCCCAGTTCCAGATCACTTCACTCTGTTTGCCAACGGAATGTGCTAAGTGGGCTGGCTGCTCTGACTGTCTGCTGCCATTGGTCCATGTCATTATGGACTCTTGCCTTCTGGAACCATAAGATAAACTAAACATTTTCATTTCAATGTATACAACATATATGAAATTTTCAAAATAAAAAAGTATTAATTTTTTAAAGTAATATTATCCAGGTGTGGTGGTGTGCCCTTAAATCCCAACACTCAGGAGGCAAAAGAAGATTTCTGACTTTCAGGTTAGCCTGTGTTTCTAGTGAGAGCTCAACCTAATAAATAATAAGTAGACAGATAGAGATGGATGGACGGGCATACGGGCAGATGGGCAGGCAGACAGACGGTTTAATGCTAGCCAATGATACTCAATGATACTTTGAAATAACTGTTAAAATACCACGTAAAGCCAACTTAGTCAACCTTACAAACTATAGAAACGTGATCTTTGATAGCATTAACACATATTTTTATTGTTTTATATTACTCTTTAAAATCTACATTTGTTAATGTGAAAAATTAAGTATCTGAAAAAGTCTTGCATTCTATTCATTACTGCCACAAGTGCTGATTAAATTGTACTTCACTGAGCTTTTCAGCACTTCATAGGTATAATTAATCTTATTTTAGGAAATACTCAAAGGCAAACAGAAATACGAAATTTCAAAATGTATTTATTAGCTTGGGGTAAGCAAGATAGCTCAGAAGGTAAAGGACCTTGCAGTGCAGGGTGGCAACCTATTCCCAGATTGGAAAGGCAGAAAGAAAAGTTGTCCTCTCACCTCCACCCATGCCCTGATACCCGAGCTCACACACCACCTACACAGGAGTGAATTTCCAATAGTAGGAACTGGCCAGCCATGAGGCTCAAAGTTTAATCACCAGCAAGGCATAAAAGAAAGAGGAAGAGAGGGAGGGAGAAAGAGAGGAGCAAAAGGAGCCCGCAAGAGAGCTTCACAACCTGAGTTTAATCCCCAAGACCCATATGGTGGATGGAAAGGGCTCCCCAAAGCTGTCCTCTGTCTGCCACAAGTGCACCAAGGCACACACATAAACACGTAGGCACAGACAAACAGACAATACAAATTTTAATGATACTGCTGAAAATGAGGGGGACATGCCACTGCGGTCATCCAGATAAAAGGTAAGTGGACTATGAATCAAAGTGACAGTAGGGAAGTTGCTTGTGAGATTGCACGTTTATCAGCTGCTTTGTGTAGACAGGGTACACAACACCAGAAAAAAGAAAAACCAGGCCAGGAGTGGTGGTGCATGCCTTTAACCTGAGCACTTGAAAGGCAGAAATCTCTGTGAGTTCAAGGCCAGCCTGGTCTGCAAAGTTACTTCCAGGCTAGCCAATGGCACACAAGGAGTCCCAGAATCAAAAACAACAACAGCAACAAAAACCACCAAACCCAAGATCATACTGAGGCTTCCACCTAACCAACTGAACAAATTAAATGAGGAAGACTATGGAAAGAAGCAAAAATGTATATTTTTTATTTACTTACGTGTATGGGCATGGTCTGTGTGCCATGTTTAGTGCTCCCTACGCCAAAAGAGGGTGCTGGATTCCAACCTGAATTCCCTCCCAACGGAATTTTTTGTAAGTTAGTATTTCACTATGTAGTTCTGACTGACGTGGAATTGTCTATGTAGGCCAGATTGGCCTCTACCTAACAAAGAGCTGCCTGCCTCTGATTTTAAAAAGGTATGCCTCACTAACTCCCAGAACAGCAGATTTCAGATGGTTGGTTTTTAACAGACTTAAGATGTTCATTACCTAATTTAATTACAGATAAGTAGGCATCAACATGGGCTCGGAGTGTAAGGAGAATACTTATGTGCTGGCAAGATGGCTCAGTGAGCAGAGGCTCTTGACTTCAACACTCATCAAGTTTGATGGTAGAAAGAGGGTACCGACTACCAGAGGTTGTCCTCTGCCTCGCTCCATGCCCTACATTTTTACATGTGCACACACATACACAAACATGTTTAAGTGTGAAAATAAATGTAAATACATAAATAAGGATATCTGTAAACTGCCAGTTTGTAAATGGGAAAATATGAAATTAGAGTAGTTCATCAAGAAGCAAAGATGGAGGACAAGAATCTAAACTGATTCCTGCAGCATTCTCATGGGCAAAGACCAGGGAGACACAAGCAGGTTATGAAGTGGAAACAGGCTAGCTTCAAACTTAACTATCATCCGGCCTCTGCCTTCCCAGAGAAGGAATCACAGCTGAATATTGCCTTACTCAATTTCATTTTATAGTTCTGGACACAGTTTTTCCATTAATAAGATTATGTGCTAATTAAGAGTAAGAACATTCTATGGCTAAACCTGATCCATCAGATTAATTATTAAAATATACAAGGCTTCATTCTAAATATATCAAACGAGCCAATGTATTTAAGTCTCCCAGGCCAATGAAGTAAACATGAACGTCATCACACAAAAGAGAAAGCCAAAGGGCACAAAATCTGCTGATAACCACACAACCCAACAAATGAAAGAAGGGATTTAAATCTGAGGGCTATAAGAACAGGAACTCCTAACCAGTCAACCACTACCAGGAGCAAAGAATATATTCCTATAATCCCAAAACTCAAACGAAAGGCAGGAAGAAAGTTCCAGTTCAAAGGCTAGCGTGGGCTACAGAGCAAAATTTTCTTTAAAAGAAAAACCAAAACCAAAGCA
This sequence comes from Microtus pennsylvanicus, assembly GCF_037038515.1. Taxonomy (NCBI): domain Eukaryota; kingdom Metazoa; phylum Chordata; class Mammalia; order Rodentia; family Cricetidae; genus Microtus; species Microtus pennsylvanicus. Next base: position 35,546,016 of record NC_134590.1, read on the forward strand.
ACCCAGTGTCAGTGTCCTTGTATATGCACATGCACCAGCGAACAGTTCCACGAGTGAAGATGCCTGCTTCTTTCCACCAGACACACTACCTTGAGCTCAGTCCTGGGACACGGACTTCTGCAGGCTGTTGCCTGACCTCCATAGTGTACAGTAGAAAGCTCGTGAGCACACTCACACATACTTAGAAAAAAAAAATCAAACCCAGAAATATTTAAATAAAATACAAAAAACTAGAAATAACAGGGCAAGTGAAGTGAAAGAAGATTTATGCAAAAAGAAACCCAAAACAACTGGTGACACCCGAGTGCCTTAGATGTGCAATAATACAACTCTTGCCTATAAACCACCTGAGTAAGACGACTGCTTCAACTTACATTTTCAGTCCACTACAAATACCTTCCTTAGACAACAAAGAGGGAAATTTACCAAAATAAGAAATAAAACTCGAGATTTTTTTAAATGTAAAATTAGTATCTGATATTATTTTAAAAAAGTGTCCATTTAAAAAGCTATCATATACTTTCAGCTATGTGCTTAAGAGACTTTATAAACTACTGCCTAAAGTATAACTTATGTTTTGGGGAATTAACACACTTAACATTCTTAGTCTTGGTTCTCCTATGCAACAAAGAAGAGAACAAATTCAGAAGTCTCTTACCATTGATCTTTCAGGATATCCAAACAAATAGCCCCTGTGACGGAACTAATATTAGGATGCCATATTTTAGTGATAAACCGGACCTAGAATATAAAGCACACTTGAGTTTTTAAGCAACAAGAGATAAACAAAACAAAATAAAAAACCCAACATGTAAAGGTAAAATAGAACTAGAAGAAAATGACATCAAGAGAAATGATATACTTTATGACAGTTTTCCAAGGAAGCATATAGAAAGCAAAGCTTTCACAGTATGTCAAGGGTAAGGGCAAAGGTCAATGACATATGTTTAATGTTTCTAACGCACATTTCACATACAAACACACCTAACAGTTATCATATATTTACACTGTACCTAGAATTATGCTAGATGAGAAATAAAATTCAGTATCAAATCCAATAAAATAGCATGTAAAACCAAAAGGAAACATTAAATGATACCTACCCAAGTGTGAGATAAAGTGCATAACAGGCTTAAGGAAAAATGGATGCATATGTACTAGTGGCTTATAATGGTCCTAATTTCTCTATACAAGTTATTCTCAAACATTATTATATAATTCAGAAATATTTGAAGGTCTACTATTATATGTCTAACACTAATGAAGAAAACTAAAGTCAAGATAGGCGTGGTAGCTAACATCTTTAATTCTAGCACTGGGGAACCAGCAAACAGATCTGTGAGAGTTGGAGGCCAGCCTGATTTACAGAGAAAATTCATACCAGCAACGGCTACAAAAACAAAATAAATATTAAATCACTGTATTCAATGATACCTATCTTCTCTCAATAGCTCTAAAGAATGATCACTACTGATTGGATTTGTGACAGGCCAGGCTCATTCACCTGGTATAAGATCATGATATTAGCTTGACTTTAGACCACAGCTCAGACTTCATCCCACATTCTACTCTCTGCCTCAGTATCATATTCAAGAATTTTGTTGTTGTTTTTCTGCCTGAATTTTGTATGCCATTTCTTTTCTCAGTAACATTTTCTATACTCTCTTCTCTGCACTAAGCTCATGCTTTTAGCTTCCATTATTTATCACCTCGTCCTAACCTAATCCCACAAGCTTTCTCTACTTTTTCCTGTCATACAATTAACTTTCCATCTTTAATCTCCAGTGTCTAAAGGACCTGACACTATTATGACAAAACTGTTATCCTGGGGATAAAACAAGAGTCTGCCCCCCCCCACCCTTTTCTTTTTTAGTTTCTCAAGTCAGGGTGTCTCTGTAGCTTTGGAACCTGTCCTGGAACTTGATCTGTAGACCTGGCTAGCCTCAAACTCAGAGATCTGCCAGCTTCTGCCTCCCCAATGCTGGGATTAAAGGCGTTTACCTCCACCACTTGGCAACAAGAGCTCTTTTAAATACAGACAAAGTCACTAAGATATATAGGACTTATGCACAGTAACCATTTCTTTTGTTTTTCCAGACAAAGTTTCTCTGTGTAGCCCTGGCTATCCTGAAACTTGCTCTGTAGACCAGGCTGCCTCTGCAAGCATCACCACGGCCCACCGTGTACATGTGCAAGTGCGCTTAAACTACACTTGAATGGGTCCCTGAAAAGGCTAGAAATGGATGTCAGGTCACTTGGAGCTGGAGTTCGAAAAAATTGTAAGCTGCCTAAGATGCGTGTCTAGAACTGATCTCAGGTCCTCTGGGAAGGCAACAAGAGCTTTAAACTGAACCATCCAGCCCTCCAGTAACAATTTCTTTGTAAGAGATAAGCACAAAAATGTACAACTTAATAAGCAATCAATACATTAAACTCATAAAGACATCAAAGAGTCATTGAAATTATCAGCAATATCTCAAGGAAAGCACAGCATTCTGTAATTTTTTAATATATTTTGAGACAAAGTCTCACTACGTATCCCTAACAGGCCTGGAACTATGTAGATCAGGCTAGCCAGGAGATCTGCTTACCTGTCTCCCCAGTATTAGGATTAAAGGTGTGTTCCAGTACACCCAGCTATACTGCAATTTCTTTGTTTTTAGATTTATTTTATGTATATGAGTGTTCCGTGAACTTTATGCCAAAAGAGGGCATCAGATCCCACTATAAGACGGTTGTGAGCCACCATATGGTTTCTGGGAACTGAACTCATGACCTCTGGAAGAGCAGCCACTCTTCTTAACTGCTGAGCCATCCATCTCTCTAGTAATCTTAAAGCTCTTCAACCTTTCTATTTTGTTTTGTTTAGAAAATGATGACCTCAAACTCAGGATCCTCCCATCTCTGTTTCCAGTGTGAAGAAATTTTAAAGCTGTACTACACTAATATAGCTAGCATTTGTAAAAATAGAATTTTAAATTATTACTAAAAATGCCAAAAAGAGTATTTTAGGCAAGTAATCTGAGGACAAGTAATCTTGTTCTTGCAGAGAGGGAGTGGGGAGCCAGTGTTGGATCTCAAACCTAGGACTCAGGGAACACTATACTGCAAAGCACTCTATCTTGTTTTTAAAGGGAAAGGAACCTATATATTATTTATTGAAGCTATATATGTACAGAACCAAGGAATTAAAGGGATCAAGGAAATTGTTAAATTAATTCTTATACTGATGTATAATTTACTGTACAAAAATTTTGAATATAGATGATCCAAAAAAATAATTTTATTCAAGAAGACGATTATCATCTACCTCTTCAGCAGTGACAGACTAACACACCAGCATTCCATCTCTTATTTCTTTTTTTCTTATTGTTTTAATTACCAGCTTCCTACTTTCTCACTCTACCTTTCCTGGGCCTTATGTTCCCCTAAGCAACCACATGCTTTTCACTCCATTGTTCTAACCACCTGGTATCCACTATATATACCAACACTTCTCCCATTTCTTTAATTCCTGAACTGAGTTAACAGAAATTTAAAAACTTAAAAAAATAAAATAAAGTTGGCAGGGATGAAGTAAAAACTGGGAGGTAAAGGAGAATCATAGATATAGGTCATAATTAGTTGTGTAGAGTTCTAGGCCTACCTGGACTGAGACTCTGAAAAAACAAAATCATAGGCCTTGTGCTAGGGCACATGCTTTAATTCAGAACCCTTGGAAGGCCTCTGCAGGTGGACTGCTGAGAAGTCTGGGCAAGCATACTAAGTTACTAAGTTTCAGGCCAGCCAGAGATACATAGTAAAACTGTGTCTCAGCTGCTGCTGGTGGCGGTGGTGGTGGTGGAGGCACATGGCTTTAATCAGAGCATTTTGGCGGCAGAGGCAGGCAGATCTCAGTGAGTTCGAGGCCAGCCTGGTCTACGAAGTGTCAGGATAGTCAGAGCTGCTACACAGAGAAACTTGTCTAAAATAAAAAATAAAAGTTAAAAAAAAAAAGAAAGAAAAACAGAAATTCAAAACATACTAGCTATAGTGAGTGTTCAACTGCTACACAAAAATCTGAATATTATATATAGAGAAAAAAGTTGTTACATAACAAAAGATATTGCTTAATCAGTCACATTAGCAACAATTATTCTCTCTTCCTGTGATCTCCATTTCTGTCACTCTTTATGTCAACAAATATCACAGCTCCTCCTCCATGTTAGACACAAGTTCACAATTCCATCATTAACTCTGATGAAAAACTTACAGATGCTGTATTTGTTCCATAATAGAAAATACTTCACTCAAAGAAAAGACTGTATTATTTAAATAAAAAAGCAGACCTGCTCCTTAAGGATTGGTATTAGAGGGATGGAGAGATGGCTCAGTGATTAAGGGCACTGATTGTTCTTCCAGAGGCCCAGATTCAAGTCAGCTCACAACTGTCTGTAACTCCAGTTCTAGAGGACTGGACAACCTCGCACAGACAAACAGTGGGACACCAATGTACACTAAATAAAAATAAATTTCTTTAAAAATTACAAAATAATAAAGAAAAGATAGGTAATGTGTTTAATACTCAATTTCAGAGCTGAAGAAATGGCTCAGTGGTTAACAGAACTGGTCATTTTTCTAGAGGACTGGGGTTCAATTTCAAGAAATCAGATGTTTGTTTCTTTTTTAAAAAAAATAAATAAACTGATTTAAAGAGCCAAAGGTGCAGATCTTTACTGTCTTACTTTAATGTAGAAGGATGTTGTGCATACATTTATGTCTGTGCACCATGTATATGCCTGATGTCCAGAAGCCCAAAGGAAGGCACTGGATACTGTAGAACTGGAAGAACAAATGAACTGTACCCTGTCAATTGAATTTTAATAACATGCTGATTGGCCAGTAGCCAGGCAGGAAGTAGAGGTGGGGCTAGAACAGGAGAATTCTGGGAAGAGCAAACATTCTACAATCATCATCCAGTTGCAGAAGAAGCAAGATGTGACTGCCTCTCGAAAAAAGGTGCCAAGCCATATGACTAACACAGACAAGAATTATGGGCTAATATAAGTTATGAGTTAATAAGAAGCCTGAGATACTAGGCCAATCTATTTATGATTAATGTAGACTTCTGTGTGTTTATTTGGGCTGAACGATTGCGGGACCGGGAGGGACAGAAACCTTGATCAACAGACCATGACCCTATGTGGGTTCTGTGACTCAACCAGTGCTCTCCAACTCCAGGGGATACACAGCACTCTTCTGGCTTCCAAGGGCACTGCATGCATGTGGTGCACATACATATATGCAGACAAAAGCATACACGTAAAATAAAAAAAAACTACTATTTCATGTATTAAACAGCTACATTGGCTAGTCCAGTATTAAGCTGCCCATACTAACTGGGAATTCAAACAACTATATCCCCAGCCTATCAGCATCTAATTCTAAATTATTTTTATTAACTCAAGAAGAAACCCTGGGTAAAAAGCATTTGCCTAGTAGGCACAAGGCCCCATGTTCAACCTGAACATAACAAAAATACAAAAGGGAAAAAAAAAAACCTGAAAGGGCTAAGGACATGAGCCAGTGAGAAAAAGCAAGTGATACATAAACCTGAAGACTTGCGACTGAATCTCTCTCTCTCTCTTGCGACTGAATCTATCTCTATTTCTCTCTCTCTCTCTCTCTCTCTCTCTCTCTCTCTCTCTCTCTCTCTCTCTCTCACACACACACACACACACACACACACACACACACACACACACTTGAGGTAATGATTTATTCTTACTCCTTTTGCATCAGGATCTCAGACGAATAATCAGCCCAATAACCTAACATACAAACAACCAAATTTTCAATTATCTGGATGCTAGTTAATCTCTTAGCCCAAGTTCTCTCACCTGTCAGAGCTAAAGGTCATTACAGAAAATGAAAATTCATAGCACAAGTGGCAGTTATCACTATCGTTATCTAATACAGAAAATGTAGTGGCTATAAAGCCTATTCCTTCCTGTCCATTTCCATGTGAGAAAAAAAGACACAATAATGCTTGAGTCTAAGAGTTCAAGACCAGCCAGGCAACACAGGGAAAGCCCTTCTCAAAAACAAAAACCCACTGAGGCAGGCAGATCTCTATGAGTTACATAGTGGGACACAGTCTCAAAGCAAATAAAAAACCCACTACTAGCCAGATGGCTCAGAGAACAAAGGCACTTGTTACCAAACCAAGTCTTACAACTTGAGTTTGATCTCTGGACCCCAAGTGGTAGGAGAAAAACAACTCCCACAGTGTGTCCTTTAAAAAACATCAAATGGCCGGGCGATGGTGGCGCACGCCTTTAATCCCAGCACTCGGGAGGCAGAGGCAGGTGGATCTCTGTGAGTTCGAGACCAGCCTGGTCTACAGAGCTAGTTCCAGGACAGGCTCCAAAGCCACAGAGAAACCCTGTCTCAAAAAAAACCAAAAACAAAACAAAAAAAAAAAAAAAAAAACATCAAATGTGTGCACATTGGCCCGCTTGCATTTACAGAGCGAATGTTTGTGAATACACAATAAGCAAATAATTTTTTTAAATCCACTCATGAGTGGATAAATGAATTGGAATGTGTGCATGCAATGAAAGAAACATTCAGTATTAAAAAGAGAAAATTCTGACATGTTATAGCATGGTTGAACAGAGGCAACAAAATGCTAAAGCAGACACCAACGGACAAATACTGTGGGATTTGTCTTATAAAATGAACCCAGAACAGCCAAATTCATAGACAGAAAAAAAAAAACAGAACAACGATTCTTCTTTGCTTTTATTGGGAGGAGGGAGGATTTTATGTAAGACAGGGTCTCTTCTATTCGGCAGCTCTAGCTGTCTTGGAACTTACTATGTAGAACAGGTTAGCCTGGAACTCACCATTAAAAGAATGGCTTTTCCCTTCTACAATGTGAGCTCCAAAAAAGCAGAGAGTAGAAGACTTATTGATAAACTCCTTGGTATGACTTACTCATTTCTGTTTGTTCGTTTTTGTTATGGTTTGTTGGAGGTTTTCTTTTTGGCAGTAATTAAAATAGAACCCAAGGCCTACCACATGCAAGCAAAGTGCTCTACCAATGAGCTAGCTAATCCCTGATCCTCAAATAATTTCTAAATTAGTGTAGAACATATACTTCTTTAAACAACATTTATTTAAAACAAGTAAGAACCTTTCTCTAAATTAGTAATATAGCTAATTAACTGAAGCTAGTATTTGGACCATTATGAGATACAAATTATACTTCAATATATAGCAATCAATGGTTAGATTTAGTAAGCTTTGCTTCTCATTATAACTTTAGAAGTCAACCATTGACCAGTGCCTGAAATCTTGTCCATTAAATTTATTCACATTTAACTCTCAATGTTGTAACTTTAATAAAATACTTAAATATATTGATATTTATCCATTAATAAGGTGAGTCAAGAAATACAAAATATTTTAAAACTACATGCATAAAAAAAGGTTTACCATACCTTAGGAGGATTAAATGGATATGTTTCTGGTATTTTTATCTCTAGCTGATATCGTCCACCTAAAAAAAAATGGGAAAAAACAAATTTGAGAATGCTGATCAACTCTAATATGTGAAATCAAATACACTGAAAGACTGTTTCAAAATAAGTATAATTGTGTATTGAGTGCTGAATTAAAATTCCAAAATAAACTAATCATTCATGATTTTATAATACTTAAAGCATAAAATGTCCACTGTATACATATTATATTAATTAGCAGTAACAGAACTAGAGAACCAAAATACATTAACTCTATAGAAAAACCAATGTCAAATATTTCATTATTAATTAGTAGCGTAAGGTTCAGAGGTCTTGTTTTTTTCTAGTCCACCTGATAAGAGATATTAACAGAAAATAAGTTTTAAAGGGGGGAGGGCAGCAAGCAATTACAGCATAGACAGTATAGAGACAAAATACACAGATATATCATTAACGAAAGGGAAGCTCTCTTAGCTAGATCTCCCCAGCTTCAGTCTTCCATTTATGCCCCTTAGACAGGCATGGTGTCACATACCTGTAACCCCAGAACTTGGATAGTATAAAAAGAAGAAAACCACTGTGTGTGTGTGTGTGTGTGTGTGTGTGTGTGTGTGAGAGAGAGAGAGAGAGAGAGAGAGAGAGAGAGAGAGAGAGAGAGAGAGAGAGAGAGAAAGAGAGAGAGAGAGAGAGAGCGCTCACATTCCTTTAATCCCAGCACTCCACCCTGGTCTACAGAGTGAGTTCCAGGACAGCCAATACTACGTAGAAAAACCCTGAGTTTTTTTGTTAGTTTGTTTGTTTGTTTTGTTTGTGGAGGTGTACCAGGAACTCAAGGTCAACCTTGGCTTCACAGAAAAGTTTAAGACTAGCTTGGGTTACATAAGATCTGTCTCAAACAAAAGAATTAACTTTTGTCCCTAAATTAGATGTCAATATTTTGTTTAAAATTTCAAAATAAAGCCAAAGAACAAAACATAAAACTGGCAAAAGAAATAACACTATCCTCTTCTAACAAAGTACTACAAAAAGTATTCCACAAAGTACTAACTGGCAAAAATTTATATAAACCAAAAGCAATATTCTGTTTGGTTCTGATGTTACCTTTACCAACCACAAGATAAACAAACATTTCTAAAAATTCTAAAAATAAGAAAAATGTAGCTAGGTTCTCAAATTAAGTATTCAAAGTGAACCATAACTTCTTGTTCTGGATCACTGAAGGTGCAAGTCTTGCAAGAGATGAGACTGGCAAAGAATATACGCTCTCTTAACTGGGTGTGCAGCACAATCCTACAATGCCATAGTACATGGTATGGGGAGGCTAGAAGATCTCCTGATTCAAAACCCTGCTGACCTACAGAGCAGAGAGAGCATTCAAAGTTAGCGTGCCTTAAACACTCTACTCCTCTCCTTCCCTCCTCCTCCTTTTTATCTGTCTCTCTCTTCTTCCCCCCCCCCAAAATTCTACATCTAATTAACCTCCCAGTTCTAGATTTCATGACCCACTAACATGAAAGATTCACTATTAAAAAACAGGTAATAATAGACTGGAGAGATGGCTCAGTGGATAAGAGCACCAACTGCTCTACCAAAGGAGCCAGGTTCAGTTCCCAGCACCCACATGGCAGCTCACAACTATCTGTAACTCCAGTTTTAGGGGAGAAACCTGACCCCCCTCACACAGACATACATGCAGTCAAAACACTAATGCTCATAAAATAAAAATAAATTTTCAAAAAAGGAAATAAAAGGGTGCTACTCAAATACACATGAAACTAATAGATTTTTCTAATAATCAGAAAATGAACTAGATTTTTAAAAAAAACTAGCCACGTTACTGAATTAGTTATGTAAGCTAGATGTCTATTATAATATTATTCCTTCATATGCATGTGAAAGGTAACATAGAAGTGTGCTACTGGCATTATTAACATCAAATATTCAGTTCTTGAAAAATTTACGTAGAGAACTGTTGTCAGTATATCAGGGGGTCCTACCAAATCTACCTTTCTCCATCGTTATGAACGTATGCATGTGAATCTCAGAAAAAAATAAAGAGCATTTCACTGATACTAGATTCTTTAAGCAACACACACCTGCTGTCCCTCACAAATCCCAAGGTCCACTATGTAGCCCTCACTGGCCTCAAACCTGCAGTTCTCCTGTCTCAGCCTTTCAAGTGCAGGGATTATAGAAATGCAACATCATTCTCCATCTTCAAAAGCTTTGATTCCAATTCTTTATGTCTTATAATTTTTTTGGTAGAGTTCCCCTCTGTTAAATGGTATGTGAATTGAACAAGAAATCTGGATCAAGAACATATAGTAAAAGTGTAATATAAAGAAAAGCAGTCATAACAAAAGAAAGACAGGTAAGAAAAGAGTACTAAAAAGAATTTTGTAAATACGGAGATGACCATTTATATTAGGAATTAAGTAACAACCCCAAATACAGGTATAATGCAATTGGCTTGAAAAATATGTAGACTCATCTTTTTCCTTTGTAGCAGTTTACTAAACGTGAGAACAAAACCACAGACTATACTCCACATGAGTAAGTGGCTCCAGCACACACACGGTGTAGGGCCCACACAGGCCCTTCTCTTCACAGAAGATCCTCTTGTTTTTCTGACTAAACTCCCAAATGTCGGCTTTATGATTTGTCACAAAGTTCTTTCTTCTTAGATGATTAAAACAATTTTAGGAGTAGTTTAAGAGCTACAGATATCTTACATAAATACTGTTAGATTGTGAAGGTATTTCTACTCCATTTTACATTCATTTGTCTTATATAACAATTTTCATACAAAATCACTGTAAGATCAGTCACGACATACAATAATTTCTGATTGACAATGGATATGAGAAATACATCATTACGTGACCTCACCTATGCAAACATCATAACCCAATTGACTCTCGGTAATGTAATCTCAAGGGCCCACAGTCATAAAAGTGGCCCCATCACTGAATATCTAAAGGACTTCTATAAGCATTATACACAACAATCTTCAATAACTTATTTACCTTTTGAGAATAGTTTTCATTCTATTTATGTTTTATGCCACTTTATTTTAGAGATAAGTCTTATTATGTTACACAGGCTAGCCTTAAACTGATAGACTCAAGTAACTCTTCCTCTACCCTCCTAAATAACTAACTACAGGCAAGCCACTACGCATGTTAATAGCTTCCAATCATCAAGCATTTAGCAACTTTTTTTTTTTTTTGGTTTTTTTTTTTTGAGACAGGATTTCTCTGTAGCTTTGGTGCCTGTCCTAGAACTCTTGTAGCTCTTGTGGACCAGGCTGGCCTCGAACTAGCAACTTTTTTTTTTACCTCGTGAGGTGGGAGTAAGTTGATGAAACACATCCTCTGTGGACTAGTTATATCTGGGACTTTGGGACTTAAGTGCCCTAGGGTGTCCCTAAATTCAGAGCAATTCTCAGCCTCCCCAAATGCTAGGGATACAAGCATGAGCCCACTATATCCAGAGAAACAATTGTGAACTTTAACATCCTCCAAAGAGAAGAAAAAAAGTAGATAAGAATTATTTAACTGCCCATTTAAATTCAACAAATTTGAAAGAACTTCTAGACAAAAATAACAAAATAACTTAGTTCTTTACCACTAAGTTATTTAGGAAAGGAAATTAAGAAAGTTGAGTAAGTTAAATGCAATATGAGAATTTTCCATGTTTATTTTTTATTTTTCTTGACAATCTGGGTTTTTTAATTTATATGTAAAATTGCTTTTTAATGATAATACAAATGAATATTTTAGAGATAAACTTTTATTTAGCTTTAAGTTAGACCAAAAATAAAAGCAGGCTGAGGAGATACAGCTCAGTCTTAGAGCTTGCCCAACAAGTACATGGCCATGAATTCTAAGGTCAGAATGACTATCTCAGTTCCAAAAAAAAAAAAAAAAACAGCAAAAGGAAAATACAAACAAACAATTAAAAAAAAACCCATTGCTTCAAAAACAAAACATCAAGCCTCCTGCAGTAGACCAATCTTTCACCTGTGCTTATTTTCAGAAAGAAAAGTTTATTACTTAAATAGCACTTTTTTTTTTCAAACATTACTGTAACATTTTTACAATAAAAAGATCTTAAAATAATCTACTCTTCAAGCACATGTCCCCAAATCTTAGGAAAGCTATTAAAAATATTGTCTTATTTTGAAGCACCTATAGAAATGAGCAACTTGTTTCTAATAAATATAGAATGCTTTATCTCAATTAAGAAAAATTATATATTATCTACTTTTTACAAGTTCGTTTACATATGAAACATGGCTAATAAGGTAACATTCTTTTCACTGAGCTCAAGAGGTCCCTGTGTACTGTAAGTCTGCTGCAGAGCTCTAGAATAATACTATTTCTTGCATTTTAAAAATATCTGAACTATCTCAAAAAGCACTTCAGGAAGAATTATGAGGCTAGGGATATAGCTCAGTTTATAACTGCTTGGGAACATGCACAAGGCCTTGAATTTGATCCTAAGTACCACAAAAAAATAATAAAAGAGAAAAACAAAACACAATTATAATACTTGTCATAAGCTATTATGACATTATTAAAATCTTCTAATGGATGTCAAAAAAGCTAAATGAGCCAGGTATGGTGGTGCATGGTTTTAATCCCAGTACTTTGTGGGGCAGAGGCAGGCAGATTTCTGTCAGTTCAAATCCAGTCTGGTCTACATAGTGAGTTCCATGAGAGTCAGAGCTACATAGTGAGAGACCCTGGAGGGTGGAGGGAACACGACAAACATGTACAAGCCAGACATACTAGTAGGTATGGAATACTTTCAGTATAATCTTTGTTTGCACTTCAAAATCAGTGCCCGAGGCATATGGGTTGTGCTTGTGAGCCCAGCAACTGGAAAGTGCAATCAGGAGGAGCAGAAGCTCAGAACAAGCCTCAACCACACAAATGACAGTCTAAGAACAGTTTAGGTCACAAGAGAACCTGTCTCAAAAAATCAGAGGTGAATAGGGAGAGAGTAGGGGGAAAGCCAGACAAGGTTGACTCACACCTATAATCCCAACACTTAGCAAACTGAAAAGGAGAACCTGCTGAGAGTTAAGCTACAAAGAAAATCTCTGTTCCAAAAAACAAGAAAGAATTTATAACAATACTATAGAATCTTTTAAGGTCTTGAATGAAAACAAAATTTGCCAACAATATTGTGTTTTTCTGGGGCTGGAGAGATGGCTCAGTGGTTAAGAGCACTGACTGTTCTTCCAGAGGACCCGGGTTCAATTCCCAGCACCCACATGGCAGCTCACAACTGTATGAAGATCCAGTTGCAGGGGATCTGACACCTTCACACTAATGCACATAAAAAAATAAAGTTAAATAAGCCCTAAAAAAATTGGGTTTTTCTGAACTTCACTACAGATTATTACTGAGAGTATTACATTTAAAGAACCCATAAGCACCACTTCTAATACTTGGTGAATCCTGATTTAGTCAAAAGCAGAGTTATTTAAAAGCATATACTTTGAAGTTAAAGGCAAGCTAAATCTCAGCTTTTTCACTTAAGAAGTGTGGCCTTAGACAAGTGACTTATGTCTAAACTCAAATATGTCTATTAAACAGGAATTATTATACTTACCGTCTAAGATTAGGTGAAACTGAATGATAAAATACATGTAATGCTCTTATAAGGAAGGTCTACCACATAAGGCCATATGCTTTCTATTAAACAAATATTTGAACAGTTATTAAGCAAACTGTAAAAATCATGGTTATCCTACATGACCCAAATTTCCAATTAATGAAGATCTGACTAATAAATCCAAATACTACACTTTCATCCTTTACCATAAACTTAATTCCGGGTTCTAAAGTAAAAAGCTAAAAAACATAAATATGAAAATCAGCAAAGCTATTTTCTTGTTTTTGTATGTTTTAAAATAATCACAAGTAGTTTTAAATAAAGAACAGTATCTGAAAACCTATATAATAATGAGAGCAAATGAAATAAAAAATGATAGAAGGAGCTTTTAAAAGTAAAACCAACATCTTATTAGTCAAAATGTTAAAACAAGGTTTGTTACTAGTCACATCAAGGGTATCTGAGTATATCTAAGTTCAAGGCTTAATACTCTATATTTAATCCTGTCATGCTATACAATGTGTGGCTACTTTAAAACAGAATTGAAAACAAGATAAAGAAAGAAGCTTTACGCTTTACGGCTTCGTAGAAGAGAATAAGACAAATGGAATGTTAAATTCTAGCCTATGTAACCTGTAACCTGGCTCTATGAAATGTATTTGAGAATTTTGTTAAAAATTAGCTAAAGCTCAGTAAGAAAAAAATAGTCCAGTTAAGTGTAAAAATTTATCATTTTATAAACTGCAGCTTACCCTAAGCCAAATAAAATTACCTTCCATGAATTTTATATAGATGCTCAAGATAACTCTGACTCAATCTTTCAGACAAGCTCTAATACACATAATATTTTGATACAGAAAAAAGTACTTGCCTTCATATGGTGTGTCTGGAGGTCCTGCTATTTCTCCTCTTAATTCTGTAAAATTCTCATCTACAAGATCTACTTTAATTTGATTTTTGCTCGTCTTAAAAATAAACAGAAAATAAATGTTAGTTATACCAGCAAGAAGAAAGTCTATTTTAAAATATTACCTAATAAAAAACTAAAACCCATTTTTCATATTTATCAGCTTTTGTAAACAAGTCAATGCTTTTCTAAAACCTAAAAAATTTTTCAAGCAAACATATTTTAACTCAATAGTTTTAATAAATAGTACCAATTTGAACAAGAGCACAATTGCTTGCTGACCTTATAAGAATTTTATTAAAACCGGGCGATGGTGGCGCATGCCTTGAATCCCAGCACTCGGGAGGCAGAGGCAGGCGGATCTCTGTGAGTTCGAGACCAGCGTGGTCTACAAGAGCTAATTCCAGGACAGGCTCCAAAGCCACAGAGAAACCCTGTCTCGAAAAACCAAAAAAAAAAAAAAAAAAAAAAAGAATTTTATTAAAGACAAATTATCTTTTTGGCCAATTCAGTGAATTGCTATTCATCTGCAGTTGGCTGCTAAAATACTACCTCTACACTATCTCTGCTCAATCACAAAATCTATGGTTTAGTAAAAGTCATTTAGGTCATAAGCTCTCATTTGAATTAATCATAACAACTCTAGATATTGATTAAATTACTATACCATCCACTACAATGATAAACACTCTAAATAAGGCATTCCTTTCCATGGTAAAAGCCTAAATTTGTTACTAGAATCTGCTAATGCCTTTATTTTTCTGCTTCATTACAATGCCTTATTTTTCTGCTTCATTTACTTCAATGACAACTATCTTCTGACTGTAACAAACCTATTTTAAACTTATCTAAATCTATTTGTTTTGCACTTAATGCTTCTCCAAGTATTTTCATAACCTTGTGACACCTATCCTCAAGAGCCATGGTAACCTTAAATAATTCAAAAAAACATCCAATGTGATTACGTGAGCATTCTCTTTTAAAGGACCTACCTCACCTGCCTGGAAATAAGCTGTCTCCATTTACCGCTTATGCTTCCCTTGTTATTTTACTAGTCTACATACTGAACACTCATAATTTACCAGTTTCCTCAACTTAAAACTAAGCTCCTAATGTACAAGTTTTTTATTTGAATTCCATATTTTAATAAGTAACAAGCTTACATTTATGATAGTTTCACAAAAGACTCAACAGTAAATGTTATGGTTTTTATAAGCACTTTCTAAATGGATGGAATAGCAAGAATTACTATTGCTTAATGTCTTTAGCATCTTCTTTCACCTCTAAAAAACCATCAACCAGTTTTACTATTTTATATAATATATATTTTCAGTATAGAAACACTATATAACTCAAAATCCACATTTTTAAGTTTTTATCCCTCACAGTATTTTAATAAAAGCACAGGATGAAAAAACATGACTTTTATGCATCCTAAAAGGTAATGGTTTCTTTCATAACTTCTTTCTATCTGAGATGACAGTAGCTCATTTTTTTCAAAATATTTTTGTTAAAAAGATTATTAATGATAAATATACACAAGAACCTCTTCCTGTACCTTAGAAAATTAGCACTATTTGTATTTGTGGTGGGGGAAATGTATATTTTAGTAAAGTAAAAATACTTTATCCATTATGTACAAGAGTGATAAACTGGAGGCACCAAGTTTTAGCAACCAGTTTAAGCAGTAACACAAGTATTACCTTCATACTTCATTTCTCCCACTAAGAATTTTAAGGAAATCATCAGTGCTTTCAAACACCACTACAGAGCATCCACAATCAAACTTCTTTGTAAAATGAAGTAAAATGAAAAATGTTGCAATAGGACTAACGGATCTAATTAGTCAAGTTTTTGAAAGGGAAAGAGAAGGCAATAAATTAGAAAGAAAACTGCTTTTCTTGCAGTTGTCCCAATTCTTTTGTTAGTAAAAAAAAAAAACTAGGTAAATAATTATTAATTTTTAGACCTGTCCTTCTATCTGTCCACATTACCCCCATATTACAATTCAGAGGGGGAAAAAATGGATCTTTTTTCACCCTTGAGAAAAAAACAGTGCATGAAGAATTTACTAAATCAGTTCAAGAAAATACCATTACTATGATGAATCACAATATAAAGAATCATGGTCTAGAGTAGGGTCTTTATCTGCAGATAACTAAAGTTAAAAAAAATGAAAATTTAAAAACAAAAATTTTCAAAACTCAATTTCTCTATCAATTTAGTAATTATTCTTTAGAGCTTCATGGTTTGATTTAAACATCCAATTATTCCACAACCCGAACCTCCCACTATCCTAACAAAGATCTCAGTGTGACTCAGGAAGGTCAGGAAATGTAGACAACAGCCCTAGAAAAGCCGAGGCCTCTGGAGTCAACTGTGTGCTGAGCCCGGCTGCCCCTGACTCATGCAGTACTTCAGGGTACATCACTAAACCTGGAACTTTCACTTTTATTACCAGAAAATGAGAATTTGTCTTACAATAATTTTGATAACATAAATTTTACTATTTCTGTAAGTTATTTCCTTTTGTTGTTTTTGTTTCTAAAGGGGGTAGTGGTGGTACTGGGATCAGTCCCTGGGCCTCTGGGCATGCTAGGTAAGACACCACCAGCACCTTCCTCAGAGTAAATAAGTTACCTATTACCCTTTGCTTAACAACAAGTACCTACAAACCTTTGATTACAAAGCCTTATTTTGGTTTTGTTTTGTTTATTGTTTGGTTTTCCAACACAGGATTTCTCTATTTAACAGCACTGGCTGTCCTGGAACTCATTCTATGGACCAGTCTGGCTTCGAACTCAAGAGATCTGCCTGCCTCTGCCTTCCCAGTATTGAGATTCCTTAATCCAGTACCTGTGCCGCTGCCACCACCCAGCTACTAAACCTTATTTTATAATTTACTTCTCAGTGGAGGCTGCCAGACTACTAATGGAAACATAATGTCTAAGAAGGAAAACCAACATGTTACCCATGAAGAGTGCAACAACCAGAGGCTGCATTTACACAAACCCCTGAAGGGTGGTATTTTGTCATTGCAACTTCAGTGAGGGTAACTGCAAAGCTGTTACCCTCATTGAAACTCGGTAACTTTCTTCTACAGTTCAGTAAGAGGCAGGAGTTCTAGTCTTGGGTTATCTAATACTCCTTTGATCCACAAAGCATTATTAATGCCTAAGTACAAAATTGATGGCCAGGCATGGTGGTGCACACCTTTAACTGCAGGACTAGGGAGGCAGAGGCAGGCACCTCTCTAAGTATGAAGCTATATAACAAGCCCCAAGGACAGTAAGAAAAACCCAGTCTCAAAACTTAAGGGGGAGGGAGAAGAGATGAGTAAAAGACAGAGCTCCTAGTAAGCAATATAACTATTAAAACACAACAAAGCAGCTGGGCGGTCGTGTAGCACTTGAATCCCAGCACTTGGGAGGCAGAGGCAGGCGGATCTCTGTGAGTTCGAGACCAGCCTGGTCTACAGGAGCTAGTTCCAGGACAAGCTCCAAAGCCACAGAGAAACCCTGTCTCGAAAAGAAAAGAAACAAAAACAAACAAACAAAAAAGCAAAGCACCATAGAACACTGAAGATAATCTGTATGAAGATAAGTAAATGGACATTACTGCTAATGAAAAAGTGCAGAATCATTTGGTTAAGAGTGCCTACACAGCATATCTGAGGACAGCCTAGACTACACAAGACCTTGGCTCAAAAGAAGGAAATAAGAGAAAAACAGGGGAGGAGAAAAGAAATGGTAAGCCACATGGTTCAGTAAGCAAAGGGAGTTGACACTTTCTAGAACCCATATGGTAGAAAGAGAGAACCAGGGGCTGGAGAGATGGCTTGGCAGTTAGGAGCTCTGACTGTTCTTTAGAGAACCTAAGTTTCAATTCCCAGCACCCACATGGCAGCTCACAGCTGTCTGGTACTCCAGTACCAGGGGATCTGAAGCCTTCACACCAATGCACATAAAGTCAAATAAATCATAAAAAATATTTAAAAAAAAAAACAACCAACAACCCACACACCAAGAAAAATTGTCCTCTAATCTCCCTGCCTCTAATTCCCTAGGCTGGGAATAGGCATAAGAACACGTGCTAGGCTGTAACTTAAAGCCCAACACTACCCTTCCCTTACCCCCAAAATGGGTTAACACACTTCTAATACAGTTTCAGGAATGAAAAACAAAATAACAAAAACACAGCAAAGTACAGAAAGCAATCCTTGACACTGCAATGCTGAGTGTGAAGTAGCAATTTGTGTTATTACTGTTTTTTTCAGTCTCCCTATGCAACCCAGGCCAACCTCAAACCTGTGGCAATCTTTCTGCCTCAGCCTACTAAGTGCTGTGATTTTGGTTATGTGCCGCCATCCACACGGAATATTGAAGATCAAAGCAAGGCTTTTGCACATGCTAGGATAGGCACTCTACCCAGATGAGATGCATTACTAGCCCATAAATAATGTATTTGTTGTTACTGAGTATGGGTGTTACAAGTATGTAAATGCCTGTGCACTACTTGCTTGTCTAGTACCTATGGAGGTCAAAAGAGGCTATTGGATCCCCTAGAACTGGAGTTACAGAATACGATATCTGGGAATTGAAACCAGGTCATCTGGAAAAGTTGCAAGTGCTCTTAACTCCCAAGCTATCTCTCTAGCCCAATGACTACATTTTTAAAAAGTAAACACTTTCAACTACATCTTGCTTGCATTTATTCTAAAATGAAATTTTCATCCAAATATCAAGCTAACATGGTAGTGAATATCTATAATCCTAAGCATTAGCAACGCAGAAGTATAAGGATCACTCAAGTTCAGGGCCAGCCTGGTCTATCTACCTATAAAGTTCCAATCCAGATGGACTACTTCGCCAGACTGTCTGAAAAGGGAGTTGGAGCCGGGCAGTGGTGGCGCACGCCTTCAATTCCAGCACTCAGGAGGCAGAGGCAGGTGGATCTCTGGGAGTTCAAGGCCAGCCTGGTCTACAAGAGCTAGTTCTGGGACAGGCTCCAAAACCAGAGAAACCCTGTCTCGAAAAACCAAACCAAAAAAAAAAGGGAGGGGGGAGTTGGGATATGTGTTTTCATGCCCCTCCCAAGCTGTGGTAAATAAAAGTGGGTTTACTTCAGATTACCCATATTTTTTTTTCATAATGTTACTATTATTTGATGTTTCCAAGCAGGGGTTGTCCTAGTAACTACATACAGCTTGAACTCACGAGAACTTTGCTCACATGACGTTGATTAACCCTCCAAATACCCTCAATATATAAACTAACTGGGCTGGAGAGATAGCTCAGAGGTTAAGAGCACTGGCTGCTCTTCCAGAGGTCCTGAGTTCAATTCCCAGCAACCACATGGTGGCTCACAACCATCTGTACTGAGATCTGGTGCCCTCCTCTGGCGTGCGAGCATACATCGAGGAAGAATGTTGTATACATAATAAATAAATCTTTAAAAAATATATATATAAACTAACTGATGAATAAAATTGGCTATTACATGAGACTTTAGTCCACTATTTTTAGGCTACATTCTCAAGGTTCATGCTACAACTAGAGCAGTAACACTCTACCACAGAGTTACATCCCTCCACCCCTAGAATAAAGAAGTTATCAATTTAAACCGTGCACTGGTGACAAATGCCTTTAATCCCAGCCTGGTCTACAAAGCAGGTTCCAGGCAGCCAGGGCTGTTACAGAGAGAAACTCTGTCTTGAAAAACCAAGAAAGTAAAAACTAAAGAAATTATTAATTTAAGATGGGCATGGTAGTTCAAATTTATAATCCTAAACACTTGGGAAGCTGGAGACCACACTGGACTAGACAGTGAATTCTATGCCAGTCTCAACTACATAATGAGAACCTATCTGAGAGGAAGAGAAAGTACACCAGAAACTGAGGGAAGAAAATAATTTGATTCTCCACAAATTGTTTGAAATACAGATTATTAAAGTTTAGCAGCTACCATTTGTTAAGTTACAAAGAAAGCTAGGACTACTCTCAGTACCTGTCACTCCTCCCAGTAAGTCTCAGCCCCCTATCCTAAATCTCTCCCTCCCAGGGGCTGGTTTTCCCTTTCTCCGCCTTCTCTTCCCTAGGTAACTCAGGTATGATCTAATTTTATGAAAAACAGTATAGCTTACTTTCATCTTTTTGTATTTAGGAAAGGCTTTTTAAATTTTATAGGATGAAAAAAAAACCACCAGGAAATGATGGGGCATTCCTTTAATCCCAGGACTCAGGAGGCAGAGACAGGTAGATGTCTGTGAGTTCGAGGCCAGCCTGGTCTACATGCCAAGTTTCAGGACAGGCTCCTAGCTACAGAGAAACACTATCTTTAAAAAAAAAAATTATGTGTATGAGTGTTTTGCTTACATGTGACCTGCAAAGGTCAGAAGGGGGCATCAGATTTTGGAAATGCATAGTTGTAAGTTACCATATGGGTGCTGGGAATCAAACCCAGGTCCTTGGCAAAAATAACAAATGCTCTTTATCACTGTACTGAGACATCTCTCCAGCATCAACTGAACATTTTTTTACTTCTCACAAAAAGCAATCAGACAGGACTGTGTTACAAACAATTATTAATTAATAAACTACAAAACCTCATTCTTCTATTGATTTTGTTGTTGTTTCTTTGTGTGTGCTTGGAGACAGGGTTTCTCTGTTTAGTGCTGGCTGTCCTGGAACTCACTCTACAGACAGGCTGGCTACCTGCCTCTGCCTCCAGAGTGTTAGGATTACAGGTGTGCACCACCACTGCCCGGCTTCAAACCCTTATTCTTAGGATAATCTCCAATTTTTTAATCAACAAAAATCATACCTTCCCCCCAAATTATTTTATTGCACTCAGATTCCCATTTGCCTTGAATTAAGGTCACTTTCTTTAGCCCTGCAAACCCAACAAGCAGCTGGCTTCAATCCACCATGAACACTCTGATTATTTATAATATCCTTACTTTTCTCCTTAGTTCAGATTCCAGGAACATTTGTTAATTAACACTCTCACTCTTGACAAACCTGATTTGTTTTCTTTCATGGTATTCATTTTTAAAAGCCCCCATTTAACTCATTTCCCAATTAACTTAAAATAAAATAAATAAAATAACCACTGTTCCTCTCACCCCAAGGCACCACTAATAGAGAAAACACAACCACTTTTAATTGGTTTGTTAAAGGGCAGACTGAAAATTCCAACTAAAAATTAACATTGTCCTAAGTGTTTTCTATTAAAGATTAATCTTCCCACTTTGTTATGAGTGCCACCATACCCTTTTCTTTTTCAGAAACTTTGCAACTTCCCTTCCAATCTTGTTGGGGAAAAAACATTCGGATTACTCTCTAGCACCATCATGTTCTCCTACCACCAACGATACAACTCACTGCACTATCAGTTCTTTTCAGAGCTCCCTCCAGCCTGACTGCCCCAGCTCAACACGCCCTCTCATCTCCACTCTCCTATGCCACTTTCTCACGACCTTTCAGTAACCCACTCCAATCAGACTTTTATCTTCACCTTTCCAATACAAACTCCAGCAAGGACATCTATGGCAATTACACTGAAAATTCGATGGTAATATTCCTTTCAGCAACCTAACGGGCCAATTTCTTTCTAACACTCTATTCTTGGCTTTAGTGACACCATGCACTTCAGCTTTTCTTAACACAAGGAATAACTCATTCTATCCTCTGTTAGTGATCTTCAGTTACAATTTCAGTATGTACAAAAGGCTAAACACAAAGACCAGGACTTCATCCTAAATCTCTATTTTAGGCTATTTCCCCGTAAGACTCGCCAGCTGAGGCTTTAAATATATCACCTGCTTACCTTACCTATGTCAAATCTCTCTCCAGATCTCGCCTCCAGACTCATAAACTCAACTGCTTGCTTGTTATTTCCACCAACATAAACCTAAAAAGGACGTAGCAAAATTCTTGCTCTTTTCCATCTATCTCAAAAATTAGCACTGCCACTAATGACTAAAAGCAAAGCCATGTTTTGCTAATCCACTGATCTTGCTGCTGTGCCTTTTAAGCATATCCCAGCACTACCAATACTCTTCAGGTCCCTACTCAACTCAGGCCCAATTTACTGTCATCTCTTGTCCAAGTCACCTAGACAGTTTCCCAAATGATCATTCTGCTTTTTTCCCTACTCTTTCTCCATAGCAAGCTAATGAATCTCCCTTCTGAACAGGGTGGTACAAACCTGGGCTGACACCACTTGAGACAGGTAGGAAGATCTGGAATTCAAGGCCAACCTACTCTACACAGCTTCATACCTGACGCGAAAAACAATTTCCCCTTTTCTTTTTTACTGGGAGTCTATCAAAACACATTCTTGAACATTGTTATTTATCTGTGCATGGGGTAGGGGGGCATGTATAGATGAGAAGACAATTAGTAATAGATGGTCCCTTTCCACCATGTGTGTCTTTTCCTGCTGAACTTCAGATATGTTATCTGGAAAATTATTTTGAGAATTTAAAAACAAAAGGCACATCCTTAAGGACTATAGATTGAACATGAAAAGTAGTCTATTAGCTGGGCGTAGTCATATCTTTCTGTAATCCCAGCACTCAGCAGGCTGGGATAGAAAGGTCAAGGTTAAAGCCAGTTTAGGAAACAGGTCACCTACGGAGCAGGACCCTGTCTCAGAAATCAATAATGCTAAAACCACCTGGAACACCTCCTTTAGACTTCCCCTACTTATCTAAATTACAGATTACTATCTTGTTTCTTGTTATATCCAGAAAGGCAAACCTCCAGATCAGTGGTTCTCAACCTGTGGGTAGCACCTGCAGATATTTTCATTACAATTCCTAACAGTAGTAGAATAACAGTTATGAAGTAGCAACAAAATAATTTTATAGTGGGGATCACCACAACATGAGGAACTGTATTAAAGGGCCGCAGCATTAGGAAGGTGGAGAACCACTGATTTAGTTCCTTTTTCCTCTAATCCCACCCATACCCTCACACCCCTTACCTCCCAACCCCCTTCATTCCCCCCATTCACACACACACACACACACACACACACACACACACACACACACACACAAATAAACCACCCAAACTTTGTCTTTTCCTTTAAACCCCACATTGACTCCCACAGTTATTTAAAACCCAAATTTCTCTCTTAACACATGTGAAGTGATCTGGATCCTACCACCTTTCCCAGTTCATCTTTCATCACTGCCCAAATTCCTACTATGTTTAAACAGACCCTGTTTCTTCTGAGTACTGACCTTAACAGTTTCAAGTCCAAGGACTATGCAGTAAGACTACCACTGCTAATGTCTGAAAACAATAAAGCGGGGGTGGGAGGTCAGAGGCAGTGGCACACACCTTTAATCTCAGCAACCAGAAGACCTTTAGTGACAGCACTTGGGAGACAAGAGGTAGGTGGACTACGAGTTCAAGGCCAGCCTTGACTTCACAGTGTAGCTGAGTAGCTGTTACTTCCAGGACAAACGAGGCTACACAGGGAAACCCTATCTTGAAATTAAAATGGCCAATGGTGGTGAAAAATTAAGGTCATTCTCAGCTATGTAGTGAAGTCAAGGCTGGCCTGGGATATAAGGCCTTGTCTCAAAACAAAATGCAGATGTAGATGAAGAGATAAAAAGAAAAAGGAAATATTTCCATGGTGAAATTACACATAACCTTTACTATCTATCTAAAGCAAACCTGTAGCATATATTTACAAAAACTAAGAAAATAATTAAGCCGAGTGGTGGTGGCACATGCCTTTAATCCCAGCACTCAGGAGGTAGAGGCGGATCTCTGTGAGTTTGAGAACAGCCTGGACTAGAGTTCCAGGACTGGCTCCAAAGCTACTGAGAAACCCTGTCTTGAACCCCCATCTCCCCCCCCCAAAAAAAAGAAGAAAGAAAAAGTAAAGTAATTAAGCTGGGCAAGGTGAGCCCATGCTTTCCATCTCAGGAGGCAGTATCAGGCTCATCTCTGTCTACAGCCTGATCCACATAGCAAGTTCAAGACCAGCCAGGGACACATATGACACCCTGTCTCAAAAGAAATGGATGGGGAAAGGAGGAAGACAAAAAAAAAGATAATTAAGTAATTTCTTCCCATCTTTAGTTGTCATCATTATCAGCTTTCCATACATAAGTAAGTATATTCAAATTTACCCTCCAAGTATTGTTGTGTAAGGGTTATTCCCAAGGAACTCTCTCCCTGAGGTCAAACTAAATTACTCAACCTTACAGCTTCCCTTAGGCTATATACACACACTTAAAATTAGCTGTTCAGTATCTCACTGCCTTAGTAGGCAAAATCTACTCAGTAAAGCAATGACAATGTCTATTTTATTAACGCAAGCAATACTCAATATCTGCTGAATAGAGAAAAGACTATGAAGATAAACGAAAGAACCCACAGATACAGATGATGTCATAATATACTACATAGATATCCCTTGAGATCTTCAAAGGGGAAAACAACAAAAGACAAAATAACTTCCTTTTGCAACCTTACTTCCTAGGTTTTTTTGGTTTGTTTTGTTTTGGTTTTTGGAGACAGGGTTTCTCTGTAGCTTTGGAGCCTGTCCTGGAACTAGCTCTTATAGACCAGGCTGGCCTCGAACTCACAAAGATCCACCTGCCTCTGCCTCTGCTGGGATTAAAGGCGTGCGCTACTACCACCCGGCAACTTCCTAGTTTTTCACCTGGACGTTCATTTATTTCTAAATAGAGGACTCAACTAAATTAGTAGCTCATACATGGAATAGATGAGCACCCTGACCTGGAGCCCATCTTTAACAATTTTACACTTCTCCTAGTTACAGAGCAGAACAAAATTATTACTTTCATGATGGCTGGGATAAGCTCCCCCAAAAAATCTTTAAATTTATTTAACTAGGTCACCACCTTTGATGATACATCAGTAGTTTTTTGTTTGGTTGTTTTTAAAAAAAAAAAAAAAAAACAGGGTCCTCTGGGTAGCCCTGGATGTCCTGTCTCTATAGAAGCAAGAGATCCTCCTGCTTCTGCCTCCCAATACTGGGACTAAAGTCGTGCACCATCACACCTGGCACATCCCCATTTCTTATGGGGCAATTGGAGGATAGTGCAGCACCTCACAAAGTAAACATCTTAGGACAAAAGGTATGAGCAAATCCAGAGACATTTAAAAAAAAACAAAAAACAAAAACGGCCTGGAGCTGTAGAGATGGCTCAGAGGTTAAGAGCACTGACTGCTCTTCCAGAGGTCCTGAGTCTTCTATGAGATCTGGTGCCCTCTTCTAGTGTGCAGACATACATGCTGACAGAACATTATACATAATAAATGTTCTTGGTTGGGTTTTTTGTTTTGTTCGAGATGTGGCTTCACTGTATAGCTTTGGAGCCTGTCCTTGAACTTGCTCTGTAGACCAGGCTAGCCTAGAACTCAGAGATCTTCCTGCCTCTGACCCCCAAGTCCTGGCAAGTGCCACCACTACCAAGCTAATAAACCAATCAAAAAATAAAAAATAAATTAAATAAATTTTTTTTTTTAAAAAAGGCTGGACAGCTGGGCATGGAGGCACACACACCTTTAATCTCAACACTCTAGGAAGAGGTTAAGAGTTCAAGACCTGTTCTATATAATGAGGTCCAGTCCAGCCAGGCTACACATACATTGCATGGGGACAAGGTCTGACATACATAACCATCCAGGGCTGGGGATATGACTGAGTACTACAAATGAGGTACTAAGTTTGCATGGAAGCAGAGATATCTTAGGCGAGCACTTGGGTTAATTTAGAAACCAGACACAGCATAAACCTGTAATCCCAGCATTCAAGAAGCTGAGGCTAAATGGTAAGCCCTTTCTCATTCAAAATAATAAATGGATGAAAGCTGTTGCAGGATATTTGTATACCGTGTGAAAATGTAATCTGTGATTGGTATAATAAAAAGCTGAACGGCCAATACCTAGGCAGGAGGTATAGGTAGGACTTCCAGGCACAGAGAGGACTATGGGAAAAAGAGAAGCAGAGTAGTCAGCCAAACGTGGAAGAAGCAGCAGGGGCAGTACAGAGAGATGAGTTAACAAGTCAAAGAACAGTATATAAATTACAAAATACAGGTTATGTGATAAGAACTAGTTAGGAACAAGACTAAGATAAGGCTAAGTGAGCATTCATATTAGTAAGAAGTCTCTATGTCATTCCCTGTGAGCTGGCAGCCCAAAGAAAAATTGAACTACAGAAAACATTTACTTATAAAACAATTATTTAGTCCAGCAAAATTCTTCAAAGACTTCGAAAGAATGGAAAAGCAAAAAACCCAGGATAGCCAAAACAATCCTGGGCAATAAAAGAACTTCTGGAGTCATCACAATCCCTGACTTCAAACTCTACTACAGAGCTACAGTACTGAAAACAGCCTGGTACTGGCATAAGAACAGACAGGAGGACCAATGAAGCCAAACAGAAGACCCGGATATCAATACACACATCTTTGAACACCTGATCCTTGATAAAGAAGCAAAAAATATCAAATGGAAAAAAGAAAGCATATTTAACAAGTAATGCTGGCATAAGTGGATGCCAACATGTAGAAGAATGAAAATAGACCCATATCTATCACCATGCACAAAACTCAAGTCCAAATGGATCAAAGACCTTAACATAAAGCCAGCCACACTGAACCTTATAGAAGAGAAAGTGGAAAGTACACTTGAACGCATTGACCACTTCCTAAATATAACCCAGCAGTACAGACACTGAGAGAAACAATTAATAAATGAGACTTCCTGAAACTGAAAAGCTTCTGTAAAGCAAAGGACACAGTCAACAAGACAAAACAACAGCCTACAGAATAGGAAAAGATCTTCACTAACCCCACATCAGACAGAGGTCTGATCTCCAAAATATACAAAGAACTCAAGAAATTGAACACCAGAAGATCACATAATCCAATAAAAAAAATGGAGTACAGACCTAAACAGAGAACTCTCAACAGAGGAATCTAAAATGGCTGAAAGACACTTAAGGAAATGTTCAACATCCTTAGTCACCAGAGAAACGCAAATCAAAACAACTCTGAGATTCCATCTTACAACTATAAGAATGGCCAAGATCAAAGACACTGATGACAGCTTTTGCTGGAGAGGTTGTGGGGGGGAAAAGGGAACCCTTCTGCATTGCTAGTAGGAATGCAAGCTATACAACCCCTTTGGATGTCAGTGTGGCAATTTCGCAGAAAATTAAGAAACAACCTTCCTCAAGACCCAATAATACCACTTTTGGGTATATATCCAAAGGATGCCCAATTGTGCAACAAGGACATGTGCTCAACTGTGTTCATAGAAGCTTAGTTTGTCATAGCCAGAACCTGGAAACAATCTAAATGCCCCTTGATCGATGAATGGATAGGAAAAATTTACACAATGGAGTACTACACAGCAGAAAAAATAACGACTGCTTGAATTTTGTAGGAAAATGGATGGAGCTAGAAAACATTATTGTGAGTGAGGTAACCCAGACACAGAAAGACAATTATCACATGTACTCATTCATAGGTGATTTTTAAACATAAAGCAAAGAAAGCCAGCCTACAAACCACAATCCCAGAGAACTTAGACAACAATGCGGACACTAAGAGAGACTTACATAGATCTAATCTACATGGGAAAGTAGAAAATGACAAGATCTCCTGAGTAAATTGGGAGCATGGGGACTTTGGGAGAGGATTAAAGGGAGAAGGGGAGAGGCAGGGAGGGGAGCAGAGAAAAATGTAGAGCTCAATAAATATCAATAAAAAATAAAAACAAAAAAACAAATACTGATTTAAAAACTACATCCAAACAGTTAATGAGAAATCAGTATATATCATTCATATATACACTCAAAATACTCAGCAATAAATTGGAAATAACTAAATGTCTAACAAATGTAGAAAGTATTCTGAACTTTTTTTTATCTAGGGACTAAAGAAATGGATCAGCAGTTACCAGCACTGACGGTTCTTGCAAAAGACTTGGAGTCTATATTCTCAGCACCGACACTGTGATTCCCAAGTATCCCTAACTCCAGTTCCAAAAGACCCAATGCACTAGGGCAGCCAGATATGCACACGATATACATTCATACAACCAAGCAAAACAAGCATGCTTATAAAATAAATATAATCTAAAAGAAAAAATACTCTTTAATATAGACTGATTTACAAAGGAAACACAAAATGCTTTATTATCAAATGCTTTAAGAACAGCATTAAACAAGCTAACTCACAGATGAGTAAGACAATCTCAACAGACAAGTTGAGACAAGTTTCTAGGCAAATCTAGAAAACTACCCAGTCATCACTAGAGAAGAAAACACATAAAAATTGAGAGAAGCTAGAGAGATGATTTAAATGATTAAGAGTGCATGCTGCTCAGTTCTCAGCACCCATACCAGGGGGCTCACAGTTGCTGTAATTTCAGCTCTAAAGGACCTGACATGCTCTTCCGGCCTGCTCAGGCATACACAAATACACACGCTTTCTTTAAAAGACCTACTTTAGGTGGTGGCACAAACTTTTAATCCCATCATTCTTCCAGAGGCAGAAGCAGAGGCAGACAGATCTCTGAGTTCAAGGCCAGCCTGGTGTACAGGACAGCCAGCGCTACAGAAAAACCCTGTGGTTTAAAAAAATCCATTAAGGAGCTGGGTGGTGGTGGCGCACACCTTTAATCCAGCACTTAGGAGGCAGACGCAGGCGGATCTCAGTGAGTTTGAGACCAGCCTGGTCTACCAAGTGAGTTTCAGGACAGCCAGGACTGTAACACAGAGAAACCCTGTCTGGAAAAACAAAAACAAAACAAACAAAAAATCCAATAGGGTTAGGATGTAGTTCAGCGGGTAGAACATTTGCCGGGCATGACAAAATCCTAGGGGTTCAATCCCTATTCCCCATAAACAGAATATGGTGTAGACCTGTATTCCCAACACTTGAAACAAAGGCAGAAGGATAAAGTTCACCGTCACCTTCAGCTACATATCAAGTCTGAGGTCAGTCTAGGCAAGAGATCCTGACTCAAAAATAAGCAGAGGAACACAAAAGCAAAGTGTACCTATCAAAGGTCTAAAGCAATAACATTTTAAAATATCAAGCTATTACATTCCAGGAATCTACAAGATGCCTAAAAGGATTCTAAGAACTTTCAAGGAGTTTTCTAGAAGTCTATCAAAACCGAAAGACAATAATATCCTGTGTGAACTAATAAAGTCTGGCAGTGACACTTGAGAACAGGAGTAAACTGAGGGTTCAAGACTCATCAAGCGGCATTTTAGCCAGGCATGATGACACATATGACCTATAATCATAGTGCCTGGAAAATGGAGGCTAGAGGATTAGGAGATTCACTAACTGCCTAGGCTATACAGCATGTTCAAGTTCAGCATAATCTACAGGAGATGCAATCTTCAAAACAGTAGTAGCATTTTAGGATAAGTAAGTTTTATTTCTTTTTATGAACAAGAATTCCATTTTCTTGCTCAGGTAGGGCTTTATCTCCTAGTTCTGACGGTTTCTTCTAGCCTCATCCCATTCTTTTGGGTGCTGGGATTATATGCATGTGTCCCATATACTTGGCATAAGGAGGTTTTAGAACCAAAGGACTTGTAACAGGCCTTTAATCCCAGCACTAGGGAGGCAGAGGCAGGAGGGTCTCTTATGAGTTGGAAGTCAGCCTGATCTACAATGAGTTCCAGGACAACCAGGGCTACGTAAAGAAACCCTGTTTCAACAAAAACAAACAAAAGCAAAGAATTGGGAATCAGGAAGTTGGATCAACAGGTAAAGCAAAGACTGGTAAAATGAAACTGAGCTCAATACCATTAATCCACATGGTAGAAGCAGAGCCAATTCCTGCAAGCCATCCTCTGAGCACACACACACACAATTCATTTTTAAGAAAAAGGGCTAGTGAGATGGCTCAATGGTTAATCCATATGATGAAAATAGAGAACTGACTCCCACAAGTCATTCTCCAACCACACATCTGCCATACAAACACACTAATAGACTCAATGGGGGGCGGGGGGGGGGCATAAAAGTTTGGTCCAAGTCCTACAGCTCAACTTAACAGCAGGTTCACTACTATTCAAGCTTTGAAATACAAATACAAAATCTGAAGTTTATACAGGGATAAAAGTATAAATCTGAGCCTTGATAATAAATAGGCCAGAAAAGCTATAAAGGCTATGACTATAAAATAGTCAGCAGAGAACATAAAGGAAAATGACAGTATAAGATCATTTTCAGTTTTTTTATATTTCATGTATGTATTTTTGAAATAAGGCCCTAGCAGGTATGGAACTTACTGTGTAGACCAGGCTAGCTGTGAACTCACAGAAATCCACAAGCTTATCTCTCAAAAGCTGAGATTAAAGGCTTAAAGGCATGCACCACCACACCTGACCTTTTTATTTTTAATTACATATACAAGCATTTGTCTTCATGGTCCATGTGAGTGATGTGTCCAGGGTGGCCAGAAGAAGATAGTGAATACCCTGGAGCTGTACTTACAAGAGGTTGCAAGCAGCCCAAAGTAGACACTTAGAACCAATCCTGGGCAATCTGCAGTTGTAACTACTCTTTACAGCTGAACCATAACACTAACCCCTATTCTAAATGTTTGTGTGTCTCCGTAATGTAGATGGAACTAGCAGTCAATATCATAGAACTCAACTTACTTTTTATTATATCTATTTATTTTCTGGAGGAGGGATGCCCATGTGTCATGGCACAAGCATGTGGGGCTCAGAACTGCAGGAGTCAATTCTCTACTTTCACTAGGATCCTGTGGATCAGGATTGGAACCAAGTACCTTTACCTGTTGAGCCTTCCTGTCAACCCCTCACCTTATTTTTTGAGCCAAAGGTCTCTCTGTGAACCTGGAGCTTGCAATTTCAGCTACACTAGCAACCAGGGAAGCACCAGATATCTGCCCATCCCTGCACCCCAATGCTGGGGTTACAAGGCATTCCACTGTACCTGGCTTTTATGAGAGTACTTAGGATCAGTACAAGGCAAGTGCCCTACAAATGAGCTATGTTCAAAGCTATGTGCATTTTATCATACCTTTAAAGAGTAAATAAAAATCAACCACATATAGGGAATATCAAATAAATATAAAGAATCCTTAGCCAGAAAAGTGATTTTAAGGGCATTTTCAAAAACCCTCAAACTTTAACCACACAGTATATACTCATATCTATTCTTTTACTCATACACTAATCTGTGCTACAAGAAATGAGAAAAGGTGGACATAGGGGCACATACCTTTTATCCCATAGGACGGAGTAAGCAGTGAATTCAAAACCAGCAGGTAGGGCAGAGCATGGGCACTCGCCTTTAATCCCAGCACTTGGGAGGCGGCGGCAGAGGCAGAATCTGAGTTCTACATAGCTAGTTCAGGACAACCGAGACTAAAGAGAGTTTGTTTCTGTCTCAAAACCAAAACAAACAAACAACAACAAAAAAAAAAAACAGAAGGTCTACATGGCATGTTTCAGGTCAACCAGGGCTACATAGTGAGCCCTGAGATTTTTAAAAACAAACTGAGAAAAATAACTGGTGGCAGGTACAGCTAAGGTTCTGTTACTTGGTTTGAGCACCAGTCATACTGTATATGTACTCTACTTTGATATGGAAAAGGTACTTTTCCCCAAAGATAACAAACAGAATTATAACAATTTCACTGCTACAGACCTTTCTGTTCTAAACAGATAAATCAATCTCTCTTCCCCACCCCGTCCCTCTCACCTGTCTGTGCCAACAAGTTCACTAAAGTCCATCTCAACCTTTTTTCTGGATCCGGCCCACAAACCTCTTCCATTCTCATACCCATAGAATACCCATGACACTTAGCTTTTTGCACCTAGCTCCCCCTACTCCAGTGCTAACGACAAAAGCCACAGTCTTACAGGTGTTAGGCAAGTGCTCTCCCACTGTACTCCCAATCTTTTTTTTTTTTCCGAGACAGGGTTTCTCCGTAGCTTTTGGTTCCTGTCCTGGAACTAGCTCTTGTAGACCAGGCTGGCCTCGAACACACAGAGATCCGCCTGCCTCTGCCTCCCGAGTGCTGGGATTAAAGACGTGCGCCACCACCGCCTGGCTTGTACTCCCAATCTTAACCAAACACTGCTACCCACCATTTATTTACTACTCTATCAGTCTAATCAAGAAAGTCTTTGAGGTGTTGAGATCAACATGCTCAATATGTTCACAGAAAATAAGGATATACTTTACAAAGGAATGACATGCCAACGAAACCAAGATGCATCTAAACATTGGCCACAGACCAAAGTCTCTCTTTTGTAGTGCTGAGGATAAAATCTAGAGCCTCCCACAAGCAAGACAAGTGTTCAATCACTGAATACATGTCCAGTCTTACAGTCTTCTTAAGAGTAAAGTACGCCAGGGGTGGTGGCACACACCTTTGATCTCAGTACTTGGGAGGCAGAGGCAGGCAGATCTCTAAGTTCGAGGCCAGCCAGAGAAGATACACAGAGAAACCCTGTCTTAGAAAAAAAAAGAGTAATGTAAAGGTCATGGATAGTGATGTATGTGTTTAGTCCCAGCACTAGGAGGGGGAGGTAGGCAATTTGAGTTCAAGCCAGACTGTTCAACATAGTGAGTTACAGCCAGGGCTATGAAAAGACTTTGTCTCAAAAAAGAAGAAGCAGGATGGTAGTAGTGCACACTTTTAATCCCAGCACTTGGAAGCCGGAAGTAGGCACATCTCTGAGGACAGCCTGATCTACAGAACTCTAGGACAGTCAAGGCTAAACAAAGAAACCCTGTCTTGAGGGCTTAGGAAGACAAAACAAAAACTGAAAGAAGGGTAAAGTAAAACAAGAAATGTAATCCAACAATATCATTTGTACCGGCTTTTGTTTTTTTTTTTTTTTAAATTTTTTTTGTGGTTTATTTAGCTTTATTTTATGTGCATTGGTGTGAAGGTGTCAGATCCCCTGGAACTGTATTTTCAGACAGTTGTGAGCTGCCATATGGGCACTGGGATTTGAACCCGGGTCCTCAGGAAGAGCAGACAGTGCTCTTAACCGCTGAGCCATCTCTCCAGCCCCCCCCCCCCGGCTTTTGTTTTTTAAAGCACTCTGTAAGGCTGCTAATTTCAGTTTTCTCCAGAACCTCATAAGGCACACTAAACAATCCACACAAAACTGGAGCTTATGTAACTGAAGAAAAATTCTATTCTTGTTGAGCAGTGGTGGCAAAGGTCTTTAGTTCCAGCGCTCAGGAGGCAGAGGCAGATGTATCTAAGTTCGAGGCCAGCCTAGTCTACAGAGTGAGTTCCAGGACAGCCAAGGCTACACAAACCTTGTCTTGAAAAACTTAAAAATAAAAATCTACTCTTAAAAATTGTTGGACCTCAGGTATATATATTCAGTAGTGGAGCACTTACCTACTAAACATAAAAAATCTGTGAAAAATTTTTTTCAAACTCTAGTTATGTCTCTTATAGATAACTTTACCTTTTTCTTTAAATCAAAATGGAGACAA
Source organism: Microtus pennsylvanicus (assembly GCF_037038515.1). Lineage (NCBI taxonomy): Eukaryota > Metazoa > Chordata > Mammalia > Rodentia > Cricetidae > Microtus > Microtus pennsylvanicus. The sequence continues at coordinate 35,579,575 of NC_134590.1, forward strand.
GGTAGGATATAGCTCAGTAGTAAAGCACTTAACCCACATCAACTGACACACACACACACACACACACACACACACACAGAGAAGAGTGTAAAGGAAGGGGAAAGAATTAAAGGGGAAAACAAACAATCTTTTGTTCTAAAGACAAAAGATTCAACCAATCTTTGGATAAACACTACACACCTTACACAGTGACAGTCTTACAGGTTCTTTAAGAGGAGTTCTGTCTACAGTAGCAGGTCTTACCAACTGGCAGTCGAGAGACATTTACTAGACACTACTGACAAGGGTAGTAGGTTTAGCAGCAGTAAGAATACCAGTGTTAGACACTGGAGATACTCATGCATCCTTAGGATGCACTGGAGACCCAGTTACAATTGAAAAAAACAAAAAACTGCTCAAAATGTCATTAATTCTAGTGTTAAGAAACTATGCCTTAGAGAGGTATGGTGGTCCATGCCTTTCATCCCAGAATTCAGGAGGAAGAGGCAAATGGAGCTCTGGGAGTTGACACCAGGATGATCTAAGCAGTGAGTTCCAGAGCAGCCAGGACTGCAGAGAGGAGAGTTTCTGCCTTAAAAAAAGAAAATAAAGAAAAGAAAAACAAAAAAGAACAAAAAGAAAAAGAAACTACGTCCTACAGAAATCAAAATATATTCTTTCACAAGTTTGCAAGCTGCTTGCATATAAGATAATCAAGGCCAAGCTAGATCAACTCTAGTAATTCATAAATTTTAAACTAATTATGAAAGAATAAATGCTAAAAAAACTTAGTAGACAACAAAAAAATGAAACAACTTTGTTTATACCACAGTAAACATTCCCTTTGAGAATACAAGAAAATGTCAGCAAACTATAGCTAAGAATTATGTATTAAAAAAGTGACAGATATGAGCATAAATATAAACCAATTTATACACTTATTTAAGGGCACTTTATATCACTGAACTGCAAATTTAAAAATATTTTATTTTGAAATTCAAGTGAACCTTTAAATTATAGGGTACCAATGAGTTTATACTAACATTAACTAGTGCTTAAATGCTTTAACAAGTAATACAAAGTACTGTAATAAAAATGTAGGCCCAATTTTGATAATTAAAAGTACATCTATCCTTACCAAGCCATGACAGTGTAGTGCATATTAACATAAGCAAACCCAAATTCTAAAGTCATGTTTGCAGACAATTTAACGTCTCTGAACCTCAATTTTCTCACCTAAAAAAAATATATCTACTTCAAAGACCTATTGCTAAGAATTTGCAGTAATACATAAACAATAGAAGAGGAATGTTGCAAATGGCAGCAGCAGTAATTAGTAGCAATAATACAACCCATGAATATACTAAAGAAAGGCTTAATCTGTTGATCATCACAAGTAGCAATCCACCTGACTTGACTCATAAACTGTAATGTATTCTAGGTAAATTTTAATTCTGAGCAACGCTCAACCACTACTTAAAATCAGTCATATTCTAGAGTATTTAAAAGATAAAAGGCCCATCTCCAAATAGTACTTTATGAAAAAATAGATGCCACCTTTATTTCATTAAGTACCATGCACATGACTCAAAGTTCAAAGTGCCCAGTCATGCAACTTCCCAGTTTTACCTACTTCTCATAAATCCTTTCTCTGTACTGTATTGGCAAACACACATCTCCCCTTTCGATACAAATGTGAGTGCCTCTCCACAATACCTGGCTAGGTCTTTCACATTTATGTTAAATGCTTATATTTTAACTAGTACATTCAGCAAATTCCTATGATCAGAATTCAGTGAATGGCAGCTATCTTTACTTGTATTTTCTGAGACACAATCTCTCTCTGTATCCCTGGCCATACTGGCTAGAACTCACTGCTTTTGCCCACCACCCCTCTGCACCCCTCCCCCAACCCCAGCGCTGAGACTAAAGGCATGCTCTGTAGTTACCTTTACAAAGTACTTAGAAACAGATCAAAAGTAAGTCATTAGATCCATGATAAACGCTAGCACGTGAATCAAACCTGGTACACTGAAGATTTACATGAGGTGACATGCTGAAACAATTACTTGATTAGCTATTTAAAAATTACATTTATATTCTTAAAAAAGAAAATATATACACTGCACTATGGGTCCTTATTGAGGTGAAAATTAATTAACACAGCCTACCTATGGAACTGGACATAATAATGTATGAACTAAATATTGGTTAAGGATAAAACTATCTGTTGGTTGAGCTTTTTTACATTATTAAATGGTTTTTTTGTTTTGGTTTTTTTTTGAGACAGGGTTTTTCTGTGTAACAGCCATGGCTGTTCTGGGAACTCACTCTGTAGACCAGGCTGGCCTCCAACTCACCAAGATCCACCTGCCTCGGCCTCCCAGTGCTGGAATTAATGGCGCATGCCACCATGCCCAGCTTACGATATTAAATTTTATCTGATCTTTGCCTAGTATTCTTTGCAGCTTACTTTCCTGGATTAAGTTCCTGCTACGTTTACAGAGGCACTGTTCCTGGATAATTTGTGTTCCTTAGAAAAACTGACAATTTTCTTTAATTTCATACATTAGAAAAGCTTTTATTGTATTTGCATGTGTGGGTATAGAGGTCATGTGGGTCCTCAGGCCTGAACTCAGGTCATCAGGCTTGGCAGCAAGCCTCCTTTACCCACGGAGCCATCTCCTCAGCCCATCACTTAAATAGAAAGTCACATCACATAAAGCAGATATATGGATTTTCAGGGCTTTTAAAAGAAGCGTTAGAGGTCTAAAGACTTGTCTAATCTTACTGTTTTAGGGTGCTAACAAAATATTCTCTTATCTTTCATTAAGAATATTTATCTACAATCCCAAAGTACATTTGCTTACTAAAGAAAAAGTTAAAATTAATGTTAAAATTTGTGAATATGTGAATACAGACATTCACACTGTTTCTTCATTGTTCCACAAAAATACAAAGTCATCCTTCCATTCAGAGTTTTGGCAAATGAATACAGAGGTCAGAGTTCATGCTTTGTAAGACAGATCACTACTTATTATTTCTTAGTCTGTTCACTAAGTCTGCTAATATATCACTTCAATTTTGAGTAACTTTCTACATGTCTACTTGGAAAGATATTTGCAGACTCTGACACAATAATGCTGGAGCGCTAAAAGATTTTTAACAATTACTCATATACTTAAAATGCTTATTTTTAAAAATCATTATTGACATTATTAAAATATCAAGCATATAAGAAAAACATAAATAGCACTACTTATTGGACAATGGAATGTGAACCTTGAGGAAAAACAACTATTTCCAGAATTTTCTTGCTAAATACAAACAGAAAATCTGGCATTTTTGTTCACTCGGGTCTGAAAAGTTGTACTATTACTTGCACAGCTAAGTCAAATTATTAAATCACTTTCTATATTCCACATATGTCTGGCCAGTATTAATGTATTTAAATTCTGAAGGACTCACGGGTAGCAAAAGTCTTATTTTTTAATAAGCTATTTCGTGGTATGCTATTTTGTGTCAAAACAAACCTAACTCAATAATGAGCTCCAACAATGTGCATCTGAAGAAATCGCTTGTTTTTACTAGGGCTCTTTTCAAAAGTTAAGACAAGTACGAGGGACATAGCAATGAGGTTTCACAGGACACTAGTCACAGCGGCATTGCCCTAGGAGAAACTCTAATACTGTTAAACACTATTTTGAAATAAGCCACTCGTCCACTTCATTATTTTCCCTACTTCAAATCATTTAACATAAACAACTTGCCTTCCACCACACAAAGCGCTTTACATTGTCAATGCTGAGGCGTAGGTACTGGTGGAGTATGTGGAAAACAGGTAACTAATTTAGAATTAATTTCCTAGATGTAGTAAAAAATGCTTCAACGCCCCTTCCAAATACGATACTGACCATTATGTCTCCATGGGGGCCCCCAACAGTCTACTATAAGGGAGTAATTTAATGTCTTCCTTTCCTCCATGCCTAAGGACTCTGTAGGCGCCGTCCTCAAAGAAAAGACAGCAAAGCCCTGGCAGGTAATACCCAGAGTCCCCCCTAAAAGTGGGGGCCTAGGAGGTGCGCTGCTGCCGGGGATCTAGTTACTCTCTCCCCCCTTCCCCCAACCCACTTCCCGGGTTTTCTCGGCCTGCTCCTTCCCCACCCCGGAGTCACACATCCAGATGTTGCCGCCGCCTCGGGGCTCTCTCTCCAGAGCTCACGTGTCCCCGACAAGTGCTTCTGCATCTGCCCCCCAAACCCTGGTCCTCCCCAGGCCGCCCAGCCGCCCGCGAGCCCGTCTATCCCAGGGCCCCGGGAGGGGAGGGAAAGGCGGCAGGAGGAGGAGGGGAGACCGCCGCTTCCCCATCGGCAGCGGCGGCCGCAGCAAGGCCGGCCGGGGCCGCCGGGGTCGCGGAAGGAAGGGCCCTCCCGCCCAGGGCTGACATGGGGGTGTCCGGTAGCTCATTTCTGACCTCCTCGCTCTTCAGCACCTCCTTGAACTCCCGCTTGATTCGCTGCACCGCGATGTTGGCCATGTCTCTGCCCGCAGCTGATTCGTACCCGCCTCCTCCGCCACCGCTACGACCACCGCCACCGCCGCCACCTCTTCCTCCACCGCCTCCTCCCTCAGTGATTCAGACCCGAGCACACGAACGCTGCCACTGCCACCCTAGCCGCCGCGTTCCCCCCTCAGTGTAAAATCACCTCCGCGCCCGGCCACCAAAATGGCGCCGGGTCCGCGCATGCGCACCACGCTGACCCGGGCGGGCGGCGCAGCCGCTCCAGTGGTAGCCCCATACGTCTCAGCAGCGAGCCCGAGCCCGCGCGCTGCGCCGCGCGTCTGTGCCGGGGCTTCGGCCGCGTGGCTCCGCCCTGCCGGCGTCTGGGGCGAGGAGGGTGCGGTTTCCGCGCCCGGTCAGTGGGGTCTGGGCCTGGCGAGCCCTCCCCTGCCCCTTTGGCCCGGAGGCTCGGAGCCCCACCCGGCCTGAGCCCCGCTCTAACTCTACCAGACCCAGAGTGCCCACGGGCTGGAGGTGCCTCCCTGTGTCTAGCCGAGGAAAAAAGCTGTGCAGGAACTCGGTCCTGTCCTGCCTTCCGTTGGTAAACCCCCCTGCTGCCGTTGCTTTTGTTCTGGAACCATGATAACGCAGCTATTATTCGGTCATCGCAGGTATTACAGAGACCTTGAGGTTGTGTAATGGTTGGATCCCACGGCTTGTACTTGGTCCAGGTATTGCCAGGGAGAGGCCCGTGGTTGGTTTAAAAGCCAGAAGTTAATCTTTAGCCTGTTTGGATAATGAACGCTGAGCTGGAGAACTAACGTGTTTTTCAAACTTGAATGTCTTCAGGATCCCCGGAGAGCTTGTTAGATTGCTAGGCCCTATCCCTAGAGTGTGGATGGGCCTAAGAATTTGCATTCTTAGCAAGAATCCTGGCTACCTGTTTTTCAGCGAGAACGGCTGAATTAAGCAAATGAAAATCTCTATATATATTATAGTGGAAGTTGGAGAAAGAGACACTCCTTAGGAGGAAGAAGGAGCGTTAGACCTACAAAGGTGTTCGGCACTGGTAGGTTTCAATAAGCAGTGAGTAAGTAAAATTGAATGGAGAAGAAGATAAACGAGTAAAATGTTTTAAGTGAACAATAATCTTGAAAGGCTATTTGAAAGTAGCTAATAGAGCCGAGAAGTACTTTGAAAATAACATTTAGAGATAATGAAAGTGTTATTTTAGTATGTTTCATGTATTTCTTCACCTAGTCAATCAGTTGAATATTCTAAGACTAATACAAGCTGAGTATGGTGGTACACACTTGTAATTCCAGAACTCGGAGTCGGAAGCAGAAAGATCATGAGTTCGAGACCAGTCTTAAGAGTGCTACAGGAGCCGAGAGGATTTTTTACTCCCCCTTCTGTCCTATGCCACCTCCGTTGTCAGCTACGATTTCCTCATCTGTGAAATAAGAAGGTTGTTTAGACTTCAAAGAATCCAAAATTCTGAAACATCTCAAAACATTTCCCTGAGTAGACATAAATTATAAAAACTTGTAGCAGAGCCCCCTAGTGGTTTTAAGGGAGCTCAACTCTTACAACTAAACACTACAAAGAATTTTTGCCATGATAGAAACCTAAGAATATTGTAGATATTTGTGCCCACACGACTTAAAATACTTTTTATCGCACTCTGCCTAACCTCAAGAAACTTAACAATAATCAGAGAACAAGTTAGAAAGGTCTGATAATTTCTTTGAAAGATAGGGAGTCGGTAATGCTTCTTCTGTGCCGAAGCTTGACCCCAGGGCCTGTGCATGCTGAGTATGTGCCCTGCGGACTGTGCGTGTCGAGTCTGTGCGCTGCAAACGGCCCGTGGCCCAGCCAGGTTGTGTGTGTTTATGCTTAGGCAGGCTCTCATTACACAACCCAGGCCGACCACCAACTGAAAGTTTTCTGACTCGGCCTCCCTAAGGCTCAGACTATGGACAGACACCACCACACAAGGCTCAGGTTTATGAATTTTTTGGTGCAAGTAATTATTTGACGGCAAATCCCACTTTTGGAATTCATTCTAATAGAATAACACCTTAACAACATTCTAGAGAGCTGAAAGGATGTAGCTGGTGATACCTGAATAACTTCATGAGTAGGCTCATAGCAGTGTTGATGTCTTAGTTTTGGCAATGCTCCGCAGTAATTTACAATGTTCGCATTACCAGAAGGTGAGTAAAGAACATACAGAAATCTCTACTATCTTTGCAGCTTATCTGTAAGGCAGTCATTCTGAACTGGGCTTGGCGCCTTACTCCCAGAACCCCAACTACTTGGGAAGCTAGGGCCAGAGGTCAGCCTAGAGGAAGAAAAACATCTGATCAAGAGAATGGTATCTCTGGTCTGGGTGGAGACCCACCCCGCCGGTCCAGCTGGGCTAGTTGAATCAGCTAAGGGACCACCTTCCGCCTACTAAAGAGAGAGATGGCATGATTAGTTCTTTAATGATATGCTGTACTTTTCCTTCCCAGAGTCTCCGCCCCTAGTGCAGCTCAGCATCTGAGCTTTGTATGGTTGTCAGTCTGCCCACATTTCTGAATTACTCAGAAAAGTTTACTTTTACTGTTTGCTAAGCATGCTTTTCCTTAATGCTTGGGCTTTTCTCCCCAACATTTTGGGCTTCCTTAACTCTTTCTATACAGCTTCTCACTGTATGACTGTTTATTTTTCATGTGTCTGACCTTTATGTCACCTTAAATGGCTTCCTCCCCTCCCCACCTCCTCCAGCTAACTGCTGCAGTGTTGAGCTCACCTGGCTGGGGTTTTTATTTTCTTTATCTGTTTGTTCTTGAGAAAGGGTCTCACTGGAGCTTTGGCAAGCCTGGAGCCTAGTGGTAGACCAGGCTGACCTCAGAAAAGACCCACCTCGTGCCAGGTGGTGGTGATGCATGCTTTTAATCCCAGTACTCGGGAGGCAAAGGCAGGCAGATTTCTGTGAGTCTGAGGCCAGACTGGTCTACAGAGCAAGTTCCAGGACAGGTAGGAATGTTTCTCAGAGACAGCCTGTCTGGAAAAGCTAAAAGAAAGAGAGAGAGAGGAAAAGATCCACCTCCTGAGTGCAGGGATTAAAGACATGCATTTTTGTTTTAATTATCTTTATTTCCATTTGAGTCCATCCTTAAGTTCTTTTATTAATGAGACTAAAAACCCAAAGGATAATCCCAGTAATATCAAGACCTTCACTTAAGAAGGTTTTTTTTTTTAATTATTACAAAAGAATCCAGGCAGAAGTGATGCCTATATTAAAGGTGCTTTTAATTCTAAGCACTCAGGAGGCAGAGACATGTGGATCTCTGAGTTTGAGGCCATCCTGGTCTACAGAGTTCCCTCACAGCCAAGGCTATGCTAACCTTGAAAAAATATATATATTACTAAAGAAAGAACTTAAGATGTGGGGGGAGGGAGGAGTCATGGCATATGTGTGAAGGTTGTTGAGACAATTTGGGGAGTCAGTTCTTTCACCATTCGGTTCCAGGGATTGAGCTCAGGTCATCAGGTTGGCAGTGTTAGAAATAATCTCAGGGTTGAGAAAAGAGCCCACCATTCCAACTGCAGTGTCTGCACAAGGCCAACTTTACTCCTGACTGATAAGGTGTGCTCAGAAGGATGAACACACTGAGACAGGAAGTGCATTTGGTGTTTCCTCTAACTCAGGTAGTGACTGTGCCTTTTCCTCAAGGGCTGGCTGGCTCCCATCTCCCAGTCTTGATGTAATTGGTATAAAAGGAATTGGTGTGCAGGAAATGAAGGGAAGCGAAAGAAAGAGAGTGAAAGAGGTCACTGCTCTAGGTCATCGGATTCCAGGGATACTGCAAACCTTGGACCTTTGTGTAAACAAAGGAGGGATTAAAATATTTGCTTAAAGTCTTACAAGGTGGGAGAAGTGATAAAAACACTTGGACTCCTTGTTTTAAACACAAGTTTTAGAGTATGATAGAAAAAGACCCATTTGATATTTCTACTACAACAAGCAACTCCCTGCTGAACCATCTCACCAGCCCCTAGATCTGTCCCTAGTAAACTACTTCCTCTAGGACCTCCTTAAAAAATGTCTATCAGCTCCTCAATAATAACACGAAATTATGAATCCATCAATGCATCAATATATTGATTAGGTCAAAGCCCTCATGATCCAGCTGCCACTCAATGCTTGGATCCACTGATTGGGGGACCAGATGTTCAAAACATGCATGGTTTCAGGGAGATACTTGATGCCCAACCTATAACAAACACTATGCAATGCAATTCATATTTTTTTTAATTTATTTATTTATTATGTATACAATACTCTGTCTGTATGCCTGAAGGCCAGAAGAGGGCAACAGACCCCATTACAGATGGCTGTGAGCCACCATGTGGTTGCTGGGAATTGAACTCAGGACCTTTGGAAGAGCAGGCAATGCTCTTAACCACTGAGCCATCTCTCCAGCCCCATGCAATTCATATTAATATATTACCATTTATATGCCAGGAGAGATTACATTTGCTTATGTAGTATTTGTGAATCTTTAAGTGGTACTGGAAAAATTTGTAAGCAGCTGAACAACAGTAGCCATCCTTGGAAAACAAACTTAAGTATTTGGGGAAAGAAAAGGAGGTTGTTAGGGCCTATCAGTGAGTGCTGAGCCTGACAATTGAGTTCTTTCCCCAGAAAGCACGTGACTTCCACCACGCACGCAGGTGCACACAAGTAAATAAAGTAAGTGAATGTTCACCATATATCCTGTTGTGTTGGCTTATATTTTTGTTTATTTGAGGCAGGGTCTCAGTGTGTAGTGAAAACTGATCTCCAACTTGTGATCCTCCAGCATCAGCTGCCCAAATTTTAAACATGTGACTCCACACTAGTCTGGAGATTGTTTTTTTTTTGTTTTGTTTTGTTTTCTTTTTTCAAGACAGGGTTTCTCTCTGTAGCCCTGACTGTCTTGGAACTAGCTGTGTAGTCCAGGCTGGCCTCAAAGTCACAGAATCCACCTACCTCTGCCTCACAAGTGCTGGGATTAAAGGTATGTGCCACCACCGTTGGGCTAAGATTTTTTTCTTAATGTTCTCTGTGATTAAATGGCAAAGTGGTACTTTAACAAAGTCTGCAGTAAAGCCACTTTGTGCCACTGAGTTGTGAAGAAAAGGCCACTTTATTCATGGGACACAATTTTTACTGGAAATGGCTGAAGCATGCAATATTCATGCAGACTGAGTTATTTAGTAGACTCCCTGACCTGGAAGGCTCTCCTGACTCTTCTTCCTGCTGCCCACTGAGAGTCTGAGGTCCACATACAATAGCCTCACTTCTCCCACAGATCACTGGGCCTCTCCACCCAACACTGGCATTTCCCACCAGTGAGGACTCTGGACTCTCGTGGTTTCTCACCTTTTGACCTCGTTAAGCCTTGGTACCAGGCAACCATGGCGCTCTTGGCCCAGAGCCTTTGGCCCCTGCTCTGTGTTTGACAAATCACTGAGGAGCCTGTGCCTTCTCGAAATTGACCCTCTCTGAATTCCTGGGAGGCTAAGAATTACAGACTCTTGGGTCTCATTTATCTGCCTCACTCCTGGGAACTTTGGCATCGTCTATACCTCCAGTTTTTGCACTATTTAAGGGCTTCTAAACTTGTCCACCTTTGCAATCAGCTTTGGCCCAAATACCCCTTGGATATTGCTTTCTGATCCACTCTCTTCCACCTGCAACCAATCTGCTTTCTCGTTCACTGGCAGCTTCACCTTCCATTCAACTGCTGGCAATTGGGTCTCCAATGGGTAGCCTCTAACCATTCCCCTGGATGTGAGGCTTCATTTCTGGAGCACAGTCCTCTCCTCGCCTTCTGGCCTTTCTCAAAGTCCTGGTACCAGGCGACTGTGTCTCTCTCCAGCTCAGAGCCCTTGGCCCTTGTGCCTGCTTAAGCTGCTTCTTTCTGAGTTCCTGAGACTCTAGGAATTGCAGACTCTTGGATCATCTTCTCTGCTTCACTCTGGGAACTGTGTCATCCATCGTCTGTATGGCCACGCTCCCATTGGGATGTCTTTTGGAGACCCACTGACCATTCCTTTCAAATCAAATCTGGCCTCAGTATTCCTTAGACCAGGCAGTCAGGAAACGGAGAAAGAATTCTCCACTTTCTTTTTCTGTCTGCACTCCCTCTCTAAATGTCCTGTCTGCTTGCTGCAACATACAGGTCAGATGGATAAGCCAGCTTCCTCTTGCTCAACACACACCGGTTTCCCATTTCTTTTTATTTACTCAAGTCCTGCTTCCATTTGGCCCTGGTGACCTTTCCCCTGTCACTTTTCCTTGCCTTCTCAGGAGACAGCCTTGCTAGTTTGGTTCAAATTTGTTCTGTTTCACTTTTTACTATTGACTGCCCTTGGTAATCAGCCACCTGTGTCTCCTGTTGAATCGGCTAGAAAGAGGGTGTCGAGGTGCTGCTGCGGTGATGGGGAAGGAACAGGCGCCTTAAGTTGTGAGCTCCAGGGAGTCAACTTGGATTCACCTCAGACAGCATTTTAGCAGATCCAAGTGGCGCCTGACGGTTCCACGGAGCCTGGACAGTAAAGTAAAAGTCAGCTACCCCAGGATGTGGCCAGCACCCCAGCTTTCTCAGGTCCCCCAAAGATGACTGATGCTCCCTAGGTCAACAGGAAGCAGTCTCAAGAACACGACATTCTCATCCCTGCCTCACCCGCTATCCCTTTCAAATTCCTCACCTTTTTATAATAAACGAAAGGGAGGAGGGTTAGTATTCAGGCATATGTCCTGGCCTGCCCTTGGGGTCCTGACAGGATACTCTGCTGCAGTCACTAAGGGCGCCTTTTGTGCGCATGCCTGCTCCCTCTCGCTCTTCTCTTACCTCTTTCCCATTCTCTCTCTTCTGCCACTCTTACCCTCGTGGACTGGTCTCTGTCCCTCTCTTTGTCCCCTTTTCTGCCCCTTCTTTCTCCTCTTCCAATAACCCATGTGAGCACTGTATGATGTGTCTCCTTCCTGGCCGCTTTTTAAATTATAACACCGTGTCTCAAAATAATAATAATAATATAATAATAATAATAGTAAAAGGTTTCTGTACCCTGGTATTAAGTCTCTCCACAAATGTAATAAGCCAGATCAGGCAGAATAATTATGTTCATGTTTAATCTGAGCAAAGCATTCCCGGGTGTTCCCAGGGAAGAGGAGAAAAACCACGAGGGAGAGCCACGTGGCAGATTGGAACCATGACTTAAATAGCCTGTGGGTGTGGTCTTTAGCATCTCAGGGAGAGGAGCTGCGAGTGGTGGGCTTCCTTAGGGGTGGGGCCTGGAATAGGAGGGGCAGGACTGGGTGGAGCTTCCCAACAAATAATAAGGAGGTCTCAGAATTTCCCTGTTTATAGAGGAAATATGCAGCTACAAATGAGAAGTAATAGAGCCGCCACGTTTCTCACTGGGATCACCCCCCTAGGCCCTCTGCTAAGATCCCAATTGTCATTGCTGAGTTAGTTAATTCCTTTCACCTCTCTAAAGCAGAACACTTTTAGAGCCTAGAGTTACTGAGAAGCCACAAGGCTCACCTCAAAGGCCATGCATTGACCAAAATGAGAACTTACTGCTAAATGAAGTTCACACCTAGTTTGCATTTACTGAATATTTTAATTGTGCCATTTGCTTATCGTTCATATAGGAGCACAAATACTTCCAAAATACATCAACGTTACTAAGTTGAACATGTTTGCTCCCGCAAATTAATTCTCTGTCCTCATCTAGTCTGCTCTGTGCTCTAAGTGCTGGAAGTATAATCTACAGTAGTCTCTGCACCAGTGGGCTCCCTTGAAATCTGTGTTTCCTTTAAGTGTGGCTAAAGAGACACTGACAGAGGTGGAGCTGAGGGGCGGGCGACGATGCGTTCATTTTCTTCCAAATCCCACACTTCCCGTCCAGTGGCTCTCCCGATAGCGCTTTCATCCTTCCACTGATGTTACATTATTCAAGCATGTGGATTCCAAGACTTCCTGATATTGTTAGCCTTTGTCATCTTTAATGCTTATAAACAATCTCCATCAAATTCCTCTGCGTAGCAACCTTGAGATGAAGCTATGCCTTCCTCTAAGTTACTAAACATTGTAGAACAATAGCTTTCAGACTGTACATTGCCCTGTGTGAATCCATTGTATAAAACAGCAGTACTCTTCGTCTTCAGTTAAAATGACGAGGCCTAATGACTTCACAACTGTTTGTGGAGGCAAACAACCACCATCTATCCAATATAAACCATGAGGCACAGACTGATAGCTTATTTACACAGAGTATTAATATTTAACAAACCTATCAGGAACACTTTGGCATGCAGAGTTTTCTAATACTGTTTTGATATCATGATCTGCACATACTGGGAAAAAAAGAAAAAAAAATGTGGGTTATCTAAAGGAGGGATCTCTCACGTTAGGTATAGTGGCACTCAGCGCCCCATCAACAGACACCTGTCTGTCCCTGAGCCTTCAGCATGCTTCTGCTGCTTGACCTCGTCCACTCAAACTAGAATTCCTGCAGAACTCTAAGATCAGCTCTGTAATTGGATTTTAATGTTAAGATTTATTGTGTGAGCTGGGCACATGCCTGCCTTTGTGAGTTCCAGGACACCCAAGGCTACACAGAGAAACAAATTGCTGCGTGACATTTCCTGAAGAGAGGTATGTTGTAGTAATTAATATGGGGTGGCGGCAGGGCTGCGTCCCCAAACACCCCAGCCTCCTGCCCTGCCCGGCTAGCTTATGCCCCAAATAATTACACGGACACTGTATTCTTTTAAACACTGCTCTGGCCCATTTCTAATCATCTGTGTAGCGCCCCTAGGTGCGCTTACCGGGAAGATTTTAGCCTAAGTCCATCCTGGTCGGAGCTTCAGAGCTTCATCGCGTGTGTCTGCCCAGGAGCCGGTAGCATGGCGTCTCTCCTGCGTCTGCTCCGGAGAGCGGAGCTGTGGAGTCTGACCTCACTTCCTCTTCCTCTGGGCGTTCTGTTCTGTTTACTCCACCCACCTAAGGGTGGGCCTATCAAATGGGCCTAGCAGTTTCTTTATTGCTTAGCCAAAGGAATCAACAAATTGATATATGACACTCCCACATCACTTCCCCTTTTTCTGTTTAAACAAAAAAGAAAGGCTTTAACTTTAACATAGCAAAATTACATATAACAAAACAGTTATCAAGTAAAAGTTACATCAGAAACATTTATACATATAACAAAATTGACCATAAATCTCTATCAATGCAAATTATTCATACCTATATCATTTCCCCCTTTAAATGTAAAAGAACATTTATAAACAATATTTGGGAACATGGGCGCAGTTTTTTCTCTCCAAACTGCTTCCTGCTGAATGGGGGCGTCGTTAATCAGATTATTTAGGGTGTAACCTGTGTGCCAGGTTTATCTCAGTTGGCAGTTGAGCAAAGCAATTTTCTGAAGATGTTCACAGCAACCCTTCAGGAGGACGTGGTCCATCATACCAAATCGGAATAGAAGAAATGAACAGGGTCTCATCCTCTGTGAAAACAAAAGAAGACTCTCTCCAAAGCATCATATCCTTAGACCCAAATTCTGAAATCATACCCTCATGATATCCGTTCTGGTTCCACTGGGCTGCCCATATAATGAAATGTCTGTCTGTACTTAGCTCCTTCACAGTCAAAAATTTTAAAGAAAGCACAATAATACAAAGAATCCAGACTCTCTGTGAAATTTTCATCTTTACGCGGCTTATTTTTACTCTATCACTTTACTTTATTCTGTCTCTTTAATGACTTTACTTTTACTTTTTTCTTTTTAAACCATTAACTTTATTCCCTATATTCTTTTTCTTCTCTCTCCCAAGCCTACGTATATTCATCCAACAGTGTGACTCATTTAGTGGTCTGAATCTGTCCTATTGTGAATCTGCAATTTTTTACTATCCAGGAGCACTTTTGATTTGCGCCTTTAAATCATTAGGCGCTTAAGAATCTAAGCTGTGACATTCCTATGTTAACTTTTTGCTTTTTGAGCGTAGATCTGTAGACCAGGCTGTCTTTGAACTCTCAGAGATCCGCCTGTCTCTGCCTCCCAGGCATTGGGATTAAAGGCGTACACTACTACACCTTGAACTCACAGAGATCTGTTTGTCTCTGCCTTCTAGGCACTGGGATTAAAGGCGTGTGCCACCACACCTTGAAGTCAGAGGTTTACTTTAAGAATTTTAACTTTTAGTCTGACTATATTTTTAACACACAGTAAACCATTCAGAAATTTTCTGTCTTTGAATCTCTCTTTACTGTATATCTCTCTTTTTCTGACCACGCGAGTCTTTAATTTGCAAAGCAATATCAGTAGGACTAAAGGCGTGGCTTTGCCAGCTAGATCCTTAGCTTTCCAGCCTCGTGGCTGAGGTACTGGCTGTAGCCATGTTTATAGCAATTCAAGGTCCCTGCCAGCCAGCGAGCTACAACAGACAACACTCAAGTCCTCTCTCAGTAGCCGGCCCTCCTGCCTCAAACAGTCAGAGTTTGCCCTGGCAGGATGGCCCAGAAAGCCGGCATTTTTAAACGCGGAGATTTTTTCCTGCTACGGCTGAAAACCGAAAAGCATGTGTTCAGCTTTTCATCAACACTGTTTAAGTGTTTTGTGGCAGGACCTCTTAATGAGCTGCAGGCTTTGCAGCTAAAGCTGAGTCAGGAAGCCTCTTGGGGCTACCAGGTAGGAGCGGCACTCAGCACTTTAATTCTGAGACTGAGCGTGCAGCACAGAAATTCTTTTCATCCAAGTTATATCCAAATCTGACACGCAGAGCACTACGCAGTCTGAAAACACATCTCTGTATGGCAGCAGGAATCCGCCATGCTCTTCCGCCTGCCTAAGCCTGATTCTGCCTTCTGCCCAGGAGCAGGCGGGGAGCTCTGAGTCATCGTCAAGGTCTCAGAGCACTCTCCTTCAGATCCCAAGCGGGAACACAAACATAAAGCCAGAGTTTGCACTGGCGGCACAGCCCCAGGAAGCCATGCTTTGAAATGACACAGCGTTTTTTCTGCTGCTGTTGCCGAATCAGGAAATCTCTCTACAGCACGCCACCAACAAACAGCAAAAATCTGTGTTAAACTCTCTCTCCCTTATTTTTAAGCTTTCTCAAGTTTTTTAAGTGAGTTTAGTTAGCCACACGTCTGGGCGTCATTTGTAGTAATATGGGGTGGCGGCAGGGCTGCGTCCCCAAACACCCCAGCCTCCTGCCCTGCCCGGCTAGCTTATGCCCCAAATAATTACACGGACACTGTATTCTTTTAAACACTGCTCTGGCCCATTTCTAATCATCTGTGTAGCGCCCCTAGGTGCGCTTACCGGGAAGATTTTAGCCTAAGTCCATCCTGGTCGGAGCTTCAGAGCTTCATCGCGTGTGTCTGCCCAGGAGCCGGTAGCATGGCGTCTCTCCTGCGTCTGCTCCGGAGAGCGGAGCTGTGGAGTCTGACCTCACTTCCTCTTCCTCTGGGCGTTATGTTCTGTTTACTCCACCCACCTAAGGGTGGGCCTATCAAATGGGCCTAGCAGTTTCTTTATTGCTTAGCCAAAGGAATCAACAAATTGATATATGACACTCCCACATCAGTATGTCTATTCACCCTAGATAAGATAATGACAGACCAAAGAAAGGATTCTATCCAAACCATTTTAGTGAACCCATGAGTTTATTGGGGTTACTTACAGGAGTGTAGGTGACTCCTGAGCAGCTGCATCACCAAGAAGTCTCACCCCTCCTATTATCCTCTGCCACACACACCCAAGACCCCATACAGCACAGTCAAGATTGGTCCAATGGGACAGGAGGGTGTGGTGACAGAAATTTCAAGTGAGGGTATCATGAATCCACCCTTCTCTTCCCCACTAACCCTCACCATGACTAGTAATGGGAACTTAGTTGGGCTCACCCGACCCCTGCTGTTTTGTTGGAAGGACTGCAGGCCAAGGTTTTCTGTAGGTCACCAAAACTGCTGCTGCTTTGTCATAGAGGTGGTCATGTCACAAGAGAAGATGTAAACATTTTTAGGAACCAGAGAGATGGTTCAGTGGTTAACTTACTATTGCAGAGGATCCAGGCTTGGTTCCCAACACTCACATGGTGGCCCACACTGTCCATAACTTCAGTTCCCAAAGGTCTGGGTCTACTGAACTTTACAGGCTTCTACATATATGTGGTGCACCTACATACACTCAGGCACACATACACATAAATAGGCATTAAAAACTAGTAAGTCTGGGCTAGAGAGATTGTTCAGCAGCTGAGAGCGCTAGCTACTCTTCCAGAGGTCCTGAGTTCAATTCGCAGCAACCACATGATGTCTCACAACCATCTGTAATGAGATCTGGTGCCCTCTTCAGACATACAGACAGAATACTATAATATGTAGATGATGAGCTGCGGGCAGGCACACTGCCTGGCCCATTAGTTCCAGCCTCTTATTGGCTAATTCTCACATCTTGATTAACCCATTTCTAATAATCTGTGCAGCACTGAGAAGATTCTTAACCTGCGTCCATCTCGGAGAGGAGAACTACAACGTCTGCTTCACTGCCTTCTTCCTCCCAGAATTCTGTTCTGTTTACTCCACCCACCTAAGGGCTAGCCTATCAAAAGACCAAAACAGTTTCTTTATTAGCCAATGAAATTAACACATAGACAGATGACCTTTGTACATCAATAATAAATAACTTTTACTAATAAATCTTTAAAGACCTATATAAACCATGGTAGTGTATACTTTTAATCCCAGCATTCAGAAGGCAAACACAGGGATCTAGTGAGTTCAAAGCTAGACTGGTCTACTTGATAAGACCCTGTCTCAAATAAATCTTTGATGTCTAATCCTCATTGCCAACTTGAGCAGATTTACAGTCACCTCAGGATGTTTCTGTGAGGATATTTCCAGAAAGGTTTAATGAAACACAATAAATAAAAGAGAGAGAGGGAGAGAAAAATTGGGTTCAACCTGAAGATCCAAAAAGCAAAGCAGCCAGCCACTGCTCAGTCAGAAACAGTGATCCTGCCTCCAGGAACCTCAGAACGAGACTATGTCTGAGAGCTGTCTCCTCTGTTTTTAATCCTCTCTAGGGATGGGATCAAAGGTGTGCACCACCACTGCTCGGTTTCTATGGCAAACGAGAGTGTCATTGCTGCCTGATCTGCAAGGCCGATCAGTGTGGCTGTTTTACTTTTTTGATCCTTAGGCAAGCTTTATTTATTAAAATACAAATGAAATGCCACTCCAGTTTAACTGAAGAGGGATAATCCACCCTAAGTGTGGGAGGAACCATTTTGTGGGCAGGAATTGAAAACTGAATAAAAACGAGAAGGTAAGCCAGGCAGTGATGGTGCACACCTTTAATTCCAGCACTCCAGAGGCAGGAGCAGAGGCAGGTAGATCACTAAATTCAAGGCCAGCCTGATCTACAGAGTGAGTTCCAGAACAACCAGGACCACACAGAGAAAAAAAAGGGGGGGGATGATCAAAACATAGCTTTCATCTTCCTCTGCTTTCTGACTGCAGAGGTGATGTGACCAGTTGCCTCTCACCCCTTTGCCCTGCCTTTCCTGAGATGGTGGACTATGCTCTGAGCCACAGTGACAATGTCCGAAGTTGCTTTGGTCAGGTATTTTATCGGTGAGAAAACTAGTACAATTTCGTTATGTAGAGTGTAATGTCTGCCCTGAAAGTTACCAATTAAAGTTGGAATAAAAGAAGCCTACCTGCAAGTCTTACGTCTTTGGGGTGTGGCTAAAGGAGTATGGGGGTGCCTGTGAGAGCACAGAGCCTTTTATGGTTCTGTCATGCTTGTCTTGAGAGGCTGGCATCCCAGAAACTCAATGACCACCTAAGCCAGGGGATTCCAGATATTTGCCTCCTGAATTCAAAGAATGAAATTCATAGACCACAGAGAGGAGATTTAGAAATTTATTTAGAAAAAAGGCAGAAAGAAATCAATAAGTAATGAAGGGCATGCTAAGGAAGTTATAAGAATGTTTTCTGTTGTTTTGAGACAGGATTTCACCTTGTGACTCTGGCTGGCCTGGAACATATGTAGATCAGGCTGTCCAAAATGCACAGAGATCTGCATGCCTCTGCCTCCCAATGCTGAGATTAAAAGTGTGTGCCATCATACCTGACTACTTTTGGTGAAGAAAACTAAAAATATTCTTATATGAAAATTTTTGTATAGTAGGGAAGGATTTTGTCCTAAAGTGACCATGACAAGTCAAAACTACTGGTCTGAAGTGGGACATGGTGGCTCCTGCTTGTAATCCCAACACTTGAGAGACTGGTGCAAGAGGTTTTCTGTCTCCAAGCCTGAACTAGTCAGTTCCAGACCTTACCTAAATAAAAACAAAAATAAGCCATGTGTGGTAGTGCACACCTTTAATCACAGCAGAGAGGGGCAGAGGCAGGAGGATCTTTTATGAGTTTGAGGCCAGACTAGTCTACATAGAAAGCTACAGGTCAACCAAAGCTAACAATGAGACTGTCTCAATGTCCCTACACTGCCACCATAAAATACAATCAAAGCTGTCCCAAAGGGAGGGAGTTTGTATCCTCAGAGACCAGTTCTCTGTCAAGTGGGAGAATGTATAGGTGCAGAAATTAATCTGACGGGGCTGGAGAGATGGCTCAGAGGTTAAGAGCATTGCCTGCTCTTCCAAAGGTCCTGGGTTCGATTCCCGGCAACCACATGGTGGCTTACAGCCATCTGTAATGAGATCTGGTGCCCTCTTCTGGCCTGCAGGCATACACGCAGACAGAATATTGTATACATAATAAATACATAAATAAATATTTTTAAAAAAGAAAACCTTAAAAAAAATTAATCTGACTACTCCGAAGGAAAAATTATGAAAACCTGTGTCTCTAAAATCTTATCGACTAAATGAAACCTCAATGCCTGGAGATTTTGGAATGTTGCAGTCTAAAACCTAATTAGAATTTATCTTCGGCTATCTTTAACACCTCTAAGGAGCCATTCCTCGCAGCCACTGTGTCAGACCTAACGTCCTGATAAACAGATAAAAGCCTTGAAATTTATCTACTTGGCAGAACCCTGTCTCCAGCAAGGGGCTGAACATTGCTATTAGAGATCTAAGCTTTCTCATGTTCCAGCAATGTATTTTTCACATGCCTTGATGTATTACATCTTCGTTCTGTTATAAAAACTCCAGGAAGCCGGGTGGTGGTGGTGCATACCTTTAATCCCAGCACTTGGGAGGCAGAGGCAGGTGGATCTCCGTGAGTTCGAGACCAGCCTGGTCTACAAGAGCTAGTTCCAGGACAGGCTCCAAAGCTACAGAGAAACCCTGTCTCAAAAAACAAAAACAAACAAACAAAAGAAACTTCATGAAACTGCTTCCATGGTGGACCATGGTATTTGGGGAGATCCAAATCTATGTTCCTGGCCCATGGGCATTCACTTTTGGCTCCAGAATAAACTCTTATTCCCTTTTAAATGAGAGCTGTGTTTTTTTTTTTCATAGACACTGCTTGTGCAATTTTGTACCTTACCTGAAGCTTAAAATTACATCAAGTGTCAACCTTTAGGATGTGAACTGAAGCAGCCCTGACACATTCAGGCTCATCTTTTTAACCTTTTGAATCCTCCTCCATGACCTTGAGCTGAATATACCCAGAAACACACCTCCCATCTTCCCTTGAAATAAATGCAGTATCCCAGGAATATGCCCTCCCTATGTGAATGTGTGTGGGCTGGCCAAATAAAGTCTTCAGGATTTCTTTCCTGGAAGAAGCACTGTTTGGGAATAAACACTGTGTGCTGTTCTATCTCTTGGCTGTGCTTTGCTTGTGTGTGGCTGCGTTTCTGCGTTTCAGACCCAGTGCCTCATGCCTGCTAAGTGTATTAGTTACTGTTCTCAGTGACATGACGTCATACCTGACAGAAACAACCCATAGAGGTTTATTTTGGCTTGTGATTCGGGGGTACAGACCATGATGGCTGGGAAGATACAGTACCTGGTGAGTCTTAACTGTGCTTGGAGCAATCATTACATGCTGGCAGATCAGAAAACAGTGTCTGATGGACCTGCAGCTGGACCCTAAATCCTCAAACCTTCCCACCTGTGCCCCACATCATCCAACTAGGTACCACACATCTCCTGAAATAATGCTGCTAGCTCTGGGACCAAGTGTTCATACACATGAACCTGTAAAGATGTTTCAGATCCAGATCTTAAAACAACCACCAAGCAAACACTCTACTACTGAGCTACTGCCCCCCTTACAAACATTTGATGTGCAGGACCATAATTGGTGCCATTGCTGGTTAGCCTTTACACCATAATAAGCAAATGCTTGTAATAGGAAATAGTAAGTGAAAATTTTGAGCATGTATTTAAGAATTTCTCATTTTATCTCACTTGAAATGCAAGTGAATCCAGTTCTATTCTGTGTATTTATAAAGCCGGTTTTGTTGGTTTTTTTTAAGCACACATACATTTTGGGTTTTGGAGATGATTTCTTTTTTGTTTGTTTGTTGTTTTATTTTTTGTTGTTTTGGGGTTTTTTTTTGGTTGATTTTATTGAGCTATATATTTTTCTCTGCTTCCCTCCCTGCCTTTCCCCTCCCCTTCAACCCTCTCCTCTGGTCCCCACGCTCACAATTTACTCAGGAGAGCTTGTCTTTTACTACTTCCCGTGTAAATTAGATCCATGTATGTCTCTCTTAGGGTTCTCATTGTTGTCTAGATTCTCTGAAATTGTGATTTGTAGGTTGGTTTTCTTTGCTTTATATTTAAAAACCATTTATGAGTGAGTACATGTGATAATTGTCTTTCTGGGTTGGAGCTGATTTCTTTATGTAGCCTTGGCTGTTCTGGAACTTACTTTGTAGAACATGCTGGCCAGCCTTTGCCTCCCAAGTGTTGGGATTAAAGGTGTGTACCACTACCACCTGGCTTATTTTCTTAATGATAGCCATCTTGACTGGATGAAATGGAATTTCAATATTGTTTTAATATTTCCTTGATGGCTAAGGATGTTGAACTTCCAGAATACTTATTAAGACTTAGTTTTGCTATGTAACCTTAGCTGGCCTGACACTTGCTATGTGGTCCAGCCGGACCTGACACTTGTTAGGTAACCCTGGCTGGCATAATGAAATGCTTGCTGTGTAGAGTAGCCTGGCCTGGATTTTCAGTGATCGGTGCCTCAACTGCATGAGAGTAAACATAGTTTCTTATATTTATTGGCCATTTGTTTTTCATACTTTGAGAATTACCTGTTCAGTGAATTTACCTATTTATTGAATAGATAGTGTCATTTCTTGGTAGACTTTCAAATCTTTTTATTTTAGATATTAATCTTCTGTCAGATTTTTAGCTAGCAGTCTTTTCAACCATCCTGTAGGCTGTTCTTCGCTTAACTGTTTCTTTCACTGTGCAGAGTTTTAGATTTTTATTCAACCCCATTTGTCAACTTTTGGTTTTATTTTATTGTTTTGATTTGTTTGGGGGTTTTGTGGTTTTGTTTTGCTTTGCTTTGTTTTATTTATTTATTTGTTTGCTTATGTATTTATTTATGAGACAGGGTCTCACTATGTAGCCTTAGCTGGTCTGGAACTTGCTATGGAGACCAGGCTGACCTTGAACTCACAGAGATCCGCCTGCCTCCGCCTCCTGAGTGCTGAGATTTCAGGCAAGTGCCACCACTACCCATCCAAAATTTTTACTTATTTATTTTAGAATATCTTCAATTTATTCTTTGGCAATTTCATGATTCATGATTTTTTTTTTTTGGTTTTTTGTTTTTGTTTTGGAAGGGGGCTCTAGACAGGGTTTCTCTATAGTTATGGAGCCTGTCCTGGAACTAGCTCTTGTAGACCAGGCTGGTCTCAAACTCACAGAGATCTGCCTGCCTCAACCTCCAAAGTGCTGAGATTAAAGGCATGCGCCACCAACACCCCCACCCAGCTGCAATTTCATGATTGTATGCAATGTACAATGTATCTTGACCATACCCACTCCCAGCTTTCTCCCCAGATTACTGTGACATCTCCCAGCATGTTTCCCTATCACTTCCTGTCCTGTTTTTTTTAAAAAAAAAAAAACCTGAGTCCAGTCAGTAGTGGCTGCTGGACTGTTTGACTCATCTTGACTATCTGCAGATCTTGCCCAGGTAGCCATCCCTGGAGTGAAGTCATGAGTGCAACAGTCCTGTCAGCTCAGAAAATAGCATTTCTCAGCACTTGTCCCCGTCCTTTGTTCTTGAATTCTTCCTGGTCCCTTTCTGTGATGTTCTCTGAGCCTTGGAAGCAGGCGTTGATACACAAGTCCATTTAGGGCTGGGCACTCACCCATCACGTGTTCTCAGCACTCCTCAGCTATCCGTGTCTGTGTTACAGAGGCAGGCTTTTCCTGCCAAGGCTGAAAGCAACACTAGTCTATGGGTGTAAATCAATATTTAGACGTCATTTGGCAACATATAAGTTCCCTAGTAGGGCCTATGATCTCCTTACCCTTCTCCCTCATCCTCTCACCCCCAGATTTACAGTAGGAAGAGGCATGGATTTCCTGCTGTAAAGCATGCCTAGGAGCCAATAAAGAGCTGGCTGGTTCTCCACCTTGTCATAGCAGTCCCGCCACCATCACATCAGTAATCCTCTTTTTGTCTGGCCAGGAGGTATACAGCGTTTTTCGGGGTCCTGTGCTGGTAAGACTGCTGATGTCTTCTCTCCTAACAAACAACAAAAACTAGCCCATCAGGGAGAAGTTTTCAAATCAGTGCCAGCTTGATTTCTCTCTAAGTCCTACAACCAAAGTGTGATGTGTCTACAGCAATAGTAGCCTATCTTCTACTCAGGGCAGGCAATGTTGCTGTCTGGTTTTATGTCAGCCTGACACAAGCTAGAGTCATCTGGAAAGAGGGAACTCCAAGTCAGAAAATGACTCCATTAGATGGGCCTAGGGGTAAGCTTATAGTGTATTTTCTTGACTGATGATGGATGTGGGAGGTCCATCTTGCTGTAGGCGGTGCCGCCCCTGGGATTATGGTTCTGAGTGCTCTAAGATAGCCATGGGGAGCAAACCAGTAAGCAGCATTCTTTCACGGCTTCTCCTTCAGTGACAGACTGATGCGGACGTTTGAGCACAATAAACCATTTCCAATTGCTTGTGGCCATGGTGTTTTTCACAGCAAAGAAAACCCTGTGACGGTAACTAAGAGCAATAGCTATGTTGCTATGGGAGTCTTTGAGGCCTCCCTAACCAATAACTATAGGGATATATCCCATGCCTAGCTAGGATTTTCATTTAATAACCATATCTGCATGAATACCTGTACCTGTATTCAAACTCCTAAAAAAAAAAAGAGGTATATTTTTAGGTAGTTTACAAAAGTAGTGGGGTGGGGCACAGAGAGATGGATTGCCAGATTAAGGCACTTGTCACCAACCCAACACCCCAAGTTCCAGCCTTGAGACACACATGGTGGATAGAGAGAACCACCTCTAACTAGTTGATCTCTGACCTTCACGTGCATGCCACGGCACAAATGCAAATGTGCATTCATGCACTTGCACGTGCGCGCACACACACGCACACACAAGTAATCAGATCTTTTTCTTTGGTTTTTGTTTCTTTGCTTGGTTGGTTTGGTTTGGGTTTTGGAGACAAGGTTTCACGATGTAGCCCATCCTGGAACTCACTCTGTAGACCAGGATAACCTCAAATTCGAGATCTGCCCGCCTCTGCCTCCCAAGTGCTGGGGCTAAAAGTGTGCACTACTTTGCCTGGCAAGTAGTGAGTTTTCATAAGGACTTTTCATACATTCTTGGCTTTGAATAACCTATCCCTACTCTAACTCCTCTGCTGTTTTCCTAGCTCACCCCCATTTAAACCTTTCACCTCCAGCATTGCCCCTCTCTGACTTTCATATTACGTGTCTACTCTTCTGAAACCCCTTATGCAGTTTTTTTGTTTTGAGACAGGATCTTGTAGTCTTGGCAAGCCTGGAACTTACTTTGTAGAATAGGCTTCAAACTTTAAGAGATCTGCCTGCTTCTGCCTCTCAAGTGCTGGAATTAAAGGTGTGCATGATCATACCTGGCGTTCAGTGGAACCGAGGGCCGAGGGATGCTTGGGAAGTGCCTTACCACTGAGCTACACCTCCAGCTCCAACGTTTTGTTTTGTTTATTTCTTTTTTCTTTCCTTTTGTTTGTTTTTCAAGACAGATATTCTCTCTGTGGCTTCAGAGCCTGTCCTGGAACTCACTCTGTAAACCAGGCTGGACTTGAACTCACAGAGATCCACTGCCTCTGTCAAATGAGAGCTGGGATTAAAGGTGTGCACCACCACAGCCCAGCCAGTTTTATTTTTATATTTGCATTTATTTATTACTTTTTGTATATGTTCTTGCACACACACACACCACATACACGAATGCTCTGATCAGTGAGCAGCTTGTTCGAGTCCTTTCTCCCCTACCATATGAGTTCTTGGAATTGAACTCAGGCCATCAGTTTTGACAAGTACCTTCATCTACTGAAGCACATTGCCAGTCCAAATTTTAGCTTTGTGAGATTTTGCTTGGTGAGCCATCTGACCTAAATAAAGTCTTTGTTTGCTGTGAATTACTGTAGTAAGTTTTTATTGCTCACTAGCTTCCGGCTCCTCTATCTACCACTGTTGAAGCAAAGGCTGAATCAGCCTAGAGTACTTGGAATGATGAGCCTGCTTTTGCTTCTGTAACACAGATAAGGTTGATAAGGTTTTCATTCAGGGTTCTGAAAGTGGCATTTATATTCCTTTCAAACTGCTTTCTCATTGCAAGAAGGGACTGTGCACTGTCATCTCTGACATCTTGTAGCATCTTCTGAACAGACTACCTCACTTTTGCTCATCTATCTGGTTCTGAGGAGGGCCTGCCCTCCATGAGATCAAGTTCAGAATTCTCTGCTGTAGTGATTTCATGTAGGCTCTAAAAACCATCCTATACCAGATCCAGATCCACCCTCAGCCCCTTAGCCATGCTCCCCATTGCCTTCCTACTCTTGGGTGTCATAGCTACAGAATTCCTGCCCTAGACAGGACTCCTGGAACATTGCAGATGCCCTGGTCCACCATGATCCCCTTCTTCCCCTGAAGTTATGGAGTCACACCTCTCGTGCTGTTCTTGTTATTATGTCTTGGATGTCTTTTGAATCACATATGGCGGTGCCTCCAACATTGTGTTTTTGGTCTTTGTTTGGTTTTGCTCAGGATTGTTTTTGATAGTTGTGCTGCAATATGAATTTTAGGGTTTCATTTCCTATTTCTATGAAGAGTGAAATTGGAATTCTAAAATAATAATGTTTTGATAATTTCATACATACAGTGCATGTTGATCATATCTGCCCCTCACCCCCCACACCTTTAGCAGCCCTGAATCTTCCCCCAACAGCTCCTCCCCAACTTCAGATCCTCTTTTTATTTATTAATTTTGAGAGAGAGCGAACACATAAAGTTTGATGGGTAGGGAGGTGGGGAGGATCTGGGAGAAGTTAGGGGAGAAAAAAAATATGATTGAAATATATTATTTTCAAAATACTTGTTATTAGAATAATGAAGTAACAAAATATATTGTTATTAAAATAATGAAAATTTTTAATTAAAAAAAAAGTCCAGTGTGCGGTGCCAATATTCACATGGGTATGAGCCCATCTCCTGGAATAGTAGGAACTTTGCGGTAACCACACACCCCGAAAGGAAAAAGACTGCTCCTCCACCAGCAGCAATCAGCTGGCAATGGAATCCACGTTCTCCTGCCCATCCACGCAGGAATTTTGTCAGGCTTCATCTTGTGCAGGAATGCAGTGGCCACACTGTATCATCAAGACAGCGCTCCTCCCCAACCTCTGGCCCTTCCAGTCTTCCTGGCCCCTTGTCCCTGGTGTTCCCTAAGTCTGAAGAGGGAGCCTGTGTGTGAGCCTGTGTGGGGCTGAACACTCAGAAGTGGCATCCTCTCAGCACTTTGACCAGTTAAGAGTCAGTACTGACTACTGCCCACTACAAAAACAAGTTTCTCACCAACCCTGTGCACCAGTAGTTTATGGAGTGAATTGCTGGCACAGCAGTACGGAGTTGAAGGTTAAAGTTCTTAGATCCTCCTGGTTCTAGCAGGTTCCACATGGCAGAGAGGAGGATGGGAGTCTTGTCTCAGCATCCTCCATGTTTGTGGATACTGGCACACGGAGTAGGGAAAGGTTGTAAGTTCTCTCCTTTGTTCCCCAGAACTCCTGCAATCCACTGTGAACTGTATGTCCAGTATATGTGTCACATTGGAATTTTATTTGTTTTGTTTGAAACAGGGTTTCACCGTGTAGCCCTGGTTGTCCTGGAACTCTCTATAGATGTAAACTCTGCTGGCCCTGAACTCCCAGAGATTCACCTGCCTTTGCCTCCCAAGTGCTGTGATTAAAGGTGTGAGCCATCACATCTGCTCCTATTTATTTTATTCTTGTGTGTACATGCCTGTGTGTATCCAGGGGTATAGTATGCACATGCATGAGGAGCCCAGAGGTCAGTATTGGGTGTCTCTCTCAATTACGCTCTACCACTGGTCTGGCTAGCCCAACTGGCCAGCAACTTCCAGAGTTCTCCTGTGCCTCCCCAGCACTTAGATCACGGGTGTGAAGAGCATCTAGCTCTACATGGGTGATGGAGATCTGAACATAGGCCCTCTGCCTTGAACAGCAATCACATTACTGACGGGGTCATCTCTCCAGCCACCAAGGTATTTAAGCTCCTGTGAATGAGATTGTTTCCCTAACTTCTTTCTCAGCATGTTTGTATTGGTATATGAAAAGGTTACTGATTTTTGTGCGCTGATTTTTTTTTATCCTGATTCTTTCCTGGAAACGTTTTCAGTTCTAAGAGTTTCTCTGGTGGAATCTGTGGGGTCTCTTAAATGTAGACTGGGATCATTTGACTTGCTCCTTTCCTATTTGTTTCCCTTTCATTTCTTTCTGTCTTACTGCTCTATATAAGACTTTGAGGAGGGAGAGAAGGCCCAGCAGTTAAGAGCATTGGCTGCTCTTCCAGAGGACCCAGGTTCAATTCCCCGCACGCACATGATAGCTCACATGTGTGTAACTCCTGTTCCAGGGGATTCAACACCCTCATATAGACATACCTTCAGACAAAATGTACATAAAATAAAAATAAGTTATTTTTAAAAAAGACTTCAAGCACCACATTATGTAAGAGTACAGAAAGTGAACACTTACATTGTTTTGGATTTCAGCAAAAATGCTTTGAGGGTTTCTGCAATTACTATAATGTTGGCTATAGGTTTGTTTTATATATATAATATATATTGCCTTGTTTTATTTTTCTAGTTATATTTTTCAAATTTATTGTGTGTTTGTGTACATGGACATGCTACAATTTGCTTGTGTAAATCAGAGGACAGCTGGCAGCACTTGGTTCTCTCCTCCCACCATGTGGGTCCTCAGAGTGGAGCTCAGGTCATTGGCGTGGTAGAGGCAACTTCAGATGCTGAGCCATCTCACTGGCCCCCTTTTCATGATGTTTTTCTTGTCACGCTGAGGATCAGATCAAGGGTCCCTGCTGTGGAGTTCCACCCCAGTCAAGAGCCCTGATTTACATCCACTTGCTGCTTACCACATCCATGCCGTACACCCTGTCTTCATCCTAACATCTCAAAAGCCATTTATCTAATTATCCTTTCCAGGATGTTGCCAAGGACAAATGTGGTCATGAGTTTATTGTTTTTTCTTTTTAGAAAATGAGGACATTTGTCCCTTTCTAGTCACTTGGTACCTTTCCCATTCCTAATGCAGACATTTCTGGTTCTTTAAGCAAACCAGGCAGGTAAAGTTTTGCCAAAGGACTAGATCCCGTCTCTTCCTTACTGTCTTGGCCTTGATTTCCCTCCTCACCATGCAGTTCTTAAAGAGATGAAAGCCAAGGAGGAACTGATTAATTTTGCTTTTTCTGTCATCTGTCATCATTGCACCTTCTGTTCCTGGTCTGTCCTGCTTGGAACATCAGTTTTCCTGACATTTGCATATACTGGTAGAAAATGCTATTATCATAGCTAGTATTTCTGGACTAGCCTATTGAATGCATCACAGTCAGCTTAATAAAGACCTTACTTTAAAAATATTTCAGCCTCTCCAAAGTATATTTACTGTTGTTCTCTTGTGTAACAAATAATAATTGTAACTCATGAAATACTATTTTTATGAAGTATTTCACTTGTAATATTTATCCTAAAATACAGACTTTCAGACAGTAACACTTCTACCTTAGTATTAAAATGGAATCCTTTAAAAATGGCAGAAACAGCCGGGCAGTGGTGGCACATGCTTTTAAGCCCAGCATTTGGGAGGCAGAGGCAGGTGGATCTCTGTGAGTTCGAGGCCAGCCTGGTCTACAGAATGAGTTCCAGGACAAGCTCCAAAGCTACAGAGAAACCCTGTCTCAACCCCCCCCCACACACACACACAAAATGGCAGTAATGAAAAGAGTTCTATCTCTCAAAGTACAAGATAATAACTCAGGAAAAAGACAAGATGCTATTTTAATAGTGGAAATTTTGTTATAATACTTTTCCCTCTTCCAAGTAATTCATTCTCTCTGGGGAGATAAGCCAGCCTTTCATTTTACCACTCGATCTGAATTTCCATACATTGAATTTTTAGCAAGAAATCAAAAAACTGAAACTCTATGTTTAATTGTAGCATTTATGTAATTTCAAATCTCAAGAGACAACCTACAGTCATCTCTTTCCACTGGCAGAGTTTATACAGGACAGTTTTGGTGTTTAATTTCTTCTCTACCCTCCCTAAGTTCTCTTACTGTGGCAGTATTTTCAGATCAGTTTGGTAAACTGTTCAGAGCAGTTACTATCTATCAGCCCTCGCTTACTCTTTGGCTATAACCGAGTCAGTGTCTGCCTTGAAGGCACCGAAGCTGGTTATCTTGTAGTAGACAAGATAGTTAAGAACAAAATCCAGTGTAGTGTGTGATGCAGGAACTGCTTGGGGGTGATGTCCCAGGAGGGTCTGTTCCCACTGTCAGTTCAGGTAACTGCTGGAGAGTGCACGCAAATGTGTGGCCAGAAAAACTTTCTGTTTGTAGCTTTTGGAGACTAGGTCTCACTTTGTGGCACGGGCTGGCAGATTCACTATATAGCCGATGATGACCTTGAACTTCTGATCCTTCTGCCTCCACCTCCTCAGTGGTCTATCTGTTGAGGCTATCTGAAAAGATGGATAGGTGTAAAACAAACACAGGAGATAGAAAAGATGTTCCAGACACGCAAAACGGTTTTGTTGTATGCAGGACACAATCAGGCGACTGGACAAAGCCAGAGTTTTTCAGAACGGACTATGGATGGCCTCCAGCCCGGTTCCCATAGTCTATATTCCCTACTGCAGTCTCATGAACTGAGTCTTCACTGGCAACATTATTCTCATCAGCTTGGTCTTCCAAGATCTGACCAGAATGGCCTCACCGGCTCTGCCTGCCGTACCTAGGTCTTCTCTAGCCTGAAAACTCCCCCAACGCTCTTCCCGAGTGTCACCTGATGGAGTTTATCACGGTGTGGATCCCACTCCTGGCACCAGTTTTCTGTATTTGTTACTTTTCTCTATCCAGTCACAAATGCTTCATAAGGAAAGAAGGGCTCATTTAAGGTCATAATTCATTGTTGAGGGGAAGCTATAGTTGTATATGATTTAACAGCAGGGGAGGGTACCTTAACCACCTGGAACCAAGGGGTACCACAAAGTCACACCACTGCAACAGAGCTCACATGAGAGGTTTATAGGTGTGTGTGTGTGTGTGTGTGTGTGTGCGCGCACATGCAGAGATGGCCTATGAGTGAGGGGACAGAAGAAAGAGGGGAGAATATGCTGGCTTTTTTAAATATTTATTTATTATGTATACAATATTCTGTCTGTGTGTATGTCTGCAGGCCAGAAGAGGGCACCAGATGTCATTACAGATGGTTGTGAGCCACCATGTGGTTGCTGGGAATTGAACTCAAGACCTTTGGAAGAGCAGGCAGTGCTCTTAACCTCTGAGCCATCTCTCCAGCCCGGCTTTTTTTTTTTTAAGGTTTTTTTGAGACAGGGTTTCTCTGTGTAACAGTCCTGGCTGTCCTGGAACTCACTCTGTGGACCAGGTGGCCTCAGACTCAGAGATCCTCCTGCCTCTTGCTTCCCAAGTGCTAGAATTTAAGGCATGTGCTACCAACCACCTAGTGATGCTTGCTTTTTATAAGGGTTACAGCACATGCGTAGAGGGAAACTGAGACTCAGTGGCCGCAGTATTGTGTCTCGGTCGCTGCTGCTGTCCTGCTGGTGCTGGATGCCGGTGTGAATACCTGGCTGCTAGCGAAATGACAAGAACGATTCCACCTGTAGAGCCAGGAGTCTGAGACAGCAGTCATACTGCAACTACCATGTCAACGAATCGCCGCTTCTCCCTCTGTTCCCTTTTGATTCAGTGCTGGACTGTGGAATGGTGTAACCCACACTCAGAGTTGGTTATTCTTTTTTACGTAAACATCTCTGAAAAAAACTCCTCACAGACACACCCAGAGAGGTGTCTCCTAGATTCTAAACCTAGTCAAGTGGACAATGAAAATTAATCATCACAAACTCACCACCAGAGATTTTGTGACTTTTTACCTCTGAAATTGGGATAAAGCTATGCTTATAAAAGTGGTGCAAATACAAAGTGTTGTTACTGTAAAATATAAGAAGGCACTATTTCTCTATAGAGCAAAAAATGAATAGAACACAAATTTCTTATATCTGAAACTTCTCTTCTAGCCCAATTTCTATTGTAAGACATAGCAAAAGAACGTTATGACAAACGTTTAAAGTGTACATTTCTACCGTGCACCCAACAGTGAAAGGAAAATGGAAAAGGAGGACTGCTGAGATAATACTGTAAAAATGTAAATACAATAAAATGGACAGAAATGAAAAGGCTGCAGGGCGTGATAAAGAGAAGGGAACGCAGCAGGGCAAAGCAAGCTCCTTTCCCACAGTGTGGGAACTGTTTCCCTTGCCACAGCCTTTGGCTGCGTTGTGCTGAGAAACACTCCTTTGTCATTATTCAGTGTTTCTCAGCTCGGAAATGGCTCCTTCTCCAGTCTGTTTCTCTCAATTCTGCCTTAAAGGGAGAACACTGGAAATGCATCGGGATCCATAGGGAGGGAGAAGCCGATGAGGGGCTGGAGTCACCATGAACATGCAAAGCTCTTCTGATTGAATGGAAGAAGGAAAGTAGCCAAACGCCCATGTTCCCCTTCAGGGAAACTTGGATGAGATTGAGGGATTGAAGGGATGCTGAATATTGACAAACTAAACTGGCATGGATCATTTGATTGGATGCTTTTTTCTTTTCTTTCTTTTTTTTTTTTAAAGATTTATTTATTTATTATATATACAACATTCTGCCTCCATGTATGCCCACATGCCAGAGGAGGATGCCAGATCTCAGTATGGATGGTTGTGAGCCACCATATGGTTGCTGGGGATTGAACTCAGGACCTCTGGAAGAGCAGCCAGTGCTCTTAACCACTGAGCCATCTCTCCAGCCCTTCTTTCTTTTTTTTTAAAGATGTATTTATTTATTGTGTATACAGTGTTCTGTCCGCATGTATGCCACCAGACCAGAAGAGGGTGCCAGATCTCATTATAGATGGCTGTGAGCCACCATGTGGTTGCTGGGAATTGAACTCAGGACCTCTGGAAGAGCAGGCAGCGCTCCTAATCTCTGAGCCATCTCTTCAGCCCCCTGTTCTTTTCAATTTTAGTTATTTGATTGTTTAGACAGGGTATCACGTATTTCATGGCTTTGAACACCATGATAGATAGATTGTTGTGTTTGGATGGTGGCACATGCCTTTATTAACAGCACGGGGGAGGCAGAGGCAGGGGGATCTGTGAGTTTGAGGCCAGCCTGGTCTACAGAGTGTGTTCCAGGACAGCCAGGGCTGTTACACAGAGAAACCTTGTCTCAAAAAACAAAACCAAAAACAAACAAAAAGTTTTGTTGTAAGCCAGGTGTGGTGGCACCCAGCAGTCACGAGGCAGAGGCAAGTGGAACTCTGTAAATTCAAGGGCAGTCTTCTCTACATAGAGAGTTCCAAGGACTACACAGAGAAACCCTGACTTGAAAAACGAACCAAGAAAAAAAAAACGTCTTTGCTGTAGAATGTATGTTGTAGATGGAAAGGGATGTCACTGGTGAATAGTAATTGGGGATGACAATCAGGAACTAACACAAGAAACAGCAGAACACCATGACTGGAACAGGAAGGCACCCAAAATGACCTAGACTAATGAGAACCTTGATGCAATCACTTCTTCAATTTTGTGCCGACCAGAGATCTACTTCAATGTGTGCATCTCATAGTGAACCTGAATACAAGAGATAAAAGCTCCTACTCAAATTGGCTAAACTCTAAGGACAATATTTGGCTCACAAGTTTGAAAGGTGGAGTAGGCTTCGAGTCGCCCTGCAGTACCCCAGTTATGTTTTCTAGCAAGTCTCTGAAATCTGCTTTCTTCCAGGGCAGTATTTTCCCTTCGGCTGGTTTTGAAGACTGTACTAAAGCTAGGCTGGCAAGATGGCTCAGGGCATCACAGCCTTGCCCCACGAGCCTGATGATCTGAGCTCAATCCCCAGAACCTATGGTGGGAGGATAGAACTGACTCCCAAAAGTTGTCCGTTGGGGCTGAAGAACATGGCTCAGCAGCTAAGAGCACTGGCTGTTCTTCCAAGGGACTCAGGTTCAATTCCCAGCACCCATACATGGCAGCTCATAACTGTCTGTAGTTCCAGGGGATCTGACACTTTCACACAGACATACATGCAGACAAACTACCAATGTGTGTAAAATAAAAAGAAATAAATCATTAAAAAGAAAAAAACCAGTTGTCTGTTGACTTTCACATGCTCATTGTGGTACACAGTTGCCTGTAAAAAGAATGCTTTACAACATAGTCACCTCATGACTCGTGACTATGTTGGGCAGGGGAAGGGGTCTTTTCTTCCTTCCAGTGCCTCGATTGGGTCTCATTTATGCCAGCACAAAACCATTCCTTGGGACTAAAAAGTTTTTGTGCTTATTTAAACCAATCACTTACAAGGCAAGGGATTTGGCCAGGATCTGTAGACAGTGAAGGGGACCCTCAGAACCAGAGTGTAACAAAGAGAAGATAATCACAAAGCCCACTGGAGTGGATCTAGAAGGTGGGTGGAATGTGATTCCAGAGCGTAGAGATACAGAGTTGGAGGTCATTTGCATTGACGTTAACTTGAAGACTTGGGAGAACCTGAGATTATTTAGAGCGATAGTGTTTTGTGAGAAGAACAAGAGAAGACAGAGAAACAGAGAGCCAGTTCTGGGTGATGGAAGACAGCAAAGGAAGGTGAGATGGGGCCTAAGAGACAGTATTTGTGGGACCAAAGTCAGAACAGCTACTTGTTAACTCTGAAGCCATGACTTGAATGTTTAAGAAGTATATTTTGCAGTGTTGGGAAAATGGTTCAATCTATTAAGTACTTGCCTTGCAAGCATGTATAATATTTTTTTTCAATTATCAACTGATTGGCCCAGTATCTCAGGCTCTTCTTATTAACTAATTCTTATAACTTACTTTAACCCATTATTCTTATCTGTGTTAGCCACATGGCTTGGTACCTTTTTCAACAAGGCAGTCACATCTTGCTTCTTCTGAGGCTGGGTCACGACAATGGACTGAAACTTCCCTTTTCCCAGAATTCTTGTTGCCCTGCCTCTACTTCCTGCCTGGCTATTGGCCAATCAGCGTTTATTAAACAAAAGAAACAAATCTTTACAGAGTAAAACCATTGTCCCACAGAGCATGTATATTTTTTAGTGTTGGAGAGATGGCTCAGTCTATTAAGTACTTGCCTCAATCCCCAGAACACACGTTTTTAAGAAGCCAAGGCAGCCCAATGAGATGCTCAGCAAATGAAAGTATACACACACATTTGTATTTTGTTTTCTTAGTCCTCCAACTCAGTGAATTTCTTCAGGGGTAAATGCTCTCCCATTTGTTTCATTTTTCTCCATCACTATGTCCTTCAAAGGTTGCCTCTTCTCTAATTTTTAAATTTTTTTCTTTTTACTGTATCTGTGTTTTTTGTGGATATGAGCATGCCACAGCAAATGTGTGATCAGAGGCTGGCTTTGGGGAGTCAGTTCTCACCTTAGACTTTGCTGGGGCGTGGTTTCTCTTGTTTCTGCTGCTGAGATGTGTATCTCAGGCTAGCTAGCCTGGGAGATTCTTGAGTGGGTCCCTTGTCTCTATCTCCCAACTCCCTAAAGAGCTGCTAGGATTTCAAATGCATGTCACCACATCTGGCTTTGTTTGTTTGTTTGGTTTTTCGAGACAGGGCTTCTCTGTGTAGCCCTGGCTGTCATGGAACTCAGTGCTGTGGCATGTTGGCCTACTAGGAAAGCAAGGGGTGTTACAAGATTACAGACTATTGTTATTATCGGGACACTGAGGTATAGAAATAGGAGCGGCAGGGCTACGTCCCTGGCACCCGCCCGCCCCCACGGCTAGCTTTACCCGAAATAATTACACGGAAACTGTATTCTTTTAAACACCGCTTGGCCCATTTCTATCTAGCCTCTTCTAGGCTAGCTCTTGCACCTGGACTAGCCCATTTCTAATAATCTGCTGTAGCCCACGAGCTGGCTTACCAGAAATGATCTTAACCTGCATCTGTCTGGATTGGGAGAATCATGGCGACTCTCTGACTCAGCTTCTTTCTCCCAGCATTCTGTTCTGTTTACTCCACCCACCTAAGGGTGGGCCTATCAAATGGGCCTAGCAGTTTCTTTATTGCTTAACCAATGAAATCAACAGATTGATATATGACACTCCCCCATCACTAAGGAAATGGGATTCAAAGGGAAAACACAGACTCACTGAACACCCGACAAGGTGGAAGCGGTCATGGTCCACCACTCTTGCTGACCTCTCAAGAGAGCGAGCATATCTCTTCTCTCCACTAATCAGTGCACACATAGCACCTCAGACCACACCATAAGGGCTGGTACCCCAAAAGCTATTGGCTGAATGAATTTCACAACAATTCCCCCTTTTGTCTAAATAAGAGGGTTCTAAACCTAATATAAAACTATATACAATAAGAACAAATATCAAAAAGAGAAAAAAAAAGTAGAAGCATGCACAAAAATAGAACTACAACCAATATGAACAACATCAAGCAAGAAACACATTCTAGCCGGGCGGTGGTGGCGCACGCCTTTAATCCCAGCACTTGGGAGGCAGAGGCAGGCGGATCTCTGTGAGTTCGAGACCAGCCTGGTCTACAAGAGCTAGTTCCAGGACAGGCTCCAAAACAACAGAGAAACCCTGTCTCGAAAAACCAAAAAAAAAAAAAAAGAAACACATTCTAGGGGGCTGGAGAGATGGCTCAGCAGTTAAGAGTACTGGCTGCTCTTCCAGAGGCCATGAGTTCAATTCCCAGCAACTATATGGTGGTTTATAACCATCTGTAATGAGATCTGGTGCCCTCTTCTGGCCTGCAGGTAAGCATACAGGCAGAAATCTGTATACATAATAGATAAATAACATCTTTAAAAAGAAAAGAAACACATACTAAAGTAACATCTTAAAAAAAAGAAATACATACTAAATGTCCAGTCTATAGGTAATTAGCAAATAACAGAGATTATTTCAATAGTTGTCCTATCCTGAGAAGTCTAAGTTTTGTACCTAAAATGTCTTAGCTAAGTTATGAGAGGAAAGTAGTCTTCAACCCTATCAAAGATCTAAGAAGGAAAATAACATTACCTTGCTTGCAGGAAGTGCAAGTAAGTGACTTTTAAAAGGTGTAAGAAATGACAGAAACAGCTGGCCACCTGGACAGTCACCCAAGGTCTCACATTAACGTTGGCACAACCAAGTTTGGCTAAGGCCTAGAATATCTGATGGTATGACACTGTCCAGACTGGACAAACAGGATACAAGTAAAAGTGACTGCTGGACCTTGTCCTTCAGGGTTCCTGCTTCACAGAGAAAACTGCCAGACGTTCTGCAGGACACAGAAGAAAGTAACCAATGAATTTTGCCAGTACAAAGCATAAGAGATCTTCAAATTTCCTGCTTCATGGAAAAGTCGGCCAGAAGCTGTGGGCCTGTAGGCTAAAGATGGATGCCCCAATGTTACAAAAAAAACACCCCAAAACAAAAAACTTTGGGTGACTGTTCAGGCAGCGAGATGTTTCTGTCAATTCTAGAGTTTGAGAAGTTGCTTACAATGTACTTCTTGTTTACTTAGGTAATATTATATCCTTCTGGAGTCTTTGATGGAGTCAAAGACTAGGTAGTTATAATTATAGTTTTCCTTAATTATAACAGAGAATAAATTAGACATAGAGCTTTGGACTCACAAAGATAGACTGGATGATAAAGTATTTTCTTTAATTTTGCCAAATACAAATGGACTAAATATTGTTACTATGATTCTTGCTTGATAATTGTTTTGTTATCTGTATAATTTTATTCTGTTGAAATTAAAGCATTCCTTTTTAAATAATTTATAAGAGAGAGCTAGCCAGTAAGAAGCCTAAGCCATTGGTCAAACAATTGTAACCAATATTAAGCCTCAGCCGGGCGGTGGTGGCGCACGCCTTTAATCCCAGCACTTGGGAGGCAGAGGCAGGCGGATCTCTGTGAGTTCGAGACCAGCCTGGTCTACAGAGCTAGTTCCAGGACAGGCTCCAAAGCCACAGAGAAACCCTGTCTCGAAAAAAAAATATTAAGCCTCAGAGTGGTTATTTCATAACTGGCTGTGGAGACCTGGTGGGCAGATCAAGTGAGACCACCACACGGAGAAAAATCACCGTCTACACGTCACTCAGACACGTGTATTCACACACACACACACACACATACATGGAGAAAAATCACCGTCTACACGTCACTCAGACACGTGTATTCACACACACACACACACACATACATGGAGAAAAATCACCGTCTACACGTCACTCAGACACTTGTATTCGCGCATGCACACACACACACACACACACCTGACTTTGACGTCGGAAAACTGAGACAACTTTATGTTCCTCAATTTCTTCATCTGTAAACCTTTATGATAATGTGTGTTTTTGAGACAAGGTCTTACTCTATGGCTCTCGCTAGCCTGGAACTCACTGTGTAGACCAAGGCAGCCTCAAAGGTGCAATAATTCTCCTGTCTCTGCATCCCCAGAGCCAGGGTGATTGGCATACACCAGCACACCCAGGCTAATAGTAATGCTTCTGATAGCACTGTTGGAAAAATCACATACTGTCCCTAACACCAGCCAAGACTGGGCCCAACAGTGCTCACCTAATGGTGGCTGATACACCTTCGGTTTCATTGTCTGACCCTACAGTTCTCTCCACTCTGTTTGCAAGTAATTGGCAGACAGAACCGTTCATAATTTAAAAACAGTTGTTGCTCAATGTGATTTCCAGTATTTAGGAGGAGAACTACTTGGCAAAGCCAAGGGCTGAGTGTTTTGTTTCTACATCATGCTCAATCAGGCCTTCACCACCATGTATATGTCTGTGGCCTTATATTTTTCAGTGGATTTATGATTTACTCACTGGAAATGGCTGTCTGAAGCTATGTTCTTTAGTAGTATCTCTTTCATGGTGGGAGAAGCAGATCACCACTGTTATAGATACTAGTGTTTTCTATAATGTCAGTATACGTTTTATTTGCTTTCGACCTGTTTCATTGTTATCTGCTGGGTCCTAGTTCATTTTACACTGTCTCAAACTTTTTGCCCTCCTACTTAGCTTATAACAAAATACTGAAAATTTGTCCCCAGATTCCCATCTCCTTTTCTTTCCATGTATGGGTGTTTGCCTACATGTATATCCGTGTGCCACTTTGATTGACATCTCTGGGAGGCCTGCTCTTTTCTGAAGGGAAACAGATCTGCAGGTGTGGGGAGGGACTGGGAGGAGTGGAGGAAGAGGAAACCGGTCAGGATGCAAGGTATGAGAAAAGAATAAATTCAAAACCTAACAAATTCAAAATCTCAGCACCAATACTCCAGAAGGCCCTCAGTGTATTTGACTTTTAAAAAAGATAGCCTAGGGGCTGGAGAGATGGCTCGGTGATTAAGAGCATTGCCTGCTCTTCCAAAGGTCCTGAGTTCAATTCCCAGCAACCACATGGTGGCTACAACCATCTGTAGTGAGGTCTGGTACCCTCTTCTGGCCTGCAGGAATACATGTAGACAAATATTGTATACATAATAAATAAATAAATATTTTTAAAAAAGATAGCCTAAACTGTTCAAACTCACTATATAGCTAAGGATAACCTTGTACTCCTAATCCTCTTGTGTCTGCCTCCCAAGTGCCGTGAAAGCAGTATATGCCACTATACGTGAGGCAATATAATTGATCTTTGGATGCAGGGTCTTGACCTCAAACTTGACGTGTAGAGTAGACTGACCTTGGACTCCCAGAGATCCTTTAGCCTCTGCCTCTGGAGTCCTGGGATTAAAGGTGTATACCACCACACAGTTTCTCCCACTTCTTTTTTTTTTTCTTCTAGATTTTTTTTTTTTTTCGGTTTTTCGAGACAGGGTTTCTCTGTGATTTTGGGGCCTGTCCTGGAACTAGCTTTTGTAGACCAGGCTGGTCTCGAACTCACAGAGATCCGCCTGCCTCTGCCTCCCAAGTGCTGGGATTAAAGGCGTGCGCCACCACCGCCCGGCTC
Source organism: Microtus pennsylvanicus (assembly GCF_037038515.1). Taxonomy (NCBI): domain Eukaryota; kingdom Metazoa; phylum Chordata; class Mammalia; order Rodentia; family Cricetidae; genus Microtus; species Microtus pennsylvanicus. The sequence goes on from NC_134590.1 coordinate 35,618,901, forward strand.
TCCCACTTCTTTAAATGAGCATGTCATCACTTCCTTCAAAAGTTTGCTAACATGTTACCTGCCATCCTCCAATCTCCAGCTGGACCAGGAGCAGACTGGTCCAATTGACTTATTTCTCCTCAATTTGAAGTAGGAATTTACAGACTTTTAAAAAGTCTACTCCCTTGTGGCTGGAGAGATGACTCAGAGGTTAAGAGCATTGCCTGCTCTTCCAGGGGTCCTGAGTTCAATTCCCAGCAACCACATGGTGGCTCACAACATCTGTAATGAGATCTGGTGTCCTCTTCTGGTGTATAGGCACACATGCAGGCAGAACACTGCATACTTTATATATATATATATATATTTTTTTTTAAAAAGTCCACTCCCTTGGGGCTGGAGAGATGGCTCAGTGGTTAAGAGCACTGTCTGCTTTTCCAGAGTTCCTGAGTTCAGTTCCAAGCAACCACATGGTGGCTCACAGCCATCTATAATGAGATCTGGTGCCCCCTTCTGGTGTGCAGGTGCACATGGAAGGAAGGCTGTATGCATAATAAATAAATCTTTAAAAAAAAGCCAGGCTGTGGTGGCACACACCTTTAATTCCCGCACTCGGGAGGCAGAGGCAGGAGGATCTCTGTGAGTTCAAGCCCAGCCTGGTCTACGTGAGCTAGATCCACTACAGGCTACAAAGCCACAGAGAAACCCTGTCTCCAAAAACCAAAAAAAGAAAAAAAAAGTCCACTCCCTGTTGGTGTGTGTGTGAGTGTTTGGTATTTTAAAAAAACAAACTATACTATAGGGAGAAGTATAAATTTTTACTATAGGGAGAAGATTTTTAAAATGGGGCTGGAGAGATGACTCAGAGGTAAGAGCACTGACTGTTCTTCTGGAGATCTTGGAGGGCTTGAGTTCAATTCCCAGCGACCAGATGGCTCTCACATATCTGTAATGAGCCCTGGTGCCCACTTCTGGTGTGCAAGCAGAACCCTGTATACACAATAAATAAACAAGTCTTTTTAAAAATTAGCATAAGGGGCTGGAGAGATGACTCAGCAGTTAAGGACACTACTACTCTTGCAGAGAACCCAGATTTGGTTGATGGTACCCACATGGCAGCTCAGTGCCTGGGACTCCAGTGCCTTTTCTGACCTCTTTGGGCTCCTGCATGCATGTGGTGCACACACATACATTCAGGCTCAGGCACAGCCACATATATTAAAATTTGCATAAATATTTTGCAAGGTCAGGGAAATTAAATGTGGGGGAGATTTATGGAATGTTGAACCTTGGTGGGTAGTTATCTTTGATAAAAAGAAAAACCATTTGTCACTATTAACTGCATCACTTTTTACAGGGATTCTGAAGATTTTGAAACTCTGGTCCTCATTCTTATGCAGCAAGCACTCTTCCTGCTGTGCCGTCTTACCTGCCCTTACAAGGCAAATCCTAAAACTTTATATAAGTATATGTAATATATATTCATATACATAGCTCCATTATTGATGCCTGTGCTGCCAATGGCCTATGGCCATATCCAGAGAACATACTAGAACTTCTTCAACACTTCCAATAGCTTGCTTCCCGATGAACTTTCCTCTTTAATGTGCATAGCCTTCTTCTCAAAGTAAAAGATCTCTGATTAAAGGTTGATGCTAGATTAAAACTCTTCTCTGGTTTCAATTCCACTAATCGGACATTTGGATTATGGTATGTGTGTGTGTGCTCCCTCCATCCCTGTGCTGAGCTTAAAACCCAAGACCTCACAAGCTCTGGAAATGCTCTACCCCTGATCCATATCTTCAACCCCACTGGACTCCATATCAGAACCTTTATACCGTCTATCTAACTGCCGTTATTTACCTTTGGTATGTGATAAGAAATGGTCTTAGCCTCCTTGGAAAAGCAAACAGGTAGTCCGTGAAAGGGTCTAATAAAACTCCCGGAAGTCTCTTACTCCTTCCTAACTCCACTCCCTTCTCTATTTAACTTAGGAATTGTGTATTCTTTTATATTATAGGTGAGGCAAAACCATCTGTGGATTGAATCAGATAAAGACGTAATATAATAGCTAACAATAAGTGATATCTAAAATTCTCCTGTAATGCTCAGGGACCCTTTCATGATTGACATCTCTCCATGGGACCCAGGGCCCCGCTGGCTCTGTGTGTCCCTGTACTCAGATGGATACCTTCTTCACAAAGACAAACACACATGATTCAAAATAAATCTTAGAAAGTTTACATGCCAAGGCGGGTGGTGGTGGCGCACGCTTTTTATCCCAGCACTCAGGAGGCAGAAGCAGGCGGATCTCTGTGAGTTTGAGCCTGGTCTACAAGACTACAAGAGCTAGTTCAGGACAGGCTCCAAAGCTACAGAGAAACCCTGTCTCCAAAAACCAAAAAAAAAAAAAAGTTTACATGCCAACCTGGATGAAAGATCCTAGCACTCAGGAGGCAAAGGCAGGCTGATCTCAGTGAGTTTGAGGCCAGCCTGGTTTACAAAGTGAGCTCCAGGACAGCCAGGGTTACTACACAGATAAACCCTGTCTCAAAATGTCCCTCCCAACCACCCAAAAATTTTCATGCCAATCTGGATGTGGTAGGATTTGTTTCTTTTCTTTTCTTTTTTTTTTAAAAAAGATTTATTTATTTATTATGTATACAACATTCTGCCTCCATGTATACCTGCATGCCAGAAGAGGGCGCCATATCTCATTACAGATGGTTGTGAGCCACCATATGGTTGCTGAGAATTGAACTCAGAACCTCTGGAAGAGTATCCAGTGCTCTTAACCACTGAGCCATCTCTCCAGCCCCAATGTGGTAGGATTTGTAATACTACCATTTGGAAATGGGGAGGCAGGACACTCAAGGAGTTCAATATTATCTTCAGCCACACAGCAAGTTTGAGAGGCCTTATGTAGACCAGGCTAGCCTCAAATTCATGGAAGGTCTACCTGTCTCTGCCTCCTGAGCTGGTACTAAAGTCTTGTGCTATCATAACCGGCTAAGACAGTTATGTTTTGTTTTGCTTTATTTTATTTTATTCCCTCCCTTTTTTTTGACATGGAGACTCTCTACATAGCCCTGGCTATCTGGAACTTACTATGTAATCTGGGCTGGCCTCAAATTTACAGAGAGCCTCCTGCCTCTGCCTCCCAAATTCTGGGATTAAAAGTATGCATTGCGGGGCTGGAGAGATGGCTCAGAGATTAAGAGCATTGCCTGCTCTTCCAAAGGTCCTGAGTTCAATTCCCAGCAACAACATGGTGGCTCACAACCATCTGTAATGGGGTCTGGTGCCCTCTTCTGGCCTGCAGGCATACCCACAGACAGAATATTGTATACATAATAAATAAATAAATATTTTAAAAAGTATGCATTGCTGCACCCTGCTTTAAGACTGCTAATTTCACACTTTTAATCCCAGCACTCAGGAGGCAGAGACAGGTGGATCTCTGTGAGTTCGAGGCCATCCTGGTCTATAGATTAAGTTCCAGGCACCAAAACTATACAGAGAAACCCAGTCTCAAAAAACCGAAAAAAAAATTGTTAACTTCATAAAAAGAAAAGAGAGTCAAGCATGGTGGCACATCCCTTTAATCCCAGCACTCAGGAGGCAGAGGCAGGCAAATCTCTGAGTTTGAGGCCAGCCTGATCTACAGATTGAGTTCCAGGACAGCCAAGGCTACACAGAGAAACCCTGCCTTTTTTGTTTTTTGTTTTTGTTTTTTTGTTTTTGTTTTTGGTTTTTCGAGACAGGGTTTCTCCGTAGCTTTTGGTTCCTGTCCTGGAACTAGCTCTTGTAGACCAGGCTGGCCTCGAACTCACAGAGATCCACCTGCCTCTGCCTCCCGAGTGCTGGGATTAAAAGCGTGCGCCACCACCGCCCGGCTGTTTTTTGTTTTTGTTTGTTTGTTTGTTTTGCTTTTTTCAGAGACAGGGTTTCTCTGTATAACAGCCCTGGCTGTCCTGGAACTCACTCTGTAGACCAGGCTGGCCTCGAACCCCCAAGTGCTTGCAAGGATTAAAGACCTGTGCCACAATTGCCCTGTCTTGAAAAACAAAACAAGCCAGGCAGTGGTGGTGCATGCCTTTAATACCAGCATTCAGGAGGCAGAGGCTGGTGGATTTCCATGAGTTCAAAGGCCAGCCTAATCTATAAGAGCTAGTTCCAGGACAGGCTCCAGAGCTACAGAGAAACCCTGTCTTGAAAAACAAAAAACAAAACAAAACAAAAAAGAAAAGTAATATGTAGATATGAAAAAATTTGATTCATACACACAGATAAATAAAAAGGAAGTCACTCATTTTGCCCCATCCAATTCCAGGAGCACATAATGTAATGCTAGTTTCCTCAGACTATTACTTTATATCTTTAATACTTTTAGACCCTAAGATATAATGTATGTGTCTTTTCTTGATTATCATACAAAAGCTAGTTCTTTATTTTGTCTAATCATATAAATGAAAATTAGTAAATCTATAATAATACTCTCCATTTAAACTTATTTTACTAAAATAAATTCCTAATGGTGAAATTGGGCAGCTAGGGCTGTTATACAGAGACACCCTGTCTTGAAAAACTAACAAAAAATCCAATTACTTGGATACTACATTAGAGAAATACCTTTATTTTTCAAAGATTTTTTAAATGATTGTAAATTTTAAAAATCATTTTAAATTACATGTGTATGTGTGTAAGTTAGTAAATGTTACTACAAGGTTTATGGAGGCCAGAAGGTGGTGTTGGGTCACCTGAAGCTGGAGTTACAGAAGATGGTGAGCTGACCAAGGGGGGTGCTGGGAATCGAATTTAAAACCTCTGTAAGAGCAGCAAACTCCTAACTGCTGTTTTTGGGGTTTGTTTTGCTTTGCTTTTTTGTTTTTTTTCCAAGACAGGGTTTCTCTGTAGCTTTGGAGCCTGTCCTGGAACTAGCTCTTGTAGACCAGGCTGGTCTCAAAATCACAGAGATCCACCTGCCTCTGCCTCCTGAGTGCTGGGATTAAAGGTGTGCGCCACCACCACCCGGCATCTGCTGAGTCATCTGACCAGCCCCAAAGAGAAATTGTATTAAAAAGAACATCTGGTACAAGTGCTCTTAACTACTGCTGTTAGACATGTAAACTGGGAAGTGTGTTTTGACAATCAATTTGGCAATATTTCAAATTTCCTAAAAAAAAAAAAAACATTCATATGAACTGGTAGGGTGGTCTAAACCTGTAAGTTCATTACGCTAAGGGAGGGAGTATTTAGAAAGATCTTGAGTTCCAAACCAGCCTGGGCTGTATTTAAGAAATTTTGGCTGGATGGTGATGGCACATGCCCTAAGGAGGCAGAGGTAGGCAGATCTCTGTGAGTCTGAGGCCAGCCTGCTCTACAGAGTGATATCTAAGATGGGCTCCAAAGCTACATAAAGAAACCCTGTCTTAAAATCCCTCCCCGCCTCAAAAAGGAACTTGCAGGTGAAATGGTTCAGCAGATAAAATGGCTGAGTCTAAAGACCTCAATCCCCACTCATGTGGGAAAGGTGAGAACTAACTCTGACTTCTCCTTTGGCTTTTACATGCACATGTGTCATGCATGTAAACCAGTCTTCCAAATAAACACACAGAAAAATCGCCGGGCTGGGGGTGATGGCATGCTGGGGGCACAGAGGCCCTGTATTCACAAAGAAGCCCTAAGGAAAACCGGGAATGTTGAACACACAGGGGCCTCTGCTCAACGAGGAGATAATAACCTGCTTTCCTGCCCAGAAGGCTGGGAGGAGATTTTTTAACAACCGCGTGACCATTTTGCTACGTAGAGGCAGACCTCACCCACCTTTTGCTATAAAGGCAGACCTCGCCCCAATTCCCCAGAATGATTGATTATTCCAGACTCTTCCCTCCGTGGACCCTTCCTTACCAGTCCTTAGGAGACGCCACGTGTTCTTTCTGGTCTCTAATGCTATTGGTCGGAGACCACACTAGCTTCTAGGCCTTGTAGCCAGAGAACACCCCCCCCCCATCAAGGTCACGTGTAGTTCGTCAAAGTCTCTGCTTAGTTACACCTTAAGCTTTATTGTGCACGAACCTGGATTGGACTGACTGTTGCCAGCAAACCTTTTCTCGAATGGTACAGTGTTTTAAATATGCCGACAATGAACTGCCCGGCATTAGATTCCCCGAAATCTGATCCAGGTTGACAAAGTCAAACTGAATTGGCGCTTCCCTGTGTGACACTTACAGGTACACCCATCAGTGGTGTGCAAAGATAGGTCTAAGATTTCGGCCTGAGAGGGACTTTGGCAAGTCGGGGACCATGCGGGACACAGAACACGCCATGCAGAGAGCTTGGGGAGTATGAAGTTTTATTTAGCAAGAGGGTACTGGAAAGGTTTGGGAGAGTACCGAGGAAGAAGGGTGAGAGGAGATGAGAGAAACAGAAAGGGAGAGAGAAGAGAGAGGAGGAGGGGAGAGGCAGAAGAACAGTGGAGAGATAGGAGAGGGTGGGGAAGAGGTTTGCCTTAGGGCGCGAAGAGAAACTGAGGGTGGGCAGAGCTTGACTCTTAAAAAGAGAGGGTACTGACAGGGAAGGCCAGTATAATCCTAATAGTAGGTGGATCTCTGAGTTCCAGACAAGCCTGTTCTAGAGAAAGTTCTAGGACATCCAGGGCTACACAGAGAAAACTTGTCTCTAAGGAAAAATAATCACATTAAGGTGTCCCACACAGTGCGCATGCCTTTAGTTCTGCGGTTCTCAACCTTCCTGATGCTGCAACCATTTAATTTCCTCATGTTGTGGTGACCTCCAACCACATCATGGCTACTTCATAACTGTAATTTTGTTCCTGTTACGAACCCTAATATAAGCAAAAAACTTTATTCTACCCATGGAAAGAATCAGTTGGCCCAATTTCACCATTAGGAATTTATTTTAGTAAACTTTAAATGGAGAGTATTATTATAGAGATACTAATTTTCATTTATATGATTAGACAAAATAACTAGCTTTTGTATGATAATCAAGAAAAGACTGGTCTACAAGAGCTAGTTCCGGGACAGGCTCCAAAGCTATAGAGAAACCCCTTCTGGCTTTGAACTCACAGAGATTCACCTCCCTCTGCCTCCCAAGTGCTGGGATTAAAGGCACATGCCACCACTGCCCAGGTTCAAGTCCCTGCACCCACATGGCAGCTCACATCTGCCCGTTGGCAGCTCACATCTGCCCGTAACTCCCATTCCAGGGGATCTGGCACCCTCACACAGACATACATGCAGCAAAACACCAAAATAAAAATAAATATATTTTAAAAAAAGCGATCAGGCCTAAATCTGGTTCTGGTGGCACACCTCTCTAATCCCAGCACTCTGGGAATTGAATTGGGTCCTCTGGAAGAGCAGCTAGTGCTCTTAACTGCGGAGCCATCTCTGCTAAACCATCTCTACAGCCATTAGGGACCGATCTCTTAAAGGTTATTCTCTACTACCTCCTAACATACTTATTCTCCAACTTTAAAAAAAAAAACTTTTAAAATTGGTCTTTTATTCAATCTCCTCTTTCAAAAAGAAATCATTCAACCAAGAAAAAAATAGTTAAGATATTTTGGGGGGATAAAACCCTTGAAACAAATACATGTCTGTAAAATTTAATTCAAATGCTAATATGTAATGAAAATATGCTATATTTAAAGCTTGTTAGTTGTAAAATTCTGAATTAAAAATATCCTGGAAATTATACCATTGAAAGGACAGAAGTTAGCCGGGCAGTGGTGGTGCATGACTTTAATCCCAGCATTTGGAAGTCAGGTGGATCTCTGTTCTGTGAGTTCGAGGCCTCTTTGGGGGGGGGAGGCAAAATTTTATGTGAATTATACTTCAGTAAGGATGTTAAAAACGAAATAAATCTTAGGAAATTTATTCCAGTAAATTTAAATTTTGACAGCATATACTTATGTAGAAGAAAAACAAGGAAGATGGATTGGGTGCCCAGGGTGTGGTGATGCACACCTTTAATCCCAGCACACAGAAGGCAGAGGCAGGTAGATCTCTGAGTTCTAGGTCAGCCTGATCTACAGAGTGAGTTCCAGGACAGCAGGACTACACAAAGAAAGCCTGTCATGAAAAAGAAAGAAATGTCAAGAGCATCCAACAGGATAGGAGCAATTATGCTGTCTTTGGGGGCTGGTGAGATGGCTCAGGGGTTAAGAGCACTGGCTGCTCTTCCAGAGGATGGTGGTTAAATTCCCAGCAGCCACATGGCAGCTCAGAACTGTCTGTGGCTCCAGTTCCAAGAGATTCGACACCCATACACAGACATACCTGGAAGCAAAACACCAATGCACATAAAGTAAATTATAAAAGAAATGCTGTTTTCATAAAATGCTAGGATTGCATGAAGTAGATAGGGTTACTTGGTGGATGTAGAATCTCTGAAAATATTTCATGCAGATAGCAAAGAAAATAATAGAGGAGTTTACGGAATAAAGTAAAAATAAAACAAAAAAGTAGATCTCCAGCTGGGTTGTCAGGGTCAGTGGTGTGTTTGTTTGCTTGGCAAGTAGACATCTGCTTCTCATCTATTCTTTTTAAATACAAAGTCTGTTTATTTTTCCTCTTTTGAAGATGGATTTAGAAGATGTTCATATCTCAATGTCAGGAGCTCCCGTTCCCAATCAGCTGCCTAGAACAATCCTGCAACCATCTTTACAAAGGCCTGGCACATCTTCCTAGCAGCTGACAGGGTGCTTCATTGCAGGGGTTGTCTGGGCAGCGGCCTCTCAGGCCTTCACCGGAGAACTGGACCGGGCCCTGAGTCAGCCACAGCCCTGGCATTGCCATCCCATGTGCCTCTGAAGCCTACCTGACACTCCCTTGCCAGAAATCAATTGTCATGTAGGGTAGGGGACCAAAGAGCAGAAACTGCTCAAGTGCCTTCAGCTCTCAGCTTCCCTCCTAGGCTAGGGCTCACGGTTGGATGCTAGTCTCAGAAGCCTGGCTGTCAGGGTGCGTGCTGGCCAAGTTCAGTGCAAGTTAGAAGTGTAGTGATGGATTCCAATTTTTTTGTTGTTATTGCTTTTGTCTTTCAAGATAAGTTCTTTGTGTTGCCCTGTCTGTCCTGGAACTTGATCCGTAGACCCGGGTGGCCTCAAACTCAGAGATCTGCCTACTTCTTCCTCTCAAATCCTGGAATTAAAGGTGTACACCACCGCTGGTTTTTTTTCTGGTTTTTCTTTTGACAGGTTTCTCCGTAAAACAGCCCTGGCTGTCCTGGAACTCACTCTGTAGATCAGACTGACCTCAAATTCACAGAGATCCACCTGCCTCTGCCTCCTGAGTGCTGGGATTAAAGGCCTGCACCACCACTGCCCAGCCAATTTTGTTTTTAACTCAGTAACTGAGAATGAGGGTTTCTATTTTTTTGTTGTTGTTGTTGTTATTTATTTATTTTTCAGGACAGGGCTTCTCTGAGTAGCACTGGAACCTGTCCTGGTACTGGCTTTTCAGACCATGCCGGCCTCTGCCTCCCGAGTACTGGGATTAAAGACATGCGCCACCACCGCCCGGTTTCAAAGACTCCTTGTGGTTACAGTGTAGCCAAGCCAGAGCTTCGGTGTTTGTTTTCTTGTGTTACTTGTAACCTTACCAAAGTGTGCAGACCCTACCTCATTAGAATCCAGAAACTATGAACCACGTAGCTGCATGCAGACTGGACAACACTGTTTTAAAGGGTCATGTTTCTTTGTTTCCATTTTAACATATTAGGGAAGAAAAGGAAGTAGTTGTATGTAGATGTTTTCTCAAGTCATTATTTTTGTCCAGACTTTAAATTCTGAGAATATTTTTTTTCTTCTGTTTACTTATCACAATACTCTTAGTTTGTCCACAGTTTCTTGAAGTCGTTTAGACTACATGCAGAATTAAGACTTCCCCAACTGCTTGCAAAGATGCTTTTGCTTACCAGGCCCCACACTTCTATTTGCTGTTTCCAGACCTTTCTTGTTTCCTTACATAGGTGTGAAAAGTTGTCTTTGGATTGTTGAAATACTACTTCCTAGGCTCCCTAGCCCAATTAAGGAAGCTACTTACTCTCCTTTGGCTTGGGTTCCTCTCATTTTTTTTTTTTTTTACAAAAATTGAGATTCTATATCGCACTGGCTGACCTCGAATCGCACCCCCGCCCCCAAAACACACACACACACACACACACACACACACGGTTTCTCTGTGTAGCCCTGGTTGTGCAGGAACCACTGCCCCACCCCCTGTGCTGTTGCGTCACCACACCTGGCTTCTGACACCTTAACGTTAAAGCCGAGCTTCATTTAGGTCTGCTTTCCCGGCCCTCCCGGCCCAACACTGTTTGGAGCGTCATCGGGATCACTCAAACCCCCACGGTTGACGCGCTTCTGTCATCGGCGAGTTCCGATGTTCACGTGGGTCATCACCTCTGCAGGTAGACCGGGTCTCAGCAGACACCAATTCACGCGCACCTCCACCTACGTGTGACTAAACACTGCGGAGGACGGAAGCCAGTCCCGCAGCACGCGGACGCAGACGTCAGACGACGGTAAACACACGGAGACGACGTGGGACAATCTGACGGCCCCCCGCGCCCTTCCTTCACAGTGCAGCAGCCCCACCCCTCCCCACCGGAACTCCCCCCTCCGCGCTCGGCGCGCCCACGCACGTCAGCGCCGAAGCTGAGGGAGCCGCCCCCCTCCGACGCCGGCAGCCAGCGCGACACGCGCATGCTCACTCGGCGGGGTCACGGGCGGCTCGGGGCGCTGCAATCTGTTGCGCCGCCCTCGGGAGCCGGCAGATCCGGGTCTCGTGGCTAAGAGTGACGTGGTCTGTGGAATCCAAACAGAGGGGAGGAGGCCGGCGGCGGCCAGCAGCAGCGGCAGCGACAGCGGCGTCCGGAACGCTCCCGGCTGCCACCCTCCCCGCCCGCCGCTTGTTTGGGCGGGTGAGTGTCCCCCTGGCCCACCACCCTCCTCGGCGACCGTCTTCGCGTCGTCGCTTCTATTTCTATGCCCGCGCGCTCCCGGGGACCGCTGCGACAGAGAGCGCAGCTCCGGCTGGGCGCTGCACCCGGGGAGCCCGCGGCCGCCGGCCGGGCAGCCTGCCGCTGGGCTGGACGGGCACCCGCACTCCGGGTGCTCTCACTTTCGGGGCCCGATAGGCAGCGTGGGCGTGCAGGGATTTGGGACAGTAACCCCGAAAGTCGGGCGGTAGCGTTCGCCTGGTGGGTCCGATGAAGTCACCCGGACGCGGGCCTTTGTTGTGGTGTCTGATAGCTGCCATCCTGAAAGCCACAGCTCCTTTTAGCCTCCATTGTGCTGCGGATTTAAAAGAGTCCCCTTTCCTGTGGGCTCTGTATGGGGAACTGGGCTGAAAATGAGCAGGTAGCGGCAACACCGTTATTGGAAGGAATGCAGGGCGATAGCCTGGCAAGGGCTTGAGATCCGAGTCGCTGCTTAAAGCCGAAGTTTTCTGAAGTAGCTGTTTAAACGTTGGGATTTTAGCCAAGATGATACTTGCTAACCGTAGAGAGGCGGCAGGATGTTTTCAGTTGCCCCAGTTGGAAAAACAGAGAATGTGGTCTTAATGGAATGTCTTGGGTTTCCGTCTGGAGCGCCGGATGAGCCCCAGGAAGCATTTATACCTGCATTTGTAGAAGAGACCCTCCCCATCTTTTTGCTGTCTTGTCAGAAACTGCTAGTAGCTTTTCGTACAACAATTTGGAAAAGCTGCAATTTTCCAAGTGTTGAGTCTGGAGACGCTTAGGAAGCATTCTTGCTGCCCTGGTCTGATGTGGAGGTTAGGGAAAGCAGCTGCATGCGCTTCAGCGCTTCAGGTGACTCAACGCTCACGCAGATTCCTTTAGTGTGGTCGCCCACCCTTCTGCTGCCCTCTGTTCTCAGACCAGAAACCAAACTTGGGTGACCCAGCGCGGTTTAAAAAGGGACATCTTCCCCTCTCCCAGATCCTTTAGTGGAAGTGTTTCTGTGGTAAGCGGTAGGAAAGAACGGGGAAAAAAAAAAAGTCTGATTGCTTTCCATCAAATCTGGGAAGAAGTCTTAGGAATTTAGATTCTCTTTGAAGTGCATGGCCTAGGGCAGTAACGGACCTGTTACCAAATCTTTTCCTTCTGTGTAGGTCATGGGCTTTTTTTAAATTTTATTTTTACCATACTTGGAATGCTCTTGCTACAGATACAGGGAATTTTGTTTGTTTGTTTGTTTTGTTTTTGCACTTCCCCCTTTTTAGCTTAAAAGAAAAAAAACACTTTGTACTATCCTAAAACATTATTTTTGCTTGTATGACATGTTTTTTTTGATGAGTGGAGAAAATGTTAGACGTACATGAGGAGAAAATAATAATTCTGCCACTCAACTTCCCAGATGTTAGTTTATATCCTTCCAAATACTTTTGCATTTGTTTTATAAAAATATGCTATCGTGCTGCATTTGCTTTTTTGTTTTGTTTTTGTTTTTTGGAGACAGGATTTCTCTGTGTAGCCTCGGCTGTTCTGGAACTCACTCTGTGGACCAGACTGACCTGAGCTCACAAAGATCTGTCTGCCTCAGCCAAGGCGAGTACCACCACTGCATTGTTTTTTAAAAAATAAATTTATTTATTTTGATTTAATGTATATGGGTATTTTGCCTATATTATGTCTGTGCATCTTGTGTGTTCCTGAGTGCCCAGGAAGTGTTAAATTCATGGGACTGGAGTTACAGGTGCTGGGAACCGAACCCAGGTTCTCTGCAAGAGCAGCTAATGCTCTTAACTCTGGAGCCATCCTCCCCCCAACCATGCATTTGCTTTTTTCTGTGGGCTTCTTATACTGGCGTTCTCTCTGTCTCTTTCTTTCTTCTTTTTGGTTTTTCAAGACAGGGTTTCACTGTAGCTTTGGAGCCTGTTCTGGAACTAGCTCCTCAAACCAGGCTGGCCTCAAACTCACAGAGATCCGCCTGCCTCTGCCTCCCAAGTGCTGGGATTAAAGGCATGCGCCACCATTGCTCGGCTATTTTTATTTTTTTTTTTATGTTTTAGAGACATGGTTTCTCTGTGTAGACATTGCTGGCTGTCTTGGATCTCACTCTAGACCAGGCTGATCTCAAACTCGGAGATCCACCTAAGTGCTAGGATTAAAGACATGTACCACCGACTACCTGCAACTGCCACCCCCCAAAATAAATAATTCTTTCTATCTATCTATCTGTCTATCTATCCATTCATCCATTTTTTTGCAGCTATGGACTGTGGACCTTTTCAGGTAAAATCCACTGTTGAAAAAAACAATAGTTTTTTTTTTGTTTGTTTGTTTGATTTTTGATTTTTCTAAACAGGGTTTTGAAAACTTGCTGTGTAGACCAGGCTGGCTTCGAGCTCACAGAGATCTGGCTGCCTCTGCCTCCCTAGTGCTGGGATTAAAGGCGTGCATTGTCTGTGCCACCACCCAGAAACAGCTATTAATGCCATGGTTCTGAAATTTTTCCTCCCATGTCTCTTTGGCGATGATGTTAGATTTAAGAACTCAATAGACATGGAGTGACATGTGAGGTTTCACTTGTTAAAGTCTCAAGGGAGCGAGTGCAATGTGGAATCTGAGAAAAGTCTGATTTAGTGGTTCCAGTCAGGTAAGTTTATGTGCAATCCTTAGTTATAGCATTCCAACTGCAGAGGAGCTGTTAGCACCCCAGCCCAGAGGCCCTGGAGCTATTTTACTTTGCTCAGAACACTTAATGTACTTCATTAGCATTGGGAGTGTGCTTTCTGGTACAGGGTTTTTGTTCTTTCTAGCTACTGATGCCAAAGGAGAATGCCCTCTTCACCCCAGCTTCAAAGGCTAAGTACCATGAAGTATCCTAAATCTGCTAATGCAATTCGGGCTTCTGTCTTAGAAGCTTTCTTAAGACCTATAAGTTTCTATTGTCATTATCTCCTGAATAACTAATTCCACAGGCTTAGTACACTCTGACTCGGTTCAGTTTTCATTAATTTTTACAAGTCTTTTTTTTTTTCACAAAATTTTTACATTTGTGAAATGTGCATCTCTGTGTGTGTGTGTGTGTGTGTGTGCGCGTGTGCATGTGCATCTGTGTGCCAAAGGAAGCCAGAGGAGAATATTGGACTCCCTTGTGCTGGAGCGGTTGTGAGTTTGGTTATGACCTAATGCCAGACAAGGGGATTAGGAATCAAACTGGGTCTTTTGGACAAGTAGCAAGTGCTCTTAATGGCTGAGCCATTTCTCTAGCCCCTTTAATTAAAAGAAGTTATAGCACACTGTATGTATTCTTTCCCCACCCTGTTGCTGCCATCCTTGCTAGACTGTCCCCATCTCTTATGTGGTCAACTGAAGTAACTTGCTGGCTTCTCTTCAACATCGGCTGCTTACTGTGCTTTCTCCCATAGCAACCTAAGAGATTCCTTAAAATGTAAGTTAGATTGTCGCACACACAGAGATACACACATACACACGCGCAGGCACACACATGCAAACACTCCTCCTCGCCTCTGCCTTCCTTTCTTACCATGCTTGTGTGCCTGGATTCTACCTAGTCCTGTACAGGAGTCTGGCTGCATCAGAATATTTCCGCTTTCCATCCCTTTTGTTGTGTGTGATGCTAGTGTTGGAGCTGACTTAAGGTCTTTGCTCTTCCTGTACCCTGGGGCTTCAGTATTCTCCCAGTTTGCTTTAGCCAATTCATTTCTGTCATTCAGGTTGTAGCTCAGATGTCGGCTTTCCCGAGAAATGACATCATTTCTCTATTCTTTTTTTTTTTTTCATTTTATTCACAGCATTTCCTACTACGTGGATTGCCTTAATTTTCAGGGTTTTTTTTCTATTTCAAGCTGAAAGGTGGTGTGGACCCCTTTCACCCTAGCTCTTGGGAGGCAGAGGCAGGTGGATCTCAGTGAGTTCGAGGCCAGCCTGGTCTACAGGTTAAGTTCCAAGACAGCCAGGCCTACACAGAGCAACCCTGTCTCAAGGGATAAATTCTGCGTCTGATGGCAGTGCTTCAGGTTTGTATACTGGAACTCTGACTGTTGGCTGGATGAACTGTGGACGTACGTATCTGTGCTCTTCTTTAGGCCTGTTCTTTCTCAGAAGACTAATGTTCAGCTTCTTATAGGACACTTTTAATCCTTGGTGTTTGAGTCAGAAAACATTCTCATTCTATTTTAGACCTATGGAACCTTAGAGAGATTGGTTCCCAGAATCTGTATTCTCCTCCAATCCACTTTTCTGTAGTGTTGGAAATTTAACCTAGGCCCTTGTGCCCAGACCTTGTTTTTTTTTTTTTTGGAGGGGTTTTATGTAGCCTAGGCTGACCTGGGACCTGTCTTAAACTTCTGATCCTACTTCTTCCACCAGGCTTTGTATTTTTTTTTTTTTTTGAGGTGGCGTCTCCATAGCGAGGGCTGGCCTTGGTTAACTGGAAGTCTTCCCGTCTCTTTCCCCCAGAGGCTTCCCCAGTGTAATTACAGACATGAACCACCACACCCAGCTCCAAATTTGCACTTTCAACAAACCCTTTGGGTGATTTTATTTTACTGTTCAAGTTTGAGAATGTTTCTTGGTGTTTTATGTCTCTTTTTCTGGAAGATAGTTCTTTTATACTAGTTCTGATTTGGGGGAACAGTATGTTAGATAAGGTTACAATGCTAAGTATTACTCTTTATTTTTCATGTAGCTGCAGAGCAACCTAGGTGTAAGTGTTCCTACCCACATCTTACAGATGAATACACTGAGACATAGTGAATGGTTGAAGCCCAGTTCTGTGCTTCCTCTGCTTGTCTCGCTGCTTGTGAGCTACAGCGTTTAGAGCCGCACACACAACTTTCACTAAGCTGGGTTGTTTGCTGTTAAGATGTATTTATTGTATGCATATGGGTATATTGCAGCACTCACAGAGGTCAGAAGATAGCACTGGATCCCCTGGAACTGGACTTGTTCACCATGTTGGTGTCAGTCCTCTACAAAAGCAGCCAGTGCTTTTCACTGACAAACCATCTCTCCAGCCCTAAACTGGGTTTTCATTAAGGACAGATAGTATTTTCTGTCCTATTTGCAGTCTACCTGGAAGATATATATATATATATATATATATATATATATATATATATATATATATATATATATATTTTTTTTTTTGGAGAAGTTTTTGTTGCTGCTGTATTTGCCTGGAGTTGCAGAGTTAGGAGACGATTTTGAGAAATACTCTAAGCATAACTCTATTTCTGGTTACTCAGGATGCTGAGGTAGGAGGACTATTTGAGACTAGCATAGGCAGCATAGTGAGGCATTGTTTCTAACGGAGCAGCAGCAACAACAACAGAAGACCCTGAAACCTCCCAGGTCCTCTTGCTTTGCTCTGTGAGCCTACAGGTAGCTTGAAATCAGTTGGAGTGTTTTTTTCTTCCTTGTGCATTTCTTTATCTTCTTCCCATCAAAAAGATATCCTTGACGATGAGGTCATTTGTTTCTGCATCTGTTGATGTGAGTGTCTTACTCTTTGGACTGCCTAGGACAAGCATAAACTCCAGAGTTCTCAGAGCAAGACCTTTTGCAAATGAGACTGGTGTTCTAAGTCTTCTGTCTTGTTAGCCTCGCCCTTTCCAAGGAGGCTTAGGTCACACATGCTGCTGGCCAGCTCTGGCCTCACTTAGGGACCTTGGGCTTCTATTAGCAGCCCTGTATTTCTCCATCTATCTCATGCACTTGTTACTGCAAAGTTACAATGGGCAGTAACATTTAAAACCAACTGCGTTTTTGTCTCGTGTTTTTTAATTGTTATTTTTATTTTATGAGTATGGATGTTTTGCTTTGTCTGTCTGTGCACTGTGTAAGTGCCTGGTGCCTGAGAAGAGGGCATTAGATCCCCTGGAACTGGAGTTACTGATGGCTGTGAGGCACCATGTAGGTGTTGGGAATCAAAACTGGGTCCTCTAGAATCTAGAGTAGCCAATGCTCTTAACTGCTGAGCCATCTCTCCAGCACTTTCTGTTTGTTTTATTGCTTTGTTTTGTTTTTTGAGAAAATCTCAATATAGCCCATGGTAGCCTCTTAACTTCCTTCCTTCTCTCTTCTGTCAGTGCTAGAAATTGAATGGAAGGCCTCTTATAAGCTATGGAAAGACTCTCTCGTTAAGCTCCATGTTAGACCCACTAAACATGTTTTCAACTGGCTTTATGTCATAAAATGTTTTAAATAAAATCGCTTGAAGTTTTTAGTTCATTCTGGGAATGAAAGTAATTTCGATGCTTATAAATAATACCACGAGCAACCATGTTAACTCAAACTTTGAAGAATTGCAGCAAGCAGTTTAATTATAAAACAAGCCATACCAGGGTGTGGTGGCACATCTTTGATCTCGGCACTCAGGTGCCAGAGAAAGGCAGATCTCTTGATTTTGAAACCAGTTTGATGTACCTGGTGAGTTTCATCCCAGGCAGCTACACAGTAAAGCTGGGGGGAAAAATAAAAGAGTTGGAGAGATGGCTTAGAGATTAAGAGCACTGGCTTTTCTTCCAGAGGTTCTGAGTTCAGTTCTCGGCACCCACATGGTGGCTCACAACCCTCTGTCATGAGATCTGGTGCCCTTTTATGACCTGCAGGCATATACAGGCAAAGCATTAGACATAGTAGATAAATAAATTCTTAAAAAAGTAATAACAAATAAGTATAAAACAAACCATATTTAGAACATTTTAATGACTCAAAATGAGATTAATTGTAATTCAGAAAATCTAAGCAGTATGCATATACTGGGATGTGCTTAGAAAATCCACAAGAAAGCTTGTATTAGAAACTGCCTCTGAGGAGAGCTCTTTCCATTTGTTTTTTTCCTGGAGTGGCAGGATGACTTATTTGAAAGTTTTTAATTTGAAGTATGTGTTGTTTTAAAATAATCAGCTCTGAAAACATGCATATTTTTCTAAACCAGCATTTAGTTGTAGAGTGGAGCTTATACACATGTATTTAGTAATATTTTTAATGAGAGTGCTTTTATTTTGGAGAAAGTTTTCCCCTGTTGCTTATTTTCATACGGGATTTTCATTTCCCTTTTTGCTTTTTTTCAATTGCGGTGAAAACACAGATGGGTTAGCTGTGTGCTAGGGCAGAGTGGAGCTGCTTTCCGCTTGCCTGCGCTCGCTGTGGGGCAGAGCTCCTGGGCTTTCCCACCTAAAGGTGCTCTTCAGCTGGATGTGGGTGCAGCAAGCATCTTCACCGCGTACACTCCAGAACTCCAGAGGTCAGTGCTTCAGGGCTAGTGCCTTTTGTCGTCCATGACATTTGGGTTTTTGTTTGATTGATTGATTTCATTTATTTGTTTTAAATAGGGTCTTCCTATGTAGCCCTGGCTAGTCTGGAACTCACTATGTAGACCAGGCTGGCCTCAAAGTCTTAGAGATCTGTCAATGTCTGCCACCATCACAATCAGCTGTCATTATATTTGATAGAGCTCACTAATTCTAATACAACTCTTGAAAGCTACTTTATTAGCCTTTGTATGCAACATGTCCAGAGTAATTACAGATATCTAGTGTGGCTAGTGTGGATTTGGTTTTTTTTTATTATTTGTTTTTGTTTTTTGAGACAGGGTTTCTCTGTAGCTTTTTTTTTAAAGATTTATTTATTTATTATGGGTACAGTATTCGGTCTGCATGTATGCCTATAGGCCAGAAGAGGACACCAGACCTCATTACAGATGGTTGTGAGCCACCATGTGGTTGCTGGGAATTGAACTCAGGACCTTTGGAAGAGTAGGCAATGCTCTTAACCACTGAGCCATCTCTCCAGCCCTCTCTGTAGCTTTTGAGCCTGTACTTGAACTCACTTGATAGAGCAGGCTGGCCTCGAACTCAGGAGAACCACCTGTCCCTGCCTCCTAAGTGCTGGGATTAAAGGCATCCACCACCACCGTCCGGCTTTTTTTTTTTTTTTTGTGTGTGTGTGTATGTGGTTTTTCTAGACAGGATTTCTGTATGGCTTTGGAGTTTGTCCTGGAACTAGCTCTTGTAGACCAGGCTGGCCTTGAACTCACAAAGATCCACCTGCCTTTGCCTCCTGGGTACAACCCCACCACCCCACTAGTGTGGATTTTTTTTTTCTTGTAATATGATGCTTTTCTAGCCCCCACTCCCCCTGTATGTGTGTATTGCTGAGGACTGGACCTAAGGCTTTGTACACAGTGGGCAAGTCTGAACTATAGCTTTGCCCCCCCGGAGTAGTAAACACCCTTGAGAAGAAATTTTAGGAACTATTTTCAAAATTTGAAACTTGAATGATAGTGAAGACAAATAAATAGTTAATTTAATTGAAACATTATTTGGTCATTTATGGTGATTTTTTTTCCCCTGTGCCTTGACCAGGTAGAGAGACTCTTGTAGAATGTCCATGAGTTAAGTATAGCGAGAAAGGATGAATCAGTGGAACTTCAGAATAGGTAGTCCACTTTCTTCTTCCCTTCCCTCCTGTGCAGGAGAATAATATCCACAGTCCCTGGAGGATGTCAGCAGTGTAAGGCAGCACACAGCTGAGGGTTAAAGATCCAGGCCACTCTCAGTTTCTAAAGAACTCTAAAGAATTCTCACTTGATCCTTGCACACTCCTTTAAAGTGAATAGTTTCTGTTGTTATCAGTCCTGCTTTATAGACAAACTAAAGGCCCCAAGGCTAATGATTTATTTCTCTCAGTAACTTGAGTCCTTTAAGACACTTTGTGTGCTAACCCCTTGATGACTTGGTAAATTGTCTAAAGTGATTTCTGGAATGAGTCAATTACAGATATTAAAAAGTCATTTAGAAAAGGCTTGCCAGGAACTGGTGGTATGTACCTTTAATCCCAGCAGAGGCAGGCAGATCTCTGAGAATTCCAGGCCAGGCTGGTCTACAGAACGAGTTCTGTCCAGGACAGCCAGGGCTACACCAAGAAACTGTATCTCGAAAACAAAAACTAAAAAAAAGGCAATGTTGAAAACATTGTATTATCCAGAATGTCTGTATTTCTTCAAAAAGTATCTTTGAAACCTTAACTGGCCACATGATACTATTAGGAGGAACTCTTGTGACACACAGCCTGAACCCCAGTACTTCACTGTGGATGCAGGAGGTCAGCGCCTCAGGCAAGGCTTCCGCATGAGACCCTGTCTTAGCACCTCTTCCCCACACTTTCTCCAGACAGAGCCTTAGAAGTTTGCTGCTTCTGTCTCATCGACATAGCCACTGTGAAGGGGACTTAGTTTCTGGAGTGTGAGCAAATGTTTGCTGTAGTAGCTCAAACACACTCAGAGTGAACTGGAAGCAAGAGTAGGCTGCCTCTTCAGCAAACACCCAGCTGGGAAGCGGTTGTGCATAGACACTGGCGTTTGTAAAGTGCACAGCAGGAAGCTTCTGTGTTGACAAACAAATGCATCCTTTCAGGATGATTTCGGTGAGGGCTAAGGAGAGAGCTGCTGGTAAGCCTTACATTTAGAGAGTGCTTCCTGAATCGTCCTGTGCTCAGCCTGTGCATGGGGAGAGCACTAAGAAAGCTCGCCTGTGTTTGGAAGAGTGCAGGACAGGGCCAGCCAGACTGTTTTGTTTTGTAGTGAGCATTGGATCTCAGGCTGCCTTTAGATAAGGACACAGGTGATCAGGTACCTTTCATAGATAGACAACCCCAAAAGCACTTTCAAAATTCTGAGACTGCCCTCCTATCAGCTGGCCTAGAGTTCAGAAGGTTGAAGGGCAGAATGCCTAGGAGCTTCGTGGTGCTCCCAGGTTCCAGAGGGACTGCATGTTCTGTGGAAGCTGGCCTTCCTATGGAAGCCTTCCCTTCACAGATAGCTGACTGTCACAGGTTCCTGTCTGTTGAACGTTCTGTCCCGGGATGAGCCGTACACTGACTGTGGCCCTTGTTTAGTTGGTAGTCAGCCTTGTGCTTGGCAGGAACTGTACCCCTGACCTGCATTCCCAGCCTGATGGTACTTAGGTAAGCTTTTGGGTTTCAGATTTACTTTTTATTTATTTATATTTATTTATTACTGTTGTTATTATTTGGTTGTTTGAGACAAGAGTTTCTCTGTGTAGCCCTGACTGTCTTGGAACTTGCTCTGTAGACCAGGCTGGCTTCAAACTCACAGACATCTGTCTGCATCTGCCTCCTGAGTGCTGAGATTAAAAGCATGTGCCATCGCGCCCGGCCCAGCTCAGATGTCTTTAATATATGGGAGTTTTATATATATTATGTATGTTGCATTGATTGATGTGCGCACGTGAATGCAGGTGCTTACAGAGTCCAGAACAGGATGTCAGTTCCCACGGAAGTGAAGTTATGAACCACCTGATGCGGGTGTTAGGAATTGAACTTGATATGTGTATTTAACTACTAAGCCATCTCTCCAGACCCTAGACTTGTTTACATTTGTGACAGGAATCTAGGGGTGAGCATGAGTGCAGTGATGGCTTGTGTGGAGGTCAGAGGACGGTTTGAGAAAGTCTCTTCTCTTCCACTGTGTGGGTCTGAGGATCAAACTCAGTGTTGGTCTTGGCAACAGGCCCCGTTACCCACTGAGCAATCTGAGATAGGACTTTAGACTTTGGTCTGACACAGGAGTAAATATTGATGGGGGGCTATTAGAATGGAATGAGGTGTTTTATATTTGAGAAGGACATGAATTTTGTGAGTTTTGGGAGTGGGCAGGGGTGATCTGCCATGGTACTAATGTGCCTACTTCATACACTGAAAGTCTAGTCACAAGTGGAATGGGAGATGAGGGCAGAGAGCCCCACAAGGTGGCTAGCGTTCTTGTGAGAGAGGCCCTGAGCTTCACCTTTCTTGCCACTTAGTAACGCAGTGAGAACGTCCCATTAATGTGCAGAGAGCAGGCCCTCCCCAGACACCAGTCTGCCATTTACCTGACCACCTTGGACACCTGCACATAGCTGGTCTACACACACGGACAAACAACATGCACATAACTAAAATAAGTTAGCCTAGGAGATATGTGTGTTTGTGTGTATTTTGAGCTTTTTGCTGAGGTTGGACGGTGAAGTAATTTATAATGTTTCTTTGGGCAGATATTTGTGTGCTGGAATGAAATTACATTGTGTTAAGTAATTTTAGTACTTCAGCTCTCAGAGGTGGGGCTGCCCGTTGGTTCTTCTGTATCTTCCTGTAAACTCTTCTGCCTGTTGTTAGGGTCCCTAAGGATTTATTACCGAAATTGTTTTTAGGAAAGGAGAAATGAGAGGACTTGAGGCCCGCTTCTGTGTGCCGTGTGGTTTTGGGCAAGCCACTGAAACTCTCGGACCTTAGTTCCTTCCTCTTTATTTCAGTATCTTTTCTTTTACATTTCTCCCCCTGCCATTATTTATTTACTAGAGACGGCGTCTTCTGTGTAGCCTTGGCTGACCTGAAACCTCACTGTTCAGCCCAGGTTGGTCACCTTGCAGATCTGAGGCACCATGCCCAGCTAGCGCTCTCTTTAAATAGGTAAGGGCCTGGGAATGTAACTCAGTAGTGCCTGCCTAGCCGCATGAGCCCTCGATTCGATACTCAGCACTATACTACCTCAGCCTTGTAGTCCGTGACTATAATCCCAATAATCCCAACACTTTGCAGGTAGAGGCAAAGGATGAGGCTCTTATTCCAGCACTCAGGAGGTAGAAGCAGGTGGATCTCTGTAAGTGTGAGATCAACCTGGCCTATGTAATGAGTTCTAAGCCAGCCAAGGCTACATAGTGAGACCCTGTCTCACTTGTAAGGTGCCATTTGTTGCCTATATACCCAAACCTTGCTCCAGTGTCCCTTAGTGCCTTCCCAGCCGCCGTGCCCCTGTTTGTGTTTCCATTCAACTTCTGTACAACTAGATGTTTATTGTCCTTTTTATTGCTCTCTTCCTTTTCAGTAATATGTGTTCTGAAAAGGATACCTTTGAAGTTTGGGGACCCCCCTCATACACAGGGTTTCTCTGTAGACCAGGCTAACCTTGAACTCACGTGTTGGGATTAAAGGAGTGTGCCACACCGCCCTGCATTTTTTTGGTCTTTTTAAAATGTTAGGATATACTACTGGGCGTGGTAGCACACGCCTTTAATCTCAGCATTCCAGTGGCTAAAGCAGCTGGGTCTCTTGAGTTTGAGGCCAGCCTGGTCATCAGTGTGAGTTCTAGGATAACCAAGACTACACAGAGAAACCCTGTCTTGAAAAACAAAACAGAAAGTAAGAATATAAGGTGGGTTTTGTTTGTTTGCTTGTTTTTTAAGCTGTGTTTATCTGTGTCTAAATTAGGACAACTTCCGGGAGACAGTTCTACCGCAATATGGGTTCTGGGGATTGAATTTTGTTTGTCAAGCTTGACGGCAGATAGCATTTAAACCACTTTTGACGATCCAGAGATAACTTTTTTCATTGATTACAATTGGTTGCTATGATAGGAGTTGGGGGAGTTTTGACTCCTAGGCAAAGAATAATTGATATTTTAGGTATAAGATAGGTTTAATTTCTTGATAATTGAACTATCTTTACTACAGCTTTGGCAGTTTTTAGCAGTAGTGGGCAAGCCTCGAGTCTGTCTTTTCCTTGCCTGTTTCCCAGCAGAGATGCTAGTGTTGTTCAGAAGTGTGTCGTTAAGGTGGGCAGTGGTGGTGCATGCCTTTAATCCCAGCCCTCAGGAGTCAGAGACAGGGATCTCTGCGTTTGAGGCCAGCCTGGTCTACAAAGCAAGTTCCAGGACAGCCAGAACTGTTACACAGAGAAAACGAGAAACCCTGTCTCGGAAAAAAAAAAAAAAAGTGTGTGTCGTTAAGTAACGGAAAGCCCGGGACTAGCTGTCTAATTTTTGTAGCATTCTGAAGTTGTCTTTGTAACCTTGAAATAGTTGTAATTTGCATAATTGGTCCTGTGTCAAATGGGTACTGAAGCCCCTTGTGGCATTTACACTGTGACTTCCTGTCCAAGGCCTGTCATATACAAGACATTTGAGGGTGATGAAATTGCTTTCATACCTGAACCAGTTTTCCTCTTGAGATAGCTGTAGCTCAAGCTGTCCTCGGACTCACTGTGTAGCCAGAGATGATCGTGCACTTCTTTTTCCTGTGTGTGGATGCCTGGGAAAGCCAGAAGACCATGAATTCGTGCACTTCTTTTTCCTGTGTGTGGATGCCTGGGAAAGCCAGAAGACCATGAAGATTATCTTCCTGAGTTCTAGTTGTGTATGCGCCTGCAGATACCCTCGGAATCCGGAAGAGGCCATGAGTGCCATGAGTATGAGCTGCCTCACCTCTGCTGAGACCAGAGGTCAGGAACCCTGCCAGAACCAGGTTTGCTCTTAGCTACAGTGCCTTCTCCATCCCAGCCTACCCAGTGCTGAGGATCAAAGCTAGGCCTTATGAGTGCTCGGCAAGGCTCTTCCCACTCATCCTGCGTCCCAGCCCACACTCCCCCTTTTCATACAAGGTTCTCGTTAGGTAGTGCTTGACTGGCCTAGAACTTGCTTGAACACAGAGCTATTTGCTTCTTCTCAAGGCAGGGTTTCACCTTGTGCTTATAGCTGGCTTTGTGACCCAAGTTTGAACCCCAGAACCTTTGAAAAAATGTTGGCTATGGTGGCACACATCTGTAATCTCAGCTCCTATGGCAGAGTGGGTGGCATCACATTGCTTCCATGTATCCACACTGTGTGCTACTTGCTTGCTAGTCACATAGTCACCATTTACTTATCAGTGGTCAAGATCACTGTATTCAGTTTACTAACAGGCCTGGATGCAGGAGTAGTATCCCGGTGATTTGAATGCTGAGAAGAAGCTGTAAAGAGTTCCCTTTCAACGAGAAGGTAGAAATTCTCAATCTTATAAGGAAACAAATATGCTGGTGTCACTCTATGGCCAGAGAGAGTTTTGTGTCTATGACATTGTAAAGAGGGAAATGAAATTCATGTTAGCTGTGCTGTCATAGATCAAAATTTAAAAAAAGGTCCACGGCTCATAAAACACTTTGAGAAGCTTGGCGGTGGTGGTGCACACCTTTAATCCCAGCACTTGGGAGGCCGAGGCAGGTGGGTCTCTGAGTTCAAGGCCATCCAGTCTTTGGAGTGAGTTCCTGGATAGGTTCCAAAGCCACAAAGAAACCCGGTCTTTAAAAAAATATTGAGTTGTACTTATCCCTGGAGATAATGACTCTAGTAAAAGAAAGTAAGTTCTGGTCTGGGGCTGTGCTATAGCTCAGTAGTACACAGTACAAGTGTCTAGGCTCATCCACATGATAAAGACAGGGGGCCTGGAGAGAGGACTCAGCAGTTGAGAGTACTTGTTACACAGTCGTGAAGAGAGTTCAGACCCCAGCACTGGTGTGTGTGTGTGTGTGTGTGTGTGTGTGTGTGTGTGTGTGTGTGTGATCCCAACTCTGAGGAGGGCAGACACAAAACCATGGCTGTCCCTTGCTGGGTTCCTGCCTGGCAGAGAAAGCACAACCCAGATTCAGATCCTCCAATGGATTAGGCAGAGATGCCAGAAGAGGATCCCCAGTACCCTCTTGTGTCCTCTGCACACACATACACACATACACACACACAAGTTTTTTTATTTATGTATTTATTTATTAAGTATACAACATTCTGCCTCCATGTACGGATGTACACCAGAGGAGGGCGCCAGATCTCATTACAGATGGTTGTCAGCCACCATGTGGTTGCTGGGAATTGAACTCAGGACCTCTGGAAGAGCAGCCAGTGCTCTTAACCACTGAGCCACCTCTCCAGCCCCCCACAAGAAAGTTTTTAAACAGAAGTAAAACTTGGAAATCTTTAGAGCATACACATTAAGTTCAGAAGACACAGGCTTCAGAGACAGGATCTTGTTCTGTCTAGACTAGCCCAGAACTGGGCTCAAGTTGTTCTTGTCTCATCTCAAATAATGGGGCTGTAGCCTCATGCCGTTCTCTTCTTCACGTCACAAGAAATTAAACTGTACAGTGAGGAGTCTCATTTCTCTCCCCTTTGCACGTAGCCCATAGGGTATGGAATGGGTTTAAATAACAAGATGGTCTGGGTGTGGTGGCACACACCTTTAGTTCTAGCACTCAGAAGGCAGAGGCTGGTGGATTTATATAAGTTCCAAGCCAGCTTGGTCTGCAGAGTTCTAGGACAGCTGGAGCAACACAGATCAAAGCAAAGAAAGACAGAAAGAAAAAACAAACAAAAATATGTGGGGTTTAGGGCTGTTTGTATTTATTTTTTCATAGATAAGTATTGTAATGGTTTAATAAAAGTTGCGGATCCTCAGGGAGCTGCAGTGGCAGAAACTTTGCTGCTGTAGGTCCCTGAGCGGTGAAGGGAAAAGGAGAAGAGAGAAGAACAGAGAGGGAGGGAGAGAGGAGAGACAAAAGCTATCTCTTTGAGAGGGAGATAGGAAAGGAAGAAACTCAGGCTGTAAGCAGGAAGATCTACCTGCCACAATGGATGGGGGAGGGAGTGGGTGTGGCTTGTTTCTTAAAGAGACAGAACATCATTACAAGTATCCTTTCCATTATTAAAAATGTAGCAGGGCGGCTTACTATATGGGGCCTTTTGTTTGAAATCCTTTAAACGTTAATTGTGTGTGTGCATTGTGTGCACATATCATGGAGGTCAGAGGACAGCTTGCAAGCATCAGTTCTCTACCATATGGTTCTCATGAATTGAATTTAGGTTACTAGGTTTGTCAGCAGGCACTGTTACCTTTCTGGCCATTTCATCAGCCCAGTATTTTTTTTTTAAAGGTTTATCTTACTTTTATGGTGTATATGTGTGTGTGTCAGTGGGTGTGTTTCTGTACTTCTGAGGCCACTGGAATCAGCTGATCTGAAGACAGTATGGAACATGACTGCTCTGCTCTTGCTACTGATTGCTAACTGATTTGGCCGAGTCGCAAACTACTCTTCAGTTTTATTTCTTTAAGGAATCAAATCGGCTGTGAGCAGCATTCTCAAAAGCACACTGCAGTAGAATCACATGTCTCTTTCCTGACCTCCACAGTAAGCAGGCCATTAAATTTAACCCTGCCCCCAAGGTGAAATTAGGCAAGGTGAACCCACATACCAGGCCTGAGTATTTGGTAGATTATAAACTGACACTGGAAAATTTCCTCACTGGATATAGAAGCAGCATGATTCAACCAACTTACTATTGTCAGATGTCACTAGGAAAACTCTTGGTTGAGAGAGGCTGACCAGCTCCGCAGCACTGGGGATTGCCGTGGCTTCCTGCCAGCCATCCAGCATCATTTTGTTGCTTTTCCTTACTATAAATTGTTTAGAAGTAGGCGGGCTTGAAAGCTTGCTGTGTAAACCGAATTTTTCCTTTGTACCACATAAACGGTGTATCAGATTCTACATACAATTAGGTTGTTGTCACAAATAGTAACTTCATTAGAAAAGTACTGACACTGTAAGATAAATGTTTAGTGTGAGTTATTTCCAAATTTCAAAGTAGGGACTTTGAAATGAGGCCCTTACCTGATTTCATTCTGCTCAGAGCCATTCTTACTTATGCCCTTGTGTAATTCCTTCAACTTCCCTAGATTATCTGGAAATTTTTTAAGTGTGTTTCTAACTTTTAAGCTATTTATTGATGTGTGTGTGCGCGCACGCGAGCACCTTTGTGATTAATGTGTATCATGTGACTGCAGGTACCCATGGAGGTCAGAGGGCATTGAACTGGAATTACAAGTAGATATGGGTGCTGGGAACTAATTTGGGCCATCTGCAAGGTTTTACAGCATTTACAGGCATGTGCCACCATGCCCTCCTTGTTTATGAGGTTCTGGAAATCAAACCCTGTGTGCCAGGCAAGCCTGCTGTCGGTAGAGCTGCAGCACGAGGTCCTGGCTTGCACATTTTTAGGAAACATGTCTTGAAGCCGGTTGTGTTCCCAAGGATTGGGCCCTTTGCTTTGACGTCGGTATTGTTGCCTAACTTCAAGGATGTCGGCTAAAGAGGCAAACAGCCTTCGCAGCAGGGAAGGTGGGAAAGCAGAGTTTTAAATGCCTCCATCAAAGGCCTCTTTGAGGCTGATTCCCAGCATTCTGACTCATGGCCTTGTTAAGTCTTGCCCAGCACAGTGCAGCTTCACAACGTCTCTAAAGCGAACGTGAAGTGAGATTGGTTGCAGTGTCAGCTTCAGTTGCATGTTGACACTCTCGTTTCCTAACTAACTCTGTCCTTTCTGTTGAAAGGAAAAGTACTTGTTTTGTTTTTTGTTTGTTTTCAGACAGGGTTTCTCTGTGTAACAACCCTGGCTGTCCTGAAACTCACTCTGTAGACCAGGCTGGCCTTGAGCTCAGAGATTCACCTGCCTCTGCCTCCCAAGTGCAGGGATTAAAAGCCTGAGCCACCACGCCCACAGAAAAGGTTATTTTAAGATGGGAACTATAAAGTGGAGATTGAATAGAACTGAAAATAGCTGTTTCCCGATAGAAAGTCCTGTAGAGGTATAGTACTGTTAAGTAGTGTCCTAGTTTAAAAATATTCTCATCTATAGAAGCTAATCAAGATGAGCATAAATTAAGACCTGCCTATACATTCCTGGTACGTAAAGGTATAAACATCATCAAGAATTCCAGCTGGGCAGTGGTGGTGCACCCCTTTAATTCCAGCCCTCGGGAGGCAGAGACAGGCGGATCTCTGTGAGTTCGAGACCAGCCTGATAGACAGAGCGAGTTCCAGGACAGGCTCCAAAGCTACAGAGAAACTCTGTCTTGAAAAACAAACCAAAAAAGAATGCCATAGGACTGGAAAGATGGCTCAGCAGTTATAAATGCTCTTCCAGAGTTCCTGCGTTCAGTTCTCAGCCACCACATGGTGGCTCACACCATCTTTAATGGGATCTGATGCCCTCTTCTGGCATAAAATTGATAGAACACTTATATTTAAATAAATTTTAGCAAAAAACAATTCTTTTTTTTATTTTTCTATTTATTGAGTTCTACATTTTTCTCTGCTCCAATCCCTGCCTCTCTCCTCCCCACTTCAACCCTCCCCACAAGGTCCCATGCTCCCAATTTACTCAGGAGATCTTGTCTTCTTATACTTTCTACTTCCCAAGATTAGATCTATTTAAGTCTCTCTTAGTGTCCTCATTTTTGTTTAAGTTCTCTGGTATTGTGATTTGTAGGCTGGCTTTCTTTGCTTTATGTTTAAAAACTACCTATGAGTGAGTACATGTGATAATTGTCTTTCTGTGTCTGGGTTACCTCACTCAGAATAATGTTTTCTAGTTCCATCCATTTTCCTGCAAAATTCAAGCTGTCATTATTTTTTTCTGCTGTGTAGTACTCCATTGTGTAAATGTACCACATTTTCTTTATTCATTCTTCAATCAGGGGGCATTTAGATTGTTTCCAGGTTCTGGCTATGGCAAATAAAGCTGCTATGAACATAGCTGAGCACATGTCCTTGTGGCACGATTGAGCATCCTTTAGATATATACCCAAAAGTGGTATTATTGGGTCTTGAGGAAGGTTGATCCCTAATTTTCTGAGAAATCGCCACACTGACATCCAAAGGGGTTGTACAGCTTGCATTCCTACTAGCAGTGCAGAAGTGTTCCCTTTTCCCCACAACCTCTCCAGCATAAGTTGTCATCAGTGTCTTTGATCTTGGCCATTCTTACAGGTGTAAGATGGAATCTCAGAGTTGTTTTGATTTGCATTTCTCTGGTGACTAAGGATGTTGAACATTTCCTTAAGTGTCTTTCAGCCATTTTCGATTCCTCTGTTGAGAGTTCTCTGTTTAGGTCTGTACTCCATTTTTTTTTATTGGATTATGTGATCTTTTGGTGTCCAATTTCTTGAGTTCTTTGTATATTTTGGAGATCAGACCTCTGTCTGATGTGGGGTTAGTGAAGATCTTTTCCCATTCTTTAGGCTGTTGTTTTGTCTTGTTGACCATGTCCTTTGCTTTACAGAAGCTTCTCAGTTTCAAGAGGTCCCATTTATTGTTTCTCTCAGTGTTTGTGCTACTGGGGTTCTATTTAGGAAGTGGTTCCCTGTGCCAATGCGTTCAAGTGTACTTCCCACTTTCTCTTCTGTAAGGTTCAGTGTGGCTGGCTTTATGTTGAGGTCTTTGATCCATTTGGACTTGAATTTTGTGCATGGTGATAGATATGGGTGTACCAAAAAAGAATTCTATAAATGTATTTTTAGTGAATGCTGTGGCTTGAAGAAGTAAGGGAAGTGTTGAGATTGATGGTGACTGATACGGATTCTTTGGGAGGAGAGACAGGTCAAATTGAATTCTGTTAATAAATTTAAAGGCAGACTTGTAGAGAGCTGTGTTTGCACTTGTGATGAATTGTCCGGGATAGTAGCAAGTCTGTCTTTTCCAATTCTGCTAGTGCCAGGCTGGCTTCAAACTCACAGAGATTGTCTGTCTCTGCCTCCCAGGAGCTGGGATTACATTTTGGTATTTGAATTTCATTTTCAGAACATTTTAGTGAAGCTGGGTATGAAATGCACCTGTAATCCCAGGATTTGGGAGGTGGAGGCGGAAAGGTTGGAGACGAATCTGGGCTACATAAAGCCTGGTTTGGAACAACACTGTGTTAGCAGAGGAAGATTCATCTAGGAGGAAGGAAAGATGCGGGCTAAGTCACACTCTGAAGGGCAAATTTAATCTGCCTATAAACATTGATATTATTTCAGATACCTCATTTTTCTTTCAGAATATTTTTTTTTTTTTTTGGTTTTTCGAAACCGGGTTTCTCTGTGGTTTTGGAGCCTGTCCTGGAACTAGCTCTTGTAGACCAGGCTGGTCTCGAACTCACAGAGATCCACCGGCCTCTGCCTCCTGAGTGCTGGGATTAAAGGCGTGCGCCACCACCACCCGGCTAAATTTTTTATACATGTATTTGTGTATCTGCATGAGTTTACATGTACCACATGCCTGTAGTAGCCTACAGAGGCCAGAAGAGGGTGTTGGATGCCCTGGAACTGGAATTCCAGACAGTTCTGAGCTGTTCAATGTTGGTGCTTGGTCCTCTAGAAGAGTTACAAGTACTCCTAACTACTGAGCAATCTCTCTGTACCTCTACCCCCTTTTTTCTAACTATGTAGCTTTAGACTTGTGTAGTTGAGGCTTGTTTTGTATTTTCTGCAGCCTCCTAAGTTCTGGAATTACAGGTATGCATCACCATACTCAAAATCAAGCATAAAGATTGCTTTAAAATTTGAATTTTTATTTCAGTAGCAAATAAAGTTTAGGAATTAAGTAAATAGGCCATAGTATCAGGGACAAGTCCAGTTAGAGCACCCAAAGATACTTATAGGAAGTTGTTCTGCTGGCAGAAGGACCAGTAGCTTGTGCAGGCTCATAATTCATATAATAAAGTTGTAATTACTATATAGGAGAAATAGTTTCATAAGGTATATGCCATTGATAAATGAAGCCTGATTAATAAAAACTCAGAGACAGAAATTGGGGTTCAACCTGAAGGTCAGAACAGCACAACAGCCAGTCACTGGCTCTTACCTCTACCTCAGACCAAAATGGTGACCCTGCCTCCAGGAATCTCAGAATGAGACTGAGAGTTGTCTCTTCCTGTTTTATAATCTCTACTTCTGGGATTAAGTACGTCCACCACTACTGCCTGGTTTCTATGGCAAGCTAGTGTGGCTGCTGAGGTTAAGGGTTAAAGGCCAGTGTCATTGCTGCCAGGTCTATAAGGCTGACCAGTGTGGCTGTTTTACTTTTCTGATCCTCAGGCGAGCTTTATGTATTAAAATACAAATGAAATGCCCCTACAAATAAATATGGATTATACATAGCTTAAGTAAATATTGTAAATCGTGCAGTGTATGAATTTTTCATAGCTGGAGAGAAGCTCAGCAATACTCTTAACTATTATTTTCTTTCTTCCTAGGTTTAAATAGTTGAGTAAGATCAAGCTGGGTGACCATGGCTGAAGGTGGATTTGATCCCTGTGAATGTGTTTGCTCTCATGAACATGCGATGAGAAGACTAATCAACCTGGTGAGATGGACAGAGTCCTGCAAAGAGCTGATCTGTGTCCTTCCTGGGTTGTGGGATTACGGCTCCTCTCCGCTACCTTTCTGTTGCAGCCATGAATCATGACCCAGGAGCTCAAGGCGGGAGGCGGGAGGCAGTAACTGAAGGAGAGGCCACGAGGAACATTGCTTAATCGCTGTGCCCCTTAACTTGCTTAGCTTGTTTTCTGAACAACACAGTATTAGCAACCCTGGGGTGGCAGCACCCATGGTGTGCAGGGCCTCCCACATCTATCATTAATCAAGAAAATATGCCTGCAGGCTTGCCCACAGGCTGATGTGGTAGAGACACATTCTCAGCTGAGGTTCCCTCCTCCCAGAGTACACTAATTTGTGTGTAACAGACAAAACATCAACAAGCACAGAGGTTAATAAAGGATTGTCTCAGGATCGTCACTAAAATATTTGATAATGGAAATTTCATGGTGAATTAAAACATAATGATAAAGCACCTCAGTACTTTTTTTCTAAAATATTTATTTTATAGCCTGTATGTATAAATGTGTGAGGTTGCTGGATCCTGGAGTTACAGACAGTGTGAGCTGCCATATGGGTGGTGGGAATTGAACCCTGGTCCTCTAAAAGAGCAGTCAGTGCTCTTAACCGCTGAGCCATCTCTCCAGCCCTGTCAGTACATGTTTTATTAGAGATGACAACTGATTTTCTTTACTTCTGTAGGTTTGTTTTAAGGATGTTTGACATTCTGGTTAGTTAACCACAATCATGTTGAGGCTGTTGTATTTGTGTTGGAACAGATAATTGTTTTTTTGTTATGTGGAGTTTGATGCCAAGCTACTATAAAACCTTGTATCCTTTCTGATATATACAGTTCAGTCCTTCTCCAACAGTAAGAGAGTCTCTGTAGAAAGCATTTCTAGAACTGGAAAGGTGGCTCAGAGGTTAATAGCACTGACTGTTCTTCCAGAGGTCCTGAGTTCAATTCCCAGCAACCAGTGGTTGCTCACAACCGTCTGTAAGATCTGATGGGCTCTTCTGGCCTGAAGGAATGATGCAGATAGAAACACTGCATAAGAAACAAACAAACAAACAAATCCTCAGAAAAGCATTTCTTTATCTAGTAAGTTGAGCTGGGCAGTTGTGGCAAACACCTTTAATCCCAGCACTCCAGGGACAGAGGCAGGCAGATCTCTGAGTTTGAACTAGTTAGAGCGAGTTCCAGGATAGCTAGAGCTACGCAAAGAAATTCTGTCTCAAAGAACCAAAAAGAAAAAAAAAGAAGAAAGAAAGAAAAAAGGCTTTCTTAGTTCATAAGCTTAAAATTGATACTATTTATATTATAGTGTATAGAAAGAGAAATTTGACCATTATTAATAATAAAGTACTTTTTTAAGTATTAGGGTTTATACCCAGGGCTGCTAAGCTATTTCCTCAACCTCTCTCAAGTCTTATTCTGTTAAAAAGTATTTTATTTTGTGTGTATGGGCGTTTTGCTTGAATGTGTACTTGGTAATCTTGGAAATAGTGTCTCAGATCCTAGTTGTAAGTCTCAATGTGGGTGTTAGGGATCAAACTAGTGCTATTTGGAAGAGTAGGCAGTGCTCTTAACCAGTAAGGAATTGCTCCAGCCCCTTGAGTCTTAAATTTAGTACAACATAAGGCATAATTTTAAAAATACTTTGACAATAATAGCAAAAAAAAATAGTCCTACAATTTAACTGTGGTGAAGCAGGGTTCCCATTTTTAATTAAAAATTACTATCTCTCTTTAAAATTTATATTTTAATTTGGTATTTTTTTAATGTTGTTGTTCCAACTTGGCTACATTTTAGAAGTAATTAAAACTGGGAAGTGTCCACCCTTTCCCTTGCCTGGGTGTATGCATGTGACCTGGTTTCTAACTTTAGCTCAGTTTCTAGGTCAGGGTGCCTGAGAAGGTGTGGTGGAAAAGGGTAGTCATGGAGATTTTACCATGAGGGAAGAAACCGTCTCTGGACCAAGCCTCGGACTCATACCTTAGGACACAGAGTCAAAGAAATGTAAGAGATGTCCATCCAGCAGATAACTCCAGGATGGAAATATAAGAAAAGGATAAAAAGACAACTCCTGAAGTTCATAACAGATTCCAGAAACATTAGAGACGATACAGCAGTCGAGAAAGATCTTGTCTACATACACAGTGAAGAGGGGGATTGTTAGAGACCCAAACAGAAACCTTGAGAATGAGCAGCTTGTGAAGTCAGAGATCAAAGAGTTTCAGCAGCAAAGTCGATGAAAGAAGAAATAAGAGAGGTTGAAGACAAGACTTTTGAAATGTCATAAATGAAGAAAAAGAAGAATGCAGAAAAAATGGGAGCGCGTTGGGAAACCTTTAAAGGGTGGTGTTTTCGGCTCATTGGTGGACCCTGTGTAACCGGAGCCAAAGGATAACATCAGAAGTGGGCTGGAGAAATGGCCCAGTGGTTAGGAGGGCTTACTCATTTAGAGTTTGGTTCCAGCTCACCCCTCAGGCAGCTCACAACCACCTAGTATTCAGCTGCAGGGATCCAGTGCCCTCTTCTGGCCTACAGTTCACCCATACACAGCATATTCGGATACAGACACACAAGTAAATAAAAACTTTTTAAAGAGGAAGGGGGGTGACTCAGCAGTTAAGAGTACTGGCTTCTGGTCCAGAGGATTTGGCTCAGTTCCAAGTGTCCAGATGCCAGCTCACTTCAGTTCCAGCGAATCCAATATAGGCACTGCATGCATGCATACATACATACATACAAACATACATGCAAGCAGGTACATATACACATAAAATCAACCAATAAATCTAAGAGTTAAAATTCCCAAGCAAAACTTGTAATTTCAGTGAATACAAAGACGCATGTGTTTCTCTTCCCTTCCATGAGACATAAAGATTGCTGTAGACCTCTGCCAGCAGGCTAAAATTAGAAGTTCTTTCTAAGAAAAGGCACCGGGAAGGCTTCTCCTTGGGGTGTTAAGGAACAGGAAGGAAGCCAAGGTGATGTCAAAACTCCGGAGTGGCTGTAAAGTAACGAAAAGAAAGACTGCTTGGCTCAGTGAGATAGATTCAGACTAAATCTTCTCTGCGCTGAGAGCCACTCCACTCTGCTTGTGTGCTTGGTTAGGGAGGGAAGCTGTGTATACCTCAGGCCTAACTGCTCACTAACCTAATCCTTCAGTAATAAATATGAACCAAAAACGTGCATATCTAAACAAAAGGATTAGTGTACTCAGCCATAGATATATTGGAAGATGGGGTGAAATGTTTTTATTAATTTTTACATTTATTATTCATTTAATTTATGGTGTTTTTAGACATGTGTGCTGTGATATACTTGTGAAGATCAGAGGAAAACTTGAGGAGTAGTTCTCTCTCACCATGTGGGTTCTGAGTATCAATCTCAGCTCGTTCCCATTGAAGAGTGTTTTCACATGCAATTGTAAGATTTGAGAGGAGAGGGGGCTGGAGAGATGGCTCAGTGGTTAAGAGCATTGCCTGCTCTTTCAAAGGTCCTGAGTTCAATTCCCGGCAACCATATGGTGGCTCACAACCATCTATAAAGAGGTCTGGTACCCTCTTCTGGCCTGCAGACATGCACACAGACAGAATATTGTATGCTAAATAAATAAATAAATATTTAAAAAAAAGATTTGAGAGGAGAAATAACGTCCCACAGTGTTTAGCTTTTTTGTTTTATTTTGCTGAGAGAAGGCCTCACTTTGTAGTGTGTGCTGGCCTGAAACTCCCTTTGTTAACCATGGGGCTCAGCCTCCTGAGTGCCCGATTGCAGCCTGAGCTAGCTCACCCGTCACTCCTAAACGCTGCATCTGAGCCCTAGTCCTTTGCTTTTAAACTTTTTAAGATTTTATTTTTATACCAGGCACATGCTTTTGGATCTCTGAGTTGGGGGAATGTTTAGAAACTTTTTGTGTGTGATTTTTTTTTTTTTTGTAGAACATTTTTTAAAATGGTAGCTGGAGCTGTCTCAGTGAGTTAAGCAAGCAGTGACCTGTGTTCAGATACCAGGTACCCATATAAAAATCATGTGTGCTGGAGCATACCCGTGCCTCCACCCCACCTGTGCTGTGGGGACAGAGCGTTACCAACCCTGAAGCATCACCGTGAGCTAACCTAGTGAAAAGAGAGTTCCAGGTTCAGTAAGGGAGCCAGGTGGTGGTGGTACACGCCTGTAATCCCAGCACTCTGGAGGGAGAGGCAGGCTGATCTCTGTGAGTTTGAAGCCAGTCAGGTCTACAGAGTGAGTTCCAGGACAGGCTCCAAAACTACACAGAGAAACGCTGTTTTGAAACCCCCGCCAAAAAAATGAATGGAGAACAATAAAGACACCAGTATTATTCTCTGGTCCCCAGTTGTAAAGGCATAGGCAAGCAAACACGTGCACCCCATACACCCTACTGATGCTCACAATGGAGCTCCTACATCAGAGCATAGACTCTGTTTGCTCGTTCCCTTTCCTAGGCTAATCCTTTAGGCTTCACCTATTAAATCCTTTCTTTTCTTTTTGTTTTGAGACAGGGTTTTACTATGTGGCCCTGGCAGGCCTGGAGTTTGTTGTGTAGAACAGGCTGGCGTCAGTGCTCTGCATAAAGGTGTAAGCCTCCATGGCATGACAAATGAATTCTAAAAAGAGGTAGATGAGGGGGCTGGAGAGATGGCTCAGAGGTTAAGAGGAGCATTGCCTGCTCTTCCAAAGGTCCTGAGTTCAATTCCCAGCAACCACATGGTGGCTCACAACCAACCATCTGTAATGGGGTCTGGTGCCCTCTTCTGGCCTGCAGGCATACACACAAACAGAATATTGTATACATAATAAATAAATGTTTTAAAAAAAAAGAGGTAGATGAGAATAGATACACAGTGAGTCCCTTTCAATTGAAGTATGTCTTCATTGTATCACATATAGTGTTATTTACTGTAAAAATGGAAAGAGGCCAGACCAAAGCTCAGTTTAGACATAACAGCCTGTTAAGCTGTTGAGAGTATTCTTTAGAAAAAGAAGGCTGAACTGGGCACTGGTGGTGCTTGCCTTTAATCCCAGCACATGGGAGGCAGAGTCAGGCAGATCTGACGCTGTAGTTCATAAACCAGCCTGATCTACAAAGTGAGTTTCCATCAGCCAGGGCTGATCTGTGTACAGAGAAACCCTTATTCTTTTAAATTATTTAGGTCTGTATTTCAGCTGTGTATGTGTGTGAGAGAACACGTGTGTGGAGGCTGGAGTTTGATGTTTCTTCATTCTCTTCATCTTTTTTAAAGATTAAAAACTATTTTCAAACATAAGATTGAGAGTTGTGGGGCTGGAGAGATGGCTCAGCGGTTAAGAGCATTGCCTGTTCTTCCAAAGGTCCTGAGTTCAATTCCCAGCAACCACATGGTGGCTCACAACCATCTGTAATGAGGTCTAGTGCCCTCTTCTGGCCTTCAGGCATACGGACAGAAAGAATATCATATACATAATAAATAAATAAATATTTTAAAAAAAAAAAAGATTGAGAGTTGTGTATGTGTGCCGCATGTCTTTAATTCCAGCACTCTGGAGGCAGAGGCAGGCAGAGCTCTGTGAGTTCAAGGCCAGCCTGATATATAGAGCAAGTTCCAGGACACTCAAGGCTTCACAGAGAAAGAGAAAGAGAGACCCCCATCAACACGTTTCCCCCCCTAATGACAAAATATAAATCTTTGCTGAAGATGGGGGTCTACTGTAGACCGTAAACTTGCTTCACAAGTTCCCTCCTGCACGCGCAGGTAAACACATACTAAATGTGAACTCAGAGGACAGCCTGGAGAAGTTGGTTTTCTCCCTACACCGTGTGGCTCCACGGATTGAACTCAGGTTGTCAGGCTCGGCAGCAGCCACTTTTACTCACTACACTCTTCTTTGCCATCACAAGCCTCTGGGAACTCTGACAACCCTGTAGCCATCACCATACAGACCAGAGGGAGAGCACTCCTTGCTGGTCATGCAGTGTCCTTAACTCTTACCAGGTTAGTACAGATGTGGTCCTTTACCCGCATGAGGGGTGATGCCAGGATTGACATTCTCCTTGCCCCGGCGCCATAAAAGACTTGTCTAGATTTTTCTTGCCTTCTTTTGATCTTTATCATTAGTGGAGTGGGCTGAGCTGGTAAGGGAGACAGGATGGCAGACCCAGCAGCAGATGAGATGTTATAGGGGGAGACCGAAGGAGTGGCAGTGATGAGACGCAGCTCAAGTGGTCCGAAGACAAGCTGGGCAGAAACAATGAGGAGCAGAGGTATCTGAGGCAGGAAGAGAGAGAATGGAGAGTCAGAAGAGGGCAAAGAGCTGAGCTGAGGAAAGAGTACTGAGAAGAGCTGAGGAAGAGGAATGTCTCCCCTAAAGCCCCAGTACCAGACACTGTGAGGTCTCGGGTCCCAGCACCCAGCGTTTGATAGCTGTCACACTTGAGGCACTGCCCGCTGCCTCTTGCTGCTTCGCCATCTCAGCTCATTGCTGCCAGAATCCTACAGTACCTGCCAAGCACCAGGGCAACTGTGGTTAAAGCCCAGAGCAGCGGCTGCAACCTAAGTGGCTGCAGCAGAGGTCTAGTGTCAGAAGCCAGAAGGCCTTGGGTCTTGGTATTCTGAGCTGCTGGTTTGGCCAGGCCAGCCTCTAGAACTGCAGTATCAGGAGCCCCCATAACAAGACAAGAAGGGCTTCTCCCTTGCCCCCCACAAGCTCCTGTCCAGAGAGAGTACAAGACTCACAACTGATACGTAACAGTAGAAAATGACTCGATTGCCAAAGTAGGCTGCTAAACACTCAGAAGAAACAGTACGCCCTCACGGAGCAGCCTCATACTCCTGCTGGTCATCTTTAATTTAGGAGGTGTTTCCTTTTCTAGGTAAGTTCTAGCCAGCATGCTGTAAGGTCTGCTGAGAGGACAGCTGCCATCTCAGACCTAGTGTCTGGGATGCTCTTTGCTTGCCCCATAAATTGGATTTAACTAGCTTTTCCACACAAGAACAGATGACCTGAACTCACAGAAATCCTCCTGTCTCAACCTCTAGGGGTTAGATAGGGTATAATCATGGACTATTTACTTTTTTTTATGGTAGGGTCTTTCTGTGTAGTCCTAGCTGTCCTGAAATTCACTTTATAAAGCCAGCTGGCCTCAAACTCAGAGATCCACCTGCCTCTGCCTTCCACGTGCTGGAATTAAGGGCATGTGCCATCATGCCTGGCATCAGCTATCCACTGTTCCAATGTCTAAATGATGCTGTTGAAGATTATTAAGACCAGCCTCAACAGGGTAGGAGCATGAGGTCATTCACTTTTATACCCCAATACAAAAGGGGCATAAGAAAGCAGAAGACTGCTTTAACTGACACAAAGGATAACCAGAACAGTTACTTGCTTCAGTACTTGAGACATGAAGCCATTATTTCCTGAGTAAAGTATGACGTCTTGGGCAGGATATGCAGTGAATACACCCTAGACCAACTATTCTATAGACAGCCACTCCCTATGTCAAACCTCCTATTTTAAGTGAAGGAGCACAGGAGTATACTTGAATTCTCTAACCTTTGCTCAGGGTGTAGTGGATCCATCTTATGTCCAAAACACCAAGTAACCACACCCTAGGTCAGGGTGTGTAGCTACACCTGTTTTCAACAACTTTGAAAGAGCAAAATCAAGCTCATAGTCTCTGACTTCCAGTCAAGGTGGAACAGGCTCACATTTGTTTAGAGGTGTCTTGAAACACTAGAAAGTTGCCTAGCCTGACTTGAAGACAATGCCTGTCATTCTGCAGAGCGCATACTTAGCCAGCGGAGCAGTGGTTCTGGTGGTTGCTACACAAATGGTTGCACTCTTGGTGTTGTGGGCTCCTCGTACACTGTGTGAAGATATGATTGGTGTAATAAAAAGCTGATCGGCTAATAGCGAGGCAGGAGGTATAGATGGAATTTCCAGGGAGAAAGAAAGAGGAGAAGGAATCTAGGCACACAGGAAATGCCAGGAGCCGTGGAGAGAAAATGGGTACAAGATGGGAGGGAGGTAATGCCACATAGTAGAACGCAGATTAACACAAATGGGTTAATTTAAGTTATAAGAGCTAGTTAGGAACAAGCCTAAGCTATAGACCGATCTTTCATAATTAATAAGAAGTCTCCGTGTTATTATTTGGGAGCTGCCTGGTGGGATAGAAAAAGACTCGTTGCACTGGGCTGGCGGCAGATGTGGTGGTACTGAATATCTAAGAGAGTGTCAGTCATGAGACTGAATTGAAAAGTTGCATTTCTTCAATCTCTAGTGAGATTTTCATTTCTCAACTACCTAAAAAACGGTAACATAAATTCATTCATAATTTGACATGTGTAATTGACTGATGGATTTTAAAATATTTTAAATTCCAAAACCAAAGGTTTTATTTGTCCAAAATGTTATATTTGGACATGGTGACTATCCTAGTCTTTGGGAGGAAGAGTCAAGGAAGATCAGGAGTTTATGGTGTTCCTCTGCTGTGTGGTGACTTTGAGGCTAGCCTCGTCTCCATGAGACCCTGTCTCAAAGTAAAGGTCCTGAAGAGATGACTCAGCAGGTTAAGCGAACTAGCTCCTCTTCCAGAGGTCAGTCCTGGGTTCACTTCCCAGCACTCACAGGTAGCTTAAATCCCTTGTGCCCCCTCCCCCAGCCTGATACCCAGTGCTGACCTTGGTTGGGCACCAGGAATGCATGTGATGCCAGACAAACATGCAGACAGGATACCCACATAAAATAAATATGTCCAAACTTTCAAAAAGCTGAAATGTGTGGTGCTGGGAATTACATGCAGGGCTGCATGCAGGCTGAGCTAGCTCCAACACTGAGTTCGGCCCCTCCCCGTGCCCCAAACCCGTGCTGGTGGCTCAGCAGCTAACTGTCCTTTCCTCTCACCGCAGCTTCGGCAGTCCCAGTCTTACTGCACAGACACAGAGTGCCTCCGGGAGTGTGAGTACCAGTGGGAAACTGGAGGGTGGGCGGGGCCAGAGTCAGCAGACAGTATTCTCCCTTCTTTTTTCAAGACAGAATTTCTACGTGTAACAACCCTAGCTGTTCTGGAACTCACTCTTTAGACCAGGCTGGCTTCAAACTC
Organism: Microtus pennsylvanicus; assembly: GCF_037038515.1. Lineage (NCBI taxonomy): Eukaryota > Metazoa > Chordata > Mammalia > Rodentia > Cricetidae > Microtus > Microtus pennsylvanicus. Next base: position 35,659,990 of record NC_134590.1, read on the forward strand.
ACAGATCCTCCTGCCTCTACCTCCTGAGTGCTGGGATTGAAGGCATGCCATACCATCACCCGATATATTATTTTTATTTTTTAAAAACAGTTTCATGAGCTGGGCGATGGTGGCACACGCCTTTAATCCCAGCACTCGGGAGGCAGAGGCAGGCAGATCTCTGTGAGTTCGAGACCAGCCTGGTCTACAGAGCTAGTTCCAGGACAGGCTTGAAAACCACAGAGAAACCCTGTCTCGAAAAACCAAAAAAAAAAAAAAAAAAAAAAAAAAAACAGTTTCATGGAGAGAGATGATTCAGTTAAGAGCACTGGCTACTCTTCCAGAGGTCCTGATTTCAAGTTCCAGCAAACACATGGTGGTTCACAGCCATCTATAAAAAGATCTGGAGATCTGGTGCCCTCTTCTGGCATGCAGGAGTATATGCAGGCAGAATACTGTATACATAATAAATCAATCTTTAAAGGAGGAAAAAAAAGCAACAAGGCTGGCCTTGAATATCTGATTGTGTGGCTTCCACCTCCCAAGGTGCTACAATTATAAGCATGTACCATCTTGCCTGGCTTTTAGTTTATTTTATGATAAGTGGCTCTTGGTTATATATTTGATGCTTAATATATACTCAAAAATGTTTTTGACTGCTTCAAGTGAGGGTACAGACGCCTCAAGGAAGAATCACTGATTTATAGCTCTTCTCTCGTGGGTAGAAGTGCATGGCTGAAATCCCACACGGGAGGCCAAGGCAACGGAATGGTGAATTCTAGGCTATTTTGTGGTACATGGCAAGACCCTGTGTGAAAAACAACTTACTTCTTGCTTTGTAGCTTCTTTGGCTAAAAACATGTTTGTGGGAGACTAATAGGACAAATAGGGGCTCCAGGCTTCCAGGGTGGGAAAGTACGGGAGGGAATTTGTGAAGGACGTTTACAGAGTCTACCGTAGATGTCCATCAGTCTCTTGACAAGGTTTCTCTGTGAAGCCTTGAGTGTCCTGGAACTTGCTCTATAGCCTGTTCACTGCGTCTGAGACTGCTGGGTGGGAGCCGTCCTCACCACCTCAACTCTCATAACCAGTTGGCCCATGCTGTCATCAAGTAACTTGCAGCACACTGCCCACAAACCCCATTTAAATGCTTGGCCTCCTGAAAGAGCCAGAGTTCACACTGGCAGCACAGCTCAGAAAGCCACCATTTCATAACTGCACAGTTTTTTTTTCTGCTACCCCTGAATCAGGAAAACCTCTCTTAAAGGAGCCACAGGCATTAAGTCATGCTAAACTGTTTTGTTTTTGCCTAGAATTCCTTTCCAAACTCTCAGGTTTTAAGTGGGTTTTAGTTTGCCATGTTTGCATGGCAAACACATCATTGATGGGGCTGTCTACCCAGCAAAATCCTTGACATAATTTCCTATCTTCTCCCATTTCTACATAAAGCTACCCTTTATCTGCTGTGAGCCTGTGATTGTTCAGTCTTACAGGTCTTCCCAACTCTCTCCATCCATGTTTTCCCTCCGGTTCTAACTTTCTAATTACTGTCTTCCTTCTCCCCATCAGGCCTCATTAGCTCATTCCCTGGAGCTGCTCCCTTCCTACACTCCCTTGGTGATGTTCTCATTACTTATGTGCTGGTGACTGTCTTCTGGACAGGTCTACTGTGATGTTTCACAGGCACCTCAAAACTGAGCTCCTAGAAGTATCTGCCATAGCTGCTTTTCTTCCTTTGCCTTTCCCATAAGTTTATGGTTTCTCTGCCCTGAAAGTTACCCTTGACTCTCAGGGGTTTATCCATAATCATCTACCTTTAGGATTTAACCAAAACTATACTTCATACCACCCCATTCTGCCCACCTGTTCCACCTCATGTAAGTTTTTATAACAGGTTCCTTTTGTTTGTTTAAGACTGGGTCTTACTATGTAGCCTTGGCTGGTCTGGAACTCGATATTTAGAACAGGCTGGCCTAGAATTCACAGAGATCTGTCTGCCTCAGCCTCCCAAGTGTTGGGATCAAAGGCTCTTGTCACCATAGCAGCCTTATATGTTCTTAACTATCTCCCTGCTTCTCTGTTTTTCTTAACATAATAGCTGGAGAGAGCCTGTCCAAATAACAGTTTGCTTTGCCTTCTTTTCACCTAAAACTTTCTTTTAAAGATTTGATTATTTATTAAAAATACAGTGTTCTTCATGCATGTATGCCAGCATGCCAGAAGAGGGCATCAGATCTCATTATAGATGGTTATAAGCCACCATGTAGATGCTGGTAATTGAACTCAGGACCTGTGAGCCACCCCGCCAGCCCACTCATCTAAAACTCTTAAGGGGTTTTTTATTTGATGCATAATAGAAGGTTCGTGTTATGTCCTGGGAGGGCTATGACCTGGCTGTGATTGACTGCTCCTGTGATGAGTCTTTCTCTGGTATCCAAACCTCATCCCACTTCTAAACTAGTGATGGTCAGTATTGAGCATATCCCACATCCCACTGGATCCTCATGCCAGGGCATCATTGGTTCCCCATGCTTGGAATATTCTTCCAGATAGCCTCACAACTCCCGCTCACTCTGCATCTTTTTTTTAAAAAAATGTCTCGAGAATGGTATATCCTAAAAAAAATATTGGAGGATGGTACCCAAACTCAGGTCATCAGGCTTGGTGGCAGGTGCCTTTAACTACAAAGCCATCTTCCTGGGCCTCACTCTATCTACATTTTGACAATAGTCTTACTTTTTTTTTCTTTTTTTGGTTTATTTGAGAGAGGATTTCTCTGTGTAACAGCCCTGGCTGTCCTGGAACTCACGCTGTAGACAAGACTGGCCTCTAACAGAGATCCACCTGTCTCTGTCCCTGAGTGCTGGGGTTAAAGGCCTGCACCGCCACAGCCCTGCCCATAGTCTTACCTTCTTAGTGGTACCATTCTCTGTTGGCTTTTTTTTTGCATAATATAGACATGAATACAATTTTTTTAGACATTATCAGTAGTAAAACAGAAACCACTTGCCATACAACTTAGAAAAATATACTTTACACAATTTAAAATTCTTTATAGTTAGAAACCTAGAATCTCTGTTGTTCTTTTTTTCAAGATTTGTTTATTTATTCTGTATACAGTGTTCTGCCTACATGCCTGCACGCCAGAAGCGTGCACCAAGATCTCATTACAGGTGGGTGTGAGCCATCATGTGGTTTTTGGGAATTGAACTCAGGACTTCTGGAAGAGCAGTCTGTGCTCTTAACCTCAGACCACCTCTCCAGTCCTCTGTTGTTCTTTTTTTTTTTTGTTTTTTTTTTTTTTGTTTTTCGAGACAGGGTTTCTCTGTGGTTTTGGAGCCTATCCTGGAACTAGCTCATGTAGACCAGGCTGGTCTCCTCTGTTGTTCTTAAAAACTTTTTGTTGTTGTTGTTTATTTTATTTATTTATTTATTTTTGCGAGACAGGGTTTCTCTGTAGCTGTTGAAGCCTGTCCTGGAACTAGATCTTGTAGACCAGGCTGGCCTCGAACTCACAGAGATCCTCCTGCCTCTGCCTCCCGAGTGCTAGGATTAAAGGTGTGCGCCACCACTGCCTAGCTTAAAAACTCTTTTTAAAGTTTTTTCCTTTGTCTAGTAACTATGTATCTAGTGACTCGTGGTCCTATAACTAGTAAGTATGTTTTACTTAGGCTTTTTTTTGCTGGGTGCAGATTAAAGGTGTCCACCTGCTACCACTGGCTACTTAGTTATCTTATGCCAACTGTTTCTTGAGGGCAAAGAGACTTTGTCTTCTGATTCCCAGCACAGAGGTAGTAATCTCTGGCTCCCTGGTTCTGCTGGCAGTTGCCTGCTCTCTAGATCTACACTTGCTGTGCCTTGGCATATTCATCCTCTAGTCCCTGCATTTTGTAGCTACCTTTTAGCAAGGTTTTCTTATTACAGAAGGCAGCCATCTGAAGAGCATTTCTAGGCTTTTCATAGAAACACCCTGAAAGACAGTTCAGAGGTTTGTCTGAATATGAAAAACATTGTTAGGGCTTTGTAGAATCTTTTTTCTTTTCTTTTTTTTTCTTTTTCTTTTTTTAGTTTTTCAAGACAGGGTTTCTCTGTGTAACAGCTCTGACTGTCCTGGAACTCACAGACGTCCCCACCTGCCTTTGCCTCCCAAGTGCTGGAATTAAAAGGCTTGCACCACTGCCTGACAGAATATTTTTAAAAGACTATTTCTTATACTGTTTCAGATCAAACTTCAGTCCTTATGCATGGGAGGCAAGCACTCCACTACTGAACCACACCTTAGCCCATCTCTCTTCACACAGGGTCTCGCTGTGTTCTTAGGCTGGCTTCAGACTCATTACCTAGCTCAGGTTATCCTTGAACCTACTGTGCCTGACCTCCTCAAATCCTCTTTAGTATATTCTTTTTAATGTCTAAGCATTGTTCCTTCCATTCCTTTCTTTGCTACTGCTTAAATTACTTCACCTTTGCCTTCTGCTTCACCTCTGGTTTGTAGAACCTTACTGTGCTCATATGCCAGATTTACTTCCTAGAATGGCACTAATTAATTTTCATAGTTCAGCAAATCGGGAGTAGTGCTGCAGGCCTACAACCCTAGCATTTTGGAGACAGAAACAAGAGAATCAGGAGTTCAAACCACTGTGGCTACATAGCATATTTGAGGCCAGTCTGAATGCATGAGATGTCAAAACAAACAAAGCAATGACCAGTAAGATGGCACAACAGATAAAGCTGCTTACCTCCAATCTTGGTGATCTGAGTTCAGTTCCCTGGGACACACACACAGTAGAAGAGAACTAACTTTCCCATACTGTCCTCAGACTGTAACACGTGTGCTATGGCATGTATGCTTATACTCATGCATATACAAAATAAGTAAATAATGTAAATTTTAAATAAAATCAGACTAAATTATATTCCCTATGTTAAAAGCTTGGTGTAGACTGGAGAGATGGCTTGGCAGTTAGGAGCTTGCTGCTCTTGCAAAGGACTGAATCCAGTTTCCAGCTTCTTTTTTTTAAAATTTTGTTTATTTATTATATATACAGTTTTCTGTCTGTGTATATGCCTACAGGCCATAAGAGGGCACCAGATCTCACTACAGATGGTTGTGAGCCACCATGTGGTTGCTGGGAATTGAACTCAGGACCTTTGGAAAAGCAGCCAGTGCTCTTAACCTCTGAGCCATCTCTCTAGCCCCTAGTTTCCAGCTTCTATATCAGGCAGCTCACAAGCACCTTCAGACTAGCTTCAGAGCATCTGATGTTCTCTTCCAGTACCCACACAGATACACACACCACTTAAAAATAATTTTTTAAAGCATTACTTGTCACCTACCTCTCCGTGACTGCTTCAGGCAATTCTTTCTTCTTCTTTCTCCTTCCTCCTCTTCTTCCTCTTCTTTTTTTTGAGGCAGAGTTTCTTTGTGTGGACCAGGCTAGCCTTGAACTCATAGAGATCTAGCTGCTTAGCCCATCCAAGGCCCTGGGTTTGATCCCCAGCCTTGGAAATCAGCGGCAACAATCTGATCATCTAATTAAGGAAGCTGGGAAGCCATTTCTTCAACTGAGAAATGCCATGATACTTTGGGGAAGGCAGCGGGACAGTAGCCGAAGGAATGGGATTGTTATAGAAAAGGGAGGTAAAGAGTTAATGGGAGTTGGTTGTGAACTAGACAGGGTGGAGGATATGGGGTGCTTTGGAAGGACTGAGTTTGCATGAGTAGTGTTGAACTATTACTACATCATATTCATTTGGGAAGGTTTAAAAAAAGACCACACCCATGTGCTGCTCCTGAATCAGATGGTCTGACGCAGGGCCTCAGAATCTATGATGTGGGTTACAGGCCTCATTGGTGTACAGCCAGGTGAGGGAAACATTGGCTCAAGAATGTGGAGTAACTAGAAGAGATAATATTGGAAGAAGGGAAGATTAGATAGGTAGGGCCAAATCACACCAGCAAAGGTCAAACCAGTGTGCTCGGAGTCGGATGGATCAGCAGTGGTTCCTCACTGGGCTGGTCAGCAGAGAGGTTCATGTTACTGGAGTTTTGGATGACACACTTGTTTGGGAGTTAGCGAAAGGAAAATCAGGAATGTGAGGCCAGCCTAGGTTACCCTGGAGACCTGATGATAACGAATGATGGATAGACCTGTGTAAGAAGAACAGGATCCAGTGAAGTCAGGTCAGATGGCTCCGCTGATAAAAGCTCTCAGCACCAAGGCTTATATCCTAAATTCAGTGCCTGGGACTCACACGGTGAAAAGAAAGAACCAGATCTTAAAAGTTACCCCCTGACCCACACACAAATAGAAAAGGATAAAGCTGGGCGGTGGTGGTGCACACCTTTAATCCCAGCACTCAGGAGGCAGAGGCAGGCGGATCTCTGTGAGTTCGAGGCCAGCCTGGTCTACAACAACTAGTTTCTAGACAGACACCAAAGCTACAGAGAAACCTTGTCTCCAAAAAAAAAAAGAAAGAAAGAAAGAAAGAGAAAGATAAGAAAAAAAATAAAAGGATAAACATTTTGTTGTTGTTGTTGTTGTTGTCAAAAAGGGGGTTTCTCTGTAGTTTTGGAGCCAGTCCTGGGACTAGCTCTTCTAGACCAGGCTGACCTCGAACTCACAGAGATCCTCCTGCCTAGGCTTCCCAAGTGCAGGGATTAAAGGCGTGGACCACTATCAACCCAGCTAAATTTTTTTTTGTTTGTTTTGTTTTTGAGACAAAGTTTCTTTATATAGCCTTGGCTGTCCTGGAACTTGCTCTGTAGACCAGGCTGGCCTCATACTCAGAGATTCACCTGCCTCTCTCTGCTGAGTGCTGGGACTAAAGGCTTTTACCACCACCACCTGACTCCATTAGGTATTCTTTTTTTTTTTCCTTAAGATTTATTTATCATGTTCGGTGTTTTGCCTAAATGTGTGCCTGAAGGCCAGAAGAGAGAGGGCACAAGATCTCATTATCGATGGCTATGAGCCACCATGTGGTTGCTGGGAATTGAACTCAGAACCTCTGGAAGAACAGCCAGTGCTCTTAACCTCTAAGCCATCTCTCCAGCCCCCATTAGGTATTCTTAATCGGCTTCTTTGTATCTCAGCAAATCTATGGATTTGTAATTTCCTAAGTCCACGAACCTTCTGCAATCAATGCAAAACTGTCGAATATGTGCAGCCCATGGAGTGGCGCAGTGATAAGTGTCTTCCCAGAGTCTCAGTTTTTTCTTAAAACAAAATATGAATTACTACATTCTGCTGGGCTGCCTCTTGTGGAGGCCCAGAGTTCTGTCCCCAGCATGTGTGTCAGATGACTCACAGTCTGCCCATTACCCCAGCTCTGGGGACCCGACTCCTACACAGACACATAATAAAAGATAAAATTGTAAAGAACTATTAGATGGGGCTGCAGAGATAATATTATTATTATTATTATATAATAAACAATTACATAATAAACAAATAAAAAGAATTAAAAAGAACTGTTAGACTAGTCAAATTCTTTACTATAATGTGTGACTAACAAAATTATGTTGTGACTAACATAAGTTATACCTTGTAGATTTTTCTCACTTGAAGGAACGAGAAATTGAAATATATTAGTTTACAGCTTTACTCTAAATTATTAGTGTTTTTCTTACTGTGATTTTTAGCATTAGAATCTATTTTACCTTTATCTCACAGTTTTACAGTGTCGCTACAGCTGTTCCTCTTGTTTGTCTTTAGTGCCAGGACCCTCCAGTGACAACAGTGTCAGCATCACTGTGATCCTGATGGCCTGGATGGTGATTGCAGTGCTCCTGTTCTTACTGAGGCCTCCTCATTTGAGAGGCTCCAGCCTCCCCGGAAAGCCCTCCAGTCCTCACAGTGTAAGAATTAGTCATCCTTTCGGGTTAGCGTGGGGGTGTTTGTTTTGACTGAAGTATCTAAATTATCCAGGGGAAGACTTAATTTTTGGACTGAATTCTTTCATTGTAGTCATAATAAAATTTTCAGTCCCCGGTTGTCTTTTGTGGAGGTAAACATAAAAAAATAACAGATTACATCTGTAATCCCTGCACTTGGGAGGGTAGATCAGGAGGGTTACCACAAACCCAAGGCTAGCCTACTCTACTTCGTGAGTTCTAGGCCACTTTGTACTACACCTTGTACTATTTTAGGAAGGTGATAGTATCTATAAAATGACACAGCATCCAGAAAAAAAAAAGTGTTCAGGCTAGGGATATGGCTCAGTTGTTAGACTGCTTCCCTAGCATGCTTGAAGCCCTGCATTGGCTCCTCAGCACCTCACACACAGGGTGTGGTGGCACACCTGTAATCCCTGCACTGGGGAGGTGGAGGTAGGGCACTCAGAGGTTCAAGGTCATCCTTTGCTAGTTAGAGCCAGTTAGCTAGAGCTAGTTAGCAAGTTAGAGCCTAGTTTGGAAACCCCCGTCTCAAAAAAACAAACAAAATAGCTTTTTTTTTTTTTCGTGTTGAAGCCACATGTTGGAACAAAATTACTCTTAATTCTGTTATTCAGCCTTCACAAAGTGCGGTTCTTAATTGCTGCATTTTTGCAGCCTTATGTTGTCAATGTTAGAACTTCTAAGGAAACCAAGTAGACAGTGAGAACCGGGCTGCACCGTGGAGCTTTGGTAGAGCAGCAGGCATGCCCATGCTGAGTTAGCTAAGTATGGCGCCAGTGGCACACACAGGTTTCCGTGTGCAGGCTGTGATGGTGACCTGGGAGGCGGCGGGAGTTGAAGGTCAAGGAGAGAAGAAAGTAGAAAAGAAAGCTTTAACATACTTCAGGCTTTTCTTGGAAAAGGCAAAGTGCATAAAGAACTTGCTTGTGTAGAATATCTTTTTCTTAGCCTTTTTTCTTACACTGTGTGTACACCTTTATTATTTTTATGTCAGGGAGCAATATCTCCAATGTTTAGAAATAAAGCAATCCAACTTAAACTGACTTAGAAGTCATCACAGGTGATACACTTATTGGTCCAGGAACAGTAGTTTCTGTGTCTTCATCAAGGAACAGAAAAACCAAACTGCAGTAGCAATACTGCCCCCCTTACAGCATGCCAAGGGAGTCCTAAAATCTGGTTATTTTCTCTCTCTCTCCCTCTCTCTCTCTCTCTCTCTCTCTCTCTCTCTCTCTCTCTCTCTCTCTGTTTTTGAGATAAAAGTCTCCCTGTATGGCCCAGATAGCCTTGAACTCACTTTGTAGCTCAAGCTGGCCTCAAATTCGGGTTCCTCGTACCTCAGCCCATGTACTTTGGCATAGCTTTCATCGTCTTTTAGCTCAGACGCTTTCTAATGCAAGTAGCAAAAACCAACATAAAGTGACTAAATAGGTGGACTTATTGGTTAACAAACCAAAAATCCAGTTAGTTTAGTGTTGAGGAAGTTTGACGATCTGAAGCAGAACATGCTCTACCCAGCTGTGATCCCAGCACATAGGCCACCTAACAAATCCCCTTGTCTCAAAAGAGACAAAAATTGGCAGTGCTCTCATGTGCTCTGAGGAGATAGCTTAACGGGGAGTGCTTGGCCAATGTGCGTGAAGCCAGCCTTTGAGGTACCCGAGACAGCGTGCAAGACCTGTTCTAGACACATATATACATACATGCACTCGTGCATACGTGGCCAGTTTCTGTTCTCTTACTACAGGCTTCACTGCAAGCACCCAAGCCACATTCTGGTACACATCCCACTGTGAGAAGTCGGAGTCTCCAGTTGGGAGTGTCTGCACATCAGGGAGAAGACTGACACCACCTCATGGTGGCTGCTTCCCTTTCTCCACACACAAGCAAGCATGGGGCAGGCACTGCCAGACCACAGTTCCCTGTATAAAACCTTATGTTCCCCGTATAAAAACTTGAGGACTCCAAGTACGAATTTAGCACGACGGGGTTGGGGACAGGTGTGCTGCCCCTTTTTTACTTCTTAGATGTGTTAAAAGTCTCTCAACCCATTCTTTTTTAATGCCAGGGACAGGACCCGCCCGCTCCGCCTGTGGACTAACGTCAATGCTGTGCACGACCAAATGACTGAAGATGACCAGAGTACTCTTAGAGCTGTTTTTCCTTTTCCATCTGCGATTGGGATGGTATTGTTTTCATGAGCTTATAGAAATTTCACATGCAAACTGACTTTTGCTTCTTGTGTTGCTCGGTTCTTATTTACGGTATACCTGAGTAAATGGATCTATCGGAACGTTCACAGGGCTTTGTTGGTTGGCCGAAGCTTAAACATTCCACTCGTTGTCCCTGGAACCGTGATCATAATGTCTTTGGTGGTTTCTTGCCCAACTGAAGGAAAATTGAGATTTCTGCATTTGAGTATTTTAAGTGGTTTTAATAGATTTTAATTTTTCCATAAGGTATTTATTTGGGGTTATCTGGTGTGAGTGATAGAACCACACTGTATTTCCTTTACCTTGGCAGTTTTCTGCAGTTCTCGGGACAGTGAAGCTTTTAGTCTATTTTCTTTAGAGCCTGCAGCCGCGATCCAGGTGGCTACAGATGGCTCATGTGGCTAGAATAGGAAAAGTGAACTGGTTGATTAATGATTTTTTTTAAATTCACACTAAAAATTTCTGATGTTAAAAATACTTTAAATAAACATGATTGATTAATACAGTGGTTGGTTTAGAATCCGTTGCGTGTCGTTGGAAGCCACTGTACACTAGCCTTACAGGGCTCATGAAAGGAGGAGTCGGTTCTGCCTTTGCCAGATACACTCTACCCCGGGCTAACACAGGCTCTATTTGTCTGTCTCTTGAAGCGAATGCCTCTCAGCAAGCCTCTCTCCCATTCCAACACTTACCTGTTAGAATGGAATCGTCCTACATCTGTGTGTGGGGTTGACATTTATTTTCACACCTTTTTATTTGAAAAAAAAATATTTTTTAGTCTTTTATTGCCCTTCTGACATGAAGAAAAATTGGTTTATTCCCAGGAAAAGGGGGAAAATGTTTTCATTTCCAAACAAGAATACTTCTCCCCTCTTGGCTCGATTGATTCTGTTTAGTAGTGGGAAGTGGATGTATTGGAGTGGAAAGGAGTATCAGAAACTGAACTTTTAGAATGCATTTAAAAAGTAAGAGGTTGCATTATTCTCCTCAGCTCAAAAAGCAGTGAATACAAATGGCATCTGGACATACGTGGACGGCCTGCAGTTTTTGTGTAGGAAGTAGCTGCGATGATCTGTTGGGGCCAGAACATACTTTGCTATCAATGTAAAGATTTCCTCCCCGAGGTCAGTCTTGGCTGTCACTGTATAGATCTGAGAAACTGTTTGTGTAAACTGAATAAACTTGTCTGTCATTGTGCCACTGACAGACCTCTGGCCCGGCTCCACGTCACTGCTCATTCCCCTGTGTGCTGAGTTCGCTCTGGCCCAGAAGCATGGCTCAGGGCATCACTGTGGCCTGTGCTGTGGTCCTGGCTGCCAACATTCCTCCTGACTCAACGCTTGAAATAATAGAACCATCTTTTAGGTACTTGTGCTTATAAAGGGTGACTTAACCCAGGTAAGTTAAACCCTGAACAAAAGAAGACCACAGGTTAAAAGAAGGGTTTCTCTCTTGCCGTGGCCAACTGTTACCAAAAGCCAGACATGGCGACAGTCTTGAGGCCAAACTGGACTACGTAGTAAATTTCAGGTCAGGTTGGGCTGCGTAGGAACACGTTGCCTCAGAAGGGAAAATGGGGCGAGGGACTTAAAGCTGAACAAGATTGGAATGGCATCAAAGGGAACTAAATCCCTGTAGAATTTCCTTTCCTGTCCTCACCCTTTGGAGACCTGCACACGTGTTCCAGCAGTCTGTTTTCTAACCCACTGAAGCGAGACCCAGTGGAGAGCTGATGTGTTTACTCAGTCTGCCTCACGAGTAGTTGAGACTTGACCTTAGTTAAAAGAGAATGGACAAAACACAAGTGTTAGAAGGGCGGATTCTTATTCTAGATGCTCATTTCCGTCACCTGCACACTCTGTGTAAACAGCCGAGCCTTTCCCTACATGATCCCTCCCTTGAGTTGGTGACACAACCGTGGATTTTAGCCCTTTTGCTTTCCAACACAGAAAAGGCTTAGTTACATGTTCACCGGATATATGAGCACAATTGTATAGAAAAAGCCAATCCAGACATTTCAATGCCTGTGAACAGTTGAGTTTCTTTGAGAAGTACTTGATCTTGGGTTTTTATTCTTTGTTATTTTGTTTGCTGTGGAAATTTTTCTGTATTCCTAAAATGGTGGTATCCTGTATGGAATATTATTATTATTAACCTCACTAATAATTTAAATTGCTATTTTCTTGAGGCGTCTACATGTCTTAATTGAGCACACTCCTAATACCATTATTTATTTGGCTTGCAAACCTTCGCTTGCTCTGTAGCTGCAGTTCTCTTAAAACAGAGAAAGTAAAGGAGAAACCTTACATTCCCGTCAGTCTGGGCCATGTGCTGTCCAGAGCTTGAGTCATTTCATACTGTGTTATACAAAATCTAGTAGTTTTGGTTTCTCTCTCCCACGTGGGACAGGTTAGCACTAGGACTGTTTGCAGCGAAAGATTCTACCATGTATCTAAACACTATCCCATGCTTAGGAAAGCATGTTTCACAGTGCACAGTGATTCTCCAGAGTATCCAAGAGTATCGCTGTCCTGTGGTTCCATTTAGTGTCTGTGATAGTGTTTATAAACTCACTGATATCTTAGATTGTGCAAGTCTGTTGCTCTAACTGAAAGTTTGTTGCTTTCGGTGATTTTTATGCTCAAATTTGACCAACTCAGTTTAAATCACAAAACAGCAACTTGAAGAAGGAAACATGAGGAGGCTTAATAGCAAATGATTAAATTTTGTTGTTGCAGTAGAAACTAGGGACAGTCTTATATTTCTCAGTGAAGAATCCTGAGTATTCGTTACATGTCCAATGATTATTTGTTAAAAGCGAAAGTGGTCATGTGATGTACTAAATGTAATTTTCTGTTTCTAAATGCTTAAATTATGCCAAACAAATCAGTTCGTGCCATCTAGCATTTGCTGTTGATCTTTTACTGAGTACTTGGATTGGGGTAAAGGGCTGTACTATGCACTTTTTATTAATGAATAAATAGACAATATTAGTAACATTTTGTTTTCTGTTTGGCTTCTGTGGGAAACAATGCCTCTTCTACTTAGTAAAGGGTTAACATCCTGGGTTAACATTTCTGGTACAACTTTTCAACTCAAGATATTCCTAAGAAATAAAAAAAGTATCTACATAATAGCTTGGTATAAAACCCAATTGTCAGAGCCTTTATGCCTGAAGCTCTGGATCTTTTCGCCCACACTTCAGAAACCGGGCATGGTGGCACACATCTGTAATCCCAGCTCTTGGGAGGTAGAAGCAGGGGAATCCCTGCCTTGGATGCAGGAGACCTTGTCAAAAATGTAAAATAAAAACAAACCAAAAATTATGGGTAAGTATTCAGAAGAAAAGATTCTAAGAACCTCTAGGAAGTTATATTCAATTTCTTTGGTTATTGTTTTCTTCCTAGAATATGAGGTCAAACAGACATTTTCTTTGAGGGCGTAATATGCAGTAGTATTTATCTGAGCAGACAGTATTTACAAAGCTAGACCTGTAACTGCATTGAACTTACACAGAAGTAAAAATGTGCTTTTGCTCTGACCTAGAAGGTGTGCAGACACAAAAGATCATAATAGCATACGGCACGGGGAAAAGCCTTTGCTTGCAGGGTCATTGGGTACTGTTTAATCTGGACAGAGGGAGCTGAACTGGTGTTGGGCCAGTACTGGGGGGTTGGTTTCTTCTGGCAGAGGGTAAGACACCAAGATTTTGCTGGGTATCTGTAAGTCTGAACTGTGTCTCATCATCAGAGAAGGTGGTGGTAACTTTCAGTTTATGCAAAAGGTCATGTCTTGATCAGTCCACTGCCATTAGTACCTGTATTTAGTCCTTTAAAGAACACCTAACCAATGCCCAAATTGCTCTATGATCCTGGTGGCAGTTTTGGTGCATTCTGTTTTTGAGACAATCTCCGTAGCCTGGGCTGGCCTCAAACCCTCCATCCTACATCAGCCTCTCTAGTGCTGGGGTTATAAATAAGTGCTACATCCGGCTAACTGTCTTAAATGTTACTGAAAATGTCTAAACGTGATAGCATACGCTAAAAGACCTAGCGGCTGGGAATGCTGAACAGGAGGCGTGCTTGAGCAAGAGCCCTGTTCGAAGAAGGGAACACTAGGCTGATGATGGAGCTCAGCGGTAAAGTGTCTAGTTAGCAGCAGCAGGTCACCTGGTACCACAAAAAGTTACAAAATGCTTTGTGCGGCTGAGGAGATGACTCAGTCACTAAAATGTTTTCCTTGTAAACCTGAGAACCTGAGTTTGGATCAACACTCAGTTAAAAACTGGGCATGGTGGTAAATGCCTGCAATCCCATTGCCCCAGAGACAGGAAGGTCCCTGGGACTTGCTGGCTAGGAGCACTGGCTGGATCAGTGAGCTATCAGAACCAGTGAGAGAAACTCAAAAATTAAAATGGCCTCCACGTGCATCCACGTGCAACTTGCACGTGTACCTGTGTATGCACACACATGTTCACACACATCATAAGCAAATTTTGGGAAGTATATGACTTCTTGGAGATAATAGTTCAATCTAAAGTTTCTCACGTGTGGGCCGGGAGTGTAGCAGTCAGTAGAGTGCTTGCTAGGTTTACACAAAGTTCTGGGTTTCAGCTCCAGCAGTGCATAAAACTAGACGTGGTGGCCCACGCCTTTAACCCCAGCATTCACAGATGAAGACAGAAAAAACAGACATTCAAAGTCACACTCAGCTAGGGTTACCGGTATCCTGCAGGCCTTGTCCATCAAAGTATCCCAGTGCGTCCCCTCTGGGCTGTATCCTGGTGATCCAGTGGCTCAGGGGACGCAGGAAAGCTGCAGAAGGGCAGGCCCGGTGATGAAACTCTATAGGACCATTTTTTTTTTCTGGTTAACGCTTCCCTTTATTAAGCGCACATGATGTAACTTCCTAGAGTTTCAAGAACACTCAGTGAAACAACAGGGAAGTACTTCTGTTAGCCTTTTTAATGAATTCTTGTTATTTGTTGAGTATAGGACCATTTTGAAAAGCACCAGACACACTGAGACTTGTGGTTGTACGTAGTGTGTAGTGTCACAAATACTTCCTGGGTTGCTCCTGGGTCCATCTTGTAGTGCAGAATTAAATGCGCCCCTGTTTGTTACATGGTTCTTACTGACCAGAAGAGAAGAATTTTAAAATAGAGTTTATTATCTTTCAGTTAACTTAAACACTTGATCCTCCTGCCTCCGTATTCTAAGTGCCGGAATTGCAGGTATGTTTAAGCACACCCAAGTAGTACATGGTAATACAATCCAAAGTGTAAAATGTGCATGAGCCTACTGCTAGGATTAAGTCATTGAATAAAAGAGAGTAAAGTGCTAAAAATGTTTTGTTCTAGAACTGAGAAACCACAGCTAAAATTATTCCTTTTTGCCCTTTTTTTTTTTTTTTTTTTTTTTGGTTTTTTGAGACAGGGTTTCTCTGTAGCTTTAGAGGTTGTCTTGGAACTAGCCCTTATAGAGCTGGCTGGCCTCGAACTCACAGAGATTCACCTACCTCTGCCTCCTGAGTGCTGGGATTAAAGGCATGCGCCACCACCGCCCGGCTGTTTTTGCCCATTCTTGTTTGTATTCATGGGCTGGGAATCAGCTGATACCTAATCCCACTGCAGTAGAATTACTTTTTTCTGTGGTTTGTTTTTTTTTTTTTTTTTTTTGGTTTTTCGAGACAGGGTTTCTCTGTGGCTTTGGAGCCTGTCCTGGAACTAGCTCTGTAGACCAGGCTGGTCTCGAACTCACAGAGATCCGCCTGCCTCTGCCTCCCGAGTGCTGGGATTAAAGGCATGCGCCACCATCGCCCGGCCTTTTTTTTCTGGTTTTTTGAGACAAGGTTTCTCTGTGCAACAGCCCTAGCTGTTCCGGAGCTAGTTCTGTAGACCAGGCTGTCCTCTAACTCACAGAGATCCTCCTGCCTCTGCCTTCCGAGTGCTGGGATTAAAGGTGTGTGTCCACTGCCCAGCGTAGATTTAACACAGCAGTTGGTGAATTTTTCCTGCTGTCTAGGAGTAATACATCTTATATGGTGAAATTGCCATTGTTACAGTGCTGAAGACAGATGACTTCATGAATGACTCCCGCTGGAGTCTGTCCCATTAGTACGAAAAGCCAGGAAATAAAAAACACTTAGTCATGGCTGTGCTTACGTGAGCCCCAGTACCCAGGAGGCCGAGACAGAAAGACCGTATTTAAAGCTAGCTTGTACCACAAAGCAAGACACTGTCTCTAAGGAGATAAAAATCTATTTTAGTAGCTAATAAGGATGACATTTTGCAAAGAGTAGGTTTAAAATATTCATAGTGTGAATTTTCATTTTTCATATAACTAAACTTTGTGGTGGTCAAGAAAAATTATCGTTTGAGGCCCTGAGTCCAATTCTCAGCCATGCATGCACACAAATACTTGTAATTATAAGTTACTGACAATACAAAGGTTAACCAAGAAGGTGAGATCATTTCAGGAACCAGTTCACTTAAGAATTTTCCAAGCTGGTGTCTGAGCTGAGACCTGACCTATGCCATGGTCCAGGAAAGAATGGTAACAGCAAGTGCAAAGGCCCTGCAATTGAAATAGAATTGTCATTCTCAGGAGGTGAGAAAAGATCAAAGGACTGGGCAAAGGAGCTCAGAAAGAAAGTCTGTCTTAGGTCTTCAAAAGCCAGATACAAACTTCGGAGTTACTTTGAGCATAAAGGAAAGTGATTGGCAGCGGAGACAAGGGAATTGTTTATAATCCCGTTCTAGCTGCTGTGTAGACGCATTGTTGTGTGACTCAGGAAAGGGGCACAGATTGGGGTTTGCTCCGCAGTAGAGCATGTGTGAACCTTAGCTCCAACTCCTGCCCAGCTCCACACAGGAAGGGAGAAACGGAAGCAGCTAACAGGAATGAACCAACCGGCACACCTTGCGGTTAGGATAAAAGGTGGTAGTGGCTTTGGCAGACTTAGGCATTTTGGAGTACTTTGGATAGCAGGGACCAGGTGATGGGTGAAGGGAAAGATAGAAAATGAGAGTGGCCTGTCACCTTGGAGCCTGAGCCGCTGAGTGGTGGCTGATGGAAAGAGATGGGAAAGGTTTGTGGACAGGAAATGAATGGTGAGAGGAAGCAAGCTGCCAAGAAATTTTCCTAAGGAGTCATCTTGACTCTCTGGAATAAAGACCCCGTGGTTGGCTGGGTGATGTGCCTGTAATCCCAGCACTCGGAGGCAGGAGGATCGAGAGCGAGAGGCCAGTCGGGGGTGGGGGAGACACAAGACTCACCTGGTAATTTCAAACAGGCTTGAATGCATGCAGCACTCCAACAGTGTAAGTGATGCCCGGCTCAGATGTAACAGTTTATGAAAAAGCAGTGATTTTAAATATTTTCCTACTATAATTCCCTGCTTATTTAAGTCTGGAATTTGTACATCTTCGATGGTATTGTGCTAGAATGTTTGGTTTTGAAAGTTACTGCCTCCCCACCTTACTTAGCACCACCAGACCTGCAGGTCTGTGTGGAGGCGGGACTTTGGTTTCTAGTCTGTGGAATGCGGTTTATGAGCATTTTTGAAGAATAAGGTCTTTTTGTTCGTTTGTTTTTTGTTTTTTTTGAAATGGTTCCTCTGTGTAGGCTTGGAGCCTGTCCTGGAACTTGCTCTATAGCTCAGGCTGGCCTCAAATTCACAGATTTGCTGTCTTTGCTAATATTAAAGGCGTGAGCCCCACCACCCACCTGAATAAGGCCTACTTTAAGAGATACCGAGTTAAGATTTAGAAGACAGCAAGAGAGTAAAACTAACTCCTATTCTTGGAAACCATTTGTGATCCAGGACAAAAATAAGGATGACACACCCAAATATAGGATGATAGCATTTGTCAAATATGAATTACTCCAGGTGGTGGTGGCGCACACCTTTGTGTCCAGCACTCCAGAGGCAGGTGTATCTCTGAGTTCGAGGCTAGCCTGGTCTACAGAGTGAGTTCAAGACAGCCAAGAGCTACTAGAAAAGCTGTCTCAAAAAAGAAAAATAGAAAGAAAAGAGACAGTTCTCTCAGTACTTAAAGGACAACATAACTCCAGATATGAAGGAGATGCATAAGAAAGCTCATGCTGCTACCTGAGAGAATCCAGTCTGTGAGAAGTCAAGGGAGAAGAAGAGGAAGAAGAGGTGGAACTGTCCCCAAATGTTCCTTGCCCAGAAGGAAGATAGGGTTGCTCAAAAGAAAACTGCCTCGGAGCTCACGAATGAGCTCCTGGGAGCTAAAGCATTTTCTTTTTTTTTTTCAGAAAGACAAACTTGCCAGGTGGTGGTGGTGGTACATGCTTTTAATCCCAGCACTCAGGAGGCAGAGGCAGAGACAGGCAAATCTCTGAGTTCGAGGCCAGCCTGGTCTACAGAGTGAGTTCCAGGTACTTTCCCCCAAGCCTGATGGCCTTAGTTGGATCCCTGGGACCCACATGGTGGGAGGAGAGAACTGACCCTCATAAGTTGTCCTCTCAGCTCCACATCCACGTGCAAGGTGTCACCTGTGCCCCTATACATCCACAAAAATAGATGGTTAAAATTCTTGTTTGAGAATCCAGCTCGGATGAGGAAGGGGCTTACAAGTCCCCACACCTAGCTGAGGTGCCATGGACAATTGATGGCTGTTAGGGTAGAGTTACTTTTCTTTGGGGTGTGGCCATTGGTGGGTTACCCATGCTCCGGTGAAGGCCCCATAGGCAAGTGCACATAAACAGCACTACTTAGACTGAGTGAGTAATTACAAAAGTTTCCAGAGGGGGCATATCTTCATGGCATGCATATTACCTTCGAGAGACATTCCATCAGTCAATCTGTCTGATTAATACATTCAGCAGTGCAAATTCTCTCAAATAATGTTTCAGCACCCACTGTCATGGACTGGGTTTTATGTGCCAAATCAGTTGCTTTCTTCTCCGGAGTGCTGAATCTCTCTTTAAATAAATTACTATCAGTCTGTACCTTTTCCAAAAACATCTCAGTTGACCAAGCCTTATTAAGTAAAGTCTTAGTATCCTCCTTCAGATGTACAATCTCTGTTTTGAAAAGTTTGTTATCAGTCTGTACCACTGCTAAAAGCACCTCATTCGACTGAGTTTTGTTATTCAAAGTGTTTGTGTTCTCCTTTAGATGTACGACCTCCTTTTCAAGAAGTTTTGTACCAGCCTGTACCATGGTTAAAAGTACCTCAGCTGACTGAAAATTGATAGTTAAGGTGGCCGTGTCCTTCTTCAGATTCTCAACTTCTTCCCTAAGAAGTCTGGATTCAGTCTGTAAAGACTGCACCATTTCCCTATTGTCAAACCATATTTTAAGAAAAAAGGGACAAGACTAAACCCTAGGAATAAAAATAGTGATGTGGAAGAGGCATCATAGCATCTTGTAAACCTCACACATGGTGTAAGTGAAGAGGCTATTTAAACCTTGGATGGTTAGATTGTCTGGCATATTGCCCTTTTAAATCAGTAATTTATAGCCGGGCGGTGGTGGCGCACGCCTTTAATCCCAGCACTCGGGAGGCAGAGGCAGGCGGATCTCTGTGAGTTCGAGACCAGCCTGGTCTACAAGTGCTAGTTCCAGGACAGGCTCCAAAACCACAGAGAAACCCTGTCTCGAAAAACCCAAAAAAAAAATCAGTAATTTATGAATTATATTTAGAATAATAAATCTCACCTGTGGTTTAATTAGCTGGAGTAGTGCAATAACCATTATCTGCCAGTAGGTGTCGTGGTGCACTTGGAGCCGCGTGCTTGGTTTAAATCTGATTTTAGGTTAAATGCTGAAAGATATGCTTAAATCAAGAAGTTGTTTAGTATAAATCACAGACTGTGTGCTCCTTGAAGGTCCTTGGATGTTGGACAGCCCCACGAGACAGTCGGACGGAGAAGGCGCCTCCTGTTCAGGACAGAGGGTGCATTGTCTGCGGTGGCAGTGGAGCTGGGCTGGATGCAAGCTCCTCAGCCTCCACCGGCAGAGGCTGGCGAGCTCCTCAGCTTTTTCCGTCTCAGCCTCCAGTAGCGGCCAATCAGAGCCAATGTGCGGGAATTACTATGCCCATAGCCACCGCTGGCCAGAGCTGCCGAGCCGGGCACCAACTATAAATGTGAACTCGATTCGTGAAATAACCAGGCCAGCATGAAGATAAACAATTATATTTTTACTTATTATAAGGGGAAACTCACGCCATGAGATTGGGAAGTCCAAGCTCCACTGTGTCCCATGGGAATCACCTAGAGAGAGCGCACGCACCTGGTCCATCCCAGTTTTTCTTCTCTGGGCTCGAGGTAGCCACACCTTAGGTTCCACTTCTTAGAGGTGATTGATTAACAAAGCTTCCCCCATCATTCCAGGGGAAATAAAATGGAAATCACACTTTAAAAAGAAGACATGAAGGGGACCGTTTGGGGGTGTTTCAGAGAGTTGGGGTGAAGGGGTAGATATACTCAAAATACATCATATGCCTGTATGAAATTCTCAAAGAATAAAATGTTAAACATTCATGTAATGCACAAACATGCATACAGGGAAAACACCAAACACTTTTTAAAAGTGTTGATGGACCAGGTGGTAGTGGTGGTGCATGCCTTTATCCCAGAATTCAGAGATTCAGAGGCAGAGACAGGAGGATCTCTATGAGTTTGAGGCCAGCCTGGTCTAGAAAATGAGTTCTAGATCTAATCTACATGGGAAGTAGAAAGTAGAAAAAGACAATATTTCCTGAGTAAATTAGGACCATGGGGACCTTGGGGGAGGGAGAGGAGAGGCAGGGAGGGAAGCAGAGAAAAATGTAGAGCTCAATAAAAAATCAATCTAGCCGGGCGACGGTGGCGCAAGCCTTTAATCCCAGCACTCGGGAGGCAGAAGCAGGAGGATCTCTGTGAGTTCGAGGCCAGCCTGGTCTACAGAGCTAGTTCCAGGACAGGCTCCAAAGCCACAGATAAACCCTGTCTCGAAAAACCAAAAAAAAAAAAAAATCAATCTAAAAGAAAATGAGTTCTAGAACAGCCGAGGCTGTTCCACAGAGAAAGTGTCTCAAACAAAACAAAAAGTTGTTGATGGAAGGTACGCTGGCTCAAGCCTTTAATCCCAGCAGTAGGAGGCAGAAGTGACTTTTGTGTCACTTGAAGAAAAGAATGGAGCTGGGCACCTTTAATTCCAGTAATCAGGAGGCAGAAGCAGGCGGATCTCTGTGAGTTCGAGGACAGCCTGATCCACAGAGAAAGTTCCAGGACAGACGACTACACAAAGAAATCCTGTCTCGAGAAAAGAAAAAAGAAAAAGGGGAACATCAAAGTAGAAGAGAGGAAACAAATGGAAAACAAAGACAGTCACGGGCATGCACCTTCTCAGAACCTGAGCATAAATCAAACCTCTAAGAGGCAGGATCAACTATGTCAAATTGTGCAGAGTCATTCAGTCACGGGGCAAAGAATCGCACGTTTGGACTAGTGAAGTTGGCTCGGTGAGTAAAGTTGCTTTGCTGCCAGGCCTGATGGCCTTTGGGACTCAATGTGGTTAAAGTAAACAACCAACTCCCTCAAATTCCCTGAGCACACTGGCACACCCATGCCCATTCACACGCAAATATGCTTAAAGAATTTGAATATTTTGATTAAACAGATTTATTGATGAACTTAATAAAAATTGCTGGTGGCATGATGGGAGCTGAGCAGTTAGTGTGAGGGAGGAAGAGGGAATCTGAAAAACTTTTTGGAGTTCTACCAAGAGGGGAGCAGAGAATTCAGGGTATGCATGGAAGATAGAAGGAAAACCTTTGCATTGCTGCTGGTTTTGTTTGTTTGGAGACACAGTCTCACATAGTCCAGGCTGGACTTAAACTCCCTTTCCGGTACTGGGCGTACAGGCAGACACCATCATACCTGATTTGTTCTCAGATCTCCCTCACCAATGTCTCCCCACCGTCCTTCCACATTGATGACTTCATCATGATAACTGATGTTAGAAACTCTCAGGATTGACCCTGTCCTGATTGTCACTATCCCAGGCATTCACCCCTCCTCTCTGCAAGGTCCTGTGTATCTCCTAAGCTGGTGCATCCTCAATCCCTTGTGCCCAAACCAAGCTCAAAGGACAGCAGCAGCAGCAGCAAGAGTCCTGTATCGTCGACTCTTTCTTTGAATACTCCATCACTCAGCTTCAGTGAGACAGCCCTTAAGGAATAAAGTGAAGCATAATAGAGCAGAACGCTAGATGTCCTTTGACCTTGAACAGAGACACGAATGTGCCGCGCGCGCGTGCGCGCGCGCACACACACACACACACACACACACACGAAAGTCGTGGGGAGACATTACCAAGGTCTCTATTAACTTTTACTTTCAAACATCTCTAGAGATCCTGGTTTCCCTGAATCTCCATGCCACTGTCTTAGTCATCCTTCCTTCAGCTCTACATGACGGAACTGACCTTCCTGAGTCCATTCTTCATCCCTCTGTAACTACTCTATGTCTTCTTGTTGTTTTGTTTTTCAAGACAGGGTATCTCTGTGTAACATCCCTGGCTGTCCTGGAACTAGGATCTCTGAATTCGAGGCCAGTCTGGTCTACAGAGCAGTTCGAGGACAGCCAGGGTGACACAGAGAAACCCTGTCTTGAAAACCAAACCAAAACACAACACAAAGCCGTTGTTTTAAACTCTCTACAAGAAGCTTCCGCTTCAAACAGAAATCGCGTGTGGAAGATCGGCACACAACACAGATGGAGGCAGCGCGAAGGAGACTTCCTGGAGAGGAGCTGTGCTGTTTGTGATCGATTGGAACTTCAGCAGCACGGGGAAGCTGGAATGTGACGGGTCAAGAGCTGAATTACGGTTTATCTTGGGCTATCTTTAGCCTCCTACACAGCTGTTCCCTTCCCAGCTCTGTATTGGACCTAACTTTCTGTGACACGCAAAAATGTTTGGAATGTATTAACTTAGCTGGCCGCTAGCTTCCGTCCGGGAAGCTAGAAATACTATTAAGTAGTTCCTGAGGACTTAGGCAAGATCTCTCCACTCGACCTTCAGCCATCTGATGTTTCAGCGTATTTCGAAGTATCTTGATTTATAACCTGGGTCCTCTACAAGAGTTAAATGCCCTTAACTCTTCGGCAGCTCCACCTCTTTGAGATTAAGGTCTTATCATATTGGCTGGCTGACGTGGAACTCACGATGTAGACCAGGCTGGTCTGGAACTCACAGAGATCTGCCTACTTCTGCCTCCTACTATTAAAGGCATGTGCCACCACTATCCAGCCCAATTCATGGATCTTCTAAAAGGTCCTCGGGCTGGCGAGATGGCTCCCTGGTTGTTGTGGGGTGTTCACCAGAGAAGATTGCTCGGACATGGGCTTAAGCCAATAGAAAGTCTTTATTGGCCAGCTGGCGATTACACTGGGTATAATTTAGAGAAAGGAAGCCGGGAGGTGGTGGTGCACACCTTTAATCCCAGCACTCGGGAGGCAGACACAGGTGGATCTCTGTGAGTTCGAGGCCAACCTGGTCTACAAGAGCTAGTTTCAGGACAGGCTCCAAAGCTATAGAAAAACCCTGTCTCGAAAAACCAAAAATAATAATAATAATAATAATTTAGAGAAAGGAATTAGAGAAATGTGTGTGTGTACATGCACATGCAGAGTATGCATGCATTCATGTTGCTCAGACATCCTAACTTGTGGGAGTCAGTTCTCTCCACGATGTGGGGTTTTAGGGATCAAGCTGAACTTACCAGTCTTTCCAGTAATCGCCTTTCCCGGTGTAACAGGGTAAAGTTACACTGTGTAACCCCCAGCCTTCTCAGGGTGAGCTTTTAAGCACGAAAGCCTTGTTCTGGGTCGACACACATCAATTAACAAGAACAGTCAGCCAGAAGCAGGACTACAGAAGCCGAAAAGCAAGGTGAGTACATTTCGAGGCTTTCCCAGAACTCTATGGACTTTGATGGATTAGGCCTTTGTTTTAGTTTTGACTGGTGGTCCTAGCTGCGTACTGAGTTTTACAGCCTGAATGATCATCATATCCTTCCATCACAGAGTCAGTTGTGCTAAGGTCTGGGGAACTGCTAAGTTACACTGTTGCACTGTTACCCCAGAGAGAGAGAGGGGGGGGGGAGGGGAGGGGAGGGGAGGGGAGAGGAGGGGAGAGGAGAGGAGAGGAGAGGAGAGGAGAGAGAGAGAGAGAGAGAGAGAGAGAGAGAGAGAGAGAGAGAGAGAGAGGAGCAGCTAATATATGCTTTAGATTTAAACATGGAACTTCAGAGAAACACCGTAATGGGCTTCTCAAGAGAGTAACCTTTAAATACCTTAACAGTCCTATGTGTGACTTTTAAAGGTATATTGCTCAAAAGATAGAATTCACAACCAGATCTAAAGATTAAGCAAAGTTTAAAATTTGAATTTAAAAGGGGAGCTTGTTTACACAGCCCTCCTAAAGAATTTCTTCTTTGTAAATGGAATTCTAAGATGGTTTTCTGTCCAGGCATAGTTATGGGAAGAGCACCGATGTGGTTGGCCAGCTGAGATGCAAAGAACAAGCGTCTAATGAAGCACTGGTACCTGTTCTTAACTCTTGTTTGTGATTCTCTTGGAAAAGGAAGTATTTATAGCAATGATTTTTCTTCTTTCTTTGTTTTTTGTCTGTTTGTCTTTTTCAAGACAGGTTTCCCTGTATAGCCCTTACTGTTCTGGAACTTGCTCTTGTAGACCAGGCTGGCCTCGAACTCACAGAAATTCACCTGCTTCTGCTTCCCAAGTGCTGGCATTACAGGTGTGTGCCACCATCACCTGGCAGAAATGATTTTCCAAAAAAAGAGAAAAAAAGGAAAAGAAAACAGTGCTTGTTTATAACTTACCTTTACAAATCAAACTTTCTCTTAACCTGTTACCAAGTTAGTAAGTAATGTGCTTTCAGGTCACGTGGCACTCTGAACTCATCCTGCTTCCATACTGTTTGAAATTAATTGCCCTTTAGGAAAAACTGTAATAAAGCCAGGCATGGTAGTGCAAATCTTTTTAATCCCAGCACTTGGGAGGTAGTGGCAGGTGAATGTCTGAGTTCGAGGCCAGCCTTGCCTACAGCGTGAGTTCTAGGACAGCTGGAACTACACAGAGAAACCCTGTCTGCAAAACCAAACAACACAACTGTAATCAATCTTACTGTGCTTCGGACTCCTTATCCCGTGTCTCCTCTGTGACTTTCACAGGCCCATAACTCAAAATAATGTATGTGTGCATGAGATGTGGTCACTGCTATCCTCCAGGCATTGAAAGCAATGTTCACCCACAAAACATGTTGAAAGCAACATGTGGGCATAGATTGATAACATTTGATTGTGGCTTGGTGTGATGTTCTCAGTGACACAGTCAGAAAAACAAATTTTCCTATTATGAAACTCCTGTAAAAGATTTACTAAGACAAGGGACTGGAGAGATGGCTCAATGATTAAGAGCATTAGCTCCTCCTCCAGAGGACCCGGGTTCAATTCCCAGAACCCACATGGCAGATCACAACTGTCTATAACTCCAATTGCAGGGAACTGACACCTTCATACCAAATGCACATAAAATAAAGTTAAATAAATTTTTTTAAATTGACTAAGACAAAAGTACCTCACTCATCCCCTCAACAATATAGCTGTCTAAACAAGACCTAGAAATATAACATCAATAGACCTGATAACGTAGAAGGGGGAATCTAACGGGGCCCCACCCCTAGACAAAGGCCCTAAAGACAACGAGATGCTGGGAGGGGAAATGAGCCTCTTAGTTGTTTACCCAATACAAAATGTTAAGCCCTGAAACCATATAGACCTGAAACACTAAACAGATTCAGCAGGTTTACTTACATAGTTAAGCAAATATGAGCATGCGTGCGTGTGTGTGTGTGTGTGCACGTGAGTGTAAAATGAAACAGAGGCTATGACATTGAGAGTGAGCCAGGGGGTACATGGCGGGGCTAAGGGGAAGAAGGGAAAGGGGAAATGATATATTTCAATTTTAAAAGTACTTGGAAGGCAGAAGTAGGCAGATCTCTGTAAGTTCAAGGCCAGCCTGGTCTACAAAGTGAGTTCCAGGACAACCAGGGCTACACAGAGAAATCCAGTCTCAAAAAATAAACAAAAACCCATCAATCAATCAATAACTAAATTTAAAATGTTTTAATTTCTTTTTGCACTATATTTATTGTGCAGTTCAATAGAAAGGATGACATTTGTTCAGGAGATGAGAATTCTTTACAAAAGCCAGGCTCATTCTTGAGTAACCAACATCAAGTATTTTTCTTTTAATATGGCACTGTTCCCTCAAATATTATCTTAGTAGACAATTTTGACTCCTCTACTTGTATTAAGGTTTGTTTTTTTGTTTTGTTTGGTTTTTGAGAGAGGGTCTCCTGTAGCCCAGGGTGGCTTAAAACTATATTTGGGCCAGGCTGGAACTTCAACTCTGCATTCTGACTATTGAGATTTTAGGCTATACCAGGTCTAACAGAAGTTTTTGTTTATTTTTACTTGAACCAGCAGAAAACTAGATTTCGGTGTGCTGACTGGCCTTATGTCAACTTCACACACACACTAGGGTCATCAGAGAGGAGGAACCTCAACTGAGAAAATGCCTCCCTAAGATCAGGCTGTAGGCAAACAGTGAATGAGGTGTGAGGGCCAAGCCTATTGTGGTGACGTCATCCTTGGGCTGGTGGTCCTGGGTTCTATAAGAAAGCAGGCTGAGTAAGCCATGAGGAACAACCCAGCATTCCTCCATGGTCCCTGCATCAGCTCCTGCCTCCAGGTTCCTGCCCAGTTTGAGTTCCTGCCCCAGCATCCTCAATATTTGTATATGAAACCCAAATAAGCTCTTTCCTCTCCAAGTTGCTTGTGGTCACGATGTTTCAATCACAGCAACAGAAACCCTAACTAGCCATGAAGTGAAGGGCTTCTTTCTTTTGTCATGACCCTTTAATTTTTCTATCCTGCCCTGCTAGCCTGTGAGCGTTTCTGTCTTCGGTCCCTGGGGCAATACAGGACACCCATTAGACACTTTGTAAATTCTTGCCGGGTGAATGAACTGCATTGGCTGTACAAATCCTGCAGGGTCTGCCACACTTCTTACAACCTTCAGCTCACTACGCTTAGCACAGCACCTGCCCTACTTTGCTTTCTGCTGTGATTAAGACTATGCCCACAGCAACCTGGGGAAGAAAGCCAGTCTGATAGAGGGATTTCCAGGTGAGGTTTCCTCTTCATAGGTGATGCTACATTGTGTCAAAAGTTGACAAAAAACTAACCAAGGTTCACCAATTTTCTTAGAGTTGCCATCATGAGCATATCAAGAAAGTAAATTATAACTTTGTTTTTTGTTTCTTTGAGACAGGGTTTCTCTGTAGCTTTGGAGCCTGTCCTGGAACTAGCTCTTGTAGACCAGACTGGCCTCGAACTCACAGAGATCCACCTGCCTCCACCTGCCTCTGCCTCCCAAGTGCTGGGATTAAAAGTGTGATCCACCACCGCCGGGCTTATTTTTTGTTTTTTCAAAACAGGGTTACTTTGTCAAGCTCTGACTGTCTTAGAACTCAGAGATCCCCCTACCTCTGCCTCCTGAGTACTGGAACTAAAGACATGCCCACCACCTCCTGGCTGTAATTACGACTTTAAAAAAAAATATTTTTGAACCTGGCAGTGGTGGCACATGCCTTTAATCCCAGCACTTGGGAGACCGTAGCAGGTGGATCTCTGTGAGTTCGAGGCCAACCTGGTCTACAGGGCGAGTGTCAGGACAGGTTCCAAAGTGACACAGAGAAACCTTGTCTTGAAAAAAAATTTTTTTAGTACCCAGAGGCTAAAGATCAACAATTGGTGCCTTCCTCTTGTTCTCACTTTATTTTTAAAAGTAATTTTTAGACAATTTCATACTTGCATATAATGTATTTTGATCATATTTGCCTCTCATTTCCGTTATTCCCTCTAGCTCCTTCAGTAATGGGAACTCGCACTTTCTTTTTTGAGACAGAGTATATCATGGAACATGAAGCTTACCAATTTGGCAAGACTTTCTGGTCAGCAAGCCCCAGGGTTCCTCCTATCTCTGCCTCTTGATTGATTTCTTAAGTCTAGCAGCAGCTGACTTTGTTGCTGTTTTTTTTTTTAGGTATTTATTTATTTATTGTTTTTTCGAGATAGGGTTTCTCTGTAGGTTTGGAGCCTGTCCTGGAACTCACTCTGTAGATCAGGCTGGCCTCGAACTCAGGCTACTTCTGCCTCTCGAGTGCTGGGATTAAAGGCATGCACCACCACTGCCCGGCTCCTGCTTTGTTTTTTAATTATACCCATGTATCTGTGTTTTTGTCTGTGGGTGCTTGCACCTGTCTCTGGGGCTGGCTCTTCAGGCTGTTGCGAGCGCCTCTGAGGCTGGTACTGGGACCTGGACTAGGGTCCGCTGCAAGAGCAGTACCCCCTCTTAACTACTGAGATATCTTTCTAGTCCCAGCTCCTGGCTTACTTGGGCTTTAGGGATCTGAACTTAGGTCCTCATGTGCGCGTGGAAAGCAATGTGCCCATTGAGCCATCTCCTCAGACCTATGGCATTTTAATGTGCTTTCAAATTTTCCTAATTACTTGTCCCATGAGGTACATACAGTCAAGCACTACATAACGTCGTTTGGCCAACGACTGACTTCATATGGGTGGTCACATATTCTATTGGGTACTGATGTCTTTGCGAGCGTGTGTTGTCTAAGTACACAATGACGTGGTAGAACAAATCTACCTAACACATTTCTCAGAACATATCACCACCAGTGAGAGACAGTAACTGTGCCTGTTTTTTTTCCCTTTTTGGATTTCAGGCTTAAGATGATCTTGAAATAGCAAAAGAAGCAAAACAACCCTTCATATTAAAAGTCGGATTGCCAGTAATCATGAATCCTGGGAGGCTAAGCAAGAGGATCGCTGGAAATGCAAGGCCAATATGACCTCTTCAGGGAGTTCCAGATCAGCCACCTCTACACAGCCAGACTTTGTCTCAAAAGACTTGCATGTGCAGGCTACATAATTTTACCTTTTTTTTTTTTTCGAGATAGGGTTTTTCTGTGGCTTTGGAGCCTGTCCTGAAACTAGCTCTGTAGACCAGGCTGGTCTCGAACTCACAGAGATCCGCCTGCCTCTGCCTCCTGAGTGCTGGGATTAAAGGCGTGCGCCACCATGGCCCGGCTTTTTTTTTTAATTTATGCGTACGGGTGTAGCTGTGTGTGCCACTTGTGTGCTGGGGTTTGTGGAGGCCAGAGCGTAGTCTCCTGGTGCTGGAGTTCTAGGCAGCTTTGGGTCACCTGATGTGGGCCCTGGGGAGTGAACCCCTGAGCCCTCTCTCCAAGTGGCGATTTTACTTTTATGTATGTATGTATTTTGGTTTTTCGAGACAGGGTTTCTCTGTAGCTTTGGAGCCTGTCCTGGAACTAGCTCTTGTAGACCAGGCTGGCCTCGAACTCACAGAGATCCGCCTGCCTCCTGAATGCTGGAATTAAAGGCGTGCGCCACCACCGCCCAGCTGGCAATTTTACTTTTTATGCATTTGTAAGGATTGGGGACATAGTTCAGCCAGGCACAAGGCTGAGTTCAATTTCTAGTACCACATACACACGCGTCAATGCACACCTACACATTTCTACTTTGCCTACGCCTTCCTATGTATCATGCAAACACTCTCCCTTTGAGAATTTGGTTGCAAAGTTTTCCTGGAAAATACGCCCTTAGGCGTGGGCGCCCGAGTTCTTCGGCCAGGGACCAAGAGACACTGGTCCAGTCATGATGGAACTCAGCATCCTTCCGATCTGAGGCGTTTTCTTCCCAGACCCCGCGCCACCGGGGTGGGACGTGAGTAAACTCTGGGCAGCAGTCCGGAGGGCGGGGCGGACCTAGGGGGTCTGAAGGCTGTGGGAGGGTAGCGGAGGCTGGCCCGCAGAGACCAGGGTGATGAGAACCCAGGCTCAGCCATGAGGGGAAGGCCCGAAAACCAGAGGATCTTCCAGTGAGCTCGGCCCGCAACGCGCCCTGCGCTCCAGTCCACGGGTGGCTCATTTGGCACACGCGAAGTGAGCCATCCCAAAGTCCAAGGACCAAGGGGCAGAAAAAGTCCAGGCGTCACGATGCCCTGGCCGACAGCCGCCCAACCTAGGGACCCAGGGCGCACGCAGCCACGCCCAGCGCCGCTCGGCGGGGCAGGGGCGGGGCGGTGACTTGGCTCGAGCCGATTCGCCCGTCTCGGAAGGGGCGTGGCGACCCACTTCGGGCCCCGCCCCTCCTGCCGCCCAGAGTCCAGAAGGAAATAGAGGCCTGTCCCGGGCCTGGCGCGGAGGGAGGCGGGGCAGTGCGGGGCGGTGGCTGGGTTCAGAGTCCCGGGCGGCCAGGCTGCGGGGGAATGAAGCCTCCGCCTTCCCCGGCAGAAGCATTTAAATACGGCCGCGGGCCCTGGATTCGGGCAGCGGCGGGCGGAGAGTGTGAAGGAGGCTACGGCTTGGAAGTAAGGCTCTGTCCGAGCGAACGGGATCCGAGTGGCCGCCGTGCTCCTGCCTTGGAAGTGGGTAAGCGCGGTTCCCCGCGGGATGCCTCCTTCTCGCGGCCGGGGTGTGCACGCGGCCCGGGGCTCGCGGCGGGGCTGCCCATCGCATCATTCTGGTCCCCCTTTCGGGCCCGGCGGAATCGCATCCGGCGCCTGCAGGAGGTCGGGCGAGGAGGGCTTTTGATTTGCAACTTGTGAGTCTTCGGGCCGGTTCTCATCTTCCCACTTTACGACTTGAAACGAACAAGGTTTTCCCGCCGCTTCGGAAAGCCAAACGCCCCCACCCCCGCCCCAAGGAAGGGGTCCACCCCGTGGGGCCTAATAGGAGGCTTAAAGTCCTATCTGTGCTTTGTTGAGAATTAGAGTCTGCTCACCTGGGGGTCCGCTGCTCTCCTCTGGTAGCCCCTAAGAGAAGAAAGCAACGCCCCCTGAAAACGAAGCCCTAAGGCATTTATCCAAATATCTTAGAGTCTTCTGCAGCCTATTGTTGGCCGAGGCAAATGCTTGGACGTTTTACTTGATGTCAGGGAAGGCCTCTCTTGGGGGCTTCAGAGACCATGTTTTGGGGGAGATCTTGAACATCTTCATGTCCTACGTGTAAGATAATTGAGCAAGGCTGGGAAATCTGCTAGGGAGAAAGGAGGTGCTCTCTGGGTGACAGAGCTCATACGTGGGATACACAGAGGACTTACTGTTCATCCGTTCACCTCAAAGGCCAGTCTTTGGGTTTTTTTTCAACTCCCCTAAGAAATAGAGAACAGTAGTCTGGTCTGTTTCTTCTGAGGGGTCTGGACTTGAAAGAGCTGAGTGTTTCTGCTCTGAGGCAGGCTTATGTGTACTCAGCTTCTAGTCTTAGCTAAATGCTTCACAACCCTGGTTTGGAAAAGAACTCATAATATATCCCACCCCCCACCCCACTCCTCCCCTCGCCTTCCTCTCTGTACTCTAACCACTAGGCAAACTCCATCTTTCCCTGTATTTCCACTGCTTTGCTCTTGCCCGTTAGACATAGAATTAAGTCTTTCACAATAGTTTTTAACCCCCTTAGGTGGGGCATTTTATTAAGTATGTGTCCAGGAAATGACCGACCGAGATGAGCGAGATTGGTGTACCCAGCTGTCTATCATGTCTACTGTTTAGCTAATCAGTAGCTATGAAGAGGGGTGGCAGATGGATTATATTCTGTTCAGATTGCAGCATAGGACATTTGCTGGCTGTTAGTGACATCTTGTAGGGTGAAATGTTTATCTGAATTTAAGAGATTTTACATAGGGCCAGGCGATGGTGGCGCACGCCTTTAATCCCAGCACTCGGGAGGCAGAGGCAGGCGGATCTCTGTGAGTTCGAGACCAGCCTGGTCTACAGAGCTAGTTCCAGGACAGGCTCCAAAGCCACAGAGAAACCCTGTCTCGAAAAACCAAAAAAAAAAAAAAAATTTTTACATGAACAATAGTTTCAGGCCGATGTGATATATTGTGATTCCCAAAACACAGAGGTGGGAACTCAGTTCAGAATGACCTATTCACTAAGCAGATAGGCCCAGTTTTCTCTCATTACCGCGAGGGTCAGAGGGCGAACAAGTAGAACTAGGAAATGGTGAGATGAGCCTGCAGGGAGAACACTCATGATGTGGGATTCCCCTCTGTATGCTGTGAATACCATTGGTTAATAAAGAAGCTGCTTTAGACCTGTTATGGAGCAGAACTTAGGTGGGCAGAACTTAGGTAGGCGGAGAAGACTAAACTGAATGCTGGGAGATAAAAGGAAGGCAGAATCAGGGAGAAACCAGAGCCAGAACTTTAGCAGGTAAGCCACAGCCACGTGGCGATACACAGACTAATAGAAATGGGTTAAATTAATGTGTAAGAGTCAACCAATAAGGGCTGGAGAGATGGCTCAGTGGTTAAGAGCATTGCCTGCTCTTCCAAAGGTCCTGAGTTCAATTCCCAGCAACCACATGGTGGCTCACAACCATCTGTAATGAGGTCTGGTGCCCTCTTCTGGCCTGCAGACATACACACAGACAGAATATTGTATACATAATAAATAAATAAATAAATATTAAAAAAAAGAGTCAACCAATAAGAAGTTAGAGCTAATAGACCAAGCAGTAGTTTAATTAATATGGTTTCTGTGTGATTATTTCGGTTCTGGGTGGCCGGGACAAACATGCGGCCGCCTCCGACACACTTACCTGCCAACTTTGAGTTGGATCCCCAGAACCCACAGAGAAAGGAAAACCTAGACCCCCCAAAGTGGTCCTCTGACCTCACACATGTGCCATGGCCTGCATATAACATACAGAGAAAGAAAAAAATAAAACTCTAAAATTATAAAAAATGAAAATACAATCAGAAAACATCTGTATCATAAAGCTATTGGTAACTTTGTATCACGCTCCATATTGAAGTTTATTGAGGAGGCTGGAAAGATGGCTCAGCAGTTAAGAGCACTGGCTGCTATTTCAGACATCCTGAGTTCAATTCCCAGCAACCACATGGTGGCTCACAACCCTCTATAACAAGATCTAGTGCCCTTTTCTGGCCTGCAAGGATACGTGCAGTCAGAACACGGCATACATAATAAGGAAATAAAAAAAAGCTTATTGAGGATTTTATTGAAACTTCCAAGTAACTTTATTTGGTTTGCATCGGTTGTGCATCCATCTTTTCCATATTTCCATCCATTGTCATGTACGAGCTGCACATCATTTGAAGACTAGAAGGCAAAGTTACCCAAGATGAAGACCAGCTCATCAAGTAGCTGAGTGTTGTGGCTCGTGTCTGTAATCACAGTCCCCAGGAGGCTGAGGCAGAAGGATCACCACCATTTCCAGGACAGCCTAGCTGCAGAGGGAAACCTTACTGAGGGAGAAGTGGGTGTGTGTGAGGAAAAGGAGGAGGGAGAGAGAACGCAACACTAGAGGGGAAAGAAAAGCTTATTCATTTCTCCAGTACAGATGCAGCTGTTGTCAATAACTGCTCCTTGGAAAGAAAGAAAGGCAGATAGGAAGTAACTTGAGGACTAGGGGGTGGAACACAGTGGTGGAATGTTTACCTGAGATGCTTGAGACCCTGGATTTAATCCCCAGCACGATAAAAAACAACCAAGTAATATTAGAGGTAACAGGAAAATATGATGACATTCTTTAGGTGGCTAAAGAAGGTAGCAGTCTGATTGTTCACTGCAAAATATCAACCATCTTAACTAAACCTATGAAATAGGAAGTCTGCAATACAGAGTCCCATGGGGACAGTTAACTCAGTACGTGCAGAGGGATTGCCATACAAGGTGTTGGAGGTATAGCAGTGAACGGCAGCTGATAAGGACCAGCAGCCTTGGTGCTGGAGAGAGGCCTCAGAATTTAAAGACCACTTGTTCCTCTTGGTTCAGCTCCCAAAGTTCACAGTGGTGACTCACCGCCATCTAACTCCCAGGCACTCAGGTGGTTTACCTTAAAACACATTAAATAGATAAAT
The DNA here is from genome assembly GCF_037038515.1 of Microtus pennsylvanicus. NCBI lineage: Eukaryota > Metazoa > Chordata > Mammalia > Rodentia > Cricetidae > Microtus > Microtus pennsylvanicus. Next base: position 35,694,119 of record NC_134590.1, read on the forward strand.
CTCAAAACATTTTTTTAAAGATTCATTAGTCTCGGGATACCTTATTAAACTGTGAACTCCTTAAAGCCCAGGAATTTATCTTCCATAGACATTGGATCTATGCTTATTCTGTAAATGGTAACAGAAATAGGGCCTGCTTGAGCTTGAGGGTGTAGTCTGCCATAGTAGCTCTAATGTCTTGGCTGTGGAATCAAGTTGTAACTCTGAAAGATCCTCTGGAACAACATGACTTAGAAGTTCTCGCCGAGCAGTGGTGGCACATCCCTTTAACTCCAGCACTGGTGGAGGAGAGGTGGAGGCAGGTGGATGTCTGTGAGTTCAAACCCAGCCTGGTCTGGGTACACAGAGAAACCCTGTCTTGAAAACCAAAAAATACTACTTACTAGTTTAATTAGGGAGGAAAGCAGGTGTCTTTTATTTTTATGTATTCTTATTTTATGTGTGTGGATGTTTTGGCTGCATGTATGTCTATACCAAGGGTTCTCAATCTCCCTAATGCTGCGACCCTTTAATACAGATTCCATGTTGTGGTGATCCCAATCTTAAAATAGTTTCTATTGCTACTTCATAACTGCAATTTTGCTACTGTTATGACTCGTAATGTAAATATTTTTGGAGATAGGTTTGCCAAAGGGGTCACGACCCGCAGGTTGAGATCCACTGACCTTTACTGTCTACATGCCTGGTACTGTGGTCAGAAGAAAATCCCCTGAACCTGGAGTTATGGTTGGTTGCGAACCCCTATGTGTGTTAGGGATTGAACCTAGGTCCTTTGGAAGATCAGCGAGCGATGATAACCACTGAGCATCTCTCCAGCCCCTCATCAGGTATCTTATATTTATTTGGTGGTTCTGGTTCAGTCCTGTGAACCTTGGAGATAAACCTATAGGCCCAGAGTTAACTAGGGTTTAGATGTTGATTTATGTCAGTGTGGCTGATAAAGAGACTGAGTAGATAGATACGCTACGGTGGAACTTTGCTGTCACACTGGAGGGTTTTGTTGCAGGCTGGAAGACAGTGGCCTGGTGTCTCTGGGAGATTGGCTCCAGGTCTACTGCAAATGCCCACAACTGGAAATGCTCAAATCTTTTAAGTAAAATGGTGCAGTAGTTATCTGTCTATAGCCTATGCATGTCCTCCTGCAAACTTTAAATCCTCTGAGTTACATATGATACCTATAATTGTGCATCATGGCACATTCCTGTCATCCTAACATAGGAGAGGTGGAGGCAGGAGGATCATGGGCATAAGACTATCTGTCCCAGGCTACATAGCAAGTTCTAGGCTAACCTAGGCTGCCTAGGGAAATCTTGTCTCAAAACAAACAATTAAAGTAATACCTAAAAAGTCTATATGTGTTCTCAGTAGAAATCCAACTTTTTTTTTTTTTTTTTTTTTTTTTTTAAAGAAAGGTCTCACTATGTCACTGTGGCTGGCTGGCCTGGAACTTGCCATATAGACCAGGATGGCTTCAAGCTTGCTTCTGCTTCCCTAGTGCTAGGATTAAATATGTCTGCCATTATACCTACACGCATACACAAATACACACCACACCTCACACTTGATTCTGTGTGTGTGGACCTCCTGGGTATAGAGAATGTACTTATACTTGAAATTGAAGCCATCTTTTCTCTCTCTCCCTCCCTTCTTTCCTTCCTTCCTTCCTTCCTTCCTTCCTTCCTTCTCCTTCTTTTCTTCCCTCTCTCCCTCCCTCTCTCCCTCCCTCCCTACCTCTCTCCCTACTTCTCTCTTTCCCTCTCTATCTCCTTCCTTCTTTACTTATTTTTTTTTTTTTTTGAGATAGGGTTTCTCTGTGTAACAGTCCTGCTGTCCTGGAACTCACTCTGTAGACCATGCTGGTCTCGAACTCATAGAGATCTGCCTGCCTCTGCCTTCTGAGTGCTGGGGTTAAAGGCCTTTAATTATAATCCCGGCTAGGACCACCTATTTCTGCTACTGTAGCTTCTGGAAATTCAGATTGATAAAGCATCAGAACAGAGAATTTTGAGGAGGCACGCTATCTGTCCCCACTTTCCTGGAACCAGAGAATTTCTTATCTCTAGAATCCATGCCCCAGTCCTTTTGTATGACAGTAAATATCATGTATTGTGCTGTATTGTTCCTAACTCTTTCAGTCTCCAGACTTGAACTGAAGCCGCCCTGCTTGGAAACACTTCCCCTCTCCTAGCACAGAACAGGGTTAGTTGTGGCAGTGCTCTGACTGTGATGGTTCCATTCGACCATGTAAGCTGTTACTAGATTACGCTTACCGATTGCTGCCTTGCTGTCCTGAGAGAGACATTCAGGGGCCAATGTATGTAGCTATGGAGGACAGTTACTGCTCCCCACAACTCCTTAGTTCTCATTGCTTTACCCACTGAGCGTACAGCCTCACTTCTCTGTGTTTATTCTTTTACTCTTATCTAGAATGTTCTTTCTGATTTTGTTCTCCCCTTCCCCAAATTCCACCCATTCTTTACTGCAGGCTTAACTTCTGCATCTCCATTGAGATGACCTTTCTCTGCCTCTTTCTCCTTCTTTTTCTTTAAGTGCCCCATATTATTATTGTGTGTTGGGTCAGAGGGCAATGTTCAGGAGCCAGTTTTCTCCTTCACCTTATGTGGGTTCCAGGGACTGAACTCAGGCCATCAGGCTGGTTCGGCCAGCACTTTGTCCTCTGAACCGTCTCATGGGTCCCTCTTCATCCTCTTTCTTCTTTGGACTTGGACGTCATTTTGCTTTCTAGTTGACTATCTTTTTCTCATGTGGTCGTTTTTTGGGGGGGTGTGATTCTTTCTTTTCCCTCTTTAAGTTACCACTTTTCAGAGATCCCTTCCCTGTCCCCTACCCCACAGACAGTTCCTGTGTGTTTCTCTACAGGGCACTTACAAAGGCCATGGCTCTTCTTGCTCCTTACTGGATTGTAACTGTGGGAGGGCAGGGTCTGAGCTGTCTTATTATTGTATCCATAGCACACTGAACAACGGGAGCTGTTACATGGAGGTATGTAATAAATGTCTCCAGATAGTTGTTAAATACTTCAGCGTCAGGTCCTCTATCCATGGCCAAGTTCTCACCCATTTTTTTTAAGATTTATTTATTATATATACAATATTCTGCCTGCATGTATCCTTGTGGGCAAGAAGAGGGTACCAGATCTCATTACAGATGGTTAGTGAGCCACCATGTGGTTGCTGGGAATTGAACTCAGGACTCTTATCCTCTGAGCCACCTCACCAGTGCCTCTCACCCATTTCTTACTGTCAGGAACATTACTTTTTTTGTGTGATGGGGAAGGAGTAGGCCCTGGGACAAGTTGAAATAAATTTTCTGAAACCAGAGGCCGAAGTTTTCCGTTTGCAGAGGTGGGACAGCTGTGGTGTCGACTGGAAGCATGGGAGAGTTTCAGATGATTCTCCAGCTTCATCACTTAGTGTCCCCAACGTCATCTTTTCCATCCACTTGGGTGGGGGAAGCAAGATGGGTGAGGCAAGGAGAGATGGGTGACTGCCAGAAGCCAGCTTTTGGGTACTTACTCTTGGTACTTTTATTCCCAAGGCAAGTCTTACAATCCTAAAAGTTTGATAGGAGTGTTTGATTTTTGTAGCTTCACAGTGCGAATAGAGAACTTTTAACTCACTTACTTAGGCTCTTAAGGAATCAGTTTTAATATCTCCTGGTAAATGAATCCATGTAGAGGGATGCAGCATAACAGTGAGAAAGCCAAGGCAGGGGAGCATGGGTGTGACTTTAAAATACAGTAACTTAAAAAGAAGCCAAGCGTAGACACTGTCTATATGTGTGTTTCTTCAGTTCAAAACTACGATTATGCCAGGCATGATGGTGCACACCTTCAATCTCAGCACTTGGGAGGTAGATCTCTCTGAGTTCGAGGCCAGCCTGGTCTACATAGCGTGTTCCAGGACAGCCGGAGCTGCATAATAGAGAAACCTTGTCTCAAAAAGACCACAGTGTGCACATATAAGTGAGGGGCTAAGTAACACCGGGAGTAGACACAAGAAGCAAGGGAGCTGCCTGCAGAAGCAGAGTCAGTAGGGACGGGTAGAAGTGAGGCTTCTTTTTATTTTTTAATGTTTGTTTGTTTGTTTGTTTATTTATTATGTATACAATATTCTGTCTGTGTGTATGTCTGCAGGCCAGAAAAGGACACCAGCCCTCATTACAGATGGTTGTGAGCCACCATGTGGTTGCTGGGAATTGAACTCAGAACCTTTGGAAAAGCAGGCAATGCTCTTAACCACTGAGCCATCTCTCCAGCCCGAAGTGAGGCTTCTTGAGATAGATTTTCTTGTAACCCATGGCTTTGCCAGTGACAGGGTGACTCAGCTGGTAAATGCTCTTGCCAACAAGCCTGAGGACCCTAGCTCAGTCCCTGCGATTCACATGGTGGAAGGAGAGACCTACCCTCCACTCCAAAACTTTTACGTATAACTCTTAAGAATACTTTCTTAGCCGGGCGCTGGTGGCACACGCCTTTAATCCCTGCACTCGGGAGGCAGAGGCAGTTAGAATGCTTTCTTAGTAGAGTTATGAAATCCCATGACTTGCCTATTTGGGGAACTAAAACTGTGTGTGCTTTATTTTTTGCAGTAGTTAAGACTCAAACTCATTAGCTCAGCTCATGCATACTGGGCCAACAGTCTTCCACTGAACCACAGATACGTGATTGGTCTAACCCAGAGCACCTTCTCCCATCCTGCAGGAGTCCACAACAAACTGTTAAGCTCTCTGACTGCTGTTTTCCTTCTCTCTGGGTTGCATGAATGGGTTTGAATGTAATGTCTGAGACCTTGGCAGAAACTGAAGTGACCGGTCATTACAGTGAATAACCGGGCATTCATATATATGAGCCAGTTCCTTGTAAATTTTTACTGTCAGTCATTTCACCCGATGACTATTGAAAACATACTAAGATCAGTGCAGCAGTATTAGTAACTGCAGAAATGACTTTGCTGGGCTAGGGAGATTGCTTGTTGTGTAAGCCTGAGGACCGAGTTCAGATCCCTAGCACCCAAAGCTCTTGTGGCCGCACATACCTCTCACCCCAGGACTGAGAGCCAGAGATGGTGTGGTTGGGGACTGCTGGCTAGTCAGCCTTGCTCGATGATCGCAAGCTCCAGGCTCAGTAAGACCAGAGCCTCAGAAGGACAGGTAAAGAGCAATAGAGGAGCATGGTGTGGGCTTCAGGTCTCTGCATGCTCACACATAGGTGTTGCACACCAGCACACACACACACACACTCCTGTAGTGTTTTCACAGTTTCTAACTAAAGTTGAAATAGTTTCAAGATTATTGTCCAATATTTAAAAATAATCTGCCGATGCCAAGTTAAGAATTTGAGGGATGTTTTTGTTCTATTTTCTGCTTCTACAACAGCACCTGTGATGGATAATCTATAATGAACAGGAATTTCTTGGCTTAGGGTACTAGAGGTTGGCAAAACCAAGATGGAGGGCTGACAGTTTTGCTGTGTCATTCCCTGGCGGAAGAATAAAAGATATGAGATCAAACCTGTAGGCCTAAGCCCTTTTATAATAGGGATTAATCCACACTGAGAGCAGAGCTCCTCTTATGCCCCACCTACCAGCTCTTTTGCACGGGGGAATTAAGTTACCCGCACACTTCCAGAGGGACGTGTTTAATCAAGCAGGCGAATAGTCTTCGAGGCCAGAGCTGAGTCATGGAACTAATCTGACCATCTGTGACCATCTAAACCTGCGGAAAACCTCACCTTTGTACCTCACCTATAACCCTGGTTTAGAGGACAGGCTTTATTTTGCTTCTTGATTTTCTAACTCTCAGGTCATTATAATCTGTTAGAGATTTTCCCTCTTTTCGTGCGAGCACAGTGGGGGAGTGGCCGAGTCATCTGACTGGAATGTTATTTTCCATTTACAGTTTTCGCAATTCCTGTGAGCAAATGTAGGAACTTGCTCCAGACACCCGACGGTTTTGTGACGGATGTGCCAGTGATTTGTCCACATTTTCTGTTTCTAATACCACAACAGAACATTCCTGATTGTTTTCCTTCTAGTTGAGCCATGGTCGAAATCAAGAAGATCTGCTGCATCGGTGCGGGCTATGTCGGTGGCCCCACGTGCAGTGTCATTGCCCATATGTGCCCTGAGATCAGGGTAACGGTTGTCGACGTCAACGAATCGAGAATCAACGCATGGAATTCCCCAACCCTTCCTATTTATGAGGTAAATTATATATTAAATAGCTTTGTGTTTATGCTTATTGTTTTCTTACTGTGTTGGTTGACTATTTTATATATACTATTATTGTGATGTCTATGGATGCAACCAATTTCAGTGAATAAGGTCTGGCTGGGCATGTTGGTAACACCCGTGATCCCAGCTCTCATGAGGACTGGAGTTAGTTCATGGTCTGCCAGTTCTACATAGCTGGTTAAGGCCAAACAGGACAACAGAGAAACCCTGCTTCAAAACAAAGCAAAGGTTCTGGATGGTGTTTGAATGTAGCTCATCCTAGCTTAACTAGCTGACATAAGGCACTTATTTCAGGAAGGAAGGAAGGACGGATGGACGGACTAAGTGTGGTAGTGCATGCACTATAATCCCAGTGCTTTAGAAGCTGAGGCAGGAGGATTACTGAACTACATAGTGAGTTCCAGGCCAGCCTGGGCTGTATAGTAAGCCAAAAGTATACAACAAAAATTTCAGATAAGAAAATGTTCTGGGCCTTTGAACAGGGAACATGGCACATGATTAACATGTGTCAGGCTCTGAATTTCCTCTCCAGTACTGCAGAAGAGAAAAAGACCAAATTAAGGACAATAAAAAGACAGTCTTATTATGTCAGGAATGCTGAGAGAGAGAAAAGTGTGCCAGAGCTGGGGTATTGCCCAGTTGGTGGAGTGCTTGCTCAAGTTTTTCCCAGAAGGGGCATGGCAGTACACTCAAGAGTTGGAGTCAGAAGGGACAGAAGTCCCACGAGAGAGTTGGAGGCCAGTTTGGGATACATGAGGCCCTGTGGACTGTTGGGTATGATGGAGCACTCCTTTAACTCTGACACTCAGGAGGCAGAGGCAGGCTGACCTCTATGAGTCTAAGGCCAGCCTGATCTACACACAAGTCCCGGGACAGCCAGTGCTAAATAGACCCAGTCTCAAAAAAAAAAAAAACAAAAAAACAAAAAAAAAAACACCTCCTGAAACACAAAAATAATAAGTAGATCCCTGGTGTTTGGGAGACAGGATGGCTATCCCAGAGTTCTAGGCCAGCTGGAGCTGCGTGAGACCCTGCCAATAAATAAATAAATAAATATTTTATTTTATATATGGGACTAAAAATTATTTGTATGCACTTATGGGGTACAGTGTGATATTTCTTGTACAGTGCTTAGTGATCATATCAGAATAATTAATCCTATCTTTCACCTCAGAATGTTTATCATTTATTTGTATTAAGAGAATTTTCGGGGCTGGAGAGATGGCTCAGCGGTTGAGAGCACTGACTGCTCTTTCAGAAGACTCAAGTTCAATTCTCAGCCCCCACAGGCAGCTCACACCCATCTATAACTCTAGCTCCAGGGCTTCTGACACCCTCACACAGACATGCATGAAGGCAAAACACCAATGAATATAAAATTTTAAATAAAGAGCCAAGCAGTGGTTAAAATGAAAACAGAATTTTCTACAAACTGTTTTGAGATAATCTAATTGCAGCTCTCGGCCAGCGCCCCTGCTGTCTCGAGAGTGTCAGAAGTCACCCTTCCTGTCCAGCTGGACTTCTGAACCCATTACCGGCTATCACTCTCCCTGCCTCCGGTAATCACTGTTTTATTCTCTGTGTGATCAGCTCTCCTGGCTTCAACATCATGAAGGACATGTGGTATTTGTCTTCCTGTGCCAGATTCACTTCATTTCACAGAAGACTGGTTAACTTGTTCTCTGCAAAAACACACCTCCGCAACATTTTCTGTCATTCTAGTCCCTGGTCAGGACACCTGAAGAAGTCTAGTGCATGTTGGGGACCCCACACATGTTGTATATTGTTGCTGCTCCTGCTCAGGTGTTAATTAGTACGGGGTATGCGTTTACAGTTAGACCTCCTCCAGTAGCTTATGTTAGAAGGCCTCAGGGCCTGGGAGATGATGGTTCAGCTCAGAAAGGCATTTGCTATCAAACCTGCCGACCTGAGTTTGGTCCTGGGACCCCCATAGTGGAAGGAAAAAACTATTCCCAAAAGTCCTCTGACCTCCATATGCACACCATGGCAAGTACAAGCTATGACACATTTGCATGTACACACACAAGAATGAGTGTTAAAAATAAGTTAAAATTAGTAAAGAATAAGACTTTAAGCTTAGTAGTGATGGTGCATGCCTTTAATCCCAGCACTCAGGAGGCAGAGGCAGGAGGATCTCTGTGAGTTCGAGGCCAGCTGGTCTGTAGAGTGATTCCAGGATATATATGTGTATATATATGTGTGTGTGTGTGTGTGTGTGTGTGTGTGTGTGTGTGTGTGTGTATCCCTTGTCTTGGAAAACAAAACAAAACAAAGCAAAGCAAAATACTGTGAAGAGCTCCTCTTGGGACTGGGAGTGTAGCCTTATGAGAGAACAGACAGCATGATCTAGGCCACTGCAAAAACCCAAAACAAACAAAAGAAAAAGTTTATGAATGTTCATCCTCCAGTTAGTTTAAATCAGAGGCCAAGGAAGATTCCCATTTTGCAGTAGAATGGTATCACTTACGTGTAAGTATTTTATTTTGTTTCTTTCATCGGAGACAGGATCTCACTGGACGAATCAGGCTGGTTGGTCTCAAACTCAAGTCCTCCTGTCGCCTCCCGAGGGTTGGAGCCCAGGTGTGCACACTATGCTCAGCTGTGTCTTGTTTGATTTTTATTTTTTAGAGACAAGGTTTCTCTGTGTTCCTCTGCCTGTCCTGGAACTGGCTCTATAGACCAGGCTGGCCTTGAACTCAGAGATCCGCCAGCACCTTCCTCCTGAGTGCAGCCATGTCTAAGTCCACAATCTTTTGACTTTCTGTTCACTTGTTTATCCTCCCTTGCTTTGTTAATGGTTTTGTTTTGTCCCCTGCTTTTTAGTTAGAGAAATTAGTTTGATGTGGAAATTTCCAGAGTAGATTCTCCTGGTTGACTCCTGAGCTCCCTTGAGTATTTCTAACATTTTCCTGCATCCTCTAGTCCCTGTAAATTGGCAGTTGGATCTAGAGGACAGATCTGCTCAGATCTGGGCTCAGTTTTCTCTCTCTACAAGAATACTTGTGGACTGATGGGGTGACTCTGGGTAAAGGTGCATGCCACCAAACCTGTTGACCTGAGTGTGACTTTGGACCAACACTGTAGGAGAGGGCTGACTCCCAAAGGTGTTCTTCTGACCTCCACACGCATACCACGGCACGCACACTTCCACACCCAAAATAAATGTAGCTTTTTAAAAAGTTAAACAAATACTTTTTAAGTGGCAGTGTTCCTTTTAAAAATTTTTGACATAAATATGTCCCCAGATAAACTGCATGGTAAAAAGTAGTAAAGATTTTCAGGGCTTCTTATAGTAGGACTTGGAAAAACAAGTACTATTGTCTCCTTGTTTAAAGCAAACACTGGCTTCTACAACCACCTCTATGGTGTGAATCATGGGGCAGGTGCAGAGGCCATGGCACGGATACGACTGCGTTCATAATGACAATGCAAAAACTTTGCTTGGAATCCCAGGGCCTTGCAGGGTGTGATAACTGAGTTGATACGAGGGGTTAATGGTTAACGCATCACCAGGTCCATGGCAAACAACGAGAAGGCATTTTAGAGCTGCTGATCTTTGTGCAAGTTCAACTTTGCTTTGCTTTGTTTCATAACATCCTTACTTACTGTGTCTTGTGTATGCCCCTGTGTCTTGTGTATGCCCCTCCTTTTTCCGGTTTTCACAGGACCTCCCAGGGTAGCCGGTCTGACCTCAAATCCACTGTGTAGCTCAGCCTTGCCTCAGACTCAGTTCTCCGGCCTCAGCCTCCCAAGTGTCAGGACTACAGTGTGTGCTGCCACGCCCAGAGACCCTCAACTGTCCTTACCAAACACCTTGAAGTTACAGTACAACATAGTTGATTATGTTTGCTGTTCGTCTCAGGATTGGATAATACTGTGTTCAACTCCTTTTTCTTTTTTCCTTCTCTAGCCTGGATTAAAAGAAGTAGTAGAATCCTGTCGAGGGAAAAATCTATTTTTTTCTACCAATATTGATGATGCCATCAGAGAAGCTGATCTAGTATTTATTTCTGTAAGTAGTTTGCTTTCCCATGTGATTTTATTTATTTATTTTTAATATTCCTGCCTATAAAGGTTTCTTTGTTTTTATTTGGCATTAAGCCAGTTTTCTTAACTGCTGAGTCATCTCTCCAGCCCTAAAATTTCTCTTTAGAGACTTAATAATAGGGGCTGGAGAGATGACTCAGAAGGTAAGAGCACTGGCTGCTCTTCCAAAGGACCCGAGTTCAATTCCCAGCACCCACATGGCAGCCTACAAATGTTGGTAACTCCAGTTTCAGGATCCAACACCTTCTAACCTCAATGGGCACCAGGCATGCACACAGTTCATGTACATATACATAAACAAAATATACATATAACAAAATATCTTTTTTAAAAAGACCATCATAATATTTTGCATGTAATAGATAGGTACTCCTTTAGAGTAAGGACCTCTGAATTCATTCATTTTTATCTCCTGGCCTTAGCTTGGAACCTTCCTGCCTGCCCTCGGATCTAGCATATGTAAGGCCACCCTCCCACAGAAGAGTTCTCTAGATGTTTCCAGTTGTTTCTTTCTGTGGTTATATTTGTAAAGTGTATTGTGTTGTTCTGTGAGAGTTACGAGCTTCCTACTGTTGGTAGTTAACAGAGGTCGAGGCACTATCTTGAGAGCACTGGAGAGCGCTCACAGGCACCGTGTGTGCTTCATCCCAAATGCTTTCTCTAGGTGAACACACCCACTAAAACCTATGGAATGGGGAAAGGCCGGGCGGCAGATCTGAAGTATATCGAAGCTTGTGCTCGACGCATCGTGCAGAACTCAAATGGGTACAAAATCGTGACGGAGAAAAGCACAGTCCCCGTGCGGGCAGCAGAAAGCATCCGCCGTATATTTGATGCCAACACAAAGCCCAACTTGAATTTACAGGTATGAAGAAAGGAAACACCACAACTGATTCTTCTTAGGGCAAGACTGATGCCTTCGAGTTACCCACGATTCATTCTAGCCTAACCTTGCCTCTGTATTGCTCTTCTAGGTGCTGTCCAATCCTGAGTTCTTGGCAGAGGGGACAGCCATCAAGGACCTAAAGAACCCAGATAGAGTCCTGATTGGAGGGGATGAGACCCCAGAGGGCCAGAAAGCTGTCCGGGCGCTCTGTGCCGTGTATGAGCACTGGGTGCCCAAGGAAAAGATCCTCACCACCAATACTTGGTCTTCAGAGCTTTCCAAACTGGTCAGTGCAAAGCTCGCAGCTCTCCATTAAATCTGTTACTGTGTTTAGACAGTGTATTCCATGTTACTGAGGCCAGTGTCAAACTCAAATCCTGACTCTGCTTCCTGACTGTGGGGATCACCACACACACATGTACACACGAAAATATTTCTTTTGCTTTCCCCCCCCAGTGCTGGAGATTAAACCTGATGCTTTACCTGTTCTCTACCACTGCAACTTAATATCTTTTTAAATTGTCTTTTCTAATCAGTTTTCCACTGTCTCCTCCAAATGAGCCCATTAGTATCTTATGCGTTCTTAGTAGTTTGCATCAGCTCAGTGAGCTCTCCTGACATATAAGGTCGGGTTTTCACTCGCCGTCTGTCTTCTCCCTTTTGTCTTATATTTGAAGGCAGCAAATGCTTTCCTTGCACAGAGGATCAGCAGCATTAACTCCATCAGTGCTCTGTGTGAAGCGACGGGGGCTGATGTGGAAGAGGTGGCCACAGCTATTGGGATGGACCAAAGGATTGGAAATAAGTTCCTAAAAGCCAGCGTCGGTAAGTACAGTTTTCTCTATGTTACACAGGTTACTAATGCTTTCAGCTTTATAGAAGAGTTGTGTTTTCTTTGTAATTTAATATCCTTTAAAAAAAAAAAGATTTGGGGCTGGAGAGATGGCTCAGTGGCTAAGAGCATTGTCTGCTCTTCCAAAGGTCCTGAGTTCAATTCTTGGCAACCATATGGTGGCTCACAACCATCTGTAATGAGGTCTGGTGCCTTCTTCTGGCCTGAAGACATACACATAAACTATTGTATATATAATAAATAAAAAAATAAAAAATAAATTTAAAAAAAAATTAAAAAAAAAGATTTTAAGTCAGGCACTGGTGGCTTATGCTTTTAATCCCAGCACTCGGGAGGCAGAGACAGGCGGATCTCTGTGAGTTTGAGGTCAGCCTTGGTCTACAGAGGCTAGTTCCAGGACAGGTTCCAAAGCTAAAGAGAAACCCTGTCTCAAAGCAAAAAAAGGGATTTTAGAGGTACTAGGGAGATGGCTCCGTGGTTAGGAGCAATGGCTCTTGCAGAGGGCCAGAGTTCAGTTTCCAGCACACGCATGGTGACTCACCCGTCTCTAACTTGGGTTCCTGCACCCTCAGCTCTCTTATGATCTACATGGAACACATGCATATATGCAGACAAAACATTCATACACATAAAATAAATCTAAAAAGAAAACATCTCGGGCCTGTGAGATGGCTCAGTGAGTGAGGGCACCTGTCCCCAAGCCTGGTAACTTGAGTTTGAACTCATGCTGAAAGGAGAGGAGAGACCCCATCCCCACCCCCCGAGTTGTCATCTGACTCCAGTGTGAGCTGTAAAGAAGAAGTGAAGTTGGGGCAAGCTCATCCTTGCCCTTAGGAAGTCGAGGCAGGAGGATCAGGAGTTTGAGGCTAGCCTCTTTTATATAGGTTGCCCTGATGCCTTTGAACTTGTGTAGCCCAGGCAGGCCATGAGTCTAACTTTACAGTAGCCCTGTGGTCAGTTCTCGTTATCTGTGGTAGTTATACCGTGTTATAGCGCTAAAAACACTTCACAGAACACAACTTAGTGAAACAAACCCTGTCTCCTAATAAAAAATATATAAAAGGAGTTAGGACGTGACTCAGTGGTAGGAGTGCTTGCCTAGCGTGTGCAAAGGCCTACCTAGGGTTCAATCCCACCACTCACGCACATGCGTGTACACACTGCTAGTATTTCTGAGGTTAAACGTCACTTCCTAGTACCGTTTTCCCTGCCCTTTTTGATGTTTTCCCTCAGTATAATAAAAATAGCTTCTATTTACATAAGGCATATTATGTATCATATTCTATATCAGTACTTTATCTCCTTCAATTTTTTTTTTCTTTTAAGACAGAGTTTCACACAGCCCAAGATGACTTTAAATTGCTCTGTAGTCAAGGTTGTCCTCAAACTCCTAATCCTCCTGCCTGAACCTCTCGTGGGCCAGAATCACAGATGTTTGAAACTATACTTGGCATTTTTACTGCTTATGACCTATTAAGGAGGTGATGTAATTTTGTTTCTAGAGAGCACTCAGAGTCAAGGGAAGTTTTGTACATTGTTCAGAATCCTGCAGTGCTGAGGCCAGATGTTTCTGCCACTCAAGTCCTTACCTCCCTATGACAGCCTGAACTGTGCTAGCTCAAGGGTGAGCTCCAGGGCGAGCCCAGACACAGCCCACAGTTTGTCTTTGGCTACCACCACGCCCACAGCCTGGCCCTTGTCTTTGGCTACTGTGTCCCACCACGCCCACAGCCTGGCCCTTGTCTTTGGCTACTGTGTCCCACCACGCCCACAGCCTGGCCCTTGTCTTTGGCTACCACCACGCCCACAGCCTGGCCCTTGTCTTTGGCTACTGTGTCCCACCACGCCCACAGCCTGGCCCTTGTCTTTGGCTACTATGTGGCTGCAGTGGCAGAGGTTAACAGTCGTGGCAGAGTCTTCATGGCCCACGAGGACTGAAATATTAACCATCTGGCCTTTACCTTAAAAGTTTCCTGGCTCTGCAGTAAAGCAGGAGATGTAGGCAGTCATACAGGTGAGCACAGGAGAAACAGAAGATTAGTGCAAAGGAAACGTCTAATGGAGCTGGAGAAATGGCTCAGGGTTAGAACGTTTGTCCTTGTGGGTGGATGGCCCATGCTCAGGGTCCAGCACTCACACAGTGGTCAGCTAAACCATCCATCCCTCTTCCGACATCTGAGGATGTGCATATGCATTCATGCAGGCAAAACACCCACATAAAAAATAAAATCCTCTTTTAAAAGGAAAAAGATCAAATGTAGATTTAATAAAACTTGTTTTGGGGTACTGTTTGGTAAATATTTGAAGAGCTGAGCTGATTATCTATAAATGCCACGTGATTTATAAATCTGCTTTTCCAATTTTTATTTTTTATCTTGATACTGGGTCTCATGTAACCCAGGCTGGACTTGAACTCACCATGTAGCCGATATTGTAGAGATTTTACCACAGAATTTAGTTTCTGGATCTTACCTGAAAAAATGTGAGTTCTTTTTTTTCTTTCCTCAGGTTTTGGTGGGAGCTGCTTCCAAAAAGATGTTCTGAATTTGGTTTATCTCTGTGAGGCTCTGAATCTGCCTGAAGTAGCTCGCTATTGGCAGCAGGTATCTGTCTTTGTCGTCAATGACTTCTGATTAGAGTCTAATTCAACATGGCCTCCTTGATGAAATGGTTTTGACCATTTGAACTTGTTCCAGGAACTCAATTTTTTTATTTCAGGTTTATTTGATGAGTATCTGTTTTCAATTAGTCTTTTTTCCTAGTCAACTGTGATGGGCATTTTTTTATACATTGGTATTTCCTATTTTATAACTAGATCTCTCCCAGAATAAGTCAGGAAGTAATATCCTTTATGTTTGGGGATATGTGTTTTGAGACTGTCTCATAAAGAGGCTGGCCTTGAACACCCACTCCCTCAGCCTCCTCCTCGTGAATACTAAAATTACAGGCGTGTACCATCATCATAAGAGATGGGGTCTCATTGTGTAGTCTAGGCTAGCCGGGAACTTGGTGTGACGCGCCCACGTTGTAATATTTTTTTTCTCTTGAACTTAATGACTTTATTTGACACAAAATACCATATGTCTGTGGGAACAGCAAACACCAAAGACAAAGGAAAAAAACCACAGTTCTATGTAATTTATAATTAACAGGAAAGTGAGTAGCACGCATAGCAAAAGGCTAAGCTTTGGGGAGAGTCTTTTCTAAGCAGTGCCCCTACTTTTGGAATTCCCACTGTGTTGTCTGGTGGACACACCTGCCTCGTTCTGGGCCATCGAGAGGTGCAGTGGGAATGAGAGCGTAACTACAGACTCCCCACGCCATAGCACACTCCTCAGAAATGACGTTCAATGGAGCAATCCATGATGTGGCTCCTGCGGATGGCACAGTATCAACCGCAATATCTCGGGCCCAGAGGCTACTGCGTTCCTCTTGGTGCCACTGGGGGTATCCACATCCATCGCTGCTGCCATTTTAGAAATACACGCATATTGTAATATTTTAAGTGGTTTGCATCTATGGGTACTCTCCTCCTCTCTTTCAAATTCACAGAGCTAAAACGGGAACCCCTTCCTGGCTTATCAAATGCTTGTTTTTTCTGGGTACTCTTTGAATGCAGAACACTGTTTACCCCTCATCACTAACGTTATCCCCCATTTTTAGATGAGAGAAGATACTTTGAGAATGACAGATTTGCCTAAAGTGCCAGCCAGAATATGCACCGTTCCCAATGGTTTCCTGAATCCATAATCTTCAGATTTCAGCAGTAGCTATGGGAGCGAATCTGTATAGACAGACTCATTTTCTGTGTATTTCACTCAGCCAAGCAGGTGGCTTCATCTTGCCATCCAATTAAGATGAAGCCCTGATTTCCCGACACTTTGGGCTTCTTTCCAAGCTGCCAAGACTTGAGACCATTCCTGAAAGCTTTTGAAAAGGCCCCCCCTTCTCCCCCAGCTCACTTCATCAGCAACTTAACCTAGCAGATGTCGGATGCTCTGAGACACTCTGACTCAGGGCATTTGGTTAAAACGCTTGTCCAGTACTTGTGTTGTCACGGTTTGTGCAGAAGCAGCTCTCCCTCTGTGTGGTGTCTGTTCCTGTCTGCTCATGGTGAGCCTTGGTGGATGGTGAGTGAGTTGGTGAGCTTTGGCGAATTAGTGAGCTGTGGTGAGTTGGTGAGCTGTGGTGAGTTGGTGAGCTTGCAGCATTTGATGAGTGCTTGGAGAGCTGACTGCTCACCACCTTGTCCCTTCTGGGGACTTGAAGAAGCGGGGTAAAGGTGCCTTATTTAGGCTGGCTTTGTGGCTGGATCTCACATGCCTTCAGAATTCAAGCCTAGCTGTGTTCCCGGAGTCTTTTCATCTACCCGAACGTCACTCACAGCCTACCAAGCCAAATGAAAATGAATATTTTCAGAAAGGCTCTATGGAAGGGGACTAGTGGATTAAAGGCAGGTGTCACCACATCTGGCAATTGGTGGATTTTTTTTAAAGATTTATTTATTTATTATGTATACAACATTCCTTCTATGTATGCTTGCATGCCAGAAGAGAGCACCAGATCTCATTATAGATGGCTGTGAGCCACCATGTGGTTGCTGGGAATTGAACTCAGGACCTCTGGAAGAGCAGTTAGTGCTCTTAACCTCTGAGCCATCTCTCCAGCCCCCAATTGGTGGATTTTTAATTTTCAGATTTAAATCTGAATAACAGTGTTGAGTAAACTTTGCGTAATATGTGAACCATATATTTGTATAGCAGCATTTACGAGAACACCATGTGCATATACTAGATGACACTTTTGTAAGCTAACATTGTATATTATAATATGATTTCAGGTCATAGACATGAATGACTACCAGAGGAGGAGGTTTGCCTCGAGGATCATAGACAGCCTGTTTAATACAGTAACTGATAAGAAGATAGCCATCTTGGGGTTTGCATTCAAAAAGGACACTGGCGATACCAGGTATTATTAGTTCTTTTTGTTGTTGTTGTTGTTCCTAAGATTCGTTTATTTTATGTGCATTGGTGTTTTTCCTGTGTGTATGTCTATGTAATGATGTCAGATCCTCTGGAGCTGGAGTTACCAACAGTTGTGAGCTGCCATGTGGGTACTGGGAATTGAACCTCAGTCCTCTGGGAGAGCAGCCAGTGCTCTTAACTGCTAAGCCATCTCACCAGCCCCAGGTATTAGTTCTTTAAAACCATAAAAGTGTTTTTGGCCAGGCAGTGGTGGCGCACGCCTTTAATCCCAGCACTTGGGAGGCAGAGGCAGGCGGATCTCTGAGTTTGAGGCCAGCCTGGTCTAGAAGAGCTAGTTCCAGGACAGGCTACAAAGCTACAAAGACACCCTGTCTCGGGGGGGGAAAAAGTTGGTTTTTTTTTTTCAATTTTACCTATGCTTAGTGACTCAGGGTATTAATCTCAGGAGGCATAGCTAGAGACAGGCAGATCTCTGTGAGTTGGAGGCCAGCCTGGCCTATATAATAGCAAGTCCAGGCCAGCCAGGGTTACACGGCGAGAAGTGTGCACACGGCGAGAAGTGTGCACATGTGCACACAAGCCATGGTATTCGTGTGGCGGTCAGAGGACAACTTGGAGCAGCCAAGTCTCTCCCTTTTTTACCTGCTAAACATCTCAGGGCCAGAAGTGGGTAAAGGCACTTGCTTCTAAGCCTGATGGAACTAGAACGAACCAAAGAATAACATTTCAAACCTTTTGAGAGAGTATGGGAATCTTTCATCTAATCCTGATCTTCCCGTTGATAGAAAAGAATTGAAGTACATGTGATTGTACATATGTGTATATGTGCGTTTTCTATAGTATTTTATTCTCTATATATAACAATGCCAGAAGAGGTCTGTTAACAAGGTGCCTCACTCAGCGGAAGAAGGCCTGGGTATCTCGTGTGTGTGTTAGCCTGTCATGGTGGTGCATGACTTTAATCTCAGCCTTTTAGGAGGCAGAGGTAGGTAGATCTCTGTGAGTTTAAGGCCAGGCTCATCTACAAAGTGCGTTCCAGGACACCCAGAGCTACACAGAGAAATCCTGTCTAGAAAAAATACTCAAAAAAAAAAAAAAAAAGAGTCTATTTCCTCAACAGTTTAGCTTAACTAGAACTTCCCCATATCTTAAATTTCCTGATATTCTGATATTAGAATATGTCATTTAGCTGGGTGCTGGTGGTGGCGTCTGTCTTTAATCCCAGCACTCTGGACGCAGAGGCAGGTAGATCTCTAAATTTGAGGCTAGCCTGCTCTACAAAGGGAGTTCCAGGACAGCTCAAGCCACACAGAGAAACTATTTTTCAAACAAAACAAACCAAACGACTGTGTCATTTAAAGCAATGACTGGTCTCTCCTGCAGAGAGTCCTCCAGTATCTACATTAGCAAGTATCTGATGGACGAAGGCGCACACCTCCATATATACGACCCCAAAGTCCCCAGGGAACAAATCGTTGTGGATCTGTCTCATCCAGGCGTGTCGGCGGATGACCAAGGTAGGACTCTGTTCTCTAACCATTTTGAGTATAAACCCACACAACTGTTTTCCTTTGGAACCTTTAGTGGTTGCATTTTCTTTCGCTATCACGGTTGGCTCTGTATGCAGCCTCATTTCTCAAAAATTAAACTCTTAGGTATCATGTTCTCAGCTTTGATCTGAAGTCACCACTGGTGTTTCAATCCAGCAATTTTTGCAGGGGTCAGGGATGTATATAGCTCAGTGGTATTTCATAAAGCCCAGAGAGTCCCAGGAAATACTTCTGGAGAAAGTTTGGGGTGCTCCTGGTTCCCCATTATTCACTTCTGTCAGACACTCTTTCTGCAGGGCTAGTGTTATGTGCGTAACTTCAGATGCCTTGTTTCCCATCTCTCTTTTGGGCATTGTTGCTGTTTTCTAGTGTCCAGACTGGTGACCATTTCCAAGGATCCATATGAAGCGTGTGATGGTGCCCACGCCCTTGTTATCTGCACCGAATGGGACATGTTTAAGGTGAAGTCTCAGAAATTACATTAAGAAAAATCCTAGGCACATTCCAGTATCAGCATTGGTTGGATATGTGTCCACATGGTGTTCTAGTTCTGCATTTGCTGTGTCTTCACAGGAACTGGATTATGAACGGATTCACAAAAAAATGCTGAAACCAGCTTTTATCTTTGATGGGCGACGTGTCCTGGATGGGCTCCACAATGAGCTGCAGACCATTGGCTTCCAGGTAATCAGGATTCTGGGTTGGTCTTCAGAGGATAGCCCTATGGAGTCTGTTCTCTCCTCCCTCCTTTATATCTGTCCCCCAGGGCTTCCGGCTTGGATAGTGAGCACCTTTGCCCTCTGAGTCATTTCACTGGTCTGGTCTGTTATAAACTCATTGTATGGGTTCTAGAATTGCCATATTTTCTAAGTTAGCAGTAATATAACTGGGCAAGAGGTCTTCTCTGGGAAGTCCTGATTTCTTTGGTGACCGTTCACTCCTTCCATATTTGACATAAAGTTGAGCTCCTTTACTTAGCAGCTAAGAGGGCCTCAGGTGTCTGTCATACAGAAACAGCATGTGCCCTAGCTCACCTCATAGCATGAGTCAAGTAAGAAGACACTAGTTACATTGTCCTTATACCCCAGGGAAGACATGGGCGATGGGTGGGTGGCCACTGAGAAGATGCTTCACTGTGGCAGCAACATTGTCCTCTTGTGAGCATAGCCAACATCCACCTCATCCGGTACCCAGGCCCATCAGCTGGTTCATCCTGTACCTTTCCTGGGCTGAGAGATCTGAGGGGAGAGCACAGGCTTCGTGAGGCAGCCTTCTTTAGTGGAGCTCGGGGAAGCTGACTGAAGCTGCCCAGAGCCGTGCCTCTGTGTGTCCTCAGGCTACTGACAAGTTGTTACATTCTATCTCCTGCAGCAGTGTGGGCTTGGAGTGGAGGCTCCAGCAGGGTCAATTAGGGAGGATTAAAAAGTTGCTGGAGGAGAGCTGTCGGCAGGAGACACGGGGACGTGTTGAGCGGAGGGCCTGTGCGTGCCTCAGCACCGGCATGCAGGCGCCAGGATAACTGTGTCTGGTTTCTTTAGCTTCTTACTCACTTGCTGAGGGGCCATGTCTCTGTCATCTGTGAGACACTGGCTTCCAGCAAGAGTTAGTTGACAACTTTGTTCACTCCTGTCCGACCTTGGGAATTCCTCCAACCTACCTTCCCAAGCGGACAGCAGGCCTGCTCTTCAGAGCTGTCATTTAAAGTCAGGAGTGTTGCCAGGCGATGGTGGCGCACGCCTTTAATCCCAGCACTCCGAAGGCAGAGGCAGGCGGATCTCTGTGAGTTCGAGACCAGCCTGGTCTAAAAAAAAAAAAAAAAGTCAGGAGTGTTAAATTTTTTGTTTGTTTGTTTTCTTCTGAGACAGGGTTTCTCTGTAGCTTTGGAGCCTGTCCTAGAACTCACTTGGTAGACCAGGCTGGCCTCAGATTTACAGAGATCGCCTGTCTCTGCCTCCTGAGTGCTGGGATTAAAGGCATGTGCCACCACAGTCTGGCAATAGTGTTATTTTTAATTTTCCTCTTGTTTTATTTTTCTTTTTTGAGATAGGGTTTTCCTGTGTATCCCTGTCTGTCCTGGAATAGCTCTATAGACCAAGCTGGCCTCAAATTCACAGAGATCTGCCTGCCTCTGCCTCCCAAGTGCTAGGTTACCTAGCTGAGTGTTATTTTAAAATGTTATTTCTAAGACATATGTAGCAAGATACATACTTAAAATTATTTTAGCCAGTTGTGGTTTCACTCAGGAGGCAGAGACAGGTGGATCCTGAGGCCAGCGTGGCCTACAGAGTGACTTCCAGAATAGACAGGGCTAACCAAAAAAAAAAATAAAAAAGGTGGTTGTATGGGGCTGGAGAGAGCACTCACCGTTCTCCTCCAAGTCCTGAGTTCAGTTCCTAGCACCCAGATGGCAGCTCACTACTGATGCCTTCTGGTGCAGATGTGCACGCAGACAGAATGACTCATAGTCATAAAGAAGTGGAGCAGCCATGTCTGTGACTTGATTACAGGCATGCCGTTCCCTGCACTCCCGCAGGACAGTCTGTGAGTTAGAGGCCAGTGTTACATAGCAAGACCCTGTCTCTAAAAACCCAAACAAATACAGGCCAGCAAAGGGGGGCAACACTTGATTCTAGAAACACAAAAATAAAGGAGCCGAAGATCTCTCAGCCACTCAGACAACTTGGAAAGTTTTTCTCCTCGTCCTCCCGTCTCTCTCTACATACGTGCACTGGGATTAATGGTTCTATTTTTTTTCCTCTTCAGATTGAAACAATTGGCAAAAAGGTGTCTTCCAAGAGAATTCCGTACACTCCTGGTGAAATTCCGAAGTTTAGTCTTCAGGATCCACCTAACAAGAAACCAAAAGTCTAGATGCTGCCATTTTCTGTGATTATTTTGGTACTTCAGGATAGCCGGTGTCTGTCTGATATTAAATGGGAAATGAACTACATGTTTTTAAGGAAACAAAAATATTTTTTTAATCATCAAATTTATACTAGCTATATGGGTGTTAGCATATCGAGGAATTATGAGTGTAGAATAATTTTTACATATTTTTATATTATTGTCCTCTCAGTTATTGGATGGAAAACAATCATGTTGGTTTAAATGTGGTCAATTTTTGTAAAATAGAAACTTTGAACTCTTTCTAGCATCACAGACTGTCTACAGACTGACTTGATTACCAGGGAAAGGCGGTCTCATTTTCCTGGGCTTATCACTCAGTGGGGTTTTGAAGCCATGAAATCACTGTGCTACCATGTTTGGGCCGGTCGAGGTTCTCTGTCCTTATTGTTTTAATGTGATATGTCATTAGTGGTTTTAATTGTTTTTGTTTTCCCCAAATGATCACTCTGCAATCCCTTCCCTGTTTAACATGAATAATACTTTCTTTTTGAAAGAGTTTAACCCAAGGAGAAAATCAGTATTGTGGTCTGTGTTGTCCCTTAGCTTCCGCCACTGACTGTTGCTTTTGCAGCCGGAGTCAGAAAGTGTTTGTTACCCTTCTTTTGATTATTTCTACTACAATTCTAAGTTCTTCCTTTAACAAAGAAAACCAATAAAATCTCATGTGTAAACTAAAAAATTTTCTAAGTTACATATATCTCTTTTACATGTATTTATTTGGAGGGGAGGTGGGATATGTACAGCCAAACCATGTGCGCAGAGGTCAGAGGACAACTTAGAGTGGTCAGTTCTCCCCTTCCGTGTGGGTCCTGGGCTTCCAACTCAGCCATCTCAGCATTAAAAAAAAAATTGTGTGCTTTCCCATTTACGTTTTAAATTTATGTATGTTTACTTTTTTTTTTTTTTTTGGTTTTTTGAGACAGGGTTTCTCAGTAGTTCTGGAGCCTTTCCTGGAACTAGCTCTTGTAGACCAGGTTGGCCCAAACTCACAGAGATCCACCTGCCTCTGCCTTCCGAGTGCTGGGATTAAAGGTGTGCGCCACCACCTGGCTCATTTTACTTATTTTTATGTGTATGTTCTCCTGCATGTGTCTATATGAAGTGTGTGCCTGGTGTCCAGGGAGGGTAAAAGAAAGCATCAGATCCCTTGGAACTAGAGTTATGGATGGCTGTCAGCCATCATGTGTGTGCTGGATACTAAGCCCAGGTCCTCTCCAAGAGCAGTAAGTGCTTTTAATGTCTGAGACACATCTACAGCCCTGTGTTTGCTGTCTCGTGATGAATTATTTGTAGTGGTTGTTTTCACTTGGACTAATGTCATATTCCCCTTTTATGCCGTGTGCACCAAGAATGTACAAACTTTGCTAAACAGATACATGTCCCATTCTTTAGGACTTCTGTGACTAAGTACAAATAGAAACTTGAGGATGTCAGGATGTCAGCCCCTGTTACTGGAGGGGTTGTGTGAGCCATAGTGTGGGTGCTGGGAACTGAGGCACATTTGTAACCACTGGGCCACCTCTCCAGCCTTTACTGTTAAGGTACAGTTGCAATGCTTATAGAATTTCCTATACAATAGACTCGATTTTGCCCCTTGTCCCACAAAGCCTAAAAACTATCTGCTGTTTGACCTTTGAGAAAAGTTGCAGACCTCTGGACTCATGTTGGCTTGAGGACTAACCCTTATTTATAAGACTTCTGAGAATGAGTTTAGGATTAGAGTTTGCTCTAATCCATATCTGCTTGTCAATAGGATTATAAACTCAAAGATGAGCCGGGTGATGGTGGCGCACGCCTTTAATCCCAGCACTTGGGAGGCAGAGGCAGGTGGATATCTGAGAGTAGGAGGCCAACTTGTTCTGCAGAGCAAGTTATAGAATAGCCAGGGCTGCACAAAGAAACCCTATCTCAAAACAAAAAAAGCAGCAAAAGAAAGCTTTAGGTACTCACTCCTTTTTTAGTTGCAGGAAGCTTCTGTCCTAGAGTAGAAAAGTAAATAATTATTGCAGAATACAGTTATAGTTCAAAAGGTAGAAAAATTGGAAGTGGAAGAAAATGGGTCAAAGACAGGAAGCCTTGGAAGTCTTCTGTGACGGGAAGAAATACGTGATTCAGCATATAAGTGGGCACAGCAATTTGAGACCCTTTGGCCTTCTACTGTGTAGAATTAAAAAACACATTTTTTAAAAAAGAAAGTATGTTCAACATAAAGCCAGCCACACTGAACCTTATAGAAGAGAAAGTGGGAAGTACACTTGTAGGCATTGGCACAGGGAACCACTTCCTAAATATAACCCCAGTAGCACAGACACTGAGAGAAACAATAAATGGGACCTCTTGAAACTGAAAAGCTTCTGTAAAGCAAAGGACACAGTCAAAAAGACGAAACGACAGCCTACAGAATGGGAAAAGCTCTTCACTAACCCCATATCAAACAGAGGTCTGATCTCTAAAATATACAAAGAATTCAAGAAATTGGGACACCAAAAGATCAATATGAAAGAAAATATATTTTTTAAAGGTGGTTTGTTTTTGTTTTTGTTTTTGGCTTTTCGAGACAAGGTTTTTCTGTAGCTTTGGAGCCTGTCCTGGAACTTGTTCTGTAGACCAGGCTGGCCTGGAACTCAAAGAGATCTGCCTGCCTCTGCCTCCTAAGTGCTGAGATTAAAGGTGTGTGCCCCCACCGCTAGAAGCAAGCAGAGGCATGGCTCCTTTAAGAGCGGTTTTCCTGATTCAGCAGTAGCAGAAAAAAGCCATGGTTTTGAAATGCTGGCTTTCTGGGCTGTGCTGCCAGCATGAACTCTTATTTCTGGCAGTCCTGCTAAAGAGCATTTGAGTGGGGTCTGTGAGCAGACTGCTACAACTTGCTTACTGGCAACATAGACTGGCTGTGTGCCTAAAAATGGGGCTATGAGCATGGCTCTCAGAGGCAGCAAACAGCTCCACCATGCTGGACTGAATGAGGCAAGCAGGCAATGCCGTATTTTCCTTAGCAATGCTGCCGATTAAGTTCATAAGAAGGACTTAGCATTTTAAGGAGTGCTCCTGGACAGCAAAGAATTACAGATACACAATAGGACAGATTCAGACATAAAAGACTTCTAAATGGGTCACAGTGTTGCATAAATGTGCATAGGCTTGGGAAAGAGAAGAAAAGAAGTAAATGTTTTTTTTAAAAAAAATAGTCTTAAAGAGACAGGGTACAGACAGTCAAAAATAAAGAAAAAGTAATAAAGACAAGCCACATAAAGATGGAAAATTCACAGAGAATCTGGATTATGTATGTTATTGTATTTTCTTTGAATTTTTTGACTGTGAGGGAGCTAAGTACAAAGAGACATCTCATTATATGAGCTAAACCAACATATGTATTTCAAAGGTATTTTGAATTCAAAATTTGAGTCTAATGATACATTGCTTTGGAAAAGACGTTCTTTTTTTTTTTTTCCACAAAAGTTGAGAACCTGTAGATTGCTTCCAGACTAATATGGTTTGATGGACTATGAGCCCCCTGAAAGATTGCCTTGAACACCACTCAAAAAAATTACTTCACCCAATAAACAGCAGGACGCAGTTTGGAGAGAACTACACCCATATTCCCAAATATTGTTTATAAATGTTGGTTTACATTTAAAGGGGCATATGCTATAGAGATTTGCATTGGTATGGATCTTGGTTTATTGATACAAATTTAAGGTCAATTTTGTTATATGTATATTTCTGTTCTTGATTAAGGTATTGTGTTTGTGCAGCTCCTTTTAAAAATGTAATGTATAATTAATAAAGGTCAATAGATAATCATCTATAACAGTCAAGCTTGTAGTTATGTTAGATTTTCTAGATGTACAGAGATATATTTCAGATACATAGGTATTCTTCAAATCTTTCAAAGACTATAGAATATGACATTTAAAATCTGCTCCTGGCAACACTAGTTACTTCACGAAGAAGATGGGCCAAGCAGTGGTGGCACATGCCTTTAATCCCAGCACTCTGGAGGCAGAGGCAGGAGAATCTCTGTGAGTTCAAGGCTAGCCTGGTCTATAAGAGCTAATTCCAAGGCAGGCTTCAAAGCTACAGAGAAACTCTGTCTTGAAAAAAGAAAAAAAAAAAAGAGGAAGATGGGTGTAGTAATAAGAGCGGCGGGGCTGCGTCCCCAGCACCCCGCCGCCCGCACGGCTAGCTTTACCGGAAATAATTACACGGACACTGTATTCTTTTAATCACTGTTTGGCCCATTTCTATCTAGCCTCTTCTAGGCTAATTCTCGCACCTGGACTAGCCCATTTCTAATATTCTATGTAGCACAGCTAGGTGCGCTTACCGGGAAGATTCTAGCCTACGTCCATCCTGGGTCGAGCTTCATGGCGTGTGTCTGCCCAGGAGCCGGGCATGGCGTCTCTGCTCCAGAGAGCAGCTGACGAGTCTGAGCTCACTTCCTCTTCCTCCCAGCATTCTGTTCTGTTTACTCTTCCCACCTATGTTTTAACCTATGAGGGCGAGCCAAGCAGTTTATTTTTTAACCAATGACCTTCCTCCATCAGATGGGCATCAAAGAGGCTCCTTATGGAGTTGATTAGCCATTTGGGCAAAAATCTGCTCTTGCCTGGACTGCTTAATGAACTGAACATGCATGACCCGCAGAGAAATGACTGCTAAACTTGCCTAAAGGTGAGATGATCCTTGGGGTTCGTGCTTCATGAAAGAGTCTGCAAAACATTCTACAGGACACAGAAAAAAGTGACTGACAATATAGGCAGAACTGTCTTTGAAATTCCTGTTTCATGGAAAAGTCTGCCAGATACTATGGGCTTGTGGGCTGAAGACTGGATGCCCCAATGATACAGAAGAACTTTGGGTGACTGTTCAGGCAGCGAGATGTCTCTCTCAATTCTAGAGTTTTTGAAGTTGCTTACAATGCACTTCCTGTTTACTCAGGTAATATATCCTTCTGGAGTCTTTGATGGAGTTAAAGAATTTATAGTTATAGTTTTCCTTAGTCATGATAAAAGATAAAGTAGATATAAATATTGTAACTGTAATTATTGCTTGATACCTGTTTTGTTAGAAGTAATTTTACTATGTTAAAGTTAAAACCATTTTTATTTAAACAGAAAAAGGGAGATGATGTGTGATTTCTCTCTGTATGCTGTGAATACCATAGGTTAATTTTGAGCCCATAGCAGTGCAGAGCCCACAAAGAGCTAGGCAGGGAAAACTAAAGTGAATGCTGAGAAAGAAGGGTGGAGTCAGAGAGACACCATGTAGCCCCACTGGAGACAGACTTTACCCAGTAAGCCACAGCCACATGGCCATACACAGATTAATACAAATAGGTTAATTTATAAGAGTTAGCCAATAAGAATCTAGAGCTAATGGGCCAAGCAGTGATTTAATTAATATAGTTTTCTGTGTGATTATTTTGGGGCTAAGCAGCTGGGAACAAACTTGCAGCCTTGTTACTATACACCAGGACCACAGGCTCTACCCCAAGGGAAGGGTGGGAAGGGAACTGACTGACTGTGGGACCAGCTGTAGATCTATCTTAAACAACCCTCCAATTGTCTCCATTCCTAGACTCCACAGAGTGGGAAGCAGCCTGGCATTTATAGTTAGACCATCATAGCCTAAGGGTTCAAAGAACAGACAGGGTAGGAAATGAGGACGCGGCATGGAGACAAATAGAGCAATGGACCCATCCCTCCCAATCTCATACGTTTTTTTAATATTCACCAAGTCCAGGTCTAGCATGGTGGCGCTCACCTTTAATCTCAGCACTCGGAGTTCAAGGGTAACCTGATCTACAAAGTGAGTTCCAGGATAGTCAAAGCTACACAGAGGAACCCTGTTTCAAAAAACCACACACACAAATCACTGAGTCCAATTTGGCTTCCCATATCTTCATGGGTGTTGAGTCATTCACTGGAGCAGAGATTCTCAACCTGTGGGTCAAGTGCCCCTTGGAAGTCACATATCAGATATCCTGCATATCAGATATTTACTTATAATTCATAAGAGTAACAGAATTAGGGGGCTGGAGAGATGGCTCATCAGTTAAGAGCATTACTTATTCTTTCAAAGGTCCTGAATTCAATTCCCAGCAACCACATGGCGGCTCCCAACCATCTGTAGTGGGATCTGCTGCCCCCTTCTGGCATAAAGTCAGGCATGCCAATGGAGATTCATATATAACATAAATAAATAAATCTTTTTGTTTAAAAAAAGTAGAATTAGTTATGAAGTAGCAATGAAATAAATTAGTTGTTTTAGTTTTTCTTTTTTATTTTTTTCGGTTTTTTTTTTTTTGAGACAGGGTTTCTGTGTAGCTTTGAAGCCTGTCCTGGAACTCACTCTGTAGACCAGGCTGGCCTGACAGGGATCCATCTGCCTCTGCCCCTTGAGTGCTGGGAATAAAGGCGTGCACCAGCACTACCTGACACAATGAAATAAATTTATGGTTGGGAACTGTATTAAAGGGTCGCATCATGGGCTGGAGACATGGCTCAGAGGTTAAGAGCGTTGCCTGCTCTTCCAAAGGTCCTGAGTTCAATTCCTGCAACCACATGGTGGCTCACAACCATCTGTAATGAGGTCTGGTGCCCTCTTCTGGCCAGCAGGCATACACACAGACAGAATATTGTATACATAATAAATAAATAAATAAATAAATAAATAAATAAATAAATAAATAAATAAAGGGTCGCATCATTAGGAAGATTGAGAATCACTGTTCTATGGAGACCACACCCCTGAAGAAAACTGACATTCCCCCTCCCCGCAGCTATCAACTGTCAGTAGCTCCTCAGCTGCCGACACTAGTGGGGCTCGTGAGCCATTCCCAGCTCCACACTGTGATGCTGACTGACTTGGTCCTGCCTGTGCAGGTCTTTTAAAGAGATGTGTTATTATCATGTGCCACTGAGTTCATATGTGCAGGTGCACACGTTCCTCTAACTCTAGTCCAGAAGACACCTCCACAGGCATGTGTACTGCACACACACACAGTCCAGAAGACACCTCCACAGGCATGTGTACTGCACACACAGTCCAGAAGACACCTCCACAGGCATGTGTATTGCACATACACACAGTCCAGAAGACACCTCCACAGGCATGTGTACTGCACACACACACAGTCCAGAAGACACCTCCACAGGCATGTGTACTGCACACACACACACACACACAGTCCAGAAGACACCTCCACAGGCATGTGTACTGCACACACAGTCCAGAAGACACCTCCACAGGTATGTGTACTGCACACACACACAGTTAGTCCAGAAGACACCTCCACAGGTATGTGTACTGCACACACACACAGTTAGTCCAGAAGACACCTCCACAGGCATGTGTACTGCACACACACACAGTTAGTCCAGAAGACACCTCCACAGGCATGTGTACTGCACACACACAGTTAGTCCAGAAGACACCTCCACAGGCATGTGTACTGCACACACAGTCCAGAAGACACCTCCACAGGCATGTGTATTGCACACACACACAGTCCAGAAGACACCTCCACAGGCATGTGTACTGCACACACACACAGTCCAGAAGACACCTCCACAGGCATGTGTACTGCACACACAGTCCAGAAGACACCTCCACAGGCATGTGTATTGCACACACACACAGTCCAGAAGACACCTCCACAGGCATGTGTATTGCACACACAGTCCAGAAGACACCTCCACAGGCATGTGTACTGCACACACACACACACACAGTTACTCCAGAAGACACCTCCACAGACATGTGTACTGCACATACACACACACA
Source organism: Microtus pennsylvanicus (assembly GCF_037038515.1). Classification (NCBI taxonomy): domain Eukaryota; kingdom Metazoa; phylum Chordata; class Mammalia; order Rodentia; family Cricetidae; genus Microtus; species Microtus pennsylvanicus. The sequence continues at coordinate 35,723,410 of NC_134590.1, forward strand.
CAAATAAGTAAAAATAAGTCATTTAAAAAAAAAGAAATGTCGAGACAGGCAGTGGTGACGCACATATTTAATCCCAATCTCAGCACTCGGGAGGCAGGGGCGGGCGGATCTCTATGAGTTCGAGGCTAGCCTGGTCTACAGAGCGAGTTCCAGGACAGGCTCCACAGAGACTGAGAAACCCTATCTTGAAAAACAAAACAAACAAACAACAAAGAAAGCCAGAAATGTCATAATTATAGATCTATTACTGTGATTTATGAGATCTTCTGAACGTTGTTAATGTAACAGCAAACTGTTCAAGATGTTCTATGATTCTATCATCACAATGACAAGGACAAGGAAAGGGGCAAGAAGTTAAATGAATTATCATTAAATGTATACCTTACAGATTTTTTCTTTTCTCTTCTTTTCTTCTTTAATTTTTTTTTGGGGGGGGGATTGGGTCTTACTCAGGTAGCTGGGGATGGCCTGAGAGGAATTACAGCTACCTGCTCCTGTTCCTGGACCAGACACCAGACACTGCAGACACAACAGCGTTGGTCGGATGCACAGTAATTCTGAAAGGCTGGCACCAACTGGAAGTAAAATCTTCAAATTCCTGTAATTCTGAAGGTCTTGGCTAAACTTTAGAAGCTTTCGTTTTTCTTTTAGCCACTAGATTTTTCAGGAAAAATTCACCTATTTGGGAAAAATAGAATACATTAATGTCATCTTGAAACAAGCAGCAACAAGCTGCTACTTCAGAAACACCCACCTCCCCACACACAAAGAAGGATTGTATGTACTGGCTTGCCCTCCTCTCAAATCTCAAAGGCACTATTTTTATCACCTAAATACTCCATATCTTTTAAATTTTCCCCTACTAGCCGGGCGATGGTGGCGCACACCTTTAATCCCAGCACTCGGGAGGCAGAGGCAGGCGGATCTCTGTGAGTTCGAGACCAGCCTGGTCTACAGAGCTAGTTCCAGGACAGGCTCCAAAGCCACAGAGAAACCCTGTCTCGAAAAACCAAAAAAAAAATAATAATAATAAAATAAAAAATAAATAAATAAATTTTCCCCTACTGTTTTGATTTGATTTTTTATTATATTTTTTGAGATTATAATACTTTACCACACCTCCCCTTCCCTTTTCTCTCTCCATAACAGCAAAGGCTACTCAGGGACCAAAAAGAATTGCTCTCAACTGTTGTTCCTTGCAATACCCAAGTGTTATGCAAGACGACCAGAGCCTGCGTGTCTGCTTCTGCACGTTCACCCTGCCGTGAGTGCTAACTACTCTTCGTTCTATAAAGTGCTGCCGTAGGCACAGGGCATTTCAGAGAGCTGCCTGTCTGTCATTAGCCTGAACATGATGTTTATAAAGCCGACCTCATGCAGCTGAGCACTCGGGTGGGATCTGGTTGAATGTAATGGGCGCCTGTCCCCATCTGAGCCGAGCCTGAGCTACACATCCCTCTCAGCCCACGAGGCTCCATTTAGTTCAGCATGCGTCAGAGGAGCTCGGTGCTTGACTTTATGAGTTGGTCAGCTCCCCTCTGCTACCATACAGGCACAATCAGAATGCCACCACCACATCCAAACCCAATCACCAAGGATCCTGAGCCTCTTGTCTACACTGCTCAGTCCTTCACCGAAATCTGGTAGACACAGAACTGACATCACCAGACTGAAATCTGGTGTGAAATCTGCGTTCAATGCTCAATACACCAGAATTCAATCTTTCAGTAGTGACTTTACAAATACTAAAGAGTCACAATTCACTTCCTTACAAATATTAGATTTCCCTTTAAGTACTACTTAATGCTGACCATGGTTGTTCACACCTTCAATCTCAGCACTTGGAGGCACAGGCAGGCCTGAGTTCCAAGTCAGCAAGGACTGTATAGTGAGACCCTGTCTCAAAAATTAAAAAGTAGGGGCTGGAGAGATGGCTCAGAGGTTAAGAGCACTGCCTGCTCTTCCAAAGGTCCTGAGTTCAATTCCCAGCAACCACATGGTGGCTCACAACCATCTGTAATGAGGTCTAGTGCCCTCTTCTGGCCTTCAGGCACAACGCAGAAAGAATATTGTATACATAATAAATAAATAAATACTTTTAAAAAAATTAAAAAGTAAATAAAAATAAGAAGCTGGGTGGTGGTGGTGTACACCTTTAATCCCAGCACTTTGGAGGCAGAGGCAGGTGGATCTGTGAATTGGAGGCCAGCCTGGTCTACAGAGCTAGTTCCAGGACAACCAGGGCTACATAGAGAAACCCTGTCTTAAAAAAACAAAACTAAATATATAAATAAAGTCACCTGCCATGCACATAAAAAAGGCAAAAATAAAATAAATGTTACTCTAGGGTGCTCACTTCTAGAAACTGACTTCTGGCTTCTGTATGTATTTCAACTTGTCAATCATCCTGCTCCACCCTCACCTCTAGTTATATATGTGTGTAAGCCTTCACAGTCTGTCAGTCAGTGCTGAGCCAAAGTCTTAGGTTTTTTAATAATTCTTTGAGAATCCCATATATGAATATAATACATTTTGAGTCCTCTCCACCCTTCCCCCAACTCCTCCCACACACACCCAACTTCATGTTTTCTTTTACTACTTAAAAAAAAAATAACCTAGAATTCAAATTCTTGGCCTTTATAAGTAGGATAAACTATTCATAAAAATATCTTAAATTTCTTTTCTTTCTTCCTATTTGGCTTTTTTAAACAGGAGTCTCATGGAGCCCAAGCTGGCCTCAAAGCGGAGGGTGGCCTGACCCCCTTCCCAAGTGCTATGATTACAAGTGTGCACCATGCCCAGCTCACTTAAATTCCTTTATAGGGATACTGAGTACCGCTGTCAAATGAACACACATTTTCCAGAAAACAGTACCCATGCTCTGCATGCGCTGTTGTTTCTGGAAGATCCGCTACTGAAGGCACCTGGGCAGTAACTGACTGTACAACTCTCTGCTCCTGTCAATGGCTGCAGGACCGAGAGCAGCAGGCAGAGTGCACAGACAGTGGGCCTGGAGAGCACCCTCTGTCTGTGACCCCACAGAGAGCACAGACAGGTGAGCCTGGAGAGCACCCTCTGTCTGTGACCCCACAGAGTGCACAGAGACAGGTGGGCCTGGAGAGCACCCTCTGTCTGTGACCCCACAGAGTGCACAGAGACAGGTGAGCCTGGAGAGCACCCTCTGTCTGTGACCCCACAGAGTGCACAGAGACAGGTGAGCCTGGAGAGCACCCTCTGTCTGTGACCCCACAGAGTGCACAGAGACAGGTGGGCCTGGAGAGCACCCTCTGTCTGTGACCCCACAGAGTGCACAGAGACAGGTGGGCCTGGAGAGCACCCTCTGTCTGTGACCCCACAGAGTGCACAGAGACAGGTGAACCTGGAGAGCACCCTCTGTCTGTGACCCCACAGAGTGCACAGAGACAGGTGAGCCTGGAGAGCACCCTCTGTCTGTGACCCCACAGAGTGCACAGAGACAGGTGAACCTGGAGAGCACCCTCTGTCTGTGACCCCACAGAGTGCACAGAGACAGGTGGGCCTGGAGAGCACCCTCTGTCTGTGACCCCACAGAGCCAAGCTGTGAACGACGCTCCAGGAAAAGACAATCTCCTTTTATTCCCCTGACAGCCGACAACCACCTATTGCAATTTGCTTTAGAACTTTGGTGGTTTGGGGTGGAACATTAATGGAAATTAATTCTAAAAAGAAGCAGCACCCGAGGCGAACTTACCTGCTTTATATGAAGAGCGCACCAAAGGGCCACTTGCAGTGTAATGAAATCCAAGCTCATTTCCTACTTTTTCCCAGTACTTGAACTTCTCAGGAGTAACGTACTCTTCAACCTTGATGTAAAGAATCTCTTCAGAACAGATTCCAGAATGCTAAGTAACTCTGCTTCTATATAAAGTCTATGTACTCGGAAGGGCTCGGCTTTTATCCAACCCCCTCCCCATGTACATGTTGCTGGCCTCTATCAGAGCATAACCACAGAGGACTCAGAGAGGAGAGAATGTTACCTTGTACTACATTAGCTGTTCTAAAGGGGAAAAATGAGAGTACAAAGATTACTTATGTTTTTCTTTCATGTATTAGTAGTAGAAGCAAGAATTGGTCCTTCCTGTAAGATTCCGTGTGTGTGTGTGTGTGCGCGCGCATGCGCGCGCACATTTTTGTGGATGCTTGTGTACATGTGTATAGGCCATCGACAACCTTGGAAGTCATTCCTCAGACATTCCACCTTCTTTTGCTACAGGACCCTCAGTGGCCTGGAACTCTTAAGTAGGTCAGGCTGGCTGGCCATCAAGCCCCAGGAATCTACCTGTGTCTGTCTCACCTGTGCAGGGATTATAAGCACACGCCACTGTCTGGCTAAAAGACAACGTGGGTTCTGGGACGTGAACTCAGTCTGCAAGCACCCTAATGCCACTCTAAGTCTGATGGAGGAAGGTCATTGGTTAAATAAAAAGATACTGCTTGGCTCTCATTGGTTAGGAAATAGGTGGGAGGAGTAAACAGAACAAAACGCTGGGAGGAAGAGGAAGTGAGGTCAGACTCCGCAGCTCTCTTCTCGGGAGCAGACACCTCAGAGAGAGATGCCATGCCCCGCTCCCGGGCAGACACACGCGATGAAGCTCCGACCTAGAATCTTCCCCGTAAGACCGGTGCTCACAGATTATTAGAGATGGGTTGATCGGTATATCAGAATTAGCCAGTAAGGGCTAGAGCTAGAGGGCCAAGCAGTGATTAAAACAATACAGTGTCCGTGTAATTATTTCGGGTAAAGCTAGTCGGGCAGGCAGCTGGGGTGTTGGGGATGCAGCCCCGCCACCGCTCCATATTACTACATAAGTCCCCTTATAAGATGCCTGAGGACAAGACTAATTTAATTCATCTGTGTCTCATGTTTAGCACTGTACATGGCACATGTTTTATTTTGGTTTGTCTGTCTGTCTGTCTGTTTGGCAGTCCTAATGGTTGGACTAGGACCTCACACATACTAGGCAAGTGCTCTACCACTGAGCAACAGCCCGAACGTGCTATAGGACATGATAGTACTCAACACAATTTTCTCCAGTACATATACACTCTATTACAGAAACAGACACCTGCCTTCCTTTGCAGGATCACCAAATGCAAAATCTCCCAACCTTTAACTTTCTCTGTATGTCCACTTGACTCGAACAACTGGGGAGCAGTAAGTCACTGCTTTATGTGGGCAAGAAGATGGAAACTTGCACACACAGAACATTATACTAAAAAGCTAATAGCTTCTTATTCTTACCTGTGGACAGTGAAGATTTACTTCAAATTACTAAGAAAATATTTGGCAACTCAAGACACTTGTACCTTAAGATGGCGCTTCGTTGGCTGCATATACTGTCCTAGAGTTAAACAGTCCACATCGGCTGCGCGGAGTGCTGAAAGGGAAGAACAGCAAGGATTCCAGCAGCAGCTGTTTCAGGCACAGCTACAGACTAAGCACAGGTCCCGCGAGGACAGCTCCCACCCTGTGTGCTCTGTCACCACAGGCAATGACAGGCGGGAGGAAACCCAGTCATTCAGAAACACATGAGCCAGGGATGCTGGTGGGAATTGGAAACACAGAATGGTTACCACTGTAGTGTGAAACCGGGAGACAGAAAGAAAAACTCAAGGCTGGATAGGCTGGCGCACGCCTTGAGTCTCAGCACTCAGGAGGCAGAGGCAAGTGCATTTCTGAGTTTGAAGCCAACCTGGCCTCAGTGCAAGTTCTAAGACAGCTGGAGCTACACAAATACTCAAAACAAAAAAAAAAAAGAAAAAGAAAAAGAAAAAAAAAAAGAAAGAAGAAAGCCACTTACTGCTATCAAATAGAAGCCATGCCCATGCCTGGCTGTACTTTTCCTTCTCTTGAGTGTGTCTCTAGTCATCCCCATGCTTAAGTCTATGTAAAAAATCTTTTTTTCTTTGTTTTTCTGTTTTTGGTGACTGAAAAGGTGCTAGGAACCGAATTCTTATATATTTGGTTGTTAGCCTGGCCTTTAATGGCTGAGCCATCATTCCAGCCCTACCACCTAAAATCTTTTCTTAATAAACTCCAACTCTGGGCTGGAGAGATAGCTCAGCGGTTAAGAGCATTGCCTGCTCTTCCAAAGGTCCTGAGTTCAGTTCCCAGCAACCACATGGTGGCTCACAACCATCTGTAATGAGATCCGGTGCCCTCTTCTGGCCTGCAGACATACAGACAGAATACTATATACATAATAAATAAATAAATAAATATTAAAAAAAAATAAACTCCAACTCTGCCTTTAAAAAAAAAAGGTGAAGGAACAACTATCCTAAGGTAAAAAGAGTCAAACGTGCTGCCTGGGCTTTGCCCTGGTGAGCAGGCTGTGCTCCCAGAGTGTGACTTGGCCTGTGACATATCAGAGTCTTTCTTTTTCAGTTGTACTTGGTAGGCAAGCGCTCTACTACTAAGCTAAAGCCACAGCCTTCAGAATCTCATCCACCAGAGCCTGGTGCCGAACTGGCTTTCCACACCACTCAATGACAGAGTGCAATCTCGTTCTCACTGGAACAGGCGAGGACAAGGACTAAAGATCCCTGTGTTAAGCACCACGCACACCGTTCCATGATGATAAAGAAGGCCGAATGCTCCTGCAGGCCTACAGCTGCACGCCAGGTACGCTGTTCTCACCGTCACCTGCGCTTAAGACTATGGAGGAAGCATGCATTTAACAGGCTCTTTAAATGGAGTTCCGGCTACCACTGAACGTTAAAGGAAAGGGTTTCTGGTTTTCAATGTCTTTACCTTTCATCGTTGCATGGACTTGTTCATCCGTTTCACCTAGGCCCAGCATTATTGATGTTTTGGAAACAATATCAGGCTGAACTTTCTTAGCATGTTTCAATACACGAAGAGACTGGTCAAAATTGGCCCGGGGGTCACGAACTTTCCTGGAAAATGGGCAGCTTTCAGTGACAAAGCAAGTTCAACCAGAAAGCACATTCTAGAACAGTGCTCTCAACCTTTCACAGGGGTAGCCTAAGACCACTGGATCTCACATTATGATTCATATCAGTAGCAAAACAATAGTTGTGAAGTAGCAATGAAAATAATTTTATGGCTGGGACCACTATAACATGAGGAAGTGTATTGAAGGGTCCCAGCATCAGGAAGGAGGAGAAACACTGCTCTGGAACACGTGACCCACAGTTAGTGAGCATCTGTACCAGTGGAACATGTGTGCACAGAGGTAATTAACGTGGGAAAGAAAACGAGGCCTCACTGGCTTCCTAGATATATCAACTTTTCAGGCCTCTCAAGCCTGGGACAGAGAAGCCCAGACTGGAAGCTACTCGGTTTATACACTGAAAACTGAGAACCTGAAGCTCAAAATTAGAATGACCTTTAGCAAGAAAAGAAACTGGACAAAAGACAGACAAACCCCACTCTGAGGACAAGACGTTGAAACTTTTATGTGCTTTTCTTTCCTGCAGGTTGGGCTGCCCTCTGCTGGCACGTAGTAACACTGCAGGTTTGGAGGAAAAAGCATTCTGGGATTTTCGCTGGAAAGGGTAAGTTTCTGAAGTGAAATCACAAAGACTGGCACCCACTGCTGACGATCTCACCACAGACTGGGTGGCGACCCTTCAACATGGCCAAACCACCGTGGCTTAAATGAGAAGGAATGCAAAGGGATAATAGAAGACCAGAGCTTAGTTGACTTCTAATGCAGCCTATGTTCTGTATTTTTGTTTTGTTTTAATTTAAATAAGAGGCAGGGAGTTGAAGAGATGGCTGAGCGGTTAGAACTGACTGCTATTCCAGAGGATTCAGGTTCAAGTGCCAGTACCCACAGGACGTTAATAAGTGTGTAACTCTAGTTCCAAGGGATAAACACCCTCTGGCCTCTGGCCTTCCAGGGCACTGCATGCACACAGTGCACAGCAGTGCACCCATATATAAGGAAAACAACAAACAAACAACAAGAACAGTACGTTATCTTGTGACTCGCACACACACACAAATGTAAGTTTAAAAAGAGCAATTTAAAAAACCTCCATAAAACTGACAGTATAGAAAGCTAACACTTTGTGGGGCAGTCACGCTAACGCTAACTATGTTGGTCTTGAACTTGCAACCCTTTTGCCTCAGCCTGTGTGCTGGCTAGGATGACAGCTGTGTGCCACTACACTTAGCAAGGTGGACTTCAAACATTTGTCTTTATTGTTTATTTTCTCGGAGGCGGGCATGTCAGAGAGCAGCTGGGTGTTGTTTGGGTTTCTATCTGAGACAAGGTCTGACTATGTAGCCTTGGCTGGCCTAGAATGTGAAATGTAGAACAGGCTAGCCTAAAACTTAGAGACTAGAGACCCACCTGCTTCTGTCTCCTGGATGCTGGGATTAAAAGTATGCACTATTATTCTTGGTTTGGGGTTTTTTTGTTTGTTTGTTTCGTTTTGTTTTTTTAAAGAGCCACTTCCGCCCGGCGAGTCTGTCTACTTTTTTCTTCTGTTTCAGAGTCTGTCTATTTATTAAGAGGTTTAAAACAGTGGTTTTTCTGATACATCACTTTTCATTTGAGAAATATTTTGGAAAAGAAAGGAATTCAGTGCATCTGCAACAATAATGCTGCTAGAAAACAGTAAAGATGTCATTACGTGTCATTAAAACATCATAGGTCGGGTGGTGGCGGTGCACACCTTTAATCCCAGCATTGGGAGGCAGAGACAGGTGGGTCTCTGTGAGTTCGAGGCCAGCCTGGTCTACAGAGTGAGTTCCAGATCAGCCAAGACTACACAGCGAAACCCTGTCTCAAAACAACAACAAACAAAAACTGAAAACCGTCGACAACATTCGCATAGATATTTATAGGTGTAACACAATACACAGTGACAGCAGCTGTCATTACTGGCTAAAACATCATGGGTGATGTTTGCACGTTTTTTAAAAAGACTTTTCTTTTTAATTATATGTCCACGTGTATGCTCGTGTGTGGGTGTGCGCACAAGTGCAGCTGCACTCTACCAACTTCCAAGGCCATGGGAACACCGTGGAGCTGCAGTGACAGGAACTGAACTCTAGTCTCTACGAGCATATGGGCTCTTAATCACTGAGCCATCTTTCTAGCCCTTGGTCACTCACTTTTGGTGGTTATCTTTTCTGATTTTTTTTTATTAACTTATGGAGGAAGGACAAAATGAAGATCAAGAGAGAAAGGAAAGGAAAGGGGGAAGGGAAACAAAGGAGCTGCCTTTGTATAAGTCCACTGCAAAGTGAGACCCATAGCATGCTGTGGCCCACGAACATGCAGTCACCTCTGTAATTCCGGAACAGTTTCTACATTGTGCGCGTACACATCTAAGCCCGACAGAGCGACCTTTTCTACTGCTCTCAGATCTCCTCGGAAGTCAGGGGTGAGGCATTCCACAAGGATTTTTGGATTCCTAAAAGAAAAAAAGATAAGCCCAGAACGGAAGAAAAGAGCCGACGGGACTGCTGCCTACACAGCTGTCCCCGCTGGCCCAGGGTGACCGCAGCAGCCCCTGAGCCCTGCTAAGGAGGGCCTGGGCACACCATAGTCCTATGTGAGCAACCGTAGGAAACCCTCAGAGTGGTAAACTGTATTCCATAATGACCAGAGCATCTACCTCAACAGCCATCAGTAGACTCCCACTTAAACCTAATGGGAGTAGGTGATTAAAAAGTAAAATCATTTAAAGGAACCAAAATAAGGCATAAGTATTCTTCTTATTATTTTACTGTTTAGAAAACAAAGTGGGGTATTTCTTCTGTGGATGCAAATGCCATCTGCTTTGACTCTGATTTCTTCTGTAATTCACCAAACACTCCCCTCCTCATCTCCTGTGGGCAAATATCTCACCGTGCTTTCAGCTTTAAAAGCTGTTTCTAGGTTTGCTGAGTCATGAGTTTTTATCTTTAAATGAAGTACCAACAAACATTAATCTTCCTGTTTATACTGTGGCTTTACCTATCTAGTGAGCACTGTAATATGAACTAGGTCACAGAGCAGTCTGCAAACCCAAAGGCAGGATGCAGCAGTTCCCTGAGAATAGAGACGGAGGACCACACTTGGTCCCTTGTGAACAGAAGATGCGGAAAGTTCTTGGTGTGTAACTCGGAAACTGCCTTTAAAAATTACACCTGAGATCCATTAGTAAGTGCCTGTGAAGGAAACTTCGTGAGCTGCAAAATTTTTTGAAGTGTTAAGAATCAGAAAAACTTGGAAATCATTGGAAAAACATGTTAGTACAATAGACATTATACCAGCACCAAGTTCCAGAAACTATTTCGCTCCTTTTGTTTTTAGAGACAAAGTCTCACTATGCAGCCCTGGCTAGCCTGAAGTTCATTATGTGATGTGGGATTCCCCTCTGTTTGCTATCAGTATGTTTTATTACCATTGGTCAATAAAGAAGCTGCTATGACCTATAACAGGGCAAAATATAGCCAAGCTGGAAGAACTATAGAGAGAGAGTGGATGGAATCAGAGAGATGTCATGTATAGGCCGAAGGAACAAAACGCCACCACCAGAACCTTTCCTGTAAGCCACAGCCTCGTGGCAATACACACATTAATAGAAGTGGGTTAGTTTAAGATATAAGAGTTAGCTAGGAATACACCTAAGCTATTGGCCAAGTAGTGTTGTAATTAATATAGTTTCTGTGTGATTATTCTGGTCTGGGCAGCCGGGAAACAAACAAACAGTCTCCGTTTACAATTATGTACACCAGGCTAACCTCAAATTCAGAGATCCCGTCTCTGCACTTAAACACTGGGAATAAAGGTGTGTGCCGCTAATCTGGTGAATTTTGCTCCTTTTTAATCTTTTTGGAATGCATGAGATTTAAAAAAAAAATCCTAGCATTTGGGAGGCAGAGGAGGGTGGTTCTCTGTGGGTTCAAGGCCAGCCTTGTCTATCTATTGAGTTTCAGGGCCCAGGGCTACACAGACTCTGTCTCAAAAGAAAAAGAAAAAAAGAAAGAAAAAGAAAGACAAAGCCCTCAAAATGAATGTGTGTGTCTAAAGTTCCTTAAACACATAACAAACGTGAACAAGTACCTCTCCTTCAGGCACGACACAGTCTTGGCGATGTGCTCAGCTCCCCCGTCGGGCACATCTAGAAAGAAAAGCAGTTATTGCTCAAGCTGTGCCACACCCAGCGGGAGTCACCACGACTCACTACTAACCATCTCGATCCACCGATGTCAGCACAACATAATCCAGACCCCACTCTGCAATTGCTTTGGCCGTATTGTAGGGCTCATTGGCATCCAACGGAGGGGGGTTTCTTGAAGTCTTAACAGAACAAAATCTGCAACCTCTTGTACATGTGTCCCCCATCAACTAAAATAAAAATGTTACAATTCAAATCAGATGACTCTCAGGAATACAACGCCAAAAACATGGCAAAGAACATCAACAGAATGACTCTGTCTATAAGGAATCTGAAATATTCAAAATTAAATACCATATGGTTAAGGAATACAAATTTATGTGGAAAAAGGATCAGGAGGGAGCATATGAATTTTAAATTTTATAATTTAAGGGCCAGTGAGATGACTCACTTGGCAACAAGCATGGTGACCTGAATTCAATTCCCAGACCCCATGCAAAAGTGGGAAGAACAGATGCACAAAGCTGTCCTTTGACTCTCTCTTTCTCTCTCTCTCTCTCTCTCTCTTTTTTTTTTTTTTTTTGAGACAGGGTTTCTCTGTGTAGCCTTAGCTTTAGCTATCCTGAAACTCACTCAGTAGACCAGGTTGGCCTCAAATTCACAGAGGTCCTCCTGCCCCTGCCTCCAGAGTGCTGGGATTAAAGGCGTGCGCCACTGCCTGACAAATTGTTATTTTTTACAGCTTACTCATGGTTTATAAAGACTATTTACTACTTAAAGATCAATAAATATGATTTTAAAATATATTCTTTTAAAATGACATTTTAAATTTATTTTGTCTGTATGGGCATCTGTGTGTGTGGAAACACAAGGACGTCAGAGGACAACTGTAGGAGTTGACTTTTTCCATCCACTGTGTGGGTCCTGTGGGTTGAACTCAGGTCACCAGGCTTGACAGCAGGTGACTCCGCCCCCTGAACCACTGGCTGCCGATATACTCAGTGGGAAGACATCATGCAGATCTGAGGAGAGTGGAGCTGGAAATACAGCTCATTCTTGTTAAATACATGATAGAAAAAAGTGCACAAAAGTTAAATAATTATGAAGAATATCTCCAAACATTGATCCAACACTTCCCCTAAGATACCAAATAGTTAACTACTAGATACATGGAAGAACCAATAATAGACTAATTCAGAGAAGAGTCAAATCACAACAGGTGACAAGATTCTATCACTTCTTTTTCTTTGAAAGTTTCAGGAATTCATATGCAATAAAGATTTCACTGGATGTTCACAGTGCACATCCTTAGGAGGAGGACATAAAATACCCCTGCCTGGACCAAAGCTGTAGAGACTGGGTGGGCCTCATTACCATGATGGTGGCTGTGGCTGTAGCATATTCTCCACCTCCCCAACACTCTCCAATGTTGGGACACCGGGCTTCCTCGCAGACCTGTGAAAAGGGAAACGCAGCAGGTTGAAGAGACCTACCTACCAACAACGGAGCATTAGATGGTCCCAGGTTTGCTTCGTTTTAAGATTATTTTTATTATAATTTTGTATGTATGGGTGTTTTGCCTTCATCTATCTCTGTGTACGACATGCATGCCCAGTGTCAAGCAGTATCCAGAAGAGAGTGTCAGATCCCCTGAAACTGGAGGTAGATATGGTTGTGAGCGGCCATGTGGGTGCTAGGAACTGAACCTGGGGCCTTTAGAAGAGAAAGTAGCCTTGCTCTTAACCACTGAGCCATCCCTCCAGCCCAGTATTACATAATTTAAACTGCCTGTTGTTTCCAATGCATTTCAGAAGAAATATAATGACCTATTGTTTATTTTGAGGGAAAATGTAAAGGGGAGCTAGGGACCAAAGTGCTATCAAACACACTAAGCACGCACTGGGTTATACTCTCAGGCCCTACAGGTCTATGTATGTTTTTTGTTTTCACTTTGGTTTTTTAAGACAGGATTTCTCTGTGTAGCCCAGGCTGTCCTGGAACTCACTCTGTAGACTAGGCTGTCCTCAAACTCACAGAGATCCGCCTGCCTCTGCCTGCCAAGTGCTGGGATAAAAGTGTGCGCCACCACTGCCGGGCTTCACGTACACCATCACTACTGTAGCTCACACTTCACTTTCCCTGCTAAGAGTTACATACTCAGGGCTGGAGAGATGGCTCAGTGGTTAAGAGCATTGCCTGCTCTTCCAAAGGTCCTGAGTTCAATTCCCAGCAACCACATGGTGGCTCACAACCATCTGTAATGAGATCTGGTGCCCTCTTCTGGCCTGCAGACGTACACACAGACAGAATATTGTATACATAATAAATAAATAAATATTTAAAAAAAAAGAGTTACATACTCATCAACCACTTCTTCTTGGTCTGGTCTGGCACCACACATCTTATAACCCAAGCACTTAGGAGGCTAAGACAGGAGAATCACAAGTTTGAGACCAATCAGGGAGCTCCAGCCTATGCTAAATAAGGTTAGACTATATCTCAAAACCTTTTTGTTATAAATATGGAGAGAGAGCATAGACTTGGGTTAAAATCGAGGGGAAACACACTGGCTACTCACTGTGTGGAGATTTAAATTCCGCAATGTAGTTTTCAGCTTATTGTAATTTTTACCCATGGGTATCTCTGTCTTTAACCACGGAGGTAGTCTTAACCTAGGGAAAGCCAAACGAACAACTGCCCGTTACCAACCTCTGGAAGACATGTAGCTTAGCTCTAGCAGCTTTTTCCACATTCTTGGACTCAGTTCCATCACAGGAAGAAGACCAAAGACTCAATCTCAGGTCTGCTCAAGCTGCTTTAGGAAACACTGATAATGGAGTCTAGGGGATGCTATGCTTACAGCTACCTTATGCAAAGGCGCATTGCTATACTATTCTAATTAAAGGACGGATATGTCGTTGAGTGTGTCCTTCCCTGTGAACACTACTGTACCAGGCTTTCTCTTTTGGACCACCAACCAGCTCCCAAATCACAACGTAGAGACTTAGTTATGAATACCTGGCCTTAGCTCTTACTTTAATCTGTTTCTCTTAATCTGTTTTGCTTGTGGGCTTTTTCCCTTTTTTCCCTCTGTATATCTTTTTTTTTAATATTTATTTATTTATTATGTATACAATATTCTGTGTGTGTGACTGCAGGCCAGAAGAAGGCACCAGACCTCATTACAGATGGTTGTGAGCCACCATGTGGTTGCCGGGAATTGAACTCAGGACCTTTGGAAGAGCAGGCAATGCTCTTAACCACTGAGCCATCTCTCCAGCCCCCCTCTGTATATCTTAACTTCACTCCTTCACGTGTCGGGCTGGCAGCTGCCTGGCATCTAGTCTAGGCATGTCCCTCTCTTTCTTCCTCATTTTTTCCTCCTCCTCCTCTCTTGAGCCTACAGTCCTCCTTCTACTTACTCTCTCTGCTCACCAGTCCCGCCTATAACTCTTCAGCTTAGCTATTGGCTGTTCAGCTTTTTATTAGGCCAATCAGGTGCCTAAGGCAGGCAAGATGAGCTGAATGTAACACATCTTCACATTGTTAACAAAGGCAGCGGAAACAAATGGAACACATCTTCACCTCCTTAAAATAATATTCCACAACATAGTACAAACTGCTGCAGTAACTCCAAATAAGGAAAGAGCCCAACTGCACACTATCTACCCTGCATTCTAGATTCTAGTCATTAATAAAGAGAGACAACTTGTTAGCTGTGGTGGTTCATGTCTGTGATGCTAGAATTTAAACCAAAGAGGTAGAAGGATCGGGAGTTCAAAGTCAAATTTAGCTACACAGTAAACCAGAAAACGACAAACTGACAATAACAACAACAAAAGGTGACCTAAAATTTGGAATGGAGGCTATATATACCCTTATTTCCCCCTTCACTTTATTCCCTTGTGATCTAGAAACTGTTTGTAAGTATTTATGAAAATGACCCTGTGGATCCAAACCTCACCATACTTCTGTTACGATTTCTGTTTATTGTGGTACTAGGAATTGAGGCTTCTGCTTGCCAGGCAACCTTTCATCATTAAAAAATAATGAAGATAAAGTAACTGTAGGCTATATGCAAACTTTCTCAGAAAAAGAACAAGTTAGAGCCAGACGCGGTGGCATAGGCCTTTAATCCCAGCACTTGGGAGGTAAAAGCAGGTGGATCTCTGTGAGTTCAAGGCCAGCCTGGTTTACATAGCGAGTTCCAGAACATTCAGGTCTATACAGAGAATCCCTGTCTTGATAAACCAAATAAAATAAATCAATTATTACCTAGAGGAAAGTCTACACTTATCCAATTAGATGCTGGGGTATAAAATGGGAGATCACAGTGTAAAATGATCAGGTCGTTTTAAGAAGGATGAAGAAAAATGGCCAGAGGGCACAGAAACACTAAAACGATGCTAACAGCTTTGCTCGCCTACCCTATTTAGATTTGTCATCACTTCTAGTATCTTTGGTAAGTTTAACATGTCTGAAATTTAAAATCGACAGGGCTTGATTAAAAACAGTGCACAAAATCAAAGGGTGGGATACTAAAATAATATCTAATATTCAGTTACCTTTCTCCTTTCTGGCGCTTTAAATTTCCTTTATATTCATCCCAGGTGCTCTTGTCCGCAAGATCACCAGACACAAAATCTTGAAGATCTGGTCCATTCTGTAAAAATTCCTTTTTTTTATCGGGCAAAGAACTTAATGCTCTAGTCGGATTGTATAAATATCTTCCAAATACCTGCAGAAAAGGTTTATTATAACATTCATTCAGCACACTCTGGAATAATTTAGTTTTAACCCATTATAATACCAAAGCCAAAGGACTGATTCAGAAGTTATGTAAAACGGGTTAAGAGCTCAAACTATGTAGTGTTTGGGTAGTCTTAAAAAGACTCAAGGCAAAAGAACCTCTAACTATGGTGGCTCAAACCTGTAATTCATCACTCAGAGGAGGCAAGGGAAGATTGTCTGGTCTACAAATTTAGTTTCAGGCCAGCGAAAGAGATCTGTGCATCCCCTGCCCCATAGAAAGGGGGTAGGGGTAGGGTACGAGACTAAGAGTTAAAACACTAAATGCAGATTAGAAAATTTTAGGAACTGACTTAACATGTCACATTTTCATGTCTTTTTTCAGACAGAGTTTCTTTGTGTACTCCAGGCTGTGCTGGAACTCGCTCTGTAGACCAGGCTGGTCTCGAACTCACAGAGATCCGCCTGCCTCTGCCTCCCGAGTGCTGGGATTAAAGGCGTGCGCCACCACCGCCCGGCTCAAGTCTTTTATTCTTAAGACAGGCACTAAAAGCATGCTGTCAACAAGTTTAAACTGCAATCATCAGGATATGCCACGGCTGTGACTTTCATTCCTGACGAGCCAGGGCGTTCAGAAAAGGATATCTGGAAAGATTTCCCTAGTTTTGGACTTCGGCTAATCAACAGCGTTCCTGCAGCTCACCCAGGACCCCAGGCTGCGAGCCGCATCCCCGCAGCGTAGAGACATCCCCCAGTCAGGTCTTAGGAGGGTCAAGGGCTCGAGGGACCAGCACTGGCGGAACAGGACGCCGCTAAACACCGGTCGCTTTGCTTATGACAAGTCTTCATCGCCACTGCACGGATCGACCTGATAGCGAGCGACTAGTTCGGCCTTCCGTCGCGCGCTCATGACGTCACCCGTCAGGACCCTGCCGGATTACAAGAACGTGATGACGAAAGACGTTCTCTCTTTGCCCCATCTACTGCGAGGTGAGCAGCTTCCGAGCTCTTCCCCGGGAATCTGAAGCCATCCTCTCTCGGGGGCTCCGGTGGCTTGGGGCCGGTGCCCCGAGTCCTTGTCCCGAGTGTTCCCCAGCACGACAGGCGTCCCCCGGATATGGCGTTGCGGGCTGGACGCCGCGTTCTGGGCTCTCAGGCCTGCCCCGGCCGCAGCCCTACCGCCATGGCCCCCGGGCTGGGCTTGCTACCGTCCCTCCGGGGCCCGCACCTTCCCTGCTCGCTCGCTCCCGGGCCGCCCTTTGTCACGGACCCCCATTTGTGCCTTCCTCCCGGATTTTCTACCTGGAGATTTCCAGTTGAGGCAGAACTCTGCCCCGTCTCCGCGGTAGAGCGTGCCCTTCTGCAGCCTTCTTACCTGGGTGTTTGTGTTTCAGAATGAAGACCATTCTCAGCAATCAGACGGTCGACATTCCAGAAAATGGTAGGCGACTTGGTGCTTTGTCTTGACGGCTTTTTTTTTTGCATGCTCTGAGCCTTGGCCTGTGGTCTCACGGCTTCGTCCTGCCCTCTCTTCCAGTGGACATCACTCTGAAGGGGCGCACAGTCATTGTGAAGGGCCCCAGAGGAACCCTCCGGAGGGACTTCAATCACATCAACGTAGAGCTGAGCCTTCTTGGGAAGAAGAAGAAGAGGGTAAGGACCTCATTACTTTGATAGCCAAGTTGCTTGCTTGCAGGGTAGTTAACTGGTAAGCGTGAGGTTTGGTGCCTTGGCCCGGCGTACACGCCATGAATCCCAGCCCCGGGTGAATTTCTTGGCCAACTGGAGGTTAGACTGGTCTACCTAGTGAGCTCCAGGACAGCCAGGGCTGCGTAACTCAGACCTTGTCTCAAAAAACAAACAAAAAAACCGGTCACTTAAGATGTTACCGATGGGGTGCCTGGAATTATAGGCAATTTTGCTTTGGTGAAAGTATAAGATCAGTTCTGAGTAGTTTTTCGGACTTAATCCCGGGATGACCCTTGTGTTCTCGGGGTTTTTTGGGTGGGGATGTCGTTCTTCTGGAATCCTGTGCCCATGACATACAGTATATTGGTCATTTGTGGGAGACTTTGAATGCTCTTGTGGTCACCAGCTAAAAACTAGATGTTTTAATTTTGAAATCTTGTTCTGTTGCAGCTCCGGGTTGACAAATGGTGGGGCAACAGGAAGGAACTGGCCACCGTCAGAACCATCTGCAGCCACGTTCAAAACATGATCAAGGGTGTTACGCTGGTAAGCCAGCCCAGATAATCTGCTGTAGCATAGATTTCGTTATTGTTTGGTATGTGTGGTACTCATAGAAAAGGTCTGGCTTGTGCGTGTCTAATTTGGAATCCTTTCTCCAAAGATAGTTAATGCTGAAGAGGTTTGTTTCATAAAAACAACCTGTACCTCTTGGGTCATGCTTCCCTGTTGCTCCCAGTTTCGTTGGAGGACTGGACCTTTAATTTAGCTTGAAAATGTGAAGTCTATGGTCGGCTGTGTCTAACTCAGTAAATCTAGTACCACAGATAAGGGTCCTGGGCTCTCACTGAAAAGAGCAAGCCAAGATAAAATAGTAAAACAGATGCTTCCTCCAGGAGTGTTACTATCTAAAGAGACGGTTCAAGTTAAGACAGAAGCACCTTGGGGAATTTTAGAGCTGCCCCTGGTGGCATGCAGCTGAAGAAGGAATCTCGGACTCTAGGCCAGCCTGAAATGAAAATGTTTTGAGATTGTTCATTTATTTAATGCAGGGCTTCCGCTACAAGATGAGGTCCGTGTATGCTCACTTCCCCATCAACGTCGTTATTCAAGAGAATGGGTCTTTGGTTGAAATCCGAAATTTCTTGGGTGAAAAATACATCCGCAGGGTTCGGATGAGGACAGGTATGTGTGTCCCTTCACAAATGATAAGCTGCTATGGTTCTTTTTCTTGGAGTCTTGGGGTGCTGGTGTTTGTGCTGAAGGTTATTTCAGAACTCTGTTTTGGTAACTGCTAGTTTGAGGTGTTTTTGTTAGTTTTTGGGGGGGGGGTTGTTTTTGAAACGGCTTCTCTGTGTAGCAGTACTGGCTGTCCTGAAACTTTGTAGACCAGGCTGATCTTGAACTCAGAGA
Organism: Microtus pennsylvanicus; assembly: GCF_037038515.1. NCBI lineage: Eukaryota > Metazoa > Chordata > Mammalia > Rodentia > Cricetidae > Microtus > Microtus pennsylvanicus. The sequence goes on from NC_134590.1 coordinate 35,742,382, forward strand.
CCCATCTGCCTCCTAAGTGCTGGAATTAAAGGCATGCACTGCCCCCTGCTCTAGCTTGAGGTTTATGTCATTTTTCCTGAAGAGACCATGTGTGAAGTTTGTAGGACGGAGATATGTGGCTATATATATATGTGTGTGTGTGTGTATGTATGTATGTATGTATACATACATGTATGTATACATATACAAACACAGCTTTTTGTGGATGCTGGAAATTGAATCTGTCACTCCTGTAATCACAGTATGTTCAGAAAGCCCAGTCCTAAAGTTGATGGTTTGCATGGAGTTTTAAATGAAATTATATTTTGTACATGCCTCGTGTTAATGCTATCGAATGCACACCTCTTTTAGGCGTTGCTTGTTCTGTCTCTCAAGCTCAGAAGGATGAATTAGTCCTTGAAGGAAATGATATTGAACTTGTTTCAAACTCAGGTATGTATGCTTATGTCTGTTATCTGGAAAATTTTATCTAAGCCTAAAGGTTGAATGCTTAGCTGGTTTCTGTTTGAAAACTTTTGAGTGGTCAGACATTCAGAATCTGTTCTGTGTATTGTACTTGGTATCATGAATACATGGTAGTTGTGTATGTAGTTCAAAGTGATGGGTAGCATATGGCTGACTTTTTAGATCTATATTGGGGGCTGTATGAACGAGTTTCCTTCCATCGTGTAGATTCTGGGGATTGAGCTCCAGTAGTTAGGGCTGAAAATGAATTTGGCTGGTGAGATAATGGCTTCTTTGCTTCTTCCTCTATAGCGGCTCTGATACAGCAGGCCACAACAGTTAAGAACAAGGATATCAGGAAGTTTTTGGATGGTATCTATGTGTCTGAAAAGGGGACAGTGCAGCAGGCGGATGAGTAGACCTAAGGTAGGTGGAGCCTGGTGCACTAATCATTACTAACGTATATCACGGGTGGGTTTGTTTTACGCTAATTTATAATATAGTTGAACTAAGAAAAGTTTCTGGGCAGGAATATTTATGAAAATTTGTGTACTTTGTTTTTTTTTTTTACAGTTACCAGTTCCAGAAACAAGAACCTGAATTTTAATATGATTTGGGGTATCTTTTTGGGACAATAAAAGACTTGTATTGATTTGGGGTGTCCTTGATCTTTCTGATTACTTAGCAAATGGGTCAACTGTAACCAGACATTCGGGAAACAAGGGTGTAGTAACCATGACAGACGATGGATGTTCAATGGGGATGGCACTTTGAGAAGATTCTAGAGGTGTTTGGCCTTGGCCTGGGCATAATATTGACTATTTGGATGTGGATGTGCAGATGTCTCAATAAGGACTGAAAAATGTAAATCATGTAATTTAATTTATTTGTAAGTTCTGTGTGAAATATTTTCCTATCCATCTGGTGGTGAAGAAGGAACCCAGCAAACATGGAGTTACCACCATCTCGTTTCCTGCCAACAGCCAAAACAGATACAGGGCTGGTTACAGGCACTTGCTACTCTACTGGTAACAGGGCATCTCTCATGCGTGTGAAAATTACAGGCTGACATGACACGCCAGCACATCAGATTTGAAGGTCAGAAAGGGTGTTGATCACTTGGGGCTAGCGTTAGAGGAGTTTTATGAGCTATTTGGTGAAGACACACTGAACAAAACTTTAGCAATTGACAGCCACACAAGAAATTTGAAAGTCAATAACTCCAAATTTTTAGTTACCTTTTTGTTTGTTTGGTTTTTTTTTGTCCTGTCATTGTGTGGGTAGATGGCCTGGCCATAGTGTATGTATAGGGGTCAATGAACAACTTGGAATCTGCTTATGTTCTAGGAATCAAATTCAGGTTGTCAGGTTTTTTGTTGTTTTTTTTTTTAACTATCCTGTAGACTAGTTTTTTGAGATAAGGTTTCTTTAGCCCAGGACAACCCGCTTCTGCCTTCTGGGGTAATGGTTTGTGCTACTATGCCCAGCTGGTTTATTTTCTTTTTTTTTTTTTTTTTAGCTGGTTTGTTTTCAATCCGAACTGGGTTTGCACATACCTGTCACCTAGCCCAATCCTACAAACTGTACAGACATGCCCATAATCCCTGGCAAGAGGATCAGTGAGGCTGTGTGAGGTGTTTGTAGCTCAATTGGCAGAGTGCTTTCCTAGTGTTAAAGCCTTGGCAGTGCACATTGGTGTGGCTGGTGTGTGCCTGTCAGTGATCCTGACCTTACAGAAGTGGGAACATAGTCTTCAAGACCAGCCTCAACTGCATACTTGACCAGTTTGGTAAACAAAATTGCTAGCCAGTGCGCTTAACAGCTGACCCATCTCTCCAGTCCCCCTTTTTAACCCTTCAGTGCTATACCAACAACTTGGTTGATGCCAATTATATGGACCTATCTGGGTGGAGGTCTTGAGCTCAGTTCCCAGAACCACATGGTGGCGGTGGTTCGCAAGCTTCTGAAATCTGACACCCTCTTTTGGACTGCAGGCATACATGCAGACAGAACACTACATAATAAGTAAATTGTTTGGGAGCTGGAGAGATGACTCAGGTTAAGAGCTCTGGCTGCTTTTCCAGAGGTCCCAACTTCTATTCCCAGCAACCACATGGTGGCTCACAACCAATATGTAATGAGGTCCGGTGCCCTCTTCTGTGCAGGCGTACATTGAGGCAGAACACTATACATAATCTTTAAAAAAAAATCATCCTTCAGTATCAGTCAAACTAGGAAAGTGCTGAGTTCCACTGAGCCGTATCCCCAACCTGTGTCTTGGAGAATTTCTCTATTACTAGAGTGACCTAGTGATTCTCTTATGATCAATTAAAATGGGTAACTTCACATGCTCCCTAACCCCCCAAGTGTAGCAGTAGGAAGCATTGGGCTAGGAACTTTGCATTTGGGGAACTCAGCAAGGCAATTTTAGGAAGGAGGAACATGTTCTAAGCTTAGCTTAATGGAAACACTTTTTTTTTTTTTTTGGTTTTTCAAGACAGGGTTTCTCTGTGGTTTTGGAGCCTGTCCTGGAACTAGCTTTTGTAGACCAGGCTGGTCTCACACTCACAGAGATCCGCCTGCCTCTGCCTCCCAAGTGCTGGGATTAAAGGCGTGCACCACCACCGCCCTGCTTGGAAACACATTTTTAAAAAAGATTTATTATGTATACAGTGTTCTCGGTAACATGGTTATATATTGACTTGAAATAATGGGTATGAATGGGTACACATTCAAATTATCCCTAGTGTTTGTGATCAAATATAAGAATATCCAAATTGAGATATACTTAGTGCTAGCCTTAAAAGGTAAAATAGATTTGTCAGTCCAGATACCCTGGTTGTGTTCTGTACCTATGTGCATGAGAAGTTATGAAGCTCTAGGAATAATGGTAAGGACTTTGCCCTTTACTCATAGTAAAATCTGCATGTTTTTAACTCTCCTAAGTGTGCCAGACGTCTTGCCTCCGGGGCAGTAGGGGTAATGCCAGTTTATTTTAAAATAGAAATTGCTGTGCTGTAAGGCTAAGTGAACGTGATCTTCACAGACACTTGGTCTAGTTGTCCATCCTGTGATCTTTCCAAGACATGAGTTGTGGAAGCTACTTTTAAAATCAGAACTCCAGCCTGGATGTGGTGGGCATGCCTTTAGTTCCAGCACTCTGGAGGCAGAGGCAGATGGATCTCTGAGTTCAAGGCCATCCTTGTCTACAGACCGAGTTTCAGGACAGTCAGAGCTACAAAAAAAAACAAAACCCTGTTTTGAACCTTCTCCCCCAAACCCCCTACCAAAACAGAAGTTCAGGAAGAAAGGGCTCACAAAATCAGACATTTAAGAAATGCCTGGTTTTTCTTTAAAAAAAAAAAAAACAGAAAAGCTAAGTTTTGTATGTTTTAAATCATATGCTTTAACTGCTTATGGACGAGCATCATCTAAAATTCTGTTGTTTCTACATTCCCTCTGAGGACTACCTCATCTAACAGAGCACCTTGTTAGAAGTGACAGCATCTATCTGTCACTAACTGTCCAGTTTAAAGAATAGTCTTAGCTGGGTGTGCTTAATCCCAGCACTCAGAAGGCTGAAGCAGGTGGGATCTTGTGAGTTCCAGAACAGCCAGAGCTACATAATAGATAGACACTGTCTCAAAAAACAATAACAGCAAAATAGTTTGAAACTATGAAGTCTAAAACAACAGAACTTCACTTAAAATTAATTTCTTTACCATGAATAGTGATTGCTATTTACAGAAGAGCTAGAGAAAAATGATGTGAAACATGCTTCAAACTTCAAACCATGTTAGCCATGTTTGGGGTCATCCCCAGAATTCCTGTCAAGATGAAGCCTTCAGCTCTAAGAACTCCATTCGCTGATTGATTGTCAATACCGAAGGGAAGGATTTGGACCACACTGCAAAGGCATCGATTGTCATCACCTTGGTTACAGCTGTCTCTCACATTGTAAGTTACCAGTATTTGGAACTGGAGTGAATCTTTAAACCATGTCAGAAATGATAGTTTAGCTAAGAACTCCATTCTGGCCTTTCTTCAGTGGTATATTTTCTAAGTTCTTTGCTTTCCGAAATTTTCTTCTCTTTCGATGATGAAAAATGGTGATTGACAGTAGTAGAGCCAGAGTGGCGATGAAGCAACAGCCAAAGAAGACCAGTGGTTTCTTCTGAGTGAAAACTGAGCAGATGGTGCACTCGGTGTCTTCTGCTGGCCGGCCACATGCGGGCCTGCTGGTCTCGGAAGGAAAGCCACTGCTGCTGATCAGCTTGCTGTAAAACTCCACAGAGGATTTAGCTTTGAAGTCAGATGTGAAAAATCCAAATCTCGGCTTAGATTTCTCTTCTGTCAGTTTGAATGCATAATAGCCTTTGATATTGACCTTGTCAATGAGGTAGGCTAGGAAAAAAACAGCAACATTGTTGATCACAAATGGTCAGTAAAGTATCTTTGAGTAAGAATTTAGATTTCAGTGGCTCAATGATTATGAGCACTGGTTGCTCTTGCAGAGGCCAAGGTTTAATTCCCAGCACCCATGTGGTAGCTCACAAGCACCTGTAACTCCAGTTCCAGGGACTCTCATGCACAGATACCAGGGACACATGTAGCAAGCAGATATGCACGAAGGCAAAAAATTCATACACAATTTTTAATTTTTTTTAAAAATTTAGTTTTCATTGAAGCTAAGGTCAAAAAGCTATGAAGTCATGATTTTCATTGAAGATACTGTTTTGGAGGCAGGGTCTCATGCATTCCAGGCTGACCTCTAAGTCCCTGTGTAAGCTGAAGGTGACCACTAACTTCTCATCCTCCTGCCACCACTTCCAGAGGACAGGGATTACCTGGTTTTGCCACCATGCCTGGCTCATATGTGTTAGGGATCTAGCCCAGAACTTTCTGCATGTGAAAAAAAACACTGTCAACTATGTCCCCAGTCTTGTTTGTTGATTCTCATCTGCACATTTTCATATATTGGGCAGTCTAAGGTAATTAGAAATGACATTTCTGTACAAAGATAAGTTTTTCAGTGGGGTGATATCCCCAACTAAAGAATGGTTGAATTGTGGAGGCCCAAAAATGTAAGCCTATTTCATCTTGTCTGGAGGTCAGAGAGTTTGAAGTTGCTCAGAATTGTTGACAACAACATCCCGACCTAGGGTGTAGTTCCTTAGTCATTTTGACATTAAGATGGCCCACACAGCTAGATCCACTCCACCCTGACTAATGGTCAAGCATGCTTCTGCTCCTAATAGGAGGCTTACCCTTGGGAGCGGCTGCCTTCAGGACACTTGGTCTAGGGTGGGTTCACTGCCTAAACAACAGAATGTTTTCTCATGAATTAATTGCTTGATGGCTCAAAGTATTGAAGCAGGTAACTGTTCTAGTTATGCTTTGTACCATGTTTTGTCTTTTGTCTTCTCCCCCTGCGGTATTGGGATAATTAAACACAGGTGGATTTCATTAGTCATTTGCCCTCCCTCCCGGTACTATCCTATGTTTTCTGTTTTATTGTCTTCACTTGTGTCTTCGTCCTCTTTACTGTTCTTCTGATTCCCATGCCCCTACCCTAGTAAGTGGTATTTTTGTCGAAGCTGGTCTCCGACATTGAATATATCAAGATATGTTTACTAATAGGACATTAAGCAGCCATTAACATTTGTAAGAGTTTTAATGACGTGAAACACATCTAATGTTTAAAAAGGGGCAGGAGTGGTTACACTAGCTTGCAGCCTCCAGTGGAGGCAACACGCTGGAGAGCAGGAGTTTATGACCAGCCTGTCTAAAAAGAAAGAAAATCAACTACACTGCTGTTTTGTGCTTCCGTGGTAGATTGGTGGTTTAGCACATGTAAAGAAAGCCCTGGGGCCGGGTGGTGGCACACGCCTTTAATCACAGCACTCAGAAGGCAGAGGCAGGTGGATCTCTGTGAGTCTGAGGCCAGCCTGGTCTACAAGAGCCAGTTCTAGGACAGGCTCCAAAGCTACAGAGAAACCCTATCTCCAAAAACAAACAAAGTCCTGGATTTGAACCCCAGCACCACAAAGTTGGGGGCTGGGGTTGTAGGTCAGTGGTAGAGTTCTTGTCTTGTATGCATGAGGTCCTTGGTTAAATTCCCAGCTCCATGAAAATAGAAAAGTTAGGGATATGGGGATGTAGCTTTTTAGTGTAGTCAAATGGAACTCCCCAAGCAAGCGAACAAGGTGTATGCAAAAGGGTGATAGCCAGAGTTCAGTTGTGTTAACAATATCTAGGGAGCTCACTGGATGTAATCTAATATTGACTGTGCTTTTCTTGGGAAGTAAGAGTGAGGTGTTATTTAGGGAAAATAAATGCTTTCCAAATTTTCCATGAGTTTATGGCACCTTACCACTCGCTTTTTCTTTCTTTTTTTTAAAAAAGATTATTTATTTATACAGTATCCTGCCTGTAGGCCAGAAGAGGGCACCAGATCTCATTATAGGTGGTTTTGAGCCACCACGTGGTTGCTAGGAATTGAACTCAGGACCTCTGGAAGAGCAGTCAGTGCTCTTAACCGCTGAGCCATCTCTCCAACCCTACCACTCGCTTTTTGATGCTCATGTAATCTGTGCACTGAGACGGTCTTGTTTTTAGCCTTACTCCTTCCACACCGTGTAGCAGTCTTTTTACCGGTGGCATTCCACACATACAGGTGTGGTAGTCTAGTCTTGTAATCCCACCACTTGGAAGGTTGAGGCAAGAGGATAGGGGTCAGCCTGGCCTTGGAGACCAGTCTGGATGACTAGTTAGACCCTGTCTAAGAAACATTAATAATGAAAGAAAAAATTGAATATTATGCTGGGCATAGTGGCATACTCCTTTAATTCCAACATTCGGTAGGCAACCTAGTCTACACAGCTGGTTCTGATATATGATCAGGACTAAAGAGACTCACAAAAAATAAATAAATAAAAATTCATTAATTAAGGCCCATTATAAGGGGGAAACCCAATGGACAGGAGTCAGTCGGGAACCACAAATCTGAGTTGCTGGTAATCTTGGCGCCCAGCGTCTCACTCACTGCTGTCAGTTCATATACCCCTCCCACCTCTGGATGTGAGCTCCCCAAACCTCACCTTTCAGAGCCTCCTGGACGTACTTCTCCAAGTAGTACTTTCGGATCCGATCATTCTCCAGAGCCAGGTCATCGATGCCATTGGCTGTGATGTAGATATCCTTGTCCCCGTAGTTCCTCCGGATCCACCCAAGCAGTTTGCGAGCTCCCCAGGGTGTTACAGCCAGGCGACTGGGCGAGCTGAGGCGGGTGATGTCCTGCAGGAACTGGACGTCCCTATCTGCAACAGAGCGGCTACTGTTCAACTGCTTGTGTATCACGAACCTAGTGGTGAAGTGGTTCAGCGCGTAGAAGTCGATGGTACCCTTCACCAGTCTGCTCTCCTCCGGGGTGAAGCGCGGCAGGACTGAGCTGGACAGCCCTCGCTGGTTCTTGGAGGCGATGTACTCTTTCATGGCTAATGGGTAGTCCCCAGTCTTGAAGAGCGGATCTGCGAACCAGGCGATCTCAAACTGGAGGAAGCGCTCAGCTGCCTTCCAGTGTGAGTCCACATAGGGGTTGGCAGGTTCGGCCCAGTCAGAATGTAGAGACAGCGACACAGCCCCACGCTGGACCAGCCTATACTGCCTGTCGTAGAGGCGCCAGACCTGGGCGTGGGCGATCATCAGGTTGTGGGCTGCACGGTAGGTGTCATTACTCGTGCGGTTGTACATGTCACTCAGCCTGTTAGGCTCGTTGATGGTGATCCAGAGCTTCACCAAGTCTCCCAGTTCCCGGAAGCACAGCCCCGCATAGTCCTGGAAGGCCTGGGCAGTGTATGTGTTTAGCCAACCCCCACTGCTCCGGAGTGGCTCCGGAAGGCCTAGATGGGAGTGGGTGGGGTGGTACAACGTCACCATGGGGGAGACACCCAGCTTCAGGCCTTCGCTCACCACACACCTATAGTACCTCAGCACTTGTCTATTAACTTCAGACAGGTTGCCAGTGGGAAGGACAGAGGCCCAGTCCAGAGCAAACTGGTAGTGGGTGACTTTCATTTTGGCCAACATCTCCACTCGCTTTTTGATGCTCACGTAATCTGTGCACTGGGACGGTCTTGTTTTTAGTCTTACTCCTTCCACGCGGTGTAGCAGTCTGTTACCGGTGGCATTCCACACATACAGGTGAGGGTCGGTAAACTGGGGGGAGGAGACCATAAACTCCGGCTGTGGAAAACAACAAACACATTCAGGTAAATCACATGTGGCTCCTAGCATATCCCACCCTCAGATGAGAACTGAGTCTTTAGAAGCCTCTCACGGCAAGATGCAATAAATAACTTTTGTCCATAATGGTCTCTGTGCTCTGACTGTTCTGTTGGTAATAAGGCAGAAAGGGCCTGATTCTAGTCCTTCAAATCTCTAGGGAGACCAGGAACCACACGGTGCAGGGGAAGGACGGCTGTTTGAGAAAAGCCTAGGGGCCATTTTCCAGCTCATTTGACCCACAAATCCAGGTTATATAGCATCTCGTGTGGTGGTGTGCAAATGAATCAGGAAATTGGCTGGGTGCCCTCAGTCAAAGGCACTGTCGAAGCTGATGACTAAGGTAAAAATGGGGTTGTAAAGTCACTGAGAGCAGCACTTGCATTCATAGGAGGCTGGGTGAGCCAGACCACCCCTGAAAGAGGCTGTGTGTGTGTGTGTGTGTGTGTGTGTGTGTGTGTGTGTGTGTGTGTGGAGGGGTGACAGCAGGCAGTAGCCCCTTGCATGTAGTGGCTACAACTTTCAGTAGTTCTTGTTTGAAAAGACCAAGTGATAACCTAGAGTAGTGGTCATATCTATAATCTCAGCTCTCAAGAGGCTGAAGCAGGAGGATAACTATGAGTTTGAGGCCAGCCTAGGCTATATAGCAGAGACTACAAGATAAAATACATAACTTCATAATGGTTTCTGAGTTCTGGCTGCTCTGTTGGTAATATGGGAGAAAGGGCCTTATTCTAGCCCTCCAAAAATGTTTTTTTTTAAAAAAAAAAAAAAAGGAAGGAAGATCCAAAGATATCCCATTTTTATGCAGTATCTCCTCCACCATGTGTCTGTGAGCATAGCTACTCAGCAGCAGAGTGTATGGGATGTTCTCCCCCCCCCCCGTGTGTGTGTGTGTGTGCACGCGCCAGCGCGCACTTGCGCGCACACGCATGCACAAACACCTTGGCTCATATAGCCCAGGGCTAGCCTTAAACCTAATAAGCACCCGAGAATGACCTGGAATTCCTGTGTCTCTTGTCTCCATTCCCAAGTGCTGGGAGTACAGGCATATGCCGCTATACCTAGTTAGTGCAATGCTCGTGATAAAACTCAGGGCCGTGGAAACAACCTTCCTCAAGACCCAGTAATACTACTTTTGGGTATATATCCAAAGGATGCTCAATTGTGCCACAAGGACATATGCTCATCTATGTTCATAGCAGCTTTGTTTATCATACCCAGAACCTGGAAACAACCTAAATGCCCCTCGACCAAAGAATGGATAAGGAAAAATAATGACAGCTTGAATTTTGTAGGAAAATGGATGGAGCTAGAAAACATTATTTTGAGTGAGGTAACCCAGACACAGAAAGACAATTATCACATGTCCTCACTCATAGGTGGTTTTTAAACATAAAGCAAAGAAAGCCAGCCTACAAACCATAATCCCAGAGAATTTAGACAGCAATGAGGACACTAAGAGAGACTTACATAGATCTAATCTACATGGGAAGTAGAAAAAGACAAGATCTCCTAAGTAAAAAGTAAATTGGGAGCATGGGGGACCTTGGGGGAGGGTTGAAGGTGGGCGGGGAGAGGCAGGGAGGGGAGCAGTTTTCTCAATAAAAAACAATAAAAAAGTAAAACAAACAAAAAAAACCTCAGGACCCTGAGTGTGCTGGGCAGGTACTGTACTGACTGAGTTATAACCTCAACCTTGAATTTTTCTCTTTGAGCTTGGACTGCACAATCATATGGGGATGGTCCTGCATCACCCACTTCCCAGGCGCACTGTGGGGACCAGATAGATGCTCTTGGAAGGTGGGGTCTCCACTGAAAACCATTGTTCAAAGGTAAGGTGACTTGGATTGAGTTTCAGAACAGCCAAGGCTACACAGAGAAACTCTGTCTCAAAAAACTAGTAAAATAAAATCAAACAAAAGATAGTAAGAAAAACATTTCCAAATTCAAGATTAATTAGAGCAAGGAAAAATTCTGTGCTTTCATTAAAGTACTCCCCCTCCCTCGCCCCGACTGAATTTAAATGCACCATGAAAACCGATAATTAACCTTTAGTAAATATTTTCCTTCTAATTGTTTTCCCATGTGTCATCTTTCATAGTCTAATTACAAAGTCATATCACTGCCCTCTTGCCATCTGCCAACCGGTTATCTAGAACATTAAACTGAGAGAACATTGATCATGTGGGCATGGAGTTCAATCTGTGCATAATCACCAATTACCCGAGCAGTCTTCCCAGCTAAGGCCAGCTCGTGTTTTGAAAAGTTCAGAACATCTCAGTGCTATTGAAAAGATGTTTATAAAAGGCAATTTTGCCACAAAAAAAAAAAAGGGCAAGATCAAAAAACTTGCCCTGCACTTTACAGAGCCCCAGAAAGCCCGAGCTGTAGACAGTGCATGTGGTTATCTGCTCAGAGACTACGTAAAGGTGAGGCACCCCCAAAGGAACAGGCCAGTAGGAGGGTAAAGGATGTAACGTGAAGGTGACCATGACCAGAGTGTGTTTTATATACTTGTGAAGCGGTGGTTCTGAAACACACTAGTTTGTATAATTAGCATACACCAGTAAAAACTAGGGGGTTCAGGCTGGGGAGATGGCTCAGTGGGCAAAGCACTTATTGAGTAAACCTGGTGACCTGAGCTCAATCCCTCGCACCCATGTAAAGGTAGAGGGGAAGGAGCTAAAGCCACAGTTTGTCCTCTGACTTCCACGTGTGCCATGATCTGCACCACAACATCTACAATTCAGTGTAATCAAGTTTTAAATCCCAACTCAGAGCTGGAGAGTCTCAGCAGTTGAGAGCACTGACCAGTGTTTCAGAGCACCTGCAATGTGTGTTCATAACTATCTGTGTCTCCAGACACACACCTTTAATCCCAGCCCCCGGGAGACGGAGGCACGTGGGTCTCTGAGTTCAAGGCCAGCCTGGTCCACGATCCAGTGCCCTCTTCTGGATCTATGAGCACAGGCACACAGATATATATATGCAAGCAAAACATCTGAACCTGTAACATTTGTAAAACCATATTGTAATCTCTGTGAGTTCGAGACCAGCGTGGTCTACAGAGCTAGTTCCAGGAGAAACCCTGTCTCAAAAAAAACCAAAAAAAAAACCCAAAACCATATTGTATACCCTCTCCCCTAGCATGTGGTTAATTTACCTTAAGAACAGACTCAGTGACTCCCCAGGAGAAATCACAGGGAAACTGCCCCCGCATGTCTGGCGTGGATTCTTTCAAAGGGAAACCATTGTCTCGTATGATCTGTCTGTAGTAGTGCGCCGAGGACTTGGGCCTCCTTTCTTTCTGCTCACTATTAAAATCCACATAAAACAGCCCTCGGCGAGTAGTGTAGGCGTCCTGCCATTCAAAGCCATCCAGGAGGGACCAGGCTGTGTAGCCAAACACTCGAATGTCATCGAACTTCAGGGCTGCATGGAGAAAAGGAAGAGCGGGGGTCTTCAGAGGGCTAAGCATTCTAGTTCATGTGTACAGCTTCATGAACAACATGCCAAGGCATGGCTTGTTATACAAGCAGCACTTGTCCTAATAGCAGGCCTTTTAAATCAAACAAAAAAATTGTTCATTTGGAGCCAGCAAAATGGCTACGTCGGTAAAGGGATCTAAGACAAAGCTTGACAACTTAAGTCAGCTGTGTGGTGGAAGGAGAGAACTGAGTCCTGAAGGTTGTCCTCTGATCTCGACACAGACGCCACACACAAAATAAACACTGTACCCTCCGTACACAGATGAGCGACAGTGAAGGACCTCATTAAAAACATTTCTGATAGCAGAGGCAGGCGGATCTCTGTGAGTTCGAGGCCAGCCCAAGCTACAAGAGCTAGTTCCAGGACAGGCTCCAAAGCTACAGAGGAATCCTGTGTCGAAAAAATACAAAAAGATTTAATCATGTAGTTTAGCAGGGTATGATGGTATATGCCTTTAATCTCAACACTCAGGAAGCAGAGATGGGCAAGATCTCAGAGTTCAAGGTTAACTTGGCCTACATATTGAATTCCAGGTCAGCCAGAGCTACATAGTAAAATTCTGTCTCAAATTTAAAAAAAAAAAAAAAAAGAGGAGGAAATAGGAAATATTTAGTGTTCAGATGTGGGCCACGGGGCATGGCGGTTTCATAGCCTTTTGGGATGTGATGTTTACTAGTGACCTAGAGTTCCTCATTCTGAGTTCGGGCGGGTTCCTGTTTGTGCCCCACTGTCCAGTCTGTGAAACTGTCCTTCAGGGACTAAAATACCAGCTCTCAGGATGAACATAAGCAGCTGCAGGCGGGAGGCATGGAAGGCAGAGAAGTGGGGTGAGAAGTGGCTGGGCTGAAGGGCAGCAGGCCCAAGGCCAGGTCCTGCTGTGTCTGACAGGGAGCTATTGGGCAAGGCTTCGAATGGCAGTTTCCTATATCTGTATACAGAAATTACTGGAGAAGATCATCTCTAAGGACGTCTCCAGCTTTAAAACTCTGATTGGCTAAAAATGAGCTATGGAGACTTTGATCCCAGCACTCTGTGAGTTCAAGGTCAGCCTGGTCGAAAATAAAAACTGAAATTTGCCCCGAAACATTTTTAGAGTTTTTATTACTTGTGTTATATTTCATGCCCAGGAGTGTTTTGCCTGCATTGTGTATCTGTGAACTACCTATGTGTCTGTACCCATGGGAGCCAGAAGAGGACATCAAACCCTCTGGTACTGGAGTTAGAAACAGTTGTGAGCTGCCACATGGGTGCTGGGAAACCAGGTCCTCTGTAAGAGAAGCCTCTGAGCCATCTCATCTTCCTTCCTTCCTTCCTTCCTTCCTTCCTTCCTTCCTTCCTTCCTTCCTTCCTTCCTTTCTTTCTTTCTTTCTTTCTTTCTTTCTGTTTTTCGAGACAGAGTTTCTTTGTGTATCCTTGGCTGTTCTGGAACTTGCTCTGTAGATCAGACTGTCCTCGAACTCACAAGATCTGTCGGTCTCTGTCCCCAGAGTGCTGGGATTAAAGGCATGCGCCACCACCACCCCCTGACTGAATCACTTTAAAAAAACAAAAAGCAAAACAAAACAGAACAAACCCCTTTTGTTTCTCTCACCGAAATACCTCATTTCTGCACGGGGCCTTGCCATCAACATTGCTTTTCTAAAAGGTAGAAAATTCTTTTTTGAAAGAAAAGTAGAAAACCATAACAAAAGATTCCAAAAAGACAAATGTGTTTCAACAGCCGCACTCTGGTCCCACTGTGGTGTGGTGTGGTGTGGTGAGGAAGGGTGGAATAGACACCTTTTTGTACTTGACCTGTAGGTAGTGTCCTGTGAAGGCCACCATGTTTATATGGCTCAGGGCTGGGTGGTGTGGTTGTGTTTCATGCTGTCCCTTTTTGAAGTGAGACCAGGAGAGGGATTTTTAAAATTTATTTTATTTTTTATTGTTTGGACAGGGTTTCTCTGTGTAACAGTCCTGGCTGTCCTTGAACTCACTCTATAGACCAGGCTGGCCTCGAACTCACAGAGGTCCACTTTGCTAGGACTAAAGGCGTGTGCCACTCCCCCTTCTCTCTCTTTAAAGATCTGTTCATTGGGACTGCAGAGATGGCTCAGAGGTTAAGAGCATTGCCTGCTCTTCCAAAGGTCCTGAGTTCAATTCCCAGCAACCACATGGTGGCTCACAACCATGTGTAATGGGGTCTGATGCTGTCTTCTGGCCTGCAGGCATACACACATACAGAATATTGTATACATAATAAACAAATAAATATTTTTTAAAAAGATCTATTTATTTATTTTATGTATATGAGTGTTTATCGCAAGTACTCCTTTATGCCAGAAGAGGGCATCAGATCCCACTATAGATGGTTGTAAACTACCATACTATGTGGTTGCTGAGAATTGAACCTCTGGAAGAGCAGCCAGTGCTCTTAAGCCATCTCTCCAGCCCCAGGACTTGCACGTTCTGAAAACCCTTCCTGAAGCCTCTTTTCCTGCAGGATCTTGGATTTCTCTCTGCATTTAGTACTTGTTTAAGTTATACTTCATGTATTGTGGTGGAAGATGTGTGTGTGTGTGTGTGTGTGTGTGTGTGTGTGTGTGTGTGTGTGTGTAGTGCGTGTGTGTGGATGGATGCATGCATGTGTGAAGACAGCTTGTGGAATGCAGGTGAGCCCAGGATTGAACTCGGGGATCTGACGTGTGGGGCGATTGCCTTTACTGGCTGAGCCATCTCACCAGTCCTGCACCCCAGCTGTCTACGTGGCTGCCGGGGGTCAAACTCAGGTCCTCTTGCTTGCATAGCAAGTACTTTACCCACTCCTTCGCTCCAATACTTAGAACTTCTAAAAAGCGCTGTCCAGCTGGAGAAAGAGCCACGGGAATTATATTCAGGTGGGATGAAACCCGGCTCTGATGGGGATACAGCCTGAGCTGGCTTTGGCCTGTAGGTGTCGCTGCCTGAGTAGGGAACTAGGTGATGTTTAGGTAGGAAGAAATTTCCAAGAGAGTAGGAAGGGCTCGGCTTTGTTTGTAGAACTTTCATTGTTCAATCAGGTCAAGATAAAAGGACCTGCTTTCACTACCCACGGTGATGTCATACACCTTTAATCCCAGAACTTGGGAGGCAGAGGCAGGTGAATCTCTGTGTGTTCGAGGCCAGCCTGGTCTAGAAGAGCTAGTTCTAAGACAGCTAGGACTGTTACACAGAGAAACCCTGTCACAAATTTTGGTCAATATTGAACAATAGAAAACCAACATCAATAATGGCATATCCATGGTAACCTTAAACAAAAACCCCTAGCTCAGCAGTTACAGATGCTTGCAGCCCTTCCTGAGGGCCTGCACTTGTTCTATAACTCCAGCTCCATGCCGTCTGACTCCCTCCTCTGGCCTCCAGGAACTCCTGTACACACGTGGTATACACTCACACAAGCAAACATATGTACATAAATTTATTACAAACTGAGCCAAAGTGCAACCAACCTTGAAGAACCTGGTTGAGGAAATTCTTCATCATGTAGATGGCCGTGGTGTCCTCCGTCTTTATATAACTATCTGTGAACCAGCCATTCTCCGAAATCAAGATCCGAGGGTTGTCATATTCTAGCTTAATCCAGTTCAGCACCTGTCTTAAGTTGAGTGACATGTTTTGTCCCATTTTCACTGCGTTCACCATGTTCGAGGGCCTGAAATTGTTAGGCCCGAAAGAAAAGGCAAAGAAGTCAGCCGTGCCCCTCACCTCCTCCTTCTCTGCCTGAGAGAGCACGGGCATGCCGACCATCGTCCTCATGTACTCAGGGTAGTCACCGTCCCCGTGGATGGGGTTGGCGAACCATCCCAGCACGGAAGCCATGGAGTGCTGGCAGTTGAGTACGTCCTCCATGTTCTCTGTTCGGTTGGGTTCCATCCAGTGGGACCCCAAGGTAATGGACAGCCAGCCCTTCTGATGGGGGCGGAAGTTTTTGTCGTAGTTATGCCACGCCTTCGCATGAGCCTGGTGGGAAAGAAAACACCATTGGGTTTCACGGGGGCTGTGACAGAAAATCCTCAACAGTTATTAACATGTATGTGTTTTCGTGCACACGCCAAGGCAAACATGCCCAGGTCAGGGAGGACAACCTTAGGGAGCTGGTTTTCTCCTTCCACGGTGCGGATCTTGGAGAACAAAGTCAAGCCATGAGGTTTGGCTGCACGCTTATTTACCGGCTGAGCCGTTTGGACGGCCCCAACACCCAGCCTTTCTTCCATGAGCTCTGGAAGTTAAATTTAGGTCCTCGTGCTTGTGTGGCAAGCAGCTTGCTAACTGAGATATCTCCTCAGCCCTCCATTTGGTCCTGCTGTAGAAGTCCAGGACAGGGCAGGCTGCACAGTCTGTAAATGAGTAACAATAGAGTTCACGAAGGGATGGTGCGAGGGTTGAATTAACACTGTACATATCTTTAGAACCGCCAGACAGTGGTGGCGCACGCCTTTAATCCCAGCACTCAAGAGGCAGAGGCAGAGGCAGGTGGATTTCTGTGAGTTCGAGGCCAGCCTGGTCTATAAAAGCTAGTTCCAGGACAGGCTCCAAAGCTACAGAGAAACCCTGTCTCAAAAAACAAAACAACAACAATAAAAAGCTAATTGAAACTATTTTCTGGAGAACTTTCTAGAGGAAGCCATTTTGAGACATCACCTCAGCAATAGGTCCTTACTCACCACCCTGCCCCCTTCCTCTCTGTGTCTTCTTTCTTTTTTTTCTTCCATTTTTAAAGGTTTTATTTATTATGTATATAGTGTTTTTTATTTATATATTTATAGAGATCTTCCTATCTTTGCCGCTCCTGGAATTAATGGCTTGTGCCACCAAGCACAAGAATCTTTATGAATGTTTTTTGTCTCAGATAAGGTCTTAAATCTCTAACCTCCTCTCTTGCTTGCAGGCTGAGGTCATAGTTTCTGCTGGGAGCCAGTAAAGACCAAGGCAGACTGCTTTAAATGGTCTCGACCACAGTCTCTGAAGTTCATATGTGTATCTGCCTTTTGTGTCTGGAAAATGCTGTTTCCTTACAATTGTCTACCATCTCTGACTCTTCCAACTTTCCTGGCCCCTCTTTGACTCTTCCAACTTTCCTGGCCCATCTTCTGCATAGATCTGGGAGCTGTGTGTGTGTGTGTGTGTGTGTGTGTGTGTGTGTGTGTACATCCCTTTTAGGCTGAGCACTCCAAAGTCTGTCACTTTCTACCCCGTACAGTTGTGGGTCTGTGCTGGTTACCACGAACTCACAGAGACTGTGACCAGCACAAGATGAAGCCAGAACAGAGTCTCATGATGGAGGAGGAGCGGGGACCAAAGTCCCACCCCAGTCAAGCAGTCATTTGTAAATAACAGATGCTGGGAGGAGGAAAAGCCGTTTTCTTCTGTGGAGTCACACTGGGTATACCAACCACACTTTCACGCAAGCCCCATGCTCAGAAGTTGGCCAAAACAATTTGAATTCTATGGTTTGTTTGTTTAGTTTTGTTTTTATAGTGAATTTCTTTTTAGTTTTTGTTTTTTAAGAGAGAGAAAGAACACAAATGATGTTGGGTGGGGGAGGGACCTGGGAGGAGTTGGGAGGTGGGAAAGAATATTAAAATATATTGTGTGAAACTATCAAAGAATGGTCTGAAGCCCCACCTTCCTGAACGAGTCGGAGGCTAGAATCTCTGTGGAAAGTTCTGAAGACTGCTTTCTTTATGGCTGTGAATGGTAGGCTCCAGAGGGGACGTCCTACCCTGATGGCGGTCACTTGGTCTTTCGACAATTCTGTAGTTTCATACTTAGAACACACAGCAGCTGCCAATTCCCTTCAGAGTTGTGCACCCCAGATGTGGACACTAAGGAGAACACTGCCCAAGTGTGGGAGCTGGGCCACCTCACTCACAGGACTGCCACCAACACTGCAGGGAGAACGGGACACAATCGAGATCAATGCATGAACATGCTCCAAACAGGAATTAGCCAGAGTCAAGTGTGGGGGTGGACACCTGCAATCCCAGCACTTGGGAGGTAGAGGCAGGAGAATCACGTATGAAGGGGAGAACCAACTCTTGAAAGGTATTTTCTGATCTTACATGTGTGTTGTAGCACTCACACCCCTCACATACACACACCTCTCCCCCAAAAAATAAAAAAAAATGGTTTAAAGAGAAACTAACAGAAATTAACCAGCCTAGCAGGGAAGGACAGGGAAGCGAGTCTCTTTAAAAATAACCCTCTATTAACTAGGTGATTATAGGAAAGATGCCTTAAATTGTTTTAAAATCTCGGTTACATCAGCATTAAAAGAGGAACCAGGGCAGCTTAGAAGGCAATAGTTTGCACTTTTGCCACGTGTTTGCAACCTGGATTTCTGGTACGTAGCCCAACCTGGATTTTCTTGTCATAGCCCAAGGTGACCTTCGTGCTTCACCCTGTGGCTTGCTCTCTTGCTGCTGCTGTTTGTATAAGCTATCAAGGTATCTCAGGTTATCTTTGCTCTGACTGAAGGCAAAGACGCGTCTCACCAGACAAAATGGGGGAGGCTCTCCAAGCAGTTCTTATGGTATGACTTGACTGTTTGTCAAATAACAGGGAAAAGTTTTGCCCCGAGATGGTCCATTTGCCCCGAATCTTGCAGATGTTCAGATGGACGGTATGCAGGATCTGTTGCAGGACACAAAACGGCCTGCAGCCAGGACCCTTGCACAACCTCCTGTGGTTTTCCAAGGTTGCCTTCTACCTTGTCCAAGGCCATCTACCTTTGGAATGATTGATCAAGAGCATGTCAACCTTTGTTCTTTAGACTCAGTAGCTCGACAGGAACCAAACTGCCTTTTGTGTTAGAGCCAGCTCTTGGGACTCAGTACCCTTGAGAGACAGTAGGAATCCCCAAATCTCATCCATATTCAGGTCCCTCCCACGTCCAACAGGCTGATCTTTTTGATTTCTTCAGAAGTCTAGGTTGATAAATTCAATGGACAGATAGAAAGAAATAAGATAATAAAACAGAGGTGTGTTAAGGGCCAGAATGCCATGGAGGGACACTGGCAGGAAGGATAACTTAAGGTAGATGGTGAACCTTGCCACCGTTTGAGGGCATTAGGGGACCTCTGGTCCTTTGAAAAGTTATTCCACCTGTTGGGTGGAATGAAGGAGATGGAGAATGGATGGGTATGATCAAGATAGTTTGTTGAAACCGAAGAAATAAAAGATACTTAAGTTTCCAGGGACAGGCGAGATTGTGCATGCCTTTAATCCCAGATCTTGGGAAGCAGAGACAGGTGGATATTTGTGGGTTCAAAGCCAGCCTGGTCTGTGTAGAGAGTTCCAGGTGAGCCAGGCCTACATAGTGAAGCCCTATCTCAATAATAATAATAATAATAATAATGTTTTAAAAAGAAAAAATAGAAAGTCCAGTTTCTAAATCTCCCAGATTTCAGTCACATATTGGTTGAAATACCTTCATGTAGTTTGTAAATTTATTGATTGTGAGAACTATTGAGTTGAGAACAAACTTAAAACTTTTTTTTTTTGGTTTTTTTTTGAGACAGGGTTTCTCTGTGGCTTTGGAGCCTGTCCTGGAACTAGCTCTTGTAGACCAGGCTGGTCTCGAACTCACAGAGATCCGCCTGCCTCTGCCTCCCGAGTGCTGGGATTAAAGGCGTGTGCCACCATCGCCCGGCTCAAACTTAAAACTTAAATTTTACTTTAAAATATCACAGTCAGTATGTGTGGGGGCACACACCTATAATCTCAGCACTCTGGAGGCTTGAGGCAGGAGGATGAATGTAAGTTTGAGGCCAGTTTTGGCTGCATAATGAGTTCAGGCCTGGCCTGGCTGTGAGATTCTAGCTCAAGAAACTAAGAAGCAAACAGAAAAATAAATGTCTCCATAACATAACAAAATGTTTTCATGTTTTTGTGAAAACATTTAGAAGATATTTTAATGCCACCTTTTAGAAGGCATTTCCCAAGCCGGGCGGTGCTGGCGCACGCCTTTAATCCCAGCACTCGGGAGGCAGAGGCAGGCGGATCTCTGTGAGTTCGAGACCAGCCTGGTCTACAAGAGCTAGTTCCAGGACAGGCTCCAAAGCCACAGAGAAACCCTGTCTCGAAAAAAACCAAAAAAAAAAAAAAAAAGAAGGCATTTCCCAGGTAACTTCAGTTTAGACATTTTCTGTGTTGTAGTCTCGACAATTATCTCAACATTGTGGAAGTTCCGGATTTGAGGACACAGTACTTGCTTGGCCGGCTTTGTCTTTTGATAGATATAAGCTTTTTTTTTTTTTTTTTTGTTATACCTGTTGTAAGTAAGGCTGCAGTAACTGACTTTGGGAATGCAGTTTTGAATTTATTTGAATTCTTTCCTGTCAGTAACAGGAACAGATTGACTTTTTTGTTTGTTTTAAAACAGGGTTTCTCTGTGAAGCCAGGAACTGTCCAGGAACTCACTCTATAGACCAAACTAGCTTCAGACTCACAGAGATCTGCCTGCCTCTGCCTCCCAAGTGCTGGGATTAAAAGTGTGAGCCACCAATGACCAGCTGACCATTTTTAGTATAAAAATTGTGTTTATTGAAACAAGAGAGATGGCTCAGAGGTTATGAGCACTGGCTGCTTTTCCAAAGGACTCAGGTTAATTGCCAATGTAGTGGTTCTCAGCCATGTATAACAACAGTTTTAGGGAATCTGATGCCTTTTTCTGACACCAGACAGACAAGTGACATTTATTTATTTGTGTGTGTGTGCACAGGTGCCTAAGTGTGTGTGTGCACAATCACAGAAGACAACTTGCAGCTGCCCATGCTCTCTTTCCACCAAGTGGGTCCTGGGGATTGAACTCAGGTCATCAGACTTGGTGGCGGATGTCTTTACTCACTGAGCCATCTCACCAGCCCTGGACAGCCTAATTTCTTAGAACTGCTTCAAATATTTCCAAATCACTTCCCTGATTTTGCCATTGGTACATGAGTTCTCTGATCATCTGCTGCTTTGTTTACAGGGAAATTATCCTTGAGCATGATACGATCATGTCCTCCACTTACATCCTCTCATTGGGGAAATGACCCTGGTTTTGAACGGAAGAAATCTGGGTTCTGCTTTTGGCTCTGCTGTCACTGAGGTTTATGAGCTTGCCAAATCATGTCCCTCTCCGAGTCCTTAGTGGCTTCCCTTGTTAGAGTGAGCTGAAACTACACCCCCCCCCCAGGACTGTGGCAGAGCAGACAGAGGGCTATAGATGTCCCGCAGTTGGTGGAAGCCTTGCCTAGAATGCTGGAAACCCTCACTTCCATCTTCAGCAGGCACCCACTGGTGTGGTGGCACATCTATAATCCCAGCAGCACTCAGGAGTCAGGAGGATCAGAAACTTAAGGTAACCTTGACCACATATGGAGTTCCAGGCTAGGTTGTGCTGAATGAGAGACCCTGTCTCAAAACAAGAAAGGAAGCCCCAAACTCTGAAAGAACAAGCTGCAAATGACTCTCCATCCTCCTGAATGCTGCAATGGCAGGCATGTGGTACTATAGTTATACCTGGCTAGTCCATCATCCTGAATGCTGCAATTGCAGGTATGTGGTGCTATGGCTATACCTGGCTATTCCATCATCCTGAATGCTGCAATGGCAGGCATGTGGTACTATAGTTATACCTGGCTATTCCATCATCCTGAATGCTGCAATTGCAGGCATGTGGTACTATAGTTATACCTGGCTATTCCATCATCCTGAATGCTGCAATGGCAGGTATGTGGCGCTGTGGCTATACCTGGCTATTCCATCATCCTAAATGCTGCAATTGCAGGTATGTGGCACTATGGCTCTACCTGGCTATTCCATCATCCTGGAAAGACAGTACCACTTTTCCAATTTGCATATTTCTGGAATTCAGAACTCTCTAGAAAGCTCCTAGAGGACTGCCAGAAATCCTCCCACCCCAGACTGGAAATCCATGTGGTTGTCCAAGCGCCTAGCATGGCATGTAACACTGATGGGAAAAACCCTGTGCCTCTCTCCTAGATCCAGTAATGCTGGCACTGGACGTTTTCCTTCAGGGTGGCAGAGGCCACACGAGTCCCTCAGGGCACTCCCGCATTAGCTGTCTTTCCCAGAAGATGGTGGTCTTTACGCCATCACCAGTGTCAGATGCAGAGGGCAGGGACATGGCGCCTGCGCTGCGTTTGGGACAACACCACCCTTGTACAAGGAAAAGTGCACGTTCCTAGAGGTGACTGACTTTCATTGTCAGATAGTACAGTGGTGATGTTAAGGACAGGGCAAACGTAATAATATAAACAGCAAGAACACGTTTTATCACCAAATGTTCCTGTTTCTGGTGCTTCTCATTTGTTTGTTCTTCTCTCTCTCTGTCTCTCCCCCCCCCCCCTCTCCTGTGCATATTTTACATGTGTGAGAGCACACTGTGTGTGTGTGTAGGCAAGGTATCAGTGGTCACTGATATGCCAGTCTTGGAGTGTTCTACTCTGTCACTCTCTGCTTTATGAGACGGCGGCTCTCACTTAACCGGAAGGTAGGTGGTGGCCGGGAAACCCCAGTGATTTTCCAGCCTTCACCCCCAATAGTACTGAGGTTACGGGCACCAGCACGGCCACGCCCTGCTTTTCACTTGGCGCTGGAATGCGAGTTCAGAATCTCACACTTGCAAAGCGTGTCCCCTAGTCACCTCTCCTAGAGCCCGTGTGTGTCTACGGACTTTTTTTTTTAATTGTTCTTGTTGTTTGTTTTGAGACAGGGTATCACTATGAACTCCTGTCTCTAACTCACAGAGATCTTCCTGCCTCTGCCCCGCCTAGTGCTGGGATCAAAGCGAGTGCCACACTTACCCTAATGTGGAAGGTGTTTTTCCCCAACATTTCATCGTAAATGATCTAGTACATAGAGCGGTTCTCCTCCAGTCATGTTTTCAAACCATTCGTTCCCATTTCCATGACTTGTAGTAGTTTTTACTCTGGCTGGTGTATTCTCATGTATCAGAGAGTTCAAAGCTGTTTAGACCAGACTGCAAAGTTATTCTATGATCAATTATAATTACATTTATCGAAACTCTTGTTAATCATTCACTGAAGTTTAACTTTTTCTACTCAGGAGTTAGAAAAAGTAAATATTATCACTCTTGAAGGTTTCAGAGTGCCATTTTTACCCTTTGAGTCTGTGACTCTTAGAAATAGCAGGTGCTATGGCTGTAGAAACCATCTTTGGCAATTGTCCCCAAGCAGTTCTATCTCTTATTTAAATTTGATTAGAAGTATCTCAAAGAATAATGAAGCCAGGCATGGAAACACAAACTCAAAATTCCAGCACTCGGGAGGCAGAGGCAGGAGGATTGGGGGTTGGAAGTCAGTCTCACCTTCATAGAGAAACCCTGTTTCAAACAATAAATGCAACAAAAGAAAATTTAAAAGGATGGGGGATGGGGTGCTTGTAGCCAGTTTGCCTAGCTGAGTTCAATCCCTGGAAACCACATGGTGGAGGGGAAAAATGTGAGTCATTCCTTTTTTCTCTTCTCTTCCTTCCGTCCCTCTGTCCCTCCATTCGGCCTTCCCTCCCCTCCTCGCCTTCTCTTTCTTTTCTGATTTGAGGGTGGGGGAGCCCACAAGTCACAGCCCGAGCAGGAGGTCAGAGGACAACTTTCAGTTCCTGTTCTCTCCCTCCACTCTGATCTGGGGATTGAACTCAGGTTGTCAGTCTTGAGGGCAAGTGTTTTTGAAGCCATCATGCTTCAAGATTACTATTTTAAATCTGTCATGCTGGGGTGGTAGCACACGCCGTTAATCCCAGCACTCAGGAACAGGAGAATCTCCCTGAGTTTGAGGCCAGTATGCTCTACAAAGAGAGTTCCAGTACAGGCTCCAAAGCTATACAGAGAAACCCCGTCTCAAAACAACAACAACAACAACAAATCTGTCAGGTTAGCATTTCCTACATTTTATTAAAATTAAATAAAGTTTAGCCTACAAACCACAATCCTAGAGAATTTAGACAACAATGCGTACACTAAGAGAGACTTACATAGATCTAATCTACATGGGAAGTAGAAAGTATAAAAAGACAAGATCTCCTGAGTAAATTGGAAGCATGGGGACCTTGGGGTAGGGTTGAAAGGGGGAGGGGAGAGGCAGGGAGGGGAGCAGAGAAAAATGTAGGGCTCAATAAATACCATGGGGAAAAAAATAAATAAATCAAGTGCATTTGGGGATGGTGGTGCACACCTTTAATCTCAGTACTCTGGAGGCAGAGGCAAAAGGACCTCTATGGGTTTCAGGCCTCCCAGAGCTACACAGCAAGAATTTGTCTCAAAAGGAGAAAAAAAGTGTGTGTGTGTGTGATTATAATGTAAGACCTGTGACATTAGATAATTAAATGAATTATATTAACTAATTATAACTGTATTAACTAATTTGCTTAAAGTCTAAATAATATTGGTAAGGGTCTAATATCCCCTCAATGGGACGCTAAAATTTTGAGCAAATACAATTAACATTATAAAGACAAATGAAAAACACTATTTTAAAATTATGTTAGGGCTAATCTTTTTTTTAAGGTTTATTATTATTTATTATAATATCCTGCCTGTATGTTTGCCTGCACATCAGAAGAGGGCAACAGATCTTATTAGAGGTGGTTGTGAGCTGCCATTTGATTGCTGGGAACTGAACTCAGGATCTCTAGGAAGACTGCTCTTATTCTCTGAGCCATCTCTCCAGCCCCAGGGCTAATCTTTTAACCCTAGCACTCAGGAGGCAGAGACAGGAGGATCTGTGAATCTGAGGCCAGCCTGGTCTACATAGAGACTTCTAGGACAGTAGGAATACAGCGAGAGACCCTGTCTCAAAAATAAAATGAAATGTTATGACCAGAGAGAAGACTCCGTGGCTAAGAGCACCGTCTGCTCTTGATTTCCAGTACTCGCATGGTGGCTCATAACTGTGGCTTCAGTTCCAGGGAATCCCTCTTCTGGCTTGTAAGCATAAGGCACACATGTGTCACATATGGGGAAAACACCCCCACACATAAAATTAACAAACAAACAAATAAATAAATGAATCGTGTTAGCCACGGGCTAAGTAGTTTATGGATCTGGTAGCTAAAAACGTATTAGTCTTTTAGTTCTAATTGCAGCAAATCTTAATTTTGCCTGTATTAATAATATCATACAACTTTCCCAAAGGAGCTTTCGAAACTTCTTTTTCCAAAGAAAATTTATTTCTTCCAATCTTTGAAGATTTACCTCGATATGTATAAGACCTCAAAAAGCCTCCCGTTGAAGTTGCCAAGACTGCTCAGAGGTTAAGAACATACTCAGTACACACCCAGGTGGACCTGAGTTTAGTCCCAGAGTGAAGGAGACAACAACCTGGGTGTGGTCCACACAAGCACAGTGCTGTAGGGGCAGAGACAAGGACTGCTGGGCTTTCGGCTTCAGGGAGAGACCCTGCCTCAAAGGAATGAAGCACACCCAAAAGCCTCCCCTGCGCTTCCCTTGGACACTAGTTATAGTTTTCAGGATACTGTTTGGGGGGGGGGGGTTGGCTGGAAGACTTAGAGGTGATTTTTCTTTCTTTCTTTTTTTTTTTTTAAAGATTTTTTTTATTTATTATGAATACAGTGATCTGCTTGCATGTATGCTTACACTCCAGAAGAGGGCACCAGATCTCATTCAAGTGGTTGTGAGCCACCATGTGGTTGCTGGGAACTGAACTCAGAATACCTGGAAGAGCAGTCAGTGCTCTTCACCTCTGAGCCATCTCTCCTTTTTTTTGTTTTTCGAGACAGGGTTTCTCTGTGGTTTTGGAGCCTGTCCTGGAGCTAGCTCTTGTAGACCAGGCTGGTCTCGAACTCACAATGATCCGCCTGCCTCTGCCTCCTGAGTGCTGGGATTAAAGGCATGCGCCACCACTGCCTGGCAGAGGTGATTTTTAATGTATGTCAGTGCATCTTAGAAACCTGCAGTCTTCTGACATTCCAGACAGAAGCTTGGGCGGTATGTGGGCCAAGGAAGATGGATAAATCATGGGATTCATTTCTCAACGTTGTTTTTGTGGTTTTAACACTAACTTTTGCTTAAGAATTTCAACACCTTAAAAAAAAAAGCTATATAAAGACAGTTTCCTTCCTCTTGCATTTTGCGACAAGATCTTAACATATCCAGCTGGCCTCCGACTCTGGAACCTCCTCAGCTTTCCAAGTGCTGAGATTACAACCACCCCAGCTATTTTCTATTCTTTTTACTTTTATTTTTTAAGCTTTGACTACACATTTAAGGTTTCTTGTGTGGGGAGATACCATTTGTCTCAGTGCATGCAGAAGCCAGCTTGTAGAGGTTGGCTCTCTCTTTCCACCCTGTGGAAAGTAGGGGGCTGAACTGATGCTTTCAGGGTTAGCGGCCCACCAGGATTTTTAAATATTTGCTGTCTTGTTTTATTTTTATTTTTGCTTATTTTCATGAACACAGAAATAGAAGAGCACAGCCGGGCAGTGGTGGTGCACACCTTTAATCCCAGTACTCAGGAGGCAGAGGCAGGCGGATCTCTGTGAGTTCGAGGCCAGCCTGGTGGACAGAGCAAGTTCCAGGACAGGCTCTACAGCTAAACAGAGAAACCCTGTCTTGAGAAACAAAAACAAAACAAAGCAAAATAAGAAAGCATGATGAACGCTCATTGACACACCACTTGGCTTTTACAACTCGGGCTATTTTTAAAAGCTTTTTTTGGTGGTGGGGGATGCTGAGACTCAAATCCAGAGCCTTGTCCACTTGAAAATGTTAAGGTTTATTTTCTTTGTGCTTATGTGTATGTGTCTGCTTGTGTGTGAGCATGTCATATTGTCTGTGGGGAGGCCAGAAGAAGGCGTGGGGTCCAGCTGGAGTCACAGGGAGCTGTAGCTTCGGCACTCAGTCCTCTGCAGAACAGTGAGTGCTCTGAGCCACACAGCAACCACCTCTGCGGGAGGAGTTGTGCCTTACTTTGTTTATTTGTTTGCCTTTAAAAACTTTATTTATTTGACTTTTTGAGACAGGGTCTCATGGAGCTCAAGCTAACTTTGCAGCAATTAATCTTGAACTCTTGATCCTCCTGCCTCTAGTTCCTAAGTGCCGAGATTACAGGCACATCCCACCACACATGCAAATAAAAACTTGACAGCTTGGTGGTGCTTGCCTTTAACTCAAGCACTGGGGAGGCAGAGGCGGTTGGTCTCCGTGATTTCAAGGCTGGTCTGGCCTACAAAATGAGTTCCAGATAGCCAAGACCAAAGGATAAAACCTTGTCTCAGCTGGGCGGTGGTGGCACGTGCCTTTAATCCCAGGCAGAGGCAGGTGGATCTCTGTGAGTTCAAGGCCAGCCTGGTCTACAAGAGCTAGATCCAGTACAGGCTCTAAAACTACAGTGAAATCCTGTCTTGAAAAGCCAAAAAACAAAAAAACCCACCAAAACCCAAAAAACAAAACAAACAAAACCCCCCGTCTCAACCCTAAAACAAAATAAAAATAAACAAATAGAATAAAAAAATTTAAAAAAAATTTGAGGGGTTGGAGAGATGGCTCAGAGGTTAAGAGCATTGCCTGCTCTTCCAAAGGTCCTGAGTTCAATTCCCAGCAACCACATGGTGGCTCACAACCATCTGTAATGGGGTCCGGTGCCCTCTTCTGGCCTTCAGGCATACACATAGACAGAATATTCTATGTATACATAATAAATAAATAAATAAATATTTTAAAAAAATTTGAAAAAGAAAATGATTTTTAAAAGATCTATTTATTTCTTTGACATATACGTAACATTTGCCCAGTGTTATGCAAGCTTCTCCACCTAATGATGCAAAGAAATGGTTGGACAAAGTCCTCAAAGAGGTGGAAAACAAGGAGAAAAAAATAGACTTATCCCAAGCTCAGGAACCAGCCGGTGAGGGCTTGACCTCGAGTGAGTTTCCCAACATCTCGTGCCCTGACGCCTCTTTCACAGTGTGAAGCAATCCCTTAAATCCCTAAGGAATGTCAAAAAGCATGTCAGCCTTTGTGTGTGGCATACAAAAAAGTGTTGACATAGGTTGCGTTTAATAGAAAACCATGTTACTGAAGACTGTAGCGTAAAGTTCGTTTACAATAAATCCAGGGTCAGTGAGCTGACTCAGTGGGGGAAAGGACTTGTTGTGAAGCCTCGTGGTGTGAGTTGGATCTAGAGAACCGCAGAGCAGGAGAAAACTAATTCTCCTAGTAGACCTCTGACGTTTACACTTGAGTCACTGCACGTGAGCATCCCTATTCCCAACACACACACAGAATACAATTTTTCTTTTTCTTTCTTTTTTTTTTTTCGAGTTACTGACCAGGCTGACCATTTAATTTTTTTAAACTAATTTATTTTTATTTTATGCACATTGGTATTTTACCATGGGTGTTAGGTTCCAGAATTAAAGACAGTTGTGAGCTGCCACATGGGTACTGGGAATTGAACTCAGGTCCCTGCAAGAACAACCAGTGCTCTTAACCACTGAGCCATCTCTCCAGCCCTCCTCCTCCTCCTCCTCCTCCTCCTCCTCCTCCTCCTCCTCCTCCTCCTCCTCCTCCTCCTCCTCCTTCTTCTTTTTGGAGACAAGGTCTCTCTACGTAGCTCTAGCTGTCCTGGGTCTCACTAAGTAGATGTGACTGGTTTTGAACTCACAAAGAACCATCTAACTTTGTCTCTCAAGTGCTGAAATTAAGGGTGTGTGCTACCATGTTTGGCATACACAATAAATTTTAAAAATCAAAAATAATGTAAGCCAAGCAGTGGTGGCGCACACCTGTAATGCCAGCATTCAGGAGGCAGAGGCAGGCAGATCTCTGAGTTCAAGGCCAGCCTGGTCTACAGAGCAGTTCTAGGACAGACTCCAAAGCTACAGAGAAGCGCTGCCTCAAAAATAAAAACAAACAAAACAAAAAGTAAAAGCAAAACAAAACAAAAAAGAAAGAAAAGTAAATTTAAAAAACAAAATGCAAACACTGGCATTTCCTAACTAATAAACAACACACATCATTTAAATTATTTTACTTGGATAAGAGAAAGCATTTTTGTGGCATATTTTAAAATGGCATAACATGTTTGGTTAAAGAAGTAAATGCATGCTAAAATGCTGTGTAAAATTTATGTATTCATATTCAGTGGTATTTTCTTTTCTTTTTGTATTTTTTAGTTTTTTGAGACAGGATTTCTCTGTGTGTAGCCTGGCTGTCCTGGAACTCGCTCTGTAGACCAGGCTGGCCTCAAACTCAGAGATACACCTGCTTCTGCCTCCCAAGTGTTGGGATAAAAGGCGTGTGCCACCATCATTTGGTTTATACCAACTTTTAAAACCATTATTTAAGATTAATTTTTTAAATTCTATGTATATGTGTGTCTTTGTGCAAGTGCATGTGAGCACAGGTGCCCTCACTGTTCGGAAGAGGCCATTGGCTCTCCTAGAGCTGGAGTTACAGGCAATTGAGAATCACCTGTCATGGGTGCTAGGAGCTGAGCTCAGGTCCTGTCATGGGTGCTAGGAGCTGAGCTCAGGTCCTTTGCAAAAGCAATATGTGCTGGCAGCCTCTCCAGCCCCCTCCTGAAAACATTTCTTAAAGTATGGTGTCTTCCTAGCAAACGAGTTAACTTTGAAGTTAGACGTGCACTTTAGAGTGCCAACGAAAATCTGGGAGCTGTGTTGTAAGATCACAGCCGTCTTTCCACCCTTCAACCAAGCTATGTTTTATCTGAAAGCTTGTCCAGTACAGATAGAAGTCACTGGTTTTTGAGAAGTGGAGGAAAGGGAAGGACTCTTGACCGCTGTGGGACATTTGGCAATGGTCTAGGGACACTCGGGCTGTCACAAGCCTGAAGCAAGGCTGGTTCAGGCTGAGAAATTAGAAGGGGTGGGGAGATCCATGTCTGTTGATGAACATCGTAGAATACGCAGGATAATCCATCGCAACAGAAAGTTGCCCAGCCCCAAATGTCAATAGCTCTGGGGTCGAGAAACCCTCACACTATGTCAACAGCATATGTCTATGAAAGATAACATTTCAAAGCCGCAGAAGGATCACAGCTAATATGGACGCCAGCAGTGCTTTGTGAACTAATAAACTTGGAATGGCTGACTGCTTCATTGGCAAACTCACACCCCAACCTTGAGACTATTTACTCAGGGGCTCCCAGGTGCCCCACTTTCTGGGGCAAATTTACAAACTTAGATTATTATTCATATTTATGAATATGATCTTTCTTTGATCATCAAAACTGAAAGAGTTCATATTAGTTAGTCAAGACAATAATGGCGTTCATTTTTCATTCTATTCTTAAAGAAAGAAGGGTACCACCTGAGAAGGCCAACTATCTATGCAACTTTACTTATTTACTTTGAAAATTATATATTATTATTTTGTAGGCATGTGTGTATATGTGTGTCTGTTTGGGGGTGGGCGCAGGCCCTAGACCTCATGGGAGCTTCTCTCCTCCTACCAGGTCATCAGGCTTGGCAGCAGGTGACTTTGCCAGTTGAGTCGTCTTGCTAGTCCTATTTATTTAGTTACTTACTTACTTATTTATTTATTTTGAGACAGATTCTTGTTTTTTTGTTTGTTTTGAGACAGGGTTTCTCTTTGTATCTTTGGCTGTCCTGGAACTCCAGGCATGCCTCGAACTCACAGAGATCTACCAGCCTCTGCCTCCCAAGTGCTGGGATTAAAGGCATATGCCACCACACCCAGCGAGACATTTTACTATGTAACCCAGGCTGGCCTGAAACTTGAAATCTTCCTGCCTCTACCTCCGAGTGCTTGGATTGGTACATTGGGCGTGTATTGCCTCACTCATCTGACTGTTGGGAGGCAGAGGCAGGCGGGTCTCTGTGAGTTCGAGGCCAGCCTGGTCTACAAGAGCTAGTTCCAGGACAGGCTTCAAAGCTACAGAGAAACCCTGTCTCTAAAAACCAAAACCAAAACAAACAAAAGCAAACAAACCAAACCAAAACCTACAAAAAAAAACCACACACACACCAAAAACCAAAACAAAAAACTGAATGTAAGAGATCTCCTTCTTTTCTCTTTTTAAAATATATTGAATTTTGTGACAGTGTTTTTGCTGTTGCCCTGCCTGGCCTGGAACTCTGTGTAGACCAGGGTAACCTCAGACTCACAAAGATAGGTTTCCCGAGTGTTAGGATTGAAGGCACATGCCATCAAACCCAGCTAAAATCTTTCTTCTATGAAGGAGAAAACAACATCCACATATCAGAAGGAACAGACACGAGGGAGGGAGGAAAGGGCCCTCTGAGGGCATCCTAGCTGCCGCATCCATTGTCCCTGCTGAGTCAGCCAGGAAATTGCTCCTTTTTGCTTAATGCCGACTTGGATTCGGTCTGTCACTACAGCGAGCACATCCTGACGAATATACCGCCAGACTCATATCTGCGATATGTCCGGAATAAGTGACAGCACAAGGGAGCAGGAGGAATGGACTTGATTACATCCTTGATACATGGCTCCCGGATTACAAAGATTAAGTTAGAACCCCAAAGTATTCACTCACTGGACATCCGTACCATAACGTGTGCCAACGGTTCTGTGTTAGATGCTGGAAACATGAAACCCAAGAGCGAGCAAGCCGAGCAGGTGAGAGGGCTCAACAGGGAAAAGCACTTCCCACCAAGCCCGAGGACCCGAATTCCATCCCTAAGATCCACATGGTGGAGAGAGAGAGAGAGAGAGAGAGAGAGAGAGAGAGAGAGAGAGAGAGAGAGAGAGAGAGAGAGAATGACTCCCTAAGGTCATCCTCCGACCTCCACCCCTGTGCCTCAGCCTGCCCATGCTCCTTCCCAAACCAAATAAACATGGCATAAGAACACAAAATCAAAGAAGCAAGCAGACAAAAAAGAAAAATAAAAAAAAAAACCAAAACAACAACAACAACAAAAAACCACAGCAGCAGCATCAAAGAAAGTCTCTGTAGGAACTCTGTCTAAATGAAGAGGAAGGAGAGGATCAGGGGCTGGAGAGACGGCTCGGTGGTTAAGAGCACTGGCTGCTCTTCCAGAGAACGGGGTTCAGTTCTTCCCACCCCCTGTCACACATGGCGGCTCACAACTGTCTGAAACACAGACACACAGGAGGCAAAACACCAATGCACGGTGCATGTAATGCAATGTGCGTGGTGGCACGTCCTAGCACTTGGGAGGCAGGGACAGGCGGATCTCTGCGAGTTCGAGGCCAGCCTGGTCTGCAAAAAACAAAAACAAACAAAAAAGGCTCAGACCACATGGCTGCTGTGAGCCCACAGAAGGACAGAAGGGACAGTTACCTCTGAGGGGGTAACAGTCTAAAACAAGTTTCCCACAACACTGGACAGAAAAAACGGGGCTCTGAAAGGCATTTTGTCTGGCTGGAACGTGCTAGGAGGGCTGGGTGTAGAGTCCTAGCAAGGTAAACCTGGCCACTGCCAACAACACATCAGGATGGGTCGTGCGTGCTCCCAGAGTGACATGGCAGCTGGATGAGAGAGTGGCCAGATGTGAGCTGACGTGACGGCAGGGGTTGTGTTTTGAAGGACAAATGAAGACCCTCGCCTCAAAGCTTTAGGAAGCCACTGAAGGATTTTATGCAGGGAAACAACCTGATACATATTTCCAATCTTATTCTGTCAAATGGGCATGATTATAGCTTGTGAAAATTACGTACAAGAGTTAATTAGATGCTTAAAAATGGATAAGACAAGTCTCACCCTTATTCTGCTCCAAACACTATTAAAAATTCAGAACAGAACATCCAATGGCCAGTAGGATTATGGGAAATTTACGCCAGGGGTGTAGACTTACGTTAAGGAATCATAAAGTAGCTTCAATAACACAGAGTCTAAGTCAGTTGGGAGCTTGCCTAGCCTGCACGAAGCCCTCAGTTTGATCTCCAAAGCTACACCAATCAGGAATGGTGGCTCACACCTCTATTCACAGCACGGGAGCTGGGGCAGAAGGGTAAGAATTTCAAAGTCGTTCCCAGTTACATAATAAATATAACAAATTCAAGGCTAGTCTGGGCTGTGTGAAGCTTCATCTTAAAAACAAAAACAAACAAGCAAACAGAAACCCAAATTCCTCGTTAGTCTGTAGTGAGCTAGACAGTTCAGGTTGCCTGTAAACCAGGACATTTCAAATTGAGATAAACTTTTGGAGATCATTCTAGAGCTAAAGTGACTCTAATAGTTATTGTATGGTTTTTCAAAACCTCTGAGAAGTAGAGGATAAAGTATCCAAGGGTCACATAACACTTGAGCTTTAAATTAGCTTTAATTTAGTAAGTGCTTTTAAATTACAAACTAACTCTAAAGAATGCTTCTCCTGGGCCACAAGGAGAAGCAGGAAGGGAAAATACTCTTGCAGCACAAAAATATCAAAATAATCTCTTTTATGTTAAAGAAAAGGCTGAGAGGAGATGTGGGGAACGAGTTCACTTGAGGCTACCAAAGCCTTACGAGACTTCTCTCTGTGCAATAGGTCACCGGGTTAGGCAGCACATTTCACTGTCTGGCTGACATCAAGGGACTCCTTAGGTCACTTATTTAGGCTAGTGGTTTAGAAATCATAAGCACATCAGAGAAGTGACTTGGGACAACATGATTACTTAAAAATGGAACCTTCTGAGATGGCTCAGTGGTCAAGGCTCTGTAGTCAAGCCTGACAACCTGAGTTTGTTCCCCAGGACCCACGTGGTGGGAGGAGAGAACCGACTCCGGCGAGTTGTCCTCTGACCTCCACAAGGGTACCGTGGCACGTGCACAGGGATTGGTGTGAGCACACATTCTCACACCACACGCGTGCACACACACACTCACACAGTCATATACAAATGTAACAGAAACTTAAAAAAAGAGTCTAGCTGATGAAATAGAGGAAAAGGGAAACCACACAAATACAGCTTTTTAAAAGTTACGCCGGCTGCAACAAATGACCTTGAAAACGTAGGGCAACCTGGTTCTCGCCAAGGGAAGATGTGACTGAAACTATCGGACTAAATATATAAGATATATGTTTATGCAAATTCAGAAAATCCAAAGAAAAGAGGGTTAAATGGGTATGTTTTATGTGCCTGGGCATTTTTTCCTGTTTGTACATATTTGAAATGTTGATTCCTTAGGAGTCAAATGATTTCCCTTAGCACATTATAAAATGTTATTGCTCACATTTTTCATTTTAAAGTATAACAATATTTAGAGTAGTTTATTTTTCTCAAGTGAACTATTTATCCAAGAGGTTATATCTGATTTCAGATGGTAGCCTCCCATGAGGCTGTGCCACTCCGAAGTCCCTAGGTTACTCTTTAATAAAAAAGACTTAAAGAGCATTTAATTATGTTGCCAGTCATACAGCTCAGGTTTATAGCTGCTGAATTTTATTCTGAACCGTGGCTAAGATAGTTAATCTCATTGAGCTTCAGGTCTCCTTAAGACGGGAACAGTGAAAAGGAGGGCCTGTTTCATGGTTGATATGAGGGTCAAACGTGGTACACAAAAAAGTGCTTCCCATAACCTGTGGTACCCAGTAGGAGCTATTATTTCTCCTGTGCTTTCATGATTGCTTTAATACACCGAACATTTTCCAGCATAAATTCCGACTTCTGAAACACATTGTTTTAAATACCTTAGCAGGGTCTAATATTCCCAGTTTTTATATTATTGCTTTCATTTAGCTCCCAACACATGTCGGCCCACCTGTTTTGCTGCGTGGCACACATAATGCCAGACGTGGGCTATAAATCATTTCGCTTTCCATTTTTAATATGCACAGGTGAGCTATAGGCGATTCCCTTTCTACTATAGCTAAGTACCACCAAGAACAGGAGCAACAAATCCGTACTGAGAATGATTGTGCATTAATATTCTTCTGGAATCAGGATGTGTTATTGGAAAAGAAGCTCAACCTCTAAATCTATAAGCTGCTGCTTTCCCACAGAATAAAGCTAGACGCCCATTACTATAACTTTAACCACATAACTATAGATTTTTAAAAATGGCCTTCAGTTGCAACTGTGAAAGAAACTAAGCTAACATATTAATACCAGCTTTGGAAGATGAAACATATCTTACTTTAAACATAAAAATCGAGGACAGACTTTGTGAGTTAGCATAAAGTTAGTGGTGCCGATTTTTACTAGACTACCCCTTAAACAGAGTGTCTGAACCCCCACACCTGAGCTCAGAAGCTCTTGTGAGAAGCCGGCTGTACAGTACCTTGATCAGGTTGTGTCCCACAGTGTAGACAGCTGTTAAATTTCCCTTCTCTCCTGGCGCGTGCATACCTGTGCCAAACCCATGCCAAGCAACGAGGTAAGGGTTGTGAATTGTAATCCAGTATTTGACACGGTCCCCGAAGGTCTGGAAGCAGTATGTGGCATAATCATTGAAGAGATCTATCAGAGTTGCGTTTTTCCAGCCCCCATATTCCTCCTGTAGTGTCAAAGGCAAATCCCAATGGTATAAGGTAACGATGGGCTCCATATTCCTGAGTATCAGCGAGTCCAGAAGCGCGTTGTAATACTGGAGACCTTTTGCATTCACGGCTGCTACTGTTCCATTGGGGAACAACCGTGGCCAGGAGATTGAGAACTGATAAAAAGAAACTCCTAAAAATTCCAGAGCCGACAAGTCTTTTTCCAGAAACACGTAACTGTCGGAGGATTTGGCTGTGATGTTGACATCTCTCAGGTGTGTGTGGATGAAACGATCCCAGATCGAGAGTCCTCGCCCGTCTGTCTGCCGACTCCCTTCCACTTGAAATGCTCCAGTCCCGACACCCCAGAAAAAGTTTTTAGGGAAAGTGTCATAGAGAAACAGCTGACTGGCATTGACCGGACTCACATAATGTTTTTTATCCCATAGCGCTCTCCCGTCTCCAGAGAATCCGGTAACAGCTCGCAGCAGAACCAACGCTGACAGCACGACAGATCTTTGCAGTGCCCTGTTGGACATTGTTTTCCTAGAGCGTGTGTTTCTTTCATCAGAGCTGAAGAAAATCCATTCATTCCCTGGAGACCCCGCTGCACCGCCTGCCTTCATTTGCCACTAACTGCTGGACTGTCTTTATCAGCTTTCCAGCAAAAGCCTGTGATTGTAAAGCCCTGTCAATGATTAGCCTGGACCGGGAGACTTAGGATGGGTCATGAGAGCCACGCAGTTTGAGGGAGGTGGCCTCAGTGCAGTCAGCAACTCGTGTCGTCTTCTAGGGATGAGCAAAATGAGATGGATGGGAATGCATCTCTGGCACTAATTTGAATGTGTTAAACCCATGAGAACGATGCCCAAGAGTGGCATTGTCTGTGCAGCCTTCCACATAGATCGTTTCTGAACGTTTTGAACTTTATTTGAATAAGGGATCTACTTTTCTATCCTTAGAGTCTTAGAGTGGTAATTTTAACATCTCCCATTTTAGGAAAAGCAATTTTAGATACAAGTCAATAGCCGGAAATAAATAATTAAAAGCAGGCTACCACACTTCAACCAAAAACATACACACCCAAGAATATTCTTAGTAAATGTCATCTGTTTTAAGAAAACTTAGTTGAACTGAGTAGTGGTGGTGAATGCCTTTAATCCCAGCACTTGGGAGGCAGAGGCAGGTGGATCTCTGTGAGTTTGAGGCCAGACTTGTGTACAGAGTTAGCTCCGGGACAGACAGGGCTACACAAAGAAACCCTGTCTCAAAAACAAACAAACAAACAAACAAACAGCTTAGTTGAGCACACTGGCTCACGCCTGTAACTCCGGAAGTTGGGAGACTGGAGCAGGAGGATTGCTGTGAGTCTATTAAGGCCTGCCTAAGCTACATAATTCAAAGCCATTTTGGCTACAAAGCAAGACTCCATCTCAAAGAACTGCAAACCAAGCCAAGTAGGTGCTTTAGGATCGGTGCCCCTAGGAGGTGGTGGCAAGAGGACCAGAAGTTCTAGGTCATTCTTGGCTACAAAAGGACTTTGAGGTCACTGGGGCTATGCGGCATTGAATGTGGGAGATAACTTGAGTTTGAGGATTTGCTGGAGTAAATGAATTGAATTTCTTTTGGCAATACTAGGGCTTGAACTCAGGACATGTGCATGCCCCACCATGGGCCTATGTCTCTAGTCCTCGTTTGACTCTTATTTTAAAGCAGGGGCTCACTCTGTTACCTATGAACTTGATATGTAGTGCAAGCTGACCTGTAACTTGTGGCAATTCCCCTGCCTCAAGCTTACATCACCAGGTCAAAGGAAGTGGCTTAAATTAATTTTTTATTATTTATTTATTTATTTATTTTAGATGGTTTCACTTCATAGCCCTGGCTGTCCTGGAACTCAGTTGTGCACTACAGCTTCCTGCTACATAGAAGTAGCATAAATTGTGTGGTGGTGAGCATCTCAGCCCTTGAGAGGCAGAGGTAGGCAGACTCCATAGTGAGTTCCAGGCTAGCCATAGCTACATGGTGAGACCCTGTCTCAAAAACAACAAGAAAGTCAACTAAAACAAACAACCCAAGAAGCATAATAAGGATGATATTTATGGATTATTATGAGGGTACAGTTAGCACACCTGAGCCACTTCAACTAGAGATGGACACATAGTAAATGCTCAATAAACTTAAATTAAAAAACTATCCGAGACAGGTTCTCATTCTGTAGTTCAGGCTGGCTTGGGACGTCTGAAGCTCTTCCTGCCTCAGCCTCTGAGTGCCGGATTTACAGACAGGGTTTTGTTGTACCTCCAAGGTTGACCCCGCCTGTCATCCATGTGGGCTGCCTCAGCCTCCCCAGAGAAAAAGCATTATTTTTACATGGAAGGAAAAGAGTCCACTAAGTGGCAGTCACAGGCAGTGTTGAAAGCCCGGCTCTGACTCGGTTCAGGCTTCCCTTATCGTCACTTGAGCCCGTGTGTGCACACCTCCCTCTAGCTCGACACACACTAAGCTGCCCACACCCAGTTCAGCCTCAGTGTTTTCCCAGGTGTGCCCCCACCACTGGCCATGTGATTCTCCCTTTATCTAGATCGTGTCTGGGTTTTGTTGTTGTTGTTGTTGTTTTGTTTTGGTTTTTGGAGACAGTGTTTCTCCATGGAGTCCTGGCTGTTCTGGAACTCACTCTGTAGACGAAGCTAGGCTTGAACTCACAGAGATCCTCCTGTCTCTGCCTCTCAAGTGCTGGGATTAAAGGCGTGTGCCATCACCCTTTGGTGCAATAATTCTTTTTTAAAATATTTTATTTATTTATTTATTATGTATACAGTGTTCTGCCTGCATGTATGCCCACAATCCAGAAGAGGGCACCAGATCCCATTACAGATGGTTATGAGCCACCATGTGGTTGCTGGGAATTGAACTCAGGACCTTTGGAAGAGCAGGCAGTGCTCTTAACCACTGAGCCATTTGTCCAGCCCCAGTGCAATAATTCTTGAAGTTAATCATGACTCAATTATTTTTTCCTTTAAAAATATTTTATTATTTTTTGAGAATTTCACATATGCATAAAAGGCATTTTGGCATATTTACCCTCATCCCTCCCTTTCTCTAATTCCTCCTGGATCCACCCCCCACTTCCTAGACCTTCTCAACTTTTGTGTTTGAGAGAGGCTGCCCCAGATCTTACTATATAGAATATGCTGACTCTGAATTCCCAGATAACTACTGAGTCAGATTTGTACTGCCTGTATACTCATGGGTGTTGGGCCATCCACTGGAGTGTGGTCAACCTAGGAAGGGCCACACCCTTAAAGAAATCTGACTCAATCCCCAGAAGTCATCAGCTGCCAATAGCTCCCCTGTCCTGCTGAAATATCCACCGACTTGATCTTGTGTAGGTTGGTTTTGCTTGGTTTTTGAGACAGGGTTTCACTATGTAGCAGTGGACGTCCTGGAACTTACTAAGCAGATGAAGCTGGCTAGGCACTCACAGGGACACGCCTACATAGTGAGTGCTAGGACTGAAGGCTTGCGCAGCCAGGCCTGGTTCTTGGGCTGGTCTTACGGAGGCAGCTATAGCTGCAGTAAGTTCATGGGTGGAGCAATTTTTCTCTTTCTCTGAGACAGGATTTTGCCAAGGAGCCCATGTACCACTATGTCCGGTGTGTTCCAAAGGGATCATTAATGTTTTTGAGGACCATGCAGAGACATTTAAATACTTCAGGTGGAACTGAAGCTGCAGCTCGGTGGCTGTTTGTGTCTTGGAGGTGAATTGAATAGCTGAGTCAAAAACAGCGTGACTTATGAACGAATCAGATCGTTACCAACATAAAATTATAAGAAAATACTCACAATTTCTACCAACTTGTGGTTGGATGGTGAGTTGTGGTTTAATTTTCCTTCTTCTCCTCTTCCTTCTTTTTTTCCTTTCTTCTTTCTTTCTTTTTTTCTTTCGATTTTTCTTTCTTAATATTTATTTATTTATTTATTTATTTATTATGTATACAATATTCTGTTGTGTGTATGCCTGCAGGCCAGAAGAGGGCACCAGACTTCATTACAGATGGTTGTGAGCCACCATGTGGTGGCTGGGGATTGAACTCAGGACCTTTGGAAGAGCAGGCAGTGCTCTTAACCTCTGAGCCATCTCTCCAGCCCTTCTTTCAATTTTTCGAGATAGGGTTTCTCTGTGTAGCCCTGGCTTTCTGGAAACTAGCTCTGTAGACCAGGCTTGCCTTGAACTCAGAGATCCATTTTCCTCTGTCTCCCAAGTGCTGGGATTAAAAGTGTGCATCACCACCGCTGAGTTTTAATTTTCCTTCTTTTATATATTTAATTTTATTTATTTATTTTAAAGATATATTGTCTGAGGCTGGTAACAAGGTCAGCAGTTAAGAGCACTGCTGCCCTTGAAGAGGGTTTGAGTTTGGCTCCCAGCCACTCACAGGCAGCAGACAACCATCCACAATTCTAGTTCCAGGGAGTCTGATGGTTTTTTCTGACCTCCAAAGGCACCCGTGTGGCATATGTATACACACCCCGGCAAACAGTTGGGCTCACATAAAAGAGAAACCCTGTCTCGAAAAACCAAAAAAAAACAAAACAAAACAAAAATATGGGTAAATAAATCTAAACTTTTTTTGAGACAGGGTTTCTCTGTGTAGCCTTGGTTGTCCTTGAACTCACTCTGTAGACCAGGCTGTCCTCAAACTCACAGAGATCTTCCTGCCTCTGCCTCCCGAGTGCTGGGGAAAAAGGTGTGCGCCACCACACTCAGCTGAAAAAAATCTGTAAGGTTAAACAAAATGTGTATGTGTGCGACTCAGTGAGGTAAAAGTTTCCTGATGAGAAGCCAGATGCTTTCCCACTAAGGCAGGAAGAAGCAGATGTCTGTTCTCATCACTGTTAGTGTGTGCAGTCCTGATGGTTGACCTGATGGTTGGCCTTGGGACGTCCCTAAAGCTCGCTCTACCACTGACCTGCACACCTGCTCTGTTCTCTCAGTTCAGCACCATGCTAGAATCTCTACCTAATGCAACCACAAAATGTACGCACGGAGAAGCAACAAAAAATGTAAATTTATAGGTGCTCTTGACTGTTTTATGCAGAAAATCCCAAAGAATCAGCTGAAAATCCTGGCACAAACGAACAGCTATTGTTAAGCTGCAAAATGGAAGTTAATATAGAGGGCTGGAGAGGTGGCTCAGCAGTTAGGAGCACTGGCTACTCTCCCAGAGGTCCTGAGTTCAATTCCCAGCAACCATATGGGGGCTCACAACCATCTGTAATGAGATATGGTGTCCTCTTCTGGCCTGCAGGCAGACATGCAGGCAGAATACTGTGTGCATAATAATGAAATCTTTTTTTTAAAAAAAAAAGAAAGTTAATATAGAGAAGCCAATAAATTGCTTTCTTGTACTCCATCAATAAAATCTTAAAACTTGATATTGAAAAGGTTAAATTGGACTTGGGAATATGGTTTAGTGAGTACAAGCACTTCCTGTGCAGGCCTGAGGACCTGAATTTGAATCCCAGTATGTATACAAAGAGAAAGTTCAACAGGGGGCCTGGTGTGGTTAATCAGACAGATCTCTGGGCAATTTAGGTCAGCCTGGTCTATATATTGAGTTCTGGTCCAGTGAGTGCCATACATTGAGACCCTGGGTTTTATTGTTACTATTGTTTTGAAATTTGTCATGGCTACGGCTTTGTAAGCCCCAGTTTGAGGGGCAGATTTTTTTTTCTCCCTACACAAAAACTATAAAGAAATGCATTTAAATATCTGTATAACGCACACAGGTAGCATTCAATATCCAGGGAGTTGAGAATGATTGAAGGATTGCCACGGGGTGGCAAGGACATGCATCTCCGGGTGTGGCAGCTTCTCGAGCCCTGACACCTTTCAGAATCTGGAGAAACACTCCATTCAAGAAGATGTGCAAGCTGGTGCTCTCTAGGGCCCTGGAACTCTCACAGTCTGGGGCCGAAAGGAAAGACCGTTTCTACTTCTACACAGATGTCCTCATGGGCAGGAACAGAGCTTCTGTTGACCAGCTAGCCTCCCTGGCCCAGATGGCTCCAGGGTTAGCGAGCCCTGTCACAAGAGAATAGGTAGAGTGACAGAGCAGGGCACCCACCTTCCAGTGTTTTCCGCACGAGGAGACATGAACGTGTGCATTCCCATAGTGTGCACGGACACAAGCATACTGTGTACACAAAGTAAGCTAACTAGCCAACGTCTTTTAAAAAGACAGCAGCAGGACTGGGGAATGCAGCTCAGCTGGCTGAGTGCGTGCTTAGCATGCTGGAAGCCCTAGGTTCGAGCCTCAGCACAGTATTAACTGAACGGCGGTGCATGCCTGTTGTCCAGGAAGATCAGAAGTTAAAGGCCTGGGGCTGGAGAGATGGCTCAGCGATTAAGATCTCTGGCCTCTCTTTCAGAGGTCCTGTGTTCAGTTTCCAACAGCCACGTGGTAGCTTACAGCTATCCATAATGGGACAGATGCCCTCTTCTGGCATGTAGGCATATTTGCAGGTAGAGTACTCATACACATAAAACACACTTAAAAAAATCTTAAAATAATAATAATAAATTCAAGGCCATTCTCTGTAATCAGTGTGCTTGAGGCCAGCTTTCATTACACAATGTTCTGTCTTAAAATAAAATAATCTTAAAAAAATCAATCTGGGGAGGTAGCTCAGTAGCTAAGTGCTTGCTGTATAGGCAGCAAGAGCCAGGGCAAGAGTTTGGATCCCCAGAACTCACACAAATGCCAGGTGGGCATGGCAGCCCCTCGCCCCCGAAATCCCAGTGCATCACAGGTAGAAATTGGAGGGAGTTTGATGAAGAACCTCTATCTCAATTTACAAGCTAGATGTGGTGGTACATTCCTGTAATCCCAGAGCTTGGTGGGTGAAGGCAAGAGAATCAGGAGTTCAAGGTCATCCCCAGATACGTGGTCAGCCTGAGACCAAAAACAACAGTAACAAGATCTATATAAATGGAGCGATAGACCAGTTACATGGATTAAAAAAATTATTATGAGCAGGGCGGTGGTGGCGCACGCCTTTAATCCCAGCACTTGGGAGGCAGAGGCAGGTGGATCTCTGGGAGTTCGAGGCCAGCCTGGTCCACAAGAGCTAGCTCCGGGACAGGCACCAAAGCTACAGAGAAACCCTGTCTCGAAAAACAAAAACAAAAAAACAACAACAAAATTATTATGATTTTCTCCTGCAATCCCAGGACTAGAGATGTGGCTTTGTTGGTAGAGTGCTTGCCTTGCCTCTGGAGGCCCTGGGTTTGATCCCCAACACTGCATACTGAGGATGGTGTTATGTTGTGAGTTTGAGGCCAGGCTGGGACACA
Source organism: Microtus pennsylvanicus (assembly GCF_037038515.1). NCBI lineage: Eukaryota > Metazoa > Chordata > Mammalia > Rodentia > Cricetidae > Microtus > Microtus pennsylvanicus. Next base: position 35,785,391 of record NC_134590.1, read on the forward strand.
GGAGACTCTATCTCAGAAACAAAAGCAAAAACCCAGCAAAACAAAATACCCAATTTTCTATGGACTTTGACCTATAGTCTCAATAAAATCTCAGTAAAGATCTCGCCAGAAAAGCATCAACATCTTCACCCAAAACTTTTTATCTCCAGCTCCACTCTTTATCCAGTGAGTGATCCCTGCCCCGCATCCTTCCAGCCCCTGGCAACCATCGCTCTACTCTGTGGCTGTAAGTCTGAGCATGCCATGAGCTTTATCTTGACAGGATAACGAGGACTTCTACTTTGCGTCTAGCTTTTCAATTTAGCATGATCCGGGGTTGATGCGTGGTTGCTCTTGTTGTTCCTGCTGCTGCTATTTTGAGGCCCAGACTGACCACAAATTCCTAGACTCCTAGACTCAGGCAATCCTCCTGCCTCGTTAGGGAAGCTGGGACTGTCGAGGCAGGAAACTGTGCTTTCTCATTTTTAAGCCTGTTTTTGAGATGAGAGATGGTTAAGTGGGTAAGAAAACTACCTGCTCTTCCAAAGGTCCTGAGTTCAATTCTCAGCATCCACATAGGGGCTCACAACCATCTGTAAATTTTTTTTTCTTTTTGGATTTTTTGAGACAGGATTTCTCCGTAGCTTTTTGGTTCTTGTCCTGGAACTAACTCTTGTAGACCAGGCTGGCCTCAAACTCACAGAGATCCGCCTGCCTCTGCCTCCTGAGTGCTGGGATTAAAGGCGTGCGCCACCACCGCCCGGCATCTGTAAATTTTTTTAAATTACATTTATGCCAGGCAGTGGTGGTGCACATCTTTAATCCCAGCACTCAGGAGGCAGAGGCAGGCGGATCTCTGTGAATTTGAGGCCAGCCTGGTCTACAAAGCAAGTTTCTGGACTGCCAGGGCTGTTACACCGAGAAACATTGTCATGAACTCCCCTTCCCTCAAAAAGGTACATTTGTTTGTTTATTTATTTATTTGCTTACTTACTCTGTGGGGGCACACACGTGTATCATAGCTCACACAAGGTCAGAAGTCATCTTGTATGAATTGGTTTTTCCTTCCACCATGTGGGCTCTAGAGATTGACTCTATGGAGTCAGGCTTGCCAGCAAACGCTTTCCACCCGATGAGCCACCTTTCTCTAACCTGGGAGTTTAATTGTAAAAATTATTTTTATTTGATTTTATCTAATTTCTACCATATTTAATCTCTACCCTTGCAGACTGACTTAACAGATCTAAATAGACACTTGATGTTTCTTTCGTGGTAAGGAAGACAGGGTTTCCTGCAGCCCAGACTGGCTTTGAATATACTAGATAGCTGAGAATGACCTTGAACTCCTGACCTTCCTTCCTTCCTTCCTACATCCTCCGAAGTGTTGAGATTACAGGTACTTACCACCTTATTGGACTGTGTTCTTCCTTTCTCCCTACCCTTTCTTCTTTTTGTTTGGTAAGGTCTCTATCTTCAATTTTTGTGCATTTATCTGATTATAGTGAAAAGTTTGGACATCTTTTCATATTTTTATTGATCTTAAATTTCTTCTGTTGTCGGACAGAAATCTCAAGGTCCAAATTAGGAGCAGAAGGAGAGAGAGCACGAGCAAGGAACTCAGGACCGCGAGGGGTGCACCCACACACTGAGACAATGGGGATGTTCTTTTGGGAACTCACCAAGGCCAGCTGGCCTGGGTCTGAAAAAGCCTGGGATAAAACCGGACTTGCTGAACATAGCGGACAATGAGGACTACTGAGAACTCAAGAACAATGGCAATGGGTTTTTGATCCTACTGCACATACTGGCTTTGTGGGAGCCTAGGCAGTTGGGATGCTCACCTTACTAGACCTGGATGGAAGTGGGTGGTCCTTGGACTTCCCACAGGTCAGGGAACCCTGATTGCTCTTTGGGCCGACGAGGGAGGGGGACTTGATTGGGGGAGGGGGAGAGAAATGGGAGGCGGTGGCGGGGAAGAGACAGAAATCTTAAATAAATAAATAAAAATTAAAAAAAATTCTTCTGTTGTGAGTAGTCAAAGTTTGTTGCCTGCTTTTTTAAAATGTACCGTGTACACATGTGGAGCACATACACGCATGTCACATATGTGAAGGTCAGACAACTTGGATGTCCTGGTACTTGCTGAATAAATAATTTTTTTTTCAAGACAGGGTTTCTTTGCAGCTTTGGTTTTGTTTTGTTTTGTTTTTGGTTTTTTTCGAGACAGGGTTTCTCTGTGGTTTTGGAGCCTGTCCTGGAACTAGCTCGTGTAGACCAGGCTGGCCTCGAACTCACAGAGATCTGCTTGCTTCTGCCTCCTGAGTGCTGGTATTAAAGATGTGTGCCACCACTGCCCAGCATAACTAAATATTTAAGTATAAAGAAATACATCAATTAATTCAGTTCTGATTTGTGTTCATTTGCAACATTTTTTTTTGAGGCAGAGTCTTTTTTTTTTTAAATATTTATTTATTTATTATGTATACAATATTCTGTCTGCAGGCCAGAAGATGGCACCAGACCTCATTACAGATGGTTGTGAGTCACCATGTGGTTGCTGGGATTTGAACTCAGGACCTTTGGAAGAACAAGCAATGCTCTTAACCGCTGAGCCATCTCTCCAGCCCTGAGGCAGAGTCTTGCTGTGAAGATCAGGCTAGCCTCCAGCTGACAAAGACCCACCTGCCTCTGCCTGGATGCAAGATTGTTCATGTGTAGCCAGGAGGCAGAGGCAGGTGGATCTCTGTGAGTTCAAGGCCAGCCTGGTCTACGAGAGCTAGTTCCAGGACAGGAACCAAAAGCTACGGAGAAACCCTGTCTCGAAAAACAAAACAAAAAAAAAGATTTTTTATGTGTGTTTTGTGTAAGACCTTGTTAGACTTCCTTTTGTTAGGCCTTTGAAATTCAGACCTGTAGTGGTGGGCATGGTGGCACACACCTTTGATCCCAGAACCCTGAAGACAGAGGCAGTTTCTGAGGCAAGAATTCAGTCTCTGTGAGTTTCAGGGCAACCAGGGCTATACAGTGAGACCCAGTTCAGTAATTCAAATCTATGCTCTTTTGTAAAGTTTTCTTTTTGCGACAGGATCTTGCTATCTATGTATCTCAGGATGGTTGCAAACTCTCAAGTCTAGCAAGGGCTGAGATGATACACACATCATACCTGATACACACACCATCGTGCCTGATACACACACATCATCGTGTCTGATACACACACATCATCATGCCTGATACACACACATCATCGTGTCTGATACACACACACCATCGTGCCTGATACACACACACATCGTGTCTGATACACACACATCATCGTGTCTGATACACACACATCATCGTGTCTGATACACACACATCGTGTCTGATACACACACACCATCGTGTCTGATACACACACATCATACCTGATATACACACACCATCATGCCTGATACACACACATCATCGTGTCTGATACACACACACCATTGTGTCTGATACACACACCATCGTGTCTGATACACACACACCATCGTGTCTGATACACACACATCATACCTGATATACACACACCATCATGCCTGATACACACACATCATCGTGTCTGATACACACACATCATCGTGTCTGATACACACACACCATCGTGTCTGATACACACACACATCATCATGCCTAATACACACATCATGATCATGCATGATACACACACACATCATGCCTGATACACACACCATCGTGTCTGATTCACACACATCATCATGCATGATAAATCATCATTACAGACCCTGAAAGATCTTTTTGCTTTAAAAAAAGGTATGCAGAGTACTGCTCTATATAAACGGAGGGGTAATATATTCTAGTTTATTTCAATTGCATGTCAGTAAAGATGATTGGAAAGATGTCTATGAAATCAAAATTTTTTTATTGAAAACCTTTGAACTATGAAAGAGGATTCCAGGCTTGCCTTATCAAAGAATTTCTGATTGTTCCACCCCCCTGCTCTCCCCTCCAACTCTTCTTTCTCCTCCCTTTCTTCCACCTTCCTCTGCGTCTTTTGGAAATGAAGTATTGTTATGCTATGCAATGCTATGCTATGCTATGAGATCCCTTGAACTCTAGGACTCAAGGGATCCTCCCGTCTCGGCCTTTGGTTACTTGGACCTAAGATACCTAAGAACCTTGGCAGGCTGGGAGGTGGCTCACCAGAGTTCAGAAACCCAAAACCCAGTGGGAACGGTGGGCCACCTGTAATTTCAGCTCTCCAAAGACTGAGGCAGAGGAACCTGGGAGCAAACAGGTTAGTTCCTAGCTCTATCACTGAGTTCTGGGTTCAACTGAGCAATATGTGAACCTATATACATACACATATGCCCACACACTCCAATATACATTTATATGAATATTCACACCACACACACAAACACAGGTCTAAAACCAAGAAGGTCCTAGAGGCCTATGGTATCCCACATGTGCGTGGTTTTCCACGGCAGGAGTTTGCAAGGAAGGGACAGTAGTTCCCTTCACTGGCTGTATCTCGCATTATTTCTATGAATCAACAGCAATCCTGTTATTGCCTTATAACACACAGAGGAAAAGATAACACTGACCATAAATCCTACTATCACTGCAAAATGCTGTTGGAACATTTATTCCTCTGTCTACACATGCCCTAAAATTGCCAGTGAGAGCCGGGCAGTGGTGGTATACACCTTTAATCCCAGCACTCGGGAGGCAGAGGCAGGCACATTTCTGAGAGTTCGAGGCCAGCCTGGTCTACAGAGTGAGTGAGTTCCAGGACAGGCTCCAATGCTACAGAGAAACCCTGTCTTGAAAAACAAAAAAACAAAACAAAACAAAACAAAACAAAAAAAACCCCAACCAACCAACCAAAAATTGCCATTGAGAGCAGGGCCTGGTGGTGGTTGGCCTATAATCCCAGTTACTTGGAAGGTAGTGCCAGCAGGATTGGAAGTTCAAGGTTACACTTGCCAGAAGATAAACAACCCCTCCTTTAAACCAACAAAACAAAACAAGCCTTCAATAAGTTCAAGGTCTTCTAGCACAAAATCAAAGAGGAAAGCAGAGCTGTGGTTCAGTGGTGAAGTGATGCATAGCATGGGCGAGGCCCCTACTACCAAAGAAACAAAATTAAATTAAAAACAATGGCCAATGAGTATTTTAGGAAGTTATAGTTTGGGATGATATACAACTATGTACATTAACAGTGAAATGATATCCTTTTTATTATCTTATTATTCTGAAAGGAAAAGTCCCTTTTCAAGTAAGTGAATGTGCAGATTGACTTGGCAGAAATTTCCTATTATTTATAGGATATGAAAACCACCAGATGCCGGGCGGTGGTGGCACACGGGCGGATCTCTGGGAGTTGGAGGCCAGCCTGGTCTACAAGAGCTAGTTCCGGGACAGGCAAGTTTTTTTTTTTTTTTTATACAATATTCTGTGTGTATGCCTGCTGGCCAGAAGAGGGCACCATTACAGATGGTTGTGAGCCACCATGTGGTTGCTGGGAATTGAACTGCTTTGGAAGAGCAGGCAATGCTCTTAACCTCTGAGCCGTCTCTCCAGCCCCGACAGGCAAGTTTTTACAGACTCAAGTGTTAACATACCAAGGATAACTGGATATCATCTAAGAATGAAGATAATTGGCATAGTTCAGACCTGATTCCCTAAATTAGAATACTTGTACCTTAATGGTGACAGGTTTTGATGTTCCTGTTCCTAAATGGCTTCAAGGTCAACACAGCCAGTGTGGGCCTCCAGTTGCCACAGAGAAGCTGCCTGACAGACTGTTTTCTCCAAGGAAAGTGTTCCAATAAACCCTGATGAAGCAGGGCATGCTAATATTTATCCAGAGGGTGGAAGGTCATTTTGTGGCGGCACAGTGAAAAGGCAATTGATTTCCCTTGATTTTTCAAAGTCCAGGGAAAGACAATGTGAGCATTGTGCTCCTGAAGATGGTTCCAAAGTGAATCAGGGGTGCATCCTACAGCTTAGACAAGTTAGCAGAAGACAGAGGCATTGCTACAGAGGCCAATTAATTGAGTGGTTTGCAATTATCCACGCCTGCAATTAGAGTACAAAGGAGGGCCAAGAACCAGCTCCTGCGCCTTGTGTTGGCATCCTGGCACACTGCTGCTACGCCATTTTCAAATATTTCAGAGCACTGCCTTTCCTCTCTGTGTTAGGGGATGAAGATCTCGTAAGCCTATTAGAAACTATTAGATCGAACTATTCACAAGCCGAGAAACAACTAAGAAAGACTCTAATGTCAATATTCTGTTTCTAAGTAGGAAATAAAATAGCTCTGGCTTTCACAAAATTGTTTTTGTTGATAAAGTTAATTTTTCCCCCACAGCCTTTCTTTTAAGGATTAAGACAAAGCCCGCAAGCACCATGTAATCAGATCTAATATGTAATACTTCCCTTCAAATGTGTCTTTTTTACCCTGGGTCTTGAATCATTAAAAGAAAATAAATCAGTCAAATAAACAAATAACAGCAAACGGGTTGGAGCGATGGCTCAGCAGTTAAGAGCATCTGCTGCTCTTGCAGAACTGCCCTGGGTCTGATCTCCGGCATGTTTTACACTGGGTGTGGTGGTGCAGGACTATCATCTGACTCAGCACTTGGGAAGTGGAAGCAGGAGGACCAGAAGTTCAAGATCAGCCTCAGCTACGTTGCAAGTTTGAGGCCAACCTAAGATACGTGATACCCTGTCTCAAAAAGGAAAAGAAAAAAAATGCTGAAAAATAATACAATACAAAAAGTATACGTGTTTTCTTTTCTTTTTTTTTGTTTGTTTTTCGAGCAGGGTTTCTCTGTGGTTTTGGAGCCTGTCCTGGAACTAGCTCTGTAGACCAGGCTGGTCTCGAACTCAGAGATCCGCCTGCCTCTGCCTCCCGAGTGCTGGGATTAAAGGCGTGCGCCACCACCGCCCGGCCATGTGTTTTCTTTTTCTTTCATTTTTGAGACTAGGTCTTTCTAGGCAGTCCTGGATTTTCCTGGAACAGTGCAGAGCTGCACATGGGGCACATATAAAATAGATGCAGGTTGTGGTACTCGCTTCTAATCCCAGCATCGGAGAAGCAGAGGCAAGTGAACCTCTGGAGTTCCAGGTCAGCCAGTGTTACATCAAGAAGTTCTGTCAAAAAAACAAAACAAAACCAAAATCATGTCACAATAGATATCTAGTAAATACTCACATTGTAGACTAGGCTGGCTTCAAACTCACCAAGATCTGCCTGCCTCTGCTTCCCAAGTGCTGGAATTAAAGGAGTGCGCCATCACTACCTGGGTACTTCACTATTCTTTAAACGTTTAACTGAAGCTTTAGGAATTAAGGGGCTAGTTGTAGTTTGATAGTTTTAGAACAAAGAGCTATTGGGGCTGGGGTTGCTCAGTTGGTTGCATTTGTTCATAGTAGCTCAGAGTTTGATATATACCAGGCATGTTAGTATATATACATGAAATCTCAGCACTTAGGATACTGTAGAAAAATTACTAGTTCAAGGTCATGCTCAGTGACTTGAACTATGTAGGGAGTTTGAGACCAGGATGGTACACATGAGATCCTGCCTCAAAACAACAAAACTTAATGTAGGGTCTGGGGAGATGGCTCAGTAGGTAAGAGCACTGGCTGCTCTTCCAGAGGACCCAGGTTCAATTCCCAGCACCCACATGACAGCTCACAAATGTCTGTAACTCCAGTTCCAGGAGAGCTGACGCTCTCATATAGACCCACATGGAGGCAAAGCACCAATGCACGTGAAATAAAAATATTTAATAGAAAAAACTTAATGTAAATATTCCTTTAATGTAAATAGCCCCTTTAAAACAAACATGTACCCACGTGGCGGAAGGGCTCCCATAAGATTTTCTTTGATCGTCACTGGCAAACTCCACCACCAATAAATAAACGTGTAAAAAGTAATAAATATTTGTCCTTTATCCTGGGACTTTTCTAACTACGGGTTTCTTAGTTTGAGCCAAAATCGATAGGTCAAACATTAAAAAGAAAACAAAACAAATCAGAGTAAAGTTTGAGGGGAACAGTTGATGTGGGCAGTGTGTATCGAATACTTTTCATTCTATTGAGGGTGGGAGTAAGCCCTTCTGGAAGTTGCTGCAGGGCACTGCTCTTGCTGTGCACGTGTACACGGAAGGAAGGCACCTGGATATCCTCCTTAGAGGAAGTCAGCTGCAGACCAAAGATTGGGCGTCTGGGTCGCGACCGCACGCGCACACCGAACCCTACAGAGGCAGCAGCAATCCTCCAGCCGCCGCCGGGACCGTACCGCCCCCAAGCCTGAAACTCCCGCCTTGGGGGCGGGGCTGCGCGGCGAGAGCGCGCCTCCTGACGTCATCGCCGCGCGCCGCCGCTTACGCTTCTGCCACTTCGCGGGAGAAGTTGTTGGCGCCAATGGATCCCGAGCCCCGATAACGGATTCCCCCAGCCGCGGGCCTGCCCACCTGTTCCTCTTCGGTCTTGGGGCTGCAATGGTGAGCCGTCCGGGAGGCCGTGCAGCTCCAGAGGCTTTGCAGGCCGGGTGTGGACGGGGCGCGGCCGCGGTGCGGGCTGGGGAGGACGGCGCAGGGTGCTCCGAGGGGCCCGCTTAGGGTGCGGGGCGCCCCGCGGACGCAGCGTGCAGGGATGTGGCTGCAACGCGGCACTTTCACACTCCACCCCCCGACTCCTGGGGGAAGGGAGGAAGAAGAGGAACGTTGATTTGGACCCGGAGTTAAAAGTTTATTTCGTGTACGGCACTGTCCCAAATCTCAGTTGGAATGCTTCCTAAAAACCGTGACTTCAAGCTTTGTGAGGAAGAATGTAATACTTTGCTTTCTTAGGGAAAAGTTGCTCGGGCCTTCGCTTTAATAATCAGTTTCTTCCTGAAGCGCGTCTCAGGTGTTTTGAGAGCTGATGACACAAGGAAGTTGTTTTACTTTGTTGAGTAGTTTATAGGAGTTGAACAGATTACCTGGTTTACCAGGAGTAAAAAACACAGCGAGTATAGAGGGATGTTATGTATTTGACAGCTGTCATTTCTTGTCACCTGTTAAAGTGTTAAAAAAAACCCTCAGTCACAAGTTCAGTTCATAATTCTGTACAATGAACTAACAGCTCGAAAGTGAAATAGCAGCAGGCATAGGAGATAGTTGCATATTGGAAGCAATTTTTAATTTAAAGGATAACCGAAGATCCCCAGTTAATCTAGAGGGTATTTAACAATCATCTGTACATATATTTTCTATTATTCTTCACTTAGTTGTTATCCATCATTCTTCCGAATGCCAGCATTCAAGGGGGAAAAGTTATGTTGGATTGGAAAAATTTCAGCGCTCTCCTCTTTCTTCTTGGGGAAAAGATAATAGTAGCCACGCAGGGTCAGCCTTTTTCCCCCAGGTTTATATGTGAGTTGTTGGCTTTAAACACTTTCTAAACATTCACTTAAAGTGCTTTCTTGAAAAAAAAAAAGCTTAGTTATGTGTTTATATCTGTGTTTGTGTATGCACACATGTGTGCCCATGGCATCCAGAAGAGGGTGTCATCCTCTGGAGCTGGAGTTCAAGATGGTTTGAAGATGCCTGCTGTGGAAATTCAGGCCCTCTACAAGAACAGTACACACTCTTAACCACCGAGCCATCTCTCCAAGCTCCATGTTCATTAGTTTTTTTATTTAGTTTGTAATATGTATGTTTTGCCTAGATGTATTTCTGTGAACATGCATGCCTGGAGCCGGAGTTAAAGGTGGTTGTGGGCCAGGCAGTGGTGGCGCACGCCTTTAAATCCCAACACTTGGGAGGCAGAGGCAGGCGGATCTCTGTGAGTTCGCAGTCGGCCTGGTCTACAAAGGGAGTTCCAGGACTCCAGGACAGGCACCAAAGCTACACCGAGAAACTCTTTTTCGCAAAACAAAACAAACAACAACAAAAAAATGGTTGTGGGTGTTAGGAATTAAACTCAGGTTCAGAAGAGCTGCAAGTACTCTGACTACTGAACCATCTCTCCAGTCACGCCCCTCCGGGCATTTAAAAATTAAAAAGAAAGTTTCTTATTTTATGTGTATGAATGCTTTGCCTATGTGCATGTACATGCATCATATGCAACCCTGGCCCCAAGATCAGAAGAGGGCTTTGAATCTCTTGGAACTGGTGTCGAAGGCAGCTGTGAGCCATTTTGTGTGTGTTGGAAACTGATCAGGTCCTCTGCAAGAGTAACATGTGTTCTCAATCAAGCCTCTCAAACCTCTCAAGTTTTTGTTTTTTGAGACAGGGTCTCCTTATAATAGTCCTGGCTTCCCTAGAACTTACATTATAGACCAGGCTGGTCTCAAACTCAGAGATGCTCCTGGCTTTGTCGTCATGTTTGGCTCTGAGTTCACTGTTTTTAAGGAAAATTTTGGGTAGTGGTATCATGTATCAGGCCTTGACCTTACAATATATACAGAACAGGCTGGTTTGTTCTATTACTGTAGGCCAGCAAACACCAGTGGTCCTCATGTCTCTGCTTCCCCCATATATAGCTTTGCCTGGTTTTATGGGGCACTGTGGGTCTGCATGCAGGTCCTCATGCTTGTACTGAGTCAGCCTCCTAGACTCACCTTGTTTTTTGTGAGGGTTTCACAGAACCTGGAGCTCACCAGTGCCTAAGTTGGCTGGCCGGCCAGCAAGCCACAGGAATCTTGTCTGTCTCTGTGTCACCAGTGCTAGGATTGCAGGGGTACACCACCACACACCCACCTTTGTATGTGGGTGCTAGAGATTCAGACTCAACTCCTAATGCCTGGGTGGCAAGCACTTCACCAACTGAGCCCTTGCCCCAGCTCCTGCTTCACTTTTCTAGTACTAAAAGTAATTCTTGCTGAAAAGAAACGGCTAAGTTGATCAGTTTTTACTGTTTGCTGAAAGGAAACGTTTCTAGTAAGTAGATTAGAATTTTGTATTGGGCTGGAGAGACGGCTTGGTGGTTAAGAGTGCCAGCTGCTCCTGCGGAGGGAATCTGGTTCTGTTCTCAGCACCTGTGTCAGATGACTGACATTTGACTGCAAATGCAGCTCCAAGGGAGTCAGAGCACCTGGACTTTGTGCACTGCACTCATGTGCACATATCCACATATAAACACGGAAAATAAGTACACCACACACACACACACACGCACGCACACGCTGGGCTGGAGAGATGGCTCACTACTTAGAAGCACTTGTTGCTCTTGTAGAGGACCTGGGTTTGATTCCTAGCATCTACATAGCAGCTTATAACCATCTGTAACTTCAGTTCGATGGCAATTCAGAACCCTCTTCTGAACTTTAATGTCATCAGACATGTATGTGGTACATATATATATATATATATATATATATATATATAATGCAAAACAGTATACACATAAAAAATAAAATAAATAAAAAAATTATGTATTGGTATTTAATCTAACCCTCCAGCAGTTAGCATGAAAAGAAGCCTAACAGAACTCCAGAATAAAGTTCTATTTAATGAGTGTTTATTGAGCATCTGTACATAAGTTATAGTATAGTGCAGTAGTTGTTAGATAAATGTGGTGAGAGGTATGCAAATGTTCTGGCCAGCAGAGATGCCTGTAGGTACATGCCACACCGCCTGAAGGCCTTCCCCTTTGCTGAAGCTCATCCACAGACAGAAGGTTAGCTCTTGCTCTGGGAGTCATTGAACTTGAGGTCTCCAGCTTTTTTTTGGCTTTTGACAAAGGTGTTGAGATAATTCAGTAGTCAGTTAAAAAAGTGATGCCAAGGCCAGGCATAAAGGTATATGCACACCTATAATCTCGGCACTCAAGAGGCAGGAGGAAAAGAAAGAAAAAAAGTACCAAGAGCAGATACTCTCATGCAAAGAATAAAGAATAAACTTGGACTTCTATATTCATACCTCATAGGAAACAGACGGATAAGCCAGGAAAGTAAGCAGAGGCCTCACAGGCCAAGTTGTAATACAACTGGAAAAGGTTGTATTGCAGTACAGACAGCCTTGCTCCAGGGAGAGCACTTGACACAGCCAGTAACGATGTGTACAGTGATGTAAAGATGCCTTAGAGCGGACACGATGCTCAGACTACAGAGTTGAGACACCTGACCCCACCTCCAAAGACTTCCTTCAAGATTGACATATAGGGCTGGGCTCTCAAAGTCCAGTTGAAGAGAGGGAGGAGCGAGAATACAAGCAAAGAGGTCAGACTATGATGGGGACACCCACTGAAACAGCTTACCTGAGCTAATGGAAGCCTTCCAACACTGGCCTGACAGAGAGGGAACCAGCATAGGACAAAACTAGGCCCTCTGAATGTGGGTGATAGTTGTATGGCTGGGGCAGAGTGTGGGGCCACTGGCAGTGAGACCAGGATTTATCCCTACTGCTTGTTCTGGCCTTTTGAAACTCATTCTCCTTTTTTTTCTTTGGTACCCCGTCGGGGAATTGAACCCCGGTCTCCCGCGTGACATTGAAACTCATTCTCTATGGATGTGTGTGTGTGGGGGGGAGGCCTTGGTCCTGCCTCAGAGCAGTGCTGGATTTTGTTTACTCCCCATGGGAAGCCTTACCCTTTCTGAGGTGTAGAGGGGGAAGTTTGGGAGGTGGAGGGAGCAGGAGGAGGGGAGGGAGTGGGAAATGGATTTGGCATATAAAATGAGAAAAGATAGTTTTTTAAAAAAATAAATTTAAAAAAGGTATTACTGCATGCACATGGTACACAGACATATATGCAGGCAAAACAGCCAGGCACATTAAAAAAAAGGAAAAAAGAACTGATATGTATTTTTTCAACCATATGCATAATTTTAATAATTTTTTTTCTTTTTTTGTTTTTTTTCGAGACAGGGTTTCTCTGTAGCTTTGGAGCCTGTCCTGGAACTAGCTCTTCTAGACCAGGCTGGCCTTGAACTCACAGAGATCTGCCTGCTTCTGCCTCCTGAGTGCTGGGATTAAAGGCGTGCGCCACCACCGCCCGGCAATTTTAATAATTATACCAACCAATTATTGATGAAAAAAGAAAGCTTGTTGATTAAAAAAGAAAATAGTATCTATAGGGTTTCACTTATATTTTAAGCAGTTAAATCTCACAGCAGTACAAATAGGGCTTCTTATTATTTTTTAAAAAATAATTATTTTTATTTAATGTTCATTGATGTTTTGCCTTGGTGTACGTTTGTATGAGGGTGTTAGAAACCCTGGAACTGGAGTTACAGACAGGTGTGAGCTGCCTGTGGGTGCTGGGAATTGAACCTGAGTCTTCTGGAAGAGCAGTCAGTGTTCTTAACGTCTCTCTAGCCCCCCTTATTACTTTTTTAATATTGCATTTCTATTTATTTAATAGCTAACATTTTCAGATCATCCAAAATTCAAGAGAATAAAACGTCAAGCCCAGCTTCATGACATACACCTTTAGTCCCAGCATTTGGGAGGCAGAGGCAGGTAGATCTCTGAGTTCAAGGCTAGTCTGGTCTTTACAGGACAGCCAGGGCCACAGAGAGAAACCCTGTCTTGAAAACCCAAAACAAACGAAACAAGACAGTGCATTTTGGTGCTTTATAAAGTAAAAGCTTGTTAGATAATTTGAGTAGATTTTGTGAAGTATGTTGATTATAAATTTTCTTGTAAATTTGGTGGACCGTTAAAATGTTAAATATTTTCATTTGTTTGCTAATTTTAAATTAGAGAAGTAAAAACCAATGTGTATTATTTTGGCAGCTGCTCTGCAGAGCACTGTGGTTTGTACTTTGCATGGAATCCTGTGCTCGTCACAGATAAATTAACATAGTGACATAATTTGCGCCCTCCTCCTCCTCAGCTGGTGGCTGAGCTGCTGACAGGTGGAAGAGTAAGGAGAGCTTCTGAGTGCTGCAGAGCGACTGTGCAGAGCTCTACACCTGGGGCTTCTGAGTGCTGCAGAGCGACTGTGCAGAGCTCTACACCTGGGGCTTCTGAGTGCTGCAGAGCGACTGCAGAGCTCTACACCTGGGGTTTCTCAGTGCTGCAGAGCGACTGTGCAGAGCTCTACACCTGGGGCTTCTGAGTGCTGCAGAGCGACTGCAGAGCTCTACACCTGGGGTTTCTCAGTGCTGCAGAGCGACTGTGCAGAGCTCTACACCTGGGGTTTCTGAGTGCTGCAGAGCGACTGTGCAGAGCTCTACACCTGGGGTTTCTGGGCTGAAGGCGCCTTGTGCTGCGTTTCTTTGGTGTTGGGGAAATAGCAACAAGTTATGTTTGTCATCTCTACGTGTACTCATAGTTTTGAAACCAAGCTGGAAATAAAATGCCTTGGTACAAATTAAAGCCTAGAAAATGTACCCCTTTCCTTTTAGTATCTGACCAAAACACGGTTTGGTCTGTGTTTATCAAAATTGGATTTGGGTTGCCTGATATACAACATTTCTCTCTAATCAATCATCTTGTAGACTGTTAATTATAGCTTAGTGATGGGAGCTGCCTCTCTCTTGTCTAACCCTGTCTTTTTCTCCAAGGCATTTACACAAAGTAGACCAGGGTGGTCTTAAATTCCTGTTCCTCCTTGCCTCAGACTTCTTAGTTCTGGGATTGTAGTGGTGATTAGCAATTTCCCACTTTCTATTTAAGATCAATTAAAATATTTATTTTTATTTATGTGTATTTATGTGTCTGAGTGAATGCCATGTGTGTAGTTGTCCTTGGAGGCTAGAGTAACAGGTGAGTGAGTTTAAGTTTCTTCATAGGGATGCTGGGAACCTAACTCAGGTCCTTTGGAAGAATAGAAAGGATCTTAACTGTGAGCCATCCCTTCAGCCCCAGTCTTCAATTTTATTTAATCTATGAATTTATTTATTTTTTTGGGGGGGGCAGGGTTTCTCTATGTAGCCCTGGCTATCCTGGAATTCTCTCTGTAGACCACGCTGACCTTAAACTCAGAGATTTGCCTTTTTCTGCTTGGGGGGTGGGGTGTGCACTACCACTGCCTGGCCTGGCCCAATTTTCAATTTTAAAACTTTTGCTAGTGAATGCTTCTTGACATTCTCAGTTACATTCTCAGTTTGTGAATTGGGGCTAACAATTTCTAGGCTAACAATTATGTGGATTAAGCACATTAATTTTTGTATGTATGTATTTATTTGTGTGTGTGTGTGTCTATCAATCAGATTCTCACCTTTCCAAGGATGTCCTTGAACTGAGAATGACCTTGAACTCCCAGTTTCTTCTATTGCCTGCATCTTCCGAGTACTAGTGTTACCAGCCACAGTTTACTTACCTAATCACTCACATCTGTTTAATTTATTGTGTGTAAGTACATGCCTGCCACAGCACAGTGTGGAGGTCAGAGGCAACTTGCAGTGTGGGTCTTTGGAACTGAACTTTGGTTATCCTTACCCACTGAGCCATTACACTTCTCCAGGCCTTCCTGCCCCTCCTCTCTTCCTCATCCTGCAGTTCTTTACTGTTGATAGGGAAGTGCTTTATCCTGAGTTATACCTCAGACCTGTATTCAGAGTTTTGTATGTATGTATGTTTCTGAATATTTCTGGGGAAAATATAAATCTTGAGGTTTATAAAATCTTAGCTTTTAAACAGTATTAAATATTACTGTTGTGGGGCTGGAGAGTGAGCTTAGAGGTTAAGAGCACTGGTTGCTCTTTCAGAGGACTCAAGTTCAATTCCCAGCACCCATATGGCAGCTCACACCTGTCTGTAACTCCAGTCTAGGGTATCTGACTCCCTCACATGGATAAACCAGCAGGCAAAGCACCAGTGCACATAGATGATGATAATAAATTATTTTTAAAAATTACTGTTGTGGAAGTCAAAGACTACGTGTTTGGTTTCTTTGGCACTCACATACTTTACTAAATGCACTGCTTGTTACTGACGGTCTGCAGGGGTAGAAGCCACGGGGACAGAGAACTGCTTTGTAGTATTTGGAATATGGTACATTTTCCATAAATATTTGATGTGTAAATAAACTTTGTAGTTCCAGTAAAAAAGCATCAAGAAGGTAAAAGTTGCTGGCATTTTCTAGACATGTGGGTCATATGCTGTGAGGTATTGGATGATTTCTCGGGGGTCATCTAAGACCATTGGAAAGCACAGATAGTCACATTGCAGTTCATAACAGAAGCAGAATTACACTTATGAGGTAGCAATGAAAATTTTATGGTTGGGTGTTACTCTAACATGAGGAACTGTATTAAAGGTCACAGAATTAGGAAGGTTGAGACCAACTGTTCTAGGGACAAGAGTGCTCGTTCAGTGGTTAAGAGCACTTGCTGCTTTTGCAGAGGACACAAATTTGGTTCCCAGCACCCACATAGTGACTGACAACCATCCATCACTCTGTTTCCAGGAGACCCCAGGCTTCTCTGAGCTCCATAGGCACCAGACACTTACATGGTACACACACGTACATGCAGGCAAAACACTAATGTCAAATCTATTAAATTTTTTCCACCTTTTTGTTGATGACTGAGTTATTAAAGCATTTCATGAGTGGGCTGGCAGTAGTCACCTTTACTGTCAGTCCTCAGAAGGCAGACAGGTGGGCTCCTGAGTCAGACCAGTCAGGGCTACCTGCTGAGACCTTGGCTTTAGTGTTTTTTTTTGTTTTTTGTTTTTTTTTTCTTCATGACAGTAAGGTAGTCTAGAGAAGTATGGTGTTTTCCTGTATTATATTTTAGGTCTGATTTTAGTTTGAAGTTATGTGGTCATGTAGGTAGTTGAAATTTGACTTTTTTGATTAGAAGTAAGTTGTGAATTAACCTCTGTATGAACGAGAATTTCAGTACGTTAGCTGTGGTGAAAATGTCAGAATCCTGGAATAAACCACATCATCAGGCATGATCCGCCTCAAACTTTAGTTATCCAAGTTAAGCAGGTGTAGAAAGAAACCAATTATTTTAAACCTAAATTAGACAATTATTTCTGTGTTGTGCTCAGTTTTGTCCATTTGTAATTTTGGTCAGGAACCCAAAAAATTTCTAAGATGAATGTTTAATTGAGAGACACTATGGTATCCTCTGGACACGATGAGGATTTTCATTGTCAGCAGAGACTTCAGGAGACCTTCAGTAGACACAGGAGCAGGGGCAGGTCCCACTGCTCTCATTCTCTAGGCTCAGCTTTTGTTTGCTGAAGACTCTGAAGAGCATTGAGACTCTGAGAGCTGAGGGCTGGGTTGTTTTCCTTCTTTACCGTTTTCTCCTCCCTCCCTCCCTTTTTCTTTTTTTTTTTCTTTCCTTTTCTTTTGGCGGGGCAGGGTTTCTCTCTGTAGGTTGCCTTGGCTTGGCTTCCCCGGAACTCTGTTGACCAGGTTGGCCTTGAACTCACAGAGATCACTTACCTCTTCCTCCCTAGTCTTGGATTATAGGGCTGTGCCACCCTGGCCCTGCTGCTTCCTGTTTTGTTTCTTCTGACCACTAAGCATTGATCCTGGTCTGTTGAAGGCTTTTAGAAGTACTGAGTGTTAACCTAGGTGAATGAAGGAGTCCGTGAGGGACCTTAGACTTTTCTTCCCTGGAACTTGTTACAGATTCTTCTTTGTACAGTTAATAGCCCCCCTCCCTGCCCCCGGAAGTTTTGAAAAATTTAAGATTTTCTAGATCATACTTAAATAGCTCATGGTGTTTTCCTCAGGGAAGTGCTTGAGGCAAGTGCTGGACTTTGCTGCACCAGTAATGTTGATCGTATGTGTAGTGATGGTTTTGATTTCTAAAAAAGGTAATTCGTTTGGCTAAAAACCAATTTTGAAGGAAGAGGAAATGGCCTACTAAAAGTGAAAGTAGTTTTTGCCTTGTATAGCCACAATATTGTAATATGACATGACATGAGAGTAAGGCATACAGACCTAAGATAGGAGGTGAATTTTAGTCACAGTGCTAATTTAATATCTTAAGGAGTGTGTGTGTGTGTGTGTATGTATGTGTATGTGTGTGTGTGTGTATGTATGTGTATGTGTGTATGTGTATGTGTGTGTGTAGGTGTGTATGTATGTGTATGCGTGTGTGTGTATGTGTGTGTGTGTGGTGTGTATGTATGTGTATGTGTGTATGTGTGTGTGTGTGTATGTGTGTGTGTGTGTATGTGTATGTGTGTGTGTGTATGTGTGTATGTGTATGTGTGTGTGTGTGGTGTGTATGTATGTGTATGCGTGTGTGTGTATGTGTGTGTGTATGTGTGTGTGTGTGGTGTGTATGTATGTGTATGTGTGTGTGTGTATGTGTGTGTGTATGTGTATGTGTGTGTATGTGTGTATGTGTGTGTGTGTGGTGTGTATGTATGTGTATGTGTGTGTATGTGTGTATGTGTGTGTGTGTGTATGTGTATGTGTGTGTGTGTATGTGTGTATGTGTATGTGTGTGTGTGTGGTGTGTATGTATGTGTATGCGTGTGTGTGTATGTGTGTGTGTGTATGTGTGTGTG
Organism: Microtus pennsylvanicus; assembly: GCF_037038515.1. NCBI lineage: Eukaryota > Metazoa > Chordata > Mammalia > Rodentia > Cricetidae > Microtus > Microtus pennsylvanicus. The sequence goes on from NC_134590.1 coordinate 35,803,783, forward strand.
TGTGGTGTGTATGTATGTGTATGTGTGTGTATGTGTGTATGTGTGTGTGTGTGGTGTGTATGTATGTGTATGTGTGTGTGTATGTGTGTGTGTATGTGTGTGTGTGTATGTGTGTGTGTATGTGTGTGTGTGTGGTGTGTATGTATGTGTGTATGTGTGTATGTGTGTGTGTGTGTGTATGTGTGTGTGTGTGTGTGGGCCCAGTTCATGAGGAGCCCCAGGAAAACACTGGCTCCCTGCTCTGTTACTCTCCATCCTCTTCTTCTGAGATAGGGTCTTTAACTGAACCCCATGCTGGCAATCTTTGTGTCTGTGCCCCATCCCAGTGTTAGATTTACAGGTATGAGCAGCCATGCCCCACTTTTTATCTGGGTTAGGGGATTTGAACATAGCATGCACTTGTACAGCTGAGCTGTCTCCCTAGCCTCTTCTTACATTTTCTTCAAACAAATCATAGCAAAAACCCCAGTTAAGGATTTCCTGGTGGAGGGCCTTGCTATCTAGATTGCTGGCCTGGTACTTGTTATGTAGCCCTGGCTGGCTTTGAATTTGGTAGTCCTTTGCTTTAGCTTCCTCAGTGCTGGGATTACATGTGTGTGCACCATACCCAGCTAAAGATTGTTTTAGCACACATATTTATTTTGTTTTGCAATTAACATGTCCTCTTACATTGTTTATTTATTCACTTATTTTTGAGACTATGTAGTCTTGGCTCGTCTGGAACTCAGTGTATATACCAGATTGGCCTTGAACTCATAGAGCTCTCCCTGCCACTAGAGTGCTGGAATTAAGGGTGTACACCACTAATGAAAAGTTTTGTTTTTTTTTTAACATTTTTATTTTATGTGCCTGGATGTTTTGCATGTGTTATTGTAGGAGGTCGCTTGTTTGTTCGTGGCTGCTCAGCCTCGAAATAATCGCACAGAAACTATATTATTTGCAATACTGTTTGGCCAAAAAGTTAAGCATATTTCTGGCTAACTCATCTTAAATTAATCCATCTCCACTAATCTGTGTATCACCATGAGGCTGTGGTTTACCGGGTTAAGTTCCTGTGTCTGTCTCCGGCGGGGCTACATGGCTTCTCCTTGACTCCACCTTCTTTCTCCCAGCATTCAGTTTAGTTCCCCACCCAGCTCTGTCCCCCTATAACTCTGCTATAGGCCCAAAGTAGTCCCTTTATTCATCAATGGTAATCACAGCATACAGAGGGGAATTCTACATCACCTCCCCTTTTCTGTTTAAATAAAAAGGAAAGTTTTAACTTTAACATAGTAAAATTACATAAAACAAAATAACATAGTAAAATTACATAAAACAAAACTGATATCAAGTAAGAATTATAGTTACAACATTTATATCTACTTTATCTTTTATCATAACTAAGGAAAACTATAGTTATATCTATTCTTCAAAACCATCAAAGACTTTAGAAGGGGGCTGGAGAGATGGCTCAGTGGTTAAGAGCACTGACTGCTCCTCCAGAGGACCCAGGTTCAATTCCCAGCACCCACATGGCAGCTCGCAGCTGTCTGTAGCTCCAGTTCAAGAGAATCTGACATTTTTATACCAACGTGCATGAAATAAAGTTAAATAAAGTTTAAAAAAAAAAGACTTTAGAAGGATGTAATATTTCCTAAGTCAACAGGAAGTGCATTGTAAGCAACTTCCAAAACTCTAGAAATGACAGAGACATCTTGCTGCCTGGACAGTCATCTAAAGTTCTTCTGTGCCGTTGGGGCATCCATCTTTAGCCCACAGACCCATGGTATCCAGCAGACTTTTCCATGAAGCAGGAAATTTCAAGACAGTTCCACCTATATTGGCAGCTTGTCAGTCACTTTCTTTTTATTTTTTTTTATTTTTTTGGTTTTTCGAGACAGGGTTTCTCTGTGGCTTTGGAGCCTGTCCTGGAACTAGTTCTTGTAGACCAGGCTGGCCTCTCCTCGAACTCACAGAGATCCGCCTGTCTCTGCCTCCCGAGTGCTGGGATTAAAGGCGTGCGCCACCACCGCCCGTCTTGTCAGTCACTTTCTTCTGTGTCCTGCAGAATGTCATGCAGACTCTCTCATGAAGCAGGAACCCTAAAGCACTGTCTCACCTTTAGGCAAGTTCAGCAGTCATTTCTCTGTGGGTCCTGCTTGTCCAGTTCATACAGCATAACATCAAGCAGTCCAGGCAAATGACTACCAAACTCCATAAGGAGCCTCTTCGATGCCCATCATCCTCTTGAGGTAGACTGGTACTGCCAGGAGCAGTTGTGTCTCATTGTCATGAAAAGTCGTAAGTTCTTAAAACATTTTTTTTTTTTTTTGGTTTTTTGAGACAGGGTTTCTCTGTGGTTTTGGAGCCTGTCCTGGAACTAGCTCTTGTAGACCAGGCTGGTCTCGAACTCACAGAGATCCGCCTGCCTCTGCCTCCCGAGTGCTGGGATTAAAGGCGTGCGCCACCACCGCCCGGCTTCTTCTTTTTTTTTTAATATTTATTTATTATGTATACAATATTCTGTCCGTGTGTATGCCTGCAGGCCAGAAGAGGGCACCAGATCTCATTACAGATGGTTGTGAGCCACCATGTGGTTGCTGGGAATTGAACTCAGGACCTTTGGAAGAGCAGGCAATGCTCTTAACCTCTGAGCCATCTCTCCAGCCCACCGCCCGGCTTCTTAAAACATTAAATGCCATATTCTGAAGACCTCTGAAAGAGCTGAAGAATCTCTACCTAACTGAAATATATCTCTATATATCTAAAAAACCTAACTAACATGACTACAAGCTTGACTATTATAGATGCTATTAACCTGTATTTTAAAATTATACATTACATTTTTAAATGAGTTGTACAAACACAATACCTTAATCAAGACCAGAAATATATATAACAAAATTGACCTTAAATTTATATCAATAAGCCAAGATCCATATCAATGCAAATCTCTATAGTATGTGTGTCTGTGTGCCATGTGAATACAGTGCTCATAAGAAGCCAAGAGAGGGTGTTAGATCCTCTGGCTGCTGAGATTGAACCCAGGTCCAGAGCAGCCAGTGCTGTAATTGTAGCCACGGGGAGGCTAAGGTAGGAGGATTAAGACCTAAGTAGACTACAGAATAAGTTCAAGGCCAGCCTGGGCAACTTAGTGAACCCTGTCTCAATAAATAGTAAGAGATGGGCTGGGAGTGTAGCTTAGTGGTAAAATACGTGTATACTGTGGACAAGGTTCAAGCCCTAGGACTGTAAAAAGTTGAAAACTTATAATTTCTACTAGAAAAACATGATTTTAATGAATTCCTTCCTAGAAAACTATTGTAAAAATCTTGAGCTACATTTGGTGCTAAGAGGTAGAGACTAGCATTAAGACACAGTTTTGTTGATGGTATGGCTAAGACTCTGGTTTGTATAATTGGATATCCCTTAGGTAGTTACTTTTAGTAAAAGCTTTGTCAGAAAGACCATATGCTTTTCTTCTCAGTTTGACTGAACATTTACTGGTGAGATTCATAATCTTTGGGTTGCTCAGATACTTGCCATATTTACCTATTTCTCTGCCATATCCAGAAAGACCACAGTCACTTCTGAATCCTGCATAGCTTCAGGAACCTCTGGGCATTCCTCCAGGAAACTGAGCTGGCATTATTCCTGAGATTCCATGCAGAACAGTTATTGCTGCTAAAACTTTTGTGTGAGCGTTGCCTGAATTGTTTGTATTGCTTGAATTTCCCTGTTTTTTTAAACTAATAATCAGCAAGAGAAAAAGGGGAGTTACTTTTAGCTGCTCCCCGCTCCTTCGTTCTTCCCCTACTCCCATCTCCCTCCCCCCTTTTCTTTTTCGGCTTTTTAAATAAGACAGGGTTTCTCTGTGTAGCCCTGGCCATTTGGAACTAGCTCTGTAAGTCAGATTGGTCTTGATCTCAATCTGCCTTCCCTCCCTGCTTCTGCCTCCCCAAGAGCTGCCTGGCTCCTCTCCCCCGCCAATCTTTTTCTGTCTGGAATTTACTATGTAGACCAGGCTGGCCTCGAATTCATAGAGATCTGCCTGCCTCTACCTCCCAACTGCTAGAATTAGACATGTGCCGCTATGCTCAGCTTCTTTATAACTTTTCTCCTTCCTTCCTTCCTTCCTTCCTTCCTTCCTTCCTTCCTTCCTTCCTTTCTTCCTTCCTTCTTCCTTCCCTTCATCCCTCCCTCCCTCCCTCCCTCCCTCCCTCCCTCCCTCCCTCTCTTTCTTTCTTCTTCTTCTTTTTTTTTTTTTTGGTTTTTCGAGACAGGGTTTTCTCTGTGGTTTTGGAGCCTGTCCTGGAACTAGCTCTTGTAGACCAGGCTGGCCTCGAAACTCACAGCAATCTGCCTGCCTCTGCCTCCCAAGTGCTGAGATTAAAGGCGTGCACCATCACCGCCCGGCTAATTTCTTTCTTTTTTAGAGATTTATTTATTATGTATACAATGTTCTGCCTGCATGTACACCTGCGCGTCAGTAGAGGGCACCAGATCTCATTAGAGATGGTTGTGAGCCACCATGTGGTTGCCAGGAGTTAACAGGACCTCTGGGAGAGGTAAAGCAGTGCTCTTAACCTCTGCGCCATCTCTTCAGCCCCCTTTATGATCTTTCTTTTAAAAATTATATGCATATGGCATAAACCGTGCCTTCTTGTATGACAATCTTTCCGTCAATCTGTCATAAGCTTTAGACAAAATCCGATTGTCACATTCAGCAGTTTTGATTCTCTCAGTTAATGTTTCATTTCCTACAGAAAGGGACTGAATCTTATGGTCCAAATCAGCTGTTCCCTCTTCCATAGTAATGAATTTCTCCTTAATATCAGCCACTAATGTTTCAGTTCCTACAGAAAGGGACTGAAGCTTACAATCCAGATCAGCTGTTCCCTCTTCCATAGTAATGAATTTCTCCTTAACATCAGCCTGGAGAACTTCAAACTGATTCTTGAGAAGATTGTTATCAGCCTGGAGAACTTCAAACTGATTCTTGAGAAGATTGTTGTTTTTCTCAATTGTTTTTAAGCGTTCAATCTCTGCCTTAAGAATCCTGGATTCGTCTCGTAAAGACTTTATCATATTTCTATTATCAAACCATTTGGTGCCAATGAAAACTACGAATCCCAGAAGGATCCATAGATGTGGGGTGATAGACACCTCTTGTAAAATCTCCCACATGGTACAATTAAAAAAAAACTGTTAAATTCTTGAACAGTAATGTGTTCAGACATTTTATTTATAAAAGAAAAATTTTTTACCTGCAATGATCGGTTCCTGCCAGTGGTGGTCTCTGTGTTTTTGGAGCCTGTCCTAGAACTAGCTCACAGAGATCCGCCTGTCTCTGCCTCCCACTGTCAGTGCTCAGTGCTACCAGTTGCTTCATTCGCTGAATATTTTACTTTTAGTCTGTGGTGTATAAAACAGAAATTTAAGAGCCAGGCGGTGGTGGCACACACCTTTAATCCCAGCACTCGGGAGGCAGAGACAGGCGGATCTCTGTGAGTTCGAGGCCAGCCTGGTCTACAAGTGCTAGTTCCAGGACGGGCACCAAAGCTACAGAGAAACCCTGTCTTGAAAAACCAAAAAAAAAAAAAACCCAGAAATTTAATTATCATGTTTTTTACATTTTGTTTCTTTCTGTATGTGTATGTGTGTGCCGTGGTTTAGGTGTGGAAGTCAGAGGACAATGTGGAGTTAGTTCTTGTCTTTCACCCTGGGCTCCAGGGCTTGAACTCAGGTCCCTAGGCTGACAGCAGGAGCCTTTACCCTCCAGCCATCTGGCTTGCTCCCTGATTTTTAATTTAGAGTTTTGCTGTTTCTGTGGAGCACCTGCATCATCTCTGTTCTTTTCTTTTCTTTTTTTTTTCTTGGTTTTTCGAGACAGGGTTTCTCTGTGGCTTTGGAGCCTGTCCTGGAACTAGCTCTTGTAGACCAGGCTGGTCTCGAACTCAGAGAGATCCGCCTGCCTCTGCCTCCCGAGTGCTGGGATTAAAGGCGTGCGCCACCACCGCCCGGCTTCTTTTCTTTTTCTTTCCTTTGTATGTGTTTAAGCCCCACTGTTTGAGGGAAGAATCACCGTATAATCCTAAAAAGCGAGACTGATTAGAAACTGTCATCTCCTCCAGAAGCAATAAAGTAGTCAGCCTCAAGCTTGGTTCTTGGCAAATTATACATGACTGTGGCTTTCCTTATTGTCCTGTTCTTCACGACTTGACACCAGTGTCTTGTTTTATAGCCAAGGCATCTATTCAGTAGGCTGTGTTTTATTTACTTACTTTTAAATATTATTATAATTATATTTGTGTGTATGTGTGTATGTGTGTGATATCTGTGTGGATGTACACATGCCACACACATGTGGAGGTCAGAGAACAACTTTCAGGAGGCAGTTCTCTCCTACCTCTTTCACATAGGTTCCAGACACTCGTTTTTACTTTCTGGGTCATCACATTGGCTCACTGTTTATATCTTTGTTTATTTTTGAGAGGGAGTCTTTTGTATCCCAGACTAGTTTAAAACTTGCTGTGTAGCCAAGGCTGGTCTTGAACTCCTGATGTTCCAACCTGTACCACGTGGTCATAGGTACATGCTGCCACCATGTTAGCAAGATTTTTTAAACTTAGATTTAATTAATGAGTTAGAACTTTTTTTTTTTTTTGATTTTTCGAGGTAGGGTTTCTCCGTAGCTTTTTGGTTCCTGTCCTGGAACTATCTCTTGTAGACCAGGCTGACCTCGAAGAGTTAGAACTTTTTATATAACAGATCTGCAAAGGAAGATATGAAATCCTACCTCTTTGCTTTAAATAGTTTATAAAAGGTGTTGTTTCAGGGATTTGAGTGAATAATAGAGGAGAAGCTTTTTGCTGAGCTAAAATGATAACAGATGTATGTTGGAGCTTTGTAAAGGGTAGGTATAATGAATCCTATGTCACCTAACTGAAAATAGCTTGAGATACCAACGAATTGTCCAGGGTCGCACAAGTAGAATGCACTAGAGCGCAGACTCAAACAAAGGCTTCTTGATTCTAAGGTCTGTTCTGTTCACTTTCCTCTCTACAGTAGTTTTAGAAAGGTAGGGAGCTGGGTGTGGTTGTGTGCTCTTGTAACCCCGGCACTGGGGGTGAGGGCAGAAGCGGGCAGACCTCTATGAGTTAGAGGCCAGCCTAGCTAGCCTTCATAGTGAGCCTCTGGACAGTCAGGGATACATTGTGTATCCAAACAAAATAAAAATAAAGCAAAAAAGGAAGGTAAGAAAAATATATATGTAAAGAATAAGAAAACTGAATGCTTTTAATGCTAAATTGTATTGTAAAGTCCTTGTATGATTAATTTGAAAGCTGTAGTTTAGCCCAGGGTCAAATAATGAAGGTATGTTATAGTAGGCACCAGTTTTTCTTTATTCTTTCTTTAGAGTTTGAAAAGAATCATGTAGAGAAAATTTTTTTCAACGTTCTTAGTTTCTAAGAACAATCCAGGTTCTCAAACTGAAGTGTAAGTCTTGTCGCTGTTGGTGGTATCAAGCTGTGTCTTCTCAGTCATCTGGGACTATGAGATTTGTATGTGCATGCATTTTCAGTCACTACCTGCCTCTTCATAACTGTGCTGCTATTGTCAAAACAGATTCTCCCCTCCCCAAGATAGGGTTTCTCTGTTCAGCAGCCCTGGCTATACTGGAACTTGTAGACCAGGCTGGCCTCAAACTCACAGAGATCCACCTGCCTCTGCTTCTCAAGTGCTAGGATTAAAGGCGTGTGCCACCACGCCCAGCTCCTCAAAAACAATTATTTAAAACTGGTTTGTTGCCGGATGGTGGTGTAGCACTCTTTTAATCCCAGCACTCAGGAGGCAGAGGTAGGCCGATCTTTGTGAGTTTGAGGCCAGCCTGGTCTACAGAGCTAGTTCCAGGACAGCTAGGGCTGTTAAACAGAGAAACTCTGTCTCCCAAAAACAGAAGCAAACAAGGAAACAAAACTGCTTTGTTATTTTTATTTATGTGTATGTGTCTGTATGAGGTTAAGTGCACCACATGCATGTAGGTGCCTGCAGAGGGCATGAGAACCCAAATAGGTGGTTGTTATAGGTGGTTATGAGCCACTTAATATGGGTGATGGGAACTGAACCCAGGTCCTTGCAAGAGCAGTAAATGCTGTCAAAAGTTTTACTTGTTTTTGCTTACATTCTGAGGATTAATATTAATTTTTTTTTCGAGACAGTTTCTTTGTAGCTTGGAGCCTGTAAACCAAACTGGCCTCGAACTCTCAGAGATCTGCCTGCCTTTGGCCTCCTGAGCACTGAGATTAAAGGCCTGCGCCACCACTGCCTGGGATTAATGTTAGTTTATATTAGAAACCTTTTTGTTGTTGTTGTTTGTTTTTTGAGACAGGGTTTCTCTGTAGCTTTGGAGCCTGTCCTGAAACTCAATCTGTAGACCAGGCTGGCCTCGAACTCACAGAGATTCTCTTTTCTCAATCTCCTGAATGCTGGAGTTAAAGTCATGCACCACCACCACCAGGCAGGAAACTTATTTTTAATTCAGGTAATTTTATCAGGTGGCTTTTATTTATAAAAAGGATGCTGCTGAATACAGATGGCCTTGATTTGGAGAGATGACTTGGGTTAGACCAGTTGAGTAAAGTTGTCCTGTTAGTAACTGAAATTAGAATGTTATGTGTGTAATATTTACATGTCTCCTCTTCTGTTTTTAGGACATTCGGAAATTCTTTGGGGTTATATCAAGTGGGAAAAAGCCTGTAAATGAGACGGTAAAGAAGAATGAGAAAATAAAACCTTCTGTGGGAACTGTCAAAGGAAAGAAAGGAGTAAAGGAAGTCAAGGTCAGTTTCCACGTTCAAGTTTGTCCTGTATGTCCAAGAGGCGTCCAGGAAGCTCAGTTCCTAACCTTGATTTGTTGGGAGTGCTGAAGAATTAGAGATTTCAGTGCAGTTGACAGAGGAGGAAGAAAGAAATAAAGCTAATATGTCTAATCTAGCTTGCTGCGTTCAATCCTGTTGTCTTCTCCCCCTTTCTCCTTTGAGTTGTTAAAACTTTGCATTTTGTGCTGGAGAGTTGGCTTGGCGGTCAAGAGTATTATTTATTCTTCCAGAGGGCCCAGGTTCGATTTCTAGCATCCAGATGGTGGCTCACAACCATTTGTAATTTCACTTACAGGGGATCTGAAGCCTTCTTTAGGCCTCTGTGGGCACCAGGCCTGGATAGGGTATACAGACTAATCTGCTGGCAAAACTCCTACACTCATTAAAAAACAACAGTAGCAACAAAACCAAATAAAACCTTTGCTTTTTGTTTTGTTTTGTTTTTTTTCATGACAGGATTTCTCTGTGTAGCCCTGACTGTCCTGGAATTCACTCTGCAGACCAGGAGGGCCTTGAACTCAGAGATCGGCCTGTCTCTGCCCCCCCTCCCCCCCAGTGCTGGGATTAAAGGTGTGCACCACCAGTGCCTGGCAAAACATTTGCATTTTAAGATCAAAATTTGCCATCTGTGGTGGCATGGCATATGCTGGAAATAATCAAGATAAAGAGGGTGAGGCAGAAGTTTCAAGTCAGTCCAGGCCACAAACAAAGCAGTTTTGTTCATAGAGACACAGGGCCTGTCTTCAGGTAAATGGTGTTAGACTCTGCTTTCAAGTGCTTTTCTGTTAATTCCAGTATCTGGAATATATGAGGATCATCTCTATTAAATGCCTTTACTCTTGAGTCTGCTGGCCATATTTTAATTTGTTCTGGACACAACAACATAATACCATTGTCTCAGTGGCTTAAACCGGACAACCATACTTCTTTGACTTCTGGGGCCTGTTTTTCCACGATGAGGATTCTGTGGCTGATGTAGTTTCTAGTGAGGACTCTTGATTCACAGCTGTCTTCCTTGTGTTCTCACACAGCTTTTTCTTGGGTGCCTGTGCTCAGGAAGGAGAGATTGAGCCTGCTGATGCTTATTACAAGGATGCTAAACTTGTGAGATCAGGACCTCCTCCATACCACCTCGTTAAATCATTAACTTTACTTTGGAAGTTTGTTTGCTTTGAGAGTGAGTCTCACTAAGAAGCCCTGGCTGGTCTGGAACTGGCTATGGAGAGCAGGCTGGCCTTGAACTCACATTGATCCACTTTCCTCTGACTTCTGAGTGTCGGGATTAAGGATTAGAGCTCCAGCACAGGAAGTTGGGATGTAAACATCCAGTCTATAACATTTTATCCATTCTATTTCAGTCACACCCTCTTCCCAGTATTGATCCATTCTACCATCAAGTATAAAGACTTGTCAAATATAAATAAGGCTTGAAGGTGTGATTCATTTTTAGGCAAGTTCTTTTCTAGTTGTGAACCTCGGAAAGCTGCATATAATAGCGGTAGAGAGACAGAGTAGACATTTCCATTCTTAAGGTATTAAGAGGGAAGGATAATGGCTCTCAGGCAAGGCCAGAACCCAGCAAAGGTACAGATAAGCTTTGGTTTTATAATCTCTTTTGCAGACCCACCGGGGTTCCATTCCTGAGGTCCAGGCAGCAGTCTTGTCCTTGGGACTCTTTATGACTCTTTTACCTTTGAGGCTTCAGGTGAAGACTGGTCTTTTGAATAAGATGATGTTTTTCCCTTTGAAAATGAAGTCAGTCCTGATGATCTCTTAGTCTATTAGTATTTGTTTTGTCCTGTTTTTAATCTCCTTTAGTTGAAATTGGCAGTGTTTCTGCATGTATTAATACTTCTTTAGTGATAGTTCGACTACACCCTTGTTACTTTTTTTTTCAAAATATTCTGTCTCATTTTTGCAGGGTGAGTAGTTAAAATAATTTTCCAAGTCATGTCCGTCCTTCCTTCCTTCCTTCCTTCCTTCCTTCCTTCCTTCCTTCCTTCCTTCCTTCCTTCCTCTTTCTCATTTTACCAAGGTCTAGCATATGGATTTTTTTAATTCTTCTCTCATAAATTACATCCTGACCGCAGTTTCCCCTCTTTTCTCTCCTAGTTCCTCCCGCACCTCCCTTCTCCCCCTGATTCATTTCTCTGTTTTCCTTCAGAAAAGGGCAGGTCTCCCAGGGTTATCAACCAAACATAACATATCATGTTGTAATAAGACTAGGCACATCCCTTCATATTAAGACTGGATGAGGCAACCCAGTAGGAGGAAAAGGGTTCCAAAAGTAGGCAAAAGAGTCAGAGACAGCCCTTCCTCCCACTGTTAGGAGTCCCACAAGAAGACCAAGTTACACAACCATACCATGTATGCAGAGAGCATAGGTCAGACTCATGCAGGCTCCCTGATTGTTGTTCAGTCTCTGAGCTTCTAAGGGCCCAGGTTCGTGATTCTGTGAATTTTCTTGTGTAAGTCATCTTTACCATAAGTTTTTAGAGCTCAACCTGTACAATCAGCATTCTGTTTCAAACTCTTCAGCTCAGTACTTAAATTTCTTACTTTTCCATAGAGCACTAGAACATAACCAAGTTATTTTTCTAAAAATTATGACTGGAGGGATTTTGAGATACATGCTAGAAAAAGCCCAGAATGCCATAAAGGAACTGTGAGTAAAAACATGAGTCTAGCTAGGCAGTGGTGGCACACGCTTTTAATCCCAGCTCTAGGGAGCCAGAGACAGGTGGATCTTTGTGAGTTTGAGACCAGCCTGGTGTACAGAACAAGTTCCAGGACAGCCAAGTTTACACAAAGAAACCCTGTTTTAAAAACGAAAGACAATTCTACCCAAACAACAACAACAAAACAAAAGCCAAAACAAAGAAGTGGTGGTCCAATTCCAGTCCAAAGGCAGGAAAAAGCTGACGTTCTGGAGGAAGTCAGGCAGGAAGAATTCTTTCTCATTCCAGGGAAGGTTAGCTTCTCAGGACTGCTGCTAATTTGATACGGCTCAACTATTTCCAGGAGGGATATCTTTATTTTATTGATTTAAATATTAAATTTATCCAAAAGCAGCTCACACAAACATTGCAGTGATGATTGACAGATATCTGGATCCTTATGATTCGTTGTCTTGATGCACTTAACCACACAGGTCGAAATTTTTTTCTTTATTTTGGGTTTATTGTATTGGATCCAGTTACATTCCTCAAAAGATTGTTGGTTCTTTTGGCTTACCATGTAATTTACTTGACCAAACTCAGGCTCTAAATTCTTGATTTCCTGTTTGCAGGGCAGCAGGTGAAATCTTGGGTTTCTCTGTGTGGTCCTGGCTGTCCTGGAATTCATTCTGTAGGCCAGGCTGGCCTCTAACTCAGAGACCTCCCTGCCTCTGCCTCCTGAATGCTGGGATTAAAGGCATGTGCTACCACTGCTTGACTTGGTTTAGTTCTTTTAAGTTAGCCTTTTAAAACTTTGACCTTTTAAGTACTTGGAGTCGCTTCTGTTGGCAGCCACTAAGCCTGAGTGTAATGAGAATGACAGGCTAAGTTGTATAGGCTTCCTTTGTTCTAATTACACCCTGCTGTCTACAGGTTAATAATTCCTGTAAAGAGGATGCCTCCAAACCGAAGCCGAACAACAAGAAAAAGAGGATCATCTATGATTCAGGTAATTTTTTTTTTTTGAGGTTTAAAAGTCTTTTATTTCGCATGTAACTATTTTTTTTGAGGTTTAAAAGTCTTTTATTTCAGCCGGGCGATGGTGGCGCACGCCTTTAATCCCAGCACTCGGGAGGCAGAGGCAGGCGGATCTCTGTGAGTTCGAGACCAGCCTGGTCTACAGAGCTAGTTCCAGGACAGGCTCCAAAGCCACAGAGAAACCCTGTCTCGAAAAACAAAAACAAAAAAAAAAAAAAAAAAAACAAAACAAAAAAAAAAAAGTCTTTTATTTCGCATGTAACTATTTTCCAAACTGACATCTGAGACACACGTGTTTCTGACATTAGTAACTGCTGTGTGGCCGGGCAGTGGTGGTGCACACCTTTCATCCCAGCCCTCGGGAGGCAGAGGCAGGTGGATCTCTGTGAGTTCGAGGCCAGCCTGGTCTACAGAGCTAGTGCCAGGACAGGCTCCGAAGCTACAGAGAAACCCTGTCTCTAAAAACCAAAAAAAAAAAAAAAAAAAAAAGGAATATTCCCATTAATTTTTTTCAAATCGAGGTTCTTAGAAGTTGAGTTTGTTTGAAAAAGAAAAGAAAGTACCTTACAGTGCTGCTGTTAAAGCAAATATTGGGTACATTAATTAATAAATTTGTGTGTATGTGGTCATGTGTACCATGGCGTGTGAGTGGAGGTCAGAGATAGCTTGTAGGAGCTGGTGCTCTCTTGCACTTAGTAGGTCCTCAGGATTGAATTTAGGTAATCAGGCTTGGTGGTAGGTGTCTTTATTTGCTGAACCATCTTGCTTGCCCCAAAGAAGATATTCAAAGTTTATTTTTTGTGTATGATAGGAAGATATGGTAATTTCATTTCTGTTGAAAAAGTAATAAACAGAATTTAAAGGATTTTCTTTGGATATAGTTTTGAGATGGGGAACAGGACTTTTTGTGCATATGTCTTATTTATTCATTTATTTATTTTGTAAAACCAGAGATTGAACTGAGACCCTCTGCCTAGTAGGCAAACACTCTATCACTGAACCATAGCCCCCAGCCCTGTTTATATATTGAAACAGGGTGTTGTAATATTGCCTAGGCTCCTAAGTGCTAGCACTGCAGGCCTGTGTTCAGTCCCTTGCACCATACACACACACACACACACACATATCATACCTGACTTAATTTTCATATTTTCTGGTATTTTTCCCCCACCTATTTTAGTCAAGCCTGATGAGTTCCTTGGACACACATGGTGGAAGGAGAGAATTGACTCTTTTGTTTGTTTTGTTTTTTGGTTTTTCGAGACAGGGTTTCTCTGTAGCTTTGGAGCATGTCCTGGAACCTTTTGTAGACCAGGCTGGCCTCGAACTCACAGAGATCTACCTGCCTCTGCCTCCCGAATTGTTAAAGATAGTATATTTGTGGGGTTTTTTTTTTTGTCTTTGTTTTGGTTTTTTTTAAAACTATTTTATGTGCATTTGTGTTTTGCTATGAGTGTCGGGTCCCCTGGGACTGGAATTATAGACAGTTCTGAACTCACATGTGGCTGCTGGGAATTGAACCCAGATCCTCTGGAAGAACAGTCAGTGCTCTTAGCCACTGAGCCATCTCTCCAGCCCCCTGTTGTGCTTTGTTTTTGTGTGTGTGTGTGTGTGTGTGTGTGTGTGTGTGTGTGTGTGTACCACATGTGGAGGACAGGTGATTTGGGGAGTTGGCTTCTCCTACTGTGTGGGTACTGGTTACTGAGCTTAGGTCATCAGGCTTGACAACAAGCACCTGTACCGACTGAGCCATGCTCCCAGCCCACATGGGTAGTTTTTAAGGTTTGGGTTGGTCGTTAAAACAGTAATAGTATCTAATGCGGGAGTTTATTACTGATAAAAGTAATGTAAAGAATTCATCAAGAGATGCTTCTTAGGGGATTGGTTCATAATGACCACTTAAAAATACACTGGTATTTCCTTTCATGGTTTTAATCCTTCTCTTGTAGATTCAGACTCAGAGGAGACAGTGCAGGTAAAAAATGCTAAAAAGAAATCAGAAAAATTGCCACTACCTTCTAAACCTGGTAAAATTTCTCGGAAGGATCCTGTTACTTACGTTTCTGAGACAGGTAAGGCATCAAATGTATTTTGGCTTTTTGAATTGTATCTGTCAGAGGAAGGGCATCATGACCTAGATAGAGCCTTTGCACTTGCTTCTGCCTCCTGAGTGCTAGGACTAAAGGTGTGTACCACCACCACCTGGCAGTAGCTAGTCCTCGTATCTGCTGAGCCATCTCTCCCACACCTGAACTATTTTTTGAAACATTTTTAATACTGTTGTGTTTCTTTTTTGTTTATTTAGTTTTGTTTTTATATCCCAACCAAAGTTTTCCCTCCCTCTTTTCCTCCCCATCCCTCCTGCCTTTACCCCCCCATCTCCAACCCTGCCCCCAGTCCACTCTTCCTCCTCTGCTGCTCTTCAGAAGAAAGGCAGGTTTCCCATGGATACCAGCCAGTCACGGCATATCAAGTTGCAGTGACACTAGGCACTGCCTCTTCTATTAAGGCTAAACAAGGCAATCCAGTAGGAGGAATGGTTCCTGAAAGCAGGCAGCAGAGTCAGAGACAACCCCAGCTCCCACCGTTAGTAGTCCCATGAGAAGACCAAGTTACACAGCTGTAACATATATGCAGGGGCCTTAGGTCAGTGCCTTGTAGGCTCCCTGGTTTTTGGTTTAGTTTCTGAGCCATGATGAGTCCAGCTTAGTTAGTTCTGAGGGCTTTGTTGTGGTGTCTTTGACCCCACTCACTCCTACATTCCTCCCTTCCCCTCTTCCGAAGGATTCCCTGAACTCCGCCTAATGTTTGACTGTGCACAGGTCTCTGCAACTGTCTCTGTCAGTTGTTTGGTCAAGCCTCTCTGATGACTGTTGGGCTAGGCAACTGTGAATATAGCAGCATGTTAGTAGGAATCATTTCATTGCCTTTTTTTTTTTTTTTTTGCCAGTTGTGTTTGGTTCTATCTTAGGTCTCTGAGCTCTTCCTCCTCTGGGTCCTGGCCCTCAGGGGTGAGCTCCTCTCATGGTATGGGTCTCAAGCTGGGTAGGACTGATGTGTTTCTTACAACAGGGACAGAGTGGCATTTTTAACCCTTTTACTTTGTTGCTAAATATCTGCTTAGGCATATTGTACAACATTTAAGAGGTCCCTTTTGCCTTTGTGGCATTTTAAATGTGTGGAGGGTTAAAACAGTATGGTAGTAGGTCTGTTGTGTAAGTGAGGATGTGTGGTCAAGCTTTCCAGTAAAAATGTCAGTGCCAGAGCTGTGACTTTAACTGTGGACCAGGGCTTATCCTTATTTTCTAATTTAAGTACACTAAGGGCTCTGATCACAGATTCCCTTTTTATTAGAATAATTTTTAATTACAACCTTCTGAAGAGATGTTCAGTATCTTACATGAGATTTTTACAATCACTAGACAATTTGATTTCCCCTCCCCGTCTTTTGTTACTTTCTTTTTGAGACGTGGTCTTGCTGTATAGCCCTGGTTGGCCTTGAACTCACATCAGTTTTCCTAACTCAGTTTGGGATTACTGGTGTGAGCTATCACATCTGACTCAATGCTTGCTCCATTCAGCCCATGGCATATGTATGTACAAGTGAGGACTGTCCTTATCTTAGCTAAGAATTTGGGGTACAGTGTGCCCGTTATCTTAGTTATATTTCTGTTGCTGTGATAGAATACTCCACAGTTTAAGGGAGAAAGGCTTATCTTTCCCAGTGTGAGGTGACACAGTGAGGACGGCAGGGCAACAGGTCACGTGGCATCCGCATGAGATGCAGGAATGAATGCTGGCTCAGCTTGCTTCCTCCTCCTTTTCTAGTCCAGTCATTGCCCCCAAATTAGTCTTGCTCACTCACGGTGGGCGGGTCTTCCCACCTCACTTAATCTATAGAAGACATTTCCCGCTGGTACGCTGAGAGGCCCTAACTTCAGGTGACTCTAGGTCTCATCAAGTTGACAGTTGAGATTACTGTGATGTTTAGTGTTAGATTAGCATCACACCTGTCTACTGTGATGTTTAGCATCACACCTGTCTACTGTGATGTTTAGGTTAGCATCACACCTGTCTACTGTGATGTTTAGTGTTACATAGTATCTGCTTTCCCACATAATTTAAAACATTTATTTTTTATGTAATTTTATGCTTGTATGTCTGTACACTATGTTTGTGCCTGGTGCCTGCGGAGGGCTGGAAGAGGTTGTCAGATCCCTTGTGAGCTCCCATGTGGAGGCTGGGACTGAAAGGTTTCCCTGGGGGAGCAGTATGTGCTCTTGACTGTTGAGCCATTTCTTCAACCCTATAGAAAGGAAATGTAGGAACTAGTTTTATTCTATTTTGAAGACATGGTGTCCTGTAGCCCAGTCTGTGGATTTCTGGATCTTGATTTTGATCCCCCTGCTTTTACCTTGCCAGCACTGAGATTTCAGGTATGCACCACCATCCCCTGTTTCTTGACTGTGGGGTTGAAACCACTGCTGCCTTTAATCCCAGCACTGCCAAAGGAACCTTATATGCAGGTTCACCAGGAACTGTTGTTTGATTGAAGAAATTAGGGTTTTTCCTTGTCTTGTCTTTTCTGTAGGATTGTTTGTTGATAACTTTAGAATGATTCTGGAGGCAGTGCTTTGGAAGTTATATTTATCTGATAGGTATTAATTGGGGAAAAAAGTGGTGATGTACTTTTTGGTTGCTATGTAAGGTCAGTGACCAAAACTTGGGAAAACAGCAGGAAATATTAAGGGTTAATATAATATCCTTCTGTGCTTAATTTTAGAGTTACATTATTTTGTGTTTGATGCAACAAGTATAGTTTTTTTTTTAAATGATTTTAAAAGTTTGTTTATTTATTATGTATACAGTGTTCTGCCTGCAGGCCAGAAGAGGGCACCAGATCTCATTATGGATGGTTGTAAGTCACTATGGTTGCTGGGAATTGAACTCAGGACCTCTGGAAGAGCAACCAGTGCTCTTAACCTCTGAGCCATCTCTCCAGCCCCACAAGTATAGTTTTCTGTCTGAAAGCTTTCTTATAGATTCTGTCAGGGAAGTGCAGAATGGTTGCGGGAGACTGTGTCTCCGACTTGAGAGAACTGTCTATTGTATTGGATTACATTTGTTTATTTATTTATTTATTTATTTATTTATTATGTATACAATATTCTGTCTGTGTGTATGTCTGCAGGTCAGAAGAGGGCACCAGACCTCATTACAGATGGTTGTGAGCCACCATGTGGTTGCTGGGAATTGAACTCAGGACCTTTGGAAGAGCAAGCAATGCTCTTAACCACTGAGCCATCTCTCCAGCCCCTGGATTACATTTGTTGAGAATCAATATTAATTTACATGTTAGGATTTTTTTTTTTGAAGAGTGGAAGTTTTGAGTTTATAAAGCATGGTGTTTCACGATGACTGTCCCTACTGAACATTTAACAGGTCTGTTTCTCCCCCAGGAGGCAAGCATGCTAGGATTTTGTATAAAAGAATCTAAGTTTGAGATTTTGAGCATGGGTGAAGTGTTTGGATTAACAGTGTGTTAAGTCACTTAGTGCATGTCCATCCCTCATCTGGTCCTTTGCCTTATGCAGCTGCATTGAACAAGCTTGTGTATTTAAGCACACATGCACTTACCTGGGTATAAATTTATGCAACCCACTTTTCTATTGTTTAATGTCTTTTTTTTTTTTTTTTTTTTTTTGGTTTTTTCGAGACAGGGTTTCTCTGTGGTTTTGGAGTCTGTCCTGGAACTAGCTCTTGTAGACCAGGCTGGTCTCGAACTCACAGAGATCCGCCTGTCTCTGCCTCCCGAGTGCTGGGATTAAAGGTGTGCGCCACCACCGCCCGGCTTGTTTAATGTCTTAACTTGCCTGTGCCACCTCTCCCCGTAGGATGCTCAGTCTTGGGTGTGATTTCTTAGCACACACAAAAGAAAAAACTATTTACCTGACTCATTTTGATTCTGAAAGGATTTATTGGTAACAAATCATGAGACTCGTGGCTTCTTGATTAGTTTGGTTTTTCTGCTTATATGCGAGACTGATTTACCACATGAATGAATGGAGATGGGATATTTGCTGCCTGCCTTTTCCATTCTTTTAATTAACGAGTATTTTGAAGGCCTAACAAGTGCACTGTTCCTTCCAAACCGACAGCAGGGAGCAGTATTGAAGTCTCTCCATACATGCACCGAGACTTTGAGCGCCCGCTCCCTACTTAGAGTTTCACTTGTTGCTAAGTCAATTATTTTTAATCTTTGTAATGAAATCTACCTGTTAATTGGATTTTGGTATGTTCCAGACCAAAGGCAAGACATTCATAGCATTAGGACAGTCAGATCCATTTGCAGAGCCAAACTCTGAGCGCAGGAGCTCCAGAATTAGATTTGCTTTTCCTACTGGGCTTGTAAATAGATTTGATTATAGACCTTCACATTATTCCTTTCTCTTTCGCCCGTTATCCTTCTAAATAAACGAACATGGCTAACTCAGAGTGGCAGAACAATCTCCTCTCTTAGGCAATTCCTCTGCTCCGTGTTGAAAAATGCTAGTTTACTTGGTCATTGGTAGCACATTCGAGATTATGTTGTCTATAAATAAAAATAAATGGTGTTTTTACAAGGAGACAAATATCCTGGAGGGAAATTTTAAGTGTTAGTTGCCTATGATTTTCAAGTAGTTGTCAGAAATCTGACTTAGATCTGTTTATCAGGGTTTTATTACAGATTTTGGGGAGGAGAGAACAGCTTGCCTTTGGCTTCTGACAAAGACAAACAGATCAGGTTCATTAGAAAAAAGGAGGATGCTTTACCTCTGTACATGTGTAGGCTTGCAGAGTAGTTATTTTACCTGAGGATGGCTCAGCAAAACCTCTGCTCAATGACTGTGGCTTTATAGGAAGCAAGTTACTTTGTTGTATTCTTTTTGTTGTTTTTCTGAGATGCTTTCTCACTGTGTTGCCAAGCTGGCCTAGAACTCGCTGGAATTAACTCCTGCCTCAGTTTCCTAAGTGCTGGAGTTACAGGGCTATACCATCACACTTGGCCGCATAGCTCATATTGCCGTCTGTCTACATAATACATCCATGTAGCCTTTAAGGTACTAAAGCCTAAAGGGGCTTTAAAAAAAGACAGCCAATTGATGTGGAGACAGAGCTGTTTTTTCTTGAGGGTTCTTTTTGTTTGTTTGTTTGTTTTGTTTTGTTTTGTTTTGTTTTGTTTTAGCAGGGCAAGATGACAGGATGTGTTCAGATGTGCCTGTGACAGTGTTATGGTAGATTTCCACCAGTGTGACAAAGCACTTGGTTCATTATTTCAGAGGTTTCTGTTATGTGACAGCTTTGTTTATAGGCTTTTTTTTTTCTGAAGCTGAGGACCGAACCTAGGGCCTTGTGCTTGCTAGGCAAGCGCTCTACCACTGAGCTAAATCCCCAACCCCTGTTTATAGGCTTTTTAAAAGAATAATTCTTTATGATTTTTTTCTTTTAAAAACTTATTTTTAGGGGCTGGAGAGATGGCTCAGTGATTAAGTGACTGTTCTTCCAGAGGTCCTGAGTTAATTCCCAGCAACTGCATGGCAGCTCACAACCATCTGTAATACTATCTGTCGCCTTCTTCTGGTGTGTAGGCATACATGCAGATAGAACACTTTATATATAATAAATAAATAAATCTTAAAAAGCTTACTTTTATTTTTTGTGTATGAGTGTTTGCCTGTTTATGTGTACCACATTATGTAATGCCTGTAAAGGTCAGAAGAGGGCATAGGATCCCCTGGAGCTGGAGTTACAGCTGGCTGTGAAGTACCAGATAGATGCTGGGTATGAAAACAAATGCTCTTAACCACTGACCTCTCTGGTCCCATCTACAGACATTTGACGAGGCAGAACACCATGGTGTAGAGCGTGTGGTAGGACAACGGTCCTCTCCAGGGTAGACAAAATGTATCCCACGTGCATGCGCCTCAGTGAATGATTGGGGGTTAGAATGCCCCGTGTGGGAGTCAGTTCTCTCCTACCAGGTGGGTCTCAAGGAGAGAACTCAGGTCATCAAGATTAGCAACAGAGCACTTGTACCTACTGAGACTACATATTTTAGGATAGAAAATGTAACAAAACAGTTTGAAGTTCCAAATGAATGGTTAGGTAATTGTTGACATCAGCCTTCAGTATGCGTGTAGCAGAGTCTCTGAAGCTACTGAGTCAGCGCCTTGTCTGGAGCTGTAATGGCTTCCTGAGTGAACTCCTTACCTTTGCCTTTCCCTCTACAGTGTCTTCTCCGAAGACAAGACTTAACTGGGTGTTACCTTGCGCTACTCGGGCATCTATGTTACAACCCGAGTTTCTTTCTATTATCTAGGAAGCCCTATAGGATTTGACTTCTGCCTCTTTGCCTGAACGGGTGTAGCTGCACGCCTTCAACCTGCAGCACACTCACTGTAAGGCTTGGTGCTTGTGGTGTACCTTAGCTGACTGTTCTTGCTGGAGCCGTCTTCGTTTCAGGGCTCTGATGACAACGATCAACAACACCTGATAAACAGATTTTGTTCATCAGAGAGACTTTCCCTAGTCAGGTGTGCTGGGTCAATAACGATCTCAGTAGTAGGGTTTGTTGAGGCAGAAGGTTGGCCTAGCTGTGTAAGTATGTCAAAAATAGCCCGAGCTACATAGACTCTGTCTCAAAAAATAACGGATTGTAGCCAAGGGGAAGAGTACTTGACTGGTACACACAAGGCCTTGAGTTTGATCTCCCAAGAATAGGCTTTCCTTGATGACTGCTTTATCAGAAAGAACATCCCTCACTTTGTTGGACGTTTTTTTTTCCTTTGTGGTGTTAGTGAACCTGGGACCTCATTATGTGTTCTAGGCAGTCGCTGAATTAGACCCCTTTCTATAATCATTCCCTTTTTTCTTGGTGTGGGGAGTCATGACTGGGGTTGGACTGGCTACTTCTGGTATTCTTAATCACTCCTTAGACTGTTTTCTTTACTGCTTCTTAATGTAGCTCGAAAATAAAGGTATCTGTATGTAGGTATATGTGTATACGTGTGTGTGTGTGTGTGTGTGTGTGTGTGTGTAGTGTGTCTGTTTCTTCCTGTAGACCACAGGTTCCATGGGGTCAGGTGTGTATCTTTTCACTACGGAAGTTGTCTCTTCTGTATCTTCAGTGCCTGGTATAGAATGGGTGTGTTGAAAATATTTGTGTAATCATAGGCCTGGCCTTGTGAATGGAAGAGTGATTCTTAAATTCAAAAGGTAGGAAGAAAAAAACAACTCAAGGTATTGCTTTTTAGAAAAAGTTACTAGAAACGAGATTATTTTATATAAAGACCTATACTTTATCAAAAATATTTTCCGTTTAAGATGAAGACGATGACTTTGTATGTAAAAAGGCAACCTCCAAAGCAAAAGAGAATGGAGTATCTACAAACAGTTACCTTGGAACATCAAACATGAAAAAGAATGAAGAAAACACCAAGACTAAGAATAAACCTTTATCACCAATAAAACTTACACCAACATCAGTGCTCGATTATTTTGGAACTGAAAGTGTCCAGAGATCTGGTAAGAAGATGGTGGCGAGCAAAAGAAAAGAGGTGGGTATTCTGCATGCAAGCGAGAGTGTGAGGATTGGCGGGCGGGCGTGCAGCATGCACCTGGGGGAGGGAAGCTAGAAGGGCATTAGTTGAGGTCAGCCTAGGCTAGATAATGGGATACTCTGAAACAACAGAAAAAGAATGTTTGGACTTGATACTCAGTCATGGATACTATTAAAGAAAACTTGGGATGTTATAAAATTAGTAAGCATGCTTTAATCATAACGAAATATTTTTTTTATAAGCTGTAACAGATCGCACTTGACCTTTTCCCTTCTTTCACTGAAGCACTTTTATTTTTTTTATTTTATATTTATTTATTATGTATACAATATTCTGTGTGTGTGTATGTCTGCAGGCCAGAAGAGGGCACCAGACCTCATTACAGATGGCTGTGAGCCACCATGTGGTTGCCGGGAATCGAATTCAGGACCTTTGGAAGAGCAGGCAATGCTCTTAACCACTGAGCCATCTCTCCAGCCCATAACGAAATATTTTTTTCCATGATTATAGACAAATACTGCCCATTTGGAAACTATGGGAATTAGGATTTATACAGACATAGACACACACATACACACACACACACACACACACACACACACACACACAATGTAGATATGTATTTTTTTGTTTGAAAACAAGAAAGCATTTAAACTATAAGAAAAAGTCACAGTTCTTAGAATTTAAATGGAATTTTCAAAAGGGAAACTTATACTGTTGACTTTAGCAAACAGAGTACACAATTTGATTTTGAAATGAGATAAACATCGTATTAACACAGTATAGCTATTCTGATTCTCTAGTTTGAGTGGTTGTTGAGGAAATGGACGCATGGGTGAAGCACAGGGAAGGCTGTGCCTCAGTGTAGGCTGTGCTGTTGCGTGTACTGACTCGTTGGTACCTTCACAGGGCTGAACTGCCATCCTTATATGGATGACCGATGTTTTAGACTACTTTTCAAGCCAGAGCACTAACCAGTAGTGTGTGTGCACACTTCTCTTAAAGTGAGAACCGTCTGTCTGTAGGATGTTTATTCTTTATGAAACTAGACGTCATCAGAACAGCTTTGATCTTGACTTTGTTGCTGTGGATTGTGACCATTACTGATAGACCTATCTCTGACTGATGTATTTAATTAGGTATTGCAAAAAAAGCACTTTACTTTTAGCCTAATTTATGTTTATCTTGCTTGACTTTCTTTGGAATTCAGTCCTCTCAGAACATGGACGACTCCAGATTAAGTGATGAGGCGATCGCCAAGCAGCTGCAGCTCGATGAAGACGCAGAGGTATTGCCGTTCCACTTGGTTAGCATTAATAACTTGACATGACTTGGTGCATATTTATAAATAACCAAGATGTTGTAGTTTTTTTTCTCCTTTTGAATAGGGTGTTACTGTCTGTGTGTTAAGCTCTAATACTGCCTTTGTGAAGGACCATAGTTTGGTTCCTGGTGCCTATGTCAGGTGGCTTAAAGCCGTCTGTAATTCCAGTTCCAGAGGATCTGATGCCCTCATCTGTAAACACTCAAGTTTATATACCCACATAGATGCACATATACACGAGCTTTTCCTTAGAACTAACAAACCTCAAGACATACAATAAAGAGAAGTTATACTGAGACCATTAAGAGAAAATGTAACTTCAGATGCTATAAAGAAATATCACTTTAGAATACGGCAACCCCATTGGCCAGTAAGATGACTCAGCGGGTAAAAAGGTGCCTGCTGCTGCGTCTGAGGGCCCGGATTAGGAGAGAAACAATTCTTACAAGTTGTCTTCTGACCTCCTCACGAGTGCCATGACATACACACCCACATATACAATAAATGTAACAAAGAACATTTAAAATGAGCACTAACTTTAGTATGCTTGTAGATCTAAAGGTGTATAATTTGTAAACTTGGCTTTTTTGAAACAAGCCTGTGATACTGTTAATGTTTAGTAGGAAGATATCATTTGTTATTTAAAATTTTTTTTTCTAAACATGAAACACACATTTAAAAGTGTTTAAATACAAAAATAACAAAAGCATCCTACTGTGTTGTGCATTTTACAGCTGGAGAGGCAGTTGCACGAAGATGAAGAGTTTGCTCGAACATTAGCCATGTTGGATGAAGAACCCAAGACCAAAATGGTAGGTAACATTATGGTATTATAATGTTGGATGGCTTATTGTGTGTGTATGTTATAATGTTGGATTGCTTATTGTGCGTGTGTGCGTGCGCGCATTTAGACCAGAGTGTATGCGTGCGTGTGCGCGTGCGCGTGCATTTAGGCCAGAGGTGGATTGTCAGGTCTTGTTGAACTTGGAGCTTATTGGCATTTCTTTTGGTTTGGCTGACCAGTGAGTGCAAACCTTCAGGACCCTTTTGTCTCTGTCCTCCCTAGCAGCGCAGTTACAGGGATGTCCCGCCATGCCTGCTTTTCCATGGGTGCTGGGGATCAGAACTCAAGTCACCATGTAGGTACAATAAGTGGGGTTACTATCCATTGAGTCATCCGACTAGCTGAATTGTTTGAGTTTGTAATTTTTGTGTGTGTGTATGGAAATTCATTTACAAAGTTAGTCTTTTCAAAAGATTGCAAGAAATAAAGCAAATCATAATTTGTCCTACAAAACCGTAGGTTTTGCTTTTATTCCTTATCAGAAGAATTTTTTATGTATATTTGAGAATATTTCAGTTCTCTAGAATGTGGGTTTAATAACTGTAGCACTCTTTTCAGGAAGCAGAATCTCACTGTTGTTCTTCTTTTTCTTGAGTGTTCTTTTATGCGTTGGTTTTTGAGGCAGTCTTTGCCATGTAGTTCTGGGTGCCTGGTACTGTGTAGCCCAGAATGGCTTTAAACTGGCACTTCTCCTGGCTCAACCCTCCGCCAACCAGTGCTG
The DNA here is from genome assembly GCF_037038515.1 of Microtus pennsylvanicus. Lineage (NCBI taxonomy): Eukaryota > Metazoa > Chordata > Mammalia > Rodentia > Cricetidae > Microtus > Microtus pennsylvanicus. Next base: position 35,828,830 of record NC_134590.1, read on the forward strand.
AGATCAATCAGGGCATCAGCTGCTATTCTTGGCTTCTCTTTTATTTTCCTACTGGGTTTTAATTTGTTTTCAGTTTTTTGTATTTGTTTCTATTTTAGCTGCATAATACTATTAGTAGTTTGGAAGCCGAGATAAAACACTATTAAGACTCTGTTTCTGGTTTAGGAGACTGGATGGAATTTAGATGTTTTATTGGCATACTGTTGTAATCTTTTATCTGATTCCTTATCAGTAAATGAAGTAATAAAATACTGCCTTTGCTATGATATTTTTTGTGGATAAATGAATGGCAGTTTATTATAGTGTCTTGCTGGTTTGGCTTGAAAGATGACCCTTAAACTTAAAAATTTAATCCATTTTAACAGCAGGTTTTGTGGTAACAGTTTTCCTATTACTTAATACTTCTGACACTTTTTACACTGTTTAGGCCCGAAAGGACCCTGAAGAGGGAGAATCATTTTCACCTCTCCAAGCTGATCTAAGCAAAGCAGAAAGCCATAAGAGCCCTAATAAAGGTAATTCTAGCAAAGAATATAAGAGAACGCTTACTTGTCTTAATAGAAGAGAATTCTTGGTAACTTTGCTTAAGCACTCTTTTCACTAATTGTTTGGTGGGTGTTTTAGAGAGCCATTAGTGTATGCTCTATTTAGATAAGCTGCTCCTATTCTCATGATGTCCTTATGCTCAAGACTTGGTCAGAAGTTGAAACATGTCATAGTGAAAAGTGCAGGTATGTATGCTATCTTCTGAGTGTCAGCAGCATAGCACATTGTGAGGATCTCACTGCTGATGCCCAGTATCTCAAGAGAGTACTGAATCCATGAGTTTGGGACCCACAGAGATGGTGGGCTGATATACAGTCACAATCCTGTAAAATCAAACCTCAAAATTAGCCATGTTTCCTTGCTGAATGCATGTTTCTTTTGTACCATTATAAAGTTGAAAACTTTTGAGTTGAACAGTCCTAAGTCAGAGATCACCTGCACTTTGAAACCTGGACACTAGCTGGTTATGAAGAGTGCATTAGGTACTCTTGGCTTCCTGAGTTTGGTATGTGACAACAAAGAGGCAATGCTTTGAGCTTTCATGTTAGAGGTACTGTCACGGAATTGGCTTCTGATTGTTCAGACCATCTGAAGTTCTTCTGGTTGTCTTGGGTGGCCTGTTCTGTGCTGGTCTTGATACTGAACCATCGACTGATACTGTCATTCCTCACCTTTCCTTACCCTTTTTTATTTTGCAATACCAGGGATTAAACTTAGGGCCTTGCACGTGCTGCTAAAGTTCCTGAGTTATATTTTCAGCCTTCTACTTTTTATTTTGAGATAGGGCCCTACTATATAACCAGGCTATCCTTGAATCATTCTATACCTCAACCTTAGAGCTGCAGTGTTCTGCCTCTGCCTTCTAAGTAGCTGGGATACAGATTACTCCCCTCCCCCATTATCTGTGAAGGATTGGTGTCATGATCCCTATGGGTACCCATGTTTGTGGGGACTCAACCTCTTTATGCAAAAGGTGTGGAATTTGCATATAATTTGTGGACAGCTTGACTTCCTATATACTTTAAGCCATCACTAGATACTTTGATTCAATGTAGTGCTATGTAAATAGTTTCTATGCTGTATTGTTTAGAGAGTAGTGATCAGGATAAAGTGTACACGGGTTGTATCTATACAAAGTATTTTCTATTCATAGCTTATTGTCTCCATGAGTATGGAACCTGTAGATGTGAGGGGCTAATAGAAGATCTAATTATAGAAGTAAATCTGCTTATATAGTACATTTTAGTCTTGGCAGTTTAGGATTTGAGGCTTTCCCACTATTTTGCAGTGTCTCTGTAAATTTTATAGCATATCCATGGAATGAAATCTTTGTATTTTCACACAGTTTGAGATTGAACTCAGACTTCGTGCGTTAGTGGACAAGTACTGTACTCTTGAGCTACACCCATATCTTTCTGTGTTATTAACAGTAATATATTACGTGGATGGCTTAAATTTAAAATGACAGATCTCTTTTTTTATTTGTTTTTTGAGACAAGATTTCTCTGCATAGCTTTGGCTGTCCTGGAGCTCATTTTGTAGAACAGTCTGGCCTCAGATTCACAAAGATCTACTTACCTCTGCCTCCCAAGTGCTGGGATTAAAGGTGTGCGCCTCCACTAACTGGAAAAATGACAGATCTCTTAATATGAATTGATTGCAAAGACGTATCATGTGAATATTTAAGTTTAAAAAACAAGAATGCCATCTGAGCTATAGTAAATGTTTTGAAGTCATGTGATACTATGTGCTACTGAAGTCATACTGTTCAAAGATGAAGAATAAAAATGTTGATGCTGGGCATGTTGCCCAAATAACAATCATAATATTTTCTTTGTAAAAGCAGGGCATTTCTTAAATGAAAGAAAGACCCGCAGTCCTGCTAAGCCCAGTAAGGGTGGGAGCTCCAAAGGATCTGAGCAGCCCCGCAGCTCATCAGCTCATCAGAGGGAAGCCGGTTCCTCTCCCAAGGCCAGCTCCAAGCTGGCACTTATGAAAGCAAAAGAAGAAAGTTCTTACAAAGACACAGAGCCGATGGCCTCAAGAAGAAAAGAAAATGCCATTGAACTCAAAGGAGAGAAACAAACTCCTAAGAAAACCAAAAGTTCCCCAGCTAAAAAAGAGGTAGGAAATTTATGAAAAGTATGTATTTGCTCTTGAGGTTATGAATCAGTAAATTGTATGCGGCTTGTTTTAGAACTAAGAAGAAATTGTTTTCTTTATATTAGTCTGAGCTAGTGATAAAAAACAGGGCCTAAGTGACTTACAGTCCTCAGGGAATAATAGATCTGGTTAAGAAGCATATCCTAGTATATTTTCTTTTCTTTTTCTTTTTTTAAAATATTTATTTATTTATTATGTATACAATATTCTGTCTGTCTGTGTATGTCTGCAAGCCAGAAGAGGGCACCAGACCTCATTACAGATGGTTGTGAGCCACCATGTGGTTGCCGGGAATTGAACTCAGGACCTTTGGAAAAGCAGGCAATGCTCTTAACCACTGAGCCATCTGTCCAGCCCTTTTAGTATATTTTCTATATATCAAAATTATACAGGTTAATGAGAAGTTATCTCCCTCACCTTCCACAGATATATGTGCCTATAAGATAGAGCTGTAATCATGAGATTACATATACATATCACATGAAATTACACATTACAGAGTAAGTATTATGGAGATACCATAGCTTTCTTTGCAATCGTGGATTTACAGGCAGGAGCAGTCAATATTTATAGGCCATATTTTCATAAGCCTTGCCTATGAATTTCCTTCATCAGATTAGTTGATCACCTGGTGGGTTTGCCTTATAAATATCAACTGTCACCTGCTATAATTGGCTCACGGTACTCAACAGCTTGTGACACACAGTTACTTCTTGGTATGTATGTAGAATAGAGATAAGATTGTGTATTTGGCATCATGAGATGACTCAGTGGGTAAGGGTGCTGCTGTACCTGAGTTCTGTTCTTGAGACCTACATGGTGGAAGGAGAGAACTCACAGAGATCCTCCTGCCACTGCCTCCTGAGTGCTGGGATTAAAGGCGTGCGCCACCACCGTCCAGCAAAAATGATGCTTTTTAAAGGTGTCCCCCCCCCCCCCCCCAACTAGTGGTACAGGCCTTATAGTCCCAGTTACTTGAGAGACTGAGTCAGGAGAACCTCAAAGTTAAGGTCTGCCTGAGTCACGAAGTAAGTTCCCCAGAGACACAAAAAGAATTTGATTCAGATATATTTAAGAAGGTACTTTTTTTTTTTTGGCCAGGTGTGGTGGTGCATGCACTTGGGAGGCAGTGGCTGGTGGATCTCTGTGAGTTCCAGGACAGCAAGGGCCATTACACAGAGAGGTTCTGTCTTGAAAAACAAAAGCACAAATAGAGGGTCTTTTTGGACCTCCATTTTGGAAGCACTTTAGATTTATAAGAAAAACTACCATTCTTTCCTTCTGCATAGGCACTTAGCATCAAAGGCAGAATCGTGTCTGTTTGAACTGCTCATCACCATTGTGTGTGTGGAGAACTGTGGATGGTGATAATGCTTTGTCTGCAGGAAATAGTCATAAATATGGTTAGAGGACCAGTTAGCTTTTTGCCCTCAGTTTTTTCTTCACTAAATGCGTACCTTTTTCTCCAGGCACACTAAATGCGTGGGGGAAGTTTGTAGAGGGTGACTATTTTGGGGGAGGCGGAAATCAAAGTTTAAAAAGTGATACTGTTATTGTTATGGTGTTTTCCAAAGTTGGACTTGAAATATCTCAGAACCTGTGCTTAGGAACATCAGAGTTTAGTAAATTCAGTTGATCTTGGTCAAGTAATTCTGACTTAGTAAATGAAAAAGCATCAGTTATTTTATAGCCCTGTGTGGTGCATACCTGTAATCCTAGCACTTGGGAAGCTGCGGAAGAAAGATTGATAGTTTAAAGCCAGCTTCGGCTACACAGTGAGACCCAGTCAGAGAACAAACAACAAGGCAGGCAGGCAGATAGTCCAAAGTTATTTCAGATTTTTACAAAGTAGGATTACTGTTACAGATGAATATATTCTTAATTGGTATACGGGACTGTCTTTTGAAGGTTGTTAAAAATATGGCTTCCCAAGGCACATGGTCTAAGCAACTATAATTTGATAAGGACCTTTTAATGGGTGAGAGGCATTGTTTAGTAGGGTTGGGGCCAGATGTGATGGTATATACCACTAATATCAGCACTCAGGAGGCAGAGGTAGCTATACCTCTGAGTTCAAGGTCGGCCTGGTTTACATAGTAAGTTCCTGGCCAACCAGGGCTACACAGTGAGTTCCTGTCTCCTCCTCAACAACAACAACAACAACAACAACTACAACAACAGGCTTTGATTCTAGGATCAGCTGCAGTAGTTGATTTAACTCAAAACCAGCTTAACTATCTTATTAGTCATATCACTTATTTATACAAATGAATATTTTGTCTACTTCAAGAGATTTGAAGTTACTTTTAAATTAAAACAATATAAAATAGGAATATACAGTGTTGTAGTAGGTTCTAAAAGTTATCTAGGGAGCCCTCTCCAATATACATGTGCTAGACACACCCAGTATCTCTGAATCTCTGAATCAGAAATAAATGCATTTATGCACACACACACACAAATGAATTATATATAATTCCTTCTGGGTACATTTTAATTTTGTATGATTTCTTTTTTCTTTCCCTCTGTGCAAAGTCTGTAAGTCCAGAAGATTCTGAAAAGAAGCGCACTAATTATCAAGCTTATCGAAGCTTCTTAAATCGGGAAGGTCCCAAAGCTCTAGGCTCCAAAGAAATACCCAAGGTAAGAGTCATGATTGTGCAACTCTGTCAGGACTCTGCCTCGTGTTCCAGCAGAGTTAGTGAGCCATTAACAGAAAAGTCTCAGCTACCTCCTTATGAATTAGAAGTTTTTATTCATATTCTGACTCACTGATGAACACAGACATTTTCCATTAAATAATAAGTAACTTGAGAAGGATGGGCTTTTCCATGCCCTGCTGATATTGCCAGTGTCTTTTGCCTTCCTGGTACTCAGAGCTCAAGGGAAAGCTTGGTAAGCACATTATTATTTGACAGTAATTGTGTTATGTGCCTTGAGAGAAAAGTCCTCAGTGCTCTTAGAGAATATAGAAGAGAAACACGAAAGATCCTGGGTGGATCACTTAGATAGTGGCTCTCAACCTTCCTAATGCTGCAACCCCCTAAGACAGTTACTCATATGGTGACCCCAACCAAAAAATTGCTGGAAGAGCACTTAACCACTGAGCCATCCTCCAAGCCCCAAAGAGAATGAGTTTTTAAAGTATCATTTTGGCTGCTGAGAGTAGATTATAATGGCTAGAGTAGAAAAAGATACAGGTGAGCACTTAGGAATGGTGGGAAGGGCTAAGGAGTGACATTTTCTTTTGTGTGTGTGAAGATTTATGTATTTTTCTTTTATGTGTAAGGGAGTTTTGCCTACATGTATGTGCATCATGTGTTTGTAGTACCTGCAGAAGCCAGAAGGGAGCACTGGTCCCCTGGAACTGAAGTCACAGATGCTTGGAAGTGAGAGTGTGGCTGAATGGGTACCAGAAATGATCTGGCAATGGCATAAGCATCTGAGTAAACCAAGGCAGAACCATTTTGGGACGATGATGAGGTTGTTGTTGGCCATATTGTGGTTTAGATGTGCGTGAGGCGTCTGTGTGGAGATGCTCAGTAGACAAGTGAATGGGAATGGAGCTCGACAAAAGCGTGACTGCTTGTGAACCTAGGTAGTGTTAGTGTACAGCTAAGTTTGAGAGGGAGCACTATCATCCGACAAACCTTGGCAACCTGAGAAGAAGGCCTTATCACAGACTCTTTATGAAAATGGGGTGAAAACCACAATGGGGCTGACGAGTAGTGGGCACAGATGTGAGAGAAGTCAGAGAAGCACAGGCAAGAAAGGTGATTGAGCGGTGTGGTCTGCCGTGCTGTGAAAGTCCAGCAGAGAAGACTGGAGTTGTCATGAGTAATGGTCCTCAGTGACAACTTGGCAAGGACAGTTTGAGGAGAGCAGTGGGAACAGCTTATGCAGTGGTTTGAAGACTGCGGTGACATGCAGACAGATACTTTTATACGTTTGGTTGTGAAGTAGAAATGGTAGGAGGAACTTAAGGTGTTCTTGCTGATGAGATAGACCCTCTCAGAAAGGGAAGAATAATTAGCTGTACCATGAGACTTCTGAGAAGGGAGAGATGTGTTTGGTATACACAAAAATTTAATTTTCATTTTGCTTGGTGTCCATGGCTACATAGGAGATTAGTAGTCCCCCTAATGAAGAAAGGGTAGGTAGCCAGAGGGAAGGGAGAGGAGCTGGAAGAAGAGGAGAGTCTTGCCTCCTATTCTCAGTGTAACACTGAAAGATTACACAAGTGCCTGTCTGAGGACTTTCAGCCAAATGGTGTCCTAGGGGACTGCTGTGTTTCTGTGACAGCAAGGCTGCACCTAGTTTCCCGGAGTCAGAGCTGTAAAGGAAGGAGTCCTCTAATGGATGAACTTGGTAAGGAGGCCAGTCAATAAAATTACTTTGTGTGCTTCAGTGGGAGAGCACTCTGGACAGTAGGTTAGGGTTTGAAATGGAGGAGCATCTTTTTTTTTTTTTTTTTTTTTTTGGTTTTTTGAGACAGGGTTTCTCTGTGCCTTTGGAGCCTGTCCTGGAACTAGCTCTGTAGACCAGGCTGGTCTCGAACTCACAGAGATCCACCTGCCTCTGCCTCCCTAGTGCTGGGATTAAAGGCGTGCGCCACCACCGCCAGGCTGGAGGAGCATCTTGATGTGGAGTTCCTCAGGATGATTTGGGGTTTGTCAAGAAGGTTTAATTGTTCATTTCACTCCTAAAAATGGAGGAATTGAAGAGATGCTGTTAGCCATTTCCCACATTCTTTCTGAGTAAATAGTAACTATTCTCTCCTTCCAAGAAAGGCTCTTTATGTGGAGGGGGAACAGTCAAGCTTATGCTGGGGCATGCTTCGAGTTTTGTTTAGCTTCTTCTCAAGACTTTGTTAGTCTTTACCAATCTCAATTCTATTTAAGGAGTAAGATGGAGCAGGGCACATCATGTATAATGACCATTGTGTTTGTATAATGTAGCCAATCTGTTATAAAAATTTAAAAAACTAATCATACAGAGTTGCAGTTGAGATTTGTGAGGAGAAGCCTGGTCAGCTCTTAGATGACCAGTTCTCTTTCCAGTGGGGATGGATGTTGTGATCTGACCTTTATGTATCAAGCAGTTTCTTAGGTTTACTCTCAGTAGGAGTAATCAGCAGAGAGAACGGTAAGAGCTCCAACTTGAGAGAAGCTTCCAGAACCAAAGCTGGCCTTTAACAACAGTGGGAGTGGCAGTGTGCAGATTATATTTGTTGTTTACACCAAGTTATGAACGCTTATTACTGATTTAAATATGAAAAGTGGAGAATGGCATGAACGGGTAATATTAATTTTGCTAACTGTTTTTGCTCGTTCATTTGGTGTCTGTTAGATGTTAGCTATGCAGGAATCCATCAGGATTTACCTTAGGTCCTGCTGTAATCTCAGCTAGGTTTCTTGCTGGGGTTATTTATGATGTTGAGTGAGATGAGTCAGCTTGTTGAAGCTTGGCTGCCAGATACTTCTTTGGAAAGTTACCATGTAATTTCCTCTCTGCTCGAACATTTTGGTTTTGTAGGGAGCTGAAAATTGCTTGGAAGGCCTGACATTTGTGATCACGGGCGTGCTGGAGTCCATTGAGCGGGAAGAAGCCAAGTCTCTGATTGAACGTTATGGGGGGAAAGTAACAGGCAATGTGAGCAAGAAAACCAACTATCTCATCATGGGCCGGGACAGCGGACAGTCCAAGAGTGACAAGGTGGGTCCTGCCAGCTTTCCTCACAGTAGTGCCTGCTTGCTGTGGCGTGACAGTGTGGCTGTTTGTGACTCCTAAGAAAAGGAGAAAGGCTTCACCCTGTAGTGTTGTCTTCTCCTCATACCATATACATGCTGTCTGTCGAGACGACAGGGTTTCTCTGTGTAACAGCCCTAGCTGTGCTGGAACTCGCTCTCTAGACCATAATGGCCTCGAACTCATAGAGATCTCTGTCTTCTGAGTGCTGGGATTAAAGGTGTGCCCCACTACCGCATGGTGGGATTTTGTTTTTTTAGTTGCTGTTTACTTGACTTTCTTTGTGTATTCTAGTTTAAATCTTTTCAAAATATTTTTTTAACATAGAAGCATATAGTTTCTTTTTTTTTTTTTTGTTTTTGGTTCCAGGTTTTTTTATACATGCCATTATAGGTCCTATCTTAAGTTTTCATTATTGGAAGCTGTGTGAGAGAAGCAGAGGTCTATAGGAAGTAATAGGATACCTGACTATGTTTTTCTCTGCATAAAAAGAATTCCTGAGGCGATCGATAGTCACTGGGACGTCTTAGCAGTTCAGGAACTAACTCATTTAGTCCCAGCCACCTTCTTTCAGCCTTTTGGGCATCAAGCATCTTGCCTTGTGCTTGAGAGGGAATTACTCTTCTGGGTAGGAAAAAGCTGTGTAGCTGGGACTGGTCTTAACAGGGCTGTCCCAGCAACACTCTAGAATGCCAGCTCATTGGTAGAGAACAGGCCTTCTCATTAGGTGGGCCTGCTGCAATTAACAGTCTCCCTCAGAGAAGGACATACTAGAGTCCTTAGCAGGAAGGTGGGAAATGACTGCTATCTGAGTAAAACATAGGGAATAGAATGACTGGTGGTGTGGGAGGTCCTTCTGTATATGTGTTGCTTTTATTGGTTAATGAATAAAGAAGCTGTTTTGGCCAGTGGCTTAGCAGAATAGAGCTAGGCAGGGAAAACTAAACTGAATGCTGGGAGAAAGAGGCGGAGTCGGAGAGAAGCCATGTAGCCCCGCTGGAGACAGACACTGGAACTTTACCTGGTAAGCCTCGTGATGATACTCAGATTAATGGAGATTGGTTAATTTAAGATATGAGTTAGCCAGAAATACACTTAAGCTATTGGCCAAACAGTATTGCAAATAATATGGTTTCTGTGTGATTATTTTGGGAGTCTGGGTAGCTGGGAAACGAACAAGTGGCCAGCTACAACAGGCTGGATTTCAGTCTCCTGGCTCTGTTCCTTTCTAGGGAGCAAAGGTAAAGAAGAACACAAAGTAGAAATGCCACCCCAACTACTACACACTCACCACTTGTGCTGCCTCGTTATGTCATTCAAAGTTAATTTTGGAAGAGGGAACTTCAGCTGAGAAATGCCCCTTCTAGATATGCCTGTGGTGCATTTTCTTGATTGATGATTGATGTGGGAGGGCCTAGTTCACTGGGAATGGTGTCACCCCTGGGGTGTTGGTCCTGGGTGCTATAAGAAAACAGATTGAGCAAGCTGAGAGACAAGCCAGTAAGTAGCACTTTCACGGTCCTTTCCATAGTTCCTGCCTTGAGGTTCCTGCCCTGTTTTGAGTTCCTCACCCCCTTTCCTCAGTGACTGTGCTGTGAAACTGTAAGAGAGTTCCCTAAGTTGCTTTGGTTAAGTGTTTTCTCACAACTGGACTTGTAACTAAGAGACCAGGCTTAGGGAATGTGTTTATTTATTGATTTGATGATACTAGACATTGAATCAAGGCCGTTGTACATGCTGGAAAGGTACTCTACCCCTTGGTTTCTTGGAATAAAAAGGATCTTGCTGTATTGCTGAAGCTGGTTTTAAACTCTTGGCCCTCCTGCCTCTGAACCCTGAGTACTGGTATTATAGGAATGTGGTGCTGTGGCAAACCTTCTCCTCTTCCTTTCCTTTCCTCCCTCTCCCTTTCTCTCTCTCTCTCTCAAAATATTTATTATGTATACAATATTCTGTCTGTGTATATGTCTGCAGGCCAGAAGAGGGCACCAGACCTCATCACAGATGGTTGTGAGCCACCATGTGGTTGCTGGGAATTGAACTCAGGACCTCTGGAAGAGCAGCCAGTGCTCTTACCCTCTGAGCCATCTCTCCAGCCCCCTGTCTATATTTTTTGACAGGTTCTTGCCTCATAGTTCAAGCTGGCCTTAAAGTCTGTATCCTCTTGCCTTTCAATCATGTGTGTGTTTGTGCACATGCACACACACACACACCCATGAATGTGCGCACGTGTGTGGTGGCCAGAGATGTTAAGATATTTTTTTGTTATTCTCCACCTTATTCTTTTGAGATAGTCTTATTGAACCTGGGGCTACATTGGTGCCCATGAACCCACCTTTGTCTTTGTCTTGCACAGTCGCAGTTATAGGTACATATGCAGCCACACCCAGCTTTTTATGTAGGTACTGGGTGTTTGAACTCAGGTCCTTTTGCTGGTGCACCTAGTACACATAGCTAGTGAATTACACCCCACACCCTATTTTTTCCTTTTTAATGTTAGGTTTTTATTTGTTTGTTTTGTTGTTTTTCGTTTTTTTCCTGGGACAGGGTTTCTCTGTGTAGCTTTGTTTTTTTGTTTTTGTTTTGTTTTTTTTCAAGACTGGATTTCTTTGTGCAACAGCCCTAGCTGTTCTGGAACTAGTTCTTTAGACCAGGCTGGCCTAGAATTCACAGAGCTCCACCTGCCTCTGTCTCCTGAGTGCGGGGATTAAAGGCATACACTACTGTCACACAGTTTTAATGGTATTTTTTAAAAATTAAAACTGTATGTAAAGAATTTGCAAATAAACATTAGGTAGTAACATTAGCCAGACTCAAAGACTCTCCATCTGTATATCTCAGAGGAACTTGCATATAGTTATAATAACCAGTCTGGAACCGTGCAGCTTCACATTGGATTTTGTACTTTCACTGTCAGTTATATTTTTAATGTTCTTTATCACACGTACTCCCCAAACAAACAGAAAAATCGAAGAAGTAACAGAATTGTCGGAGGGCAGCCTGGACAAAAACACTCTTGCCAGGGTAGGGGCATGGGGATTAGAAATATAGTAAAGAATATGAAGACATATGAAAAATAGTATAAAACCGAAACCATAGAGTAGTACCGTGAGGGCGTTCCCAGTGAATACCGAAATCATCAGTGTTTAATTCTCTATACATTCTGTAGTAATACGGAGCTGCGGGGCTGCGTCCCCGGCACCCGGCCACCCGCACGGCTAGCTTTACCCGAAATAATTACACGGAAACTGTATTCTTTTAAACACTGCTTGGCCCATTTCTATCTAGCCTCTTCTAGGCTAATTCTCACATATTAATTTAGCCCATTTCTAGTAATCTGTGTAGCCCACGAGGTGGCTTACCAGGGAGATTCTAGCCTACGTCCATCCTGGGTTGGAGCTTCATCGTGTGTGTCCGCCTGGGAGCGGGGAGCCTGGTGTCTCTGCTCCAGAGAGCAGAGCTGTCGAGTCTGAGCTCACTTCCTCTTCCTCCCAGCATTCTGTTCTGTTAACTCCACCCACCTATGTTTTAACCTATGAGGGCCAAGCAGTTTCTTTATTGCTTAACCAGTGAAATCAACAGATCGATATATGACACTCCCACATCATATACATTTTATACTCCAGTACAAAAGGTCAAGAAAGCAACAAAAGACTTCTTTAACACGATACAAAGGACAACTCGAACAGTTAATTGGTTTAACACTTTGAGGCATCAAATCATTAGCATTGTGTTGCTTAGACAGTGAAGCTACCCTAGACCAAACATCCTGAAGGCAGCCATTCCCCAGGTAACCTTGTATTATAAAAGAAGGAGCAGAAGTACTCTTGCATGTCCTGACTATCTGTCAGGGTGGAGTGGATCTACTTGTGTGAGCCTTCTTTGTTTTTGTTTTTGTTTTTTTTTTGGTTTTTCGAGACAGGGTTTCTCTGTGGTTTTGGAGCCTGTCCTGGAACTAGCTCTTGTAGACCAGGCTGGTCTCGAACTCACAGAGATCCGCCTGCCTCTGCCTCCCGAGTGCTGGGATTAAAGGCGTGCGCCACCACCGCCCGGCCTTGTGTGAGCCTTCTTATGTCAAAAGATCCCAGTAACCACATCCTGAGTCAGGACGTGCAGCTGCACTTGTCAACCATTGTGAGCAACCTCCAAACTCTCTATCAGACTCGGCGGCAATAGGCTCATAGTTTTGGGCCTCCACACAGAATTAAAACTAGAAAAACAGAGCTTTGTAACCTCTCTCATGACTCATGTATCCATACTAGAGTACTGGATTTCATCCATAGTGATAACTGGTGATTTTTTTTTTTTGTTCCAGGGAATCCAAAGCCAACTTTAGATCTTCTTGGTTACTAGGCACATTCATGTACAGAGACACACAGATGAGCAAAACACTCATAGACATAAAATAAAATCTTAAAAATAATTAAATTCTAGTGTTATTCATATTTGCAATATGGCTCTTCATCTACCAGTAGGCCTTAAAATAAGTTTTCCTCTACAGAAAAGTGATTTGGATGGAGTTCTGATGACTTGTATTTTAATCAACAGGCAGCAGCTCTGGGAACAAAAATCCTTGATGAAGATGGTCTGTTGGATCTGATTCGAACTATGCCAGGCAAGAAATCCAAGTATGAAATAGCTGCTGAAGCTGAGGTGTGTATAAGACAAACCTGTTTTAATGAGGTTGGCATATAAATCTCCTGTTTGATGGAGATGCATAATAGACAGTATTGTTAGCTAGATCAAACGCCTCTGTACCACAAGTGAATTCACCTTACTTCCTCTTGCTCTGGAAGATTGTGTCTCAGGATGTCTCTCAGGGGAAGAGAGAGGGAAGGTAGCAAACAGTGTGTTCTGTGTAACATATCTACTCATACTTATTTTCCATATATTTTTTAAAAGATTGAAGCAATTTACTTAGTCTTGGTTGGTAAGGAGCAAGATATGTAGACCAGGCTGACCTCAGACTCATAGAGATCCACATGCCTCTGCCTTCGGAATGCTGGGATTAAAGGCACATGCCACCACACCTGACCATACCGTTAAAATTTTTTGTGTGTGTGTACACACGCACATGGATGCAGTGCTTACAGAGGCCAGAAGAGGACATCTTTCCCTGGAAATAGAGTTATGGGCAGTTGTGAGCTACCTGACATGGGTTCTGGGAACTGAACTCAGGTCCTGCACGAAAAGTAAGTGCTTTTAACTGCTGAGCTATGTCCTCAGTTCATATTTTGTATTCTTGTATTGACTTTATTATAAATGTTACTGCCTGAAGGTTTTGTTTTCTGTTCTTTGTTTTTTAAAGAGGAGTTTATCAGCGTCTTTAGTGAAAACTCTATTAGGAGTTTTCCATTATGACAGAAACTAGTCTCTATTGGTTTTTAACAGTAGAGTAGGCGGGGGAGGGGGACACACAAGCTGCCACTGCGTCTGAACCCTGCCGTTGTGTGTTCGCATCTCCTCGTGCTCTCACACTCGTTCTGCTCTCCACCTGCCAGTCACTGCGGGACCCAGGACCGTCACCAGTGTGACCAGTTTATTCCAGGAGAAAAGTCCCAGTTGCCAACAGTAGGGAGTAAATGTTGCTGTTTCATGGCCAACTGCACACTGTTCCTGTTGCCCTCTCTCTGCTCCAGGATCCTAGACTCCATTGGCTTGTGCTGTCTCAGCCTCCTCCACCCAAGGGTAGATTGTGCTGCCCAGTTTGGCAAGAATAATGCAGGGTGATACTGTGTTCTTTTTTGGTGTGTCTCATGTTCATGATATTGATATGTCTTGGTTACTTGGTTGAGATAGTGTCTGCCGGTCTTCTCCATGAGTGGAATGATTTCCTATTTTGTAACTGATGACTTTCTTTTCTATAAGTGGACAGTCACCTTGAATCTCCAGAAATGTTTTCCCTTAAATTGATAAAAACTCATAGACAGATATTGGGGTTCAACCTGAAGATCAGAAAAGCAAAGCAGCCAGCCACTGGCTCTTACCTCAACCTCAGTCCGAAAATGGTGACCCTGCCTCCAGGAATCCTCAGAATGAGACTGAGAGCTGTCTCCTTCTGTTTTATAGTCCTCTCTAGTTCTGTGATTAAGGGCGTGCACCACTACCGCCGTGGCAATCTAGTGTGGCTACTGGGATTAGAGGTGTGTGCCAGTGCTGCCTGGTCTATAAGGGTGGCCAGTGTGGCTGTTTTACTTTTCTGATCCTCGGGCGAGCTTTATTTATTGAAATACAAATTAAATGTCACTACATTAAATGGTCATTCATAAGGTCTAGCATTACTGGAAGACATTTAACTGTTTTAGAAATTAAAATATTACTTACATTCCTTAAAAGTCACCTTTTAAAAGCATAATTCATACCAGTGCAGTGATCATCACTATCTAACTAAAAAATACATTTATTTATTTTTGATTGTATGTATTTTATGTGTTTGGGCACATGGCATGCATGTGAAGGTCAGAGGATAACTTGCTTGAGTTGGTTCTCTCACAATGTAGCTTCTGAGGATTGAACTTGGGACTTTAAGCTTGGTGGCAAGCACCTTTTAACCCACTGAGCCATCTTGTTAGCCCAGTTACTGCATCTGATTCCAAACACTGTGTCATTGCCTCCAAAAATAAATTCTCTACTTACTCATGGTTGCTTTTTATACCCTCTGTCTGGCGGTCACTATACTGTTCTTTGTTTTATGGATTTCCCTAATTTGGACATTTAATATAAGTAAAATCATATCATATGTGGCCTTTTGTTTTTAGCCTTTTCACTTTTTTTTTTTTTTTTTTTTTTTTTGGTTTTTCGAGACAGGGTTTCTCTGTGGCTTTGGAGCCTGTCCTGGAACTAGCTCTGTAGACCAGGCTGGTCTCGAACTCACAGAGATCCGCCTGCCTCTGCCTCCCGAGTGCTGGGATTAAAGGCGTGCGCCACCATCGCCCGGCTAGCCTTTTCACTTTTTGTAATGGCTTCACAGCATACCAAGTTGTAGTATGTATTACTATTCAGTCCCTTTTATGATTGAATAATGTCCCATTGTGTGGATCGCAGTAATTTTTTGTTTATGCTACGTTCTGCAGTGGATATTTGGGTTCTTTTATCTTATGGATGTAATGTGTGTGTACCATCCAGTACAGTGCTGCTCTGACTTTGTATATACAAGTTTTTGAGGAAACATTAGCTTTATGTAGTCAAGAAACTTTAAAACAAGCAGTTGTTGTTTACCCCATGGCCCCATCTTTCCATTTTAAAAATGACCACTACATTCTTGGCTTGCTGTGATGTTTATGAAGTGTGGGAAGTGGTGACTGCGCACTGCATAGTCCATTGTGACAGGAGCAGCCTAGGTGCAGTAACTCACTTGGCTGTGTCACCTTGCCTCTGGGGTATGTGCAGCAGGATAGAAGGCTTCTGCATTTCAGGGTTTTTTTTATCTTCCCTCTTCAGATGAAGAAAGAAAAGTCCAAATTGGGGCAAACACCCCAAAAAAATGACCAAGGAAAAAGAAAAATTAGTCCAACCAAGAAGGAGTCAGAGTCTAAAAAGAGCAAACTGACTCCCCAAAAGTGCAGCCCGGCGAAGGCTGTGAAGAAGGAAGCAGATGTGTTTCAGAGGGGCCTGGACTTCACGGAGCACAAGGTCAAGGAGACGTCTGGCAACAGCAGGGCTCAGGGTCTGGCTGAGGACAGCGGCGGGGACAAAGTGGAGAGCCTGCTGTGGGTGGACAAGTACAAGCCCACCTCGCTCAAGCACATAATTGGACAGCAAGGTGACCAGAGCTGTGCCCACAAACTGCTGCGCTGGCTCAGA
Organism: Microtus pennsylvanicus; assembly: GCF_037038515.1. Taxonomy (NCBI): domain Eukaryota; kingdom Metazoa; phylum Chordata; class Mammalia; order Rodentia; family Cricetidae; genus Microtus; species Microtus pennsylvanicus. Next base: position 35,845,090 of record NC_134590.1, read on the forward strand.
AACTGGCATAAGAGTTCTCCCGAAGAGAAGAAACACGGTGATTTTACAACTTGTCATTTTATGTGTGTCTGTCGCATGTAAGGCTCAGTTGCACACATGGGCAAAAGGCTCACGGTTGGTCCATTTATCTGTCAGCAAGTATTTATTGAGAACCTGTTCAGAGCCCAAGTGCAGTACTAGGCTCTGGTGGAGCTCCCGGAGAGCCAGTTATTAAATGCATGTGCCAAGTACTACTGTAGGGTAAGTACAGGGAGCTCTGGGGATGCTGGTGTGGTCAGGAAAGAGGATGTGAGCTCTCTGGAGGAGACTTGGAGCTCAAGTAGATAGCTAGGTGTATGATACTGGGCAAAAAGAATGACCAGTCCCAAGATCTGAAGGCCTGTGAGAGACCGTGGAGAGTGCTCAGGGCCCATGAGGGAAAGGCATGAAGCTGAGGTATGCATTGGCACAGCGGCCTAAAGCTCAGTTACGTGTGTGATGTGCTTCAGTAGTGGGGAGGTCTGCCCTGTCCCTCTGTGCTTTGGGATGCTCTTGGGCAGTTCATGAACTGCCTGTGTCCTAGAGTCCGCTAGATGGTGCACGTTCATGCTCTGGAACTTATTTTCCTCTAGCAGCAAAATTTGGCAAACTTTCCAGCAAAGATGATGGTTCCAGTTTCAAGGCAGCATTACTGTCTGGCCCTCCGGGTGTTGGCAAAACTACTACAGCTTCTCTTGTGTGTCAGGTGGGTGCGGCTGGAAACGTAAAACCTTGCAGTGATTACATAGCTCTTGTGTGCATGTGTGCTGTGTGTAAACCTTGTGTGTATATTTTCCTAGCGAGTTCTTTGGCTCTAGCGATGTTTGTCACTCCATCCTCTAAGAAACACTACTATTCTGGCTGGGCGTGGAGGTGCGTGCCTATCTATATTCCAGCACTGGGGAGGCAGGGGACAGTCCAAATTCAAGGCCAGCCTGGTCTACGTAGTGAGTTCCAGGACACATAGAATGTTTTAGAAAAACCAAAGAAAACTAACAACTGCCCCCAAACCTATAATTCTATTGGCTATTGTTATACATCTATTTCCCCTTAAAGGTGGAGGATGTGTTCCTAAGCCCCCAGTAGATGCCGTAGCTGCAGGCAGTATAGAACCCTGTGTGTACCATGCTTTCCTCTGTGCCCCTTTTCTAGCATTCGTCTGACCTTCTGTGTCTGTGCCCTGGTGCCCTCCTTGCATTCCCACTCTTGTTCTTTAGGGCCATTATTAAGTAAAGGGTTATTTGACACTGTGCTGCTGTGGCAGATGGTCTGATAACCAGGGGTGAGCCACTGTACCTAGCTTACCAGCTGTGGTTTTAAGAGCAAACTTCTGTGTGTGTTGTATGTCTGTATGGTGTTTTAAGAATCTCTATAAACTATGAAGAATATTAAATTTGTTTATTTGTATCATATTTAATATTTTTACTTGTGTTTTTTATGTGATTTAGAAACTCTGTGTTCCTTAATTATGACCCCCCCCCCCCGAGGGTCATTTGCACTGTGATAGTAACAATTTCCTATATTTTTACTAGGAATTGGGCTACAGTTACGTGGAATTAAATGCAAGTGATACTCGGAGTAAGAACAGTTTGAAAGCAGTTGTTGCTGAGTCATTGAACAACACCAGCATCAAAGGCTTTTATACAAGTAAGTGTCCTTTTGAACTGCGTCTGTGGCTGTGTCTCAGTGTTCTGTAGTGTGTGGGCATCCTGGGCTGTCCTGAGCGGTGGCCACACCCTCGTTAAGTCTCAGGGGCTCTGAATGTGAGAAAATGTGTGCATAGTAACACAGTTTGCACTTTGTATGTGATTTCACACATTGGCAGGTGAATCCCATAAAGGAGTATGGAAAATAAATGAAAAATACAGTGTGATATATGTGAGGTCAAAAGGCCTTTGTAAGGCCTGTGGTTGATTGGGGCATTCTGTAATCTACCAGTAAAAGGATGTATTTGTTCAAAAAGCCTTGAAGAATGAGGGGCCCATTTTGAGCTAGATGGTATTCAGGTTGTGACTAGTGAAGATGTATTAGTAAGGCTCCACATGCCTGTGGAGAATTACTCAGAACTTTGTTTTTTTTGCATTTTATTTGGAACCTTGGTATTTTTAATGCTGGAAATTACTTGTTGAAAGTTGCTCAGAAAAAGTCCTTTCTCTCACAGTCTTTTTCTGTTTGTGTGTGTGTGACGTGTGCATCACCATACCCAAGAGTTTTTTTGTATATTATAGGGTTTGAACTCAGGTCTTGTGTTTGCAGTGCTCTGTACTGACAGCTATCTCTCCATGTTACTTTTTGTATATGACTAGTGGAAGTATTAACACAACTCATAAGCAATCTGGCATTTTCTTTTCTTTTCTTTTTTTTTTGTTTTTTGTTTTTTTTGTTTTTTTCGAGACAGAGTTTCTCCGGGGCTTTGGAGCCTGTCCTGGAACTAGCTCTGTAGACCAGGCTGGTCTCGAACTCACAGAGATCCGCCTGCCTCTGCCTCCCGAGTGCTGGGATTTTGGCATTTTCTTTAAGTTTAAATCATACTCAATTTCTAAATTCCAGTTCCTGGAATTTAGCTGTCGTTATACTTTAATATGTGCACAGTGGCATAAACACACACACTATAGACACAGACACACATAAGACACATATGTACATATGGGGATATTTAAATATAAGTATGACATAGCAAAAGTTTGGAAGTATCTAGATTTCATTAATAAACTAAATTATTATACATTTATAAAGTAGAATATTAAATTACATTAAAAAGGAAATGTTCTTGAGGTTGAACATTCCCTTTTCTGGTATGCAGACATGTATGCATACAAAATACCCATATACATAAAATAAATAAATCTTTTTATTATTAGATTTTTGTTTTTGAGACAGGGTTTCTTTGTGTAGCCTTGGCTGTCCTGGAACTTGCTCTGTAGATGAGATTGGCCTACTCACAGAGATCCACCTGCCTCTGCCTCCCAAATGCTGGAATGAAAGGTGTGTGCCACGACTGCCTGGAAATAAGTACATCTTAAGAAAAAGGAAGTGGGATGGATGGATGGATGGATGGGAGGGGGAATGGATCAATGACCACAAATTATTAAGTGAAGAACTACAAGGTACACATTGTAAGGGAGCTGCTGGGAAGAGAAACTGGGACTGTGGAAGGGTTGGGAGAATTTCTTCTCATGGTTTAACACTTGCAGCTTTTGAAATTTAAAATATGTTTAGAACTTTCTGCAGAATAGCAGTTTGAACAGTGTTCCTGTGTCTTGTCCTGTCTCACCCTTGGCCAGGCGGAGCAGCCCCTTCAGTGAGCTCGAAGCATGCTCTCATCATGGATGAGGTGGATGGCATGGCAGGCACTGAGGACAGGGGTGGCATTCAGGTGACAGCATTGTATCTTTCTTTTACTGTTGGTTTTTAGATTAAGAAATATGGGTTATAGCATTTGAGGGCTTTTTAAAAAATACTAAAATATATTAAATAGTATTAAATTAATGATTTTTATGTTCCCAATTTGCCTTTTAGGAACTCATAGGCCTGATAAAGCATACTAAAATTCCTATCATTTGTATGTGCAATGATAGAAATCATCCCAAAATTCGCTCTTTGGTTCATTATTGTTTTGATCTTCGTTTCCAAAGACCTCGGGTTGAACAGATTAAGGTATGATGATTGTAATTAAAAAAAAAATGAAAAAAAACCCCACATTTATTTGGTGTATGTCTCTGTGTGTCTATGTGCACACACATGTGAGCTCATGCATGTACAGTAGGGTATACATGTGGAGGTCAGAGGGCATCCTTTGGGTGGCCGTTCTCTCCTTGTACCATGTAGGGTCTAGGGATCAGTCTCAGGCTTCAGGTGTGATGGGAAGTGCCTTTACCCACTGAGCGATCTTGCTAACTGCCTTAGGGTTCCTATTGCTGTGATGAACACGGTGACCAAAAACAACTTGGGGAGGAAAGGTTTTTTTTTTTTTTTTTTTTGCTTACATTTTCACATCACTGTACCATAGAAGGAAGTCAAGACAGGAACTCACACAAAGCAGGAACCTTCCTCGATGCAGGAGCTGGTGTAGAGACCAGGGATGGCACCACTCACAGTGGACTGGGCCCTCCCCCATCGATCACTAATTAAGAAAATGCCTTACAGCTGGATCTTATGGAGGTGTTTTCTCAATCCCCTTTGCTCGTCTCAGATGATTATAGCTTGTGTTGGGTTTACATAACACTAGCCAGCACACTGGTTCAGAGTTTCTTTTTAAATGTCATTATCATCTTTACATAAAGGTTGATTTCAACTTTAGGCAGCATCAATATTGTAGCCAGTGAAGTTTATCCAAGATGCAATGATTGCTAAATGAAAACTTGGGTCAGTTTTCAAAGGTATCTCACAAGTATTTTAATAGAATCTTAGATGCTGTGAGTTAAAAAGGCCAGTGACGATGTCCTTGTCAATTTCAGAGCGCGATGCTGTCTATTGCATTTAAAGAGGGTTTGAAGATCCCCCCTCCAGCCATGAATGAAATAATTTTGGGAGCGAATCAAGATGTCAGACAGGTGAGTTAGGTATATATTATGTGTGAGATGTTACTCTTGTAATTTTATTGTTTTGTGTGTATGGGCGTTTTGTCTGCATGTAAGTGCGCTACTTGTGTGCCTAGTATTGGCAGAGGCCAGAAGCGGGCATTAGAATGCTTGGCCCTGGAATTACAGATGGCTGTGAGCTACCATATGCTCTTAACTGCTGAGCTATCTCTCCAGCTCTTGACAGTGGTTAATTCCTTTGCCCCCTCATTCTTCAAACAGTCACCCTTTCTCCTCCTGACATTGCCTTATTTGTTTCTTGTAGGTTTTACATAACATGAGTATGTGGTGTGCACAGAGTAAGGCACTAACGTATGACCAAGCCAAGACTGATTCTCAGAGGGCCAAGAAGGACATCAAACTGGTAAAATGTGTTCCCATTTCTTAGTTATGAGGTTGAAATGTTTCTTGTTCTGCGTGTACTAGCTCTGTAGACATAATGCACTCCTGTGTTGGACCTGTGGAGCCCAAGGACTTGTCAGACCTGTAGACAGTGGGACAGTGAGCTTTTCCTCAGGCATAGTCCTTGTCCGTTGCAGATTCTGAGAAAGGGATGTTTTAAGTGAGACCCATGCTTCATCAGCATACCTTCTGCATGCATTCATGGCCTGTAAGGTTTTTACTGCTGGGAATTGTGTATTTCAGACGGTTTAGTTTAACTCCACAGCTAGGGGTCTCTATCGGTTGCCTCTGTGCTCTGTTTTATTAGTCAGAAATTATAATTAGAGCCATAAGGGTTTTTTCCCTCCTCCCTTTCAGGACAGGTTTTCTCTATGTAGCCTTGGCTGTCCTGGAATTTAACTTTGTAGACCAGGCTGGCATCAAAATCACAGGGATCTGCCTTCCTCTGCCTCTTGAGTGCTGGGATTAAGGGTGTGCACCACCACCGCCTGGCTCATAACCACCAGTCTCTTCCATCTCCATAGTTTTGCCTTTTCCAGAGTATTATATAGTGAGAATCATATAGCATGTAGCCTTTGGAGATTGGCTCCTTTCACACATAGAGTACATTTGTATACATTTAAGGCTCTGTCCTGTCTTCTAATGGACTGACCAACTGTTCTTTCCTTTCCCTGTCCTTGTATTTGGTCTTTTGAGATTGTGTGGCCTGTGCTCAGTTGGGCTGGCTTCTAGACAGTGTGCAGCTGAGGCTGACCTTCAACTCCCAAGTGCTGGGATTACAGATAGATCCCAACATTCCTAGCTGGTATTTTTTTATTAAAATCGTTGAGTAGTAATAGTCCAAGGCCTAGACGTGTATTAGTTTATTTACCCATTTTATTACTGAAGGACATCTTAGTACTTCCAGATATTGATAAAGGTGCCTTAAGCTGTTCATTTGGGACCCCCAAAGTGCTGTGCTATCTCCTCAGCAGGCAGTGAAGGTTCCTGTTGCTCATCTCTTTACCAGTATTAGGTTTTGGTCATTCAGTCATTTTGTGCCCCTTCTTGGCAGGGCCCATTTGATGTTGCCCGGAAGGTGTTTGCAGCTGGAGAGGAGACTGCACACATGTCACTGGTGGACAAATCGGATCTCTTTTTCCATGACTATTCCATAGCCCCCCTCTTTGTTCAGGAGAACTATGTCCATGTAAAGCCTGTGGCTGCAGGGTAAGCACTGAGGACACGGGGGTAGGATCAGGATCTTCTAGTGCTTGTGCAGAACGGCTGGGGTGGAGGTGCTGTAACCCAGACTGGCTCTTCTCTGCAGGGGTGACATGAAAAAGCACTTGATGCTTTTAAGCCGGGCGGCAGACAGCATATGTGACGGTGACTTAGTGGACAGCCAGATCCGGAGTAAGCAGAACTGGAGTCTTCTGCCCACACAGGTAAGCGTGGGGCCTACTGCAGCTGAAAAAGATTCTTGTGGTTCTTGTAATTCGTTTTTTTCTTTAAATAATTTTATTTTATGTTTATCAGTGTTTTACCTGTATGTATGCATGTGCCTGTGGAGGTCAGAAGAGAGCATCAAATACTCTAGAAATGGAGTTACTGATGGATGTGAGCTACCATGTGGGCGGTGGGAACTGAACCCAGGTTCTCTGGAAGAGCAGCAAGTGCTTGTAACTGCTGAGCTATCTCTAGTCTTTTGTGGCAAAATTATAGTCTGTTTAGAGAAAATACTCTAGTTACTATTGTCTTTATTTTCTAAAAAGTGTTTTTATGTAAATGGAGGAATGGGAGTAAGTGTTCTAGGTGTCAATTCTAGCCACAGGTGTGCATCAGAAGTCTTACTTACTGTTTTACCTTAAGAATCTTTGTGCATTTGTGGCTCTCTGAGAAAAGTGCACCCAGGGCAGAAATGGCAAGGTTCTTCATTGCTGCAGAAGTCCATTTTATTATGAAAACAGATTTAATATACACTTAATCTTTAAAAGTATTCTTACATGTGAGAATACACACTAGACATGGAATCCAGAGCCTTGTACATGCAAGATAGCACTCTACCGCGGACCTGTGCCCAGAGCTCTGCATTTTGTGTCCATTCATTACTGGTCCGAGGAACAAAGCTTTCCAGAAAGAAAGTCTGCCCTCTTCTGTTTTTGTTTTGTTTGAGTCTTGTTGTGGAGCCCTAGTTAGTCTGGTATTCATTCTGTAATGCAGGTTGGTCTCAGACTTGAGGCAGTCCTGTGTCAGTCTCTTCCAGGTGCATATCCGCACACCCAGCCCTCCCTGCCCTCTTTTAATTCAACCCATACATTTGCTTGAAAAGAAAAAAAACAATGCCTCATTCTTGAAGTATAGATCGTGTATACAGTGTTCTGTCTGCATGTACACCTGAACACCAGAAGAGGGCACCAGATCTCATTACAGATGGGTGTGAGCCACCATGCAGTTGCTGGGAATCGAACTCAGGACCTCTGGAAGAGCAGCCAGTGCTCTCAGCTACTTAACCATCTTTTCCCCCACTAGATCTTTTTTTAAAAATCTTATTTTCACAAAATTTGTACAAAAATGTTTTCTTTCCTTAGTAGTTATACATTTGAGATTTTATCTTAAATAATTTTTTAAAAATATTTATTTATTTGTTATATATACAATAGTCTATCTGTGTGTATGCCTGCAGGCCAGAAGAAGGTATCAGACCTCATTACAGATGGTTGTGAGCCACCATGTGGTTGCTGGGAATTGAACTCAGGACCTTTGGAAGAGCAGGCAATGCTCCCAACCACTGAGCCATCTCTCCAGCCCTATCTTAAATAATTTTAAGCACAGAAAAACACTATATAAAAATATTCCCCAAAGCATTAGTTTTAATAGGAAACACTGCAGAATACTCCCATGTTAGCTACAGGAGGATGGTAAGTCGTCCTGGTGAAGCCCTTCTACCTTTAACCCAGTTTGTAGAGATTATCTAATGAGAACTTGGGAGAAAGTATTAGTAGAATAAGGCAAGATGTAACATTTGTGGAAAGTTTAATTAAAGTCTTCAACAGACTGAAAATGCTGCTCAGAGAAGATGTCTGAAGTCACACCTCCCCCCTTTGCATCTCCCTCGGGTGGCAGCTCAGTCTGCTCTCACCTGGTCTCCCTGCCATCAGCTGCCACATTCCTCTGCGTGATTCCTTCTGGGCTGTGATATTGAGGCTGGCTGGTCAAGGCTGCAAGGATGACTTCTGAGACAGTTGTAGACCAGGGTTGCTTGTGGCTCTCTTCCTCTTCTCCATCCCTGTATGTGTGTGCACTCCCATGTATGTGGAGACCAGAGGATGGATAATCCTTGGGGATTATCCATCAGGTGCCCCTCTGCCTTGCTTCTTGTTTTTTGTTTTGTTTGGTTGGTTTTTTGATCAGGGTCTTACTATGTAGCCTTGGTTGGCCTGGACCTCTCTTTATATATAAGGCTGTCCCTGAACTGAGAGAGATCGCCTGCCTCTGCCTTCTAAGTGCTGAAATTAAAGGTGTGTACCTCTGTGCCTAGTTTTCTGTGAGTGTGTACATGCGTGTGGCTGTCTGTCTGTGTAAATGTGTGTCGTGTGTGGGTGAGTGCATGAGGAAGCCAGAAGAGGGCACTGAATCCCCTGGAGCTAGATGAGCCACACAACCAACCAGTTGTGATGGGAACTGAACTATGTTCTTCAGAAGAAAAATAGCACTTTTTTTTTTCCTTTGTGTTGCCCTGGCTGTCTTGGAACTCACTCTGTAGACCAGGCTGGCCTTGAACTTCTGCCTCCTTAGTACTGGGATTAAAGTGTGCGCCACCATGTTCTCTTAACTGCTGAGTCATCTTTCCAGCCTCACCTATTTATTTAAGGTGTACGAGTGTGAGTGTGTGTGTGTAGGGATGTGCACACTAGTGTAGGTACCCGTGGAGGCAGGTGCATTGGATCTTCTTGGAGCTGGTATTGGAGACAGCCTTGTGAGGATGCTAAGACCTAAACTAGGGTCCTCTGGAAGAACAGTACATTCTTAATGGCTCCAAGATAATAAATAGATGATGGCCTGGAACTTGATTAGTTTACGGTGACTGGCCATTGAGTCCCAAGGATCCTCTTGTCTCTTACAGTGTTGGGATTACCATTTTCTCATGACTACTGGGGCTCTAACTCAGGTCCTCTTGTGCAGGTGGCAAGCACTTGACCTAAACTGTCTTCCCCAGTCTTTACTCTTTTCTATAGGAGAAACTTCCATACCTGTAATTAGGACAGGGAGAGGGCGCTGTAATTAGGCATCGGGCCATTACTTCATCCGTGGACTGCTAGTCTGTTTTCGGTTGCTATAATGTCCTGCCCACAAACTAGGTAAGACTTAAAGAACAGTTTATTGCACTCACAGTTGTGGGAGATGAGGAGCCTGTGTCTGGTGACACAGAGTGCTGAGTGGTACAAGGTCTGACCTGGCAGGAGACGGATGTATGTATGTATGTATGTATGTATGTATGTATGTATGTATGTATGTTTAGGTATGCTTGGTCTCTTTCTCTTACGGATTGTCTAGCATTCACTTAAGATTCTCTGCTCTAAGTCACTATGCAGTGACCCCCATCTTCAAATGCTGCATTTGGGTTAAGTCTCACCCTCTTTATACCTCACAATGGGATGAGAGCTGCTAAAGAATACCCCAAAAACAAAATGTTAATAAACTTCCACCTTAGTTTACCTTGGGGGATAAAAGATGTTTAAAAAATAAATGCAGGTGATCTTCAAAAATAAATAAAGCCTAAGACTCCCTTCCAATATTGCTGTGTGACCTGTCTCAATTATTCCCTCGCCTCCACGCCAGTCCAGAGAGGAGAAAATGGTTTATGTTGGGGCATTGGACCCCAACACTAAAGAAATAACTTTATACCAATTTAAATTCTGGACTGTATGTTTGATCTCCCCTCTGCCCCAGGCCATTTATGCCAGTGTTCTTCCTGGAGAGTTGATGAGAGGCTACATGACTCAGTTTCCCAGCTTCCCAAGCTGGCTGGGGAAGCATTCATCTACGGGCAAACATGACCGGATTGTTCAGGACCTGGCCTTGCACATGAGTCTTAGGTAAGCGGGTTAGCGCCATCCCTGTCACTCAGCTACCCTGTAGGGGTGGTATGCACTTGAAGGTGGCTGGATTTCATTGCTCATCAGCTAAATGATCTGGTTTATTGGTTAAGTTACAGTGCTTATTGAAATTAAAAATTGTGTGTGTGTAGAGAGAGAAAGAGAGAGGGATATTTTCACTATGTAACCTTGTCTGGTCTGGAGCTTTCTATGTAGACCAGCATAGCCTTGAACTACCAGAGAGATCTCCCTGCCTCTTCTTCCAGAGCACTGAGATCAAAGGCATGCACCACCATATCTGGCTAAAACCTTTTTGTATTTCAGCCCATTGACTCATATGAATGTCTTATTTTATTGACTCATTTTGAATGCAGTATTCTGTAGTGGTTAAAGAGTGGTTCCTGGTTGGTTGGTTATATGTGCACACCTGCATGCGAGAGTGCCTGTGGCGATCAAAGGATAGAGTTGGCTTTCTCTCCACCCATATGGCATCTGACCGCCCTAAGAGCTGTTTTCCTAAGGACAAAATACTGTTCATTAAAAGGACCTATGAAATTTACATGCTGTAAAATAATTACTCTGGTTGACTGGTAGTGATGATCTAATGTGGGGGGTTGGTAATGGGAAAAAACAAAGACGTGTGTCTTCTGTCCTGTGTGTTTCAGAACTTACTCCAGCAAAAGGACGGTGAACATGGATTACCTGTCCCACATCAGAGATGCACTTGTGCGACCCTTGACCTCACAAGGGGTAGAAGGAGTTCAGCACGTTGTCACACTTATGGACACATATTATTTAATGAGAGAAGACTTTGAGAATATCATGGAAGTTAGCAGCTGGGGTGGCAAGCCCAGTCCCTTTTCCAAGCTGGATCCTAAGGTAAGATATACCACCCACCGTCCATGGTTAAATGACCTTGCCGTGCTAGCAGTGCTTTAGACAATTGTTCCTCCCTGAACGCTTGCTGCCTTTCTGGCCTGTGCTTTGCAGAGACAGTGTTTTAGGATAGTGGTCAGAGGATTTGATGAATTACAGGATTCGATGCTACAGTTTGTGTTTTTATCTTGACCTCAAGGGGAATAATAAGAGAACGGGGGTAAGGTGCAAAAACAATATGTTCTTGATGAGGTGAGCTTGGGGGCAAACTTGAGGTGGTGATGTAGAGTGTTTTACAGCCTGAGGATTTTTTATCAAGTTTTTCTCTAACTTTTCTCTTCCCTTCTCTTTCTTTTGTTTCTTTTCCTCCCCTCCTTCCCTTCTCTTCCCTTCCCCAGACTGGTTTTCTTTTCCCAGAACTAGAGATTGAACCTAGAATGTTCTGTGTACCATACATGTGCTCTTACTGCTGAGGTCTCTCCAGCTCCTTTTGAACTTTTTGAGACGTGGTCTCATTAAGTTGCCCAGACTGACCTTCACTGTGTTTTACATAGTCTAGGCAGCCCTTTCCTTTGTCTCCTCAAGTTGCTGGGATCACAAGCATGTGCTACTGCCATGTGTGCCGGTTTCCATGGTTTGTAGTCAAGACCAACTTGAATCTTAGTCAGCTCTTTTTGACTTATTTGTCGATCACAGATTAACCACTGATTCTTTTGTGTGTGTGTTTTTGTTTTTGTTTTTTTTTTTTTTTTTTGAGGCATGGTTTCTTTGTATAGCCCTTGTCTAGGAACTTGCTCTGAAGACCAGGCTGACCTCAAACTCAGAGATCTTCCTGCCTCTGTTTCCAGAGTGCTGGAATTAAAGATGTGTGCTGCTATACCCGTCTTAACTACTTATTCTTAATTTTTTTTTTGAGCTGTGGGTTCAAAATTCTCAGATAAATAAATAATATAAAAAATGCTATGCGCTGGGGACATAGCTGAGTGATGGTGGAGTCGCCGAATGTGCACAAGGCTTACCCTGATCTCTAGTAGCACACAGCTCTAGAGGAGAATGAATGCACTTCCGGTTCTATTATGCATGTGACTATTTTGCAAATAGTTTAAAGGGATTTCCTGGGCTTCTCAAAGCTTCAGCTTAACTGATATTAACGCATTGTCCAGCACTCAGGTCAGGATAACCACTTTCCTCTGTTCTTTAGGTGAAAGCAGCCTTCACAAGAGCTTATAATAAGGAGGTCCACCTGACCCCGTACTCGCTTCAGGCAGTAAAGACATCGAGACTCAGCACAGGCCCGGCACTGGATTCTGAGTACCATGAAGAGTCACAGGAAGATGACAGTCAGTCTGATGAGAAGGAGCAGGATGCCATAGAGACCGATGCCATGATCAAGGTAGTGTGTTCAGCTATGGCAGGAGCACCTCAAAGATGACCTGTGCTCCTGTGTGATGGGAATAATAAGGCCGGTTCCGCATGGAGCCAGGGTAAGATGACCTGTGCTCCTGTGTGATGGGAATAATAAGGCCGGTTCCGCATGGAGCAGGTGAGCTGGAAGTGCAGGTATTCTTGGTCATCATAACTGAAGATGATGGGGTGGGTTTCATTTCCACACACACATACAATTTATCATGATTTTCTAAATCAATCTCTCTCTCTCTCTCTCTCTCTCTCTCTCTCTCTCTCTCTCTCTCTCTCTCTCTCTTTTTCCGAGACAGGGTTTCTCTGTGTAGCCCTGACTCTCCTAGAACTCGCTCTGTAGACCAGGCTGGCCCTGAATTCAGATCCACTTGCCTTGCTTCTGCCACCCACAGCTTCCCAAGTGTGTGTGCTACCATGCCTGGCAGTTTCATTTTTATAACGTGAACTTCTTATAGTAGTGTAGGAGCCAAATAGCAAGAAAGTAGGCAATCGTAGTGATGGTCATGTATGTGTACTGCAAGAATACATGTACGCATGTGTATGGTTTTCTAAGTGTCTTCCTTCGTTTTTGAGACAGGGTCTTTGACTGAACCTGGAGCTTGCTGCTCTGGCTAGATGCCTAGCCAGTGAGTCCTAGGATCTGCGTGTGTGTGTGTTTCCCTCTCCCTAGCACTGAGCTTAGAGAAGTGTGTTATCTGCCATACCTTGCTTTTGTGTGTGTTGATCTTCAAGCTTGTGCAGCAAGTATTTCCCACCGAGTAGTCGTCTCACCTGCCCCAGAAGGGTGCTGTTAATACTTACTTGGACTTTGGTATGCGCTTTCATACCACAGTGCATTTTCATAGCATGAACAGAAAAATGTTTTAAACAAACTATTGTTCACTTTGGCTATTCATGTTGCCTACAGCCATTGAATTGCCTGTAAAGTCTCTCAGAGCAGAAGTTGACACTTTACTAGCAAAAGACAAAGATCTGAATGAGGCATGGAGTCAGCCTACTGTTCGCAGCTGCCAAGCCACCGGGCTGCAGCCTTCTCTCCTTTCACCTGTGTGCGGCTCTTTCTTCTCCCGCGTCACACGTCTAGGAATAGAGGTCCTTTGTTTGGATTGGTTCCCCGCTTCTCTTCTCTCCCCGCTTCACAAAATGAGTGTGCTTAGATCTTCTGTGAGATTAAAAGGGAAGCTTGTCATGTAGACATTGCCATATCTGTAAGCCACCTCTTGAGTATTCTGGCTTCCTACGAACACTGTGTTCTGAATCCAGGAAACTGCCTTACACGGGGCACACCTTAGTTCTAGATCTGAGTAGCTCTAGATGTTTTCTCTGTAAGGAGCTGGCTTGTTGCTTCTCAGGTAGCAGTAGATATCTGTGACCTTGCTTTTCTAATTAAGTTGTAGATCAAGGCTTTGCTGTCATTTTATATACTCATCAACATATTAACTGTTTTGTGTGTCTCTCCTCCAACAGAAAAAGACAGGATCTTCAAAGTCTTCAAAACCAGACAAAGATAAGGAGTCCAAAAAAGGAAAAGGAAGAAGTTGGAAGAAATGAAACCATTGTTCAGTACCAATAGCTGTGTTTCACTTAACCCTCTCAACTCCCACTGGAAAGCCGTGCCCTTTACCAGAGTAGCCATGTCCAGCACAGTGGGGTGGCCTGGTGGTCCCATCATCGAGGACGGTACAGCTAGGCGGGCTAGCTAGCTCTCGTGCTCCTCTTATAGAGGGGGACAGGACGCTTCAGCCTGCACCGTCCCTGGCAACCCAGGTAGAGTGCTGGGATTCAGAGTGACTGTGTGGAATCAAAACTAGGAGCACACAGGCTTTGGAGTCAGATTTTAGTTAAGTCTGGGCGCAGAGGAACTGAGGCATCTTTTGTAGCCTAACAGTTTGTCCTCATGGCTGTTAAAGGACCAGGGCTGATTTCTTTAAAAACTCGATAGTTCTTATTTTATGGTGAAATTCTGTAAATAAACCTTAATACAAATCAGCCACCACCTGGAGCTGAGTATTCTTGGTTCATTGTCAAGCTGGCAAAGTAGGCGTCAGGAATCGAGTGTCCATGGACTGCATGGATATTCTTAAGATTGTCATCTTGTACAGAAAAGTATTATGTTAGTATATTACTTTCCGTATTAATTTGATTAGATTAAAATATTTGGCATAACCCTGTGAATCAAAGCACAGCATCCCTCTGCACTAATCATGTTGCTGCTGTAGGAAGTCGCTGAGAGGCCTCTCGGGTATGCAGACACTGGACTGCCACACATTCCTGTCCTCCCACAGTCAACCTTCAGGGTGAGACCAGTAGTCGAGGATGGGTCAGCTTCACAGGTTCATTCTGACTGGGAGATGCTGTCCTGTGAGGAGCTCGTATCCCTACTGGAATTTCAGGCTAGATCTAGAATTGTGCTTGTTGAAGGACCCTAGGGCCATGGACGTAACCTAGCCTTTGGGTGTTTAGCTTTTTAAATCAGTAAGTGCTCAGAGGTTTATGCTGCCTCTGTGAGGTGTATGCCAGAAAGAATATGAGGACCATGCTCTGCCTTTGAGGACTCATGGCCTTGTTGGGAGAGGAGACAAGTCCTGGAGACATTGCAGGTATATTAACCAGGGTAAAGGTATGCTTCCCAGAGATTGGTTCAGTATGGAAATAAATAAACACTGTGCTTAAGCCTGAGTCTCTGCATCCTGCCCTCTCTCCTCTGTTGAAACTTGGCTGCTATGGTAATGGTTTCCTCACCCAGAGGGGATGGATACTCGTGCGCATTCTTCCATTTCTGTTCATTTGGACATGCAAACCATGCCTCCCTCAGTTGAATATACATTCCAGGAAAGGCCCAGCATTCTGCTTGCTTTCAGAACAAAAAATGGTCTTTGCTTATTTAATATAGTTATGATTTAAATTATGAATGTTGTGAACAAGCTATAAAAATTTTTTTAGAGTTAGAGACTATATGATGTTTAATACAGGACGATAGCAATAGGATAAGCAATGGTGGTCTATTGGATTCCTCTTTGAAGCCCTCCTAAGCATGCCATAAAGGATGCAGATTAAAGAAGGTAAAGTGTTAAGCCGGGCGGTGGTGGCGCACGCCTTTAGTCCCAGCACTTGGGAGGCAGAGGCAGGCAGATCTCTGTGAGTTCGAGACCAGCCTGGTCTACAAGAGCTAGTTCCAGGACAGGCTCCAAAACCACAGAGAAACCCTGTCTCGAAAAACCAAAAAAAAAAAAAAAAAAAAAAAAAAAAAAAGAAGAAGGTAGGTGTTAATGCCTTGGCATTTGTGCGGACCTAAATGTCTGTGTTGGGATCGAATCTCCTTGCAGCTCCTGAAGTGGCCTGTGGTGCCCCACGCTGCCTAGGTTCTCTGCACATTCTGTGTAGAGTACCAAGTCATGGCCATTGATGCTGTGTCTCAGACAAGTCCCTCTAGTTCCTTTTGATAGATTTCGGCAGAATTGCAGTAGCATTATCTGTTGACTTCTTAGAGTTAGAATGACTTGTCCACACTAGGATGGGCATCCCCTGAAGTTCTAGGATGAGTGTCCTCACAAGGGAAAGCTGAGGCCTGTAAATCCCAGAATGCACAGATGCCAGGTGACCTCAGTGGTGTGGGGAAGTAGCGAGAAGCTTGGTACTAGTGACTGTCTCATTATGTTGTGCTGCTTAGTGAGGTCACAGCCTCTGGTGAGCCCCAAGAAGACAGATAAAGCCAGAGGTGTGAAGGTGGGATGCTCGGATGCCAGAGAAGCTATTGATGATGCTCAGTTGCTGGCTGTTGTGCGTGAACCACCTGGTTCGGGTGACTCACATGTCTGCTGGCTGTTGAGACTGGTGACACTGGCTACGCACAGGTCATGCTGAAGGTGTGGGTAAGCACAGACTTCCTACAAGTGAGTATGCCGTGTGCTCTGGGAACATAACAAATAATGTTTCCAGGGGAAACCAGATGATTTAATTTTGCAGTAGGAATCCATAGCATGCACCGGAATGGACAGACAGATACTAGGTTTATGCATTTTGAACAGATGAATTGTCTTTGGTGTTTTGGTTTAAGGGACAGACTCTATAAGGGCTCCAAGCCACCTCTTCCATCACTTTCTCTATATCCAAATCCAGGGAAATACTACAAATATCTAGTTAACAGTTTAATTTTAAAGAAGATACTTAAATAAAAAAGTCATTAGAAAACTGGATATTTACAATATACTACTAACGGTACAGAGCACACACAGAGTTCAGCAAGCAGCAGGTCGTGTCACTGTATCCAGGAAGGACCACTCTTCAAGTCTGCTGGGGTGGACACTGCCTCCTGAGGGAGCTGCCGTCTACTCAGGAGCTGTCTAAGAAAGGGACAAATAGACGCCTTAGGGAGGTCTCAATGCTGTCCTGCTCATAAGAAAGCTGGACTTCCTGCTCATTTCTGGAGCATGAGTCCTGCAGACGCCCAGTCCTATGGACCTACAGTACTGAGCTGCACGGCACACTGGAGACACTGCTATCAAGCAGGAGGAGCAGTAATAAAGCCGCCTTACTGCCAGGGATGTGAACATGGCAGGCTGTAGAGCGCATGTTTTCTTCTGAAATTGGACAAAGGTTCCTTTTCTGAAGGAAGCCGGGGAGCAATAGCTTTAGTCCTTACTGTATGAGGAGACGCCACAGCAGTGGGTCATCCTGACTCACTGAAGACATAGCTTCAAGGAGCTCTGACACACAGCTCAGTTCAGGCTTCTGTAATCTACCACATACCTTGATGCAAAGACAGTATGGGAGAGAGCCTGGAGCTTTATTAACAAGGCTCCACTTGTACAAGTGGTAGAGACATACAGATGCAGGTGTGGATTTGAGACAAAATGTAATAACTAACTGCCCAAAGGAATAAGCAACCAGCAACAGCACAGCTGGAGGATGTCATCTTTTCAAAGAATCTGCTGGGTTAGATTCAGGCCCTGTGTCTGCACTTGAGGGTAAAGTCCTTGAGCCAAGGGATGGCTAGAAACCATGTTATGATGAGGTGAGTTTATCCCCTGAGTAAAAGTTGATTTTATTTTATCAATATAACCCACTAAATGGAATAAAGGGAGAAACCTTTGTCATCACATGATTCATTGACAAAATTCAACATTCAGAAAACTAAGAAACTAATTAGAGATAGTTCTTAAAAAAAAAATCCTAATAAAGTGAGGGATGGTGTTGTAAGCCTTTAATCCCATGTGAACAAAAATCCTGTCACCAGAAGGAGGTAGAAGGACTATCTGCAAGTTTGTGTGGCCAAAGCGAGACTTAGGGAAAAAGGCCCTGGGATTTCAACATCTCTGGAAGTCAAACTTTGTACTGCAAGTAGTCAACTAAAAAGCTCCCATTTAAAGAAAGCTGGCTCTAGCTTTAAGGGGCTATTAAAAAGAAGCTCAGTTTGGTAAATCAGTCTAGTTAGAATTCATGATGCTTGGCTAAATTAACTTTAGCCACTTGGGAAGCCATATTACTATCACTTTAACATTTAAATAAATAAGTCTGTTAAGACAGTTGAGAATTACACATTGCACAGAAGGAGCCATTGCCAGCATGAAGGATTAAGCTGTGGACCCTGGGCTTTGCGGCCCAGGAGGAGAGTGCGCAGTGGGGCCTTACCTGGGCCTGCGGCTCACTGTTCCGTCTCTGTCCGTAGGTGCTGCGTGCAGTCTGAAATCTTTTTCAGTTGACTAGAGTTTAATCTTTCTGAACACATGGGACATGTGCTTTCACTGTTTAGTAAGCTGTTTGGGGGGAGATAAATGCAGAGTTATTTGTCTATCTTCGGGTTAAGCTCATGGAAAAATCAGCCACTTCTGCCTACACCTCTTAATGCCTCCGCCCACTGAGGCAGGATAAGGACTTTTGTCAGGGAAGATCCCCTGGGGGAGAATGCTCTCAGAGGTCACAAGGTTCCTCCAAGAACACAGAGGAGCCCTCAAAGGGAAGGAGTGGACGAATCCAGAAAAGGCCTGTTTCTACTCATTTATGTGATGGGAAAGGATGCACACTTACATCTTGAATTCAGAGTACAGCGCAGGGAAGCCGCAGTGTGGGCACATCGTCCAGTCGTCTTTCAGCATGTGCCGGCCCTGGAAACATTGAGTTTCTTTGACTTGGGACACTATTGCTACTTCATCTGTCTAGAAGGATGCAGCCGGGCTCCACTTTTACACTCGTTCTTACAGAGGGACTAGACCGCCTTCTATTCCAGTATGTGAATTTATCTTTTCAGATTATAGCTTATGGTAGTCATAGGATGAGCAAATTTGACATTTTAGTTTTCTGATAAGTAGTTCTTTTTTGGGGGGTGTGCTCTCACCAATGCAGCTGACCTGAGAACAAAGCACAGGCAAGCCTACAAGGAGCAGACTGCACTGTGTCACGAAGCCACTAGGTGGCAGAAAAAGCATGTGAGCACACCTCAGCCGGCTGAGTGTGCGGCTGCCTAACTCCTGGATTCCTGTGCCCTCCGAACCTCACCTTGGCTGCCTGGAATTTCATGCTAAACGTTTTCTGGAAGATGAGTCAAAGGTGAAGAAACACTGGCGTATCAAATATTCAACTGGAAAGGGACATTATGATTACAAAGACACTTACTGTTGCAATGCAGTAGGGGATGTTGTTTTTGCAGCCGGGACAAAGCAGCTCACATTCTGGGAGAAGAAACTGACAGAAGGGACATGGGGTGGTGACCTCTTCTGTCTCGGATGTGTCCGGTCTCCTGAGAAAGCATCACGTGTCATTTACAAACACCACTTGATTCCCAGCACCGTGGTGAGCAGAGAAAGGCGTTATCTGGAAAGAACTTATTTGCGGGCTCAGATTTCCCAGCTCCTGGGAGGATGGAGCACATTTGCCTGGCCAGGTCCAGCTGGCATTCATGAGCACCGCACTGGTGCACTGTCTCCTCAGTGTGGTCCAGCAGTGGCCACTGTGGGATTTCCCGTGTCTCCCTTCTGTGTAACTCAAGTAAAGACCACCCAGCTGTTTTAACAGACATTTCCGGGCCGGTGGGCTGTCCTAACTTTGTAGCCACTGGTGACTAGCAGCTGCCGTTTTGGAGCACATAGCTACTGGCCGCTCCTGTTGTGTGGGGAAGAGAACAAGTCTCTCCAGGGTCGGCACTGGTCAGCATGGCACTGAGCCATCCGTCCATCTTGCGGTCATGTTATCCTGTACACTGGAAGGTTCCCTGGGTCAGACTGACTTGGTTGAAGCCACTTAGGTTGACCAGCCTCAAAGCTCTGCCATGGGGCATTTCCTGTCAGGATTAGCATTTGTGCTGGCAGGTTTGTGTCAGTCAACTTGACACAAACTAGAGTCACTGGAGAGGAGCGAGCCCCAATTGAGAAAATACTTTCATAAGATCGGGCTGTAGACAAACATGTATGGTATTTTCTTAATTAGTGACTGATGGGTGGGGCCACCTCTGGACTGGTGTTCCTGAGTCCTGTAAGGACTCCTTGGCCTCTGGCTGCTGCCTCCAGGTTCCTGCCCTGTTTGAGTTCCTGACTATATTGATCATTTACGGAAGTGTAAGCCCAACAAGCCCTCTCTCCCTTGCTTTTTGGTCATGGTGTTTGATCATAGCAATAGTAACCCTCACTAGGACAGCAGTCAAGTCTGCTTGCTTCCTCTTGCCATTACCATCACTTGCCTGGCTGCGTCAAGGGTCCCCTAGTTATACTGCACTACTCTGATTAAGTAGTACAGAGATACAACTGATTTTTCCTTTTGTAGATTCCCAGTGGTCTACTTCTGTCTAGGAGATAATGTCCCCACAATGGGCTGTGTACTGAAGGTGTGCCCCACTGCCAGCAGTGTTCAGAGAGGCCCTTTGGGAAGTGTTGATCATGCAGGCTCTGAATGACTGGGGATTTGGAACTGCGGAAAGAGGAAGTCAGTTGTGGGGCAAGGGTAGGGAGCATATCTTTGAAGAATGTCATGCCCTGGCCCCTTGTCTGTCCCTCTCTCTGCTTACTGATTGCCACGAGGAGAAACATTCTGCCATGTGTTCCCCACTTCCCCACAGCCGTGCAGGGTCTGTGAAACAGGCACAGCAGAGTCTTCTAGGAAGCCAGGCCTGCCTTCATCACAGTGCTTGCTTCTGGAGGCTCTGCTGGCAGTGCTCTGTGCCAATGTGGAGTTTCCATGCGGAGAACATCCATGCTTTTGTTCAATCTCTCTACGGCAGACAATGCTGTCTGTCTAAGAGCCATTTTCCTCTTGCCAAAACAGCATTGTTCACACTTGACAGAATGCTTCACAGGGCGGCTCTCTGTGGCTATGTTGGAAATCAAGAGTGAAGTAGCCCTGGACACAAAGGCAAAGACCCATGGATTCCTTAATTCTCTCTCTTCTTCCTGCCTTGAATGGAGATGTGGTGTGTAGATGTGGCAGCTGTCTCGCAACCTTGCGGGAAGAGGAGCCCCCTATGCTCTGGACGGCCCTGGGAAAATGGCATCAGTACACAGGGGCACCATCCCTGGTCGACGATGCCTTGTGTATGGTTCCCATAAGTTCTGACCAGACATCAGTCGGGTTCCTGTCGCTTTTATTCCCTATTATTAGTTACCCCTCTGGTGGTAAAAATGCCTAGCAGGAGTCAGCTGAGGGGAGACAGCAGTTACTTCGGCTCCTAGTTCACCGGGCCTATCATGGAGGAGTGGGCGGCGGCTGGAGCGCAGAGAGAGGGAAGCTCAGCTCACCCACTCTTCCTTTTATCTGGTTTGGGGTTCAGCCTGCATTCGGGGCAGGGAATGCACCCTGTACATATACCCAAAGGTATGTCTCCTAGGTGACACTAAATTCAGTCAGGTTGACAGTAAATGTCAGCTATGACCTCTGCCCCTACCCTTACCCACTTTATCTACAGAGCCTATATATATATATTAGAAGTCCCATTTGAAAAGTACCCCAAAGATGTGTTTGGACAGTAGAAATGGGTGCTCTGCCCACCTGACCATCGCTTCAATTTTCTTTTTGTACTTGGCATCAATTTTGTTGCGGTATTCGGGCCTCATCAGCATAGCCGCAAAGCTAAAAGCAGAGTTCTTCAGGCCCGCCCTGTGACACTCAATCACAGTCGATGTCAGGATAGGCACGATATCTGCAGGACACGCAGGGAGCAGAAAGGAGACAGCTGAGTGCACTGTTAGTCTGGACCACACGAGCCACATCTCACAAACAAACCCAAAGAGGACAGGGTGGTGAGTCTGGCCCTCTGACTTTTGTACGGCCCAGGAACTGGTTGAAAGAAATAACAGTAATATTTTGTGTGACGTGTTAAAGCCACACGAGCTTCAGATTTCTGTGTCCAGAAGTTAAAGCTCCATCAGAGCTCAGCCCCAGTCACACCACGGGGTGACTGACGAGTGACAGACCAAGTGGATTAAGATGTCTAACATCTGGCTCTCTACAGCAAGTTTGCTGACACCTGTCACACTGTGTGACCAAGGCTGTTCATTTAAGGGTGTTCTAAAAACAGGTCTGGGAGAAAGGGACCTTTCCCGGAAGCCAGGCTTGAAAGTAGCAGATGACAGTGTTAGACAATGTGAACTTGGGCACATGTTACTTCCCTTTGACCTGCCAGGCAGGACGGTCCTGTGTGACAAACTGCCAGTGAAAACCCTGGGTGGAATCTGATGTGCTCCTGGCACACACGCTGCAGACCTGGCAATGCTATGACTCGGGTTCCGTGTCATGCACAGAGGAGTTTCAAAAGCGTCTGTCCACACTTGGTTCCACTGGGCTTTTTTCCCCGGTCATCTTGCTCTCCGCTGCCCTTTTCTCTTTGGTATAATAGACCTTCGTGTTTGCACTACTGTGGGCTGAGCCTTGCAGAGTTTCTGGTACCCCAGCCTGCCACTTTCTGGGTTGCTGTGGAGATAAACGACTTGACAACACAGGGAGCTCTGAGCACGCCTGGCTGGGGAGTGCACACCTCAGCGCTGAGCCCCAAGTGCGCGCAGAGCTCCCTTAGGACAGGACTTACGGGACGGGAACTTGCTGATGTTGTTGGCCACTCGAATGAGCATGCGTGCCCCCTTCATATGATCTCCGCTCTTAACATGAATCTGAAATAAATGATGCCTTATATTAGCTCCAATCCGTGCTTTCTTTCCCCAAACAATTCGTTGCCTGTGGCCCAGACAACTGAGCTGAGAGTCCCAATCTTGCCACTGGACTGTGCTGTCCTACTTTCTCTTCAACAGCTGGCACCTAGCACCATGGCTACATCCTATGTTCTCCTTCAACAGCTGGTTCCTGACACCATGGCTACGTCCTATGTTCTCCTTCAGCAGCTGGCTCCTGACACCATGGCTACGTCCTATGTTCTTCAACAGCTGGCACCTGACACCATGGCTACGTCCTATGTTCTTCAACAGCTGGCACCTGACACCATGGCTACGTCCTATGTTCTTCAACAGCTGGCACCTGACACCATGGCTACATCCTATGTTCTTCAACAGCTGGCACCTGACACCATGGCTACGTCCTATGTTCTTCAACAGCTGGCACCTGACACCATGGCTACATCCTATGTTCTTCAACAGCTGGCACCTGACACCATGGCTACGTCCTATGTTCTTCAACAGCTGGCTCCTGACACCATGGCTACGTCCTATGTTCTTCAACAGCTGGCACCTGACACCATGGCTACGTCCTATGTTCTTCAACAGCTGGCACCTGACACCATGGCTACATCCTATGTTCTTCAACAGCTGGCACCTGACACCATGGCTACGTCCTATGTTCTTCAACAGCTGGCTCCTGACACCATGGCCACGTCCTATGTTCTTCAACAGCTGGCACCTGACACCATGGCTACGTCCTATGTTCTTCAACAGCTGGCACCTGACACCATGGCTACGTCCTATGTTCTTCAACAGCTGGCACCTGACACCATGGCTACGTCCTATGTTCTTCAACAGCTGGTTCCTGACACCATGGCTACGTCCTATGTTCTTCAACAGCTGGCACCTAGCACCATGGCTACGTCCTATGTTCTTCAACAGCTGGCACCTGACACCATGGCTACGTCCTATGTTCTTCAACAGCTGGCTCCTGACACCATGGCTACGTCCTATGTTCTTCAACAGCTGGTTCCTGACACCATGGCTACGTCCTATGTTCTTCAACAGCTGGCACCTGACACCATGGCTACGTCCTATGTTCTTCAACAGCTGGTTCCTGACACCATGGCTACGTCCTATGTTCTTCAACAGCTGGCATCTGGCACCATAGCAATGCTCAGTATTGTATTTTGCCTTGGGACCCAACGTAAGTCCCTGGTCCGTCTTTTACCAGCCTCTGTGGGCTAACAAGTTGTTTAAGTTGTAGTGAGAGCTGAGCACTGAGTGAGCCAAGGTCTAGGAGGAAGAGAGGGGCTGTGAACGAAGTGAGTTCAGCCTGCGGTGGGAAGGAACTGAAGTCAGGCAAATCTGGATGGGGTCTGGGAAGCAAGGGGGGCTGAAGGCAGGACGAAGCTGCAGTAGGCAGAGGCCCAGCCCCAAAGCCATAAGGATACTGTGACAAAATTAAGCATCAGTTTCTTCAGCCTTGACATAATTCAATGTTTTTTGGTCTTTGTTTGTTTTGATTTTCAACATAAGGTTTCTCTGTGTAGTCCTGACTGTCCTGGAAATGACTCTGTAGACCAGGCTAGCCTCAAACTCAGAGATCTGTTCATCTCTGCCTCCTGAGTGCTGGGACTAAAGGTGTACGTCGCCACTGCCCGCCTTGTTTTGTTTTGTTTTGAGACAGGGTGTCTATGTAACTTTGGCTGTCCTGGAACTCACTATGTAGACCAGGCTTTCCTGGGATTCAAAGAGTTCCACCTGCCTGGGCCTCCCAAGTGCTAGGATTCAAAGTGCGAGCCACTGTGGCCCTCCCAAGGGTTAAGCAGTTTTGATAGCTACAGTCACAAATTTTAGGAAGTGCTTGCTGCTTTGTGAGAAACTGGCACAAAGGGGAAGGCACGAGGGTGCTCCATCATGGAGGGGGTGCAAGGCTGGTTCAGCGTGGAGAGGTGGCCACGGGAGCTGGGGGCCAGCTCTGCTTGCTCAGCTCCTCCTAGAACCCCGCTCTTGCTCAGCTCCATCTTCCATCACCTTTTTTGAACTTTTCTCCATTTTGCTGGCTATGAACTTACTCCTGAGCCACTGAACTCATTTCTCATGTCTGAAGCTGGGGATGAACCCTCTGCTTCTCTAGCCTTTGGTCCCCTGGATGCTCTGAAGGGAGGTACACTCCCAGGGCTGAATGTTGGGGTCTAAATGCCTACTCTTTATAATAAGTGTTTCAGGCCTGTGAGTCTACCGTGGTTACTCAAGTCTAACAATTAAACTATGTAAAGTTAAAAGTTCACTCTGCCTGCTGTGCCTGTTCCCTGCCAGGTGCTCCGCAGCCAGACGAGGCCACCATACCGGTCAGCACAAACACTAACAGTCCCGCCACTAGAAAGTTCTGTGGAGCTACGTTTAACTAGTTGGTAGTTAGGATTCAGATCCTTTTAACTTTGTGAGGGGCCATCAAGGTTGAATGAGCTCGCTGTACTGGACAGACAACTGACTTAGAGACTCGGGTAGCACTGACATTTTGGGAAAATTTGTTAATTGAAGCCTGTTTGCATCTTTACAAAGACCTAAGTGTATAATATAATATACCTAAGTGTATAATAATAGAGGGCATGGAGAGAGGGCTCAGTGACTTGATTTAGTTCCCAGTACCAGTGAGGTGGATCATAACTCCTGCTCTAGTGGGATCCGATGCCAGTGGTTTCTGTGGGCACTACACTGTGCACATACTCACACACATATTAAAAATAATAAAAATAAATCTTAAAACAGAAGCCAGGCATGGTGGTGCATGCTATAATCCTGGCACTGGTGACCCGAGGCAGAGGCAGAGGCAGGAAGATTGCCACAATTCAGAACCAGTCTGTTTTACACGGTAAGTTCCAGCCAGCCAGGAATAATAGCATGACTCTGTTTTAAAACAAACAATAACAGAACAAGCAAACAAACCCCAGTATACTGGGATGGGATGCAGCTCAGAGGTACAGTGTTTGTCTATTATGTGTGAGGCCCTGGGCTCAATCCCAATCTATATATACATAAAAAATAGAAAAACAGAAAGGCTCCACATCACAACTAGAAATAAATAGGCCAGCCGATGTAGGGAGATCCTGTGTTAAAAACAAAACCAAACCTGGAGAAACACACACGGCAAAGTCTGCACCCATCTTTCCTCCCCTGAATGGGCTTTAGTGTTTTCAACCCTGCCTCACGATTCCCCAGGAGGAAACTACCGCTGTCTCCAGGCTTCTCCTTTTATGATCTATTGTACCTGCTTACTTCTTGCTCTTTGGTATAAAATGGCACCATACTGGAGCTGGCCTGTGCTGCTTTGCTACTTGAGAATATAGAGATGCAGGGAATGGTTCTAAAGCTCGGAGGACCGGAAGGAAGCCCCGCTGGGTGAGCAGGCCTCCTGGCCGGTAGATCCCACACCACTCGGCCCAGCCTCACCTTCACGAGTATGTAACTGTGCAGGATCATGAGGTTGGTGGCCATTTCGGAGGGGATTTTGATCTTCTGTGACTTCAGTTCTGCGTACATACTGAAGAGAACATCATGTGCGTTCCGGTAGTTCCCTTGGAAAAGGAGCAGGTGTTACTGCAGAAGACCTGAGACCTCACCTCACAGGTCAGGCTGTTAGTCATGCTACTAACAGCCTTTTCTGCTTTTGTGAGTCATTCTAGGGAAAACGGTGGTGCCTTAGAGATCACCCCCACAGTGCACTGAGTTCAAATCCTTCAAGTTCAGCCTCCTCCTCAGGCCCATGGTTAGAGTCCCCACACTATTCTGTGGCCCTGAACCAATCAGTCTTCCTTTCAGGGTTTCTAAAACTTCAAGTTTCACCCCCAAGCCCAACACCCTGAGGCTGCAAAACCCACAGCTCACTGGCATGATATCTAGTGTGTGTGAGGTGCTGTCCCCAGTACCACCAAACAAGACCCCCCAAATGCAGTGAGATCAAATGAAATTCCTTAGCAGAGGCTCAAAGCCCCGTTGGAGCTAGCCTGCCACCTTCCCAGCCCTTCTTGGTCTTGTCCAGAGCACTGGTCTCATCTCTTGCTCTCTCTGCTCCTTCACCCCAATCTCCTTCCATCATCCTCACCCCATCCTCCATCTCCTTAGTGCAGACCCTTCCTGTATCCTTAGGGGTCCTGGTCCTTCCATCATCCTCACCCCATCCTCCATCTCCCAAGTGCACACCCTTCCTGTATCCTTAGGGGTCCTGGTCCTTCCATCATCCTCACCCCATCCTCCATCTCCTTAGTGCAGACCCTTCCTATATCCTTAGGGGTCCTGGTCCTTCCATCATCCTCACCCCATCCTCCATCTCCCCAGTGCAGACCCTTCCTGTATCCTTAGGGGTCCTGGTCCTTCCATCATCCTCCATCTCCTTAGTGCAGACCCTTCCTATATCCTTAGGGGTCCTGGTCCTTCCATCATCCTCACCCCATCCTCCATCTCCCAAGTGCACACCCTTCCTGTATCCTTAGGGGTCCTGGTCCTTCCATCATCCTCACCCCATCCTCCATCTCCTTAGTGCAGACCCTTCCTGTATCCTTAGGGGTCCTGGTCCTTCCATCATCCTCACCCCATCCTCCATCTCCCCAGTGCAGACCCTTCCTGTATCCTTAGGGGTCCTGGTCCTTCCATCATCCTCACCCCATCCTCCATCTCCCCAGTGCAGACCCTTCCTGTATCCTTAGGGGTCCTGGTCCTTCCATCATCCTCACCCCATCCTCCATCTCCTTAGTGCAGACCCTTCCTGTATCCTTAGGGGTCCTGGTCCTTCCATCATCCTCCATCTCCTTAGTGCAGACCCTTCCTATATCCTTAGGGGTCCTGGTCCTTCCATCATCCTCACCCCATCCTCCATCTCCCCAGTGCAGACCCTTCCTGTATCCTTAGGGGTCCTGGTCCTTCCATCATCCTCACCCCATCCTCCATCTCCCCAGTGCAGACCCTTCCTGTATCCTTAGGGGTCCTGGTCCTTCCATCATCCTCACCCCATCCTCCATCTCCTTAGTGCAGACCCTTCCTGTATCCTTAGGGGTCCTGGTCCTTCCATCATCCTCACCCCATCCTCCATCTCCTTAGTGCAGACCCTTCCTGTATCCTTAGGGGTCCTGGTCCTTCCATCATCCTCCATCTCCTTAGTGCAGACCCTTCCTATATCCTTAGGGGTCCTGGTCCTTCCATCATCCTCACCCCATCCTCCATCTCCCCAGTGCAGACCCTTCCTGTATCCTTAGGGGTCCTGGTCCTTCCATCATCCTCACCCCATCCTCCATCTCCTTAGTGCAGACCCTTCCTGTATCCTTAGGGGTCCTGGTCCTTCCATCATCCTCCATCTCCTTAGTACAGACCCTTCCTGTATCCTTAGGGGTCCTGGTCCTTCCATCATCCTCACCCCATCCTCCATCTCCCCAGTGCAGACCCTTCCTGTATCCTTAGGGGTCCTGGTCCTTCCATCATCCTCACCCCATCCTCCATCTCCCCAGTGCAGAACCTTCCTGTATCCTTAGGGACCTGGGTCCTTTCTGATCATATTTCTCTTTCTAGTCTAGCACTTGTCATCTTGAATAGCAACTCTGAATTCAATTTCTTTCTCTTCCTTCTGATCTAATCCCTGATCCTCAAGGGCAGAACTGTGGCCCAGTTCTCAGTGGCCCCTGAGCTCCCGGGATGTGGTTACAAAGAGAAGAAACTGCCCAGCAAGAGAAGGCCTCAGCACAGCTACCCACATCCCTTCAGACAGGGAATGATTTTTCCTTCTCTGAATCCAAGAGAAAAATCTGTTTGGTCCTTTGGGGTTAGAGCAAGCCTAGGCTAGAAGTTAGCTCCTCTTTCCTGGGCTTTATCTCATTACCTGTTTGGGTAGAAAAAAAAAGGACCTGGTACAGGAGAAGCAGCTTGGCGGTAAAGCACTGTCCCTGCATGGGCAGGGCCCTGGCTTGGTCCCAAGACCACAGAAGCCAGTCGGTACGCACCTGCAGACTGCTCTTCTCTGGCGATGATGATGGCGGTCCGGGCGGCTTCACGGTATTGCTTCAGCGCCATGTACAAGCGGAACAGGTACTTGGCGTCCTGGGGGAGAAAGACTTATAACTGTGCCTTTCAGTCCACATTCAGCTCCCGGTAACAGGAGCGACGTTTTTAAAAGCCAGTTTGCTCAGCTTAGCGTGCTGAACTAAGTGGTTAGGAAACAGCTAAACCTTCAGTGTCCTCATGTTGTGGACAGTGAGGTGAAAGGAGAGGGACAGAGTGAGGCCTGGGACAGTGTCACCAGATGCAGTCTACCCTGCTCCACACAGCCTCTCCTGGGCTTGGGGAGGGGCATGGAGCAGCATCACCCGATACATTCTATCCCTGCCCCACACAGCCTCTCCTGGGCTTGGGGAGGGGCATGGAGCAGCATCACCCGATACATTCTATCCCTGCCCCACACAGCCTCTCCTGGGTGGGAAGGGCATCTTAACACCGATGCAAGTCCCCTTAGCCATTCCCACCCAAGTCCAAACAGGGGCTGGCTCATTCTGTACCTGGGGCTGGTTTCCAGGTTATTAAAATTAGCGGACATAATGGGAGGGGTGTGAGACGTCACCGAAGTCCCTCTGGGTCTCAGTGGCTTTATCTATAGGATAAGGGCTAATGTCTCCCCACACTAGTGGCCAGAGTCTGCCACAGCAGATGGCTCTGAACATGGAGACAAAGGGACACAAAGGGCTCCGGGCACTTCCTAAGGTATCACATCTGTCCTCACCAGGACAGCGCAGACAGATGTCTATAGCCATGGATTCTGACATATGCTCTTAGCCGCTGACCTTATAGTGATTTATACTTATGTTTAGATTATTTCTAAAATTAAAAATATGAATAAAGGGGCTGGAGAGATGGCTCAGTGGTTAAGAGCATTGCCTGCTCTTCCAAAGGTCCTGAGTTCAATTCCCAGCAACCACATGGTGGCTCACAACTATCTGTAAAGAGGTCTGGCGCCCTCTTCTGGCCTTCAGGCATACAGACAGAATATTGTATACATAATAAATAAATAAATATTTAAAAAATATGAATAAACACTCCAATTTTTAGGGCCCATTGTTAAGTCAACAGTTTGTTTCAATGATTGCTTTCTCAGTGCCTAGAATAAACGAAACTGTGAAGATTTAGAAAAAACTGTGGGCGGGGTGATGGCTATCGCACAGGTTCCTGGTCAGTTCTAAAGGGCACGTTCATGGCATCCTCTAGAGTGTGGGGGATGGCTGCTTCCAGGGTGACACAGTGACACTCCTGTAGGTCTGCAAAGTCATGACAGGAGCCCGGCTGGGGCGTGAACACCGGCAGTGAAGAGCCTCCTGTACCTTCGGCATGCCGTCGCTCTCCCCCATCAGGTGGTCTATCAGTTGATTGGTCAGAAGTTCGTCTTTGGCCTGGCCCACCTGGTTCACAAGAGAGAAACCTCATAAATTCTAGCAGGGATAGGATATAAGGGCTGGGTAGAAAAGGAAACCACTTTCTGCTAAGGAAATGGAATAAAACCACCTAAGATCATCCATGTAAATGACCTGAAATACAATTTAGCCTGGAGTCTTTAGCAGTGGGTTGTAGTCTTCTGCAGTAAAATCCCATCCTTAGAAGCTGTAGGTTGTCTTAGCTGCTTGTATTAAAGTATGAGCTTTTCCGCTATATACAGAGAATGTACTTCTTGGGGGTTTATAAAAACATCAAGGGGCTGGAGAGATGGCTCAGCAGTTAAGGGCATTTGCTGTCCTTCCAGAGGACCATAGCTGAATTCCCAGCACCCACATCAAATAGCTCATAACTGTCTTATAATTCTAGCTTCAGGGGATTCAACATCTTCTGACTATTGGTTCCTTCCCCCATATACACATAATAAATCATACACATACACACACACACACACACACACACACAGGGGCTGGAGGGATGGCTCAGGGTTAAGAAACTGGCTGCCAGGTTCTGTTCCCAGCACCCACATGACAGCTCACAGGCACCTGGAACTCCAGTCTCAGAGGATCAAATGCTCTCTCCTGGCACCTGGAACTCCAGTCTCAGAGGATCAAATGCTCTCTCCTGGCACCTGGAACTCCAGTCTCAGAGGATCAAATGCTCTCTCCTGGCACCTGGAACTCCAGTCTCAGAGGATCAAATGCTCTCTCCTGGCACCTGGAACTCCAGTCTCAGAGGATCAAATGCTCTCTCCTGGCACCTGGAACTCCAGTCTCAGAGGATCAAATGCTCTCTCCTGGCTCTACAGGCACTGCACAGATGTGGGGCACAGACACACATGCAGGCAAAACATGCATACACGTAAAATAAAAATAAATCTTAACCAACCCAGGATCACCAATACTGCCACCAAAACCTCTCTTAAGTTTGGCGACTAACACACTTTTCAAACAGCTCTATATTTTGAGCATACGTGCTGGGTCTTACGTAGGCTGAGCATCCTAATCTGAGAATCTGAACTCAAACTTTGTGTGTGTGTGTAGTGTATATGCATCCTGTGGGCAGAGGACAATGGAAGACGTCGGGTTTCTTCTTCTATTGGTCTCACGTTTTTGAGACAGGGGCTCTCACTGAGCCCAAAAGCTGCCGTTTCAGCCACGCTGGCTGCCCAACAAGCTCCTGGATCTACCTGTCTTACCCTCACCTCCAGTGCAGGCACTACGGGTGCATGTGACTATGCTTGGCCTTTATGAGGGTGCTGAGGATTTGAACTCAGGTCCTTGGCCTTCACAGCCAGGGCTCTTCCCCACGGAGCCACCTCCTCCCTGGACCCCGAGAAAAGAAACTTTTCAAGCGTCAGCATAATGCCCAGCGAGTTTCCAATTGGGGAACACATCAGCTTCAGAATGCGGGGACTTCCTGACAAGCTCTACCACTCGGTGTGAGAGCTCCACAGACGTGGGTTTATGGGAGATGCCTAGGCTACCTGTGCACCCTCCAGGACAGGGAGCGCTGCAGCAACATTTGCTATGAGCAAGTTTTACCCAAAGGGCGACCCACAAGATCTTCTTTTGCTAATTCAGACAGTGTATTCTGATGTGAAGGAGAGATCTTGTTTGCTTGAAAATAACTCAGGAAAGAGGTTAGGGTGTGAATAAAGACGTGTGCTGACAGCTGTCCACGTCAGATGATGGCTATAGGAGTTTGCTGTACGGCTTGGTGAAGTTTTGCATATATTTGAAAGTTTCTGTTTGAGACAGGGTTTCTCTGTGTAGCCTTGGCCATTCTGGAATTCACTTTGTAGATCAGGCTGGCCTCAAACTCAGAGATCCACCTACCTCTGCCTCCCAAGTGCTGAGATTAAAGGCATGCACCACCACCACCAGGTTCTGTTTGGTTTTAAAACAGGGGTCTCATGTAGCCCAGGCTGGCCTCTAACTCACTATGTAGCAGAGGATAATCCTGAGTCTTCTATCTGCATCTTCTGGGATTATAGGCATGAACCACCACGCGATGCTGGGGACTGACCCCAGGCTTCCTGAGTACACTCTACCAACGGAGCTACATTCCTGGCTCCGGGGAAGGTCATCAGAAATTAAAACCAACGCCAAAAAAACTATTAGCATCCTTCAAAGTTTCAGTTCAGCGTTTACTTACCGTTTCAATCGCCATTTCTATTGCTACATTATCTTCAGAGCTTGGGCATTTCAGGAAGTGCTTTAGTGCCTAAAACGAGAGATGGGAGCAGTTAGAATTCATGAGGCCCGTGCGCTGGGCAATCAGCTCTGACACAGACTAAATGGAGGCATGTCTTGATCTCAACCAGGGGCCTGCAGAGTTCCGGGTCTCTGCCTTCATTCTTTGGTGACAGGGTCTCACTGTGTGGCACTGGCTGGCCTGGAACTCATTATGCAGACTAGGCTGCGGACTATGTAACTGGAAGCAGGGAAACCTGGCTCCAGGTCAGGTTAATGGTGCTTTGAATAAATGGGGCAGGGAGAGGGTTTAGGGAGCCTGTGTATGTATGTGTGGAGGAGGGGATTTCAAAGATGGCTCTGAAGGGTGAGGTGGGGGCTCACTGGGAGGTTTGTGCTTAGCATGTTTGTTGTGGAGTATTAGTTGAAGATGTGTTACATTCATTTATGCTGTGGAATATTTGTTTAATGATACAAAGATGTGTTGTATTCTTTTATGTTGTATTTGTTCAACTCCATGAAGCTGTGTTCTTTTTCTTGCCTAAAACATCTGATTGATCTAATAAAAAGCTGAAGAGCCAATAGCAAGGCAGAAGAGGGCTACACAGACAGAGAGAATATATAGAAGGAAAGAGAAAAAATAAGGGAGGGAGAAAAGGAGGAGAGGAGGATGCCAGGGGCCAGCCAGTCAGCCATACAGAGAATAAGAAGGAAAGAAAAGATATACAGAAACAGAGAAAGGTAAAAGCCCAGAGGCACAAGGTAGACGGGATAATTTATGAAAAGCTGACTAGAAACAAGTCAAGCTAAGGCAGGGCAATCATAAATAAGTCTCCATGTGTTATTCGGGAGCTGGGAAGTGGACCTATATCCTCCTGTGGGGTCCGGGGATGTCTCCTTGGCAAATACTAACCCGTGAATACTGGCCACACAGCAAGAAGAATTTTCCAGCCTGAAAGTGTCTCTTTTCCCCTTCAAAATATAAGGCGATGCTTTGGTAATCTTCATTAGTTGTGTCCTCAGAACCTAGAAGACACAGTCACTGAGTAAAATACCTGAACGAAACCTGATGATCGCTGTCATCTCCCCAGCCCCTGAAAACGGTTTTATTGTCTAAGATCATCCTGCATTTCCCATCACCTTCATGGTGAAGTCTTGCTCACCACTTGTTGTTGATAAATAGCAGGGTTTGGGAATTGTGGTCTCTCTTGTAATTGACCCCACATTTCTGATGGTTGCTCTTATAATTCTACCTCACCTTTAGGCTGCAGGGAGCCTGAAACCCAGCAAGTAATGTATGTGCATACATGGCTTAGGTCTCTACAGGAGTGCTTGTATGTACACCCATCTAGGCTTTCGATTGTAAGAGTCAATGTTGCTATCTATGATAATGAAGTATTTATGAGAACGCAGGGAAACAATGGCGTTTACCAATGATGTCTGCGTAGATTTCCATTTTGTTGTGCTGCTGAGCCAGGGTGAAGGCCTCATTGTTACATTTGGACAGGACCAGGAACTGGATGGCAGACCCATAGTCGCCAAGCTGGAGAAAGAACCTGTGACAAAGGGCATTAGTTAGCTGGCCTCTCGTGGCAAGTTTGACTGTGGTGGTCAAATTCATCAACTCGACAGGATCTAGAATCATCCAGGAGGTCACTTTTGGGCATGTCTGAGGCAGTCTCTAAGCTGGGTTGAAGTGCGAGGACCCACAAAAATGTGGGCAGCATCATTCTGTGGGCTAGGACCCCAGACTGAGTAAAAGGAGAAGGGGAGCTGCGCACAGCATCCACCTCCCTGTGCTCCTGACCCGATGCCATCTGGTCCCGATGTGGTGCCAGTTTCCTGGGACCTGCTACCCACCGTTCTTTCCCTGTGTGACCGACAGTTCTCTCATCAATGTAAGGCAAAATAAAGCCCCCAAGTTGCTTTTGTAGGTAGTTTATCCCAGTAATGAGAGAACTAACAAGTACCAGGACCTATAAAACAAAATATTTTCCACTAGGTAAAAATAAAAACTCATCCCATAGCTGTATTCTGCATCATACTCTATGCTCGACACACTCACACACGCTGACCGCAACGGTCACTGCACTGCAGTGTCTAGAGCTAATAAGAACAGAAAAGGACTTTATACACTTGATTGGG
The DNA here is from genome assembly GCF_037038515.1 of Microtus pennsylvanicus. Classification (NCBI taxonomy): domain Eukaryota; kingdom Metazoa; phylum Chordata; class Mammalia; order Rodentia; family Cricetidae; genus Microtus; species Microtus pennsylvanicus. Next base: position 35,879,364 of record NC_134590.1, read on the forward strand.
GGGGGTCTTTCTTTTATACTTGGTTGTTGGCGGTCCAAACACACAAGTGTGCCGTCACCTGGCTACCATCTTGGCTCCATCCAGAGACTGGGTCTCTCTGACGATGCTGACGGCCTTTTCGGGGTTGTTGAGGTGGTCCAGGTAGATGCGGATGACGCTGTTCCACTGCTTCGCATTCTCATAAGCCAGCACGGCTTCTTTGTACCTGGGAGAGATGTGACGCGGGTCAGGTGCAGGCTCTCAGTGCTGGGACCCAGCAAATGCGGGGCCACGTTTCTATTTCCTATTGTGGGAACAGCAGTTGCTCTGTTCTCTTGAACTTCTTTCTCCTTCAGAATTGAATACCTGGTACTCTCCTACTAAAACACAGCCTTTTTAGGGGTTGTATAAATGGTGTAAGGAACCAATAATAAATTTTATTTTTTTCTCTGAATTAACAGAATGCAACTTGTGTACATTCCACTGTGTTTTTTATTTTCAGTGGGAAGATTGTTATAGCAGTGTGGAATCCTTTTAGAAAACTGAAATTACAGACTGCTTCACAACGGTAGACAGAAAGCTTTGACAGCAAGATACAAAATCTTTGCGTGTTCACCTCTAGATGGCACTCAGGACTTCCCAGTTCAGACTACCTCTCTGCTCTTCCAATTTCAGCACGACATTTAAGTGTGTGTTAGTATCTACTTCCCAAGGTTATTTTTCTAAAAGTGGAAGGTGTTACTGACCCCTTAACAGAGGTTATCTGTTAAGGCCTTTTAACAGATACTTCTGACGTTAATTTCCAAAGACTGAAGAAATTTACACTTCCATCAGCCACACACAGCAAGGACATTTTGATACTTGCTGTTAGTTCAAAATAAAAATAAGCATCAAATACGGTGGCATGCCTGCACTACCATCGGGGAGTGTTGCAGTGTTCACAGGAAGGCAGCTCATTTTGTATTTCCTCCTTGGAGTCCTGCCTTTTTCTCTTTAGCCCCCTTTCCTAGTAGTGGTTTTTAGTTTCTTGTGCCTATTAAGTTGTAGACATTTTCGTACATAGCTATATTTAGGATTGCACTGTGGCTTAAACAGTATGGGATCCACGTGTCTATTCTTTGCTCCTTCTGCATCCTGAGCATCTTTCTTACCACGTTCATGCCATATTGTGCCAGAATTTCAGTACCGAGCCTTGGTTAGAAGGGACAGCAGACTGTATCTCACACATACAGGTCTGCAACGGCAGAAGTGTTTACAGTCCGGTACTTCAGCCGACTAGGACCGTGTTAAATGTGTTAATGTGTCTGCACACATGGCTAACCTATCAAGCCTGTGCTCGCTTAGGTTTTACAGACGTGGGGAACTGTACCTACCTTCCATCCGCCTCTTTGGCTTTGGCATATTGCAGGTGGATCTTTGGAGAGGAAATATGAGGCAGGAGTTCACCAACTTTTGCCCTAGGAAGGTAGAGTTGAGAACAAGATCAGCACCATTCCCGACCATGCAGAGCTAGCTGCCCACAACTTGCTCTCCTTTCCAGGGGCAGTTATGAGCTTACAAATGTCTTGACTCCTAGACACAAACCAGATTTAAACTCCTTTTCTCCTGATACCCCCTGCCCCACCAACAGAGAGGGAAGATGAAGGCATTGCCTTAACTCTTTTGGGAAATAAGGATTTTCTTTTCTCAGTACTTTATCTGATTTAGGATGCTCTTTGGAAAGCAGCTATGGGTATGAACTCATCTGTGTAATAACAACAGAGATGGGAGGCAGAGCCAAGTGAGAGAACAGCCTAGACAGAAGGAAGAGTGGCAGAGACAAGAGGGAGAGCCCAGACACACCCCTTTCCTAAGCTACTTGGAAGCAAACTGGCCAGCCCTTACCAGTTCTTACAGCGGATGTAGACAGAGGCAGCTTTGTCGTAATACTGGCCTTTTTCATACAGCTGGGCGGCTTCTGAAAATTGCTACAATAATAAAGGGAACGTAAGACACTAACTCTGCTATGACCTGGCCACATTAATATTTATGAAGACAAAGGAGTACCTTCATGTTCTCCAGGATGGCTCCGCAGTCTCTTTTAAGGACCCTGCTGGGGTGTTTGAGGGCTTGGTTAGCCCCTCGACGGATGTCTCCCATCCTTATGGACATCTGAGCCACTCCAGCCAGGCACACTTCGTCGTGTTCCTGCAACAGCAAGGCAATGCCTCTAACACAGTGAACCCCAGCACAGAGGTCAGGCTCCTCTCCTCTGTCGTTTTCAGATTTACTTTCATCTGCTGTTTTAAGAAACTCACAATTTTGAAATTAACACTTAAAAAATCAATTAATACAAAGTTATTTTTTTCTTCTCAGAGGTCTTGACCTTTTATACTTAGCAGGAAATTTTGCTATTCCTTGTGAGGATGCCTTGTTTTACGCTTCTTGATATAAAATCCTATCTGGAAGTAACATACTGGTTATTACAGCATAATTAATACAAATAAATAAAATTGAGGGAGTCATTGATCAAACTGAAGATCTCTGTACTGGGTAGGATTACACAGAACTTTATCTACAACTGTTCAAGTCATTAACAACTACTAAACTTGCCATATTTGCAACAGGGTCTCTCTAATTGTTCTGGCTAACCTTAAAACTCGCTAAGTCAGCCAGGCGGTGGTGGCGCACACCTTTAATCCCAGCACTAGGGGGTAGAGGCAGGCAGATCTTTGTGAGTTTGAGACCAGCCTGGTCTACAAGAGCTAGTTCTAGAACAGGCACCAAGCACACATAGAAACCCTGTCTCAGGAAAACAAAACAAACCCCAGCTTGCTAAGTAATTCAAGCTGGCCTCAAACTCAAAGCAATCCTTCTGTCTCAGCCTCCCAACTTCTAGGATTACAGGCATATGCTACCATACCTGGCAAGATCTTTTTTAATAACTCATCTTTTCTAGAGAAATGCTGTGTCAGACTGGGTTCTGTCCACAGCGGTGTGTTCATTGAGCTTCCTGTAACGGCAGCACTGTCTTCTTTCTTCCCCATTAGCACACGAGCTGATGGTTACCAGGGGCTACTGGACGTCTGAAATGCGGCTCATGAAAAGGGGGAGCAGGATTTCACTTCATTTTTACAATCCAAACTGCCATATAGCTACTTGCTACTGTGTTTGATAGTGTAAAGAATGAACCAAAACAGATGGAACCAAACAAAGATGTTGATAGCGGGCTGGTGAGATGGCTCAAAGGATAAAGGTAGCCATCCAACCTGAGGACCTGAGTTCGATTCCCCTGGAGCTGCTATGGTAGAGATATCTATAAGCTGTCATCTGACAGACATCTATAGGGTGTGGCATATGCCCCCTCCTCCCAGGCCACAATCAGTAAGTAAATAGATATAATTTTTAATCAAAAATTTATTTTATTATTTTATGTGTATGGGTGTTTTGCCAGCATGTATGTCTGTGGACCACATGTGCCTAGAGTTAAGGACAATTGTGAGCCACCATGTGGGTACTGGGGCTTGATGCTGGGTCCTCTGGAAGAGCAGCCGATGCCTTAACCACTGAGCCATCTCTCCAGCCCAGTAATTACTGAAATGTCATAAGAGCAAAAGTCTTATGGAATCATAGTTGGCCTGTGACACGTATGTCCCTAATACGGACTTAAAAAAAGAAATCAACAGGTAAAGCTCAACCTGGGTCTGTTGTGTGCAAAGTTGTGGCGCCTTGCACAGCCTCCCCCAGTCAGTGCACACCACCCCTTTAAGCTAAGAGCATCTAACGGAACTGTCTTTGGATGTGCCATGCTTTTTCACCAATTTTTCTCACTCAGTACATTGGCGTATAAATGAGATGAAATAAAAATCTTACTTCCAATCTTCATTAGGAGCTCATATCTAGGATATAATGGCAAACAAATGCAATAAATAAAAATCTTTCGCCCCCCTTAGTTTTGTGAGGTTAATGTAACTTAAGCATCTTCTCGTAAAGCTGTTAGTAAGCCGGACAGTTAGCTCACTGCTAGACACCGAAGAACGACAATGCAAACGAGACTCGGGTTTGAAAATGAACAGAAAACACACTCCTGGAGCACTAGGCGTATTTTGTATTTCTGTAAGGTTACCTTGTTTTCACCTGTGATTCCTTTCTCGTAATGAGCCAAAGCATTTACATAATCACCCCTGGAAGAAAAAGATCGCAGTGAATTAATTTATATTTAAGACTTTAGCTACATACACAGAGCTTTAACGCGACTCTTTGTCACCGAGTGGCTTACGCTCAGGAAAGACGCTCTACACCACGGACGCTGGCATCCATCAGAGTGCAGCATGCTCTTATCTCGGCACTCTAACAACATTCCAGGTTGTGCCATAAGGTGCTTACAATGTGATATGTTAGGCTTTTCAGGAAGGCTATGGCATATTTTATGGGTTACTTTTAGTTAATTATCTCCTTTAGGGAACAAATGACAATCACATAGTCATAGAAACCCATTTTTCCAAGTGCCCAATACTTGTAAGAATGTACACGGCAGGAATCTGGGTTGGAGCCTGTGAGATGGCTCAGCAGTTACGGCACTAGCTGCCAGGCCTGGCCTCAGCTGATTCCTGGGACCCAAGTGATGAAGGGAGAAAAGTGATTCCTGCAAGTTGTCCTCTGAGCCGCACACATGTGCCATGATGTGTGCATGCACACACGCGCACACACATACTCCACACACATTGTAATAAAAAAGTTAAAATTTTTTCAAATTACTTTTCAAAATTCTATCAGCGGAGTATGACGATGACAGGGGAGTGACCTAAACATAAAGAGTCTGAGTTGCTTCTATGAACGGTAGGTGTGGAAGGGTACACGTGTCACTACAGTGTGGACAGCTCTGGTCCTTATTCTGGTCAAGAGGACGACGTGTGGGCTTGCTAAGATGGTTAGCAGGCAAACTTGCTTGCCACGCATGCCTGTTGGTCTGCCTTCCACCCCCAGAACCATGATGGAAGGAGCGAACTGACCGCAAACACTGTTTTCTGACCTCCACACGTGCACTGTGGGATATGTACACACTTAGGTGTGTGTGCACACGCTTGTGTAGATGCCCAAGCGTGTACATAGCCCATATTCACACACACATGTAAATGATTTGTGTAAAGGATCACCTACGCTATAATTGTGCTAGTGTGCTGAGCTGCCTGACAAAAGAACCGAGGAAAATAAACGTGTTTTGGATCACAGTTTTCAGAGGTTTCCATCCATGGCAGGGACACATGGCTACTTCATGGTGGCCAAGAAACAGAGGAAGAGGAGGGTCCAGAGACCCAATATGGTGTTCAGGGCACGAATGACTTAACCTCCTTATACTAGCCTCAGCCTCCTTTCTGACGTCACAGGCTGGAAACCACCTCTTCAATCCATGGTCTTTGGCTACACTGTGGATCCAGAACAATAACAGTTCCCGGATCTGACTGCAAACACATATACCTGCAAATCTACAACCAACTCTTCAGCTGTAGGTCATGGTCCCAGAGCTGAGTGTGGGCATCACGAAACACTTGATACAGTAAAAGCAATTAAAAAAAAAATCAACTCAGAATAAAACACAAAGATCCAAGGTGTTTCTGGCAGGGCTAATTCGTGTCACATCATGTGACTTTGCTGCCGTCTTGGATCTGCATACACTGTGCTGTGCACGCTACACGCCAGTGAAACTGCCGGAAGCTTCCTGGCTCAGATCCAAAGCTACTGAACGTTATAATCTGCCATGTTTTTACTATACATACAGTCTTCTGCTCTTACAGAACCATGATGGCTTAACTATAGCTTAATCAGGGCTTAACTGTGCAAAACAACACTTAACATTTCTCCTACCACATTCATCAGCATGTAAGTATCAAATTAGTATATACAATACATGCATTGTATTGTGTTAGAACATTTGATTTTCAAAATTTCTGTCTGAGTTGTTGGCTTGAGCTTCATTTTAAAAAAATCATTCATTGAATTTTGGTTTGGGATGAGGACAGAATTTCTAACAATTTCTGAAATGGCCCTAAACATATTTTTTGGCATCCGTACTGTGTATTTATGTTAAGTATTGATAGATCACAATACCAATAAACTCTGAAAAGAATAACAATGTTCTTTGCTTTACAGTAAAGAATGTTGCCGGGCAGTGGTAGCGCACGCCTTTAATCCCAGCACTCGGGAGGCAGAGGCAGGCGGATCTCCATGAGTTCGAGGCCAGCCTGGTCTACAAAGGGAGTTCCAGGAGGCTCCAAAGCTACAGAGAAACCCTGTCTCGAAAAAAACCAAAAAAACAAAACAAAACAAAAGAATGTCCAGGCAAATTTAATTTTTTGTATAAGAATAAACAAGCACATACATTTTATTAGTATTCAAATCTGTTTTCTTCTTTAATAAATGTTAAGATTTTATATATATATCCCAAAGAATTGTGTGTGCGCGTGCCTGTGTGCCCTGAGTGTGAATGTGTATGTGACCTTGCATGTCTGTGTGGAGGTCAGAGGGTGACATCAGGCATTTGCCTCTATTGCTTTCCAACTTACTTTTATTTTTCTTTCTTTTCTATTTTCTGGTTTTTTGAGACAGGGTTTTCCTGTGTAACAGCCCTGGCTGTCCTGGAACTAGCTCTTGTAGACCAGGCTGGCCTCGAACTCAGAGATCTGCCTGTCTCTGCCTCCTGAGTGCTGCCAGGTTCCACCTTATATTTTAAAAATATTAATATTTTATGCACCTGGGTGTTTGCCTTCATACGCACATGCATGTGTGCCAGCTACCCAGAGGCCGGAAGAGGACACTGTATCCACCGGAACTGCAGTTATACCATCACGTGAGTGTTGATAACTTTACCCAGGTCCTCGGTCCTCTCCAAGAACAGCAAGTACTCAGGACTGTAGCCATCTCTCTAGCCTTCCTCCTTGTTTTTCCAACAAGATCTTTCACTGAACCTGGAGCTCACCAACTGGCTGGGATACCCCACCTCCCATCTGGGATAATGGGCAAGCGCTACCCTGTCTGTAGGGGTCAGATTATACAGGCCAATACGGTATGGTGGTCATAATTCTGAGCGACCCGGCAAGGCACAATTTTCACCCTCCACACAGAGCATGGTCACTTAGCCTTTGATGATGACAGCGAGACAACCTGACGCCACCCAGAGCAGTGGTCAGGATATGCTGATGTTGTTATGCTCCTTCTACTGAAATTGAGGAGGTCGCCCGGGGAAGAGGTGTTTTTCAGTCTAGGTGACAGAGCAGGCAGAGTTGTGGACGTGACCTAAGTCATTCTTCCTGCTACCTAGAGAACAGAATGCTAACGAACTTCCCCCTCAGTTTATCTTTTGGTATAAAAGCTGTTTGGATAATAAACGCAGGTGATCTTCAGGATTTCAATGGACCCTGAGACTCCCTCCTGATATTGCCCTGTGAACTGTGCCTCAATTATTCCCACACCTCTACTTTGGTACGAGAAATGGTTTATGTCTGGGCTGGACCCTGACACCTGCCTGGCCTTTTCTTTTCTTAATGACATACATGGTGCTGGGGATGCAAACTCAGGTCCTGTGTTTGCACAGCAAGCTCTTTACCCACTAAGCCGTATTGCTAGTCCCCACAAATGCATAAAAACAGACTTTCTTATGAATTAACAGCAGATGTTTGGTTTCTGTTGCACAAACATTTCTCAGGCAAAGGGGTTGCAAATGGATAAAGTTTGAGAGGCTCTGGTCTGACAGACTTAATTACTTGCATTTTCTAGAACAGTGACTTGCAAAGACCTTTTATTTGAGCTGTCTTCCTCTGAGCACCCTCCACTGCAGGCAGTGAGCTCTGAAATGGCATTGAGATCCAGCCAAGCGCCCCGTCAGCTAAAGACAAAGACTCAGCTTCTGCGAGGCTTCTTCAGTTTCGGAATCTACCTCTGGCTAAAAAGACTGACAGATGAAAAGACCGGGAGGGAAGCTGTGCTGCTGATTGAAGATCTCTTTCATCAGCCCAGGGCTTCACAACCAGCAATTTCCTGAGGAGGAATGTCTAATTTGGGTCCAATTATATCAGCCCACCTGGGGACACCTCCTGACAAGAAGAATTACAGTTCCTTGCTCAGGATCCTGCTCAATTAGGAGACCCTAAATTAAGATTTTGGAACTCTTTTTATTTTTAGCTCAGCTACTTTACTATCATTTCATTTTGGACCTCTCACAGGAATTGAGCTTACTGGAATAACCCCCACTGGAGAGCTAACTCTCTCCAGACTTGACAGAGCTGTCCTTTCTTGACACAGTCAGGGTTGTGGATACCAAATGAAACTCATGGGACTGACACAGGCAGAGGCTTGGGTGCTGAGATCAGCTGTGCAGGTTACTGGGGTGCTGGGTAAGAAGATACACCCTGGTTATCACTGGGGACAATTCTGAACTGTTAGGTGCTCGGCATATTAGGTCAGGGGTGTGAGCACGCACAAATAGCATTGAAAGCTTCACGGACACATGCCACTACCAAAGCTTCCCATTGACCTATCAGAGCTAACTCCAGTCAGGTAAAATGGGAGAGTTTGCAACAAAAACATCACAGAAAGAAGTAAAAATCACTCTCCTGAACGGCCCAAGGGCTCTCGGAGATGTGTGTGCTGACAAGGTACACACTGGGTCATTCTTTTCTCTTAGATGGAGATGGAAGGTCATGGCACTGGGGCCTGGTCTCTTGTACTATGCACTAAGTTTTCAATATGTTCATTTTGATGAATGGACATTGTTGTTTTCAAGTCACAAGCTAAACAAGCAACATTGCCACTTAATTACACCCTAGCCCCTTGGATTCATTGCATATATATTTTTAATTTTTAAAACAATTTAAAATTTTGTATATGGGTATATGGGTACGTGCAGGGGCCCACAGGGACCAGAGGCATCAGAACACCCTAGAGCTGGAGTTACAGGTGGTTATGAGCTGCCTGATGTGGGTGCTGGGAATTGAACCTGGGTTCTCATCAAGAGCAGCAAACACTCTAACTGCTGAGCCATCTCTCTAGCTTCACGGATTTACTTTTAAAAGGTAAATATGTGGCAAAAGCTTAAATTAAAAATAACCAAGAAGAAATATATCCAAAAAGCTTTTACCTAGGAATAGAAAATGATTTATTTTTTATGTGTATATGTGTGTGTGTCAGTCACACATGTGTGTAGAGTTTTTTGGGGGGAGGCTGGAAGAGGGCATCTGAAACCCTGAACCAGTTAAGAGTCATCGGATTTGGGTGCTCAGAACCAAACCCAGGTCCTTTGGAAAAGCAGCAAGTGGTCTTAACCGCTGAGCATCTCTCCAGTCCCCAGACAGAAAAGTTTTAAATGAGGTATCCTGATTAGAAATGAAAGAGTACTTTCTGGTATAATAATTTGTACAACTAAAATTTGTCTAATAATGTCCTTAATGAATCCATTATATAAACATCATGTAGAATTATGTAAGAGTGTTTTTTGAAAAATAAATATAACTGGGGACATGAGACTTGGAGAACTGGCCCTGCACCCTACACCTTCAGAGGTGTGGGTGTGGCCTTGCTGCCTGCTGCAGTGGGTGAGCTAGCTGGGGCAGTGCTGGACACTCGGCCTGGTGGTGATGACGAAAGAGAGCTGGCAGGCTGACCAACCCAGCACCTAGGCCCATCCACCTCTCATTTACACACTGCTGGAGCGTGGGAAGGGGCCCGACCTGCAGATCCAAAGCTACAGGATCCATGACACAGGGCAACAATAGGATATCCAAGAGGAGTCCCAGTGAGGGCCCAGTGGAAACTAGAGGTCTCAAACCAGACCAGTGACTCATTGCAATGAACACTTACAGGTAAAGATGAATGGACTAAAGGGTAACTGTGTGACTCACTGGGCCACACTACAGCTTTCACACTGAGATTTTTTAGTTTTTTTATCTTTGTTTTCCTCTATTTTATTTTGTGGAGGGAGGTTGCAAGGGCAGAGGGAGGATATGAAGGGACTGGGAGATGAATGAGATTGGGATATATGGTGTGAAATCCACAAAGAATCAATAAAAGTTTTTAAAAAGCAAATATAACCACAGACTAGCATTTTTCAATATTCTAATATTTTTGGATTTAGAATGTTTCTTAATTGGGCTGGAGAGATGGCTCAGAGGTTGGGAGCATTGCCTGCTCTTCCAAAGGTCCTGAGTTCAGTTCCCAGCAACCACATGGTGGCTCACAACCATCTGTAATGGGGTCTGGTGCCCTCTTCTGGCCTGCAGGCATACACACAGACAGAACATTGTATACATAATAAATAAATAAATATTTTAAAAAAGAATATTTCTTAATAAATGTTGAGAAAAATTGTCCAGTTTTGGTGTCACCAGTGCCTGTGTGAGTGTCTGAAAATAAAAGACTCAGCTATAGTAATGTGCTTTGGGGCTATAGTTATGTGCTTTGGGGCAGTGACCACAGCTGGACATTAATTTAAAACTGACTGAAGTGCGAGTCCTCTCTGTATGCTGTGAATACCACTGGTTAATAAAGAAACTGCCTTGGCCTTTTGATAGGGCAGAAAATTAGGTGGGCGGAGTAGACAGAACAGAATGCTGGGAAGAAGGGAAGTGAGGCCGACGCCATGATTCTTCGACCTGAGACGGATGTAGGCTAGAATCTTTCCCGGTAAGCCACCGCCTCGTGGTGCTACATAGATTATCAGAAATGGGTTAATCAAGATGTGAGAATTAGCCATTAAGAGGCTGGAACTAATGGGCCAGGCAGTGTTTAAATGAATACAATTTGTGTGTTGTTATTTCGGGTGTAAAGCTAGCTGTGCGGAAGCTGGGCGGGACAAAAAGCAGGCCTGCTCGCCTCATCACTACACCCGGTGGCTGGAGTTACAGGTGGTTGTGAGCCAAACAACATGCATGCTGGGAACTGAACTGGGGTCCCTCGAGGAGTGCTCTTAACTACTGAGCTGTCTCTCCAGCCTGAAACTTCTGGTCTTGATAAATCACCTGGTCTCAGACAGTCTGACAGCAGAACAAACAGACCGACATACAGACCACACTTCAAAGTTTTGTGCTCTGCCTTTATGTGGCATAGACAATCTTCCAAATGTTAAAAAGAGGCCAGAATCCTGAGCATAGATCATAAAAGCTAAAGTGTCACCCTGCTGCTCTGCATACTGTTGCCGGCTAAACGTCATTCGTAATATTTAAACTCTAAATGAGGAAAACAGACACAAGACTTGGACTGAAAATGAAAATGGACAAGTAAAAAAAACGAGACATCATTGGACAGATAAAACATTTTCTGTAATCCTGCCTCCACCATTATTAAGGAATGGCCTTGCCTGGCACTGGTGGCGCATGCCTTTAATCCCAGAATCCAGGAGACAGAGGAAGGTGGATCTCTGAGTTCGAGGCCAGCCTCGCCTACAGAGTGAGTTTAGTCAAATCTGTCTTGATCTCCCCACTACCCCATAAAAAGAAAGGCCTGATCAGTGATCGTCTGGAACTGTGGACGTGCAGCCATTAGTTACTATCAGAAGACATGGGCCAGGGCTTACGTGAACTCCAGCTGGATGGCGTACTCTTTGGATATGAAGGGGATCTGGTCCGGAGCCAGGCGCTTCGCCAGCTGCAGGGCACTGTCCCAGTGCTGCAGGTCCCGCCTCATCTGCCCGAGAGACAAAGTCCTGAGGTCCAGGAAGGCAAAGCGCTTTGCAAGTTGCTGCATAGAGCCAGGCTCAGTAAAAGGGATTACATTCTTTTGTTTAAATCATGAAACTTTCTATTTATCAAGATAGTGCTGTAATATACATTTTGAAAGGCAGTGATAGAGCCTTCTAGACTGGACAAATATCTTAGTTCTAATGGTAGTTTGTGTTCCTCTAAAAAGTCAAGTCTATCTAAAAATAAACATTGTATTCTTTAGTAGTTTTCCCAATAGTAAGAAATTAAAGCTAATGTAATCAATTAATTTAAAATTTCACCTTAGGGCCGGGCGGTGGTGGCGCACGCCTTTAATCCCAGCACTTGGGAGGCAGAGGCAGGTGGATCTCTGTGAGTTCGAGACCAGCCTGGTCTACAAGAGCTAGTTCCAGGACAGGCTCCAAAACCACAGAGAAACCCTGTCTCGAAAAACCAAAAAAAAATAAATAAATAAATAAAAAATAAAAAAAAATTTCATCTTAGAAAGGCACCAATAAAACTTAGGAAATACTTTTAGGAATTGATTTCCTCCTTCCCTCCCTCCCTCCCTCCCTCCCTCCCTCCCTCCCTCCCTCCCTCCCTCCCTCGCTCCTTCCTTGGTGAAGCGGGATTTTGGTATGTATTCCTGGCTGTCCTGGAACTCACCATGCAGTCCAGGCTGGCCTTGAACTTGCGGCAACTTTCCCAGTCTCTTTGCTGTTGGGGTTACAGGCAGGAGCCACTACCCCTGGCCTGGGACTGATGCACGTTCTTTCTCTTTCAAGTTATACTTATTTATATCCGTGTGCATGGGTGCACAAGTGTGTGTGTGTGGAGGTCAGAGGACAACTCTCAAGGGTCAGTTTTCTCTTTGCATCTGTGGGTCCTGGGAATCAAGGTCAAGTCATCAGACTTGGTGGCAAGTGCCTTTACCATCTTCTGCCCTGATACAGTTTCTCAGCTAATCTGAAGCTGTATAGCAACACGAATAACAGAAAACACAACACATAAAGCATCTTTCTTCCTGATTCTCACTCTTAAAAATCTTTGGCATACAATCCTAAACATACTAGGTCAGCACTGAAGAATCCGTCCAGCTCATTCCTTACCGATTTAGACTGTAAAGAATTTACCATAGCTAACTTTTCCAAGTGCTACTCCCTTGCCAGGTCCTTATTTTACTTTTCACAGCTACCTTTCGTAATGTTCTTGTACCCATTTCAGAGACCTGGACACTGATGTGAAGACAGGCTAGGTCTTACGCAATGCTACATGGCTAGGATGAGACAGAGCAGTGGGATGCAGGGCTCTCCATCTGACTTATTTGTTCTGCACAGTGAGGCTGAAGCAGCTGTTACAGAACGACTACAGAGCAGAGTGTTATTAACCCTCTCTATTCTGAACTATCACCTCAGGGCCTTTACAAAGCTAATGGCACTTGTAGAGCTATTACACAAGATTATGTTTATATTGTATATCACAATATAGCTATAATATAAAAGAGGAATACAGTTTAGTTTCAATATCTGTGAGAAAAGATGTGTTTTCTTGTTTATTTCTGGCCACTACTAGCTATATAAATTACTTCTAATTAGTTGTACTATAAACCCATTTTCTTACCAACTAACCACACTTTAAAGAAGCCAGACCTTGGTTGAGGTCAAAGGACATTCCCAAGGTCACACACAGTTGGAATCAGATCCAGGTGTGTCCACTTCACAAGTCTGTGTCCCCCCCCCCAACAGAGTCTTGCTATGTAGCCTTGCCATCCCCCCTTTCCCAGACAGAATCTTGCTATGTAGCCTTGCCATCCCCCCTTTCCCAGACAGAATCTTGCTATGTAGCCCTGGCTAGCCCCCCGCCCCCGACAGAGTCTTGCTATGTAGCCCTGGCTAGCCTGGAACTTGTTCTTTGGACCAGGCAGACATTAAACTACAGGAGTCCTCCTGCTTCTGCCTCTGAGTTCCTGGGTTTACAGGGAGGCACCACAGGCCAGCTGGTCTATACCCTTCCACTGCCTGTACTGCCGGGCTTCCGTCCTCTTCTGCCTCTGAACTCAGACCAGCATTTGGTTCAGTCCTTCTCCTGCAACCTTCACTCGAACAGAGGGGAATTTCAAGCAGCAACTTGAAGATCAAGTGCTTCAGTGTCCTCATGTGGAAACTAGAGAAAACAACAGCGCTACCCCAGGAGATGGACCATTGCGGAGGTTAGCTGACCTAACACAGCGCTACCCCAGGAGAGGGACCATTGCGGAGGTTAACTGACCTAACACAGCGCTACCCCAGGAGATGGACCATTGCGGAGGTTAGCTGACCTAACACAGCGCTACCCCAGGAGATGGACCATTGCGGAGGTTAGCTGACCTAACACAGCGCTACCCCAGGAGATGGACCATTGCAGAGGTTAGCTGACCTAACACAGCGCTACCCTGTAAGATGGACCATTGCGGAGGTTAACTGACCTAACACAGCGCTACCCCGTAAGACTGGCCGTTGTGGAGGTTAAGTGACCTAATACAGGTTAAGAGCATGGCACCTGGCAACACGGGCAGCACTTTTCCTTTACGGTTTCTGTAAGTTCCACAGTCTGCTCTCCTTGGGCAATGCTACAATACCACGTCTTTTTCATCCCTCCACTGAGTGCAGAGTGAAAGCGGTTTTGACATTAATGAGTACTCAGGGGCCTGGGAGCGGGACGGCTACACTTGAGGAGAGGAAGACAGGCGGTGTCTGGTGCTGAGAAGGCAGCCTACACAGCGGGGAAGCTGCCTGCTTCCCTTTGCTGTCATACCTCCAGGGCAGCCAAAGGACAGTTGGATGCCAGGTACAGGTCCTGAGCCAGGTTGAAATCATTAGTAAACATGGCGAGATGTCCTGCCAGAAGATTGTAGTCCTCGATTCCCTACAAATAGAAGTTTCAGTGAGAAGAAATATAAGGATTTTAGTTTTCAAAAGGCTTTGCTCAGTAGGAAGTGGTACCAGTCCAGCCATTCAGCTATTTCAATAAAGACTGACTGATATGTAGAATGGTGGATGAGCAGCATCTACACTTTAGTCCGTGACTCACGACACACTGCACACCTTTATCTGTTCCAAGGACATCACTGTGCCAACATCCCCTATCGTCCGGGAAACGCGGATAGCAAACTCCACCTCCATGTGATGCAGACAGGCTCTGGCCAGCTCATTCCACGCTGAGTGGTCATTTAGCATCTTGCATATTTCCCAAGCATCGGAAAACCTAGGATTGAGTACACAGACTGAACCAAGGCTCTACCTTTGCTTGTCACCTACTAGGCAATCTTTGGGCTGTGTATCACTAAATGTGACATGCTAGACAAACCTAACATTTCTTAACCTATAACCAGCACTTGTGAGTTACAGGGGAAAAAAATAACACACCAAACTTTCTTCCTTCACTTGCATAGACTTTTCCTTACCTTCTTACGTATGTGTGTGGGTATAAGTATGTCCACTTGTGTGCGGCCATCGAGACCTGAGGAAGACACTGAGTATCCTGCTCTATCATTTTTTGCCTTAGTTCCTTGACAGAATGTAGGTTTCATGGTTTTGCAGTGAGGCTGGGTAGGCAACCCAGACACTCTCGGCTTTGTACATGGGCACCAAGTGCTCTTAGCCACTAAGCACCTCCCAGTCCCTCTCGTACCTCCTCCTACTAGTCAGAATTTACTGTTGTTATCAGCCTCTTCCCACCACCAATTAACAACGAATCCTAGTTTTAATACTCCACATGTTGTGGAGTATTTGTAGACTGTGTGGAGATGTGCTTGCTGCGATGTAATAAAAAGCTGAGTGGTCAAAAGCTAGGCAAGGGGTGTAGGTGCGATTTCTGGGGAGAGAAAGAAAGAAGAGGAATTGAGGCTCACAGAAGATGGGGAGAGGAAACAGGACGTGCAAGATGAAAAAGAGATAATGCCACGCGGTAGAATGTAACCTAATAGAAATGGATTAATTTAAGTTATAAGAGCTAGTTAGGAACAAGTCTAAGTTATAGGTTGAGCTTTCATAATTAATAACAAGTCTCCATTTCACTATTTGGGAGCTGGATGGTGAGACAGAAAAACATTCATTACATCTACATATAGTTGAAAATGATTTTTTTTTTTTTGGTTTTTCGAGACAGGGTTTCTCTGTGGCTTTGGAGCCTGTCCTGGAACTAGCTCTGTAGACCAGGCTGGTCTCGAACTCACAGAGATCCGCCTGCCTCTGCCTCCTGAGTGCTGGGATTAAAGGTGTGCGCCACCATCGCCTGGCTTGAAAATGATTTCTGTTCTCACTTAAGTCTACTAAAACCTGTACTAGAGGCTGGGCATGGTGGCGCACACCTTTAATCCCGGTACTTGGGAGGCAGAGGCAGGAGGATCTCTGTGAGGTCATGGTTAGCCTGGTCTACAAACTGAGTTCTAGGACACCTAGAAAGATCGTGTCTCAAAAATAAAAACAAAACAAAAACCAATCAACTCTACCTCAAAAACATCAGCATTCCAGTGTCACAAATGTATATATTTTATAGTTCCGCAAACTGTGGATAGCACTGATGTTCTCTGCAGCCTGTTTTTCTTTTGTGTGTGTGTATTTGTGTTTAGGAAAATACACGGTGGATGGATGGGGAAAGAGGAAAAATATGAGTCTATGGAACAGTGGTTCTCAACCTATGGGTTTCTACCACTTTGGGGGTCCAAAGACCCTTTCACAGGGGTCACCTAAAACCATTGGAAAATACAGATATTTATATTATAATTCATAATGGTAGCAAAATTACAGTTATGAAGCAGCAACAAAACAATTTATGGTTGGGGGGTCACCACACCATGAGGAACTGTATTTCAGGTGGCAGCATCAGGAAGGTTGAGAACCACTGTAAGAGAAGATGATGAGGTCGTGTGGAAATTTATAAATACAAGTTTACATCAAAGACAGATTTTTATTTGTTTTGTTTGGTTGAGACAGGGTCTTGCTATACAGGCCAGGCTGGCTTCAAACTTGAGATCATCTCAAGTGTTGGGATTACAGGAGCAGGTAACTACACTCAGCTACCAAGGACAGTTTATTTGTTTTCTTTTGAACCATGCCAGGGATGGATCCCAGGGCCCTGGGCACAACAGGGAAGTACTCTGCCACCAAGCTAAAGACCTAACCCTACAGACAATTTCTGGAGTCAGTATGGGTGGTGGTAAAACTCATGTGAGCGATTCAACCTGGAAGAATAAATACAGAAGATTCCAAGAGTTTATGGAACCCTGTGGAACTTATTCAGGAGCCCCAAGGAACTCACAGTGGCTCCAGGTAAGAGGGAAAAAAGAAAGAAAAATAAATCTCAAGCAAGGCAAAAATCAAACCTCATCATTTGTTTAATAATTAGAACTTTCCAATGATGTGGGATTTCCCTATGTATGCTGTGAATATGTTCTGTTATCATTGGTTAATAAAGAAGATGCTTTGGCCTGGGCAGAATAGAGCTAGGCAGAAAAACTGAACTGAATGCTGGGAGAAAAGAAGGCGGAGTCAGGGAAATGCCATGTAGATGCCAAAGGAGACAGACATGCTGGGACCTTGCCAGTAAACCATGAGCCTCATGTTAAAATAAAAAAAAATAATAGAAATGGGTTAATTTAAGGTGTAAGAGTTAGCTAATAAGAAGCCTAAGCTAATAGGCCAAGCAGTGTTTTAATTAATATAGTTTCTATGTGATTATTTCAGGTCTGGGTGGCTGAGAACGGACAAGGAGCCTCCTACTACATTCCAATAATGGTACTATTTGTGACTCTGAATGCTTCTCTCATAATAAAGCACTTATAGAAATCACAACCAACAATAGCACTTCCATTAGAATTTATGTTTTCATATGCACTGTCATCTTGTGTGTGTGTGTGTACGCATATGTTTGTGTACCTCAGGTGTACACATGTGTGTGGCACAGTGTGTAGAGGCCAGAGGACAGTCTTAGGTGTTGGTCCTCAAGTGCCATTCACCATTTTGTTGTTGTTGTTGTTGTTTTGAGGCAAGGTCTATAAATTTGCTAAGCAGACTAGGCTGACTGGGAGAGAGCCCCAGAACTTCAGTCGCTCTCATGCTCTGATGCCCAGCTGCTTTAGAGTGTGGCTTCTAGGGACTGAACTGGATCCACATGTTTACAAGGCAAGCACTTTAATAACCAAGATATCTCTCCAGCCCCTCTTATCTGTTATCTAAGCCTCAACACAGCCCATGAGACAACCACTATTCCCATGTTTTGAGCAGGACACCAAGGCAAACAAGCCGCTGTCAATCATTTCCACTCCTCCTTACCGCTTGAGCATCAGGGTCTGCATCAGCATCTGTCTCAGGTCACTAGGCTCTGCATCTTTTATGTTGTCAAGGAAGCTGTGGGTGCTGAGGTAGATGGAGTTGATTTTCCCACTCTGTGTCTGGCAGGTCAGTTCTCCATTGTATAACAGCAAAGGTTTGTGGGAGAAGGGAAGTTTAGTGCCACCAGCCAAAATAACCTTGGATCCTGTATTAGAAAGGAGACCCCTTAATACCTCAAGCCAATGGCTGGCACAGATATTAGATAGTTTTCAATTTCACTACAATGGAAATTCATTTATCAGAAAAAATACAGTAAATGATTCGGTACCTTGGATGGTGTCCTTGTGAAACACGTAAGTGTACACCTTATCATCATCATAAGCAATAAATACACCTTTATCCATTGGCCAATTTTCCCAAAGAACACCTTTAATGGTTGGTGAGAAGTCTGGAATCTCATAGGTAGCATCATTAACCTACAAGACAGGATTTACAAATTTGCCTCACGTGTCTGTCATTACAACCTGCCCTGTTAAGAGTTTGTCTGCAGCCCCAGCAGGCATGGCTTACCAGCCCACCTCCAACCCAACACCACTCTGACCCCAGCTTTCCACAGTAGGAGAGCGTCTCTTCCGATTACTGTACTATATCAGGCTTGGAAAAAAAAAAACCCTGAAAACCTAACCAACCAACCAACCAAACAAACAAACAAAACAACAGTTCCTGGGAAAATCCAGGGCTTGATAATTGGACTAGGTTATGGAAAAAACTGTAAGTTTAGACACAATTGGCTCTAAGTTACTAAAAGTTGATGCCGCTCAAGATGTATGGAGCAACTTTTCTGGTGCATTGTTTCTGAGTCAAGACTTGAGTGGCTGAGGCTAGCCTGGGCTACATAGTACAATAACATCCATTCTCAACGACAATGACAATCTCTGTGAGACTGATATAAAAATTACAGAACAACAGGGAAGTTTTCCTGACATTGCTCACTGACACAATATGACACAGATGACAGCAAAGGACTATAAGACCTGACTCTGTGGAAGGGAAAACTTTATTTGATAAATACTTTATTAAAAGAAACTTTTTTAGCAGGTGTGGTGGCACACACCTTTAATCCCAGCCCCGAGACAGGCAGGTGATCACTGTGAGTTTAGTCCAGATTGGTCTATATAGCAAGTTCCAAGACAGTCAGAGCTATATAATGAAGAGATCCTGTTTCAGAAACAAACAAACAAAACAAAACAACAAAACCCTTTTCTACTTTATTGCATTAAAACTTGAGCGTTTTAAGTTTTGTCTTGTTTCCCCAGCACTGGCAATTGAGCCCAGGTCATAGGAAAGCTTGCTAGACAAGCATTTTGCCGTCACTGAGTTAAGCCTCAGCTCACAGTTTCAAATTTTCTAGACTTACAGGACAGTAAACAAATCCATCACTTTTCTCATCAATGAAAACTAGTCTGGTTCCATTTGGATCAGGAAAAAGCTTTTTCACACCAACAGGATGTCGATAGTCATTGACAAACTGCCAGTCCTCAATGAAGAAATACTGAATAATGCCAGTCTGGAGAAGAGAAAGAAAAAAGAAGTTCGGTCAGGGAATTTAAGATGTGGTTAAGGAAATACTGACTTTTCACATTAAATTTAGATAATTTTAAAAGAAAAACATGATTACTTTTGATAAAGGAAGAGCTAATGCACTTAATATATACGGAAATCACAGACTCTGGAGAAATGAAATGGGAATTCAGAAGTAATTCAATAATCTAGCGACTGTAATATGTTTAGTGATATGTGGTCACATCGATTTATAGATTTCCTACTTGCTAGAGAAACTTTCAAAAACAAACCAGTAAACTCCAGTGATACCACCAACTATAGGCAGACTGGGCACTGGGCAACACTGCCAACTTACAGGCAGGCTGGGCAGTCAGAGACACAAACTACAGGCAGGCTGGCAGTCTTGTGAAAGGCTGTCCAGGTCACCCCTCACACAACTACCTTGGAGAAACTTCCAGAAAGCAGATCCTTGCCTGCTTCCAGGGATGCATGGAGTCATCCAGTTTCCTCTGGGTTTAGCTCTGAGTCTGAACTGCCTGGCTGTGGTGCAGTTCCTTCCGTCTAGTGTAGCCCTGTAGACTGCAGATGCCTGCATCCCTGTCTGGCTTTGCTGTGCACAGCCCTGGCGCTTGCTGTCTCCCTACTCGTCTATGGAAGAAGTACAGTCAAGCCAAAAACTGCCCAGGAAGTACTGAGCAGCCTTCCCTTGTGAAATCTACAAAACATGGAAGGGAAAAGTATTTACTCAATTCTAATAAATGCCTCCAGAAAGTTGAAGATGACTAATTCGTTTTCTGAGGTCAGTATTGCCCTGATACCAAGACTAGGTAAAGGCACCATATAAACAAGCCAGTAGGTCACGCCTTTGATGCCAGCACTGGCAAAGGCAGGTGGATTTCTGTGGTTCAAGACCATTTTACTTTATGTAGAATGTCCCAGGCCAGCAAGGGCTACACAGTGAGATCCCATCTCACAAAACAAAACCAACCCCCCCAAAACTAAAACTGTAGCACAGCGGAGCTGGAGAGACGGTCAGCACTTAAACCACTGGCTGCTCTCAGCGGACCTGAGTCAAATCCCCAGAGCCAGCTGTGGCTCACAATTACATGTAACTCTAGGTCCAGGGGATCTGACAGCTTTTTCTGGTGGCAGAGGGCACCAAGCATATATGTGGCACACAGATATAACATGCAGATAAAACACAGGGTTAATTACACAAACGCACACCCAAGAGATCAAATTTAGACCAAGGTTTAGCAAATGAATGTAACAATATGTAAAAAAGGAGATTATATTAGCACCCATGAGGGGAGGTGGGGCTGGAAGAGCTGTCCACAGCTAGCAGGTCATAGAAGTGACATCTGAGCCCCAAATGTCAGACTGCAGAGTCTACCCTCTGCATTATGCAGTTCTCTTAGTTAGGGTTTCTGTTGCTGCAACAAAACACCATGAATAAAAAGCAAGTTGGGGAGGAAAAGGTTTATTTGGCTTACACTTCCAGATGATACTTCATTATTGGAGGAAGTCAGAACAGGAACGCAAGCAGGCAGGAATCTGGAGGCAGGAGCTGATGCAGAGGCCATGGAGGGGTGATGCTTACTGAGTTGCTTCCCATGGCTTGTTCAGCCTGCTTTCTTATAGACTCCAGGACAAGTCCAGAGATAGCACCATCCACCATGGGCTGGGCTCTGCCCCATTGATCACTAACTGAGAAAACGCCTTACAGCTGGATCTCATAGAGGTATTTCCTCAATTGAGGCTTCTCCCCCTCTGATGACTCTAGCTTGGGTTAAGTTGATACACAAAACTAGCCAGTACAGTAATCAAAACTACTTAAAATCACCAAGCACTGATACTAGCCAATTAAGCCACCTAGGTTCTACATAAGTGTATAACTGATCACAGACGTCTTTATTTGTATTGAATCTTTCCTCCAGAAGCTCATACGTACATCTGTTCCATAGATGAGGAAATCACTAGTTAGGGCGTGGCATAAGATCCGGCACTTATCATCTACTGCTGGGAAGAGCCGAGTCTCACGTTCTTCTTGAGCATCCAAGATTTCATTTTCTATCTAAAATATGAAGAAGTTTTATTTAGGGCCATGGTTCCTAAACAAGGTTCCTAACATTCCTAACACTGCAACCCTTTAATACAGTTCCTCCTATTGTGGTGACCTCCAACCATAAAATTACTTTATTGCTACTTCAAATTTGTAATTTTACTACTGTTATGAATCGTAATATAAATATCTGATATGTGACCCCCAAAGGGGTCTTGACCCACAGGTTGAGAACTGCTGATTTAGTGGTTCCTTGATTTATCTGAGTAAATAAGGTGTTTAGCTAGGGAAAAGTGTCTTTTCCCAAGTTTAACTACAAATTAGATGCTCAAACTACCTTACTCCAGCTTAGGCACAAAACATGACAGCTGGCCCAAAGGGCAGCCCGAGCATCCTTTTTTAGTGGGAAGCTTATGTGTAGCAGGTTCAGCAGCTAGTTTCATTGGCTTCCCGAATACAGAAATCAGGAAACAGATGTGTGCTATGCCCTGGTCTAGACTCCTGCCCCCACAGGGGCCAGTCTCTCTGGAATGAACAACAACAGGCACAGTTAGGTGGATCCCCGCATGCAACAAGCACAGAAGTGAGCGCATGCTCTTCAGGTGCTCACAGCTCATCTAGATGCAGATTACCAACGGGATCATCTCACGACAGTTAATGTGAGCAGCACTGTTGGCGCTCATCAGGCTTCTGGGAAAGGAGGATTATACTTACCAAATGTAACTGGATTTTTCCTTCAAAGAGCGCGGCTGCATAGTCAGAATGAAGGCAAATGCTGGCTACTGTTCCCAGATATTCCACATCTTTTAACTTTTTTACAGCTGTATCAATTTCAAAAACATTTAAGCACATTAAGTTATAGGTACAAGTACTGCATCTACTTACTTGCAAATGATTGTTCAATGTATACTTGGCAAGGGTCTTCTGAACAAAAACCTGTTTCATCCACTCTAAAGAAACTCTTAGTTGCCACGTAAGTTACCCTCTGGGAGTCCCTTGTGGTCCATAAGAAACAAAACAACAGCAGATAAAATCACAAGCAGAAGAAACCAGGCCTTAAGTAACAAGAATGGAGTTTTCTACTTAATGGGTCACTTCTCAGGGCTTTTTATCTGACTTTGAACTGGGGAAAGAATAGCTAGAAGGGACAATGAACAACCAAGTTCCCTTTATATGGAAATAGCAGTATTCAAAGAACAAAATGGGAAGGAATGGACACCCTGGTTAAGCACCTTCCAGGCTAAGGTGTGCTTCAACAGAGCCACTGTGCAGAATGAGATCACAGATGCTTGATTTTGTTTCCTTAGCTTCACGACCCCTTTAAAGCAGCTTTATCTTCTAGATTAAGTCAAGCTCACAGGGTAGCTACAATCCTTTAGCAGAAAGGGACATTCAACCTAGGGTCTAGCAAAGAATGCGATCTGTCTAGACACTATGCAAAGGATTTAGAGTGGAAACAGAGCCATCTAAGTTAAGAAAGAGATGTCAGGATGAAAATAAAAGGAAGACTCAGTCTCAAAAATCACTTCTAGTGCTTTCTACATAGTACAGAAGTAGAATGGTATACGAGAATACAACACTTGGATTTAGACTTGCCATTTTCACCAAGGACATAGAACCAAGCTCGATTGTTCATCCCCACAGCCAGATGATAGAGACCCACGGCGACAAAGTTGGGCTCCACATCAACGGAAACTGCGATTGGCGGCTCCTACAACACAGGATTGTAGCAGTAGTGAACCAACTGCCAAAACTGTTTCAGTTCATAAACGAAGGGCAGACCGTATGATTTACATACTCCTTCAATGAGGTTGGCCACAGTGACCTCAAGGAGGGAGGTGAGATAGGCAATCCTTGTGTGACAAGCGTCCCCAAGGATGGGCAGCTTGGTCAGGAAGACGTGGAGTGAGCCTCTTTGGGTAGACAGTGCTAGCAGCTGGCCATCATCAGTCCAGGATAGGGTACCCAACCCTGAAACAATGCACAAAACAAACCGTTGTCCAAATCCGCAATACACGGTGGCATGCAATCAAATAAATAGTTTCATGCAATAGGCAGAAAAACTTTAGATGTGTTCTTTCCTAAATCATCTTGCTATTTCACAATTTACTTCCCATATTCACATTAATAGGAGAATATGGGCACTGAGTCATTTGCTATGGCTTAAACAAAACATCCATTGTACAACTGGGATTAAAGTTTGCTATAAGCCTCTGGTACCCAGGCATATTCACAACCTCTTAGTCAAGTAGTACGGTTTATCACAGTTCCTAAAGTAAAGAACCTATTTTAGGGAGCTTCGCGGAAAGATGTTAATTTAATTCTGCCTATAAGAATGCAAATCACACAACAATCGTTATTCTCCATAACTACAATGACAAAATACAAGTCAGCTTTGCCAAGACCAATACCTTTATTTTCGTCATCCAGATTAATTATAGCATACATGTCTCTTAATTCTGTTAAATCGTGGATTTTTACACTGAAAGTAAAGAAAAAGGAGCATCTATTTTTATTTGGTTTCATTCTGGCATTTTTTGCACATTGTTTTTAATCAACCCTCCTCGCTAACCCTGCCCGAACCCTGCTGCTAGACCCTCCCTCTCCTCCCCACCCGCCCCTGCTGCTGGACCCTCTCCCCCTCCCCCCCGCTGGACCCTCTCCTCTCCCCACCCCTGCCCCTGTTCCTGCTGCTGGACCCTCTCTCTCCCACACCCCTAGCCCTGCTGCTGGACCCTCTCCTCTCCCCACCCCTGCCCCTGTTCCTGCTGCTGGACCCTCCCTCTTCCCCACCCCTGACCCTGCAAGCTAGACCCTCTCCTCCCTCCATCGCCCCTGGCCCTGCTGTTGGACCCTCCCTCCTCCTGCTAGGCGGTCTCGTCTCTACAGCTTCAGTTTGCAGTGAATGGCTCCTTCATGGGCCCTCGATGTGCCCTGGGGCCCACTTCAGATTTCAGGCTGCTGTTAACACTGGCTAGGAAAGACTGGCAGACAAATGGGGTTCTCCCTGCTGAGCTGTGGCACATGAATTCTGGTCTCGTCCTGTGATTGGCCTGCTATACTTAATTTTCAAAGCCCTTCAATCTGTACACCTGCCCTGGTTTACAGCTGGGTCAGCAGGAGCAGCAGATGGAGCATGCTCAGTCCATGGAATCCCAAACTCACATTTTAGTTTTAGACTGATTTTATTCTTCTGTTCTGAGCCATGAAACCTTTAGGTGTTTTCTATGTTAAACAGTCTTCTATTTCACTATACATTTTCAAGAGACTATGAGTGCTGACCATCTGAATATGAGCAGGGAAACAGGGGACTTAAATGTTTTTATTGTATCATGAAAAAGAAGCCAAGGAAGTGTGGATGTCAGATGCACACCAACCACAAAATTCTGTTGATTCTCTTGAGTATCCCCCTGTGGTGGTTTGAATAGGAATGGCCCCCATAGACTCATGTGTATGAGTGCTTGGCCCATGGGGAATTGGCACTATTAGGAGGTGTGGTCTTGATGGAGGAGGTGTGTCACCATGGGGGTGGGCTTTGAGGTCTCAGATGCTCAAGCTACACTCAGTGTGGGACCCACTCTCCTTCGGCTGCCTGCAGGCCAAGATGTAGAACTCTCAGCTCCTTCTCCAGCACCATGTCTGCCTGCACGCTGTCATGCTTCCTGCCATGAGGATAATGGGCTAAACTTCTAAAACTGTAAGTCAGCCCCAATTAAATGTTTTCCTTTATAAGAGTTGGCATGGTCATAATGTCTCTTCATGACAACAGAAACCCTAACTAAGACGTCCCCACATTCCCAGAAATATGCGACTCTAACCAGTTATCTCCAGATGTAGCAGCTTTGTTCAGGGTTTGGGACAGGGCCACGCTGGTTAGATTATCCTTATGGTCGCGAGCCTTAAATATCTCTTGCCCAACTTCTGGATAGTGAGTAGAAATGGCCAGAAATGTCCCACGGGAAAAGCCAATCATGATGTAGCCATCACCATACCTATAGCAGCAAAGTGATCACAGGATTAAAAAGGAGATGAACTATCAAGGGCAAAATGGCAAAACCCTTCATATGATAGAATAAGATTCAGAGGCCCTACTGTGTATCAGGTAACATGCTGGGTGGTGTTACACGTGAAATCAGACTCAGTGTTGGAATGAGGAGAATGCCATGCATAGAATGTAATGTTACAGACAAGCAAACATCATCAGTAAGAAAACACGGGTCTTTTTCTATAATTAGTTTTTTGTACATACCAACTATAGCAGACGATGTTGCCATAGGCTTGCTGAAACTCCAGATCAACTGGGTTATCTGGTTCATTCAGATAAAAAAGAAACAACATTTTCTTGCCAACTACTGCACTTATCTGCCAGGAGAGATCAGGAGATCGTGGAATGAGTTACTCAGAATTTCACGAGAAGACCAACGAGCAAGTCCAAACAGCCAACCCCATTACGAGCACAGTGAGCCAAAGCTGGATGTGCTAAATGCTATCATTAGTATAAAATCCAACAAAAGTAGCCAAAAGCGTTTATGATGGAGAGTCTGGCAAAGGTCTCTGGCTTTATGCATTTTCAATATCCCTCTGAGCTACACTACAATGCCTTTGTAGATGTCTTTTGAACTCTCTATACCTCTCGTCAGTTACTGTGCTCTTTAGGAAAGTAACCTGGCATAGTTCTGCCGCAGCTGAATTCACTTTTGCAGTACAGAATTTTCCATTCTAAGAGGCTACTTGATTGTGAGCCAGCCAGGAGGGTTATAGGTGTGCTCTTCTACGGGTAAGCTAGATAACTACCATCACTTTCCATCACCCGCAGGTGAGACGGCTGAAAAAGGATCCCTATGTTACTCACACAAAATCAGAACTAACTACAATTCTCACCGGAGGTGATCTTTTTTTTTTTTTTTTTTTTTTTTTTTTTTTTTTTTTTAATATTTAGTTATTTATTTATTATCTATACAATATTCTGTCTGTATGCCTGAAGGCCAGAAGAGGGCGCCAGACCTCTTTACAGATGGTTGTGAGCCACCATGTGGTTGCTGGGAATTGAACTCAGGACCTTTGGAAGAGCAGGCAATGCTCTTAACCACTGAGCCATCTCTCCAGCCCCCGGAGGTGATCTTTATGCCCAAGAGAGAAAAGTGTATATTATCTTACGTTAAAGATGATAGTTGGCAACTGGGCGGTGGTGGCGCATGCCTTTAATCCCAGCACTTGGGAGGCAGAGGCAGGCGGATCTCTGTGAGTTCGTGGCCAGCCTGGTCTACAAGAGCTAGTTCCAGGACAGGCTCCAAAGCTACAGAGAAACCCTGTCTTGAAAAACAAAAAACAAAAACAAAACAAAACAAAACAAAACGATACTTGGCTATATTTCCTGGATTCCAAAATGTTAACAACTACAACAGCATCAAATCAAAACATAGCCTTTCAGGAAATAATGAAATTACCTCCTTACATGTTTTTATGTTTATTATGAAAATTATCTAGATTCTAGAATATAATTGTACATGTTAAAGAAACACAAGCTATGATCTGTTTACCATCAGGAATGTGGAAAAAAAAACTTAAGTCACATAGAAATCATTTCCCCTTTTTTTTTATTTGTTTTGTTTTGTTTTTGAGACAGCCATTTCTCTGTGTGGCCCTGGCTGTCCTGGAACTCACTCTATAGACCAGGCTGGCTTCAAACTCCGAGATCCCCTGCCTCTGCCTTCCAAGTGCTGGGATTAAAGGTGTGCGCCATCACCTCTGGCCTTATTGTTTCCATTCTTAAAGGAATCTCTGTGTTTTCTCTAGCACAGAAATGGGCACAGCAACAGTAGCCATAACAGGAAACGTCCTCATCTGCTGGCATGGAGGAAGTTCGCAATGGCAAACACAACTTTGAGGTCTGAGAGATGAGGCTTACCTTGGTTAAGAAACAACGGACATAACTTATCAAAGTCTGACCCAGCCAGGAAAAGGGAACTGGATACGCGGTGAAACTCCCAGAATGATTGGGTGTGGGCTTGAATTGGAATGCTTACTGTGTTCTCAGCAGAAGAAATTCGGTCATCGGTCTTGCTGGTGGAGAACTTGATGTCACTTGGCTCTGATTTCACCGGTGTCTGGGGGGGGCGGGGTGTAAGATATCAATCGTCACTGTGCACAGACTCAAGTCACTCCCATCAGGGTGGAGCTCGGGGACAGGTCACATACCAAGCATTACATGACTGAGCCTTGGGTTCAAGTCAGAATACCTTCCCTCTCTTAAACAAACCTTAGAGAGTCATTCTGAATATTAATAAAACATGAAGCTTGCTAGGCGGTGGTGGTGCAAGCATTTAATCCCAGCACTTGGGAGGCAGAGGCAGGCAGATCTCTGTGAGTTCAAGGCCAGCCTGGATAGAGCAAGATCCAAAACAGTCTTCAAAGCTACACAGAGAAACCCTGTCTTGAAAAAACAAACACCCACAAACCAAACTCAACCAACCAAACTAACAAACAAAAGCTCCACAAAGCTTGCTTTTATTTATGACTAAATTTGGATTATGAACCTTAAAATTCTACTGCCAAATACCTAGAAATTCTGGGTGAAACAGAATGTGTGTTTTTCTTAAATGGAAAGTTAAGCTCAAGGGAGGATTTACAGAGATCAGCAGAAAATACCACACTGAAGGCAGCGTGCATATGAGTTCAAGCTGCAGCTTCCAGTGTGGCTGGAGACAGAAGGGCGGCAGGGGATCTGTTTCTTAGCTGTGGTCCAGGTCAGAAAATCCAACATTCATCTCACGAACGTAACCCACGCCCTGATCTCCTATCCTCACTAGAGTCTGCGGTTCCGGCTTACACACCGAGCAGTCTGGGAGCTCCTCTGGGGGGAAATTAAATGAAAGGTGGAAGGAGCCGGGCCCACCATACCCTGAAGGGTTGGGCCAAATGCTCCAAGTCTGATAAACCCTGCAGAGAATGAGCTTAAAGTCAAAAGAATGGTACTTATGGAGGAACAAGACACTGAAAGTCCCTAAAACACAATCACGAGAGAGAGCGAGGGAGACTTTAAAGAGACAAAAGGCTACTCATAAAAATGAGAAAGGACTGGGATGTAAAATAAATAAATAAACTAAAAAATAATAAAGGTTTTTAAATGTTTCGGTAGACCGCACTTTTTATTTTTCAGTTTTAATTTTAGATTTTTTTATGTATATGATTTTGGCTTGCAGGTATGTCTGTGCACCATGCGTGTGCCTGGTGCCCTCAGAGGCCACATGAGGCTGATAAAACAGGAGTTATGAAAGGTTGGGAGCTGCCACATGGGTGCTGGGATCGAACTTGGGTCCTCTGGAAGAACAAGTGCTCTTCACTGCTGAGCCAGTGTCTGTAGCCCAGCAGACTATATTTCTGTGCTGTAGGAGATGCATTGCATTTGCCGGCGAGGCTCTAACAATGGCAGGGTTGGCTGCTGCAGCCTGTGTAGCTTTGCCAGATTTTTCAAATGTCCACCCCGAAGGGGTATATCATTTTTATCTACAGTTTTATAACAGTTTTATAACACATGATCACAACGTATATCATTTTGTCAGTGTGACAGGTGAGCAACAATGTCTCAGCAATGCTTTGTCATTCCATAATTACGAGTTTCATCATTATCATCTGTGAATTATTTTTCCATGTATACATTACCTTTGAACACATTTCAAGTAGGATTTAAAAAGAACTACCAAGTACTTTCTAAAAACAAAATGTAGAATTATTAAATTTAAAACTCCCAGGAGGCTGAGGCAGAAGTATGGTCATGTGTTTAAAGCAAGCCTGGATTACATAATGAGTTCCAGGCTAGCCCTGTCTCAAATGCAAAAAACAGTAGGCTAGAGATGGTTCAGTGGTAGGGCGTTTGCCGTGCACACATGGGGCCCTAGGTTCAAACCCTAAAACTGCAAAACCAAGACAAAACAGCCAAACCGATCTCTAGACTCCACAGCTGACGTATGATAAGCTGAGCAGGACAGGGGCAAGCCACGCACGGGTGACAGTGGAGTGACTCTGAACCAGGACAGAGTCACGAATGAGACAATAAAAACCTGCAATGTGTGCTTTGCCTACCACGTGACACCTCAAGTGGTGCGTCTAGCTTTGGACGGAGACTTCGTAAGGTTAGAAAGTGGAAACAATGATCTTGTACGCAAATACTGGCAAGATGTAATGAACTCTTGTGATGCTCTGTAGAAAAAGTATCCTAAGGTCATTCATGACTCAAGGAACAAACATGTACAACCCCTGACTGGGAATGTCCCATATGGGCACCCGGTGGGGGTGCCGCAGCACATACAGTATACCTACCTTTCCGTTTCTAAGGGGCACCAGAATAGGATGCTCCTAATTGGAAGGGTTCTAGAAATCATGCCAAAGCAAACTACTTTTAGAATGCCAGGATCTTAAAAACTATGCTAGCTTGAGGAGTGGCATGACTCGGTGTATAAAAGGTGCTGGGCATCTATGCCTGATGACCCGAGTCTGATCCCCAGAACCCACATAAAGGCGGAAGGGGAGAACAGACTCCACAAAGGTGTTCTGACCGCCATTCTTGTGTGCGCACGCACACACGGTAATAATGAATAAAAGCTCTTTTAAAAAGATCTACACTGGGGGCTGGAGAGATGGCTCAGAGGTTGAGAGCATTGCCTGCTCTTCCAAAGGTACTGAGTTCAATTCCCAGCAACCACATGGTGGCTTACATCCATCTGTAATGAGATCTGGGATACATGGAGGCCAAGTGTTGTATACATAATAAATAAAGAAATAAATATTAAAAAAAAGATCTACACTAGCGATGCTATGGTTCTCCTCAACACAGCAGAGGCACGCATTTCTGCTTGACTTGTTCTAAGTATCCCAGACACAGAACCAATTCGCTTCTTCCACCTTGTTCACTACAAATCTGAATCTCCATGCATACCTTCAACTAGCGTGGGCAGCCTGGACTAGGCCGCCCCCCTTACCTCTGCTCAGGCTTCTTTGCTTGCACAGAATGACAGACACTGCATTAACAACTAAGGTAAGTTTTCCTGGGGCATCTGGTCGTCTAGGTAGACTAACTCAGGACAGGCCCCCTGGGATCAGCTCCTTCACTAATTTCTTCTGTCCTTCCTCCCTTCTTTCCTTCCCTGGGGCTGAATGCACACATGACCCCGGGCACCAGCTCTCAGCTGGCAGATGGAGATGCATCCTAGGAAACAGCAGCGCTAAGATGGAAGGGAGCTGGCAGCCATGTAAGCAGCCTTCTTCTCTATTGTTATGTGAGAAAGACAGAGGCAAAAACAATATCCGACTGCCATATTCTTGTAGTCCTTCTACTTTGGAACTTACAATTCAGTCACAACTGGTTTCCTTCCTTATTTGGTGCTGGTCAGGCCTGACACAGAGCCTTGCGCATGCTGGGTAAGTGCTCTACCACTGAGCCACACTCCTACCCTGCGTTATAACATCTGCCTGCACTCTGTCTTATTCAGGCTGTTTTCTGTCATTTAAAGATCATAATCTAAATTTTTAATGATCTTTACCATCTCCCAGAGCTATAGAGCTTGTAAGCTGTACCACAAGATTTGGTAGCTGATCATGTAAGGCCACGTGTCTTTTAGAAGACTACCTAGCATCATGGCAGGAGTGTGTGTGAATACAAGGGCCATGGTGAGACCGGGCCGGAAGCAGGTGCAAGGCAAGTTCATCTTTTTTAAAAAAAATAATTTATTCTTATTTTATGTACATTGGTGTTTTGCCTGCATGTATGTCTGTGTGAGAGTGTCAGATCTTGGGATTATAGACAGTTGTCAGCTGCCATGTGGGTGAGGGGAAATGAACCCAGGTCCTCTGGGAGAGCAGCCAGCGCTCTTAACTGCAGAGCCATCTCTCCAGCCCCAGCAATCTTGATCTTTAAAACAACCTTCACCTATTTACCAGAATCCTAAGAGAACTACATTAACTCCTTCCTGACTGTAAGGACTCCATCTCCTCCTACTAGGCTCCAACTCTTCCTGACATTATACACATGAGACAATGTAAACTTCTGACACACAAACCCTTGGTAACAAACCATATTCAACCACTGTATACTCCACGGGACAGAGAGATCTACGTGACAAGGAATCAGGACCTGCAGTGACTAGTGATTCTGTGTAGGAGCAGCAACCTGCAAGGAGCTGAACTTGGCTAACAACTACAGGAGTGAACTTAGTAACAGCCTTGTGGGAGACCCTGAGGCGGAGGTACCCGAAGAAGCTGCATCTGGATTCCTTGTCGACAACCATGAAACACAGATGTTTTAAGCGCCTGCATTTTGAGATGTTTTGTTATACAGCAGCAACTGATGAATACACGGCATTCCCAAGTGTGTGGCTGTGGCACAGAGCAAGGTTTATTCATGTGCCTACGCAGATATTCCAAGAACGTTTCAGTCAATACTAAAGTAAAGACAGTAGTTCAAAAAATAATGTTCCCATAGGATTAAATCAATCCTGGGAAATTTCAACAGTAGTAGAATTCCATCTTAATTGAAATCTTGTCAGGATTACTTTGGAAATGATTTGACATATCAATAAAAGGTATTGGCTATAGAATAAGAAGCTTGATTTTGAGTCCAGAATCCTCTGGTTTTTAACATTTATCAGCATACATGCATAAAATAAAACTTCATCACAAACATACTCACTGAAACCACAGAGCTAATAATTCATTTAATACCAAAGGGGAAAACATATTTCCTTTAACAGATAACATATTCATCTTCAAGAAAATTTCCTAATAATACACAACAAAGGATTTGGGTGTGTGTGCATGCAAGTGTGACAGTATGAGTGTTCGTTTGGATCTGGGTGCTGCGCATGTGTATGGGTGCATGGGAACAGACAAAAGTGTCTCACATTTAAAACATAAGATTGGGGGCTGGAGGGGGCTAGAGAGACAGATGGCTTAGCAGCTAAGAGCACTTGTTGCTCTTGCAGAGGACCCAGGTTCAGTTGCAAACCACATGGTTGTTTGCATCATCCAGGAAATTTGACACCCTCTTTTGACTTCTCTGGGTATCAGACATGTATGTGGTATGTACACATTACTGTGGGCAGATACTCATACACATAGAATAAAATAATATCAATACATTTTAAAATATGAAATTATATGCATATTCTACAAAGTGACTTGTTTTTTGCTTTTTTTCAAGACAGGGTTTCTCTGTGTGACAGCTCTGGCTATCCTGGAACTTGCTCTGTAGACCAGGTTGGCCTCAAACTCGCAGAGATCCACCTGCCTCTGCTTCCTGAGTGCTGGGATTAAAGGCATGTGCCACTACCACCCAGTGTGACTTAAAATTTGATACACTAGCTTGATATGAAGCTGTTTATTACAAGGGAAAACGAACCTCTCATGCAGGGACTACAATGTATTACCTGTCTTATTGTGTCGCCTTCCTGGTTACTAACGGTAATCATTTTATCCTCACCACCCAAAGCAAGAAGATTCTCTGTATTCCAACATCCGCATGTGATTTTCTTAGTATGTTTTCCTGAAAAAAGAGACAATTTTTGCAGACACATGGACTTTTCAAAAGAATAAATAAAAAATTTGTGATGCTAATCTTTCTGTGCAATGGGAATGAACAATCAAGGGATTCTACTCTCACCCAAGTCCTTGGTGACTATGCAACCTTATTTCAAACACTTTATCACAAAGCTAGAAATTAAGATAATGGTACATAACTTTTTGTCTGGATTATATACACAGGCCCCAGCAGAGAACAATGTTTTCCTCTACAAATTATGTTGATTTATCATAGAACGAAACTTGCAAAGGTAAAATTTTAAGAAAGTTAATCCCAAAGTTACCATTCAGCCTGTGATCTCATAAATCCTTGATATAAGCTGACATCATTCACAATTTTAACTGCTCATGATAACTACAGTATAATCTACGGTAACACTGGGGTGACCACATAACTACAGTATAATCTACAGTAACACAGGGGTTACCATGATAACTACAGTATAATCTACAGTAACACTGGGGTTACCATGATAACTACAGTATAATCTACAGTAACACAGGGGTTACCATGATAACTACAGTATAATCTACAGTAACACAGGGGTTACCATGATAACTACAGTATAATCTACAGTAACACCGGGGTTACCATGATAACTACAGTATAATCTACAGTAACACTAGGGTTATCATGATAACTACAGTATAATCTACAGTAACACTGGGTTACCATGATAACTACAGTATAATCTACAGTAACACTAGGGTTATGATAACTACAGTATAATCTACAGTAACACTAGGGTTACCATGATAACTACAGTATAATCTACAGTAACACTGGGGTTACCATGATAACTACAGTATAATCTACAGTAACACTAGGGTTATGATAACTACAGTATAATCTATAGTAACACTGGGGTTACTATGATACTACAGTATAATCTACAGTAACACTGGGGTTACCATGATAACTACAGTATAACCTACAGTAACACTAGGGTTATGATAACTACAGTATAATCTATAGTAACACTGGGGTTACTATGATACTACAGTATAATCTACAGTAACACTGGGTTACCATGATAACTACAGTATAATCTACAGTAACACTGGGTTACCATGATAACTACAGTAAAATCTACAGTAACACTGGGGTTATCATGATAACTACAGTATAATCTACAGTAACACTGAGGTTACCATGATAACTACAGTATAATCTACAGTAACACTGAGGTTACCATGATAACTACAGTATAATCTATGGTAACACTGAGGTTACCATGATAACTACAGTATAATCTACAGTAACACTGGGGTTACCATGATAACTACAGTATAATCTACAGTAACACTGAGGTTACCATGATAACTACAGTATAATCTACAGTAACACTGAGGTTACCATGATAACTACAGTATAATCTACAGTAACACTAGGGTTACCATGATAAGTACAGTATAATCTACAGTAACACTGAGGTTACCATGATAACTACAGTATAATCTACAGTAACACTGAGGTTACCATGATAACTACAGTATAATCTACAGTAACACTGAGGTTACCATGATAACTACAGTATAATCTACAGTAACACTAGGGTTACCATGATAACTACAGTATAATCTACAGTAACACAGGGGTTACCATGATAACTACAGTATAATCTACAGTAACACCGGTGTTATCATGATAACTACAGTATAATCTACAGTAACACCGGGGTTACCATGATAACTACAGTATAATCTACAGTAACACTGAGGTTACCATGATAACTACAGTATAATCTACAGTAACACTAGGGTTACCATGATAAGTACAGTATAATCTACAGTAACACTGAGGTTACCATGATAACTACAGTATAATCTACAGTAACACTGAGGTTACCATGATAACTACAGTATAATCTACAGTAACACTGAGGTTACCATGATAACTACAGTATAATCTACAGTAACACTAGGGTTACCATGATAACTACAGTATAATCTACAGTAACACAGGGGTTACCATGATAACTACAGTATAATCTACAGTAACACCGGTGTTATCATGATAACTACAGTATAATCTACAGTAACACCGGGGTTACCATGATAACTACAGTATAATCTACAGTAACACTGAGGTTACCATGATAACTACAGTATAATCTATAGTAACACCGGGGTTACCATAACTATAGTATAATCTACAGTAACACTGGGGTTATCATGATAACTACAGTATAATCTACAGTAACACCAGGGTTACCATGATAACTACAGTATAATCTACAGTAACACTGAGGTTACCATGATAACTACAGTATAATCTACAGTAACACAGGGGTTACCATGATAACTACAGTATAATCTACAGTAACACTGAGGTTACCATGATAACTACAGTATAATCTACAGTAACACAGGGGTTACCATGATAACTACAGTATAATCTACAGTAACACTGGGGTTACCATGATAACTACAGTATAATCTACAGTAACACTGGGTTACCATGATAACTACAGTATAATCTACAGTAACACTGGGGTTACCATGATAACTACAGTATAATCTACAGTAACACTGGGGTTACCATGATAACTACAGTATAATCTACAGTAACACTGGGGTTACCATGATAACTACAGTATAATCTACAGTAACACTGAGGTTACCATGATAACTACAGTATAATCTACAGTAACACCGGGGTTACCATGATAACTACAGTATAATCTACGGTAACACTGAGGTTTCCATGATAACTACAGTATAATCTACAGTAACACTGGGGTTACCATGATAACTACAGTATAATCTACAGTAACACTGGGTTACCATGATAACTACAGTATAATCTACAGTAACACTGAGGTTACCATGATAACTACAGTATAATCTACGGTAACACTGAGGTTTCCATGATAACTACAGTATAATCTACAGTAACACTGGGGTTACCATGATAACTACAGTATAATCTACAGTAACACTGGGTTACCATGATAACTACAGTATAATCTACAGTAACACTGAGGTTACCATGATAACTACAGTATAATCTACGGTAACACTGAGGTTTCCATGATAACTACAGTATAATCTACAGTAACACTGGGGTTACCATGATAACTACAGTATAATCTATGGTAACACTGAGGTTACCATGATAACTACAGTATAATCTACAGTAACACCGGGGTTACCATGATAACTACAGTATAATCTATGTTAACAATGGGGTACAAATGTGAGTGCTCCCTAGTGAGACTGTGTTAAGAAGGGGATCCCCTCACTACTGTATCACACCACTACAAAAAAGTAGGAGACAGATGTCTGTGTGTGTTTAGTTTCCTGAATATTTTCCCACTGTGGATTGTTGGTCCTAAGGACACAGTGCCCGTGAGCACATAGCAGGACACAAGGAGACAAATTATGTTGAGAATACAGGAAATTAGACAGAAAACAGGAGGCTGTCTCATGATAGTAGCCAGGTTTGCAACCTGGGCATGACTGGACAGAATACATAAGACACTTTCTGGTCAATCAAGAGGGCTTGGGGGTGTTAGATCTGCAGTGCACATGGGTCTCGCACTGAGGATGCAGAGTGAGAACTTCATGTGTGAGTCTAGCCCATGGG
The DNA here is from genome assembly GCF_037038515.1 of Microtus pennsylvanicus. Lineage (NCBI taxonomy): Eukaryota > Metazoa > Chordata > Mammalia > Rodentia > Cricetidae > Microtus > Microtus pennsylvanicus. The sequence goes on from NC_134590.1 coordinate 35,916,105, forward strand.
TCGAAGAGATACAGATTCAGGAGTTCTCAGGTCACAGAGAGCATTCCGAGTCAGGAGAGCAGGGCACAAAAGTGAAGGGCACATTTAGAGAAGAGCCTGCCTGTAGATGGAGAGATCACGTTGACAGCAGACTAAAGGACTCAGGTGGTCCAGCTACATCAGGGCGGGAAAGGGTTGTATGAAGAGAGGCAGAAAGATGCTAAAGACAAAACCTTTCTTCTTTATCTTTAAAAATCACATCTATCTGTCTGTCTGTCTGTGTCTGTTTATCTATCTATCTATCTATCCATCCACCCACCCTTCCGTTGTGTGTGTGTGTGTGAACACATGTTGTGTGCATGTGTGCATGTGTTTTCCACAGCACACATATGGAGGTGACTCTCTCCTTCACTGCATGGTTTACAGGAACTGAACTCAGGTTGTTAGGCTTGGCCGCAGGTGCCTTTACCTGCGGTGCCATCCCACTGCCCATAAACTCCTTTCTTTACCAAGGAGAGGGGAAGAAACCTTTTTTCTCATACACTGTCACACTGCTCAAAACCCAGGCTAAGCATGGCATCAGTAGGAACAGTTAACAGAACTACCTGACCTACTTATAGCACTCTGGTGACTGAAATGGGAGATGGGCATTATTTAGTTAAACTATCATAACTGACATTTCTGCATATCAGAAACCTGCGAAGCAAGAAATGCCAGCATCTAGTCGAGTCACAGGAAATGTACACCAGGAAATGCAGATTGATTTCTAGTAGTGCTGGTGGATCAAGCAGCTGTGAGCGAGGTGGCCTGATTTTAAGAAAGTTAAGAAGAACGGCTGGAGAGATGGCCCAGTGGTTAAGAAAACTTGCGCTCTTCCAGAGGACCCAGGTTCATTCCCAGCACCCACATCAGGTAGCTCACAAACACCTGTAACTTCAGCTCCAGGGATCCAATACTTCTAGACTCCATAGGCATCTTCATTCATGTGCACAGAAATCAATTCCTATAGAAAATAAAGCTCTAAAAAAAGCTAAGAGTAAACAGAGCTGAGCCACAATCCCAACCAAGTTTGAGAGAAGCAATGGTATATTTATCTAAAGGTACTAAGATGGGCAATTAATTAGAATCTTTTCAGTACATTTTATATGGTTATTAAGAATGTGGGCAGAATCATATTCATATTAAATACTAAGATAACAGCAACATCATGTTCATATGGTAGCCTGATATGAGAGATCATGCTATAACATACTATTTCCATATGCATCCAGTATCAAAACCTCTGGGGCTTATAAGGACATACTCAGAGATAAAGCGGGGAACAAAATGCCTACTGGAGTCATACAGGAATTTATATGGCGCTGAGCAGTGGTGGCAGACACCTTAATCTTAGCACTTGGGAGGCAGAGGTAGGTAGATCTCTGAGTTCAAGGTCAGCCTGGTCTACAGAGCAAGTTCCAGGACAGCCAGGGCTACACAAAGAAACCCTGTCTTGAAAAAACAATTAACAAACAAATTTATATGGAAAAAGTTGATCTTTGTACCTGGGAGGAAATTTTAGTTTGGTCTTTCAAACAGAGTAATGACGCTTCTATTTATCTCTCATTATTAAAAATTAAAATCAATACTTACTAAGGAGATATCTGTGAAAATCATTTGAAAGGACTCACTGTTCTTTCTCACATGTCCTGTAGGTGTCGCTATCTCCAGCGCTCGCGGCCTCCCTAGAGCGGCAGGGATGCTTTCTCTGGCCACAGGCCTGCTGTAAGCCCTGCTCATTCTATGACCCACTAACCAGTGTGAGGCTACAGTGGAAAGGGTAATCTTCAAGGGTATTCAAGGGGCCCAGGTCAAGCGAACAGAGGTTGGGGGAGACCAGAGTACTTCATGCAAGGTCAAATGGGCCACACACGCTGAGGCAAACTCCTCATAGACCAACTGGTGTTTGGAGAAAAAGTGGGGTAAGAATTGGCAGCGTGGGTCCTACACGCAATCACCGAATGTTTCAGTTCTTAGCAAGCAGGGAGGGGCCTTCAGGGTCAGCAGTCTAGGATGGACCAGGAAGCCTTTCTCTACAGATTTTCCCTTGCAGCACCTCAAACACGCAGAGTGCTTCTGCCAGAACCTACCGAGAACAGGAATCTTTCGAGATGTCTGATGGTTATAAATGAGCAAATTTCCTTTAATGGTCCCAACCGCCAGGAAACTTCCAATTTTTGACCAAAGAAGGAAGGACATTTGATCCCTGTAATATTAAGACACATATTACAGAACAGTTCACAATCATAATCCTCTCATACTTCATGTATAACTTTAACCTCTGCTTAGAAGCTGAAGTACAACAGTATAGCTCATGGGCTTTTAGCTGTAATCCCAGCACTCAGGAGGCAGAGACAGACAGATCTCTGTGAGTTCGAGGCTACCTATAGCTACATAGTAAGATTGTCTCAAGAAAACAAACAATCAAAAAACCCATACAGCTTATAGTTTTTAGATGAAGACTAAGTGCAACAAGAATTTTGGAGGCAACAGAGAGATGGTTCAGAGGCTAAGAGCACTAGCTGGACCCAGGTTTGATTCCCAGTACCCACATGGTAGCTTACAACTGTCTGTAACATCAGTTCCAGGAGATCCAACACCCTCTTTCTGGCCTCTGAAGGTACCCGGAATACATGTAGTACAGACATGCATGCCGGAAAGCCCATACACATAAAATAAAATTAAAATTTTAAAAGAAAATTTGGAGACACTACAAAATCATCTTGGCAGCAGTAAGACTCAAAATCCATGTAAATGCCTGGTGGGCCAGCCTGTAGTTTTAGTGCTTGTTAAGACAGAGGGGGTCTGCGGAGCAAGCTGTCTAGATGACCCATGTTGGTAAAGTCTGGGTTCAGTGAATAAGGTGGAGGGTGATCCAAGAAGGCTCCCCATGTCAGCCCTGGTCTCCACACGCACACATATACACGAGGGGGACAAGGAGTTCTCCTTAACATGACAAATGAAACCAGAGGAAGCATTGAGAATTCATAATCTTAAGGATGTATCTTGACCGAGCATATATTTCAGTGGTAGAGCACTGGAAACAAAACCCTGGGTCAATTCCTAGCTACAGCAAAAAAGAGAAGAAAAAAGGATTATGTTTGTTGCTCCATCACTATTACAAAGTTGTTCAGAATCAGAAAGCACTTTTGTCTAAAGGTTTTTTCCTAAATCACATTTATTTATTTGAGTGTATGGGAGCAACACCACAGCTAGAGGACTGCTTGTAGGACTTGGTTCTTTCTCTCCTTCCACCATGTTGGTCCCAGGGATCAAACTCGGCTCATCACCTCAGGGCCTTCTGGCCAGCTCCCAGTTCCTGCATATATTCTAGGACTCACAGGCTGCCTATTCTATGACTCCCTACAAAAGGGCATGAGAACTCTTTGGAGACTGAGAGAAGAAATCACAGTGGGTCCAAAGTAACAGTTCTCAAAAGTCATCCCAGAGGCAGCATCAGCATCCCAAGGAGGTGCTGGAAATGCCACTTACCAGCTCCCATCTCAGACCTACACAGTAGAAACTCAGGGGGTGGATCTAGCTATGTTACTGACTCTCCTAGGTGATTCCAATGTAGCTACATCTTGAGCACCACAGATAGAGTGTGCTTCTGTCTTCAGAACATTGAGTAAGGACAAAGGTTAATCTGGAGGAGACTCTCTCTAGCTAAATCTGGAATCAGAGCACCAAAAATTCCCAGTACAGTTGATGTAAGTTGAATCTGTGAAAGGTCATACATTATGATGAGGTGATATATTTGGAGGTGAAATATTAATGAAGTATATGAAAAGTTAGCTGCAATAACTGATGAATAAAGTTAACAGTAATAATAATATAGTTATAATAAATACATATGATAATAAAGTAAAATTAAGTTAAGAATTAATATCACAGGCTGGCTAGATGGCTCAGCAGGTGAATACACTTGCTACCAAGTCTGATGGCCCAAGTTCAATCCCTGGGATCTACACACAAATGCTTACACAGTCACGCACACCTATATACAGTCACGCACACCTATATACAGTCACGCACACACGCACGCAGTCACGCACGCAGTCACGCACACAGTCACGCAGTCACGCACACAGTCACACAGTCACGCACACAGTCACGCACACAGTCACGCACACAGTCACGCAGTCACGCACACAGGCACGCAGTCACGCACACAGGCACGCACACATGCACACAGTCATGCACACATGCAGTCACGCACACATGTACAAGTCACGCACACATACACACAGCCACGCACACAGTCATGCACACAGCCACGCACACATGCACACAGTCACGCACACATGCACACAGTCACGCACAGTCACGCACACATGCACGCAGTCACGCACACATGCACGCACAGTCACGCACACATGCACGCAGTCACGCACACATGCACGCAGTCACGCACACATGCACGCAGTCACGCACATGCACGCAGTCACGCACACATGCACGCAGTCACGCACACATGCACAGTCACGCACACATTCATACTCCTACACAAAACAAGCAAACGAATGCCAACTGAAGAGACTGCCTTCTTCTTTTGGGAGACACGAGGAGGTGAGAGGAACCCATGGTGTCCTTGCCGTCCCCTTTGTTTGAGGTGCGGTCATTTATTGTGTGACACTGCAGTCATCTCACCTGCAGATTTTCCCATATCAACTTTTTCTCATCGTGTTCATTTTTGATATGTTTACCAAAAGACTTTCAAAAGAATCTATTTCACAACCATAGCATCTTTATTCTTTTTTGGTTTTGTTTTGAGACAGGGTCTCTCTATAGTCCTGTCTGTCCTAGAACTTGCTACATAGACCAGGATGGCCACAAACTCACAGAGATTCACCTGCTTCTGCTTTCTGAGTGCTGGGATGAAAGGGGTGTGCCACCACACCTGGCCATACACATCTTTATTCTAATTAACAGAAGGATTACATATATTAACCATAAAAGGAATGATATTTTCCTTCCTAAGAAAATTACTCAAGCCAGGCGATGGTGGCGCACGCCTTTAATTCCAGCACTCGGGAGGCAGAGGTAGGCGGATCTCTGTGAGTTCGAGACCAGCCTGGTCTACAGAGCTAGTTCCAGGACAGGCTCCAAAGCCACAGAGAAACCCTGTCTCGAAAAACCAAAAAAAAAAAAAAAAGGGAAAAAAAGAAAAAAAAAGAGAAAATTACTCAAGAAAGACATGGTGGTACAGGCTTCTAATCCCAGCATTTAGGAGGTAGGGGCAGAGGATCAGCAGTTCAAAGTCATCCTTAGCTACACAGTGAACTTGAGGTCAGCATGCGCTATATGACATCTTCTTTCAAAAACCCAAACCCCAAACCAAACAAAGTGACTATTATCACAACACCAAAAAGCCCTCATCATTGCATCTCCAAAGTCAAAGTAGTAAACACTATCAGCATCAAGACAACAAAGTCACATTTCTCAGTGAAAACTTTAAAAATAATTAAAAGCCAACAAACAGCAACATCACTCAGTTAAAATTTTAAAAATAACTACAAAGTTAGGAAATGATAATTACACTGATCTGGCCAATACACATTGTGTGCATCTGTTAAAATGTCATATTATATCCCAATAATAAGTATAATTACTGACATTAATAAAATAATACAAATAATAAAAGTATTTTGTCATTTAGTACTTTATATATCACTTAAACAACAACAGTTATCCTTACCTCATGCCATTGTCTAGCTGGCTGGTTTTGTTTGTGTTGGCATCCCACAGATAAATGCAACTAGACTTCTCAGCAATCACCGCCAGGATATCCCCGTCTTTATCCCAATCCATGGCAACACAGTTGCTTTTAGAAAAGAAAAAAAATCTTTACTGTCCACTTCTCAAAAGTCAGAGAGAGAAACAATACCGACCTAATGACTTCTGCCTACAACAAGACCACTCAATACTTTTACTAGAAATTCAACCTGATATCCACTGGCCATACAAGACTTATCTCAATATTTCTGTTTTTTTTTTTTTTGGTTTTTCGAGACTGAGTTTCTCTGTGGCTTTGGAGCCTTGTCCTGGAACTAGCTCTTGTAGCCCAGGCTGGCCTCGAACTCACAGAGATCCGCCTGCCTCTGCCTCCTGAGTGCTAGGATTAAAGGCGTGCGCCACGACAGCCTGGCTGGGATGGAGAAATGTTTAAGTTCTACTTTTGGTACCACTTCCATGCACTATACTAAATAAAATTGTATGTAACCAATTATCAGGATTTCCTAAGTCCTATAAAAACATCATTTCCAGGAAGAGGGCTCAGCAGTTAAGAGCACTGGCTGCTCTTCCAGAGATCCTGAGTTCAATTCCCAGCAACCACATGGTGGCTCACAACCATCAGTAATGAGATCTGGTGCCCTTTTCTGGCATGAAGGCATACATGCAGGAAGACCACTGTATACATAATAAATACGTCTTTAAAAAATATAAAAAAATAGACTTCTTCATTGATATAATGCTATTTTTCATTTTGGATATTCCTTGCTCCTGGGTAGCAGCTAAAACATGCTTTGATTTACATTTAGCATTTATTTGGCAATTATTTTATTTTATTCATCAAATAGTTAAGATGTGTTTGGGGACCCTAATATCCTTTAATGGTCTCAGAAACTTTGGGAGCATAGAAGAGGAAAATTTTCAAACTGTTGATAAAATCACTTGCCAATTAAAGACTGACAATTAGACAGCATTTTATTTGTCTGGAGATTCTTTTTGGTCAAATCCCATTATTATGAATCCAGCAGCAGAATTCAGATGAGATCTTTATGCAACCAAAACAGGTGTCACCGAGATTGGGCAATTAAACTCCCACAATTTACTCAAAGCAGCTTTCTATTGAGTGCCTTCTTTAGGCACAATCACTGGGCGACTATTTTCATCTCATCCCTAAAATACAGCAATCAGAAGCAACAATGAAGAGTGCGGGAGACGGCGAAAACGCTAGCCTTAGAAGCATGGGGCAGACCAGGTGAGAGAGGCCGGGCCAAGAGACGCAAACAATGGGGCCTGGAATAGTGGCCAACAAACTGGACAGCAGACATGCATGGAAAAGCACAGCAGCACACGTCTACCGAGGCCAGAGCGTCTGCAATGGGAGCCAGAGGAGAGAACACTGCACTATTCACTGCGCCTGGTCTACCGATGCCCTTAGAATGGGATCCTGAAAGTGGAAGGCATCTTCATTTTCCAAGAAGAATGCACGAAGTAACTGTTCTCCAGTGACTTACTGAAGAGGAATTACCAAAGGAAATACAGGTTGTGCCTTCCTAATGGGAAAATCCTTATTTTGTAATTTTCATGTGTAAGGGAACACATGTGTGTGCATGTGGAGGCTTCAGGTTCATGCTGGAAATCATCCTCAATCGCTCTTCTTCATTTATGGAGGCAGGGCCTCTTAGTCAAACCCAGAGTTCACCGACATGGCTAGTCTCTAGCCAGCCTGCACTAGGGGTCCATCCAGTCTTCGTTTCCCAAGGCTGGCATTACAGGTGAGTCTTCCCTTGTCCTGGCATTCTCTGTGTTCTCAGGATCTGAACTCTGGTCCCCACGCTTGTGTGGCAAGTGCTTTAGCCACCAAGCCATCGTCCCCAGCCCCAGAGAAACCTTATTTTGGACTCACTTATCCTGCTCACATAAAGCTCTCCGTGAATGAATATATATATATATATATATATATATATATATATATATATATACTCTAAGTCAAGTGCCATACACATGCTTTGCTAACTTTAGCATAAAGAAAAATCCCTTTTATACTTAGAGAAAACAAAAAAGAGGAGATGGGCAACTCATTTAAGACAGCAGTCTTTCTTTTTTTTCCTTTTTTTTTTAATCTTATAGACAACAAACAGCTTTTGATCCACCCCCGTACTTACCCAGGTAAGCTAATTTCACTTCTTTTTTGGCCATGGCGATCAAAGATTTTAACAATACAGTCAGCTCTGAAAGCAAGTAGAATATAAAAGTTATTTAACTATTTCTCTTATTTATCTAAAAAATTAGGATCTATATCAGTTGACTTCAATGCTCTTTCATGGTAGTTTTTAAATTTGTATTTGTAAATTTGGTCGAGGAAAAGATTCTGTAAGTGTAATGTTAATGGGACTGAAGATTTATTTCAACCAGAATTTACACTGAAGAGACAGCACAGGCACGGGTGAGTTGCGCACACAACCATTATTTACAATAGTCACTTTTTTCTTACCCTGTTACTGCAAGGAAGTTTCCAGATGATTTTTGCCAGGCAAACTGTATTGGTGCACCAAGCCATGACTTTTCCAGCAGGGAGAAAACACGCTAAAAAAGAAACAATTTTTACATTTCCAAAACAATTATGAATTGGTCAGAAAATATGCCAAAACTTAATCATGCAGATATGCAAACTACAGAATGAATGACTGTGTTTATTAAAAAAAAAATAACGACGAGAGCCAGGTATGGTGGCATACACCTTTAATCCCAGAACTTGGCAGACAGAGGGATCTCTAGCAGTGTGAAGCCAGCCTGGTCTACACAGTGAGTTACAAGCCAGCCAGGGATACAGTGTTAAGACCCTGTCTCAAAACAAACAAAAAATCCACAATAAAATAAAACATAATCAACCAATCAATCAAACACAAGTAGTTTGTGCAGCAGAACGGACTTTGATAGTTAGCTTTAATTGTTGGCATAACCTAGAGTCATCTGGAAAAGGGGTCTCAATGAGGGCCTGTCTCCACGGGGTTGGACTGTCTGAAGTTAACTGACGTGGGAAGACCCGCCCAACAGTGGGAGGCACCCTTCCCTAGATAGCGGGTCCTGAACTGTAGAAGAGAAATGACTGAGAACAAGCCAAGTGGGCATGCTTGGATCTACTGCCCTCTACTTTTGACTGAAGATGGATATGCCTGGCTGCTCAATTTCCTGCCACCGTGCCTCCCGTGCCTATTGGGCTGTAAGCTGGAACTGTAAAATGAAGTAAGCCTTGATCCACTCAATTCTTCCTCTCAGGTAAGTCTATCACAGCAACAGAAATGCAACTAGTACAGACCTCAACATAAAACAGCAACCGGGCGGTGGTGGTGCACGCCTTTAATCCCAGCACTCCGGAGGCAGAGGCAGGTGGATCTCTGTGAGTTCGAGGCCAGCCTGGTCTACAAGAGCTAGTTCCAGGACAGTTAAGACTGTTACACAGAGAAACCCTGTCTCAAAAAACCAAAACCAAACAAACAAAAACCTCCAAAAGACAAGAGATTATCACACAACTTCTTTTGTTTGTTTTGAGACAGGGTCTCCATATGTAGCTCTGGCTGGACAGTAAAATGCTATGCAGAGCAGGCTGCCCTCACATTCACAAAGACTCACCTGCCTCTCTCTGCATTTTTAAATGTTTCCAATCATTAACTTTAGAAAAACACATCACAGTGCTTTATGCACACCAAAGGAATTTAAACATGAGTTTCTTAATTGTGACCCATATTTGGGGGATTAAATTTAACAAAATTATTATTTAAAAGTCTTGGATGATTACAATAGACCTATGTAAAATGCTTACAATCCCTTTAAATTATCTTCTTTTACCCACTATTATACCTATTTCTTCATTTCTTTTTCTTTTTTTCTTGGTCTTTTTGAGACAGGGTTTCTCTGTGTAACAGCTCACAGAAGTCAACCTGCCTCTGCCTCCCCAAGGTGTGGGCAACAATGCTGGCTTCATGGATAATGTTTCTGTTGATTACATGTTGAAATAAATTTTGGAGATACTCAAACAAAACATATTATCTGTTTCTTCAAAAACCTTATAGTTGCTAAAAGTTAGAAATTTGAAATTTCATTGATTTATATTATTCTTATATCAGATTCCAAATCTAGACTAATTGGGAACATGATCCTACATGAAAAACATCAGATTTTAAAGGCCACCCTGATCTAGGTAGACGCAGTTTCTATACCATCGCAGAGGACTTGGGGCTGAGTGGTAACACAACTCCTCCAGTGCTTTCTGAACACATTCTGCATCCACCTCCTGAAGACCAGTGTCCTGGGAACGCAACTCAAAAGTAGAGGTGTGCTACGATTCCAAGCAAATACAGGTTGTCCAGCATGGACACCCACACGCATTTAACAACATCTTACTCCTGCAACTGTGTGACGACATTGTCGGCAAACCTTATTTTATTCCCTTCATGGCAGATCTGCCTTGGGCTGTGGTCTTACAGGTTAGTTTTCATCCCTAGAGCTCTATAGCCGCTCTAGTACAACCCAGAAAAGAAAGTTACAGCTTTCCAACCAGAAACCCAAAGGTTTGCTTCTTACGTATTGGGTATAGGCATTACAGCAACTCGCTGTAACTCTCTGGCGAAGGGTTCTCAGCTATAAAGAAAGTATTTCCACCTATCTGATACATCATATCGGAAAGTGAATCACATCTGAGGCGAATCATGCAGAATTATCTGTCAATCCAACTGACACAAGAACCACCGTGAAGCTTTAGGAAAGCGAAAACCATTTTTAAATCGGCTTTTCCATTTCTTTGCCAGAGCAGGGCAGGTAGGTATCGCTGAGGAAAATCAGAGGAGCAAAGAAGCTGCAGCTGTGGGATTCGCAACAAATCCGATAGTAGTAACCTTCGTGCAGAGGACGCCGCACACAAGTGTGCAGATTTAGATTTCTCCGCCATGTGTTAGCGACCAGCAATTTGTACACTGGATGGGTCACAGGCGAAGCAATTTTTGATTACAGTTTTGGAGACTTTTCATTCTCTCTAGGGCTCTGGGCCAGTGGCTTGGCTTGCCTGGTGCTGAGCCACAAAAATGAGGCAGTCTGAGGCACAGGGTCACCTCCACAGCGACCCGTCCCCAGCGCTGAGAAGTTCGGGCATCCTCAGCTCCAGGCTTCTAGTGGGTTCCGGAGGGCACAGGCCTCCCTCTCCGCCTGCTTTCAGAACGTCCTTTCCCCTCAGCCCTACAACCCCCTCCCTCCCTCCCGCTCCCGGGGAGCATTCCTCCACCCCTCAGCACTCCTGCGGAGGGACGGGGACACAAACTACTCAGAGTCGCGCTGCGAGATCTGAGGAAACCAGCGGCGGCCGCGTCTTCTCACCCCGCTGGCTTTTGTAAGTTATTTACCTTCATTTCCAGGCTCCAGTGGCACCCCCGATCTTGCTAGTGCGCAGGCGCACCAGAACTCCCCCGCCAGACTACCGCGTTCCTGTCACCCAGGAGACCATGCAAATAGCAGCCAATCAGCGAGCGCAGGGCGGGGCTTTTCTGCGACTTCCTTTGAGAGAGATGGGCAGGGTGGAGAGAGTCACGTGTGGAGGCGGAGCTAAGTTCCCGGAAGTTGAGGTCACGAGGGCTGGTCAACTTCCTGCCTGAGCTCTGATTGGGTAAAACCGACTCCGGGAGGCGGGCTCTGTGGACGGATAGGGTCCTGAGCAAATCTGACGAGAAGATGCAGGGGATAGCGGGAGAGGACGCGGAGCGAAGCCAGGAAAAAGGCGGGAGTAAGACGTTGGCAAACAGGAGGCGGGGATCGGCTCAGGGGCCAGATGGCTTCTACGAGGGCTGAACGTAGAAGGCTTGGCGAAACTAGAGTGTCGTCCTCCACTGTTTTCATTCCCTTTTTGTGCCGTGGAGGAGACGTGGCGTGACAGGTCTTTTCTTTCAAGGACCTAGCTAGTGTGGTCGGGGAGGAACAGGGGTAATAAAATGAACTCGGCTCTACAATTTTGCAGCCTTTTAAAAAGATTAGACCTGAAGGCATTTGGGCGTCTTTAGTATTTCCGAAACTGCCTCTTTTGCTAGTTGAAAATGACAAGTCAACCCATCTTTTTGTTTCCTTTTTCCCTATACCTGTCTGATTTACAGAGAAAAAAAAACTTAAGACAACTACCTGGGGTTTGCAGTTGGGTTAATTCTTGATTTCAGGTTTCTGATTTGCCACTCATCGCGCCCCCGTGTCAGTGCTCGGTGCGCTGGCACCAGTTCGTGAGCTTCGGGCAAAGGAGCTGGAGGTTTAAATACACAGATACACACAGACAGAGAGACAGCGACACGGGTCATCCTTGAATTCCCCAAGAATGCCCCCTTTATTGTGTTCAGGGGCAGATTATATAGAGATAGCCAGGCCCCAGCCAAACCCACCAGAAACCACTCTCCTGCCTTCAGGAACTCCTGAAGGTCTCGTGCTCAGAGCAGCTGTAGGCACTCAGATCAGGGGATTACAAGAAAATCAGGATCTGGGGTCTCACTGCTCCCAACATCTCCCCCCTAAATTTTTTATAAAACATAAGACCCTCCTGACCATACAGCCTTTTGGTCACTTTGATTGAACCTGTACTCAGGAGATAGTTACAGCATCTCCTCAGGAGAATACTGGCTTTTAGAGAACACAAGAGAGCAACTTAAGCCTGTAAGACAGGTAGATTCAAGTATCCCACAGACTGTTGGTTTCTCATACTATTTTCCACACACCCTCTTCCCCTCAAGTGAACAGAGGTGTGTGACCATATCAGACTCGGGACTTTTAGGAGTGGCTCTGCCATGACCCCAGGAGCAGACAGAAACCACTGCTCCTTCAGCAGTCCCCTAAGTAACACACCCCAGCTGCCATACCCCCGTGGCACATTCATTCTTGTCAGCTGAGTGCATGGAAGACAGCTTCTCCATCGCTCTTGCACCTCTTTGGCTTCCCTAGCAGCCCAGCTGATCCTGTTTCTGCTAAGGAACCCACTGAAGTGCTTCCTAATGAGAAGATGGGGAATAATTTAAGAAATACTGGCAAGAGGTCAGAGATGACTCAGCATTTAACAGCACTGCCTGCTCTTCCAGGGGACCCAGGTTCAGTTTCCAGCACCCACATAGCAGCTCATGCCTGTAACTCCATTTCCAGGGGGAATCCTATGCTCTTGTTTGGCCTCCATTGGCACCAGGCATGCATGCAGGCAACACACACACACACACACACACACACACACACACACACACACACCTTTTAAAATAAAAAACGGTAAAAAAAAAACCCACAGACACAACAACCATTTATTTTTGTTACAATAAAAACAGGAAACCTCAGTGGAGTCTTCTTTGTGGGCTGAAGCATGTAGGAGCAAGACATCACGCTCGGCTCAGCTCCAAGACTCACATATCCTGAAGGATGTGTGTGGCTCAGAGATAGGTCTCAAAAGAACTTGCCAAAGCAACATATGCCATGGTAGAACCATTTGTAGGTGGCTGAAGGGGAAAGGAAGAATCTGGTGGGGGAAGATGGAAACTCTGATGTGGTGTGTGCATCAGAGTTAAAATCATGGCGTCTCACGACAAAGAGGATGGAGACGGTGTGGAAGGCAGTTTAAGGCTGCAAAGCTTTCTCCATCATCAGCCAGAAGTACAGCACATACGCACTGAAGCTGCCATGGCTAACACGCTAAACTTGCCACTAAAAATCTACTACTGTGTGTGGTCTGTAATTAAGCCCAAGAAGACACCCAGCAGTGCATACATAGCAATGAGCAGATGCAGTGTGGTTATTTATAGCACGCTGCTTTGGGGAAAGCTGGTGGTGGACACATTTAGATGACATTTATATAGTTATACAAATAGAGGCTTGATTTTGGTCTGTCTTCAGATTTAGGGCTCTGGTGGCAAATGCTGAAGTAATTGGCTCTTTTGGACAAGGTCGTGCAATCATTTAACCTCATAGGGCCCTTGTAGCCTGGTAGGTTTTATGGGGAACCAAAACAAGACAGAGTTCTTCAGTAGACTATAAACATAGAATCACTTGCAATGACTTCATTCTGACATTAAGAAATACAGTACCTTTAAAGTTTCACCTCCAAGCCCACAAATTGGCATTTGATTATTCTTGGCCTACCGAGGTAGATGGATAATCATGACATCATACCAAGAAATAAAAATGACCAGAATATCCTATAAATAAATTTCCAAAGAAAATCTTTATTTGTATTTTATGTGCCTGAGTAGTTTGCTTACATGTAAGTATGTGCACCATGTGTGTAACTCCCTTGGAGGCCAGAAGAGGGCAGCAGATCCCCTGGAACTGGAGTTGTAGATGTGAACTGGCATTCACGTGCTGGGAACTGAACCCAGGTCCTTTGCAAGAACAGCAAGTGCTCTTAGCTTCTGAATCATCTCTCCAGCCCTCTATAAATAATCTGAAGAGTAATCTTTTCTTTTTGAGATAGGTTATAATGTATTCTAGCCTGCCTTAAACTCACTATGTAGCCAAGAATGACCTTGAACTTCTGATCTTTGTACTCAGCAAATCCCCCCCCTCCAACTCCACAGTGCTGCGATAATAAGTGTTTCACCACTCCTGGGAAAACAAGTTTTGAAATGTGGACTTGCAGCAGTTCTTCAGCTCATATGAATAAAGTGGTCTATTATTTATGTTTTAATAAAGCTTACCTGAAGATGAGAAAGCAAAGCAGCCATTAACTCTTCTACCCCAGACCAAAATGGGAGATCTTACATCCACGAATCGTCAGACTAGAACCAAGCCTGAGAGCTGTCTCCTCCTGGTTTATATTCCTCTCTAGTCTGGGATTAAAGGCATGTATCATCACCGCCCAGCCTCTATGGGTAGCTACTATGGTTGCTGGGATTAAAAGTGTGTGCCACTACTTCCTGGCCTGTATGGCTGAATAGTGTGGCTGCTTTGCACTCTGATCTTCAGGCAAGCTTTAGTTATTAAAACACAAATAATATAAACACTCTCCAAGGGGGCTGGAGAGATGGCTCAGTGGTTAAGAGCACTAGCTGCTCTTCTAGAGGTTGTGAGTTCAATTCCCAGTAACCACATGGTGGCTCACAACCATCTATAGCGGGATCTGATGCCCTCTTCTAGCATAAAGTTGATAGAGGACTCATATACATAAAATAAATACTCCCCAAATTTTAACCTTTGGAGTTTTGTGCAAACTCCATGGCTGAGCCATGAAAATTATTATAGTAACAAACCAGTATTTTATGCATATTCAGTAATTGTTTTGCACCAAGAAAAAAAGTTAAATTCTGAGGTGTAAGCAAGTGATAGGGAAGGGGGAGCCTAGAGAAAACGTGCTTCATTATGAATGTGCTTTTCCAACCTTTACCCTTAAGTTATAATTTTAAAGTGTTTAGAACTACCTAAGGAAAAAGGCCAGGAATCAGGACTGTGGAGATGACTCAGTGGTTAAGAGCACTTGCTTTTTCAGAGGACCCAGGTTCAGTCCCAGCAACTGTCTGTAACTCCATTTACAGGGAATCTGTGCCCTCCTCCAGCCACCTCAAATACCAGGCATGCACAAGCCAAAAACCCCATACACATAAAATAAAAATAAATGCATTTTTGTTTATTTCATTTTATTTTATGTGTAATGGGTGGGTTTTGCCTGAATGTATGCACACATTCAGTTGTGAACCAATATGTCAGTGCTGGGAACTGAACATGGGCTGTTGTTAGTTGTTTTTACTCGCTGGCTCTTGTCTTTTTGACTCTTTGAGGGGCCCACTACCCAGCTCCCAAATAAATACACAGAGTTGTATTCTTTCTTATAAATGCCCTGCCTTAGCTTGGCTTATTTCTAGCTAGCTTTTCTTAATTTAAATTATTCCATCTACCTTCTGCTTCTGGGCTTTTATCTTTCTCTATTTCTGTATATTTTACTTCTTTCTCAATGGCATGTTGTATAGTTGGGCGGCTGGCCCTGACATCCTCCTCTCCTCGTTCTCTTGCTTCTCTTCTTCCTCGTTTCTCCTTCTCTTTATCCTCTCTGCCTGCCAGCTCTGCCTATCCTTGCTCCTGCCTTGCTATTAAACATTCAGCTCTTTATTAGACCATCAGGTGTTTTAGACATGTAACACAGCTTCACAGAGTTAAACAAATGTAACATAAAAGAATGCAACACATCTTTGCATCATTAAATCAGATGTCCTACAGCATAAACAAATGTAGCTCACCTTAAAATAATATTCTACAGAACTGGGTCCTCAGTGGCTTGAGCCACCGTGTCCAGCTGGAGTATTCTGTTTTATAGGTGTAGCATAGAGGATTGGTGAGGAGTTGGGGGTGCCAGAGCTGTCACCTGGCCTTGACCCCGGATACAACAACTGTCATTGGCAGCGATGTCACCAACAGACATAATCACCCCTCTGTCCTGGTTAGTGGTCTGTTCCCTTTCAATTATGAAAGCAATGAGAAAAGAAAGACCTTCTAACAGGGTGGTGTATAAATTACGCTTGAGTTTGTCATCAGTGAAACAACTCTAATCTAACTAATATCCACTTACCAGATCACAGTTCATAGCAGAGTTCAGAAGTCTCCATAGCTGGACATGTGCATGCATTGCAGGCCTGTCTTGAGCATCATCTGAGGCTGATGCTTGCTGCTACCGAGTTTTCAAGGAGCATTCTAGAAAGATCAGTTAGTGAAATCACAGTACCAGCCACAGCTGACAACCCCCAGTTTCTTCCTCTACAATTCATATTTAATGTCACAATTAATATTTAAGGTCTACCGGCTTTTGTGACCGAATAACTTGATGGATAAAAAGGGAGAAGGAATAAATACCTAGGAGTATTTTACATTTACAGTTTCGGTTGGGTCTGAGTGTCTGTGTTGACAGGTCAGAATTAATTCATTCCCACCCCAGCAGGCTCCACTTTGCCCCTAGGCGAAAACACAACCAATTCAGCAGCATATCAGAGAAGGGACCCAAGCATCACAGGCTGTCTCTTTGATCTGCTGTGTTCAACTTTCATTTCAAAGGCTAAACCAGCAAGCCGAGGCTTCCCCGTCCACCCCTTTTCCCCCCTTTAAACTCCCCAGTGGTTGAAGTTCTCTCTGATTAGAGCTAGCTTTCAGAAAGCCAGTTGTACTTTTGATTCGGAACTGAAAATGAACGATTTTGAGTGTTGATTTTTTTTTTGACCCAAATATCTACAACTTGAAGATTGAACTTACTTCCCAAAGTCAATCTGATATATTAACAACAGCTCAGCAGGAGAGATTGGAGTTGGGGGTTCGTTGCTGAACCCGAGCCTTCAGAACAATGCTCCTTAGGATCAGGAGAAAGGAAGATTCAGGTGGGAGCATTTTCCCTGAGGGTGGCCTTGACTGATGTCCCTTGCTTGTTTCTGAGTCATCAGCTGGGCTCTTCATGGCATTGTATGATGGTTATTTGAGGACATAAATAACTGCCTGCCAGTGTTACACAGAAAGAAGCCCTAGTGTGTTTAAAACAATTGCTGGTCAGGAATTTCCAGATTTTCCACCTAATATTGATAACTAGTAATTAATGTCACTTAAAATTATTAACTATAATTATGTAAGATTAATTTTAAGCTTTAAATAAAATTGTACATTCATCATTAAGTCAATATTCTTGTCCAGTTCTAAGCTAAGCATGATTTTAGGTGCAGATATTTCTTTCTCTTCCTTTCCTGCCTCCTCCACCTTTTCCTTTCTTCTTCCTGTACTGTAGAGGGAACATCTGGTTTGGCCTAGACTATGCCTAATTTATTCCTGAAGATTTGTACCTTCTCCTTTCTAACACACATATGCATGCATGCATACACAAACATGCAATGCATGCCCCCACATGCTCACACATGTGCATGCACGTGTACACATTCTTCTATTAACAGGAATGTCAATCATTTCTCTTTCTGTGGAAACAACTTCAGACCCTCCAAAAGGGAAAAAGTGTTAAGCTTAGAATTCTATGACCCATTTCTATTCAGAGTTACACACCTGCAAGGAACTAAAACCAGGCGCTCACACAAATACTAAAACCAAAAAACCTTCACCGAGGCAACTCAGACACACACAGCCATGGCTCTCTTGTCCCTTATTTCTTTTGCTCACTGTGTCTATTAGATTACTCTATGTTGCTGTGCAAATTAGTAGTTGTTTCTTCTTAGTGGGTCTGGTTGTCACTGTCAGTATGGCATAGCTTATGAATTTTATGTTGAAGGATAACTGTATGTCTTCTAGTTTGAAATGATTCTACACTGAACTGCTATGAACACTTCTGTATACGTTTTGGGTTGGTTTCTGTTTGTTTGTTTTTCTGATACATGGTCTCATGTAGCCCAGACAGGTCTTGAACTCACTATGCTGTCAAGGGTGACTCTGAGCTCTGATCCTCCTGCATTAAGGCCAGCAAAGCATAGGCGTTTTAATTATTGTCAACATTTGATGTTGGCAGTCTTTTGAAAACTTACCCATTTAGAGTGGTGGCTGGGCTGTGTCTAGACACAGCTTGCATGTATCTGATGACTAATTATGTCAAGCACATTTGACTGTTTTAAAAGATTTAGATCTATTTTATGTGTGTGAGTGTTTTGCCTGAATGTGTATATGTTTATCACAAGTGTGTATGCCTGCCCTTGGGGGTCAGAATCAGATCTTCTAGAACTGGAGTTATGGGCCATTGTAAGCTGCCATGTGGATGCTGGGAATGGAACCTGGGTCCTCTGGAAGAACAAGTGCTCTTGACCATTGAGTAATCTCTCAAGCCCTGCTTTGAATTTTTTATTGACTATTTTGCTATTCCTTCAAAAATTGTCTCAAGTCTTTGTGCATTTTAAAGCTCAGTCACCACTCATCTTTAAAATGGGAAAACTGATTTTCTGGCGCTCTGTGGAGTGGGGCAGTAGCTGCAGTGTGTGTATGCGCTGATACATTGGGGAGGTAGCTGCACCATGTGTATGTGCTAAAGTGTTGGGAGCGGTAGCTGCAGCATGTGTATGCGCTGATGCATTGGGGGCAGTAGCTGCAGCGTGTTATGCGCTGGTGCATTGGGGCAGTAGCTGCAACGTGTGTGTATATACTGATGCATTGGGGGCAGTAGCTGCAACGTGTGTGTATGCACTGGTGCATTGGGACAGTAGCTGCAACGTGTGTGTATGCACTGGTGCATTGGGACAGTAGCTGCAGTGTGTGCTGATGCATTGGGGGCAGTAGTTGCAGTCTGTGTATATGTTGATGCACTGAGCGACAAACGTTTCTAGCTCTTTCTGGAAATTGGAAGAAAATGACAAAGCCCAGTATGTTCTGTCATAGGTTCTGTGACTTCCAGAAGGCTGTTTTGTATTTTGAAGGGTTTTACCATTTAGAGACAATTTCAGCAAATCTTTTTTCCCTTGTTGATAATATCGATCGCTCAGGATTTAAAAGGGAATATTAAGATGCTTTTCAGCTTAAAGATTGATTAGGATACAACTATTTGTGGGAGGCCTGCCTCATGATATCTCTCAAGCTTCTCACCTACCCCACCCCCATGAGAAAGCTCTGGAATCTTCTCATCAGCTGGACCAGATGGATCCAGCCATTTTCTTCCCATCCTCTGGTGAGCAGCTGTAATTAGCCCTGGGTCACAAAGGCTGGCTGAGTCCATCTCTCCAACTCTGCATTTAGTGATGTCATGCTGGTAGCCTGAAATTATACCTGATGGGATACTTATACTGTTAGAACTAGGAAATGCTACCAAAGGAGAGCCAGTCATTAAATGTTTACAAGACAGCTGTTTCTACGTCATGGATTCTGTAAATCTGACAACACCAATGTCCAGTCTACTGTTCTCATGCATCATCTTACTGTAGCTGTGCTGACTGGAGCACCAAATGTGAAGGTGCAGGACGAGGGGCTGCATCCCGAGAGAAATGCATGTGGCAATGCACACACATCTGCACTGCTTGGTCTGCCCGCTTCTCAGAGCAACAGCCAAAGAGTAGCTTCTTTTTTCCCCTTTAAACATTGCTTTTTCGTTTTAACTTTGTGTTCTGTGTATGTCTAAATGTACATTTGTACACATGCGTGCAGGTGCTCAACAAGGCCAGAAGAGGGCGCTGGGCCCTTTGGAGCTGAAATTACAGTCAGGAGAGACAGGGGTACTGGGAAACACTTGAACTAGGTAGGGTCCTCTCCAAGGACAGTAAATGCTCTTAACCACTCATCCAGCCTGCTGCTAAGCTCCCCCTCCCCTTCCCATGTAGATTTCTAGGGAGATGCAACACACACACACACACACACACACACACACACACACACACTCGCCATCGTTCTGGTGGTTGACAGATCCCAGAGCAGAGGTAAGCAGTAGGCAAGGAAGGATGGGCCAGGCCATGGTGGCAAGACTTGCAGCCTGACTGACTAGCAGCTAGAATGGTTTTTTATTGATATAGAATTCAGTAAACAGAGATAGATTCATGATCCAAAACATAATCATTTTGTTTCTGTTTCTGAACATGTGTTTAACTTTTTCTTTTGCACACTGGGGTTGTAAGTTTAGTTATTATTGATAAATCGTGACAGAACACAGTTATCTTGTACAATAATTCCCCCTTAGGTTTAGTTATTATCGATAAATAGAGTTATCTATTATAATCATTTTTGCTCATCAACCCGATAACCCAATTTTTAAGAATCTAGAGGCTTGTGACAGTCTGTTCTCAGGCTGGTGGCTTTAAGGACCCTAGACAGAAAATCTCCAAGCCACCCTGGGCAGATTGCCATGTCCGGAGCAGTGTATTATTAACTCTCAATGACCAGAGTACCAGTTGTCAAATAGGCCCGAGAAAAATCCTCAGGCCAAAGCTACTGCAGTTATTAATCAATTTCTGGAACAATACTGTTGTGTCCAGGTTGCGGAGACCCCAAGAAGACCACCAGAGACACAGACTCACCAAAATGCAAAAGCAAGGTTTAGTCATGCCATGCAAACCGTGGTAGGGACCTCGTTTCACTCACCGATGCAGTGGGGACCAGAGGAGGTGCCCCCCTGTTCTTAGGCAGGGTTTATAATGGCAAAAAACCACAGATCTACAGTTATGGGCTTAAGGGGTACCGGCGACTCTCTGATTGGCTCCAGCCTAGGGGATTTCCCGCTTTGCTGATAGTAAACCTTGGGGCCTAGCCCAAAATGAAGTTGGTTTTGTCCCTTCAATACAATGTCTACATTTTATATCTTTATAGAATTTATTTATATGTCGAATCCTGGCATTCTTTTGCTTCTTGGTTACGTGACAGCACAGTGGCTTTGCACGAGCTAACTTTTCTAAGAAAGGGAGTTCCTGACATCTCATTCTTTTATCGTCTTTCTTCACCATTTTTTGCCCATCAATATAAGTCCCTGTGAGGGGCAGAGGTAACTCCAGCTAATCTACTTTGTTGTTGTATATGCCACATGATAGTCTGAGTGTATAGTGGGAAGAGGCTTGTAATCTGATCTGTGGCCAACTCCTCCAGTCCACTGAGTCTTGTTGACCTTTTAAAGTTTGCTTTGTTTTGATTATCTTGTTCCTGAGTAAGTACAGAGGCAGATGCTTCAAGGATATCTCATAGCCTCAGAAAGAGACCTCTGGCTTCTTTATGTGTGTTACAACCTCTAAGGCACAAGGATGACCTTCAAGTAGATAAGGATATCTGCCCAAAAGCAGGAAGTGTAGTATGCTCAGGACTCTCCTGGGGAAACTTACAAACAGTACTACTGGGAGAAGGCACAAATGATTCATGAGAAATTTCCCATCAACCCAATATCCTCAAATGCCATTTTCAAATCGGTGAAGAACATGGCAAGCATGGCTCTGGAGGGCCTTGCCCTTCTCCCCATTCCTTCTGCCCTGCTAGGAACCATTAGATTACATTCCTCAAGCTGGCCACCAGGGTCTAGTCTCTTATTTGGCTACTTCCTCCTCCTGAGGCTGACCACCAAGGTCCAGCTCTCAAAGTATTGAAGTCCAGCAATCAGAAGCCCCCTTTGGCTCACCTAACATGCCCAATTAAAATTAAATGCCTTATCCTGACACTAGGTTTTCTCTTGTACTATTGTAAACCACCAATTGCTCATGTGCCACATCTGTCTCCTCTCTACCCAGAAGAAGTCCTGTCCTTGTCACATTTGGTTTTATACTTCTCACTTCTTTCTCTGAATTCTTCTATGCCTTATAATGAATCTCATTTATTATCGTCTCATATTAGAGCTGTCTATTCTTCCTATCTATCTATCTATCTATCTATCTATCTATCTATCTATCTATCTATCTATCCATCTATCCATCCATCCACCCACCCACCCACCCACCCACCCACCCATCCATCCATCCACCCACCCTATCTATCTATCTATCTATCTATCTATCTATCTATCTATCTATCTATCTATCTATCTATCCATCCATCCATCCATCCATCCATCCATCCACCCACCCACCCTATCTATCTATCTATCTATCTATCTATCTATCTATCTATCTATCTATCTATCTATCTATCTATCTATCTATCTATCTATCTACCTACCCACCCACGCTATCTATCTATCTATCTATCTATCTATCTATCTATCTATCTATCTATCTATCTATCTATCTATCTATCTATCTATCTATCATCTATCTATCTACCTACCTACCCACCCACCCTATCTATCTATCTATCTATCTATCTATCTATCTATCTATCTATCTATCTATCTATCTATCTATCTATCTATCTATCTATCTACCCACCCACCCTATCTATCTATCTATCTATCTATCTATCTATCTATCTATCTATCTATCTATCTATCTATCCATCCATCCACCCACCCACCCACCCACCCACCCATCTATCTATCTATCTATCTATCTATCTATCTATCTATCTATCTATAATGTAAGAATGTATATATATATATATATATACACACACATTTCTTTTTTTCTAAACTATTTCTTCCCTTTTTGTATTAAAAATAAATCACAAATGTAATAGCTGGATTATTATTCTATGGTGACCTGGCTCATTTTTATTGCCAATTTGCCACATCCAGAGTTACTAGGAAAAGAGGGTCTTTACTGAGGGATTACCCAGACTAGATTGGCCTGTGGTCATGTCTGTGAGAAATTGTCTTGGCTGGTGATTGATACAGGAGGTCCTAGCCCACTGTGAGCAGTGCCATCCCTGGGAGGGCGATCTTGGGTTATATTAAAAACAAGCTGAGCAGGAGTCAGAGGTGCAAGCCAGTAGGCGGTAATACTCCATGTTCTATGGAAATACCCTGACAGATGTGTCCAGTGCCGTTTCCATGGTGATTCTAAAGCCAGATGAGCTGACAGTGAAGATTAACCATCATAGCCAAAGACCCTGGCTATTTTAGGTATTTTAGTGCAAAAATGGACTTGTCTCTCTTGCTTGCTCTCTCTCACACAACACAGAAAACAGATGATGATAGACAGTTAGATACTAGATACTGATGTGTTTAAAAAAAAAAAAAAACCAAACCTGGATCACTGCTCTTTCTTCTCAAGTTTCAACAGTTTCTCCACTCAGTTGTACCCGGGCACTACTGATCATCAGTCTGCCGGTTTTCAGTTTGTTGCTTCTTGTCTTCTATCAACTCTTCATTATCTGCCGGTTGAGAACGGATATGGGCCCCTTTATCTTTTGCCGGGTGGAGCAGTTAGGCACGATCAACAGAGGCCACTGGCGACAACGCATGAGGAAGTGGAGAGCAGGTCAGTCACAGGTCCAGCGTGTCCCTGCCAACACGCCGGCTACTTAGTAGGCACGAGTATGCAGCGAGGAACCTTGAGGACAAAGCCCAGGGCTGCTACCGCCATTTGAAAGGACAGGGTTTCCCCAGCTCAGTGTATTTCCTCCTGGGATTCTCGGCAGCGTGCCTGTGGGACTTGGAGCCGGAGAACTGACCCACACATGGTGCCCACAGCACTTTCGGTGTCCTAATAAAAGTCGTCTTTCACTCACGGTGTCCTGTGATAGCAACCATTAAACACTATAACAGGCTAATCAAGTCAAGTAGGGCAAGGCAGATCTCAGACTCTGGTAACCAGCCAGCGTGTTGGAGTCCATCGGTCGGCGCGCCAAACAGTCTCTGTAGCAAACAGGCCCTGATCAGCTGTGGGCTTTCGAGGCCTGATTGGCTTCCCACTGCTGTATCACAGAGGCCCAATTACTTCTCAAATAACTATCCACTTGCCCTAGACTAGTACAGCCGCTGCCCCCTTTCAGTTATATTAAATTTCTAATAATAGATTCATGACTTCTTCCTTCAGCTCATCCCCTCATTTTCATTCATTACCGCTCTGCTCAGCGCCCCTGCTCCCCGCTCTATTAATAGCAACAGGGCTTCTCTGCACCCATGGAGCGTGCCAGCCCTTCTGAAAAGTCCTTCTTTTGTCCTTTCGCTAGGGAAAGCATGTGCGTGCTTGCGCGCACACGACCGCACACACATGCATGGGGGGGGGGTGTTTATGTACATAACAGGCTGAATTGTAGCCTGTTGCCATTACAGAAACAGTCTCGGATGTGGCAAGTCTACACATAACATCTGACCTTGGCACGAAACACGTCCTTGTGATTAACCAAGACAGCAGGAAATCATCGCCACACAGCACGCTAAAACGGCCGGTAAAAACCTTCACAGATTTGGTTTGTGTTAAAATCTGGCTCTGTCATTTGCTAGAGTGTTTCTATACCATTAATTGGGAATAATCCTATGTATTTCATAGAACCCTTGTAAAGATTAAATGAGAGGGCACGTATATGAAGTGCTTAGCGCTTCAGCAACTTAACTCAGACTAACACCACATGCACCTAAGATGGTTAAATAAAACATACATTTTAAAATTTAATTTCTCCAGCTAAGAGTCTCCTTCAACAACACTTTATTTACAAAAAGCAAACACCAGACAGATTTGGCCAGAGAGCTGCTGTTTGTTATACTCAAAACTATATTTTCTCCGAATTAAGATTTTTAAAAATTTAATTAGTTTTGAAATATTTAATTAAAATGTAGTTACAACCAGATGGTGGTGGCATGAGCCTTTAATCCCAGCACTCAGGAGGCAGAGGCAGGTGGATCTATGTGAGTTCGAGGCCAGCCTGGTCTACAGAATGATTTCCAGAACAGGTTCCAAAGCTACACAGAAAAATCCTGTCTCGAAAGACAAAACCAAAACAGAACAAATGTAATTACATTTTTCTCGTCTCTCTCATGTACCTCTTTCTGGCTCATATATATACACACACATACATATATATACAATGAAATAATATATATATCACATAGATGCATCCTGTTGAATCTGTACTGCTTTTTTTTGTGTGTGGGGGGGGCTGGTCACTTGGGATTGGATAACCATTCAATGTTCTCATTTGATGAGGAAGAATAATAATTCTCCCGTCTCAGGAGTCATTAACTGCACATAGTGATTTCCTTCATCCACTCTGGCACGCCATCTCGTGGTGTCCCTGTTCAGGTGGTGTCTGGCTTTCCCATCCCCTTGCGCATACTTTCCCGTCCTCTCCAGCCAGCCTCCACCCCAGCACAAGGAATTCTCAGGGATTCTCTTTGTTATCTCTACACTGCCTTGGGTGTGATTCAGGCCAAACCTCAAATCTCCTTCGTGTTTACGTTCATACAAAGTGAGTGAGGGCTTATTATGGGAAGGTGTAACAGGCACATGCTAAATATAAATATATCTAAACACAGGTATATGAATGCATGCCAAATAAAAATAAAGCATGCTCCCGTAAGCTCTGAGGGAGCTAACGTGGTCCCCTGCTTTGCTTTAGGATCTATTTGTGTGTAAGATGTCAGCCTCCTAGCTTTTCACTCAGAGTCCCATTGATCGGGGAGTTTCTGAGGTAAAGGATTTCTCTGTTGGATTAATTCCTTCCTTCGTGTCCTCTGCAGCTTCGCCACTGAGTTTCTGATACAGAATCAAGTAAGTAGGTCAGCTTTGCCAACACTATTATCTGGTGCTTTTCTCTCTGACATTCTCACATGGCACAGCTATTCTTGTTGCTGCCCAGAGACAGCTCTCTGCACAGCAGCTTCTCCCTAATCATATCACAGCAGCTGCCTCGGAGCAAGGACACAGACCCCACTCCATCCACACTTCTGCAGAGCTCAGCTTATCGTGTATTTATAAAAGTGTGTAACTTCAGAGACAGCCATTTACAAATTTTAGTTGACGTCTTAATTTCAAACAGTTCCTTAGTTGAATTCTCTTCCTCCCTCCCCCTCATTCCTCAGACAGGGTTTCTCTGTGTAGCCCTGGCTGTCCTGGAACTCCCTCTGTAGACCAGGCTGGCCTCTAACTGGGAGATCTACCTGTCTCTGCCTCTGGCTCCTAGATGAATTCTTAATGTCAGCTTTTTACTATCTTAAAAAGTGGCAATAGCAGCTGGAGGTGGTACAGCCAGTAAAGTGCTTGCTACGTAAGCATGAGGACCTGAGTTCAGATCTCCAGTACCCACAAGAAAAGCCAGGCATAGTTGTTGACAGAGGTTCCTGTTCCACCTGGTCCTGCAGCCATTCAGCCTAGAAACACACAGAGCTCTACATTAATCATAAACTGGTTGGCCTATTAGCTCAGGCTTCTTATTAAGTCTTATAACTTAAATTCGTCCACAATTTTTGACTGTGTTAGCCACGTGGCTTGGTACCTTTTATCAGCAAGGCATTCTCATCTTGCTTCCTCTGTGTCTGGGTGATGACGGCAGACTCAGCCTTTCCTCTTCCCAGAATTCTACTGTTCTTGTCGTTCTGCCTATACTTCTTGCCTGGCTATTGGTCAATTAGCATTTCATTAAACCAGTACAACTTACAAAACTTTGCAGGGTATAAGACCATTGTCCCATAGCACATAGTAGCCAGCTGAGGAGGTGGTAGCAGGAGGGTCCCCAGAGCTTGCTGGCCAGACAGTCTAGACAAATTGTTGAGCTCAAGGTTCAGTGAGAGATGAAGATGGAGAGTGACTGAGGAAGACACCAGCCTTCAACCACTGGCCTCTGTGTGTGCATGGGTGCGTGTGCATGCGTGCACGCACACACACACACATGTACACACACATGCACACGTACACATGCACACGTACACACGCATGTGCACACTCACATGCACACACACACGCACACATTCATGCATATACGCACACACACGTACACACTACTGCTCTCCCACAGAGTGGTAAAGTTTATCCAAAGCTAGAAATACTAAGCCACTTGACCTGCGTTAGAGCAGTGTACTGAGAGAGAGCAACAGCTCCATGTCAGAACTGAATAGCCTACATGTTACGTTTGGGGCACAAACTTATTATAACAAGCAATACTACCATCTAAAAACCATTTAAAATAGCACAAGTATAGTTTGGTGTACACAAAGCAAAGCAATCAAATCAAAGTATGCAATGTTTCCCACACTTCCCAGTCCAGGCTGGTCTCAAACTTGGAGGTCTGTCTGTGCCTCATTAGTTCAGTGGAAGTTACCAGCCTGCGGCAGGGGACAAAAGGTGGGGGTCAAGTCATCATGATGCTCCCAATCATTCAGACAGGGTCTCATGGTGTAGCTCTGGCTGTCCTAAAACTCATTATGCAGACCAGGCTGATCTTGAATTCACAGTTCCTGGGCCTCCTGAGTGCTGGGATTAATGGCATATCAACGCCCCGCTCCCTAACAAAGCCTTTTAAGAATTGTGGTAAGATGTGCATAAGGTTTACTACCAGGGATACTATGGACCATCACCATTGTGAAACTATCACCAGAAAGTAGTTCGAATGAAGCATGATTAATAAAAACTCAGAGACAGACGTTGGGGTTCAACCTGAAAACCAGAAAAGCAAAGCAGCCAGTCACTGGCTCTTACCTCCACCTCAGTCCGAAGATGGCACTCCTGCCTCCAGGAAACCTCAGAATGAGATTGAGACTGAGAGCTGTCTCCACCTGTTTTATAATCCTCATTAGTTTTGGGATTAAGGACCACTACCGCCTGGTTTCTATGACCAGCGAGTGTGGCTACTGGGATTTAAGATGTGTGTCATTGTGGCTACTGGGGTTAAAGGTGTGTGTCATTGTGGCTACTGGGGTTAAAGCCCAATGTCATTGCTGTACGGTCTGCAAGGCTGGCCAGTGTGGCTGTTTTACTTTTCTGATCTTCAGGCAAGCTTTATTTATTAAAATACAAATGAAATGCCACTACATTCCAGAACATTCATCCCAAAGGAAATGCCTTACTCATCAAGCGTCCATGTCCCCCTGTAATTCACAGTCTTTGATCACACATTTGATTTTTGTACGTTCTTCTCTAGTTCAGGCATTTCATTCACTGCCCCGCCTCTGGCGCCTGGCGTCTTCCACTCAGCGCGGTGTGCCAGGGTTCGTCCGAGTTGTAGTGGGCGTCAGAACTCACCCATTTCTCCCCGGCTGAGGGCATCCCCTTGTGTGTGTATAGTGTTCATCCAGTCACCACCTGGTGGACTCTTGGGCCGTTTCCACTTTTCAGTTGTTACGCTTTACTGCCGTGAATATTTCTGTATGCAAGCTTCTGTTTGAACAGGTTTTCAGCTTTTGGTATACAGCCAGGAGTGGATTGCTGGGTCACGCAGCAGCGAGTCGCGCTGCAAGCTGTCTCCGCAGCTGCACCCTCTTACATGCCCGCAGTGAACGATTTCTCCATGTCCTCTCCGACACTCATTTTCTGCTTCTAAAATTACAGCCATTCCAGTGTGGGTGAAGCCGTATCTCACTGCGCTGTGGATTTGCCTAATGACCCGGAAGTGAGCGTCTTCTCAGGTGCTTGCTGTCTGTATCGCTTTCTCGGGCTTCTGCTTATGTCCTTTGTGTATTTCTGATTGGATCATCTTTTGAATGTCTGAATCCCTTTTTGAGTCTGAATTCTAGTCTCTTACCAGATATATAATTTGCAACTACTTTCTCCCATCCTGAGTTGTCTTTTCACGTTTTGTGTGTGTGTGTGTGTGTGTGTGTGTGTGTGTGTGTGTGTGTGTGTAATTCTGGGCATGTCTGAGCTAGTATTGGATGTTTTCCTCTCTGCCCGCCCTATTGCCTTGAGACAGGGCCTCTCACTTGCCTGGAAGCTTGCTTTGTGCTTGGCTCATGGGCCAGAGAACTCTTGGGATCTGCCTGCATCTGCTCCCTGGTTGCTGGGGTTACAGCCATGCCTGCTCATGTAACCGTGGATCCTGGGGACTCTAACTCTGGTCCTGAAGCACAAGCAGAAAGCGTTCTTAGCTTAGTCTCCCTCACGGTCCTCTCCCAAGCCCCTTCGCTTTTCTTTCTTCCTCTTTTCTTAAGACAGGACAGAGTCTCACTATGTAGGATAGGTTGGCCTCAAACTCAGAGATCCGCCTGCCTCTGGGTTGGGTGTGCAGCTCGACGCCTGGCCTACCTTCACTTTCTTGATAGGTGAGCAGGGCTGTGACGTCCAATTCATTTTTATTGCTTGTGGTTTAAGAGTCATATCCAGAAAACCATATCTAAATTCAAGGTCACCAAGGGCATATCTGTTCCCTTCTCAGTATTGTGGTTTTAATTCCTATATTTTGATTTTTGATCTACTTTGTATAAACTTTGCACCCAGTGTGAAGGGCCAGACTCTATACTTTTCCATGTGGATATTTTTCCTAATTGGTTTGGCATCCTTGCTGAAAACCAGTTAGTCTAGTGCACTTTCCAAAGTTACTTCCTGACGTTCGATTTCATCCTATTGGTCTGCGTGTTTACTTATGTATCAGTACCATAAAATGAAATCAGAAAATCCAAGTCCTTCCCCACTTCCCCGTTATTAGAGATGCTTGTTTCATTGGTCCTCTGGGTCTCTTACAATTCCATATGCATTTTAGGATTAACTTTCTCAATCCAGTGAAGATTTCATCCGGGGTCTGGATGGTGGTGGTGCTGGTGTCGGCCCAACACATTTTCCAACCTGTGAACGTAAGGTGCCTTTCGAGTATTTACATCTTCTCTATTTCAGCAATGGACGGATCATCTACATGTGCCACCTCCTCCCTGAGTGGATTTTAAGGGTTTCATTTCCCCCATGGTATAAATGGCATTGCTCCCTTAATCTTATCTCACCATTGTTTGCTAGTGTATAAAAACACTTTCTGTGATCCCACACACAACATCTCTGAAATTTTAGTTAGCTAGGTTTTTTTTTTTGGTGGATTCTTTAGTCTTTTTAAAATATAGGATTATATTGTCTATTAATGGTAGTTTTACTTTTAAAAAAAAACCTGGATCCCTATTTCTTTCTCTTTTTCTAATTTCTCTGGCTAGAACACTAGTTCAGAGTTGGGGCTCATCCCAGAAGAGACTTTTCCTTGACCACAGGGGTGAAGGTCTCATTCTCTCATTGTGTTGACAGCTGTGGGTTTTCAGAAAAGCCTTTTAGTAGGTGAAGGGAAGTCTCAGCTTCCTATTTTTTTAAACCAGAAAAGGCTATTGTATTTCATTAAATACTTTAAAAATCAGTTAAAATGATCATCCCCCTCCTTCCACTACTGCAGATGACATTGCTTTTCTTAAGAGTTGTTTTGATTATTGACTTGAGCTCTTCACTCGTTACAGATCTGCACAGATTCTTCGCTTTTTGAGTTTTTATAACTTGTATGTAACTAGGGATTGATCTATCTTGTCTAGGTTATATAATTTTTTGGAATTAATGTTTATTTTTTAATATATTTGTTATTTTAATATATATTTAATATATGTAACATATTTGTCCACTTAAGGTATGATGCAATTCAGTATTAAGACATCTGAAGAGTTAGGCTTTAAGCATTTACTTTCCTAAAGCAATATGTATATACAATTCTAAGAGTGAGTGACTTAAACAAACTTTTCCTTAAATATTAAGGAACCAGCTGGACATGGAGGTGCACAGCTTTAATCCCAGCACTCAGGAGGCAGAATCAGGGATCTCTATGAGTTCAAGTCCAACCTGGTTCATATAGTAAGTTTAAGGCTAGCCAGTGCTACACAGTGAGACCCTGTCTCAAAGAACAAAAGCAAAAACAAACAAACAAAAAAAACAGAAACAAAGTCAGTTCAATAAAAAAGAACTGTGTTTCACTTTTTAAAGAAAGTAACTAAAATAAAGGCTATCCTAATATGAAATAAGAATATATTAACCATAACATTGTACTATAAAAGACTGGACTTCCGTTTACATCCATTTTATATTAAGGAAAGGACTTCTACCTTAAAGAACATTTCATACAATGTTACTGCCCGGGGCATTTTACAAACAATAAACAATTCACCGAGATGATTAACATTCACATATGTAATTAGAGCTTACAAATGTACAAAATTTTGAGTAACAAACACTTTAAACTTATTTTTCAAATATTCAATTAGCACCCCCCCCATATTTTGATTACAAAGAAGCACAAAGGGTTCCTAACACAATTGGCCAATTTGTGAGAAACCAGGCGGCAGCAGACAATGTAAGACCGGCCAAAGAACTGCATCAGTATCAAAGGGACAGACCCAATTCCTCTTCTGTAGTATAAAAGAACATAAACCCACATAGTTAAATACTAGTTAGGGGAAGAACATCATAGAGTAGATAGCATTTATTTTCTCTACATAGACTTGCATATCTTAGTGTAAAGCATCCGCTTTAATGTCAGTAGCAGCCTACCACACACGGTCCTTGCTGGATCTAGAGGGAATGGGATGGCTATTTAAGTAGGACCTAGAGATCCTATCAAGTGTTTGTTTGGTCAGTCTTATTTTTAATGTTGTAAATGTTTTTCTTTATTATTGGGTTAAACCAACTTTAGTAATAAAATTCACAACTAGAGCAGATTTAATATTATTGTACCTGAAAAAAACTAGACAGCATAGTCTTTAGTATATGTCATTAAAATAGTGGTTTGATTAAACAATAAAAAGTATGGAAGCTCGTGTATGACAAACTTATAAAGTAATATTTTAGAAGTTCATATGTCTGTATTGTCATAACTCTGGACAGCGTGAATAAAATGTGCCCGACTAAAGAGAGATGAAGTTCCCAGTTAGTGCTGGATTGTTCTGGGGCAGTGCACTTGTCTTCATACTGTTTATCCGGAGGTGGGACTCCAGTCCACCAGCTGTAGCTTTAATTTACTAAGCGATGAAGCATCTCATCCTGGTCCATCCATTGTTTCAACATCTCCATTTAGAAATGAGACACTTTGTGCCTAGGAATGTGGCGTTGCACGGTCACCGCAAATGAATCCACTGGTAGGAGAGGGCATGGTCACTTAGAGGGCAAAGCACAAAGTCATATCTTTACAGTCACAACGCATGCTCCAGCTCTTCCTAGGCACAGTGGGGCAACCTGGTAAAGAAACGAGAGACACAGGTGTCGGGAGTGGAGGAAGATGGACCGTCCGAGTATCCAGTGTGGAAGGTGAGTGCATGACAACCAGACAGACAGTCCAGCTTAGACAACTTGTTAACTGTAACACAGCCACTTCCTGCTTCGGGACAAGGCTGGCAGTGGGGTGAACAGTGATCTCATTCCCGCTCCTCTTTAAATGTCTCTTTACCCATTTGTTACTGTACTTACATGCACTTAAATATACTTTTCAGGTACTACATGTCTAAGCTCACATGTTTAAGTGCTTAAAGGAGCAGCAGAACTAGTAGTATCTAAACAAGACAGCTATGTGGCTACAGATTACTGACTTATAATAAAGACAAACTAGGTACATTCCTGCTTATGGTTAAATCTCTGTTTCTCAAGGATTAGACTATGCCCTACTGTAACCTTAACTATAAATAGCTCTGGGAAATGGCGACTGTGCCTTTGTTTTCAGGAGGCTGTTAGGATCACCTTGTTATGACACCTTTCAGGAGGCTGTTATGACTAACTTGTCATGCTTTTGTTCTGGGTCTGCAGCTCTGCCTATTTGCCTGTCAAAGCTCCACTTGAAAACCCCCTACTCTTGAAGTATAAAAACCCTTATCTTACCTATGTCCAAAGCTAATCTCTCGAACCTCCCTTAGGGAGAGACGCCCAAATAAAAAAGCTTGCTTTCATTAATCTGACCATGGTTTGGGTCATGGGTCTTTCTCCTGGATTCTGTGGGATTAACACCTTTTATACCTTCCACCGAGTCATTTCATTTCCTAAAGTTCATATCACAGAAGTCCTTTTATTCTGTTATCTTTTTAAAACTTGAGCTCCCTTTCCCCAAGCTGCTTCGTGGTTAATCTTCATCATTAATTTTACTGTATTTTAGAATCATGTAGGAAACACCTCTGCATGTATCTGTGAGGGCATTTCCAGAGACTTTATTAGAAGTGGGTGGGTCCATTCCACAGGTTTGGGTCCTGGACTGAATTACAAGGGAGGAAGGGTGGAGCATTGTGGCACTCTGAATAAGAATGGCCCCTCATATATGTGCATGCCTGATTCCCAGTGGAGAAACTATTTGGAAAGATTAGGAGGTGTGGCTTTATTGAAATAGCTGTCGTCTTGGAGGAGGTGTGTCACTGGGAGTGGGCTTCGAGGTTCCAAAAGCCCACACCAGGTCCAGTCTCTCTCTCTCTCTGCTGCCTATGGATCAGGATGTAAAGTGCCCGGTTCCGAGGCCATGTCTGTCTGCTTGCTGCCACGCTGCCCACCATGGTAATAATGGAATAGCCCTCTGAAACTGTAAATAATTCCCCCAATTAAATGCTTTATTTTCTAAGTACTGCCTTGGACATGGTGTCTTTTCACAGCAATAGAACACTGACTGAAACAGGCATTGATATTTATTGTGCCATTCTTCCTGATTGAAGACACAATGTGACCAGCTGCTTAAATGCGCCTGACACCATGCATGTCCCAAAGGATATGGCTTTTCCTGAATGAGATGTGGGTAGCTATAAGCCTTTTGTTAATAAGCTCAGCACATTGGGTTTCTAACTTGTTAATGTAATTTAGGTTTGCCATTTATTAGATTATAACTGGAAATTCAACATGCTCCAAGATATTGAGTATTTAAAACTTATTACTCGTGTACGGGTAAACTGATATTTCTGACTCCTATCCTCACCTATTTTCTGCAGCATTCTTGTCCCTTTGGTGCAGCCCCCCCCCCCCCCCCCCCCCGTAGCCCCGTAGTCCTGTCAGCTCTGCCACTGCTAGAATATTTCTTCCAACGAGTGCTGGTTAATAACTTATCTGAATATTCATTTCCACTTCAAATGAATTTGGATTTTGTTATAAAGCCAGACCCTGCCTGCTGTTTTTTTCATATTTAGTCAAGAGGCAACTTTATTTCATTAAAAAAATTCCTTTATTGTTGTTTTATGTGTATGAGTGTTTGCCTGCATGTATGTATATGTACCATGTGTGCAGTTCCCATAGAATCCAGAAGAGGGCATCAGGTCCCCTGGACCTGGAGTTAGAGGATGTGGTGAGCCTCCAGGTTGGGAGCCAAACTTGGGTCCTCTGCAATAGCAGCAAATGCTCTTACCAGCTGAGTCCTCTCTCCAAAGCCCACACATGTGTGAGACATGTCAATGTTGGATAAAGTGGAGAGGGTCTTATCAGAAGAGTTGTTTTCACAGTACGAGAGAAGTGAGACAATTAAATGGCATACCTGGGTCCATTCGTTCGTCTGGGGATCGTAAGCCTCCACTATGTTCAGGTAGGTCTGACCATCATAACCCCCGACAGCATACAGCTTGTCCCCAAGCAAACAGACCCCCACTGCGTCTCTGCTGATGCTCATGGACGCCACTGCAGTCCACATGTCTGTTTTGGGATCATATCTGAAAGAAAATTTTACAATGGGAGCTGACACTGCTCTGGAAATATTTTGTGTAAAAACGTCTGTCCTTCAAACCTATCCTCTGCCTTATCTGTGATATGAATACGCTGAACACAGTTTAGAGAAAAAGATCAGTATTTTCCTAAAAACTTCAAACTTACGGTGCTATAGATTCATTTAGTAGATACAGCACCCTATGAATATAAGAGTAAAACTGCTTCAAGGCTTCAGTGTCCCTGCTGAAAATGTGGGCAACGCAATACGTTAAACTCTGTGCAAGACGACTTCACTCTCAGTTACAGTAGCTGTCCATTGTTTTGGCCTTTTCGTTCTTTTTAAGCTAGACCTGCTCAATGACGTCATTTAAAGGGTTGACACTTCATGCTAACAGCCATGTTGCTTCTGATGTTTATGGCATCAACACCTGTCTTTTCATCGGTGGGACAAATCACATAAAAGACTCCTGTATCTCCTTCCTGGATCATTGTACATAACGAGCAGAGTCGGAATTACCTTCTCTCCACAACAGATGAGATGTGGCCATAACTTAACTGCCTTTTACAACACCAGCTCTGCTTGTTATCCGAGACTGTGCGCTATCACCAGCAAGTCTGGACTTTATCCGACAGCCCTCTTGTCGCCTACAGTTGACTAAGTAAATCACTCTAACCTCAAAAAAGTAACTCCGTTCACCCTTTCTGGTACTCACTGATTTCATATTCTCCATTAAAGATTTATTTACATATTTATGTACATGAGTATTTGTCTGCATGTATATCTACACACCAGAAGGGGACATTGGATTGCAGGGGACTACAGTTATAGACAGTTATGAGCTGCCATGTGGGTGCTGGGACCTGAACTCAGGACCTCTGGAAGAGAAGCCGGTGCTCTTAACCACTGAGCCATCTCTCCAGCCTCTCATATTCCTGTTTAAACTCTAAAATTGCTACTAATGCTCCAGCACTCTGCGTGACCCACACACAGCCTGTCCCCTCCCCTGGCACTCTCCCACCACTCACACAGTAGCCCTTCATTTCTCATGTGAACCATATTTTTTTCTGTTTTGGAGTGTTCACACATGATTCTTCCTGTAAAATGCATCCAATTCTCTCTTGTCCTTAAACTAAATAAAAAGTATTATATGAAGACCCAGCATGACACCCAAATCTTCACTGCTAATAGGCCTCTACTTGACCTAAAAGTTGAGTTTCTCACAACCAGTATGGATGACTTGGTGAAGCCTTAAAGACTTACAAGAACTTTTCATTTTATTTTATCATTTTCTATTATTTCATTGTACATCATAATGGGCCAGATATGTCCTTTTCCTTTCCACCTCTTATGTGGCTTCCAGCCCCTAACTCATCCTTGCTGAGATTTCGTTAAACTCCTTTACTTTAATGTAAGGTTCAGAGTCTAGTAGAAAACAGCTACAGGATAAACAATTGTCTTCTCAGTGTGTATTATGTGCTCAATCCCAACCCAAGTAGGAGACTTGGAGGCAGGCGGAAAGACAGCAGAGCAGAGCATCCCAGTGTTCACACTGCATGGGCTGGGTGCTCAGTACAGACTTTGTCTAGAAGTGTGAGTTCTTTTGTGAGTTGTTAATTTTCCTTCATAGGAGTTACCTCTCCACACAGTCGGAAAGTCTGGAAGTCAAGTTGGATGTGGGAGCATCGTGTCCTCCGATCGCATACAGCAGTCCGTTCCAGGTTGTCACGCCCACGCCGCCTCTCCTTTTTGACATCTGGGCACACGGTGTCCACTTATTAGTGTGAGGATCAAAGCACTCTACTGACTTGAGACAAGAACTCCCATCGCGGCCACCAACTGCATAAAGTCTGTAAAAAAAGAGCAAACGTGATAACCGATGGGAAACAGAGCTGCGGTCAGGCTTACCGCAGAAAGGCGTTCCCTACGACAGCTCACTGAATTTGAGGTGCCACTGATGACGCAGCATGCTGAAGTTATGTGACTTAAGGAAGAAGATATGCTACCATTAGATGGTTCCATCTGAAAAAGTGATTTCCGTTTCTCTGCCCATGAGGCACTTACAACAATACCACAAAGGACTTAACAAATGGGTCCTGAGGAAATAAGAGCTTAGGCATAAATAGGACAATATTTATCAATATTTTCTAGACTTCTTTTGCTTTGGTCTTTTGAGCCAGAGTCTCGGTTTGTAGTCTTGGCTGTCCTAGAGCCCGTTATGTAGAGCAAACTTGCTTCAGTAACTCAAGAGTTCTGCGTCCGCCTCCTGCGTGCTGGAACTAAGGATGTGTGCCTCTCTACTCACCTTACCTTCCTTAGGTGGCAGATCTACAAGGACCTTTACAGTCTGCTTTAATTCCCTCCTCCCTCTTTCCGCGAGTGTTAGTGCAAAAGCAACGAAACAAAGACATTAATTAGAAACCACCAAGGCATTTATTTTATGGTGGAAGAAGGGGCTAAAAAGGTTTGTATTTAGTCCTTATATAATTGAGAACCATGAGATCTGTATAAATCTGTTTGTTTACAGCAGGAAAAGGGTAGGTTTTCCTAAATCCATCCCGAGGTCACCAGTCTACCACGAATGGAAAGACGGGGCACAAAAGTGAGGATGATGCACGGAAGATGATGGAGAAAAGTCTTTAGGGAAGCACTGAGAGACCACAGTATTTTAATTTTTAACATTTTCATCTATGTGGGTATGCATATTCTTGTGTGTGTTATGTGGGCACACAGGTTTGTGGGTGCACATACAGGTGCATGTGTGTGCACGTGGAGCCTGAAGCCGAGTCAGGTATCCTCCTCCGTCACTGCTGTTTAATCTTATGCACCAAGGCAGGCCTCTCAATCAAACCCAGAGCTCCTGGATATGGCCAGCCTCGCTAGGCAGCTTGCTCTGCTGATGCCCCATCTCTGTCTTTCCAGGCTGGAGTGACAGGTGGGCTGCAATACCCACCGGTACTTGTATGGATTTCATCTCTGGTCCTCATGCTTATTCCACAAGCACTTTAACTGTAAACATCCCCCCCCCCCCATGCACCGTGTTACTTTAAAAAGAGCATATCATTTTAAAGGACTTTAAACCACCAGACTATTGCTGTACAATTTAATATTGGCTATTTTTATAAAACGTACTCCAAATTACTCCAAATTAGAAATGTGTGGTCCCTGGACGTGAGAAAGAAAAGCTCATCAATAGGCAATTAGGGCTCTTATGGACAGAAGTCATAGGAAAGGTTTCGTTAGCTTGCTCGAAGTAGTCCTCCATGCAATAAGAAATGCATTTATTGTGGCCGAAATAGAACTTTAAATATCTCCTTACTTTCCACTCAGTACAGCCACACCTACT
Organism: Microtus pennsylvanicus; assembly: GCF_037038515.1. NCBI lineage: Eukaryota > Metazoa > Chordata > Mammalia > Rodentia > Cricetidae > Microtus > Microtus pennsylvanicus. Next base: position 35,954,029 of record NC_134590.1, read on the forward strand.
GTGCTCCTGGGGGTGGACATAGTGGCAACAAAATTCCACTGGCGAGCCTGAGGGTCCCATCGCTCCACGGTGTTCAGATAGCTCCAGCCATCATGCCCTCCTACAGCGTACATGGGGCCTTCCAACACGGCCACGCCTACAAGCGAACAGCAGAGAGGGAAGGCCTTGAGACGTTTTCAAACTCATGCTTTAATTAAAATGTAACTACAATGAATCTGAAACATGCAAACGTAACCAATCACAAACTTAGGCTATAGCTCTGGTCTTCCTCAGGGCTCTTCTAAGGCAGATGGGGCTGAAACAGCACACACTGCCATTACTATAACATCCTTCAATACCCAGAGTTCATTCTTTCCCCTCTAGCACTTCAGATTCGTAGGTTTTACTGGAGTGGTTTCATGCCACAGCCTATCGGTGTCACCATCAGGGAACAGGGTCGGAAGAGCCATTTGTTAATTTGGCCAGAAAATGCCTCTTAAGTTTCTACTAAGTTATAGGTACTCCATAGAACATAGAGGTAAAAGCCGTGTCCTTGTGATCAGTACTGTGTTTTAATCAGGAGACAGACAGGAAATACACATCGGCTATGTGCCAGTTTAAACAATGGAGCAATGAAAGCCAAGGAAGACCTGCATGATGAGATGACACATGAACAAAAGCACGGGTGCAATCAGAAGACCCTGTACAGGGGAGGAGGTGAAGTACGCAATAGCATGCGGAAGGTCTGAGGGGGGCTTAATGTGGCTGGGGTACACAAGCTGTCTACTTGGCTGAGCAGGGAACTGAAGGGAAGAGGATAGAAAATGAGGAAGTCAGAAAAAGTGCTTCTGGCCTTATCCCTTATCAGGCCTTTAGATTTTATTTTGAATGTGTGGAAAGTCAGTCAAGGATTCTCCTTTGCCCTTGTTTTTTGACATAGGATGCTATTATGTAAACGAATGCTCTCAAAGTGATGCTCCTCCTTCCTCTGCTTCCCAAGTGTTGGAATTAGGGGTGTGCAACCCCCACATCTGGTCAAGTAGATCTTGAGAAGAGGTGTGACATGATCATGGCCAAAACACCTCTAATTCAACCGAGCAACCATGGCCAAGTCAGGTAAAATAGCTGTTGTGTACGTGTGACCGAAAACAACTCTTATTTTACTTGTTCTATATTGTGTTATATATAATCTTGTTATATAGTACTGGTTATTGAAGACTCACACAGACACATGTATACAAAATATATATTCATATACACATATTTCAGCTTGTATATATTGTCAATTTTACAGAATATATCCAGTTTTACATATACAAAATATCCATCAAGAGCCTAGAAGGACTCATGTTGTCTAACTTCTTGAATGTTGGCTCTGAAAAATCAGTTTAGCAGTGAAAGCCCCTTTTCCAAACTAAATCTTCATGTAATTTTCATATACGAAGAGATTGAAATTTTTCTTAATTAGGTTTATCTTGTAAATTTAGATAGATAAAATTTATCTATTATGCAAATTTATTTTGAGGAAAACATTGGTAAAACAATTAACTTCTATGTGCTATAAGGATTTGCCCTAAATTAGAATTGTTTCTTTCCGCATGGTGGTAGTGGGATATACGAATGAATTACAATGACCCTGGATTTTATGGTAAACCTAATTTTACAGGTTTCGTTCATTATTAAAATATATTTTCCAGGATGGAGGTATACCCCAGTTTCAGGATGCTTGCCCTAGCAAGTACACATCCCTGTGTTTGATCCCCAGAATGGTAGTTTGTTTATTTTTTGAAATGATGTCTCTGTGTAGCCTTGACTATTCTGGAACTTGCTCTGTAGACCAGGCTGCCTTCACAGAGATCTGCCTGCCACTGTCTCCTGAGTGCTGGAATTAAACGTGAGCATGTGGAAGTTCCTCTGGCCAGCCGTGTCTGGTAGCCGCTTCTAAGTAATCACTCAGAGGTTTAATATTAATTACAAACTGCTTGCTTGAATAGCTTAGGCTTATTACTAACTAGCTCTTACCTTTGAATTCACCCATTTCTATTAACCCATGTTTTGTCACATGTCTCGTGGCTTTACCTGTGCTCCTCTGGTGGCTGGCTGGCATCTCCCCTGACTCTGTCCTCTTTTCTTTCTGTATTCAGTTTAGTTTTGCAGCCTAGCCCTATTCTGCCTTGCTCTAGGCCAAAGCAGCTTTTGTTATCAACCAATGAGAGCAACACATATTCACAGCATACAGAAGGGTTATCCCACAGCAACCACTGACAGGTTGGAATACTGGTTTAATAAAAAGGCCTTGTGGCGGAATAAGAGCTTGTCTTGCAGAAGCCCTGGCCCTCTGGTAGTTTCCTGAACCTCCCAGCACGTCAGTCTCTATTCCCAGACAGTTTTCATTTCTGGGTGCTAGCTTTGGAGGCAGTCTTTATATCTGTCTTTTATTACAACCTAGCAGATTCCTTATGGAAGCCATTTCAAACCTTTTCCAAGCTGTGATAAGGTGAAAATATGGCCACAGACTCTTTGACTTCATGCATTTTGCAGCATTGCCCTGCAGCTCCACTGAGAGAGTGGGGATGCATTGCTTCACTTGGGAGTCTGGCTTTGACTGTGGCTTCTTTGGACCAGTGAGATGTTAGGACACATGATGAAAGCACAGGCGTGAGAATCTGCCCTGGGCGCTGCTTCTCGCTCTGTTTTTGATAACTTTGTGATGCTGCCATGCTAGACAGGTAGATGAGACCGTCCTACAACATCCAGCCTGCACAGACTGATGACCACCAGCAGTGCCTGCACCCATCCACGGCAGCCAAAGCCAAACTGACCAATCACAAACCCACGAGCTCTGGTAGCAAGTCTCTGCATTGTGCTTCTCTGTTTTAGACAGATGTGACGGCACAGGCCCACAGGTTCAGCACTGGGGAAGTGGAGGCACAAGATTAGTAATGCAAGACTAGCCTCAGCTACATAGTGAATTTGAGGCCAGCCTCTGCAAGACCCTGTTTCAAAACAGAACAAACCTGCAGCAAAAGCGTCTAAGTTTTGGAGCGGTTTGTTATGCAGCAGAAGCTGGTGAAACATGCACTTCAAACCCCAATTTTATTTCTCCATTCCTCCAGTCTTCTCTAACAATTCCTTCTCTTGTTTCACCTGAGAAAATAGAGTTGCCTAAATTCACTTGTCCCTGCCCATGCACCATCAATTCCTTGAGGACGAAGAACGTGCCTTTCTTTCTTTTCATTTCTGGGTGCTGGTTTGGTGGCAGCCCCTAGGCTGCTGCTCAGTATTCTACACGGAGTACAGTATAACCTCCATGAGCTAAACTCAACTTGCTTTCACTGCCCTTGTCCTGTCTTCTGCACGGCCTATCCAATTCCTTACTGCAGCTGTTTCGACCCTTTTCCAGGCTGTAAGGAGTTGACAACATGGCCAGAACCCCTTTCTTTTTCACAGTGTGACCCTGCAGACCCTGGGAATCTATAGAACAGAGGATACACATTACAGGCAACATTGTCTGCTCAGTGAGTTATCTGACAGGAGAGAAAGAGGGGCTGGGGAGATGGGTCAGCAGTTTGGAGCACTGGCAACTCTCTGGGGCACTGGGGTTTGATTCCCAGGACCCATATGGCAGTTCACAACCATTTGTAACTCCGGTTACTGGGGATCTGCAGCTTGCTTTGCATACAAGTGGTGCATATATATATATATATACAGGGAAACAACCAGACAGAAAAGACAGAATGAAAAAGAAATGTCTGTATGATGTTCAATTTTGGTGTGTGTGTGTGTCTGTGTGTATGTGAATTCCCTTCTGCTTAAAAACCATTAATACATACACATCTGTCATTGTTGTTTTCCATATACATATGGAAATAGAAATGCTAGTTTTGATGAGTATTTTAACCAGGCCACATATCATCCTCCTAACACGAATGTGAGGCATGGTTGTCAGCCCATCGTGCTTCCTCAACCCCTTGGACCCCATACTTTCTGTTATACCCATTGTTGCCTCATTTACGTAAGTGCTGTGTTGGGGCTTCTGCTTCTTAGGTATGAGGGCTGCCTGGCAACAGTTGCTGACTGAGCCCACACACTGGTCTTCTGCCTGGTACAGATGGGAAATATGTAGCGGCAACCTGCCTTTCTAAGTGGGTCTGCAGATACACTTACCAAGCCCATGCCTATGTGTGGACATAGGCGGCATCACACTCCAGGACTTTGTTTTGGGGTTGTAGCACTCTACCGTGTTCAAAGTCTTCAGTCCGTCGCGCCCTCCCACCACGTACAGCTTGTCATCTAACACCGCGACACCGAACTGCAGTCTCCTCCCGTTCATGTTTGCCACGGGCGTCCACATATTTGTACGGAGGTCGTACTTCTCAATGCTTGTTGCTCCTTAACAGTAACAAAGAGAGTTATGGGACTACGAGCTCCACTGTGACTATGTTTCATGTAGAGAAGTGGAATTTTGTATGGTATCAATGTATATTCCTGTGTGTGCACACACATGCTTGTGCACATGTGTGAGTGTGCATATGAAGTCAGAGGGTGATGTGTGGCGTCTTCCTCTATCACTCTCCACCTTGTATCTCCAGAGGTGTCTCACTGAACCTGGAGCTCACTGTTCTGGTTAGATTAGGTTGACCTACCTGTCTCTGCCTCCCCAGCGCTGGGGTTACACATGTGTGCCAGCTATGTATGTGGTTTCTGGGGGGATCTACACTCAGGTCCTCATGCTTGTAAGGAGAATCACTACCAACAGAGCCATCTTCCGAGCCCCAAAGCATATAGGTTTTTATTAGCATCGATAGCAATACTTTGATTCTGTCCCAGTAGTAAGGCCGCTGTCTACCCCCCCTGACCTTCTCTCCTGTCATTCTTCCAGGCATCCTCCTGTAGTAAAAGGTCCAACAGGAAGGTTCTCTGTTCACAGAGGCTGTGAAGACACACAGAAGTGGGAGGACATGCAGGGGAGTTTAGCACCGTGGAAGCCAGAGAAACAAGAGTTTACAGCAGCCAGTTCTGCTGACAATGTCAAACGCACCGAGAGGAACAAATAAAAAGTAAGAAGCACAGGGTTGAGCTTCAAGGAGGTCACCAAGGACTTTCGGGAGGGTTCCCTATTTGGGTGGCTGACGTGGTGAGGAAATGCAGGCAGGGAGCGCCACAGAGGATGACTCTGAGAAGCCTGGCCGTGTGCACGCAGGGATTCCTAGGCAGAGGGAAGGAGGCTGTGTCTCCAGTTAATCTGGGACTGTGGGGTTGGTTTACAGATATAAAATGGAAAGGCTCTAGTTGAGAGGAAGGAAGCTGATGGCACAAGAGATAAAGGAGACAATAATAACATGACATTCCAGGGAAAGGGGAAAAGAGCAGTAATAACAAAACCCAGTGCACGGGGCTGGCTCCCATAGAAGGGAGGGGCACCCAGAAAGGAGGAAGGACAAAGGTCATTTGGGAACCGGACTGTGGGTAGTGATGGAGGTTACTGCCCAAAGGAACCTCTGGAAACTTCTAGAACTCTTTGTTCTCTTCAGATGTGGAACCAGTGGAGATTTAGGAAAACAAATGAAAGAAAGCGAAACAAACAAAGAAAAAAAAATCCACCAAAAACTAATTCCCAATTATGTAGAGTTTGAGTCCTTTTTTCTTTTTAAATTGCTAATTGACAGCCAGCTTTAGCCTTACAGAGGATGCCAGCACAGGGAACACTTACTCCGCAGGACCATTGGAGCCACTGTTACTGTTACAATTTTGTTCTACACATGGGCATGATATCTTCTTAGAGTTACTGTTTAGTTTTATCCTCTACAGTTCTGAGTCATTTGACATTGATACCAAGTCTCTTTCTTCCTCCTCCTCCTCCTCCTCCTCCTCCTCCTCCTCCTCCTCCTCCTCCTCCTCCTCCTCCTTCTTTTTTTTTCCCCCATGACAGGGTTTCTTTGTGTAGCCCTGGCTATCCTGGAACTTGCTCTGTAGATCAGGATGATCTCAAACTCATAGAGATCCACCTGCCTCTGCCTCCCAACTGCTGGAATTAAAGGCATGTGCCACCACTGCCCAGACCACCTTTGTATTCTTTTTTTTAAAAATTAATTTATTTTGTTTTATACACATTGGTATTTTGCCATGGGTGTTAGATCCCCTGAAATTGGAATTAAAGACAGTTGTGAGCTGCCATGTGGGTACTGGGAATTGAACTCAGGTCCTCTGGAAGAACAACCAGTGCTCAACCACTGAGCCATCTCTCTAGCCCCCCCCACTTTGTATTCTTATACATACAGAATTGCTTCTAAATACTAGCTGGTTAAAAATATTTTTTATTTGCATAATCTTTCTTTGTAACTGTTGGCAATAATGATATTTTATTCATATACTTGATTATGCTTATGTGTAAATTATATTATAGCACTTGATTCTTTACTCCAGCCATGACCTTAAAATCTTCTATCAGGTAAATCAAATCAAATAAAAATTGCCTTCCATCAAATAAAAATCCTTCTTCATTGATGAATTTTCAAACTATTTTTTCTCTTAAATCTTGCATGTTCTTTTAGACCTAGTTTATGAAGTAGTGAGATATTATAAACCGGAAACTCAAAATTTAAACATCTAGAATAATAAAACACAAGTTTTATTATTTAAGCTTGGATGTGTGTTGGGGTGGCTGTAGGGATTTTACAGTGGTTAGGAGCATTATCTGATCTTTCAGAGGACCTGGGTTTAATTCCCAGCATCCACATGATAGCTCACAGCTGTCAATAACTTTAGTTCACGGTGGCTGGGGATGGGGATGGGGATGGGGGAGGATCTACTGCCCTCTTCTGGCTTCCACAGCTACTGCATGCATATGGTGCACAGCCATACATGCAGGCAAAACACCCACATAGAGAAAATATGTTTTTAAAAAAATTGTGTGTGTGTGTGTGTGTGTATTTCTACATACTGAACCTAGGACCTTGCATGTTTTGGTCAAACACCCTACCACTGACCTATCTTCCTGGCTCAGTATAGACCTTACAGTCTCCATCCGTGAACCTAAAGTTAAGAAGCAATTGGGCATACAGTGCATGATTTCATATTCCTTAAAGTTACCACACTCGGGAGAAATACTAAAATGTGACAAGTGCACAGAGAGCTTTAGTTATGTAACTGAAGAGACAATAAAGGCATTTGACAAATACTTAGGGGGTACCAGCAAATTATTATCCCAAGCCCTATGTATTAATATCAATATTAATATGAATGCTTCAATGAGCAAAATCCCTGTGCTTTTTTACTTACTGGGGGTAGGAAGAGGTAAAGAGACCATAAATAAATGTATCAGATACTGCGAAAAAATTTAACTTAGAGTAATGAGATTAAAAAAAAGGGTAAGAAAAGGTTTGAAAGCGGTAGGTAAGAGGCTGCTACCCAACAGCCATGGGAAGCCTCTGTGGCAAACTGACATTTGAGAGGAAGTCTGAGTGAGGGGTAATGTTACTGTGAGAGGGAAGTGATGGGAACATTTAACATAGCATCCTTGGTATGTAGAAATATGTTTTGGCATGTTAGATGAGCAAGTTGGCCAATGGGATTGGAACAGGGGAGAGAGGAGGACCATGATGAGTCTATGGAAGTCAGAGGACTTTTACGAGGGCCTGCAGACACTAGCTAGCTCTAGGAACATGGGCAGATATGCATGAGCTTTCAAATATACAGCAAGCTCCCATAACAACCGACAGCCAATGGCACTAGGTGTGGTCTTCAGTCACTAGTGACAACTGTTGACAGAATGGTCCAAAGGATTGCCAGTCGCCTTAACCAAGGTTCCCAAATGTTTGTGTTTAGCTTTCTTTTCTATGTATGTATGTATGCATGCATGCATGGAGTTTTCTCAATTGTTTAAGAGTAAATCACAGAAGCGATGACCCTATAGCTCTAAATATTTCAGCATATCTTCTTTGGAACAAGAAATTCTCTATAAAAACTATACTACAACTATCAACATCTGGAAATTAACATTTACAGAGCTATTATTTAACATTTTGTTATCAGTCTCAATCATGAACTCTGCGGCAAAACAAAACAACCACAAAAAACCACAATATATTAGAATAGTGATATTGTGGGCACATAATCTGCAACCAAGTCAGATCTTTTCCCAGATTTCTTAAAAATTATGTGCATGTGTCTCTCTGTGTGTATGCACACGCACACTGTGTGGGTGTCTTCTGAGGCTGGAAGGCGTCAGGTGCCCTGAAGCCGAGTCACAGGTTGTTGTGAGCCATCTGATGTGGGTGCTGGGAGCAAGCCAGGATCCTTTGCAGGGGCACCAAGGGCTGCTTCTTAACTGCCGAGTCATCTCTCCAGCCCCTAAGGTCTGAATTTTGAAGTATATATGATGGCATCAGCATATTTTAATTCTAAAGACAGACAAGTCATTCTGTCTGAATCCGTGTTTCCCCCACGCTTTAGGTGATGCTTTGGGCTGCTGATTTCCAGAGAGTGAGTCCTGTCGGGGCACTCGCTGCTTGGATACATCACTGCCACCATTAGTTTTAGTCACTTGGTTAAGTGCCATGTGTCAGTTCTCCGTCCTTGGAAAGACACCATTTTATCTTTTATAACAACCAAGCCGGGAGATAAATGCTCCAAAATATGAAGCTTTTTAAGTATCATGTCTTCTCCAAGAATTTCTGAATTTCAGATTAGAGATGTTTTATTTTGGTGGCTGCCAAAATGGATAATCTTTCTTTCCTTCTCTGCTTGCCTGTGCGTGAGTACTGGGGACTGAACCCAATGCATCACGCATGTGAAGAGAGTGTTCTCACTGAGTTGATTCCCAGCCCAAACTAAATACGTTTTCCTAACCTCATCTTCCTTTCTCTATCAGATGGCACTCTACTGAGAAGACAGCTTCCTTTCTTTATGTGTAGCACTTGTGGAGACTTGGAGTTTATGGTCTCTCATTTACTGTAATTGCTTACGTAGATGCTCAAATGACTTTGAACTCAATGGAGTCTCCCGACAAGATGTTTTCTCTGTCTTTTGACTTGCCCCCCACCATACCTTGAACACCTCTGGCACTAGAATTGTTTTCCAGGCTCATTTTTCCCGTCCTTGTCCCTGAACCAGCCATTTCTCCACAGGGCCTCTTGGTAGCAGGGTGTATCACCCTCCGTTCCTCTAGATCAAAGATTACCCATTACCTTTTGTTGAATCCATCCCGCCAACTGCAAACAGTGTTCCAACAGTCGACTTGCGAGGTTTTGTCCGAGGACTCTGCAACATGGGTCGTCTCTCAGGTAATAAGTGATACTTCATTGCTTCCATAATGAGTTTCTGACATTCTATGTCATCCCGAAAAAGTGCATTGTTTTCCATGTCTGCCAGGAACTAGAAAAGAACAGAATATATGTACAATAAAGATTTTTTTAAGATATGCTTTTTAATCCATTGCCTTGCTCTACTGATCAGCTTATTTCTAGGATTTTATTTTAGTTTTGTGACAGGGACTATGTGGCCCTGGCTGGCCTGGGATTCATGATGCAGACCAGGCTAGTCCTGAACTCCAGATTCTCCTGTCTCAGCCTCTCAGGATTGAAATTATAGGGGTCGATGTATCAGCTTGTCACTGCCTCTACCTCCCGAGTACAGGGACTAAAGGTGTACATCTCCCTCCCCTGCCCTGTGTGTGTTGTTTCTGGGGCAGGAACTCACAGAGACTGGCCTTGAACTCAATCTAAGGCCCAGGCTGGCTCTGAACTTCTGGTCCCCCTGCCTCAGCTTTCTAGGTCCTGAGACTATAGGCAGGAACTGCCAGAACAAGATCATTAATGCCTTCCTAGCATGTTCTGAAATCTGATATTTTTAGTTTCCCTTCATCAAGTTTCATGGCTTTCTTGGACATCTGAGGTTTAGTTTTCCATGTCAATTTAAGAGCCATCTAGCTCTTTTTTATTATCTTGACTTTTTGGTGTGAACTGTACCGAAAAGCTTTTACTAGTTAGGGAGAATATACACTTTATGATATTAGGTCTTTCTGTTCAAGGGGCCTTTTCACTTGTATGATTTTCTTTACTGGCTTTGCCTTCGTGTTATTAAATTTATTCTTACACATGTAATTACTTTTATTGCCAATTTCGACTGATCATTGTGACTTGTACTTTAGCCTGGCACTTTACCACACTCACTGTGCTCCAGCTGTGGTCCGTCACTCATCACCGACTAGGAATAGTCTGGCATCTTTTTCTGGGTGGACACAAATTATTTCCGTTCATGGGTTTATCATACTGCCCAAACTTTCAATGTAATAATGAATCATTGGGTCATTGGAACCTCTCTGCTTCCGGTGGGCGTTCAGCAGGCATTAGTGTTTTACTGTCTCACACTGTAGTCGTTACAGCATTGCGTGGTCCATTTTTATTTAGGCTGCCTCCATTTCCCCCTGCTTTAGAGTTCCAGTTACGAATTGGCACCAATTTTGCACCAATTTTTCCTCAAAAATCTTTCACACATCTATTTATAAGATCATATTTTTTTTTTCTTTTAAGCTCGTCATGTAATGATTTCCTGATAGATTCCCTGATAATTGTTCTTTTGTTGTTGTTCTTGGGAAACTTTCCCTGGCCGCGGTGTATTATCCTTTAAAACATAGAGTAACCATAGTCTATTAATTAGCCTGTTGGGCAAAGGGCACATATCATACTTAATCCAGTGAGCTGACGTTTAGTAAATGTACCAAGTGGACAGGGCTGATGTGTTTCTTTCACTCAGGGAGACCCCAGAGCTCAGTTTCTCTTAATTGCCATGTCCATCTGCCACCACCCGTCCCAAACATTAATCTATCCATACAGATTTGCCTTGTCTGCGTATTTCATACAAACACAATCATACATGCCCTCTATGTCTTGCTTATATTATCCAGCATATTCTTTCGGCTTGTCCATGGAGTAGCATGCATCAGTGCTGCTGCTTTGCTGTTGGATACTAGTCTACCGACTGGCTCTGTTCCACTCCGCCCATCCAGCAACTGATGGACACTTAGGTTGCTTCCTGTGTGGAGTGACTATCAACAGCTGCCAAGACAATGACGTGCACATCGCTGTGTGGGGATATGCTGATTTCTCTTGGGTGGATAACTAGCTAAAATCATCCTTCACTTTAAAGGAACCTCAAAACTGCTTTTCAGAGTGTCTGCACCACACTCCTATTCCCGCTAGCCCCTGTGAGGCTTCCGTTTCCACACACTCTCCCAACTGTGCCCATCTCAGCCAGCTGGAGAAGCAGAAAAGTGGGTTTCCTTTGCATTTCCTTAATGGCTAACAATGCTGAGAATATGTTTAGGCTTTGATAACTGAAGAGAGATCTGGCGGATCTCTATGAACCCATAGAGGCCAGGCTGGTCTACGGATTGAGTTCCAAGACAGCCAAGGCTACACAGAGAAATGCTGTCTCAAAAAACAACAAAAAAAAAAATAAACAACAACAACCAAAAGCCTCATGACCTGGGACAGTTTTTCCCATGAACACAAAACATAAACTTAGCACAGAAGCCATTAGTGGGTATGCTTGGAGTTGGCTCATTTAGATTAATGTTAGTGCTAGGATTACTTCTGATATAATTACCTTCGTGCTTTCTAAATAAAAATAAATGTGAAATAAAACACAGGCAGGCAGTAAAGTCTCAGGAGATTTTATAGTTACTGCAATTTGAAGTAAAAGATATTTTTAACATGCTTATAAGTTCTGTAGTTTATTAAAACTAGATTAGTGAATTTAAGTAAAGAAATGAGAATATAAAAATTACAAAGCAATTAATTCATGAGCAACAATAATCAAGTATTAGTGCAGCAGGTAAGCTATTGTTTGGGAAATTATTATGACTGGCTAAACTATAAAATATTGATTCTAATACACTTTTGCTTTTTTTTTATGAATTCCAAATGCCTGTTTGCCATAATCAGTGGCAAATCATTAAAAGTCTCTGGGAAATGAGACATTTTGATTGTGTAGATTCTTCACTCTTGTGTTCTTTATTTTGTTTTGGAGACAGGGTTTCTCTGTAGCCAGGCTGGCCTCGAATGCAGATTCACCTGCCTCTGCCTTCCAAATGCTGGGAATAAAGACATGCACCGCGACCACTCAGCTTATCTTCACTCTTGTATTTGTTTGTCAAGACTATTTTTATAAATTTGCCCCCTCAAAACACATATAGAATGAGAATGACTGATCCACATTGCATAAAACTTGATCAACTCTAAAGTTTGTCTTGTCATAGCACCAGTAATTGTAGTCCTTTTTCCTTCTTGAATTTGAGTTCATTTTTAGTAGAATTCCAGGCAATAATGACTGCAAAAACACTTTCTTGTTTTGATTATTCAGTTTCTTCCGAAATGGTCACTTGGGAGACTGGGAGATGGCTCAGTTGGTAAAATGTCTGCCACACAACCATGCTCTTGAATTGAGATCTCCAGTTCCCACACAAAAGCTGGGTACCAGGTCATGGATCTATAAGTTCAGCACTGGGCGGGCTGGAGACAGGTGGATCCCTCGAACTCACTGGTCAATCAGTCTAGCCACAGTGATGAGCTCCGGATTCAGTGAGAGATCCTGTCTTAAAAAATATGGTGAGGAGTGACCAAGGAAGACATGTGCTGTTGGCCCCTGACTTCTACAAGCACTCACATTCATGCATGTGCATCTACAGAGATATGTGGGTACATACAAGCAAGTGTACATAGCACATATATAAGGGTGTGCGCACACACATAAGCAGAATTTATTTTCAAAAGATCACTTGGGGATCTGATGAGATGGCCCAGTGAGTAAAACCCTTGCTATGCAAGTCTGATGAGCTGAGTTCCAACCATGGAACCTACCTAAGGCAGGTGAGAACATGCCCCATGAAGTTTTCCTCTGACCTCCACATGCACACTATGGAATGTGTGCCCATCCCTCATCACACATGCGTATACATACACAGAAGTCCATATACAAATAATAAACAAAAAAATTAAAGGATTACTTGGGTAGCATACCATAATTATATATATCATTTCTCTCATCATTTACAATATCTACTGTTGATAACACTACAATAAAATTAATATTTGGAAACTGATGATAAAATCTCATTTACTTGATATTGAGAAAATACCACTTCACAAATCTAAATTCTCTAGGTTACTATATCTAATTACAGTTTTAAAAAGTCACTAATTACTCAATAGTACTTGGCAATTTTAACAATTGTTATATTTCCCTACCTTTTATGTATATAAGTAAAACATACAGAATATAACTTCAAAATTCTGCTTGCTAACTAATTCTATAATTTTGGTTTTCACTTTCATCACCGAAACTCAAATCCAAACCCAAGAAACTCACAAGTACTCAGCCTAACACATACACACACAGACACACAGACACACAGACACACACACACACACACACACAGACACACACACACTGTGAAATTTATTACTTCTCCTCCCCCCACAATTCAAGGAACACTGTGGAAGGGGGCCGGAAAGATTATAAAAGCCAGAGGACAGGGAGGACTGCCACAAAATAGTTCTGGACAAGGCAGTGCTAACGTGTCTGTGCTTGCCTGCACAAGATCTCTGCAAGAATAAGCCCATCAAGGCTCCAGAGCGGATGGAGGAGGGGCTCACAAGGATCTTACTTTAGCTGAGGGGCTTTTGGCAAATGATAGTCACTGAGGAAGGCACTGTCAGTTCCCTATAGCCATGTGGTGCCTATTAGATTGCCCATGGGCCAGTGGATGGTCCTGTACCCGTGCACAGCTGGCAGAACCAATTGTCCTCAGTGGGTTATAGTGTGTGTGGTCCTTGAGGAGTTGGAGGAGGCTAATAGTAGTAGATATAATCTAACTACAATGTATTCTACTTATACAGGAAGCTACCAATGGTGTGTGTGTTTGGGGGGGGGGGTCAACAGAGTAACTAAGTGTTGCAATATAGTATTCTCCTTGTAGGAAAGAAAACCATAGCTCAGAGGTGAACTAACTGTTGACACCGAGCAGGTGCAGGGCACTGTGGCCAACTCAATCATATGTGCTCTTCCATTACTACCGCCCACCATGGACAGGGGCTCTCAAACCTGAGGGTGCACCCGAATCAGAGCAGGGCTTATCAAATCACCTTTCTAGGGTCCATCTCAAAAGTTCACGGGCACTATGGGTCCTATACTTCAAGAACCAACTGGCTAACTCACTGAGTTCCCCCTCCTTACCTGTCTTCTCTGTAGCATCAGAGGACATAGTACTTCCTCCTCCTCAGTCATGGAATCAAGTTCTAGTAACTCCAGTCACTTGGTTAGGTTGGTGATGGCCACTAAACCTTAGTGTTTCCTAGGGTCCAGTCCTAGCACTTTTGCCTTCTCCCTGGCCAGTATCATTCTTTTGCTTTGGGCTCCAACATGCTGGTAAGTTTTCCCATTTTTTTCGTCTTAATATTCTGAGGATTCAAGATGTAAGGTGCCAAGCAATTTTGGGAAATGGTTCTCCCTCCCCTCCCCCAAGCTACCTGCTATCCCTCACTCTATCCCTTGTCTCGATGACATCACCTTCACCAACCTCATTCTACAAATAGGATCACATTGGGTCCTTCATACCCAGTCATTAAGTTTTGTCAGTTTCTGGTAATTCCTCTCTGGCACTGCCTGAGTGTCTTCTTCACCTAGCTGAACTCTGACAGCCTTTCTAATGGGTCTCTAGTGTAGACCTGATTCATTCTCTAGTGCATTTACAGTCATCACCCCCAAACAGAATTATGCTATGCCTTTCTTATTATAAAACCTTTCCATCCTTCATTGCTTTTAAGATAAAGCCCAAACTCCTTTGCATGACTAGAGGTTCTTCATGATCTGGTTTAATTCCCTCTCTAGTTTCACCTCTTGATATCTATCACCCCTCCAGTCATGTAAGCATTCTTCAAATCCCATAATGTATGCTTCACACCAGTGCACAGTCTGGTCTCTTTCCTGAACATGCGCCCCCCCCCCCCATGCTTTTGGTGGCTAACACAAGATGCAGACCACATGAAATTTAAGGAAGTTCACTCTAGTTCTCTGCCATCTTTTTTTTTGGGGGGGGGAAGGGTACTCATTTTTTCCATGTCGTGTTTATTCACCTATCTCTTCAGAGCCTCTTCTTACTACTTTATAACCATACCTAGCTTTCATTCTGTTTCCTTCTTTGTTTTTGTTTTTGTTTTTTTTTCAAGACAGGGTTTCTCTGTAACTTTGGAGCCTTCCTGGAACTAGCTCTTGTAGACCAGATTGGCCTTGAACTCACAGAGATCCACCTGCCTCTACCTCCCGAGTGCTGGAATTAAAGGTGTGCACCACCACTGCCCAGCTCTGGTTTCCTGCAATTCTATACACGGTGTGTTTAACAGACAGAATGGGCACAGAGCCATACGTGGGTTCAGATCCCAGCTCTGGCTCTCAGGAGCTCCATGTAGTAAAGGCGAGCAGAGTCACAGTCGAGAAGGACGAGAATGCAGAGTTACTCTGCCGTAGTATGGAGCTGTGGTTCTGGACATCTGGTTTTACTTGCCGAATGCTTTGCCTGTGCCCCAGGTGTTGGACTGAATGATCTCCTGTCTTTCTAAGGACTCAGGGGAATGCTCTGTCCCTAAGTTCCTGGGAACAGGAGTTTTAAAGGTTGGTGAGAGGCCTGCCATGTTGGAAGTGCCCTTTAAACTGCAGAACTGAACCACATTTCCAGGATATATGGTTATACAGGATCTTCCCACTAAGATCTTCTATATTTTACTTTCTTCCATTCAGAAAAGAATAAGAAAGAATGTCTGCTAGGAAGCAAGGAAACTTTAAGGGCCCTCTTTAGACCCGATTTCAAGAGAAATCCTTTATTATGCTGCTTTTCCTGAATTGCCATCTGTTTAGGAAGTTCCGCTTGTGAACAGGGAGGGCTGAGCACGGGGCCTTGGCAGTGACTTTTGTTTTTGCTAGGTAGAATACAAACTTCCGCTCACGGTAGCCAGAAATAATGCATTAGCTGCAAAATTAATATAAAGAAGGCAGCATCTGTGGCAGTTTAAATAATAAGAAAAAGAAAAGAAGGCCAAGCCTGAATCAGCGAGAGCTCTCACCTCCTCTGCGCTCAAGGCCTCTTTCTCTAGTCAATGCCCGAGATAGGCAGGAGAAAAAGCTGGGGAAATTCCTAT
The DNA here is from genome assembly GCF_037038515.1 of Microtus pennsylvanicus. Classification (NCBI taxonomy): domain Eukaryota; kingdom Metazoa; phylum Chordata; class Mammalia; order Rodentia; family Cricetidae; genus Microtus; species Microtus pennsylvanicus. The sequence goes on from NC_134590.1 coordinate 35,970,201, forward strand.
ATATTCCAGCGAAAACTGCACAAAGGGGAAATTGTGCAAGTCTGTAATGACTGACAACTCTGAACACACTGGCGAGAGGCCTCATTTTGAAACCATGGCATCATTTATAGTACATTATGTTTCACAGATTGCATTTCTCTTATATAATCCTGAGACAGATAGGAGGCACCTCGGCTTGATAAGAATCCCTGACATCCCTGTTTCCCAGAGGGGAGGCTGTGGTATGAGAACACACCAAGTCAAGTCAAAGCTTCCGGTGTCAGAACATTTACCACAGAGCCCTGCAGCCAGTTGGCACCTAACCAGCATGCGGCACTGAGCTGATCTAAAATTTCTGGCTCTTATTACTAAGTTACCTCCGGTTATTAGGACAGGTTGATAGTAGAGTCCAATAAAGTTGCTAACTCGAAATCAACAGTGCTCCTTAATCAATGTGAGTTAGATAACTTGACCCTCTGAACTGCGAACAGAAGCAGCTTTTTGTTGGTTTAATACGTTTTAACGGATACATTCCACAGGAAAACATGTATAAATTACTTTGACAGACTAGCCAAAGAAAAACACCCGTGGACGAGTGCCATTTATTACCTGTGGTGCAAGGAGAGGTAGCCTAATATAAGCCAAGAGTTTACTGAGATCTTTCCGCCTCTGCTCCAAATCGTGCCGGACCCAAGTCAGAAGTGCGTTCAGTATTGTCTCCTCATTAGGGATGTTCATGTCATCACTGGCCAAGAGCTTTGCGATCTCATTGGCTGGGAGTAAGACGAACTCCTGGTTTCTGATTACTTCCATGAAATGTTCCTAGAGGGGAAAAAGGCAAATAAATTATTATTCCATTTAGCCTTCACTATTTACATGAAAGAAGCTAATTTTTTTTTATATTAGGTGCCCGGAATAATTTGTACTTTAGACACAATGTTATAGCCACCCATTAGGAAAGAAGGCCAGGAGAAACACTAACCCGTACCTCTCATTAAATGTGTTTGGAGAAACAATGTCAGCTCGCTACACTGTGAAGTGGACCTATGACATTTATTTATTTACTGTGTTGCTCAAGTTAGGGAAGAGTTTTGATGGAGTTTCTGAAGGAAGCTTGAAAAATGAAGTAAACACCAAGGAGAATGAATAATATCAGGTTCTTAAGGAATTTAGGCAGCAGCGAAGGTGCTTCTGACCCAGGAATTGCCTCTAAGCTGGTCAGGCTTCCTAAGATTCTAGATCAAAGGCCTGGATCCTGCCATGGTAGAACACTTATCTTCAAGCTTATTCTACAACCAAAGCAGCTATTAATGTTTTGCTCTGATCTGCTTTGTTTTAAAGACAGGGTCTACCTACATAGCCCAGGCTGGCCTTGAACTTGAGGTTCTTCTGGGATCATAGAGACGTGCTACCACACATAGCTCAAAAACATCCCTATGCTTTTTAGAAGATCACCAGGATTTCATGTCTATTTAGTAAACTTAAATCTCTTCTAATCTGATTTACGCAGAGTTAGTTTGCTATTAACAAAAAGAACCAAAGCAAACTGTTAACCTAGCATGTCCTAGGAGCAGGACCTGGGACTGCGCATGACAGAGTCCTGACTGCATGTTAGAATCAAAACCTCTGCGATTGGGAATGGGACACTAGCACACGTCCGAGGAGTGAAATAACTTGTTTATCATTATCATGTTAATTAATCTGGAGAGAAAGAAATCTTCTCTTAAAATCCCTTCCTTTAAAGCGTGTGTACGTGCCTTAAAATCCCTTCCTTGTGTGTACGTGTTTGTGTCTGTGTGTGGGTGCAGCGTCTGCAGAGGCCAGAAGCTAGAGTCACGGTAGCTGTGAGCCATCTAAATACGGGTCCGCCACAAGAGCGGTACACAGCTGCTGCTCCATCCCTCCAGCCTGAAGGAAAGAAATCTCACCCTCTCTGCTTCGAAGTCTCTAAGTCTTAACGAATAATGGATATAAATACAAACCCCAGACGTGATCTTGTAATGTTTCTCTTACACTTCCTAATGTACTGTCTGCCTCGGCATACAGGGTTTTAGTGAAATATCTAATGCTGCTCAAATGAGAGCTAGAGATAAGGCCTATCAATAACTATCTTCCATATTAAAATGAGAATCATAGTTTCCATTTAGCCTGTGGTAACCCAAGCGAGATACTGATCTGAAATCTATCTTGGGCTGACGTTCCTTTCAGCAGAGTCTTAGGAGGAAAACCATTCATGAATAATTAACTAAACTCAATTGCTCCAATTCATCATGATTTGTTAAAAGATACCAAAGTGAATCTACTTTATATGATTGATTATCATTTTCAGGAACGTATTTTAATAAAATCTCAACGCTGGAATGGCTTCAAGCAAACTGTTCTACTCAATTGCAGACTGACATTATAAGATGATTTGGGAACACACAGCAAGAGCCAAAAATGATCAAAACGAGGCTGGGGCTGTAGCTCGGTAGAGAAGGGCTTGCCTGGCTTGAGTGAGCCTGGGGTGCAGCCCCTAGCACTGCAAAACCCTCAGCCTGGTCACTCCACCTGTCATTTGAAACAAAGCCAAATACTTACAATACAAATGCTTCTTTTAGCATCATTTTATAGTAAAATAGACCAAATGTCCAGCTCTAGAAAGTTATAGCTCAATGATTGGTTAAGCAGGCAATATGAATTTGGAAGAAGTTCACATAGTAAAGATATTTAATATATAATGTTAGGTGAGAGTCTTGAGATGTAAATAGTATTTCTGGTCATTTAACGATAGGTGTGGCTAGGCATGGTGGCACAGATCTGCGAGTCCAGCTCTGAGGGGCAGGAGGCAGGAGGATTGTGACTCTGAGGCCAGCCTGGGTCCACGTATGGTATGGCTAGGCGACACCTTTGCACGACACTAATGTGATCGCTGTTCTACTGTCCTATGGTATTAGCTGCATTTCCTCAGGGGGAGGAGGCTACCCGACAAACTGTTCCTGTATCTGTTTCAGAGGAATGCCCTTTTCACTCCGGCCCAATTTATACTGCATGGGAACTGAGCCTTTCAACGGTTACACAATACCACTGGAGCAAGTTTAAACACAAAATTCCTGTCGAAAGCATGCCTTTGCTTTAAAATGGCTATTTTAGAAGAATTCAATGATTTTTTTAAAAAAACATTTTCTAGACTGAAAAAAAAATCACATTTAGAATTATAAAAGTCAACGCTGTTTGCTTCATAAAAAACTCTAGTGACATAAAAGTAGTTGTAATGATAAACTAATCTAGAATGTTGGGGTTCAATGAAAGGCTCCAGGTCATGTTCAGAGGCAATGGAGAAGGGGAACAGGATATATGCGCATGCCCTGTGTGCCGCCATGCACTGACTGAACTCACCGTCCAGCAGCATGCTTGTCTCCTCCTTCCAACCTGTTTTATGGAAGAAGCAGCCACCAAGCTACCAGGCGCTTGATAGAGGCGCCCTTTCCCCCTTCAGAATCGTTTCCTAAGCAAATGAAATTACTGAGGGATTTATTTAAACTGGAGATTGAATTTTGCTTTACATTCTTATTCGGTTCCCATAGCAACATTCAAATCAGACAATCTGCCTCTAAATTACTTATTGTTATTAGAGTTCCGTGGAGTTTCTCTATTGAAGCTAAGTAATGTCAAGTAATGACCTTGACATAAAAAAAAACCTACTGCAACTAATTGGCTATGAAAATAGCTCTAAAAACATCCAGCTAATTCCAATTGAATTTGCATCTAAACCTTAGAGCAGCAATCATGCCTGTACTGTAAACAACAGGAGTGACCTAAATGCATACAAATGTTTTCACGTGTATAAAAGTCCTTCATAGGAAAGAGAGCTTGGGCCTGGAGGGAGGGCTCATGGGAAAGGCACTTGCCACTGAGCCTGATGAGTTCCTTGGACCCACGTGGTGGAAGGAGAGAACTGACTTTTTTGCTTGTTTTGTTTTTTGTTTTTTTGTAGCCTTTGGAGCCTGTCCTGGAACTAGCTCTTGTAGACCAGGCTGGCCTCGAACTCACAGAGATCCGCCTGCCTCTGCCTCCTGAGTGCTGGGATTAAAAGTGTGCGCCACCACCGCCCCGGCAAGAACTGACTCTTGCAAGTTGTCCTCTGACGTCCACGTGTGCACATGCTCACACTTAAATATATGTAATAAAAATATAATATTAACAAAAAGGAAGATATTAAGTTGTACACTTACTAGGAAGAAAACAAACCAAGATGTGCTTTATTTACTTACATTTATCTTATTCCAGAAGGTGTTTGAAACTGCAGATAGAAAGTTAAGAAATGAGGGGGTGGAGAGGTGGCTCAGCAGTTAAAGAGCACTGCCTGCTCTTCTACAGGAACCAGGTTCGATTCCCAGCACCCATAAGGCAGCTTACAATTGCCTGTAACTCCAGTTCCAGGGACTCCAACACCCACTGCTGAGCTTCACAGGCATCAGGCATGCATGTGGTGCACAGACGTCCACGTAGGCAATGCACTCAACACATTAGAGAAAGAAATGGGACTCTACAAAGAAGTAAGGTGAAGTGGGTGCATTCAAAGAACTTAATTTAAAAACACTGACTTGCACTGCATAGAGCCGTGCTGTTGTGCAGTGTTTTTACCAGATCAATCCACGTTCCATTATCTCTCAGGCTGCTGAATCAGAAGCTCCTCTGACTTCTTTTGAACACATAAGTCTCGCTTAAGAATACTTAAGTACTTAACAATACCTGAGAAGAGTATAGTTCCACATGGTGGCAAGCCTTGCGTGTAATTGAGGCATCTGAAATAGGTCTCCCATTTATCCTTTCTTCGTTCATCTTATACTGTATCAGAATACTACGCCCACTCTGACCGGTTTCCACCAGTGACTACGCCATGGGTCTGACATCCACCCACGCTGCAGTGCAATGTTTAGGAAACCCCGCTTCTCTTTCACGAGACCTTCTGCTCGTTTCCTTTCCCAACTCAGTGCTGCGCCATGAACTTGAGCCTCAAAACCACATGAAGCCAGCAACCTGGAGACCAGCTTTCGAAGGTAAGAAATGGGGTGACGAAGATTCTGGTTTTCAGAAAATACATACCATAGTGTAATTGTGGGCCACTTTGTGCAAATCTGTGCAGCCCTGGGCATCGGCAAAAGAACGGATTCCAAGGCAATTGGACGGGTGAAGCTGCTTCATGAGAAACTTACAGCATGCTTCCACAACCTGGGAGAGCTGCAGAAGGCACGCCGTAGACAGCAGGCACTCGATGTTATCTTCTTTTAGTTCAAGGCGGCCTAACAGGAGGAAATTCCATTAATGAGGGAGCTTCATGAACCTTGTTTACATACAGTAGCTGTTCTTAACAACGGGATTTCTAAATAAAAGCTCATCACACACATTACAGACCCTGAAGGCTTAATATTAAATGTGAATAATTTATCCCTTTGTGACCTCTACTTGAAAAAAAAATGGCAGCTGGGATGGTGGCACACGCCTTTAATCCCAGCACTCCGGAGGCAGAGGCAGACGGATCTCTGTGAGTCTGAGAACATCCTGGTCTACAAAGTGAATTCTAGGACAGCCTGGGCTGTTACACAGAGAAATCCTTAAAAAACAAAACAAAACAAAATCAACCAACCAATCAATCAATAACAAACAAAAAACTCAAAGCAGCAAAAAACAAAAAGGAAGAATGGCTTATTTTCAGAATTTTTAAATGTTACATTAACTAGCAACTAATATCTAGGATATAAAACTCTTAAATTTTAAATGTAAAATTTTGCTTATATTGCATAGCTCACAGAGAGAGGGGGAGAGAGACTGTTGTGTGTGTGTGTGTGTGTACGTGGAGAGCAGAGAGGGCACCTTGTTCTATCATTCCTTTGCTTGATGTCCAAGACAGGGTCTCCCACGGAACATGGCACTCAGTTTTTTTTACCTTGGCAGGACAGACAGCAACACCCTGCCTCTACCCTCCAGTACTGGGGTTACAGATACATACATCCACATCCAATTTGAACTTAGGTGCTGGTGATTTGAACTTAGGTCCTCATTTTGCAAAACAACTGCTCTTATTTACTAAGTCATTTCCCCAAACCCAACTCAATGTGATTACTCGTGGTATGTTTATGCCTCTGGACTCCATAGTCATCTGCTACACGCACATGTACAGGTACACACACACACACACACACACACACGCATGCACACACACACGCATGCACACACACACGCACGCACGCACACGCACGCACACACACGCACACACATGGGCGCACACACATGCACACACACACACGCAAACACACGCGCACACACACACATGCACACACACACACACACACACACATTAAAAAAATCTTCAAAAACATTCACAAGCTTCATCCTGATAATCATTTAAAAGGTTTTAACATAGAGATTTTTAACCAACACAGAACAGCATCAGACAGTGATGTCCATAGAACTAAACTGAACTACAGATTACTTTATTCAGAGAGAGAAACTTGAACTCTGGGAGAAGTAAGAAGGCCTGTTTGAGGAACTGTTTGAGGCCAGCCTTGGCTGCACATTGAGTTCAATGTCAGCTTGAATATATGACACCTTGTTTGAGAAACATAAACAGAAGAGAAAGGAAAACTGAAATCAAAATACGTAAGTCTAAAGGGTTTCCGTTTGTTTTCTGACTTGTTACCTGTGTATGCGTACTGAATTAAGGACCACAATGAGTTCGGTTCCACACCTTCCATCTTTATTTCTTCTTGCCTTGCCTCCCTGACATCATTAGTAAACATAGCAGCGAAATAATCCGAGACGGAGGAGAGCACCAGTCTGAGGACATAGTAGAGAAACAATCAATGAATACATTAAAGCTGGGCGTTCATTAATAAATGCATCCTCCTCTTTGTTCATCTGGCACTCACACGAGTACACAGTACCAGCAAATGTACTGTGCATCTGACAAATCCCTTTGTGCTCTACTCCCTTCTTTTGAATAATAAATTACTATTACCGAAAATTTCCTGCTGAGGTAAATGATTTTCCTATGCAAACACCACTTTATGACATCTTTTAAAAAAAGTTATAAGTACTTGGTATTAAGTTGACTGTATATATGGAAAGAAAAATATAAAGGTTATTTTTCTTTTTGCCAGTTTTGAAAATAACCTAAACCATTCGGGGCAGAAGTGAACATGTAGAACATACTTTGAAAATGGTGTTAGCAAATTTTATAATATTTCAAGCTTTTAATACTTTTTTTGTTACAGCCTGGTATAGTTAATAAGAAGGTGGTAAATACTACAGAACAAAAAATAGGCCAAGGATAGATGGTGTCACTCGGGCAGAGACCAGTTGCTTAAAATTATTATTATTGAGGGAGGTGAAGACTTTAGTTCTGGAGGTGCCGGGTTAGCACTGGGGAGAAGGAGCTCACGGTAATGTCCAGGAAGATGAAGGCTCTGGAAGGCTACTGCCAGGGAGCAGGGACAACGGGAGGACAGAGCACCAGAGGGGCAATGGTAAGCTGGGTTGTGCAGGTCGCCAAATGGACTTTGGTTTTCAACTCAGTGACCTGGGAGTCGCTGAAAGCTTTTAAAACAGTGCAGGGGAGGAGGGAGCAGAGGGCCCGTGGGGTCATCTGTGAGTGGTGGTGTCAGCACATGCCTGGCTGAGATGATGAGCTCAGCCTCAGAGCCTCTGGGAAATCCATGTTGAAATCTCTTCTCTAAGAGACCATGTTCATAACCCAGGCTTTTTATCACACAAATTTGTCAATAAATGCATGCTAATTGACAGCTATAAACTCAACGGTTTTACAAAAAGTTTTGGACAATGCTAATTGCTATTAAAAGACATAAAATAATCTTTATGATCGTGGTGGTAATTAACAATGAATAACTTAACGAATATATAATTATCAGAAGAAAATGAATCTTTCTTTCCTAGACATTTTTCTTTCTTTTTACCTTAAGTAATATGTCATTTGTGTTAAAGGATGCTCATCCACTCTTATTTTTTATACTTCATAGAGATCAGCAGAAACAAAATTAGGGAATACACAGGGGTTTTAAAACCTGCTAATGGACAGGAGTGTGCCTAAGTGGTCAGGGTACATGCTTAGTATGCAGGCCTGGGTTCGGTCCACAGCGTTAAAAAAAGAAAAGAAAAACTGTTAAGATTCCATGAATTCTATTCTGTGAGATGTTTTGCTTCTGGCTATACAAACCCTAATTTCCATAAAGCTTATTTAAAGCATTTAACAAGTATTTAATATGCAGGAAAACTGTTTATTGTAGCTGATATCTACAACAAACAATATTGACTGATGTGAGGCTAATGCCTGTGTTTCCGCAAAAGAAGACATGGCCATTTATGTTGAGTAATCTCATGTGTGTTGTTCTTTCGGACACTCTGAGTTGGATTCCCCTCCCTGAAGTCTAAGGGTTAACTGGGGTACGTCATCTCACTGCGTCTAATAATAGTTATCTAGGGACTATTTCACATGGACAGAAGTTCTCAAAGCCATTACCTGTGAGCTGGAATCCTGCGATCGCCAGCGACTAAAATGACATCGCACAGTTGCTTATGTCTCAAGTAGTTCTCCATTTTTTTAAATGTTTGCTCTGCGTGGTTAAGGGCTTGGAAGAATTCATCTGATGAACATGGCTCCATAGTATGGCAGGATGACAGTGTCTGACTGCTATTGGACGTCCTGAAACAGGAAAACACATTTTACACCATCACCATGGCATGAAAGTTTCCCCCACTGTCCCTGTAAAGCCTTCACATGCGACATAAGAAACAATGTCGCCAGTCAAGATTAGAGGATAACTATTCACTGTCTTAAAGATGTTTTTCTGTATAGGGCCTCACAGCATAACCCAGGCTCACCTCAGACTCTAGCCATCTCTGCCTCAGTGTATCACGTCTGGGACTATAAGCATGTATGGCATACTACTTTGCGTTTTAAAAATCAACGATACTTGAGTATGTGTGTCTCGTTAACACATGAATGAAGGTGCCACCCACAGCTAGAGCTATGCATATTCTTTGTATTGCCATTTTTGAGTTCTCTCTAGTAAACCCTGGGACTCTGCTGAAAAATAGCCAAGCTATATTCATACTGATGGATGTTACCTCCTAATATATTTAATGGTGTCATTATTATTTTATTTAAGATGCAAAATATCCTTTCCTTAAAAATGGGTTATTTTCAGCTGGGCATTGGTAACACATGCCTTTAATCCCAGCACTCGGGAGGCAGAGACAGGCAGATCTCTATGAGTTCGAGGCCAGCCTGGTCTACGAACAGGCTCCAAAAACTACAGAGAAACCCTGTCTTGAAAAACAAAACAAAAACCAACAAAAAAAGGGTTATTTTCATAGGTTATCAATAAAATACACTATCATATAGTTGTATGGTTGGGGCAGTCTGTGGGGCCACTGGCAGTGGGACCAGGATTTATCCCTAGTGCTTGAATTGACTGTTTGGAGTTCATTCTCTTTGGAGGGGTACCTTGCTCAGTCTAGATATAGTGGGGAGGCCTTAGTCCTAGATATACAAGACTTGGTTGACTCCCATGAGAAGCCTTATCCTCTCTGAGGAGTGGACGAGGGGTGAGGTGGAGGAAAGGCTGGGGGAGCAGGAGGAGGAGAGGGACTGGGAACTTGGATTGGCATGTAAAATGAGAAAAGATTGTTTTTTTTAAAAAAATAATTAATTAAAAATGCACCATCATAAAAACAGCATTGCAAATAACTCTCTCAAAAACTCAGATAACCAGTAATATATATATTTAAAAAGCTAAACTAGTTTAAAGTAACTTGAAGGGCTGGAATCCAGGGCGCGTGTGCCGGAAAGGACCACCGTATCTAATTGTCTAGGACCATCTGAGTCAGTCAACACCCAGGCAGCATTTAGCTTAGCTCTTATTTCTCAGCGGCTCTGTGGAATGCTTTATTGAATTACGCTTCAGCATATTGGAAGGTAATTTTCTTAATATAACTAATAGCCCTATCAAAAAAAAAAATCAGATCTCTTACTTCTTAAAGTAAGAGCATCTGGAATAGATGGAATTAGTAAGTTCCTTGCCAAGAACTATTGAGTTTGTTCATGCTTGTAGAGACTGCTGTTTGGCAAATGCCTTTTCCTCCTGGGAGGCAGCTAGACTGTATTCCCAGCCTGTCCTACACAGAGGTGTGTTCTGAGGGAGGGGGCAATGCATGTATTAGGATCTTGTGGGAGAAAAAACACAGTATCTAATATTTATAAACCACAAATTCTTCCAAAATTGAAGGAAAGGAAGTATCTCTTTCCTAGGACTCCGATCTTTGCGCCCATTTCTTAAGTTTCATCTTAAAAACTAACAGTAATGACTAACCAATGAGTGGGCTGAAAGAGCTGAGTCATCATCCAATCAAACACTAAGCAATATTCAACTTTAAAAGCTCCGTCATCGTTAATACCATCATCATAAGTGATTGTCTTCTCATTTTGATATTGAGAGACTCATGCAGAGAGCATCCTGTCCACGGCTTTACGGAGCCGACAGTGTGAACATTTCTCGGCTCTGTCTTTTCCTTGTGCTCCAGTTTTGAGAGTTGATTTGAAGAGTACTGGAGAACAGTTTAGGAAGGTTCTAGAGTTGTTGTCCAATATAATAGCAACTGGCCATTGTGAATCCATTTCAATTAAGAAAAAAAAACCCACAAAGTTTTCATTTAATAAAATAAAACATTCACTTTTTTTTTAGTAGTTGGAGTAGTCATACTTTAACTAAACAAACCAGATGATACATGGCAGCATGTCCATCAATGCAAGAAGTCCTATTGTACAGTGCTGATCCAGAATCCCAGAGGCCTGGGATCAGCTCCTATTCAGTCACTATATAAAAATAATCTCACTGGGGACATTATTTTATTTCTAAGCCTTGCCTTCTTCACCATCAAAATAGGAGTGATACACAGTATTTTATTTTAGAGAATTACTTGTAGAGGATTATGAGATGAAACAATCTATGCACAGTCCACCGAGGGTAAATTCACAATCAAGGTACGTCACTGGCGGGAAAGGTCACTTTGCTGTGGACAATGGAAGGCCTGCTGTCCCAACCTTTTCCTGACATTGTGCTGTCTCTTTGGTTGTCTTTTAAAAGATGATTTTTATAACTTAATTTCATACTTCCTCTTTAAAATGGCCTTTAGTAAACCAAGCAGGCATCCTAACTGCCAACAGAAACATCTGAAGATAGGTCATTGTGGAACATGTAAAATATATTTCTCTCTGTTCTGCTTGATCGCGACAACAGAGGAACTTCCTCTGCCTAGTTTTGCTTACAGGATATTACTAAGACGGCAAATCATACTTCCAAGAATGGGACCAATTGAATCATTTGTGGGAGACCTTCACTGTAACCAACTACATATTGATGAGTATTTCTTGGCTTCATTTTTAGGCTATGTCACTGAACTAGGAAATGACTTTAAGTCAGGAAATGGCTGAACACAAAAGAAGAGAAAAGAACCGAGAGATTCGGATCACCAACTGTTCACCTCTTAATTCTCAAGGTGTGGCACTGTGACATCAAGACGTCGCGGGGATACTTAGAGAGGACCCTTGGTGAAAGGGTCTGGAATTCAAACTCAAGTATTATAAGGCAGGAAATCCTTAACTGGCAACATGGCCCAGCACCTGTAATTCTCCAGATGTCACAGGTACCTGCATGTGTATATACATACAATATGCGCAGTACACCCCTCTCCACGCCTCCCTCTCTCTGGATAGGAGCTCACTATGTAGCCATGGCTGGCCTGGAACTCACTATGTACACCAGGCTGGCCTCAAACATGGAGACTGTTGACCTCTGCACCCCCTAGTAACAGGATGAAAGGCATGTGCCACCATGTCTAGTACGGTAGAATTTTTAAATAAAGTAATAGTTTTATTGAAGTTTTAAAAATTAACTCACAAGAATTATACTTGACTTTGAGTAGGTAAAAAGCTGCTTTGGAACTGGTTAGTCTGCTTGGCTCTCTCTCTCTCTGCATAAGTGATTGATGCCTGGCACCTGCATTATAGCACGTGACATCTAGAGTCTACACCTCTGTAAAAGCGCAATTAATGAACAGTGAATCTTCCAGCATCTTTCATAAATACTCATAATCACGAATCACGAATATAAAATAAAATGCAAATTTATTAGTGTAAGCTATCAGTCTTTAATTTTTTTTTTTTGTTTTTTTTCGAGACAGGGTTTCTCTGTGGTTTTGGAGCCTGTCCTGGAACTAGCTCTTGTAGACCAGGCTGGTCTCGAACTCACAGAGATCCGCCTGCCTCTGCCTCCCAAGTGCTGGGATTAAAGGCGTGCGCCACCACCGCCCGGCTCAGTCTTTAATTTTTTATGTGCACTGTTCAGCACATAACTGAATGCCCTAAATCTATTTAATAACTTATGAGGAATGTACAGATAGCATCATGCAATTTTTATTTATAAGCTACAGACAAAAGCCAGGAGTGGTGGTGCATGCTTATAATTTCATCATTTAAGAGCAGAGGTAGGAGGACTGGAAGTTCAGTGCCAGCCTGGGCTACATGAAACATTACCTCAAATATCTTAAAAAAAAAAGTGAAATGGACAAAAAATAGAGGTATAAAATATAAGTAGAAATTTAGATAGAGAATTGCGACTCCAGAGGAGCATCACATACTTCCCCAGGCAGCACAGGACTAATGCTGGAACACAGGGGGAGAAAGGATCCTCTGGGTATTTGTGAAGGCAACAAACAGGGGAAGCTTGCAAGGAAACGAGGAAGAAGGAGGCAGCGCTGTCCACTTCAGAGAGTGCTTCCTTCGTCCACCCAACTACTGACCAGCCCTGGCCCTGCTTAGGACCTGAGATAGGAGCATTCAGGGTGGCACGGCCATCAGCTGGAGTTCTCCCTCCTAAGGACAAGACAGTTGTATGAAGAGTTCTATCGAGAGCTCCAGAATTATCTTTAAGTCTGGAGTTGCAGTTCAGTGGTAAAGCCCATGCTTAGCAAGGGTGAGACTCTGGGTTCACTACACAAGACCCCTCAAAACAAAAAAACACCTTTGTCCCTTACCTTCTCAAGAAAAGCACATTTTTATTTGGGGACTTTCCCCCACCTTCTGTGAACACTAAGGCAAGGATATCTGTGGCGAAAGGTTAAAATGAGTCTAGGAATCGTGAGGAACCAGTACGGAGGGGAAGGCTCAACAGGCACAACACTAGAGAGAATTAAAATGGCAATAATCTTTGTGAAATCACTTTAACGATGCAAATCAAGAACCTTAAAAACACGAGGCAGCCCCAAGTCTCTGTCCTGAAGAAATAATAATCTGTATATACAGATATTGATCCACAGGAAAGATTTATTCAAGCTTGTTTAGGGGGAAAATACTACAGATAAGCTAAATATTTGCTAAACAAAAGATGTATCTATACACAGAAATGTTAAGCCCCCCCCCACTGCTTTCTTTGGGGGTTTTATGAGACGGGGTTTCTCTGTGTAACAGCCCTGGTTGTCCTGAAACTCACTCTGTAGACCAGGCTGGCCTCAAACTCACAGAGATCCACCTGCCGAGTGCTGGGATTAAAGGCGTGCGCCACCAGTGCCTGGCATGTTGACCCACTTTTAGAAGACTGAAGATGGGGTTAAGGAGAGGGCTGAGTCAGGAGGGCTGGCCTCTCAAGCACGAGACCTGAGTGTGAATCTCTAGCGCTAGCACCCCACTAAAGACGCTTCCCCATCCCCTTCGTAAATATAATATCTTTAAAAAATATATATATTTATTTATTTACTTCTTTTTCGAGTTTATAATATAATTGCAACATTTCTCCTTTCCATTTCCTCCCTCCAAACCCTCCCATGTACCTCTCTTATCTCTCCCTCAATTTCATGGCCTCTTTTTTATTAATTGTTATTATATGCATATATATGTGTGTGTGTATAAATATATATTTTTAAATATAACATGCTCATTATTTTATGTGTGTGTATGTGTGTGTCTGAATGTACATGTGTGCACTACATGTGTACAAGAGCCTGAGGAAGTCAGAAGAGGGCATCGGATCACCTGGAACTGGCTGGTGTTACAGACTGTTGTGAGCCAGCATGGGTATTGGTAAATGAACCTGGGTCTTCTGCAGTAAGTGCTCTGAATCGCTGAGCTATTTCTCCAGCCCCACATTAAGATGGCATCTTAATATTTAGTTCAGATAGGCCATGAACTCAATCCTCCTGCCTTCACTTCCCAAGTGTGGAGATTACAGGCATATGCCTCTATTCCTAACTACAACTGGCCTTTTAGGCTCTAGGCTTTTAAAGGAAAAGAACCAGTCACCATGATACTTACTTATCACACTTTATTTTACTTGTATTTAATTTGAATCTGGGCAGGGAGGTCTTAAGGTTTTAGAAGCATCCATGAAAATGATGACACACATGTGCCTGTACACACACAGCACACACATTGACCCATGACCGTGGAACTTGAGGAATGAGTATACTAATATAACACAGACTAAAATGATTTGTCAAAGAATATCAGACGCAGAGGTGACAGGTGGCCCGGTGGCCAAGGGCAGATAAACCTCTGCCTCATAGGTTCCTTTGCCTATCTTTCTCTACAGTGTAAGGGATATCCTTTCTGTATGCTCAGAGCTTACTCAGCTCCAAGTAAAGAAAAGCCTGGATGGGAAGCAAATGGCACAATTTGTGTATCTCTTATTCTGTCGGTGAAGACTCGGTCACGTGGCCACAACTAGTTAGATGAGAGACTCTAAATGGAGTCTCTACCCGAGTGCAGCCATGTGTCCGACTGAAGGTCATTGTTGTAGAACTAGAGAATAGACTTGAAGCTATAATAAAAAGTACAATAGGCGGTGGTGGCACACACCTCTAATCCCAGCACACAGGAGGCAGAGGCGGGTGGATCTCGGAGTTTGAGGCCAACCTGGTCTATAGTGAGTTCCAGGACAGCCATAGCCACACAGAGAAACCCTGTTTAAATGGTTTAGAGCAATGGCAGAGAGAGTGGTCAGAGGCCAGTGCTTGGGCAGACCTTTCGGCCAGAACACAGCTAACAGAATGTACTCCTTGCACGGGAGACTTGCAGCCACTGCCTTCAGTTTCCATATCCATGATGGATGCTGGGATTCGGATTACGCAAAACCACTCAGCTGTCCTTTCCCTATCCTAAAAATTCAAAAATTCTGTTTAAGTTCGATCTCTCTATTGATGACTGTTCAAAGAAGAAATTACTATGTTCTATTTGTGTCCTCATGGCATCTTTAATATTTTCAGATATCAACTTATTATGTTCAGAAGGTTATGTATAAGAGTCTGAAGACCATCACTGCAATGACGCTTTGATTTGCTTATAGTAGAAGGACAATCACGTTTAAAAAGCTGAGGGTAACAAATGTATCCCCGTGACAAAGGTTAAAAACTCCACCAGAGGACTGACAAGCATAAAAATTGGATACATTAAATCTAGAAGAACGTGGAGCCATGAAAGACAAAGCACATTCTAAACTCTTACATGTCCCCCTCAGATCTAAAATCAGACTTTTTTTTTAATTTCATACATTTTACTGAATAAATAGTACTTGTTTTTAAAGTTAAGTCTCTGAAGATGTGAGTCTGCCATCCTTCACCATGGTCTTGATCAACATGTTAGTTTTATATTCCTATAAATAGAAATATCAATTCAAGATTCTTGGAGAATATATAATAGCTAACTACTGTATATTGAACATACAATATTCTTTTATAAAAGAATATAAAAATCTCTTCTCTCATAACTAACATCTCACCAAAATAATTCAATGTACATATAAAAAGGGGATTCAATTTTAGTATTCATTGGTTACATAAACCACCTGTGATGTAAGGAAATGTGTGCAAATTTTCCCAATATTACACATGTGCATAAATTTGATAATTTCCCTGGGTAGTAGATAGATGGCAATAGTTTCATAACCTAAGCTGGCAAAGAAATAAATGTTTTGTGTTTAAAAATTGTTTAAATATTCTCAATACATTGATTTTTTTTCCAAGGGGAATAATTATTTACTTTCACACAAAAATTGGTAAAAATCATAAAATTAAAAATCTGGTGTTTTATTTATGGCAACAAGTACTTCCCCCCAATATAATAGAATCATGTTTGTTCAGTTAATGTCAATATTAAAATTATTGATGGCTACTCTTCCCTTAGGATAAAGACAAGTCATAAAGTAATCAAAAAAATGTTAATTAAGTACACTATTTACTTAAGTAAAGAGACTCTTTCCTCCATTCTGCAGATGGTTACAGATGACTAGCCTATGTTTTTATCCTCTCACACGTCTGAGGGTGAGAGAAGAGGAGAAGGTGGTGACTATTACCAAGCATGAGACGCCTGGATACATGAGTGCATTTGATCTCAATTCTTCAGAATGCCTACGCTGACAATAACCAACTTAGAGATTATAATAATCAAAACCCGCAAAGAAACTTTAAAGGGGAAAAAGTAACCAAATGCCAAGTGAGAAGCCATCTGTGCCTTTACTATCTAGAAAGGCGGTAGAGTGAGGATGAGCCAGAAAGACGGCTTTAACTTGTTACCTGGCATGCCAGACTGATCGAGAAAATCCATCTCAAAGATAAGAACGATTCCAGGAGAGGAGGAATAAGATCATCATGAATTTATCAATGTTTTTCCTTTATTATAGTTCTTCTAACTCGTTTTCCTTATCTCCGTTTTTGCCAGTTGACCACATCCAGCTCCCACCCCCTATGTTCCCTTAAACTTTCCTAAAAGATTATCTTTTAAACAGCAGGGATTTCCGTGAAAAGTGAGGGAATTAGTAGGTGTTAGCCTTGAAAGAGACATGCTTCTCAGTATTCTCTGTCTTAGTCTCGAGAGCTGCAACACAGACAGGACAAAGAGAAATAACCACAGAAATAGTATTGACAACTAAAATGGTGTCAAAAACCGGGAACTACAATGTGTGTCTCACTGAAAACCTTTCATGTTCATCCAATTAAAAATGACTCCACACCCTATTTTAACCCAAAATATCACAAAGATCTCTACCGTAGAAATGTCATATAGTTTTACTGTAATATAGAAGGCAGACCAATAAAGCCAGGCAGCGATGTCTCAAGCCGCGGCTATATATTATTTTCAAGGCAGAGCCAGACCTCTACACGGAACGCAAGGTGTTTCAAAATGAAAGCTATGTGTTGCCTTTAAATTTCACAGAATGAATGTTGAGACATTTTCTAAATCCTAGCAAACGCACATGCCCATACCGGGATGCTATTCATGTAGACAGAACACAGGAAGCAGGTGCATGTACAATCACAGAGCTTAGCCGGTAAATATTCAATTATCCTCAAAGAACAGAGACTACACCCCACACCCCACCTCTGACGGGAAGAAAATAATCAACCTGCTCGAGCTGGAATCGGATTCATTTTCCTCTTCACTAGTGCCATCGTCCACTTCTGGTCTATCCAGCCAGTGTGCACCGGCACAGTCTTCTGCGGTAAACTCAAACGCGGGGACTTCTGAGGTCGATGCCATTGGCCAAGAAGGTGAATTCTGGAAATCCAGTTGGCTGGACCTTCGGTAACCAATTGAAGCCAAAGGCAACTGTAGGTTACATGGATCTAAAAACTTTCTCCCACCGCTTGCTCCAGTCTGTCCTCGGCTCCAAAATTCTCCCTGCTGGCTGTCAACTGAAGAATTAGATGATGCCTGATGACCAAACCACCTCCATCTGATTTTCAAAATCTGTTTCACATCAAACTCTTTACGAGAACCAGACATCCTCAGAGAAACCAAGTGATCGTCTAGGCAACGGGCAAAAAGCACGGCACACAGATTTGTGCATCCAACCAAGACAAGAGAAATATATTTCCTGCTGTACACAACAAGCAGCTCCAAAGGAAAAGAGATCGTTCATATATATATCTACATTTACTTTCATCCCAATATATCAGACTATAAAGAACAAAGGGTAATGAATAAAGCCGAGCCACGGTGGAACATTCCGCTCAATCAGAGCAAACTCTGACCCACCTATCCTGAAGCAGCAGGCACTTTCCCAGCTCCCCCTTCCCGTACAGACCCTTTGCTCTCACAAACACTGACAGCATTCATTAAAGTCCTTTCAAATGCAGAACACCACCCCCTTTTCTAAACCACAAATGACAGAGACAGCGAGCACTATCCCGCTGCAGAATCGCAGCCTCTACAGCTCCCTGCATTAACTCTTTTATTGCTGAAACAAGAAACATAACCAGTGTTTCCCTTTGTAATTAAAAACCACGTTACCGCTAGTAGTTCCTGCTTCTAAGCCACGATCCTAGGTGAACTGTCATCAAACCAGTTCTTTAAAAAGCCTCTTCAGAGACCTGAGTTTAAGGATTCTTGAGCTGGGCTGAGTGGGGAAAGAGTCTAAGGTGTCTCTTCCCTTCAGAAAAAATGTACCGTGACATCCTGGGTAGGAGTTCATCTGAACAGAGAATAATGAGGAAAACTAGAGGGAAAAGTTTGAAAACTACAAAGGACCAAAATATGTCAGCCCTTATTCTTTTAAAAAGAAATACCCTGACACCAATCCCACTCTCTAATTGAAACGAGGCTGCTTCCATTAACACTGGGATTTCCTTCCTATTTAGAAAAGGCAAAGTGAGGCTCAAGGAGGCTACCAAGGAGAAGACTTGGACGCCCTTGGCTGTGGGAGTGCCCTGGACAGTGCTCTCTGTGGCTAGCAATACAAAGTAGCAGTGTGGACACGATCACCAGAAAATAAGGAAAAAAAATCAAAATTTAAAACACTAAATAGCTACTTTGAGTATTCCACTAGGCATAGTGGTAGACAAAAATATGTACATACTGATATCTAACCTCCAAAATGAGTATAGTTCCCAAAGCAAATAAAAACTATTTTATTAGTTAAGAAATAAAACTATTATAAAATA